>NC_091266.1:37517500-38767500 GCF_042477335.2 Ovis canadensis
TTAGGAGGGCCCTCATTACCCTGGCGGAGCCGGCTGAGAGCCGATAAAGCCGAGGGGGAGAGGGGCCGACATCAGGGTAATGGGGGAGCGGGGCCGTTGAGGAGCTGGAGCCGAGCCGGGACCGCTCCACGCGCAGCTGGAGCCCGGCGAGAGGGCCGGGGAGGGGGGCGCGGACCGGGCCTAGAGCCCCCGGGAGGAGCAGGGGTGCTAGCGGGCGAGTGTTGCGAGCGGTTGCCTCTGCGCTGGCCTTGGTGCCGGCCGCGCTGGAGAGGGTGTCCTGGAGCGCGAGCTTCGAGGACTGGAGCTGCCTGTCTGCAAGGGGCAGGTGGTGAGGAGGGTAACAGGCAGGAGTGTCCGCCTCAAGTGCAGCCCTGGGACCGGGCGGGGTGGAGGGGGGTCGGGGGGCGGACATCCCCGGGGAGGCGGAGGGGGGGCGTGGACATCCCCGGAGGCCTATGCAGTATATTCTGAGACCCCTGGTGGCCGAACAGCGGTGGGGCCAGAGGGTGGGAACATGAAAGGACACCCTTCTCCTCTAGAGCCTCCCCTCCCCCTGCTCCAGTGCCTGGGGATCTAGGACTCATCCAAAGTGACCAAGACATGGTCTCTGGAAGAGAACAGCCAGGATGAGAATTAACATCTAGAAGGAATGGTCCAGAATGTTAGGTCACAGACTGGAGGAGACCAGCCAGCATTCAGGAGATCAGCATTCAGAGTTAGGGAGGAGTATAAACCCTAACTCTTGCCTCCTGGGAGTAGGGGAAGGTCAGTCCACCCCCCCCCCCAACCTGGTCCTCTCACAGGTCCTCTTTCCCTCCTTCCCTCTCTCCTACCCCTCCTGGTAACCTCCCCTCCGATGCCAACCCTAGGGGAGGGCCCCAAGCAATGAGCATGTTGAAAGCGGAGCCCCAGCATCCCTAAGCACCTTGCTTCCCTTGGGCTTTGCAGGAAGGGGAACGGAGGCAAGGGAAGCAGTGAAGTACCTCTAATCCCTAGCTGGGGACCTGGGAGCCCTTCCCAGACCTCCAGAACAGGGTCCAGGGTGGTGAGTCTGTTTTGCTATTTACCATCCAGGGATTTCCAGGATGAGCCCCCAGTGCTTTTCAGACTAAGGAGTGAGCAAGCTCAGTTTTCCTAGCTGACTGAGAGCTGTCTTCACAGAATGGGCCATTTTCACAGAACGGGCCAAGTCCCCTTCTCCTCCTGCTCCCCCCAGCCCAAGGCCAGACAACCCTGGGAAGACTTCCAGGAAGCAAGGAATCTGCCACCATGGCAGGGAGAGGGGAATTGTCGGGGGCCTCGCTTTCTCCATCGGAGGGTCCATCATCCCCTTCTTAAATCCCTTTTTCACACAGCCCCCACCTGCAGCTGCTTTCAGAAGCCCAAGGGCACTTGGGCTGCCACTTCGGTTTACTGACTTCCCAAGGAGTATATATTGCACCCTCCCCTCCTCACCCCCATTATGGAAAGAGTGGAACAGAGAAGGGGATTTTTTTCCCTTCAGGCTTTGAGGAAGGGAAAGGAAGGACCTGCCACTACCAACCCCAGAGGGAACCACGTCCCCCAGAGAACCAACAGGGATGTGGTGTCTCTGAATAGACCTGGGCTGAGGGGAGACCCCGATGCCCCTCCCCTCTTCAGCAGCGTGGCAGAGCAGGGGTTAACAGGGAGAGGCTGCAAGACTTGAGCAGGCGGTGGCTCCCGCCTCCCCCCTCCCCCCCAGAGTTGCTGACTCTTCCTTTTTGTTCGGGCTGACAGCGAGCACCTGGTGTGCTCCTGCAACAATATTGTTCCTGCCTCCCTCCCCCCAGCCCCCAGGCTCCCCTCTCTCCCCCTCCCCACCCGCAGGCAGCCTTCCCCTCCGTCTCCTCTTCCCCCAGCCCCTCCTGTCAGTGGCCTCCTAGGAGCACCCCCTCAACACAACCACAAGCACGGACCCTGCAGTGTCAATAAACACAACATATGCTGCCATTAATGTGAAAATCGTGCCCTCTACTCCATTCATCCCCTCAGCCTGCCCGCCCGCTGGGGGCAGGGGTAGGGGGGTTGGGGAAAGAAAGGTCAAGTGGGAAACATTAACTACCCTCTTTTTTTGATCTGCTTACCCCTCACCCCCACCTCCAGAGAGGGAGAGGAACTGGAGGAGCACGGATGGGAGAGGGATAGGGGCGTTCTGAGACCTGTGTTCTCCCCAAGTCTCCCAGATGGAAACAGGTGAGCACCCTCCTCCAGCCCACATGCCTCTTGAGCTTCAGGGGGACAGGAGTAAGGCCGCAGTCAGCCCTCCCACAAACGGCCACAGTTGCTGACAGGCTTCTCCTGGGGGCAGACATGGTCAAGGCGGTCTTGTTCTCTTGCAAGTCCAGCAATCATCTCAGCTCCTGGAAACCTTCTGTCTGTCTACCTGAATTATAAAAGACAAACCAGAAGGGTTCTCCAAGAGGGCTGGGCTTCAGAAAGCCCTTGTGAAAGGAGCCAAGTACCTCAGGTGGCTAAGGGAGTGGCCTGGCCTCAGTCTCCTCAACTAAATCACCAGTGCCAAGGCAGCAGGGGATAATAAAGATAAAAATAATACAATAACAACAGCTAACATGTATTGAAGGCTTATTTATGTACCAGACATTGTGCTAAGCACTTTACAGGCTTTATCTAATTTGTTCCCCAGAAGGCCTCTATAGGGAAGTTACAACTGATATCCCCATTTTACAGCTGAGGAAAACAGGCTTGCTTAGAACAGCTAGCAAGTACTGAGTACTCACTGTCCTCCAGACCCTGGTTGGAGTTTTCTACATATCATGTCAATGACCCTCTGAGGTTAGCAACGCTATTGGTGCCATTTTACCGAGGAGGAAACAGGCTCAGAGAGGTTCACTAATTTGCCAAAGTTTCACAGGCAGCAAGCAGAACTTGGCCAGGAATTCAGGTCTGTCTGACAGCAAAGCTTATACTCTTGGCCCCTACACATTGCTGCCTCCTTTCTCTTTTGTATTTTTCTCCATCTCCAGTAGCACCCACAGCACATACAACTCCCTCCCCCACCCAAGCTCACTCCCAAGATCAGACACATAGTAGGACAATGGCTTCCCAGTGGCGCTAGTGGTAAAGACACAGGTTCCATCCCTGGGTCAGGAAGAGCCCCTGGAGGAGGGCATAGCAACCCCCTCGAGTATTCTTGCCGGGAGAATCCCATGGACAGAGGAGTCTGGCATGCTGCGGTCCGTAGGGTTGCACAGAGTTGGAGACGACTGAAGTGACTTAGCAGGCACACATGCACAGGACAATGGGGAAGGAAAAGCCAGAGTTGAGACTCTCATTCTCTGCCCAGGTCCTCACTCTTTCCACTGTCACTCCCTGCTGTACCCGTCCAGCCTGTATGCTCACTGTCCCCTCACCCCCATGGCCAGACTCATTCTGAGGAGCCACTGTGTACAGGCAAAGTGCCCCTTTAAGCTCCCAGAGCACAAAGATATTGTGCTTGGCTCTACAGCTCCTCACTTCTGAGACTCCAGTTGCTTTATTGATACTAACTTAACACATCCCCCACTTCCCCACCCGACCTGGCCCAGCCTGACGGGCAGAAATCTGCTGCCTGGGCACCACCCTGACCTCTCTTTTCCTCTTTCATTATCCGCTCTGGGCACCAGGGAGCCAGCACCAAAATTAAAACAATAACTAAGCCCGAAGTGGACCCAGCAGCCCCCACTCCCACCCAAGGGAGGGAAAAAAGCCACAAAAACACCTGGAGAGGAGAATAATCAATGGAAGGGGAGGGGTGACCCACTCCCACGCCAGCAGCCCCCCGCGTGCCTTAACCCTTTATCCCCTGCACTGAACCAGGATTCCCAGACCCCATTCTATAAAGAAGCAGCAGTTCCTGGCAACTGTTCAGCCATTCAGTGCTTTGGGGTTTGAATAAACAAATCTGGGACAGTGAGGTCCCCAGAAACCCACAGTTAAGAAGGTGGGCTAAGACCCCTAGAAGCCAGTGTTACCATAAGCAAGAAGTACCTTCTTGGGCAAATTGCTGGAGAATTGGTTGATCACTTACTTAGCGGTGTGTGTCAAATGCTTTATAAAGTGCACTACCTAATTTGATCCACAACAACCACACCTATAGGCATTTTTGCTCCTATTTTCCAGATAAAGAAACCGAGACTAAAATGAAATGACTTGCCCAAGTTCATCTCAGCTAGTAAGTGGCAGAATCAAGCTTCAAACTTCTACTCCAGACTCTGTTTTCAAAGCCTACAACTTGACCATCTGGCTGAGCTTTCTGCCTGGACATTTTCCCACTGCTACTGGAGTCTGGGTTCTGGATAGACAAGTAGGCTCAGTTCGGGAATCTTCTGGCTTCAATATCACTGAAAGGAATGGAGATCAGTGAAGGCAGGATGCAGGTCTAGGCCTGCTGAGGCCAGCAGAGGGGGCTGCTGTAGTTGAGGTCAAGTGCGGGAGAGGGAAGCTGGAAGTGCCTATCCCAGGAAAGCAAAAAAGTGTTCCACAGGGCTCCCCATGCCCCCTGCCCCCTGCAGTGTCTATGGGCCAGCTGCCTCAACGGAGGGTGCCTTTCCCAGGGGAGGGGGAGGGGCAGAGTTAGCCCTGCTGAACTGTCCTAAATGTGGAGTTCTACACAGAGGACCTCCCCTCCTTGTCTTTCTGCCCTACATCTTCTAGAAAGAGTATCTCAGCTACTCCATCTACCCCACAGCAGGATACCCATATCCCCTAGCAGGCCCCACTGCCCCACCCCAACACACTCCAGCCTCTCAGCATCTTCTTCTTTTTAAAAAATACTTATTTATCTATTTGGCCGCACTGGGTCTTAGTCACACCAAGTGGGATCTTCAGTCTTCACTGCAGCATGTGAACTCAGTTGCTTGGCATATGGGATCTCGTTTCCTGACCAAGGATTGAACTTGGACCCCCTGCATTGGGAACTTGGTGTCTCAGCCACTGGACTATCAAGGAAGTCCCTCTCAGAGTCTTCTGACTGTCCACTTACCTTGTCATTTTTCACTTTAATTCTGCTGACATAAGAACAGAACTTTTCCAAAGGCACTATAACAGAAAACTGAAAGAAAGATGAGAAAAACTAACTCTTATGTCTAGGCACTGTTCTAAGGACTTTGCCTAAAACTTGCACTACAATCCTTAGAGATAGGTACCCCTGTTCTACAGACGGAGGGAAGGAGGGCCTGGGAACTCATAAACTGAAGCTGGGAAATGACATAGCTGGGATTTGAATCTAGGCAGTTTGCCCTTCTGTAACACTACTTTCCCCACCCCCCCAAAAAAGAAAATCTTCTAATGCTTTATTCTGCATTGGACTGTAAGTTCCCTAAGGGCATCTTGCCCGTCTTTACATTCTTATAATAGGGTAAAACATTGGGTAGATGTGCGTGTATGCTCAATCATGTCCAACTGTTTGCAACCCCATGGACTATAGCCCATCAGGCTCCTCTGTCCATGGAATTTTCCAGGCAAGAATACTGGAGTGGGGTACCATTTCCTATTCCAGGGGATCTTCAAACCTGTGTCTCTTATGTCTCCTGGATTGGTAGGAGGATTCTTTACCACTAGGGTCACCCAGGAAGCCCTAAACATAACTGGGACCTCCACAAAAGTGCACCCAGGGAATTCTAAGAAAATTAAAGGCCATGAGGACTGCCTGTCACACCCCACAGGGAGATGGCCTGATGCTCTCAGCCTTGGCTGTTCTGGGTGCTAGATCAGCCATGCTGACTTCCCAGTCAGAGGCAGGCTGAGCCAGTAGGAGAGCCAGGTCTGACAAGGTCTTCAGGCCTTTCCATAACTCTTCTCATTGCCTCACAGGTCTCCTTTGATTCTCTAGATACTGAACTAGTCTTGGCTTCTAAGTCCTCACAGTCCCCCAAATTCCTGCCTCTACCTCCCTCCAAAGACTAGTCACAAGGGCCCTTCATGGCCCTGACCTTCAGAAGTTTTGGCTCCCTTTTCCCAGTTCTCTCCATTCTGCCTTTTGTCCTGGAGCATATTTGTGGTGAGGGTTGGCCCTGCCCTTGGGAAGCTTAGCTCCCTCACACCGCAGCCTGGTTTCAAGCTGTCCTAAGGACAGATGCCCTGGTCCCAGGAGCCCATCCACTGCACACCTGCCCCCTGCCCACAGCTGCCCAAAGACTTTCCTTTGCCACCCCCTCAACACAGCCCTCTATTGTTGCTCTGTTCCTGACGTGAGCATTTCCTCCAAATCCCCACATTGCCTCCCGTGACCCACTTAGAATCCTAACTCTCCAGACTTAAAATAGAAAACACTCAACACAAGCTTTTACACTTCCCGCTACCAGCTGAATAAAGGCTATGTCCTTAGCAAAAACAATAACCGCCTATTACTAACAAAAGTTGCCCACCAATTCAGCACCTATGGCCATTCATTTGCTCAGCTCTCCCCAAGGCACTTCCTACCTGTACTCAGACTGTGTAAGTACCTGGGTGTCTCTCTGGGTATGGGACTTGTGTGTGACAATGTTCTGGGAACGGCTATTGTGTACTATGCTTTCTCTTCTCCTTGGGAAAAACTCTGAAGTGGCTGCTGGCCCTGGGCTCATCTGTAATCTGGGACATTGATCGGGGTTCATTGATAGCTGATTGTTTTCACACGTGACTCGGTCACATTCCTCTAATCTCCATCCTTCTGCTCAGTTTGCATGACAAGAAGCGGCCTCAGTGGGGAGAGGTCGCTCACCTCTGACCAGTATATAATTGGAAAAAGAAGGTCATTGCTGCCTTTGCTTCTGGGGCAGATCAGCTTCGTTCCATTTGTGTCATGAGCTCTTGCCAGCACACACTCTCAATGACGTGGAGACAATGGCTGTGCCCCACAATGGAGCCCACAGAGATGTGCTCAACACAAATCACGAGACCCACGCTTGCTCTCATCAAGACAGGCATGTACGACAACATACACACAACAGGGGCTCTCAACGCTGAGGATAACATCAATGACACACAGGACAACACGTGACATCTACACATAGAGGACACACAAAGAGATGCATGAAAACAATCCTTACTGATGACACAGGCGCCCAATGACATATACACACAGTGAGACACATATAGACATTTTGATGAGAGCAAAGAGCCCAGGCTGAGCTACCATACCAAACAGGAAAAAAATGTTCAATAGTCATTCCTTTCTTCCGGCAATGCCCCTATGGGAATATATCAGAATTACCTGGAGAGCTTTGACAACGTGCATGTTTCCAGGAACCCCTGCAGGCCCGTCCACACCCCTTACAATATGAGTGCATGTGGATCCACACGTTTATGTTGAAAAGCTCCCTCAAGTAACTCAGATACGCCCCCAGGTTTAGAACCATTGAACCAGCTCCCCTCTACTGGGTGTCAGAATTTGCCAGTAGGGGTGTGGGGCTGTATTTTATTTTCTCAGTTTGGGAAGGGACAGGCAGGAGCTAAGAAAAGGATTCGCCTATAGCCGGAAGATTAGGGGCCAAACAGTGGCCAGGAACTGAAAGAGTTAAAACTGGGCATTGATCCCGGCGACCTTGGCTGGCCTCGTTAGCGCCGCACAGCACACATAGAAGGACCCTTCGCGCGGGGACTGTCCCAGAGACTCGCCTGCGCTGCGCCGTTGGGTTGCGAAGGCCCAAAAATCCTACACCGACTCCGAAGCCGTGTCAGCTGCAGCCTTGGGTATCTTTGGGGAACCCTGGTTAGCCCCTGGTCCGGTGATCCAGCCCCCGAGGCACTTCCCCGTGCCATGCTGGGCACTGTAAAAATCAGAAAGTTGCTTCTGTTCGGGGCCCCGGGAGGGGCCGAGCTGCCCTACTCCCAACCCGGCCTCGCAGGGAGGCCTCCGGGAACGGATAGAGGGCACTGCGCGGGGACCGTGGGTCGAAGGCGCGGGTCACTTGAGCCCCGGCGAGGTGGCGCGGAGATCTGCGGGGACAGCACAGGGTCGCGCCGCCCCCTGGCGGCTCAGTGGCAGAGTTGAGGCTGGGGGCAGCGGGGGTCTGGCCGCTCCGGGACAGGTTCCTTGTTCCCAGAGACGAGCGGGGGAAGGATGTTGAAAAGACGCCCCCGCGAAGACTGTCCTGTCCCCCCTCACTTCCGCTCTCCCTCTGTCCCTTTCTCGATTTTATCTCTCTTCCTTCTCCCCCCATCTCGCCCACTCTTCCTGCCCTTCCCCCTCCCGTCCTCACTCCCTCTCCTACCTACCCGCCTTCCTTTCTCTCGTCCTTCGCCCGCCCCCTCCCGCCCCCGCGGGGCAGCGCCTGGGTGCGCCCGCTTGGCAGTTAGCCCATTAGATCTCGTACTATTGATCCGCTTCTGAGCTGAAGCTGACAGCCCCCCACCCCCTTCCCGTTCTCTCCTCGTCCCCATTCCTGTCCGCCCCCCCCCCCATCTCCAGGCGGTCCTGGCCTGTGCCTTCCCCCCCACTCAAACCCCAACGCGGGCTGCGCCGAAGTCTCGCCCTCACGAAGGACAAGAACAAATGTAATTAACGCGACTAGCGAGGGGGGTGGGCCCCTACCCGCACAGGCTCGAGCCGGGGTCCCAGCGGTCCGCCCCCTGCCCGCCGCCTCCCTCCCGCCCCCACGCTCCCTGCCCCCCGGAGCGGGAGCATTTGGGTTGAGCTGCGCCTGCCCTATAAATCCACATATAATTCTCGCCTTTCCTGTTCAGCTAAGGAAAATAAACGTGTAAGGCTGTTTCTGGGAGCCCAGCTCAGGGACCGCTCTAAATTCTCCTCTTATTGAGTCCGGGCTGGAAATCATTCAGTTCGGCGGCGCGCCCCCCACCCTCCCCAACCGCTTGCCCGCCGCAAGCCCGCGCCCGAGCCCGCGCCCGCCGCGCACACGCGCGCGCACACGGGAGGCAAGAGCCGGGTATATAAATATCTCCAGCTCTCCCCATAGCCGGGCAGATTTATTCCGCTGCCAAGCCTGCAGAAAATTGACTTGTTCATGGAGGCGGCTATTGACACATCACCGGGGGGAGGGTTAGGGGAGAAAGCAGTGGAGCCGGCGCCCCTCCATTATACGTTAATGTAATCAGCAGTGTGCGAAATGACTGCGCGGAAAATAGCATCACTGACATTTATATTAGAGGATATTGATGGCAGGAGCTGTGACCGCATCACTCTGCCTCCCGTTTCCACGGATTGACACAGGAGCCTCTTGTTGGCTCCATCCACGCTCGCCTCCCCTCCCCCCCACCCCTCCCCCTCCCTCGTCTTCTCTCCCTCTCTCCACCCACTGTCTCTCTCCTCGCCTCTCCCCCACCCTCCCAGTTCACTCTTCCAGACACTCGTTTTCCAAATAATTCTTGAGCACCTACTGGGTGCCACGTGCAGGGTCTCTCCCGCGCGCCTGTCTCTAGGTTTCTCCCTTTCTTCCCAACAGTGCCCTTGCCCTCTTTCTCCCTTCTCCCCAGCTCTGCCTCCCACTCCCCCTCCCCCTTCCCTAGCTCGGTGGTTGGACCGCTGCTGTCAAAGCAGATAGATAATTGAAAAATGGGCCTCACCTTTGCAGCCAGCAGGAGTGGTTCAGGCAGTTACGGCCGGGGTTACCTACTCCATCTCAGGCCCAGGCTCCAAAAGAGATTCTGAGGAAATTGGATTTTACATGGATGTTTTATTCGGGCAGAGGCTTTAGTGTATATAAATACAGCCGAGGAGGCCTTGGCGGCAAGGATGAGTGAGGCGAGACAATCCCGCCTGGGGCCTTGGAGGCTCAGGGGAGGCAGACAGGCCATGTGCTCAGCTCTGGGTCCCAGACCTGGACATCCGCACATTTCCTCTTCAGCATCTGAGACTAAAAGAGGTTAATGCCTCTGAACAGCTCCTCAAAAGCTGCCTTGGGAATTTTAAAAGTGTTTGATTGTTGACAGGACCATGTACTGAGAAAAGAAGGAAATATACTCAAGAAGTTTGAGGACTGATTCAGTAAATATTTATTGAACCCTTAAATTGGGAGGTATTGTGTTTGGGGTACATGAGTATGTTAGACATGGCTACTGATTTCAAGGACAGTTTGGAGAATGACAACCTGGGGTTTCAGGTTAGGGACAAGGAAGGGGAAAGATGTGGAAGTGGGTACTGAGATCACTTCTCTGATCATCCAATCACCTGAGAAGGTGATGGATGAAGAAGCAGAAGGGAAGCGGGTCAAGCTGGGGGATAGAGAGTCCTACCAGCTCTCCAGTCTCTCTCTCCTGGGCTGGTCAGCAGAGCTTCTGGGATGATTTTAGATAACTGTAGTCACCAAATCTATAGGCAAGTTCACATCCAAAATGTTTGCAGGGAATCTGATGAAATCCTTCGGAGGGCTAGGGTGATAGATCATCAAGGAGCAAGGTGAGGCCTTCCAGAGAGACCAGCTGCAAGGCATGAAGAGGGCCTGAGTGAGAAACCCTTTGTGGGAGACCTAAATTGAAGGTAGATAAGCCAGTGGGGGTAGGGGGGTGGGCATCAGACGACAAGGGAGGTGAGATGTGGTTGTGGGAAGGAGGGAGCAGATGCTTGGGGGCCTAGAATAAGGAATCTTCCAGTGTTTGAATGCCCCGGTCCCTATAGGAAGGCCTCTGTTTCAGTCATGAGCAGGGTCTTTTCTGTGCCTGGTCGGATCTCTGATTAGAGTCTGTGTGGTTGACAGCTGTAGCCCAAATCATTTTTGTTTCTTGAAAGAAGATCTCATGAGCCAACCCATGATTGAAGGACTGGTATTAAGGTGAATATAACCAGGCTGAATGATCACCGAAGGGCCAGGGGATCCTTCTGGGCTCAGAGCAGAGACGACAGCTGCCTTATCCCAGCCACATCTCTGAGAACTGGACCAGTCCTCCCCCAGATTCCAAAGCCCCCCTTCTTCTCCGCAGCCACATTGTTCTACTATTACATCATCAGCCTGCAGGAGTAGGACAGGTGCTGGATAGATCATGGCCATCCCTCCAGCTGCCCCACACACATCCTAGACACTTCCACATGGCATCTGGGAGCTCCAGTCCAGCTCTAGGATGGGAGTACTCTGGGGTAACCACTTCCTGTCTGACTTCTATTAGCGTCTTTCCTCTCTCCTGTGGATTACATTCACTCTGACAGCCTTGAGTCAGACACCCTTCCCAGCTATCAGGAAGCCAGCATTGCTTATACCTCCTCCTCACCTCTGCTCTCAGAGAACCACACGAGCTCATGTCTCCACCCCTCAGGTCTGATCCTGGTTTTGTCTTCCCTTCCTTGTGATTCATTTGACAAAAGATTCTGTGTCCTGAGATTCTGGTCTTACTCCTAGTCTAGAAACCCTTGAATAGGTTGGTGATGAGAATATAAGTGTGTGTGTGTGCATGTACCTGTGCTCACTTGAGCACTGCATGCCCAGGGCACAGGGGACGTCATTCATGGAGCAGGACTTGGTCTCACCCTGCCTTCCAAATTAGGGAACTGACATGCATAAGGAAAATGAAAGAGCAACCAGGGAAGTAACCTCCCACGGCAGGAAGGATGCCTCTCAGTCCTGCATGCCTTATCCAAATGGGATTCTGAGAAGTCATTCTTCCACGATCATTTGCTCAGTAAGCCATCAGAGAGGACCCAGTGACATAGGGGGGAGGGAGGGAAGAAGTTACTAGAAACAGCCATGTAAGACTCAGCCATTCATTGTGATTCAGAGCCTGTCCATTCCTTCTCCCTATGTGAGAAGGCAGCTGGAGACCGGGCTCAAAGGAGAATGGACCTTTGAAAGATAGAAAGCCTGTTTCCAGGGGGCAAAAGAAGCCATTAGGATCAGGAAGGAGGAGGTCTGGTTGGAGAAGCCAGGCTTCACAAAAGTGCGTTTCCAGTCTTAGCAACAAAGCCAATGTTAGCTATACGACTATGATGAGAATCACCTAAACCCTCTGGAATTCAGATCTCTCATTGGTTAAAAAAATGGGGGTGTCCTTTTCAGCTACAATTTCTGATTCTAAGCTGGTGAATGAATATGTTTGGAGAGCCCAACTTGGGATGAAAGAAGGAAGTTCACAGTTAAAGACTGAGACTTACAAAAGGGGTAAAGAAAGATAATTGTGGGGCCAGTGGTCTGAAATTGCTCAGAAAACTCTTCGGGGGCTGAGAACCTGTTGGAGCCAGGACAAGTACAGAGCAGGAAAGTGGACCAGGTTTGGGCAGAGGGGAAGCAGGGATAGATTCAGAAAGCAATGCCCCTAAATTTGTCTCAAGCCGATTCTCTGCTTAGAATTCAGCTGGTACAGCCCAGAGATCCAAGTAACCTGGAAGCTATTAACTCAAATGACAGGAATCTGTGCACTCTTTTATGTTTTGTACTTTGGAGGGTAAGGGGTTAGTTTGTTTCTCTGGAGTTACATAGTCTCTCTGAAACTATGAAGTTTCCTAGTTGAAAAATGTTGTTACAGCATCATGGTAAAGAACCCGCCGGCCAACGCATGATACACAGGAGACGCGGGTTTGATCCCGAGTCAGAAAGATCCCCTGGAGAAGGGAATGGCAACCCACTCCAGTATTCTTGCCTGGAGAATCCCATGGACAGAGGAGCGTGGCGGGCTGCAGCGCATAGGGTCGCAAGGATTCGGACAAGACTGAAGGGACTTAGCACGCAGGCACGCAAGAGCTATTAGGATAGAGAAGGGATCAGAGCGCCCCTAGTGGCAGAGCCTGGTGATTGGCAGCAGTAGTACCGCTTCAAGACCGTGCAGAGGCTGCAGGCAAAGTGAAGCAACCGGAGAGAAGCGGGGTGGGGGGTGGGGGGCACTATAAGTAACGGATACACCACCAGCCCCTCCCGTCTTGACTCGGAAGAAACAGGACAGGTGACCTGGGAAGCTTTGCAGCAGAAAACCGCCTTAGAAGATAATCCCCAGAGGGAAAATACTAGAAGCCCAGAGCACAGGAAGCTAGGAGCCAGCAGGCAGGGAGGAGAGAGAAGAGGGGAGGGAAGATATCCCTTTCCACGGATGTGCCTTGGCTCCAGCCCAGGCAAAGAGGGGCAGATTTTCTGTCTAGTCCCAAGCCCCTGCATCTGCCACCTTGTTTACCTCGTGCCTATTTATAGTTGCAGGCTCCAAGCCCGGCATGGGACTCTGCAATTTATGTGACTACAAACCTCCAAAGGGCACTGGATGCTGGCAGGGCATGGATAAAGACAGGGGCAGGCCTCTCAAGGTCAAAATGGCCACCCTCCCAACCCTGTTGACCTTACACTCCACTAAAGGGCAAGAGGTCATAAGACTAGGCGCAGGCAAGGAAAGACACAGTCGCCTCTTTGCCTCTTCCTACCCTGAGCTGGTTCAGTTTAGGATTGCAAGCAAGTTAGAGAGGACCTGTTTGGTTTGGTTTTCCCTTTGGGAGGTCGTTGGGAAGCTCTGTATGGGAGAGTGGATCTCATCAGGGGATGACTGATTTTGGAGAGAGTGGATGAATCTAGCCTTCTGGGAGGGAGGGGGAAAGGAGCTAGCTCTGCCACCCAACTCTCACCTGCCCATCCTCTTAACATCAGAAGGGAAGAAAAATCCTGATGGTTCAGACAGCAAAGAATCTGCCTGCAATGTGAGTTCGATCCCTGGGTTGGGAAGATCTCCTGGAGAAGGACAGGGCAACCCACTCCAGTATTCTTGCCTGGAGAATTCCATGGACAGAGGAGGCTGGCAGGCTACAGCCCATGGGGTCCCAAAGAGTCAGATACAGCTGAGCAACTAACACTTTCAGAGTATTCCTGGCCACTGTCTTCCTTCTGGGAAGGCCTTAGGAGGCCTGAGCCAGCCCACCTCTCACTGAGGACAGGGTATGCTGGTCTACCAGCGCCTAGGCCTTTGATCACCATGGGATTCTGCTCAAGCAGAATGGCCTGAAGCCTCCCTTTAGAGGCAACCACTACTCGGCCTCTGGCTGACGGTCTACTTCTTGTCTCTCTCCATTGCCTGATACCCTCCAGCCCCCCCATGTGTTCTCCCCTCACTGCTTCCCCCAAAAGTACCCCACACTGTGCATGCCAACTCTGCTCCCTCTGCTATCCCAGCCTCCTGATGTGCCCTCCCCCTCAAACCTTTTGCACTAGTCTCTACCCCATGATTTATCATGAAGTATGGAGGCTAGACATAGCTCAGCTCTGTGTGTGCATGTGTGTGCGTGTGTGTGTGAGTATAAGGATGCCTTGGGTAAGTGGACAGTCGTAAATCATAAGCCAAATGGGTATGAACATGAAGGAGAAGAGAGACCCAAAATGACCTTCTCCTCAACTGTTTTGTTATTTTCTCATCAATCTCTGGTCTGCTGGATAAATCTGAGGGGTTTTAGGGGGGAAGTGCCTCCTTAGAGCCCATGTGACCCTGTGGCCATTGCTGATCCTGCTTTGGTCTTCCCCTCCCCACCACCCTTTCGGGGCTCAGCTGCCTCAGGACTGGACTAAACCTGGTGGGAGGTAAGCAGAGCTGGGGGTCAGGGTTGCCCAGCTGGGATCAACCCACAAGCAGTGGGAGGGGCATTGAAAGATAATGAACCATCAGTTAATGGGGACTCCCTCTCGCCTGGGCCTGGCCTTGGTTTTGGCCTCAGAGAAGGATTGGTCTCTGGGTAAAGTAAGACTCCAGGGAAAAGAAGATGTCCTGGGGTATGGGCCAATTCTCAGACCTGCTCCTCTGACCTCCTTTCCCATTGCAGCCCACGGGGGATGTGAATAAGTGAACCAAGTCAAAGTCCTTTCTTCCTCTGAAGAGGGGAGTCAGGGAATGGAAGAGATTCCTGAGAGTCCCTTTTTGTTCACCTATTAGTCCCCTTTTTCTCTCATCCCTTCTGTGGAGTGAGGGTTGGGGAGTCTGGGAGATGGAGGTCAGGGGTGAGGACAGTGTCTGAGGACCTGGGGAGAAATCAGGGACCTGGGTGGGGATGGGGTTCAGTGGAGAGGAGCCAGGAGGAGGGGTTGGGAGGAGGACAGGGCTGGTCCTCTTGCCCTCTCCCAGAGGGAGGCAGCAGAGGACCATGGGAATTGCCCCAACCAGCAATCAGCAGTTCAGTTCCCTTTGTGTCTCCTGTCCATTGTGGACCCTATTCCAAGGGACTTACTCGGATGGAGTTTCTACAGTTCCAGTCTATGACCCTCTGCTGGAAAGAGATTTGGGGATGTCAGCCTGTTTTTGATTTGGTCGCCATAAGCCCCTCTATTCATTCCTAAGCAGGGAATCCTCTCCTCCTTGTCTAGAGCTTAGAAAATATATCTTTGTTCATTCCTCCACCTCCTCAACCTCCCCCAATTCCCTACCTCCCTTGGAGACCAAGATCCAGCCCTGAGTCACCACCCTGAAGAGGCCCACTCTATGTGAGGGAACTTCTCTGACTGAGCCTGCTGGGCCATGACCAGATGTTCCAGTCTGAGTGTCAGTCTTCCCTAGGGAAATTTGAATGAGGGTCAGGCCCACACACTCCTAAATTCTCTTTTTTGCTACCCACATTTAGGTAGTCACCAGGCCCACTTACCTGGGTATGAGGACCAAGTCAACCTGGAGATGCACAAGGGCAGCAGCTAGGTGGAAGAAATCTGAGGTATGACCTTGAGTTAGATAAAAAACCAAAGCCTCCCAGGGTAGAAACCCTCTCCCTCCTGCCAGCATAGCATTTCTCAGACTGATTGGAAGTTGGGGGCAGGGGACAGAGCACAGATGGGTGGGGAGGGCACTGATCAAGGAAACTAACATCTCAGTTGCTGGGAGCTTAAAGTGAGGGAACTAGAAGGAGCCCAGAGGCCTCAAAGTTACACCCTGAGGCAGAGAGAACATCTCCTAAGGGGCCACTTGAGCATGGGGTAGGAGCTAGAGACAAAATGGCCTTGGTTTGAGGATGGTCTTATCCAAAAGGAAGGTAAGACTGACCAGGTTTTTCAAGAAGAAAGAGGGCCAAAGAGTTTCTTTAGAACCCATATTCTGGGGTATGGGTGCCTGAGAGAATTGAAGACCTGAACTCTGGGGAGCGGAGCTGGGATCCAACAGAAAAGAGCGCGTATGTTTGTAAACCAGTACAGCAACAGAGAGGCAAAGTGGGGGAGTGGCAGGATGGCACTTTTCTCTCTCACTCAGTCTCCTGTTGTTGGTTCTAAGAAACCTGGGGCTCAGAGTGCCCATGATATAAGGCAGCTGGCACCTTACAGATCTCCTAGCCTAGACCTGTTGTTCAGACAGGGAAGGAGAAGCTCAGAGAAGAAAGGGAGACCCTAGTTCCCAGACTGTACCAGTGTCTTCAGTCCTGCTTGGCCATCTACCAGCTTCGTTCTCAGACCCCAGATAAACTTATCCAGTGGAACCCCAGGCTGATCTACCTTCCCATAGATTTGTTCCCAGATCAAATGGGTGGGTGGGTGCCCCCTGCCCGACCCACCCCACTGCTGCTCTGGGTTTAGATCCTTCCGGGTCTGGCTGAGCAAGGAGCCCTGGTTGGGAAATCTGCCTTCTCATTCCTCTTCCAGACTGAGGCTTCTTTGGGGCTCCCTCTGCAGCTTGACATGTCACTGTCTTTCTGTTAAAATGTCTTGCCCACTCTGCCTCTGCCTCTCCTCCTTTCTCTCTTCTCCTACCTTCTCTCCCCGCTGCCACCCCGCCAATCCCTCCCCTGGATAGAGCCCCTGAGCTGCTGAGATGAATCTCTGAAGCTCGTGGTTCTGGCCTGTGTTCCTGGTAATTGAGTTGTGGTCCCTGGTCGTGATGGGGTGGGGGGGGTGGAGTGGCTGCCTGTGGTCCAGGCCTCCTCCCACCATGCACAGGCCGCCTTAGCCCACCCCACTGGGATCCAGCAAAGAGGGTGAGGAGGAGGTGGTGAGGCTTCCTCTTCCCCAGTCCGCCTTCTCTAGCTCTCTGCCTCCCCCTCTACCCCCTCCCTGCTTCATCTCCAGCACAAATCACATGGTGACAGCCCCATCCAACCTTTGGGGAAGGGTTTGTAAATGTGTCTTCCTTAGCTCTGATCTCCAAATTGTTCCTTTTATTGCATTTGTCACGGTGAAGATTAAAGTCCCTGGGTGGCCTGTACCACAAATCACAGAGTCTGCTCAGGGAGCAACTGCAGGTTGGGAACCGATGGAGGGGTCCGGGCCCTGTTACCACCTGTATGTGTGTGTGTGTGCACGTGTGTGCGCACACACGCGTGTATGTGCACTCACAAGCACACACTTCTATCTGTGCTGTGGATTTGTACCCAGGAACAGGAAGATGTGTCCTTGATGTTGTCATTCTAAGCTGTTGGCCCCCTTTGTAGCGCAGCTTGTGACCTCTTCCTCAAGGCTGTCTTCCAGGATCACCCCACCCATTCCATGGTGAGCATCGCTGTCTCTCCTGTATCTTCCGTTAGGCAGGAGGGGAAGCTATGTTCACATCACAGATATTTCAAAATAGCCTTCTGGGTCTCTGGCCGCATCAGTCTCTAGATCCCATCCTGGCAACACTCTGAATGGGTCAAGGGCAGCTAGACCCAAAGCCTTCAAAGAATAGCAGACCTTACCCTGCCCCATCACCCCTAGACTCTGACATTTTTTCTCATAACTGGGACATAACTGGGTTTAGAGGGGACACAGCTAAGACAGAAGAGACCCAGCTGAGGGATCCAAAGGACAAAAGCTCCCTTGTACACACGCACTGAAAATCAGTCCCTTTCCTTCCCTCTTATGAGGTAGGCTTCCTGCCTGTCCCTCATGCACATTCATAACATTCAAATTTATGCCGTAATCTCCGCCGCTCCATATGTATGAGCCTTTGATGGGTGTTTGGGTTTATGGGATGCACCCAGCCCTCCGTTCTCTCGCCCGCCCACCGCCTCCAACCACTGCAAAGACGCTCGTACATAATTGACATCGGCAGATTCTTTCATTATACAAGATTTAGCATCTGCTCGGGGATCGCTCTCTCCTCACTCACTATAGATGACTTTTCCCTGCGTTTCCTATTATCAATTCAAATTAGCCCCATTTCCCCACCGACCAGTGCAGCGTTTACACTTGACAGTGAGGAAACAGCGAGGCTGTAATGGGCTTCTCAATTATTTAGGCCCAGTTAGGCCAGGACCCAGAAAGCCTCAACAAGGGGGTATGTAGAGGTGGGGTCATCATAGCAGGGAGAATAGGGTCACCACTTCTTTGTCTCTGTCTGGCCTTCTTATAGCCTTGCACCCTCACTTTCCACCCTGGGGAAGGCTTCCTCTCCCATCTGGGTCTCTAAGGGGTGGGGCAGTCCCTTGCTGTCTACCCACTACTCAGCAGCAGCTTTTCTCCCTCCATCCCACCTTCCCTATCTCTCATTCCATCCATATTGGCTCCACATGTGTACCTGATGGGCTACCAGCATAAACCAAAGAAGAGGTATTAGCAGCAGCCAGGTTCTGACCCTCTCCCCTTAAGATGTCTATCTTCAAGTGCATCTCTGTGAAGATCTGAGGTAGTGGGCTAGGAGTTCAGAGATCATGGCCAAAAAAAGAAACAGGCATCAGGGAAAGACATTGAAATCATGGCATGCAGCCCTAAGAAGAGACAGAAACACACCCAGAAATGGAGAGACATATGAGAGCCTAAGGGAGCTGACAGAGATGCCTCTGAGGCTTGGGGAGAAGGCATAGGAAAGCAGAAGGCCTGGGTGAAGCCCTTTTTCAAACCACGCTGGCTACACAGAGCTGTAATTAGGTCAGCGCTGCCCACCACTAGTCTGGCTAGTCCAGGCCCGGTCTCCTGTAGTAACTTGTGGTCGCCCTGAGCCCACTAAATGGCCTAAGTACAGGGCAGAAGCTCCAAGTCAGCGAGGCACTGGGCCTAGGTCCTAATTCCAGTCAACCCATCTCAAGGGGGTGGCCCTCACCCATCTCCTTGGTCCCTCCCCTCCAGCCCCCAGCCCCTCCCCTTCCCCAGCCCAGATCAGCTTCCAAGGACAGATGTGGGGGAGAGGAGATGGCAGGCAGGGTCTGAGAGGCCCTGGGATTAGAGGGGTCTTTCCCATGCTCTGCTTCTTTGGAATCAAAGAATTCCTCCATCTGATTGGATTTACCCTAAGTCACAGGCGTGTGGGACCTTCTTTCCCTCAGCAACAGCTGGAAACAGCCCTAAATATGATTAATTAGCACTGTAAAAAGTCCTGGACACAATTAAGATTTATATGTGTGTGTGTGTGTGTGTGTGTGTGTGTGTAGAGAGAGAGGTCAGGAGTGGGGGGAGTGGGGTGGATTACCAGCTACATCTAGTGCCCTCCAAGGAGAGTAGAATGACATTTCCTCAGAGACAGTCCTCTGACATCCATTTCAGGCAAGGGTCATTTTATCCGGCCTCCAGCTTCTGAGCAGATTAGCCCCTTTCGCTGTCCCAGGGGTACTGCTTGATTTTCTGCTTTATTCCTTGATAAGGGGGGGAGGGCGCATGGTTTCTGGGGCAGGTGCCTCATCTCTCTTCCCTCTACCACAAGCAGAATGTCCTCTGCCAAACCTCAGTTCCTCTTGCTGGGTCATTCTAGGGATCAGGGACATATGTGCAAATCTCAACATAGCTCCTTAGACACAAGCCCAGAGGGATGTAAAATAGGAACCTCAGAGGAAACTGAATAAATGAACTGCCAGCCAAGCTTCCTGCCCTGGGAGATATCTCACTTTCATCCTCTAAGACAGGACAGAGGTCATCTCTTTGGACTCCCCCTCCCCACCGCCCCCGCACCTCTAAGATGACAAAAGCTTATTCAGTGAGTCCTCTCCTGCCTCTTCTGTGATTTGGGTAATTGTTCCCAAAGATGTGACATCCCAGCTTTGATGTTGGTGATGATCAATGTTATTTATAATCCTGAAAGGGAAGGAGACAGGAGCACAAACAATTCCCTCCAGTGAATCATCTGAAAATCAGTTCTCAAGAATCTCTGAAGGAGCACTTGATTTTAATTTATTTTCTTTATTACAATGGATCAATAGTCTGTTTTGCTGAGATAACTGAGCCCAGGAAGAGGTTGCCTAGGTTCTGACACCGATGGCCAATGTAATGGACCAGAGGAGTGTGAAAAAGTCCCTGATTTGGCATCTCCTCTCAGAACCCTTCCAGGGTTAATGGCCTGAGTGCCTGGAGCCTCTGCTTTATGGCTGAGTCCCCAGCGGAGGGATCTAGGAAGGCTTAGAGCTGCTGAGTGGTCTTTGGGAGAGAGCCACCATGTATACTGATGGAGTTTATAACAAGCAGGGACCTAAACCACTGGGACTGTAATTCATCATCCTGATATCAAGGCCAAGGAGTATGTGGACACTGCTTGTCAATCCTTGGCCCCGATACAGGCTTGCTGTGAGGATCAAAAGCAAGAGGGATGTTCCAGGGGCCCTGCATGCATGTGTGATGGCTCTATCATAGGGGTCAACTGTGTGGTGCACTCCCCCACCATTTCCATTTACACCCTTTGGGCTTTACAGTGTATCACCATCAGGGAGAGAGGGAAGTGGGTGCAATGGGGGTGAGCAACAGACTTGGGTCCCAGTGGGCAAAACAAGGAGAAGGCAGAGGGTGGGAGATTGGCAAGAGGTGGGCAGGAAAGCAAGCTGAGGATGAGCAGCTCCTCCGTGAGTGTCCTATGCTCTGCTCCTTTGGGCCTGATGATGGTGTTTACACAGATGGCTCCATGTATCTTTGTAGCTTAGTGTGTCTCTGTATGTGTTGTCTCTCTACTCTTGTGTCAAAACTTTGTGACCCTATGGCTAGGGATAAGAGTGTCACCAGAAAGATCAAGAAACTAGGGAGTTATGCAATAGATCAAAATCAGACTTCCTTGGATTTGCTGAGCACAGTATTTGAAACATGAAATTGAATGCCTTTAGGAAAGGTGCCTTTGAGCCACAGATCCCACCACTCCCTATTGCCCTCCACTGGTTGCTTCACATTTATATCATCTGCCTGGTACTGCAGTCTTGAGTCTGTGACCACTTAAAAGGAAGGAGATATGCTACTATTGGTCCATGAATTGTCTCCTGAATAACTAGTCTCCTTCAGAGACAAAGGTTGGAGTCCAACCGCCACCAGATTTCCTGGAAATGAGGGTTACTGGGAACCACTCTTTTTTTTTTCTTTTCAGAGTCAGGAACACCTTTATTGAGGGAAGGAAACAAGTCTCATCTTTCTACGAGAGAGAGGTTCAAGATTATACAGGTGGGATTGGAATCCAGGCTGCATCAGTGGGACTCTTTGCACACTGCCTCTTCCCTTTACCAAGTCAGTTCTGAGCTGAAGTAGAGCTGAGACATGAGAGAGGTCGAGGGAGAAAAAACACAGAGACTCTGAGGGACTCATTTCAAGCTGGTGTGTCCTGGACATGGGCCTCTGCCAGAGGATGGAGGGGGATGGGATGATACCCTGATGGGCAGACTGATTGCTCAAACAGCCCATTCTATGGTCTCATAGGAAGGTAGGGCCCCCCCTTCCTGTCCAGTATCATATCACCACCCTGCTCCATCCTCCGTCTTTCTGGGAGACAGGCAAACTTGGGGGCCTAAAGAAGGGTAGACTTTTTTGTTCTCGAAGCTTAGAGGAGGTAGTTGGGAATGTGTGAGGCTTGATTTGGGTCTGGGGTTAGGACTTGCTCTTTGCTCCTGCTCCACCTTGGTAATCAGCCTTCCAGAACTCAGTGGATCCTATATGGTAAGGCCCCTGGGGGGACCAAAGTAGGATCAGATCTACCCCTGGGATCCCCCATTCAGCCAGCAGCTTCCAGAGTAGGAATCCTGATACAAGCCTTTCATTTGACTTCCAAGAAGCCTAGGATAGAAATGGGGAGGGACTAAAGGGTGCCTTAGAGGTTATGTAAGGGGGTAAGTATTTTGTAGTTATTTATTGAGCATTTATTTTGTGCCAGATATGGGATTGAGTATTTTACATACTATATCTCAATCATCCTCTGAGGAATGTATTACTTTCTCTTAGTACTCAGATAAAAGAAATTGAAGGTCTAGGAAGTTAAAAGCCACACAGCTATTATGTGGTGAATCTGATTAAATTTGAATTTCAAATAAACAATAGTGGTTTTTTTTAAGCATAAATACCCAAGAAAGCATGGGTACACTTTGCTAAATTTGTTGTGTATTTGAATTCGAGTTTGACGGAGCACCCAGCATTTTCTCTGGCAATTCTAGGACCTGCAACAGTCCCCCAGGAAGCCCTGAGGGGAACAGGCCTGAAGTAAAAGGAAATGCCAAGGACAGAGGAGCCTCCAAGGGGTCCGCAAAGGATTCAGACTCGACTTAGCAACTAAACAACAGCAGCAAATGGTGGTCTAAGCTTAATAGACTGCTTAGGCTGCAAAGACAGCCCTTTTCTCTCTTGCTGATTGTCACTGATGCCTCACAGAGCAGGGCAGGGCTTGGAGTCTGGGCTCACCTTCTGCCCCGCCCCCCTCCAACCCGCTCTGCACTGGGGGTGTCAGAGGTCACACCCCTTCATCGATCAGGAGAGATGGGCTGCTCAGTAGGAAGCGGCAGACCACAGGTCTGCACAGCCGGGAACCATGAAAGAAATTTAAAATAATTAAAAATTTCAAGAAATGTGAGATGGCAAAAAGGCGCTTAAAGCAGTCATCACGGGAAAAATTAAAACTCCAGACATTTATCATCAGGTTTCGCACTGAATTATACAATGGAGGTGGGGTGGGGTCCATTGGAGAGCCCGTTCAAGGTTTCCAGCCTCTGAAGGTCTAGCCCAGCCCTCCCTCCATGGCGGGCCTAGCTCTGGGCTGACCTGGCGGATAGAGGATGTGGGAGCGACTCCTGGCCCGCATCCCAGGCTCTCGCGCCCCGCTCTCCTCCCACCTTCCATCAGACCCCGTTCTGGGACCACACGCTGATCCTGCCCGGGCTTCCACTCCTTTTGGGGTCCTCCCTCCTCCGCAGGCTGAGCTCCGCGTGGCTCCACCCCGGGCTCCACCGCCTGCTCCAGCGCTCGCTCAGGCGTCAGCTCCGGTTCAGGCTTGGGCTCCCACTCCCGGCACGGCTGGCTCCGCTTGCTCGGGGCGTCTCCCTACTGAAGAATTATGTTGCATAAAGCAGCCGCCACCATCTTGAACTGGCAGTGAACTTTGCTTTCTACATATAAATACAGATAGCAATCACACCCCAATCAGCGCTGAGGCTTCAGGGCATCATCTCAGCAACTCTAACTTTCCCATTACGATAATGTGATTTTCACTCAGTCTATAATATCACCAGCCATGAATAAAGCAACTGGCTCTTTCTGTCTCTCTCCTCCCTCCCCCTTTTCTCTGCCTCTCTCCCACCCTCCTCAGTCTCTTTCCCTCCCTGGCGCCCTCCTCTTCTATCTCTCTCTGAAACCCCTCCTGGTGTCAGTCTCCATCTGTATCTCTGCATCTCTGAGCATCTCACCCTTCCTCTCCCAAGTCTCTCCTTCCTTCTCCTCTGGGACTCACCTTCCCTAAATACTAAAGACAGGGATGTACAGTCCTCCTGGGGCTCAGTAAAGTTCTGTTCCCCAGTTCTGCCATCATCTGCCTTTGCCTGAAGGTGAGAAACTCTGTGGGATTGGAGGTGGTGGGGGTGCCCTGCAAGGCTTTGGGAAGGTGATGAGATGGGGAGGGGAGGCCAGGACTTGGCTGTGTCCCTTCTCTCTCTCTTTCCTTAGGTAACAGGAAGGCTGTCTGTGAGGATTCCCATCAGGAACTGAAGCATCCAGCAAGGAGAGCTGAAAACTGCCTTCTTAGGAGAGAGTCCTGGAGGTCTTCTGGATACTGGGGGCCCCAAACCCAATCAGGTTCCAAGTGCCAGATTATTGTGAGTACATCCAACTGGTGAGAGGATACTCTAGAGAGGCCTGGGGAAAAGGAGAACCTGCCCAACCTTCTAGGGCTGCTTCTGAGTACCCTGTGCCGTGCACTTGGCTATTCAGCCTAGTGCTGCCTTTGCAGGACGTGTGTTAAAAGTCCACAGACAGGGGACTTCCCCAGTGGTCCGGTGGTTAACAGTCTTCTGCCTTCTAATGCAGGGGATGCGGGTTCAATCCTTGGTTGGGGGAACTAAGATCCCACTTGCCACAGGGTGTGGCCAAAAGGTAAAAAATAATAATAATAAAAGTCCACAGGCAGTCTTTATCAAGGTGTCAGCCACCTTGTCAGAGCTCCTGGAAAGGCCTTCTCTTGCCTTCGTGGACGTTCTCTAGGATGGTGGTAGTGCTAGTTAGGGGGTTGTCTGTGCTGGTGGTTCCTTTATCCATCCCCTAGGTTTGTATTCCAGTTCTTTCACCTACTAGCTTTGAGGCTGTGAACAATGCTCTTAACTTCTCTAAGCTTCAGTGTCCTTATCTATAAAATGAGACGAATTATAGTACCTATCTCGTGAACAAAATAATGTGTATAAAGTGCTTAACACAGTATTTTGGCACATTGTTAAATAAATGTTAGCTATTATTATTACTATTAGCAAATACTGGATAATGCCACATATATAAAGCAGTATATCATATAAATTATGAGCCTGGGTTTTTAGAGTCAGACTGAATTTGGGTTCTAGCTTAGGCACTTACCGGCTTTGTGACCTTAGAAAAGTCACTTAGCCTCTCAGACTCAGTTTCCTCATCTGTAACAGCAGTACTAATAGTCCCTTCTTCATAGTGTTGTAAGGGTTACTCAGGCTAATCTAGTGCTTGGCACAGTGCTGACATATGCCACAGGCTCTAGAAGTATTAGTGATCAAGGGTCAGACATGGCGCATTCAGCCACGAATGAAGCAAACACTGTGGTTGTTCTGTGGGTTATTCTCTGGGCCCTGACCTTTCCTATTGCTCTAGACCATTGATGGTCTTGATCTTTCACTTCTGTGGAGGTTGAGGGTTGGCTTTAATTTCCCTGGCTGTTAAATTTTGCACCTTTTCAGCTGCCCATCTAGCAGACAAGTGGGACTGGAATTCCTGCTTAGCCCCTTTGCTAGGTGAGAGTGGTGAGAGGAGGGGCTTTTGAATGCTCTGTCTCAGGCAAGGGTGACAGTGTCCTGAAGGCAACTCTGGGATGTGCTCCTTAAGGAGGGGATGACAAATTAGAATCAGACATCTGCATTCTGTCCATTTCTGTGTCACTAAGTGTTTATGGAGCCACATCTTTGCTTCATTTATTTATTTATTTTTGGTTTCTCCCAGAAGATTTCTTTGGATGCATTCCCAGCCTGATCTCAGTTGGAAGAAGGGAACGAAGACTCTGCTCACCTCAGCTGGGCCCTGAAGGCGAGACAGTCAGAGCTGCCAGTTCTGGGGCCTGGAAAGGCAGAACCAGAGGAAGAACCTAGGACCAGTGTCTGGCCAGTGGGTTATTTGGATCTCTTTGCTCAAATCTAGCCTCTTTGCTTGGCTCCCGGAGGAAGGAAGCTACCCTTCAAAATCCAGAGCCATAAGCCAAAGCAGTCTTAAACAAGTGTTTCAAGCCAAGGGAACTTGAACTTAAGAGTCTGGTCTCCTCCCTCCTCATCCCACTTCTCAAAGACAAATAAGATATAGTCCATCCCATCCATATGGTCACAATCCAGTGGGCAGGCATGAAAATAAGGAAGTAAAACAAGAGTGAGGGACAACAGAGACAACTACAGGCTGCATTGAGGATAAAAAACAAAGCAGTCGAACCTAACCTATGTTACCTGGTGCAGGTAACTCTTCCTAGAGGAGCTGGTGCTTCAGCTAATTTGTAAATGTGGGCAGAATAGAAGGGGGAAGGGAAGGAAGGGCCCATAAGGCAAGGGGAATGGCATATACAAAAGCCTTGAGGCATCAAACAGCATGGCTCATTTGGAGACCAGCTGTACAGAGGGTTGGGGTGGAGAGGTCACTCTGGGGGAGGCCGGGGGAAGGGGACAGATAGTAAAGGGCTGTGGGCAGTTGTGCTTTTATAGGGGAGGGCATTAGCAGTGGAATGATTTGCATTTCAGAAAACTAGCTCTGAAGAAGATGAAGAGAACGGAGAGGGGAATGTAGCCAGAAACAATGGAGGCTGGGAGGTCAGTAAGGAGGCTCCTACAGCTGTGCAGGTGAGCCTTATAAGGGCATGGACAGGACTGTGTCCACTGGTTGGAGGTAGGATATGATGGGGGAGAGGAATCCTGGATGACATCCTTGGGTAAATGATTGGGACTGATGGAGGTGGGGAACAGAAGGAGTGGAAGGGGTTTGGGGCAAAGGCAAAATACTGAGGTCTGATTGGGATATGTACCCACTTGGGGGATCCAGAGTACATCTCAGCAAAGATACCCTGGAAGTTACAAGGCTATTGAGAATAATTTTATCTCCATACATTTGGGAATGAAGATGTCTGGTAGGGAGTTGGAAACGGGTGTGTGGAATTCAAGAGAGAAGCCTTGTCAGGGTATATGGATTGGAGAGTCACCAGTATATGGATTACGGCCATGGGAAGGAGGTCAGCTACTTGGGAAAGACATGAGAAGAGAAGAGGGCCAAGAATAGTCTTGGGGAGTATCAACACTTAGAGGAGTGTGTGGTTTTCAACCTTGGCAGCACATTTTGATGAGCCAGGGAATTTGAAAAGCACCAGTGTCTGGGCCCCACCCCAGAACAACTAGATCTGAAACTCTGGGAATGAGCTGTAAAAGTTCTTCGTGCATGCGTAATAAGTTGCTTCAGTCCTATCGGACTCTTTGCTACGCTATGGACTGTAATCCACCAAGCTCCTCTGTCCATGAGACTCTCCAGGCAAGGATACTGGAGGGGGTGGCCATGCCCTCCTCCAGGGGATCTTCCCAATCCAGGGATCGAACCTGGGTCTATTGGTCTCATGCATTGGCAGGCAGGTTCTTTAAGACCAGCGCCACCTGGGAAGCCCAAAAGTCCCTCAGGTGATTCTAAAATGGAGGGAACCAGTGACTCAGAGGGAGGGCAGAGGAACACCGCTAGCAAAGACTGAGAAGGAATATTGAGGAAGAATTTTGAGGAGGGAGAGTTCAGATGATGCTCAGGAGGAGCATCAGATGATGCAGAGGAACAGCGGTTGAACCCTACCCAGCACTCATGCTCTATCGGGGACTTGACAGCCTCACTGAACACTCCCAGAGGCTTGATGAGGCAGGTGCTAGTATTATCATCACCGTTTTAGAGATAAGGAAACCAAGGCACAGGGATGTTAAGTACTTGCCCAGAGTCACACTACTAGTAACCAGAAACCAGCATTCAAGCCCAGGTAGGTGACTACTGAGTCTGTGCTCCTAACTGCTAGCCTACCTTTCCCTCCAAGGGTGAAGTGAGGTGAGCATTGCCGGGTTCTAGCCCTTAGCTGGTCCATACAGCCTTCCAAGGGGCCTGCTGTTATCTCTTTCCCTCTTTCTGTCTTTCTGTCCTTCCCCTTTTCATCCCTCCCTACATCACTAAGGCAGCTGCCCTTCATGTCTCTGGTCTTCCCCTGGCTGACAGGCCAGATAAAGCTGGTTCTCCTCTCTATTGGTGAGACCACACTGTCTGCCCCTAACTGGGTGGCTACAACCATGAGCACATGGCCGGTAGCCTCTTCATTCATCATGATGAGCTGGGCATCCTTTTTAGGTCTTCACAGTCTGGAAGAGGGGGGGAGTTGGGGTGATACAGAAGGAATAACGGCTCTGACAGTCCTGGGAAGTAAGTCTTTCAGGGGAGTTGATACTGTGATACGTACTGAGGAGGAAAGAGACTGGAATCCACGTTCACATGGAGGCAATATCAGCCTAGTCAGACACCTGGGACACCCCTCTGCACAGCTCCTGCCTGATTCCCCCAGGCCTGGAGGCAGTGGTTCTTAACCAGCCTGCATGTTAAAATGTAAAAACATACTGCAAGGACCACCTTCTGAACAACTGGAATCTCCAGGGGTAGGACCCAGGCGCTGATGGATTTTAAAAGGTCCCCAGGGGATTTCAATGTAGCCAGAGTTGAGAACAACGTCAAGAAAAGAGCTCTGGATAAGTGTAACAAGACCGTGCTTCTAACTCTCACTTTATCATTTCATAGCTGGTGATCTTGGATGGCCCATCAGACCTCTTTGAGCCTTAGTTTTCTTGTATCTGTAAAATGGGAGTAGTAACTCAACCCTGCCTACATTATACAAATTGTTATGTTGCTCAGGTAGACTGTTGAATGTAGTATATTTTGTTAATTATATAGGGCATTATATAAAAGTGAGGTGGAATTAACCTATACAGACACAAATAGATGCAGGTGTTCACTTAGCACACTAGGGGCACTTGAGTGAGAACGCATACACACGCGCGCGCGCATATGACAGACAGCAGTTGGTTGGGCTCTGAAAGCAGAACTGTGGTTCTCTAGACTTGGCCTTTTATGTTATTAGCCTTCAGAATATGCCATTAAAATGTGGAGCATTGATCTGGGGGGGGGGTGTGTGTGTGCACACACACAAATGTATGTGTTTAAATGATTGCTAAAGTGTGGCATCATTTGAGTCTGCCTGTCAGCCTATCAGAAACGTCATCTATAACCTTCACTGTTTGCAGTTTAATCTCCCCTGCCTCCTCGAGGGCCCTGTTCTGACATTTTAAACCCCATAAATGACAGTAGTGCTCTAAGCCATTTTGAAAAAAGCCAAGCATTTGGAAAAAACACATAGAGACATATCCCTAAATTCCCCTTCCTCTGAACACATGCTCACTCACGCTCATAAGTGGAATCACACACATGCTCATACCCTGCACTGGCCAATTTAGAAGAAGTCACAGATATGGGCCAACATAAGCACCAGTGCGTGATGGCAGGACACAGGTGCATGAAAGCCCAGTATCTGGGGCCTTTGTATGTGCTCCAGTGGGCACACAGCAAACACAGCTTTCTGCTCCTACCCTCAAGTCCTATTCATTCAAAGCTCCTTGGCTTTGAAAGAGAATTGAAGAATCCAAGCTCCTTGGAAGGCTAGTACTGGGAACAGTGGGATAACATGGGAGACTGAGGGGCCCCAAATCTTGAGTTTAGTGTTAGGCAAGGATGTATCAATACATTCATAGGTTTAAGGTCTCCACTCTTGGAAAGCCCGTGGGTACAAAGGGATAACAAGCAAATTGTATTCCACCCTACCAACAACCAGGCTTCCCTGGTGGCTCAGAGGTTAAAGCGTCTGCCTGCAATGCGGGAGACCTGGGCTCGATCCCTGGGTCGGGAAGATCCTCTGGAGAAGGAAATGGCAACCCACTCCAGTATTCTTGCCTGGAGAATCCCATGGACAGAGGAGCCTGGTGGGCTACAGTCCACGGGGTTGCAAAGAGTCGGACATGACTGGGCGACTTCACTTTCTACCAACAACCAGACAGCACACCACATTTGGGGAACTGGAATGAAAAAAGAAAACCCAGAGGTGCTTATTAAAGGGATGAGGATGTGAGTGTAAAAGGACAAGATGTGGTATAAGATGTTGACAGGAAGCCCCATAAGACAGGGCCCTGTCAGCTCCTGGCTGTATCCCTAGGGCCTGGCACTGGGTTTACCACGTACCAGAGGCTCATCAGTCCTTGAAGAATGAATGCCTGAAAGAAGGTGTAAGTACTAGTGTGAGTAAGTAGTAAGGGGAGTGTGTGTGTGTGTGTGTGTGTGTGTGATGGAACTGGGAATGGGGCTGGGAGATTGAATAGTTAAGGACAGTTTCTTAAAATAGATGACTTTTGCTCTAGGACTGAAGAGAGGGGCCCACATCACATCTAATATCCATTTGTTCCAGGGTAAGTGGCTGGCTTTTCTTGGTTTAAACTATCTCTGATTTTGCAGCAAGATCTCTCTACTCAAAGGCAAGACAGACTTTTTTCCTGTATGTGAGGAGTACGTACCAGCAGAGGATAGGGACTCTGGGCAGCTTGATTCTGAGGGGCTCTGTGGATTCCTCATGGTACAACTGGCTCCTATGGCCCTCCCTCCCCACTCAAGTCATCGTGCACTTTAAGGAACTTGTTTCCATGGCAACCAGTTAGTGTCAGAAAATGAGGGCTGTGACGTCAGAATGGGGGATGGGGTGAGAAACCTCCATCCCCCATGTCCCTGGCTCCCTGCTCAGTGTCTGCAGCCTTGCAGGGAAAGCTCCAGAAGAGACGAAGTACACTGCACTCCTGAGGAGCATAGGTTCTGGGTCAGGCAGGGCCCAGAAATAGGGACTGATTTGGATATTTGACTCACCTGGCAGTGTCTCTACCTGCCATTCCACTCCACAATGCTGGCAAGGCTGGGGGCCCAGTAGTGAGACAGTGTGGGCATACTTAGAAGGGTAACAATGATCTGGGACCATTGCCTGTCCCCTGGGAGAGAGGGATCCAGGCTTTCTTTATAAGGGGAGCTGTAAACAAGTAAACATGACATAGAGGGAAGGAAGTCTTGGTTGTAGGAGACCTGTCATCATACCCTAGGGATGGATGCTTTGGTCTACAGGAGGAAAGTACATACTTTAAATAGAAGAGTAGGGACTTCCCTGGTGGTCCCATGGTTAAGACTCCAAGCTTCCACTGCAGAGGCACTGGTTCATTCCCTGGCCGGGGAACTAAGATCCCACAAACCACACAGTGCAGCCAAAAAAACATTATTTTTTTTAATAAAAGAGGAAGAAGCCCAGCCATGAAGGCACCTAGAGAGTGTCAGAGAAAGAATTCAATGGGCACTTAGCTCTCTGAGTCTTGATGCAGAGAATGAGATGTAACAGAACTACAGCAATTTAAGCCCCTTAGATCCTGCTAGCTTTCTGAGGGAATCTGGTCTGTTTGGGAAGGTCACTCAAATCAGAAGATGAAAGAAAGAATCCAAAGAACCTTGTCCTTAGAAGAAAAAAGAAGGCTGGGTGTTCATTTACTGGACTTCCTGGCCGAAGTAAGTGAACCTCATCACACCAGCTGGGCAGGCCCTGCTGTGGAGATGATGAAGAGGACGACGACGATGATGATGATGCAAACAGCAGCAGCTGTGTTTCTCAGGGCACTTGACATTTTCCTCCTTGTGGTAGGCCAGTTGGCAGGTAGGGAGGAGTTGAATTGTCTGTAGGTTGGGTCTGAAAGTGGACTCTGGGGTGGAGATGGCTTTGCAGGAGATTTCCTGGGGAGCCCTTGGGATTATCACTGGAGCAAGGGAGGAACTGGAAAGAAGCAGGACTGAACTGGAGGAGAAGTTGGGTTGCGCTACTCAGAAAAGGCCTTAGTTGACTACGTGGAGAGCTCTGAGGCTGCAAGGCCCTTCAGAACTGTCTGGAGTAGAGAGAGGGGCTGGGCCTTCATATGGCTGGGGTGGCCAGGCACTAGACGCAGGCTGCCCAGGGGAAGGGCATGACCTTAAGCGAGACAGCTCTCTTTGGCAGAGACAACTCCAAGGAAAGCTGACAAGCCAGGGAGGCACCTGGAGGCAGTCCTTGAGGACTGAGGGAAGTGTGGCATTGCAACATGGCCTCCTCCACAGCAATGGCCATTTTTCCTTTTGAAAATGAGGAAAGGGAAGTTCAGAGAGATGTCATGACCTGCCTAGTCGTAGTGCAGTAGTACAGGCAGGGTTGGAGTTTAGTTTCAGCCTCGTAGACTTAGTCTTGGCTTCATGGAAAAGAAACATCAGTGGTAAAACTCCTCCATGTGACTGCAAGAGCAGATCATTAAGGGAAACTTGCTGAGCACCATGGAGGACAGGCCACTGGAGCTAAGGGTTCCCGAAGTGGGAGGCTAAAGGGAAAGCTCTCCACACTGTCCTTGGGCTGACGGAGTCAGGATGCAGACGGATCCTGAGCCAGGTCTCAGCTCTGCCAGGTCTGGGGAGCTTCCTCCCCCTCTGGAAAGGGCAGCTCTTGCTTGAGTGTGCTCAGTCACATCCAACTCTTTGCACCCCCATGGACTGGTAGCCCACTAGGCTCCTCTGTCCATTGGATTTTCCAGGCAAGAATACTGGAGTGGGTTGCCATTTCCTTCTCCAGGGGATCTTCTTGACCCAGGGATTGAATCCATGTCTCTTGCGTCTCCTGCATTGGCATATGGATTCTTTACCACTCTGCCACATGGGAAGCCCCTGGAAAGGGGAGGCTGTGCTTCTTAGCACAGAAGTCACAGACCTGGCTGATTTGGACTGTGAGAGAAACTTCCTGACAGTTGTGTTGAGCTGCTAGAAACAACTGGGGCTTTGAGAATATTATTCTATCTGCTTGATGCCTGGTCTCTGGGCCCTCAAGAAGTGGAATCTCTGAAGGTCTCCCTGGGAGCTTCTAGAAGGGGACAGAGCAGTCAGTAGGGGTCGAGTCATGGTCAACCTCAGCCCCAGGACCAACCAGCTGCATCAGGAAAGCCTGGCAGAAGACATTTGTTTGCTGAGGGATTGACAGTGGTGAGGAAAGGAGTGGGCAAGGTGACAGAAGGTGAGAGATACCAAGGCAGAGAGAATAGAGAGAGGACTGACTCTCTACCAGAACCAGCCATCCTGACAGAACCAAGGTGAAGGAATGCAGTCCCTGGGCTGAGCCATCTAGATCCCACTGAGGATTCTGGAAGTCTCTGAAGAATGTTATGAATATGTGTGGTTGGGGTGGGGCCGGGACAGGATCAGGTGAGTGTAGGAAGTAGAGTGAAGGGAGTCCACACCCCTCCCTTACCTGCACACTTGAACTCAGGGATCTATGGGCTGTGAATGACAATGGTTTCTCACAAGTGTCCCTGGATAGGAGGTGGGAAAGAGCCCTGAGCCATCACTGGGAAGACCCAGAGATGCAAGAGGCAAAGGGACGGGAAGCTGATGGCAGCTTGGGAGTTTCTGCCAGGGAATCTCACTAGGATCTGCCAGCCTCTCCCCAGTTGCTCTTTGCCCTGAGGACCATGGGTGTGTGCCCCCAGGACCTGGTTCTTCTTACTTTTCTGGAAGGCAAGAGTGAGTGGTCACAGTTCTGTCCAGGAGACTCTGTTCAGAAAGGGACTGTTGATTTTTCTCTTAAAAAACTCTGTCACCTCGCCCTTCCCCCCCCCACATTTCCCTTCATGACCTTGTGACTCCTCCATTAGGTCTCCTTTCTTCTTGCTTCAAGAAAAAGCCAGGCGGGGAGGGCTGGGGACCAGGGAGGGAGGCGAGCCGGCAGAGAGGCTGAGCCAATCGCGGGTCTGCAAGGTGCAAAGCAATCAGCGGAGCCGCTGGTGAGCGGGTCACTCAGTAGTGTGCACATCAGGGTGAAATCCTTTCAGCTCTTCGCCAAACCCCTAGTGAAAGACAATCAGGCTCGCTGTCACCGAGCTAATTCTGTCTATATAAAAGCAGTAATGAAATTCACGGCAGGATTACCCTCTCCATCCAATGGGCCAGCGTCGTGGTGACATATCTCTCTTATTGCCCGAATGTAACACACCATCTAATTTACGTCGTGTAGCGAGCAGGAATGAAATGTTCATAAAGAATTGCTGCATCTCGTCACCTTAACTGCGGCCCGGGGCTCTGAGGCATCTGTCAGGGAGAGGAGCAGGAGGAGGGAGGGAGGGCGGGGCTCAGGGAGCAGCAGCCAGGGGCAGGGGTTCTAGGGGTGGCTGTTTCTTAATAGGGTGAAGTGAAGGCAGAGGGAGGTGGGGCAGAGGTAGGGTAGGGAGAAGAGTGGGAAAGGGGGCCAATGGTGGGCTTTGGGAGAGACAGGGCTAAATAAGGGTAGGATGGAGTGGTCTATAGGGAGTGTTTGGAAGTCTGTGTGAGTCTGGGGAGCCAGAGAATCTGAGAGAGTATGTATGTGTTTGGGTTTGGGTGACTTTGGGAGGAGACATGAGTGCCTGGTTCATTGGGAAAATGACCCTCCGGGTGCCTCCCAGATACTGCAGGGCCCCTAGTAGTCTCTGTCATTCTCTGGTGGTGGAAATCCATCCACTTCTGAAGGCTGTCAGAACCAGACTCTTGGTTTGTGAGAAAGGAGACCTTTAATAGAGGTAAACAAGTAGCAGACAGACACCAGAGGCAAGTTTGCAAACCTAGGAGTCATCCTTGGCCCCTTGGGCTCCTTGTGTGCACTGCAAGACAAGACCAGCAGCCAGCTCTCTCACCTCCACTCTAAAGTGTTTCACCCATCCATCCTTTTCTCTGTCTCCACCACCCCAGTCCAAAGCCACTGCCATCTGTTGCCTACCTAACTCAGCACCCCACTGACTGGTCTCCCCTCCCTGCCCTCTTGCCCTCTCAGCTCAGCCAGGTAGTGGTCATCTCACTACTATCGTCTCTCAACTTGAAACCCCACTATGGTGTCCCCTTGCTCTTAGGACAAAGACTAGAACCCACGTCTCTGACTTTGCCCTACACCCTCAGTTTCACGCTGTGCTCCAGCCACGTTTGTCATTTCCTATAGTCTGAACGTGCCGCGTTCTAACCAGCCGCTGGGGCCATGCACAGGCTTCCTCTCCTTGGAAGATGCCTATCAGTGGCTGCAGCATCACCCCTGCATGACTTTAACTCCCACTCTCACTTCAGATGTCAGTCAAAATGTTGGGGCCTGGAGGAAGCCTCCTGTGACTACCCACATTTGGTCAGCTTGGCTTTCCTAGCATCATTTTCTTCCTGTACAATACAGACCACATACCTTAAAGAGAAGTTTCCTTTTGTGACCATCTGATTACAGGCTGGACTCTGAGCTCCATGAGGGCAGAGACCCTTATGCTTCCATCACCTGGTACAGCATCCAGGGACACTGTAGCCGCTCGATAAGTATTGTGGAATGAAGGCATGTGGGGCCTGCACAACCAGTATAGGCTAGAATCCCTGCTTCTTCCTTCTTCCATTCATTCAGCAAACATGTACTGAATGTCTCCTGAGTGCCAGGCACTGTCAGGGGCACTGTGGTCACTAGGCTAAACAAGCGAAGACACAGTCTCTGCCTCTGAGGACTGTGAAGTCCAGGGAGGGGGACAGGCAAGCACAGAAAGCAACCAGGGTGCTAAACATGCCCTGTGCTGCTTTACTCCAGAGACAACCATGTCCTGGGCCCGCATCAGAACCCGCATGAGGAGGGGTTGATCTTCCTGGGCTATACAAAATTCTCCCAAACTTCCCCTAGACACAGCTCAGACCTCTATGGGGGAAAAACCCTCAAAAGAAAACAAATTTATTAAAGAGGCATAACTGGATTTCTCTTACCAGTGCTAATAACAAGAAGCATTTATTAATTATGTGCCAAGCACTTCATCTCATGTAATCCTCACAATGACTGTGACTCCCACGGATTATTATCCCGGATTCACAGATGAGGAAACTGAAGCCAACTGATAGAAGTAACTTGCCCTAGAAGGTCACACACCTGGCACACAGTTAATGCTTAACAAATATCTATTGAGTGAATGAATGAATGAGAAGTTAATAGGTAGAAAGGACAGGTGTTAAACCTAGGCTTTCTGGCTCTGAAACCCATGGGCTTTTTATTATTTATTTCAGGCAACAAAATTTTGGGGCTCTCAGGCTCTGGTCAGTGTTAGAGAAATAATCTGAGGTTGGACTCTGAATCTATGCTTCCTTCTGACCCAGACCCTAGTCTGAACATCCATAGCCTTCCTGCAGATACACATGACACCAGATACCAGGCTTGGCCATGGCAGGAAGATTAGGTTTAGAGAAGACCAGACCCTACTGCCTCTAGGGAAATGCCCACAAGGCGAACCCTTCCCAATCCTGCTCTGTCTTCCTCCAACACCCCAGGCTTAGGTTAGCTTATCAAGAAGTCTAGGAAGAGGGAGTTCCCTTGTGGCCTCCTTGTTAGGATTCCGGGTGCCCCAGGTTCAGGCCCTGGTTGGGGAACTGAGATCCTGCAAGTCACTTGGTGGGGCAAAAAAAAAAAATCTTGAAACAGTATGATCAAAACAAACAAACGAAGTCTAGGAAGGGATCTTTGTGGAAGCTAAAATGTCATTCTTGTGTGTACATATCAACCACATCTTATACTATCTTGTGCCTAAGCTGTGTTGTCTTTTCCATTGATTCAGAGATATTTACTCACCAGGTGATATATCTCTATGTGGCATGTTGTGTGTGGACCTGTGTTCATGTATGTATACACATGTATCAGTAAACTCATTCTTGCATTAGCTCTCTCATATCCCAGTGATATCTGTTCTCTGTTTGAAGACAACTGAGTCTGTAACCTGAAGTTCCCTCCCCGAAAGACATCTGGGAATATGGGTCCCTGAAGCTGTCTTTCCCTCTTGCTTCTAGCCGCCACTCCTGAAAACTACATGACCTTCCAGCTACTGCTGGCAGGCCACAGAGTGAGATTGTGTGCCACGTGTTTCCTCTTATTTTGAGGAAAGTTCTGCTCCCTGGCAGTGGGTAAATGTCTCTTTATCAAAGAGCTAATGCATGGATGTATCATCAAAGAGATAATATATGCCTGGCACACAGTAATCTCTCGATTCATGTTAGCTATTAACATTATTATAGCTCATTTGTCCTCCCTGACCAGAGGGCGTCCCTCCTTCTCCCCTCAGCCCTCCTAGGGCTGGCAGTACAAGTAACCATATCCACTCCTTCCAGGGAGCTGTGTGAGGCTTGGTGCACTTACAAAGACCTCATGGGGTGAGAGGGCTCCAGGCCATTGTCATCTATATCTCTCAGTAGGACAAAAAATCTCACACACCCCTGGCAGGCAGGACTCAGTCATATTTTTAAGTTTCTATAAAATAAGTCTCAAGAGTATCTTTAGACATCGCACCCAAAACCTTAGACGTTTTTTAAGTCTTTTGCTGCACTGCTTGGTATGTGGGATCTTCATTCTCCCACAAGGGATGGAACCTGTTACCTCCTGCAATGGCAACATGGAGTCTTAACCACTAGACCGCCAGGAAAACTCAAAACCTTAAATTTCTTTTTAAAAAAAAAAAAAAAAACCTTAAATTTCTAAGACTCAAATTGTTTCCTACACCCATCTTCCTGCAGTTAACATCTTTCCTCCTAAACTGGACCTGAAGCCAGACCCACTGGCCAGTGCCCACCAGAGAGGAGCAGTGGCAATCATAACACATGATAACCTGAACTCCTTTCCTTTGGCCCAAGTGGCCTGTCCTTCCAGCTAGTGATCTGTTTTGTGGCTCTGCCAGGGGTTGACATTCTAAACCAGACCCACTTCTTCAGGTGAAGCAAGATATCATTCAAGTTGGATGGATACAGAGCATTCAGTAGCAGAGGCTGGGAAGAGTGGGGATGAAAGAACTCAACTATCCTAAAGAATCAGGATTTGCCAGACAGTATCTGCCCTTAAATTGGCATCAGGCATTCTTTTCAAGGTCCATGGAAACCCAGGGGTCTGTACCAGAAGTGAATTAAGGCTTGTTTGATTGTTTTTGTACAAGCAAGAGGGGAAAGGAAGATTCTATGGAACACATAAACTAGAGGAGATTGGTGATGGATTAAAAATTGGAATCCAACCCTGTCAATGTGTTTATTTGATTTCCACATTTTCCTCCCCCCTTTTATTCCCACTCTTCTTCCCCTTCCCCCAGACTGACATAAATGAAACCCTGATGGCTACTTCAACTGCAACCTTATATATCCAGGGAAGCCTGAGCGTCCCAGCTGCTGGCCGGCTCTGATCCTCTAAACCCAGAGAGGCCAGCTGGTCAGAGTTCTCAGGGATAGCAGACCCTAAGTGCAAATTTGGCTTCTGCTACTAACAGACTCTGATCATGACAGATCACTTAGCTTCTCTGGGTACTGGCCTTAGCCTCCTCCTCCCCTCTCCACACACCCCACCTCAGGTGATACTAAGAAGCATCCTGAATTTCTTGAAAAACGATTCTAGAAATTCACCTTTGTGTTTCCCCTTATAATTACCAGATCAGAATGTAGTCCCCATGAGGATTAGCAGGATCTTGGGTGGGCCAGTCCTCTTTGTCGGCCTGGACAGCTGTTTAGTCACCAGCCAGCAGGAGAGAGTGCAAGTGGGTGGGTGTAGCTCAGCCCTACTGCTGCGTGCAAGACCCATTGTGATAACAGCAAAGATAATTGTCCAGCTTCCTGGCTTGTCTGAGGGCTTTGTGTGTTCCCCTAGATACCATACGGTACAAAACTGTCAGCCAGCCTAGTGGGCTGCCATCTATGGGGTCGCACACAGTCGGATACGACTGAAGTGACTTAGCAGCAGCAGCAGCAGCCAGTGATTAGTAGTCTGGGCATTCACCCATGAGTCTCTAGGTTCAATCCCTGATCAGAGACTTAAGACCCCACAAGCCACACAGCATGGCCCCAAACCCAAAAAGCAATGTCAGCCCAAAGTAACCACCAGCATCCAATCTGTTTGGAGTTCAGTATGACAGCAAGGGGATGTCTAGTATGTAGATAAAACTCAAAGGCCCTCAAAAAGGAGGCTAATTGATAAAGAAATAGACATAAATTCTATTAAGTATGGCTCAACTCTTTTGCTCTCCAGGCCCTCCCAATACCAGAAACTTTATTTGGTGGTCATTCCCTGCTCAGTGTCATTAAATTCTCTGGTAATCTGTGGGGATGTGTAATTATGCTGTAGTTAGTGATTGTTCACTAAGTAAACCCTTGGTGTAGTTACCATGTAAGTCAACGGTATTTACAGGGTATTTTTTCTGCCTGTAACTCAAAGCCTTACCGAAACAAATTGGAATTGCCTTCTGGAGGCCATTGTTATAAATTACAGACCCAACATCTGTCCACATCTGCAATGTCTAGACAGCCTGTCTCAGCTATGAGAGAGGGGAGAGACGGGAAGAGACGAACGAGGGAAAGTGAGGGAGACATGAGGAGCGGCAGAGGGAAATCTCAGAATCACATAATTTTTCTCTGCAGAGGTTTGCCCAAATTGACTGCCGTGCTGGCTTCCGAAATGGATCTGACTCTTCAGAAGCTAACACCAAGCTCTGGAGGGTTCAGGAACTGACCATCATCCCTGAGTGGGTTGGCAATGCAACCGCTTCCTTTGGGCCACCTTTCTGTCCCCGACAGTCTCTCTGGTCACAGTGAAGCCTGGAAGTTACAAATACAGGAACTGATGATGGCCTGAGTCAGGAGAGCTGCCGTTTCTCTAAATTGCCTCCAAACCCTCACCCGGCTGTTCCCTGACTCTCACCCCCATCTGGCTCAGCTTTTGGGGGCAAGGCATTCACGTGCCTGTCTTTCCTGTGGTCCCTCTCCTGCACCCGCGATAAGGAGCCTGCCCGTCAGCTGAGTGATTGTATTTTTTTACAGTTCCTAGCACAAACCTTCTCATTTATATGTAAAGCAGCCATTAGTCATAGCTCCGTTCCCACACACTGCCTGATGTACAATCACATTTTGCAGCGGATGAGTCTTTCCACACAGCTGCTCTGCTATGAATAATCCGTCTCCAGGCCCATAAATCAGAAAAAAATCATGCACCTCGTTCGCCTGATCCTTACACAAAGTCATATATTTTACATGAGGACGAGCTAAATATTCATGAGTCTTAAAGGCTTTCTTCATAGGCACTTGTTGGGGTTGTTTTCTACTATTGGGGGGATACCAAGATTGTATTTAGGTGAACCAGGGATTTTAAAGAGGATAGAAGAGGGGAAGGAGAGGGAATCTGTGTGTGTGTATGTGTGTGTGTGTGAGAGAGAGAAAGATTGATGGAGATTCTAAGCTTATCTCTTAGTCTAGGAGTCATGTGGGACAAAGGGTGCTCATGTGAAGTCTTAAAAACATGATAAATACTTGTTCACCTGAGCTTCTATCCTGCTCAGAGCCATGAATATTGCCTCACATACTTTCAAGGTCATTTCATAACCTTTACCCTCTGACCTATGTAGCAATGACTCTGGCCCTTCTCTGTATGGGGTGGGGGGGGCCTGGGATCCCCACCCTGATTTGATCAAAGCAGAATGCGGGGTGAGAGACCAGAGACATGGGGAAGGAGCAGATATAAAGGGGACCATTCTGATGCTAACAAAGCCTGTGACCCACACGCAGCTTCAGGCCTTCAGCAATTTCCTGGGGTTTTTGTTTCCAATACATTCTGGTTCCAGAGAGCATTTAAGGTGGCTTTCCTGCCCCTGCCTGCTTTATCTCCATCCCCTGGTCTACCTCCCTCCACTCACCCTCTTAGCCCCCCTAGGCCCCGATTGCTGCAGTCAGCTCAGAGGGCCCATGCGCTCTGCCAGGAATACTCTCCCTGCACAGCTCCTTAAACTGCCCCTATTTCCTGAAATGCAAGTTTTGACCCCTTCAAGAAGCCTCCTTCCACTCTCTAGAGGACAGGGAGTGTTACTTGCCTGGCCGTGTAACCTCCCCCTGCCGCCTTCCCTAGCTAAACCACTCATCACACCCACTCGTCTGCTGGCAGGTACTTTTTCACTGTATTCTGGCATTCGCTCAGCATTTGTCTGTGTGTTCAGTGGCGCTGTCTGTCTGGCTCATTATGCTGTGGTCCGCAGTGGTGGTGATGATGTGTCTTCACTTCTCTGGGAAGGTTGAAAATTCTTCATCCTGGATTTCACTGACTAGATGAAGGACATATTTCTAGGTAGGTTTCTTGGATTTCGATTTGGAAACAAACATAAGCTCTCAGACCCTTTCAGCCTTCAGTGGATGATGATGGCTTGTGTTCCATTAGCTGTCCTCTGATGAAGAACTGTCCCCAAACTATAGTGGCACCCCTGTGGGGAAAATCACCTCTCTGTTTAATCACCTCTCAGGTTAGGCAAACTGAGGCCTAACCTTGGCAAATTACCTTCTCAAGTCAAATCAAGAGGCAATAACAGGACATTACAATTGCATCCAAATTAACTTTTATGATTTTGACTCAGGTCATCAAGTTTTTTCCACCCACCCCCATGCTAAAAGGTCAGACATCAAAGCCTTTTCTTTTTCTCCAAGTTCCACGGGCTTATGCACTCTGCTCCCCTTTGCTCCTCCAGCGCTCAACCCAGTCTCGCTAATGTTCAGAAAGAATTAAGTAAGAAACCTGCCAGAGAGAAGGAAAAAGTCCAAACAATCACAGATGGCCGGCTCGCAAATTTAATTTAAAATCATTCTTTATTATCCAAAATATTAAAATTAAAGCCATAATGCCCAAAGGAAAACACAGATTAAAACCCCCTATGTTTCACAGCCTTTTCCTCAGGGGGTCCCCGAAACACTGAGTAAGAATGCTTTGAGAAGAAAGCAGGCATGCAGGAGCAAAGAGCCAGCTGTAGATCACTGAGCCAAACTCTGGGTGACTGACCCAATCAGCTTCCCTTAAAGCCAAACACCAACTGTTTCATATGCAATTAATGATTGCCCTGGCAAATGAAAGTGCATCAAGTCATCACAGGCATCGTTGAATGAGGAGACACACAGCAGTCACAGGTAGCTCATCCCTGGCATCTACATAATGATATTACCAGGCTAATCTAGGCTCAGGATTTAATTCTGCAAAACACCATGCACTAAATATTTATATTCATACAAGGGCTATGAGGGAAAAAAGCCCACATGCTGCCTCTAGGCTCCCCATTTGTCTAGAATAAGCTGCTGGCTCATTTGCTGGGGTGTACGGTTGGGGGTCAAGGGCATCAGTCAAGTATCAGTAGAATTCTAGTGTTTCTGGCCCCAACTTCGCCGTTTGAAAAGGCTCATTGCTGGATTGGGTATTCAGAGATACCCAAGAGAAAGCAAAGTCCCTCCCATCCCTGGATATGTCAAAGCAGACACGGAGGCCCCCTCATGTATCAGTGAGAAAGCAGAGCAGATGAGAGTGTGTTCCCCTGTCTCTGGTGCAGAAAAATGAAAGTCTAGAGAAGGATCAGAGACTGTTTAGAATCATACCTCACAAATTTTATTTTATTTTATTTTTTTTTTCTCACAAATTTTAAATTGCAGATATAATTCCAATTCTTGGCACCACCATATCTGAACTATAAAACTGAAGAAGAGAGTTTCTCCAAATAATCACGAATAAACCAATGCTGATGGAAAGAACAGGTGTTCTCTTTGGCTTCTTGGATTTATCTCTATTTTTTCTATTGGATCCTAATTCTGAACCACAGTCCTTATTCAAATGTTTTTTGCAGTGCACTCCTGGGCCTGACACCTCCAGCATACAAGGCACAGGACCTAACGCAGCTTGGCCTCAGGAGTTGCCAGGATCATTTCCATGTCCATCCTGGAGGCTGCTCTCCTATCCCCACTTGTATCTCAAATCCAATTCTTTTTTTAATTGAAGTACAGTTGATTTATAATGTGTTGATTGCTGCTGTACAGCAAAGTGATTCAGTTATATGTATATGTATGTGTATATATATATATAATGTATTCTTTTTCATATTCTTTTCATTATGATTTATCATGGGCTATTGAATATAGTTCCCTGTGCTATACAGCAGGACCTTGTTGTTTAACCTTTCTATATATGCTGTTCTTTAGTCACTAAGTTGTGTTCAGCTCCTTTGCTACCCTATGGACTGAAGCCTGCTAGGTTTCACTGTCCACGGGATTGCCCAGGCAAGAATACTGGAGTGGGGTGTCCTTTCCTTCTCCAGAGGATCTTCCTGACCCAGGGATTGAACTCGTGTCTTCTGCATTGGCAGGTGACTTCTTTACCTCTGAGCCACCTGGGAAGCCCATTCTATTTACACCAGCTTGCATCTGCTAATTCAAAGTCCTAATTCATTCCTCTCTGCTCCCCTTCCCCCACCACCCTAGCAATCACCAGTCTCTTCTCTGTCTGTATTTCAGCTTCTGTTTCACAGATAGGTTCATTTGCGTCATGCTTTAGATTCCACATATAAGTGATATCATATGGTATTTGTCTTTCTTTTTCTGACTTCATATAACATGATAATCTCTAGTTACATCCATGTTGCTGTAAACGGCATTGTTTTCTTTTTTATGGCAGAGTAGTATTCTATTGTACATATCTTCTTTATCCATTCATGTGTTGATGGACATTTAGGTTGCTTCCATGTCTTGGCTATTGTGAACAGGGCTGTTATGAACATAGGGGTGCATGTATCTTTTTGAATTATAGTTTTGTCTGTGTATATGCCCAGGAGTGGGATTGTTGGATCATATGGTAATTCTATTTTTAGTTTTCTGAGGTGCCTCCATACTGTTTTCCACAGTAGCTGTACCAACTTACATTCCCACCAACGGTGTAGGAGGGTTCCCTTTTCTCCACACCCTCTCCAGCATTTATTTGTAGACTTTTCAATGATGGCCATTCTGATTGGCATGAGGTGATACCTCATTGTAGTTTTGATTTGCATTTCTCTAATTATTAGCAATGTTAAGCATCTTTTCATGTGCCTCTCAGTCATCTATACTTCTTCTCTGATCTCTTTAGGTCTTCTGCCCACTTTTCGACTGTGTTGTTTGCTTTATCTGTTGTTGAGTTCAAACCCAACTCTTTTCATCCAGCCCCCTTTGCCCTTTTTTCTCCTTGGCAGAAAATGCAGATGATGGAGACTGTTGGTTCCCTATGCACACCATGACTTGGAGCCTTCAGCAACTTTTCCAGGGCTCTGCATATTATAATCAAGATGAGATCAGCTAATAAAAATTACTTTGGTTACAATCCAAAGAGATTAACCAGCCTTAAGGGTTTCACGGCTATGCATTACACTTTTCAATTTTCCTACAATTAAGCTAACAACAAATAATATTGACAAATAAACTGCCAGATCTGCTAGCTGAAGCCCTGCCATGGCAAGCAAGAGCTGTTCTGCTGCTAAGTGATCGTCTAGCCATTGCCTGCTTGTCAGGTCCAGCCTGTGAGTTCCAACACGCTAGGGTCCTGGCACTCTAGCTCACGGATGAGGGGGCAATGAGTGAAACTTGTTGGTTTTGTTCTTTAAAAAGATGATAATCCTGACTCTTGCCCTCCTGACATTTTTGAAGAATTTTCCTTGTTTCCACTGATTTATCAACATCCTGCTAGAGAAAATCCAAGGTAAGGAGACCTATATTCTTATGAGGCACAACTACATTAACTCATTAATTAAGTCAGAGTCACAAATCCAGGGCCTAATATAAACTAGACCCAGCACTGATAAATTCTGGGGATAGGCCCAAGTCTCAATGAAAACCCTCTCCCACACAGATGCTGCTTGAGGTCTATGGAGGCTAGATTTCAGCCTTCCAGGTTGCCTGGGCATTGGAAACAATAGCAGGCTGCAAGATGTTTTGGCTCCTGTCTACAAAGCTAAGGCCCAATTACTTCTCTGGATATTTCTATTACTCAGGTTTGGAGAAGAAGAAAACAGGAGAAAGGGCTAGGAGAGGAGGACTACAAAGGGAATAAAGATCATTGTTACCATTTAATGAGAGCTTACCATGAGCCAATCACTGTGGTCAGTGCTTTCACTCAGTAATTTATATAATCTTCATAGTAATCCTATGAAGTAGACCCCCATTTTACAGCTGAAGAAATCGAGGCCTGGAGAAGTTAAATAGCAGTTCAGGAATTGAACCCAGGTTTTGGTTCCAGAGCTTATCTATGCTTTTTGCCACAAAACCAGTGAAAACTGCTGAACAATTATAAATACAGAAAATATATTTCTGTAACAGAATCTAAATTATTATTATTATTATTTTTGGACGGGTCTCAAAGCTTGTGGGATATTAGTTCCTAACCAGGGGTTGAACCTGGGCAAGCTGGGAGTCCTAACCCCTGGACCACTGAGGAAGTCCCAGCAGAGTCTAAATTCTGATCTAAGTTAGAAACAGGACATCTAGCCTCAAAGTCATACTCCCTTTGATACAATGTTTGATCTTCATCAAAATCAACAAATATATGGGACCTCTCTGGTGGTCCAGTGGCTAAGGCTTCACATTCCCAATGCAGGGAGCTTGGGTTTGCTCCCTGGTCAGGGGACCAGATCCTGCATGCTGCAACTAAGACCAGGAACAGCTAAATAAATAGATAATAAAAAACAAAAAACAAACATCTGACAAGAACCCAGTCTCCTGGGACAAATGGGACAGCGAAAGAGTGTTCTATTTCTTCAATTATGAGAAACAGAGGATAATCTTAAACTAAATCATCTGAGAAACTTGTTAAAAATGCAGATTCATGGGCCCCACCCAATCTTCTTGATCAGAATCTCTGAATAGGGGGCTTGTGAGGCTGCTATTTAAGAAGGTCTCCAGATGATTATTATGCATCCAAGAAAGGAAAATCATTGGCATGAACTATGAACACTGCCCTCAAATACATGCCAAGCCCTGTGCCCTGGCATCCAGGCCACTAATCTGACTGCAGGCAGTCCTCAGCTCCTTCACTCTCCCTCTGCCTTCAGTCTTTAATACCTGCCAGCTGCATTTCTTCCTCCCGTCTTTATTCTAATTCACCCTGGTCCCTGACATCTGTGCTCTGCCCTCCTCTCCTCACCTGTGTTTGGGTTTTACACCTGCCCCTGGCCTGCTTTGGCTTCTTTCTTTCTCTCTTTTAAATGTAATTTTTATTTAAGTATATTATACATACAGAAAAGTGCACAGGATAATAAGGTTACAGCTCAATGAATTTTTCCAAAGTGTATATACCCATGTAGCCAGCATGAAGTCTTTCTCTCTCTTTTTAAACACAAATTTGACTCTAAATAGCACTGAAGGGTAATTTAAGTCTTTAGTCTCTTAAAGGGACAGCAGGAAAGGGAAATTCCACCATATATCATTCCTTAAAACCTTCTTGTAGAAGCTTCTCACCACCAAAATCTCTCTGCCTTCTTCCCTTCCTTTCACAAGTATTTATTCGGCACCTACCATATTATGTGCTGGGTGCGTAATGATGAACGAGATATTCCTGGGTCCTGCTTTCATGGCACTTAAAGTCTCACAAGAGAGACAAATGAGACACAGAAAGGAAACAATGAATTGTGGACTTCCCTGGCGGTCCATTGGTTAAGAATCTGCCTGCCAATGCAGAGGACACGGGTTTGATCCCGGGTCTGGGAAGATCCCACATACCATGGGGCCACTAAACCTGTGGGCTGCAACTACTGAGCATGCGTACCACAACTGCTAAAGCCCGCTCGCCCTGGAGCCTGAGCTCTGCAACAAGACAAGCCACTGCAATGAGAAACCCATGCACCACAACTAGAGAGGAGCCCCAACTCACTCAACTAGAGAAAGCCTGTGCGCAGCAGCAGAGACCCAGTGCAGCCGAAAATAATAAAGAAAATGTACGTTAATTTAAAAAGTATAAATTGTGACAATTGCTCTGAAGGGATTAACTGGGTGCTCTGCGCACAGAGGACGCGACTGAAGCAACCTAGCAGCAGCAGCAGCAGCAGCTGGTGCCTGGTAGGTGAGGAGGTGAGGCAGGGGAGGAGGAAAGAGTCATTTATGAACAAACTATGAATGAAAAGGACAAAATGTGAAGGCAAGGGCAAAGGCCCTGGTGTGGGACACACCTTGGATCAAGGCAGGAATTCTTTCCTTTCCTTTCTCTTGGTGACCTCTCCAGCTGTCTCCTCCTATCTTTACAAATCTTTTCTTTTCCACCAGAAGCTTTCTACTTTGTCTGCCTCTTTTCATAGGAACAATTTACCATTTTCTCTCTTACAGCATAATAAGTGTTCATCAACCCAAACCCTGACTGTTTAGTGAGGTAGAGAAGGGAGGAAGAATGTGAACTTGAACTTTAATTTTTTTTTCTTTTTCTGGTTCCAAAAATGTTTGAACAGGATTTATCCACCCACTCTTTGGAATCAGCTCGCAGTCACCCTGTCGTCCCTGAACTAAGTCTGTAGGAAGCCTCTGAGTTGCCTCCTTTCTCTGGTGTCTCACAGTTATCACTGGGAGACTCACGGAGGAGTTCTGTTCAGGAACTCAGAGGTTTAGAATCAAGAAGTCTCATCAGTGGTTTTGGCAGCTACACTTTTTTGTTTCTGAGCTAACGCTGCCATCAACGATAGCCCTGGCATTAAAGGCAGGGGGCAGTACACTCTGCCCCAAAGGGTTTGGTCGTGAGCCATTCTAACAACGATGACTTGAATGAGAGTGTTACAAGCACAAAGAAACCTGAGAATTCAAGAGCAGCCCTCTGGCTCTGTCGTCTGGATTTCTTCCTGCCCATGTCAGTGTGAGGCCTTTGCACCCTCTGACCCTAGAGGGACCCTAGCAGAGCAAGTCCTACTAGTCTCTTCTCTCCTTTTCCACCTCCACCCCCCAGCCTATCCTCAGATCCTCTTACAATCCTGCCTGCCATGATCTCTCAGTTATCACTGGGAAACTCATCTTTGAAGGACTGCCTCAGTCAGACTCCCTGACAGGTGACTGAAGTGGGGAGAATGTTGGGAGGTGAGCCCTCATAACAAAGTAATTAGACCTTTCAAAAGCCCAGCTTTATAGTCCTTTTGGCTTCTCCAGCAATAGAGTTGTGATAGAGCACCTCCTTCTGTTAACTTCAATGTCCTGGAGAAGGTGAGTTAAATTAAAAACAAACAAAAAACTATTCTTCCATACAGAGATTCAAGTTAAGGCCTCAAAGCCAAATCTTGGTATACAAATTTTTTTAATGTCCTCTTTGTGTTCCAGTCCTTGACAAAATCCTGTCCAGTCTTTATCATTATTATCGCCACCATCTAACACTGACCGAGTTCCTGTCATAAGCTAGGGCCTGGGCAAACTGCTTTATGTGCAGGTTTTCCTCCTGGTCCCGCTAAACCTGGACTGCTAAGCCTGACCATGACAGTGATTCTGAGGGTCAACCTCCAGGGCTATGAATGAGGCAGACCCTCAGACTAGCACCGGCACCAGCAGGGAGAACCAGGGACCTGGGGGACAAAGTTTAGATGCCTTGCCCTCTGACACTTGGGACATGATTGGGACAGTTTTCTGACAGATATTGGTGAGTTGCATTTGGTCATGTGTCCACTTAACAACTGTGAGGAAGATATTAGCTTGGGATAGTGGAATTCCCACCATGGGGAAATGATAGCAGCCAGATAAAGACATCATCTGCTTGAAGGAATGGTAGTGATGGGATCTGGACAAAGGCCAGCTGAAGAGAAAACAACCCATACAAACCTCAAAATCTATAAAACAAGGGAGGGTCAAATAGTGTCTAACAAATTTAGGCAAAGAAATAAAGGAATTACAGCATGAAAGTCTGATTAATATCTGAAGCTGGGAAAAATATTCAGTAAACACATAAGCTATCTTCTTATAACCAAATGAATACTCTTTTTGTCTGTTCTGGACAAAGGTTTCTGATTTGGATACTATTGTTAATAAATACCAGACCACTTGACCTGCCTCTTGAGAAATCTGTATGCAGGTTAGAAAGCAACAGTTAGAACTGGACATGGAACAACAGACTGGTTCCAAATAGGAAAAGGAGTACATCGAGGCTGTATATTGTCACCCTGCTTATTTAACTTATATGCAGAGTACATCATGAGAAATGCTAGACTGGATGAAGCACAAGCTGGAATCAAGATTGCCGGGAGAAATATCAATAACCTCAGATATGCAGATAACACTACACTTCTGGCAGAAAGCGAAGAAGAACTATAGAGCCTCTTGATGAAAGTGAAAGAGGAGAGTGAAAAAGTTGGCTTAAAGCTCAACATTCAGAAAACGAAGATCATGGCATCCGGTCCCATCAATTCATGGCAAATAGATGGGGAAACAGTGGAAACAGTGGCAGATTTTATTTTGGGGGGCTTCAAAATCACTGCAGATGGTGACTGCAGCCATGAAATTAAAAGATGCTTACTCCTTGGAGAAAAGTTATGACCATCCTAGACAGCATATTAAAAAGCAGAGACATTACTTTGCCAACAAAGGTCCATCTAGTCAAAGCTCTGGTTTTTCCAGTAGTCATGTATGGATGTGAGAGTTGGACTATAAAAAACGCTGAGCGCCGAAGAATTGATGCTTCTGAACTGAGGTGCTGGAGGAGACTCTTGAGAGTCCCTTGGATAGCAAGGAGATCCAACCAATCCATCCTAAAGGAGATCAGTCCTGAGTGTTCATTGGATGGACTGATGTTGAAGCTGAAACTCCAATACTTTTGCCACCTGATGCAAAGAAGTGACTCATTGGAAAAGACCTTGATGCTGGGAAAGATTGAAGGTGGGTGGAGAAGGGGAAGACAGAGGATGAAATGGTTGGGTGGCATCACTGACTCAATGGACATGAGTTTGGGTAAACTCCAGGAATTGGTGATGGACAAGGAGGCCTAGTGTGCTGCAGTCCATGGGGTCGCAAAGAGTTGGACATGACTGAGTGACTGAACTGAACTGTTAATAAATGCATTTAGACTGTGGGTTAGACTACCTGCAGGAGAATCTGTATTAGTTATCTATTGCCACATAATAAATAACTCTCCAATTTAACAGCTTAAAATAACAGTAAATACTTATTATCTCATAGGGGTCAGGAATTTGAACAGTTTAGCTGAGTGCTCTACCCAGCATCTCATGAGGTTGTGTTCAAGATGTGGGCTGGGTTTGCAATAACCTGAAAGCTTAACTGTGACTGTTGGATCTGTTCCAAGACGGCTTGCAAATGTTATTGGCTATTTGGTGCTGACTGTTGGCAGAAGTTTCTTGCTCTATGGACCTCTCCATAGGGCTGCTTGGGGTTCCTCATAACTAAATGCCTTATTTCTCCCAGAGCAAGTACTTATTTCTCCCAGAGCATGTGAGTAAGGCAGACCCACAGTGTTTTGTATAACCTAGCCTTGGGAGTCACCCTCCATCATTTCTGTAGTATCTCATTGGTTACACAAATCAGTCCTATTCATTACAGGACGGATGTGAATACCAGGAGGCAAGAATTATTGGGGGTCATCATGGAGGTAGTCACCACCATACCTTTGTTCTTACAGTGTTCTATTTAAACCATTCACCTCAGACTGGGACTTAAACCCATGGGTGTCGGGACTCAAACCCAGCCAAAACCTTACTGGAGACTCTAGCCCACCGTCTTTTAATTAGAATCACTTACCTGATGTCTGGACTTACTGAGGCTCAGTTTCTATGTGTCAGCACAGAAGGAATTCAGTGATAGGCAAAGTGAGAAGCAAGAAATAGATTTGTTAATTTAGCACTCTTACAAGAAATGCAAGCAGGCAGGTGAGGAAGCTCTGCCTTGAGGATTAAGTGGGCTACAGTTTAATAGTCAAAGGAAAGGGAGAGGGGAAAAGACTGCCTTCTTCGAGTAGATATCAGGCTTACATCACTAGCTGCTCCTCTGTATCAGGCAGGAGAAGGACTGACTCTATGAGGTCAAACAAGGACTGTCATATTACTGTTGTTGTTGTTTAGTTGCTAAGTCATGTCCGACTCTTTTGTGACCCCATGGACTGTAGCCTGCTAGGCTCCTCTGTCCATGGGATTTCTAAGGCAAGAATACTGGAGTGGGTTGCCATTTCCTTCTCCAGAGGACCTTCCTGACCCAGGGATTGCATCCAGGTCTCCCGCATCGCAGGCAGATTCTTTACCACCTGAGCCACCGGGGGAGCCCCTCTACAGTTAGACAAGCTTGCTTCTTTCCACGAGGTTCCGATAACTTTCTTGAGTGATCAACTTACAGTGGTCTCCCAAAGCTTCCCAGGTTTCCCTCTCTATTTATAGACTCCTGCTGAGACTTCTACAGCTATCTGTATATCTATCCTATTTTAACCCTATCACTATCAGTTCAGTTCAGTTCAGTCGCTCAGTCGTGTCTGACTCTTTGCGACCCTATGAATTGCAGCACACCAGGCCTCACTGCCATCACCAACTCCCGGAGTTCACTCAAATTCATGTCCATCGAGTCAGTGATGCCATCCAGCCATCTCATCCTCTGTCGTCCCCTTCTCCTTCTGCCCCCAATCCCTCCCAGCATCAAAGTCTTTTCCAATGAGTCAACTCTTCGCATGAGGTGGCCAAAGTACTGGAGTTTCAGCTTTAGCATCAGTCCTTCCAAAGAACACCCAGGACTGATCTCCTTCCTAATGGACTGGTTGGATCTCCTTGCAGTCCAAGGGACTCTCAAGAGTCTTCTCCAACACCACAGTTCAAAAGTAGCAATTCTTCGGCACTCAGCTTTCTTCACAGTCCAACTCTCACATCCATACATGACCACTGGAAAAACCATAGCCTTGACTAGATGGACCTTTGTTGGCAAAGTAATGTCTCTGCTTTTGAATATGCTATCTAGGTTGCTCATAACTTTCCTTCCAAGGAGTGTCTTTTAATTTCATGGCTGCAGTCACCATCTGCAGTGATTTTGGAGCCCTCCAAAATAAAGTCTGACACTGTTTCCACTGTTTCCCCATCTATTTGCCATGAAGTGATGGGACCAGATGCCATGATCTTCGTTTTCTGAATATTGAGCTTTAAGCCAACTTTTTCACTCTCCTCTTTCAACCTTCATCACTATCAGGGGCACACAATTACAATTTGCCCCATTCCTTATGATGCTCACTGTTTTTTTTTTTGTGGGGGGGGCATACTATGTCTTGTGCAGGATCTTAGTTCGCCTATCAGGTGTCAAACCTGTGCCCCCTGCAGTGGAAGTGTGGAGTCCGAATCACTGGACGGCCAGAGAATTCTTGATATTCACCTTGATCGCTTGCTTAAAGTTATGTCTGCCAGTCTTCCCCACTGTGAAGTTACTCTTTTCTTTTTCGAATCATTAAGTATATTGGGAGTCATATCTCCATTATTCTTTGAGTACTTCCTTGTGTTCTGGCACAAAATTTTCTAGCTTCATCTTGTATTTTCCTTGTCCTAGCCCTGGAATCAGCTATTTCCCCAAGGAACACTAATTCCTTTTAGTGGAGAATGGTATTTAGAAGCTAAGATCTGGATGCTAAGTCTAGTTACTATTATTGGGTATTGCTGCTCCAGGGCTTCCCTGGTAGCTCAGATGGTAAAGAATCTGCCTGCAATGCAGGAGACCCTTGTTTGATTCCTGGGTCGGGAAGATCCCCTGGAGGAGGGCATGGCAACATACTCCAGTATTCTTGGGCTTCCCTGGTGGCTCAGTTGGTAAAGAATCCACCTCCAATGCGGGAGACCCTCGTTTGATTCCTGAGTTGGGAAGATCTCCTGGAGGAAGGCATGGCAACCCACTCCGCATTCTTGCCTGGAGAATCCCCATGACCAGAGCAGCCTGCTGGGCAACCGTTCATGGGGTTGCAAAGAGTAGGACATGACTGAGCAACTAAGCATAACACAGCAGCATTGTTGCTCCAAGACCCTCACAGTGGGCAGAGCTAGGGAATGTGTGTATACAATGTCTCCCTTCACTGCTGCGAGCTTCTTCCTCCACATGGAAGCCCTTACCATGTCACCTGGGCTCCAACACCCCATGCCAGATCATCTCTCAGCATAGACACCAACTTTGTTCTGTCCTGTATAATAGTTTTAGGACTAAATTGTTCAGGAAGAAGGTCCAAACTGAGCCCGTCTTGATTGTATATGCAAATTATATGAAATTTAGAGCTATTAATTGTTAACATTTATTGAGTACAGACTACATGCCAGGTGATGTCCTAAGGATTTTCCATGAATCCTCAGGCCAGCCCAATGAGATAGGAACTATTATGGTCCCCATGCTGATTAGGTATAATGAGGTTAAGTAATTGCCCAACGTCACATGGTTATTGGACTTTTAGAAGATATCCTTAAAAAGAGGAGGTATCCTGTGTCCTTCACAGCATTTCTCTGATGTAGGCCTGGAACACAGATACTGTACTGCTAGATACCCTCTTCGGAGAAGGCAATGGCACCCCACTCCAGTACTCTTGCCTGGAAAATCCCATGGATGGAGGAGCCTGGTAGGCTGCAGTCCATGGGGTCGCTAAGAGTCGGACACGACTGAGCAACTTCCCTTTCACTTTTCACTTTCATGCATTGGAGAAGGAAATGGCAACCTGCTCCAGTATTCTTGCCTGGAGAATCCCAGGGACGGGGGAGCCTGGTGGGCTGCCATCTATGGGGTCACACAGAGTCAGACAAGACTGAAGCGACTTAGCAGCAGCAGCAGCAGATATCCTCTGGGGACAAATTGCCCCCAGCTGAGAACCACTGGTCTAGAACAACAGTGATCGAATCTAAGTAAAGCTTCTTCTTGATTGTTTGTGCTAATGAATGAATGAAAGGGGATAAACATAATCCAGAAGGGCAGAAAATGCAAAAAAAAGTCTCTTTTCTCTGTGTGGCAGAGATTGCTGGTTGCCTATTCCAACATCCATTATAAAGGCATTTCTTCAACCTTTCTCCGCCAGCTCTATACCCCACCTGCCTTTGTACCCATACTCTCTCCCTCCATTTCTGTCACTGAAGGCTAATCCTTGCATCTAGATTTCACCATATTTTCTTCAGTTCAGTTCAGTCGCTCAGTCGTGTCTGACTCTTTGCGACCCTATGAATTGCAACACGCCAGGCCTCGCTGCCATCACCAACTCCCGGAGTTCACTCAAACTCACGTCCATCGAGTCGGTGATGCCATCCAGCCATCTCATCCTCTGTCGTCCCCTTCTCCTCCTACCCCCAATTCCTCCCAGCATCAAAGTCTTTTCCAATGAGTCAACTCTTCGCATGAGGTGGCCAAAGTATTGGAGTTTCAGCTTCAGCATCAGTCCATCCAATGAACACCCAGGACTGATCTCCTTCCTAATGGACTGGTTGGATCTCCTTGCAGTCCAAGGGACTCTCAAGAGTCATCTCCAACACCACAGTTCAAAAGCATCAATTCTTTGGCGCTCAGCTTTCTTCACAGTCCAACTCTCACATCCATACATGACCACTGGAAAAACCATAGCCTTGACTAGATGGACCTTTGTTGGCAAAGTAATGTCTCTGCTTTTGAATATGCTATCTAGGTTGCTCATAACTTTCCTTCCAAGGAGTAAGCATCTTTTAATTTCATGGCTGCAATCACCATTTGCAGTGATTTTGGAGCCCCCCAAAATAAAGTTTGATACTCTTTCCACTGTTTCCCCATCTATTTGCCATGAAGTGATGGGACCGGATGCCATGATCTTCATTTTCTGAATGTTGAGCTTTAAGCCAACTTTTTCACTCCTCTTTCACTTTCATCAAGAGGCTTTTTAGTTCCTCTTCACTTTCTGCCATAAGGGTGGTGTCATCTGCATATCTGAGGTTATTGATATTTCTCCTGGCAATCTTGATTCCAGCTTGTACTTCTTCCAGCCCAGCGTTTTTCATGATGTACTCTGCATATAAATTAAATAAGCAGGGTGACAATATACAGCCTTGATGTACTCCTTTTCCTATTTGGAACCAATCTGTTGTTCCATGTCCAGTTCTAACTGTTGCTTCCTGACATGCATACAGATTTCTCAAGAGGCAGGTCAGGTGCTCTGGTATTCCCATCTCTTTCAGAATTTTCCACAGTTTATAGTGATCCACCCAATCAAAGGCTTTGGCATAGTCAGTAAAGCAGAAATAGATGTTTTTCTGGAACTCTCTTGCTTTTTCCATGATCCAGCGGATGTTGGCAATTTGATCTCTGGTTCCTCTGCCTTTTCTAAAACCAGCTTGAACATCTGGAATTTCATGGTTCATGTACTGCTGAAGCCTGGCTTGGAGAGTTTTGATCATTACTTTACTAGCGTGTGAGATGAGTGCAATTGTGTGATAGTTTGAGCATTCTTTGGCATTGCCTTTCTTTGGGTTTGGAATGAAAACTGACCTTTTCCAGTCCTGTGGCCACTGCTGAGTTTTCCAAATTTGCTGGCATATTGAGTGCAGCACTTTCACAGCATCATCTTTCAGGATTTGAAATAGCTCCATTGGAATTCCATCACCTCCACTAGCTTTGTTCATAGTGATGCTTTCTAAGGCCCACTTGACTTCACATTCCAGGGTGTCTGGCTCTAGGTGAGTGATCACACCATCGTGATTATCTTGGTCATGAAGATCTTTTTTGTACAGTTCTTCTGTGTATTCTTGCCACCTGTTCTTAATATCTTCTGCTTCTGTTAGGTCCAGACCATTTCTGTCCTTTATCGAGCCCATCTTTGCATGAAATGTTCCCTTGGTATCTCTAATTTTCTTGAAGAGATCTCTAGTCTTTCCCATTCTGTTGTTTTCCTCTATTTCTTTGCATTGATCGCTGAGGAAGGCTTTCTTATCTCTCCTTGCTCTTCTCTGGAACTCTGCATTCAGATGCTTATATCTTTCCTTTTCTCCTTTGCTTTTCACTTCTCTTCTTTTCTCAGCTATTTGTAAGGCCTCCTCAGACAGCCATTTTGCATTTTTGCATTTCTTTTCCATGGGGATGGTCTTGATCCCTGTCTCCTGTACAATGTCACGAACCTCCGTCCATAGTTCATCAGGCACTCTATCTATCAGATCTAGTCCCTTAAATCTATTTCTCACTTCCACTGTATAATCATTAGGGTTTTGATTTAGGTCATACCTGAATGGTCTAGTGGTTTTCCCTACTTTCTTCAATTTAAGTCTGAATTTGGCAATAAGGAGTTCATGATCTGAGCCACAGTCAGCTCCCGGTCTTGTTTTTGCTGACTGTATAGAGCTTCTCCATCTTTGGCTGCAAAGAATATAATCAATCTAATATCGGTGTTGACCATCTGGTGACGTCTATGAGTAGAGTCTTCTCTTGTGTTGTTGGAAGAGGGTATTTGCTATGGCCAGTGGGTTCTCTTGGCAAAACTCTATTAGTCCTTGCCCTGCTTCATTCCGTATTCCAAGGCCAAATTTGCCTGTTATCCCAGGTGTATCTTGACTTCCTAGTTTTGCGTTCCAGTCCCCTATAATGAAAAGGACATCTTTCCTGGGTGTTAGTTCTAAGAGGTCTTGTAGGTCTTCATAGTGAAGTGCAAATCGCTCAGTCGTGTCCAACTCTTTGCGACCCCATGGTCTATACAGTCCATGGCGTTCTCCAGGCCAGAATACTGGAGTGGGTAGCCGGTCCCTTCTCCAGGGGATCTTCCCAACCCAGGGATTGAACCCAGGTCTCCGGTATTGCAGGTGGATTCTTTACCAGCTGAGCCACAACGGAAGACAATATTTGAAAATTAAAAAAATATATTTATAACTTCTTTAAACTGCTTGTCGGTGTTTAAATTGAGTTCATCTTATGCCTTTATCTATTGATTACTCTTCCTCTTGATTATGGATCACATTCTCCTACTTCCCACTACTATCCCACTTAAATAAACATAATCAGACCTGTTACACTACCCTAAATCCTAGAAGCTGTGTGCCTAAAACTAACGCCCCCCGGGGGTGAGGAATAAGGAGCACAAGCACAGGTAAGTTTACTCCTGTCTGCATCGTTTTCAATTAAATAGCGAAGAGACCGTGAAAAGGAGAGACTGAAGTTTCTCAAAGGCCATCAACTTTACAGGCTAAAATACCAGAGGAGCCCTCCCTCCCCTCCAGCCACTACAGAAGGCCCACACGAGCCCTCGAGACACCCAAAACCTGACGTGGAGCTGAGAGGTGCCTTGACGGCGGAAAGGGAGCATTATTCAATTCCCCATCCGAACTCCGAAGAAGTTCAGCTGTCAGACACCCACCCCACACCCCACACGGGACCTCCCTCAGCCATCCCCAGACAGCACAAAGAGCGCGCTAGCCGGGGCGCCGTTTCAGAGGCCGGGCCGCGCGGGAGGAGGAAGAGACGCGCGATTGGCCAGATTGATTGACACACAGGTCCTCTCCGCCCAGCGCCCGGAGAGTAGGTCTTCATAGAACCGTTCAACTTCAGCTCCTTCAGCGTTGCTGGTAGGGGCATAGACTTGGATACCGTGATATTGAATGGTTTGCCTTGGAAATGAACAGAGATCATTCTGTCGTTTTTGAGACTGCATCCAAGTACTGCATTTCAGATTCTTTTGTTGACCGTGATGGCTACTCCATTTCTTCTAAGGGATTCCTGCCCACAGTAGTAGATATAATGGCCATCTGAGTTAAATTCACCCATTCCAGTCCATTTTAGTTTGCTGATTCCTAGAATGTCGATGTTCACTCTTGCCATCTCCTGTTTGACCACTTCCAATTTGCCTAGATTCATGGACCTAACATTCCAGGTTCCTATGCAATATTGCTCTTTACAGCATCAGACCTTGCTTCTATCACCAGTCACATCCACAGCTGGGTATTGTTTTTGCTTTGGCTCCATCCCTTCATTCTTTCTGGAGTTATTTCTCCACTGACCTCCAGTAGAATATTGGGCACCTACTGACCTGGGGAGTTCCTCTTTCAGTATCCTATCATTTTGCCTTTTCCTACTGTTCATGGGGTTCTCAAGGCAAGAATACTGAAGTGGTTTGCCATTCCCTTCTCCAGTGGACCGCGTTCTGTCAGACCTCTCCACCATGACCCGCCTGTCTTCTTAGACCCTCCTATTTCTACCTCTAACCCCAGTGCTATCTCTTCTCTTCCTCCCTTGATAGCCATATATCTTGTAAGAAGAGACTCAGCAGTCTCCATTTCCTCACCTTTCCTCTTCAACTCACTGCAGCATGGCATCTGCCTCCCCCCATGAGCCACACTTGCCAGGTTTTCCTCCTGTCTCTCTGGTCACTTCCTGGGCTCCTTTTGCAGGCTCTTCTGCTCATCCTGTAAATCTTAACGTTCTTCAGAATTTCATCCTAGACCTGCGGTTCTTCACACTGCTTGCAGTTTTCCTGCATGACTTCATCCTTTCCTTCAATTGCCACCCATATGTTGAAGATCCCTATCTATAGTCCAGGACTTTCTCTTCAGCTTCAGTTCTGAATATCCAACTGCCTCTTTGATGTCTGAATCCATGTAGAAGTCTCACAGATATCTTGAAGCAATCTGTCAAAAAAAAACCAAACAAACCGTAAAAACTGAGTATCTTTCCACTACCTATTCCTTCTTTTCTGTTCCCTGTCTCAAAAAATAGCACTCCTCATTCATCCTGTTTCCTGAACCAGGTACCTAGAAGTCATCTTTGATATATCCTTTTAACATCATCCATGACATAGCTAATTAATCATCATGTCCTACAGATTCTATCTGTTCAACATCCCTGGAATCTATCTGCTTTCTTTTTTCATCACCTCCCTCATCAGACCTCCATCATTCCTCCCAGGAAGATTTCAGCCACCTCATAATCCTTTTCCCAGTCTCCAGCTGCAAGAGATTTTCTAAAATTACATATCGGGCCATGCTGCAGCCCTGCTTAAAAATATATATATATTCAGTAGTTTCTTGCAGCCCTCACAATAAAGTCCAAATTCCTTAATGTGGCGTCTAACCTGGAGTGAAAGTCAGGATATTTTATAGCTGGTAAGGCACAGGCACTGACCCAGTTGGAAGGAATGTCGGCCAGTCCTCCTGACAGTGTCCGTTGGCTGAATAATGGCTCGCCTACAGAGCCCCATGTTATTGTCTTCTGCGCGCTCATCTAGTGCCACCCTTCTTCTAAAGCCACCCTAATCTTGTTTTGGTTCTCAGACTGCACCATCAAATACGACTTGAGACTTCCCTGGCGGTCCAGGGGTTAAAAATCCAGCTGCCAGGGCTTCCCTGGTGGCTCAGTGATAAAGAATCTGCCTGCCAGTGCAGGAAACCTGGGTTTGATCCCTGGTCCAGAAAGATCCCACATGCTTTGGAGCAACTAAGCCCACGTATCACAACTATTGTGCCTGTGTTGTAGACGGGGAGCTGAAACTACGGAGCTCATGTGCCACAGCTACTGAGGCTAGAGCCCCTGCTCCACAACAAGAAAAGTCACTGCAATGAGAAACAACAAAGAATAGCCCCTACTTACCACAACTAGAGAAAGCCTGTGCACAGCAAGGAAGACCCAGCACGGCCAAAAACAAATAATGAATAAAAATTTTAAAAAATGCAACTTTGCCTGAAATGCTCTTTTTAGCAGCTTTACCATCACCCCACCCCATCCCCACTCCACAGAGCTGCCCTGAAAGGGATTGACTGCTCTATCCAGAAGAGAATGGCTTTGGCCTGTGGCAGTGGGTGTGTCTGTTGAGGGAACCCACAGTGTTAAAGATTCCTTCTACTTAGGCACAAAAGCATATAGCCTCAGTGGGGTTAGCAAACTTTCCTAAATAGAGAACTGACTGTTGATCTTTTATGAGGACAAGGCAGAAAGACGATGGTGGAGACAGGAAGGGGACATTCTTTATTTAGCTCCCAGCTAAACAGTATCTTTCCTACCAACTGAAATACAAATAACCTTCCCACCTCCACAGGACCTCTTGACCTAGGATTAAGCCTATCAGACACTCAAATACTTGATGGATATTTAATCAGTTGATCACTTTGCTTCCATTCAGCTTTGAGCATTGATTGGCTGTTCTTAGGGATTCCCTTGTAGCTCAGTTGGTAAAGAATCTGCCTGCATTGCAGGAGACCTGGGTTTGATTCCTGGTTGGGAAAGATCCCCTGGAGAAGGAAATGGCAACTGATTCTAGTATTCTTGCCTGAAGAATCCCATGGACAGAGGAACCTTGGAAAACAGGATTGTGGTGGTGATGGGGGGTGGGGTGGGGAATTGTTGAGTAATTCTAGATTTTGGAAGGCAAGGTAGGCTTAGAGGGGAATCTGGATAGCAGAGGTCAGCAAGAAGCACTGGGCATCTAGCCTCCAAGGCAACATCTCAAATCTGGCTGCAGATTAGAATCACCTGGGGACCTTCCAAAATTACCATTGCCAAGGGCTTCAGTTCAGTTCAGCCGCTCAGTTGTGTCTGACTCTTTGCTACCCCATCAACTGCAGCACACCATGCCTCCCTGTCCATCACCAACTCCCGGAGTCCACCCAAACCCATGTCCATTGTGTCAGTGATGCCATCCAACCATCTCATCCTTTGTTGCCCCCTTCTTCTCCCACCCTCAGTTTTTCCCAGCATCAGGGTCTTTTCCAATGAGTCAGCTTTCCACATCCACAGACTTATTAAATTAAGGGTAAAGCTTGGGTACCATTATTTTTTTATAAATTCCTCAAATGACTCTTATTTGCAATTAGGATTGAGAGAGCAATGGCGATGGGATGAACAGAAAGCACAGACATGTGTAGAATATTTCTAGCTCTGTCCTGCTATGTGTTATAAGTACAGACTGCAGAAGGTTAGAGGAGCAGAGTAGTTTAATGAAGGGCATGATCCTTGTGGGTTGGAGGTTGCCCAAAGTAAAATATACAGACTGGCAAAATAAAAGGGGAGCTGGTAGTTTGGTAACCCTGAGTGTGGCAGAGTAGTGTGATGAGGTGTATACTGTCCTGGTGTTTCTGTACTGCAGTTTGGCTCTACATAGCCCAATTAATGGAGAAGGCAATTGCAATCCACTCCAGTACTCTTGCCTGGGAAATCCCATGGACGGAGGAGCCTGGTAGGCTACAGTCCATGGGGCTGCGAAGAGTCAGACACGACTGAATGACTTCACTTTCACTTTTCACTTTCATGCACTGGAGAGGAAAATGGCAACCCACTCTAGTATTCTTTCCTGGAGAATCCCAGGGACAGGAGCCTGGTGGGCTGCTGTCTATAGGGTTGCACAGAGTTGGACACGACTGACGTGACTTAACAGCAGTAGCAGCAGCCCAATTAAATGTCCTTAATAGCCTATGAACCAGCAAATACGGTCTTAGGTGTGTATTCCCAAATATATTCTCATTCACAGAAGAATGTAGGAAGTTGATCACTGCAGTGTTATTGGGAACTGAAGTCTTTTTATTTGTTTATTTAGCTGCACTGGGTCTTAGTTGAAGCATGTAAATTCTTTAGTTGTGGCATGTGGGATCCAGTTCCTTGACCAGGGATCAAACCCAGACCCGCTGCATTAGGAGCATGGAGCTTTAGCCACTGGACCACCAGGGAAGTCCTGGGAACTGAAGTCTTTGCTAGGAGAGTGAATGGGTAGAATGTGGGGAATACACACCATTAGACTATTCAGTCAGAAGCATCATGTTTGATGTACATAACAATGTAAATGGATTGTAAAACCACAGCTACTAGGTGAAGAAAGTATGAAACACAATGAAGAAAAAAAAAAGAAACACAATGAGACACATAACAATATCACCTTTGTGAATTTAAAATTTAACACGGAAAACAATATCTATTTTGCAAAAATCATACAAACCAAAAGAATGCCAATCTCATTGGGCAATATTTTCATACTCTATGGATAACAAGGGCTTCCCTGGTGGCTCAGATGGTAAAGAATCTGCCTGCAATGCGGAAGACCTGGAGTTCAATCTCTAGCTTGGGAAGGTCACCTGAAGAAGAGAATGGCTGCCCACTCCAGTATTCTTGCTGGAGAATTCCACGAACAGTGGAGCCTGGCAGGCTACAGTCCATGGGGTCATAAAAGAGTCAGACACAACTGAGTAACTAACAACTAAAGTAAAATAAAACAAATGACTTATCAACAGAATTTTACAGTAAAGGATGTTAACCTCCCACCCAAACTGAACTCTCCTAGACAATCCTGCCTCTATATTTTCAGACAACATGGTCACCCTGCCTCTATGTTTCCTTTGTCAAGACAGCTCTGGTTACTAGAAAGTGTGAATCTGAATCTTGTGTCATTACAGTGTAGTTCAGTGAAAATAGCACAGGCCTTGCAGTCAAGCAGATGGGGTTAGAATCCTGATGATGTAATTTGCTGGGTGACTTGATCAAGTTACTTATCTCCTCAGTCTCACTTACTTCATCTGTAAATTAGGGATAATAATACCTGCTTTACAAAGTTACTCTATATTATAAATTATGAATATGAGATACCTAGTCACAAAGAGCTAATAAAGTGACAGCTGTTATCATCATCACCACCATCACTATTATTATCCTATCCAGTGGTCCTACTTTACCCTATAGAGCTATATACTATGCCTTTCAGTATTTTAAAATACTTAAATTTATTTGCCATGTTATTCTTAAGTGCTCTTTCTTCAGAGTAGTCATTTATCAATATTTTCTCTTTCGGTTATCTTGTCCTTGGCTGTGCTCCTGCATAAGATGTTTACAGAACATGGTGCCCATAACTGAACAAAGTGCTCCAGGTGTGGTCTTAGTGATTCAAAACAGAGTAAAACCATAAAACTGTATTCCCCAGACACTACTCTCTTCAAGCTGCCTAACTTTTAAACTTTAGCTTTTTTGGCAACCATATCACATACTGCCTATGAAAAGTTGCAGGTAGTTTTCATATGAATGAATTTTGAGTCTTCATTTTGCAATAGTAGTAGTAGCAGAACTTAAATTAAAAAAAAAAAAATTTATTCATTTATTTGCCTGCACTGGGTCTTAGTTGTGGCACCTGGAATCTTTGATTTTGGTTACAGCATGTGAACTCTCAGTTGGGGCATTTAGGATCTAGTTCCCTGACCAGGGATGGAAACTGGGCTCAGTGCACTGGGAGTAGGGAGTAGGGAGTCTTAGCCACTGGACCACCAGGGAAGTCCCTTAAAAAAAAAAAAATTCAAGAGTATAACTTTTAATTAACTTTATTATATATAGGTAATGTGCTGAGTTCTGAGAACATAGAGATGAGTAGGACAAAGTATCGACATACTAGAAATGTAAGTTCCATGAGAGCAGGACTATTGTGTTCACTATTGAATCCCCATCTCTTGGGCACAATTATCCGCACACGGTTATATGTGCTGTTTGTTGAATGAACAAATGAATAAAATATACAGTGGAAGATTTCCCTATAAACGAAAAGCTATTTCCCTATTTTATAAACTCAGGTATTTTGTACAAGCCTGTCACTTTTAGCACAACCCTAGTGTTTTCGCATTTTACGGTAAGCTGATTTCCAAAATAAATTCGTACAGTCCCCTTTAAGGCCAAACTAAATACTACATGCTTTATTTGCTCGATGGCCATTATATCCCACCATTAAAGACCTTTTGGAAGTACCCATTTAACCCTGAATGCAGGGCTTACATCTCAGGGTTAGCAGTAGCCGGCCATGGTTTCTGAGTGCTAAACACCCGAGAATATTCTGAGTCGAGTTCTATTAGACCCTGACTTATAGTGGGTTAGAATAAGGTGGAAGTATGGCGCGATGACTTAGAAAGACCTTGAAACTCTGCATTTCAGCATGAAGCTACTGCTAGGTGCCCATAGGCCAGGCGTCCCAGTCAAAATCCGTCCTTCAGACGCCAGACATAGGAATTTGGGGGGCGTCAGTTCTCTATAACAACAGTTAGGGAGGCCCTAGCGTCTCTGTCCTCTCAGAGCTTTTTCTAGTATTTGGGCTACAGGTGAGGCGCCGGTCGCCATCTTGATATCAATTGCCAGGCAAGTCGCCACTGGCGTCGCTCGGTAACCACGGAGACACCGATGCCCCTCCCGTTTCTCAGCTCTAGAGGCCGCAAACTACGATTCCCATACGCTGATCTTCTCTACTTGACGGTCAGTTGTCTAGATTTGGCGTGGGAGACACCGCGACCCTACCGCAGTGAACCGCGGGAGTTGCAGTTCGTAGTGTGGCGTCACTTTTTTGCTTCAGGAACCTCCAGAACCACAAATCCCGTGAGCCAGCGGGCAACACGCATGCGCAAAGGACACCTTGTCCTCCCTGGCCCCCCTGCCAGTGCCTGAGAGGTAAGAGGGCGGAGGAAAGGAAGAGGAGGCGGGATCCGGGCGCTGCGTTGGCTGCGGCCTGGCATCAAGGGGGCGGCCCCGGCGGAGTGCAGACCCAGTGGCCCCTGGCGATTATGGACCCGGCCGAGGCGGTGCTGCAGGAAAAAGCGCTCAAGTTTATGGTGAGGAGAAGGTGCAGGCCGGGGAACTGTGCAGGCGGTGTGTTGGCGGCGTCTCTGAGGCTCGGGCCTGGGCTGCCTGCCCGTTGGAGGAGGGCACAGCGAGACCCTGGGCCGAGGCCGGCGGCGGGGGCGGCTGGAGGGACGGGACGGGAGCTTCTGGGAGGTAGGAGGGGTTGCGGAGAGGACCCGGGGGTGGGGGCAGCAGCTCCGCCATCTTGTGGATGAGAGGCCAAGTGACAGCGAGAGCTTAATCGGGGAGGGGTCTCTGGGGCGCGCGGGGCCCTGGAGAGTAAGGGGCTTAGGGACAGTTACTGAAGAGCTGAGGAGGCCAGGAGGAGAGACGCCGTGAGGCCGCTGGCAGGGCCTTGCCGGTGTGAGGGTTACGGGTGAGGCCCTGGAGAAGAGGTGCATTCAGTAGTAGGGAAGGGGAACGCTGGACAGTGGGAGGAAAGATACTGGGAGTGGGAGGAGGGTGGGAAAAACGGGCAAGGCTGGATGTGGATGGATCTAAGGTAGAGCAGAAAGAGGACTGCTGGGAGACTTACAGTCTTGTAGAGTGAGGTGGGAGAGATAGCCTTCAGGGTACAATCCCAGCTTGGCCAAACAAACTAATGTTGGCAAACTCTGGAAAGAACTAGGCCTTACTTAGGAAGGTAAGGACTGGGGACGGGGATCTCGCGCTGTGATGACAGTCTTTGGGAAAGGGAAGAGGTTGAATAGATGCCAGAGTTACAGGTATCAGGAAAAGGGTATACATTCTCTAGTTTGAAAGAAGACAGAAGAGGTTCACTGGTTAGGGAAACCTAGGTACAGGAGATTAGGGGCAAAATTAATATCTAATAGTGTAAAACAAAACTTGATGCGATATCGTAGAGACAGTAAAATGTGGAGATCAGGTGCAGTATCACTTTCTGGGAATGGAAAGGCTATGCAGATTAGCATCCAAAGACCCATAAGAAGTAATAAGATCACTGGAGAAATTCAGGAGATAAAAGGGGGAATGCAGATGGTGGAGAATAATAGGAAATGTCAGGGTTAGTAGTTACTTAGGACTTTTAGGTTGAAGCACAGTATGAACTTGAATTTTGTGGGTGTGTTTCAATCCTTTGGAGTCTAATTCTTTAACTTTGTATCATGCTTTTCTTTTTTTGATATGTGTATGTTTAGCAAATGTGTATAGCTATTTGATGCATTTAATCTGATGCTTCATTTGTATATCCCAGATGTAAAACCAGACTTGGTGGTTACAGCTAAAGAATGATGGGATGCATAGACTTCTTTCTGTCTTAACTGGTGTCCATAGGGACCATTGATATTATTTTACAGTCTGTTTGCTTTTTCAGAAGTAATTGTAACCTGTCACTCCAAATCTTTATTTCTTTTGTTAGATAGTTGTTGTTTTCTCTTCTTGGCCTTAGATACCAAAACAAATCTAAACAAACCATGGACACTAACCTAATTGAATTTAGGCTTTAAACTGCTGCATTTACAAGAATATAATTTAAGAGTCTGGTCATATTTACTGTAACTTTATTTATTTTGTATTAGTGCTTTCTAAAATGCCTAACTAAAGTTCAAGTGTATCTTTAACAAAATACTATTAGACCTGAAGAAAGTTCTTGAGTTTCTGCCCACTGTTGAAATTCTAAAATATTAAGAGGCTTCAGAATTGTTTCGGACATCAGAAGTGAGACGAAGTTGCTTTGTGTGTACAGCCAGCTTCTAGATTTAAGTAAGAAAAGTGACAGCTGCTTATTTTTGTTTTGTCCTAATCTTGACACGTGTCAGATTTATGGAATAATGTGGTTTTAACAGATCATAAAGGGACCTTATGAGATCATCTTCTTTAGTCCCTGATAGACCTCAGCCTAGGAACATTTTCAACCAATTGATCTCTGCTTTGTACCAGTGAGTTGTTTTGATAATGGTCTCCTGATTGAGTTAAAGTTGGAGCTAGAGATGGCCATGAGTAGTTTGAAGCTTTTGGGACACCACACATTATTAAATGTTGAGTCAGTTTCCATAAGGAGAAACCAATTTTTCTTCAATTTTAGTTACTTTCATTTTTGACCTTGCCTGCTGTTATGGCTGCTGTTTGCGAGAAGGCCAGCTGGAAAAGGGTCACCAAGAATGACACCTTAATAACTGCAACAGAATGGAGAGTTAAAGATTTGGCATTCTTTTTCAGCTCAGTGCTGTGCTTAGTTGCTCAGTTGTATCTGATTCTTTGAGACCCCTTGGATTATAGCCCGCCAGGCTCCTCTGTCCATGGGGATTCTCCAGGCAAGAATTCTGAAGTGGGTTGCCATTTCCTTCTCCAGGGGATCTTCTCAACCCAGGGATTGAACCCAGGTCTCCCGCATTGCAGGTGGATCCTTTACCGTCTGAGCCACCAGGGAAGCCCTTTTCACCTCAGTAACAGTCTTATTATGAATTTAAGTCACAACCAGCCTTTGGTCCCATTTACCCTGTTATGTTTGTTTACTTAGTCATTTGAGATAGGAAGACACTTTATTTGTGCTTGCACCTGGTAATTAATGCACAGTACACATGGAAAAGACTATCCTTTTAATCATATTGAAATTTTTATATAGTATTTGGCTTTATTTTGTCCTTATCCTTTCCCTCAATTCTGAGGTGTGACTGACAATTTTTGTATAGGATGCCCTGATTTCTACAGTTTAAGAAAATATAAAATTTTGTTTAAAATAGCATGAAATGGATATTCTCTTTTATGAATTTTGCTCATTACTGTACTGATGTAGTAATTTGATTAATTTTTATAATAAAACCTTATCAGTGAGACCGATTCAGATTTGACCATAATTCATACATGGTCTATACTTAAACTTCATCTTTGAATATCTGTACTATATCTATATCTGTCTCTCCTTCTGTATTTTATCTATTTATATGACAAGTTGAGGGATGGATTTGAAATTTATTTTTAAATGGACAGGATAAACTGGTCTCGGGATCTTAGAACTAGGAAAATTTGACACATGGATGAAATAATTTCAAGATGTATAAAATAGTTTTTTTATTGATAGATAAGTGAAACAGTGTAAAGGTTAACTTGCTGTGTAACAAATATAAATCTTTTGTTGATTGGTGCATGTTCTGTTTTGCCTAGTGTTGGCTGGAATGTTCAAAATGGCCACAATCTCTCATGGCTGGCCCAAAATGGCCAGTTTCTCACGGCCAGCCACTGTCTGTGAGTTCAGCTAGCAATAAGGCCTTCTTGTCCTCCTTTCTCCACATGGCCTTCTTTTGGATTTCCTTAAAGCATGGTGTCTGGGTTCTAAGAAGGGGAGCATTCCAGGAGATAAGAAAGAAGCCAGCCAATTTTCTTAAGTCCTAGGTTTGGAAGTTGAGAATGTTGCTATTGGTCAGAGACAGTAAAGGCCGGCCCAGAGTCAGAGGGAGGGAAAATAATCTCTCCCTGTAGACAAAAAGAGTAGCATGCATGAACAGAGAGAGGGAAATTTCTGGGGGCCAGGACCTTTTGAGACTGGCTACCATAGATGCTGTTCTAGTTGGATGCTCAGGCAGAAAATACAGATGGGATCAGCCACATTTGTGGCTATTAACACTTGGAATGCTTTGGAGACCTCTCATTTTTGAGATAAACTTCTTAAAAAACTATCGTGATCTCCTGTATAACTTGTCTTAATAATGTTACTGTAGAGATAATACTGGATGAGTTGATATGATTCAGGAACTTTTATTTGCTTGAGAACCATATATATCTAAAAACAAGAAATTGCATTTTAAAATAAGTATTCAGATTTTTCACTGTGATGGACTTTTCTTTAAATCAGTGAGATTGATTACCAGCTGGTTGGATAACATTTGAAGCTAGTTCTTAGTTTGTCAGAGTTTCTGTATATTAATATCTCTTGCATGCATGCTCAGCAACTCTTTGCGACCCCATGGACTTCAGCCCACCAGTCTTTTCTGTCCATGAAATTTTCCAGGAAAGAAGACTGGAATGGGTTGCCATTTCCTACTCCAGGGGATCTGCTTGGCCTAGGGATCAAGCTCGCATCTGCTGTGTCACTTGCATTGGCAAGTGGATTCTTACCTGTTTTCAATTTAAATTAGCCTTCAGTTTCTTTTCTGAATACTCTTATATAGGCATTGGAGTATGAAATTACAAATTAATGATAATTCTTTGTGTTCATTTTCTTGATTCATGTTTGTGATAGATGTAGTAAGTTACTAGAAGTGAATTATTAAATGTGGAGTAAAAATTCTACTTTGAATGATTGCCAGAAAATTTTTATTGCTAAATTAGAAAGTGAACTTTCAAAGGAGACTACTTATTATTCTATATTATTTATGTATTGTTTAAATCCTTAAAGAAGGAAGAAGTTAAGAATTTTTTTCCCTTTCTAGAGGGAGATGAGACATGATGTAAGATCTTGATCATGTATAGATAAAATTACTTGTGGTAAATGGCATTACAACTTACAAAAAGAATGAATAAAGAAAAAATAATCTTTGTGGTATTAAAATATTTGAGATACCATGTGCTTTCTAGCAATATTTTAATATAGCGTGAAAGTGCTTTCTAAATGTTTATGATAAGAATTCATTGTGGATGAAGTAGAAAATATTTGCCAGTGTTTAACAGTCTTGGTCACTATAAAGAAAACTGCCTTCTTAATAAATCAAATTCATCATCCTAACATCAGCAGTGGAGGAGGGAGACCATCTCTATGGGAAGGGTCCACCTGATCGTACCACTTCAACTAGTATTTAGATTCACCTTGTGCCGAGGGAATTATCGTTGGATAATTTCCTTTAGTTTTCCGAAGTCTGATTGAAACTAAGCTAGAACATTTTATAGAAGACTCAGAGATAGCAACAGTGGACTAGATACTGAGAGTAATGTTGAACTAAGAATGTGATTTGTTCTCTGGGGCACTACCACCATCGTTCCTGGATTGCCTTTTTACGTGGCCAGGGTGGGGATGAGGAGCAGAGGAGCAAAAGTCACAGAACTGAGTTGGAATTTCTTCTTGATTTCTTTCTCCTTTCTGAGATTTGGCTCTCCTTTCAGGTATACTTGTTTTCCTATTCCCAGGCTTGTGACCTGATTCTGTCTGTGTCAATTATAGGATAAACACGGTAGAAATGGGAGAGTTTTGTTTATTTATTTTTCTTTGTTTTTGAAAAATATGATCAGCCATGAATAGCTAATATGTATTTATTTAGTGTTTACTAGTTTTACTAGTTTAGTGTTTACTACTATTCTGAATTCTTTACATATACTATTGTTTAATTTAATCCTCCCAATAATTCTGTAAGATAGATTCAGTACTATTGTTGCTCCCATATTTGGATAAGGAAACTGATTCCAGAGAGGTTAAGTAACTTGTGCAAAGTCACTCTGCTTAGCAAGAAGCCTGAGATCAAATCCTGGCAGTCTGACTTGAGACCGACACTGTATTTCATCCTTGAGGCTCAGAGAAACAGTGGAATATGATGGCATATTTCTTTGCTGGCCAAATGGGCCAGAGTGGAGAATTACTGTCCAGATTTATATACACATTTTCTAATGATTTGAATTATTAGGAAATGAAGTTGCCTCAGTATCATTGTATCGATTGGCTATTGCTGAGTGATAAAACCCCACAATATGTCACGGCAGTATAATGATAGATATTTATTCTCAAGAACATGTGGGTTTGCTGAACATTGGATGACATAGGCTGAATTTTGTTGGGTTTCTCTGGATTTGGCTGCTCACTCAGGACTGTTTCACATATTTTTCTGAGACTGAGACTGAAGAGACAGTGACTTCCCAGGCTGAGCTGTCCTCATAGCTATAGTAGAGGCGCAAGAGAGCAAGACCACTGGTTCAGATTCCTTTCAGTCATTGGTTGTATGGTACCTGCTGATATTCCGTTAACCAGAGTAAGTTACAAGGTCAAGTGAGGAGATGGGAAAGTATATGCTGCCCATAGAAGGAGTGGGAGAGAAAGCAACTTGCACAATAATCTACTCTAGTAATAATAATCTATAATAATCTAATATACTCAATTTGTAGAAGAATGGTAAAATGCTTACTCTTACAACTACTGTGTGGGTGCTATTCTGACTTTCTCATTTTGGTTGCTGAGTGACACCTAACGCAGCATATCTCTCTGTATTATGTTGTGTAGAAAAAGAGGTGTTAAAGAAATAATCAGAATCTTGACTTTAATCCACAGTGATAACCTGAAAAGTTCATCAATATCACAGTACTATTTTTCTGTACTTGGGAAAGATAAGGTTGATGTGTCTCCAACAGCATTTGTAACAGAAGTTGAACTGTAACAGAATTTGAACCAAGGTCATACATAGTGCCTTAGCAACTCCCTTGGTGTTAGGTTTAGAGGTCTTAATAACCCCTTCTCTGCACCTAAACTTAGGGCTGCAAGGATATTTTCTGATGTCTGGGAGACTTTCAGGCCTTCTCTGAAAAATTATGGAAACAGAATTGTAGCGTGTGGATAATGTTTTTGCAGCATGGATGCATAAATCCTTGTACCTCTCAGGAAGTATGGCACTAAACTGTTAATGTAGTTACTTGTGAAATGGTGGATTAAAAAGCATTACTTAGGTGGTTTTTCTTTTTCCTATGTTCCTTAATGTTTTCTACATTTTTGAAAGTGAGTATGTATTGTTTTTAATCAGATAAATTAAAATTTAATATATTGAATGTTTATGTTTAAACTTTTAAAAATGTATATATTTATAAAACAAGTACCCCAAACGAAGACCTGAACTTGGTCATGGAGTGCGGTATAGCAGGTATACTGGCCAGTGGACTGGCAGTGATGGCTTGAATAGACATCTCACTCACCTCATTTTGTTAACTGAAAAGTCTTAACTATTAGACTTGCCTATTTAAAAAGGATCTTTCTCTCTCCCATTCCATCCTCCCAAGTTCATTTTAAATTGTAAACTGCCATGAATAATGTTAACACAGTTGATAAATTATATTACTTAAACTGCTGTATATATCTAAAGTTTTCACTGGAAGTTTAGCTCTGTGGTTCTCAATTGTGTTGGAGCACTGCATTTTCCTGTTCAGGAGTACTTGGCAAAATTAGTGGACAACTGGAAATGAGGCCATGGCAGTTGGCCTGCACCACGATTTGATAAAAATATAAACATAATCTGAGTGCAAAACATTGTGTTACGTGTGGAGGGAGGCGGTTATGGGGGCAGGAGGAGATGAAGACACAAAGTTAAGTAAAACTTCTGTCTCCTCTAGAACTTCACAGTTGGTTGAGAAGACAGCCATTTATAAATCTCTCTTAAGGCAGACATTGGTAAGTGCCAAAGTAGAGGTGCAAAGTGCTATAGAATTTAAGGGAGGGGAAATTAGCCTTAACTGGAAAGAGCTTTGGAAGGTTTGAAGAAGAAAGCTTCATATTGGGTCTTGTGAAATATATAGATTTTGCAGACTTGTTTCTGAAGTGGCTGTTCCAAGAACAGGGAGTAGTTTGGGTAAAGGCTAGAAGATCAGGAGATGGTCAGCACAATGAGTAGATACACATGATTTGAACATAAGGTGCATAGCAGACAAGAAGGCAGAGATAGACTGGGAGGCTAGGGAGTTTAGATTGAATCCAGTTTGTATTCAAGAATAACATTCTAGTGTACTTGGTATATGTCTGTATAAGGTTTTACTGAAGTAAAATAAATATACTTTTTAAACAAATCATAGGTATACAGTCCATTGAATTTTTACACAGTGGTCACTTCTGCATAACAATTATCTAACACCTTTAGATTAGTTTTTGCCTTTACTGATATTTAACTTCATAGAAGTAGAATCTTTCCAGTGTATATACTAGTCTGGCATCTTTTGTCCCTCATAAGGAGATTCATTCAGGTTACTGTAAGTGTATGTTCATTCTTGTTGCTGTGTAGTACTCTGATGTGTTAATTCAGTTCAGTTATTTAGCCATTCTCTTGTTGATGGACGTTTGGGTTATTTCCAGTTTTTGGCTACTGTGAGTAATCTTGTACATGTCTTTTCTTGAAAATATGTACATATTTCTGTTGGGTATATACCTAGAAGTGGAATTACTGGGTCATAGGGTATTTTTATCTGTAATAGATTCTGTGAGTTTTTTTCATTTAATACTTTCTGCAGCACCATATTGGAGAAGGCAATGGCAACCCACTCCAGTACTCTTGCCTGGAAAATCCCATGGATGGAGGAGCCTGGTAGGCTACAGTCCATGGGGTCGCTAGGAGTCAGACACGACTGAGCGACTTCACTTTCACCTTTCACTTTTATGCATTGGAGAAGGAAATGGCAACCCACTCCAGTGTTCTTGCCTGGAGAATCCCAGGGACGAGGGAGCCTGGTGGGCTGCCATCTGTGGGGTCGCACAGAGTCAGACACGACTGAAGCGACTTCGCAGCAGCAGCAGCAGCACCACCACCACCACCATATGACAGTTCCAGTTGCTGTACATTCTTGTAACATTCACTTGCTATTGTCTCTCTTCACTTCAGCCATACTAGTAGGTGAATGATATTGTCAGACTTTTAATTTGCATTTCCTTAATAGCTACTGTAATCAAGTACCTAAAAAATTATTTAAGAAGGTTCTTCATTTTTTTACATTTATTGGCTATTTAGATATCCTCTTTTGGGTCTATTCAGGGCTTGGTCTTTTTTTTTGTTTTTTTAATTGCCTTTTTCTTATTGATCTGTTCCCTATATTCTGGAAAATACAGTACAGATCTTTCATCAAATATATGGTTCTTTTGTGGGAAAACAGTGTATTTTGTCTTCAAATTTTTTGATTTAAGGAATCAGTAAAAAAAGTCACAAGATTTTGTGACTACAAAATACCTACACAGGATTCACAGAATTACCAATTTTTTTCACTGTCCCACCAGTGCTTGAAAAAGTTGCACCCCACTGTTAGCACCGTCATTTTATAAATGAAAAAAGGAGCTTTTTAATGTCATAGAAATAGAAAACACATAATCTCAGAGTAAAGGAAACTCTTTGAGGTAGGGAGAATAATGTCCCATCCCCTGAGCCCCCATTCACAACAGTTGAATCCCAAGAACCTGTGAATATGTTAAATTACAGGGCAAAGGGGATTTAACAGATGAAATTTGGTTGCTAATCAGCTGACTTAATTTTTTTGCAATACCACGTGGCATGCGGGATCTTAGTTCAGTTCGTCGACCCAGGGATCCAACCTGTGCCCCCACCTGCAGTGGAAGAGTCTTAACCACTGGACTGCCAGGGAAGTCCCTCAGCTGACTTTAAAACAGGGAGATTATCCTGGATAATCCAGATTGGACCTAGTATAATCACAAGGGACCCTAAATATGTAAGAGGGAGGCTGAAGAAGAGGTCAGAGTGATGATATGTGAGAACACAATCCATTGCTGCTGATTTTGAAGAGGGGGGAAGAGAACCATGAGCCAAGGAATGTGAGCAGCCTCTTGAAGCAGGAAAGGATAAACTAAGCCTCCAGACAAGAACATAGGCCTGCTGAGGCCTTGATTTTGGGCTCAGAGACCCATTTCAGACCAAAACTATAGGACTGTCAAAAATTACTGTTGCTTTAAGCCACTCAGTGTGTGGTAATGTTTTACTGCAGCCATGGTGAACTAGTGGGGCTTCCCTGATGGCTCAGCGGTCAGAGAATCTGCCTGCAGTGCAGGAGACACTGGTTCAATCCTGGGTCGGGAAGATCCCCAGGAGGAGGAAATGGCAACACACTCCATTATTCTTGCTCAAAAAGTCCCATGGACAGAGCTGTGAACTACAGTCCATGGGGTCACAAAGAGTCAGACACAACTGAGCGACTAAGTGTACGCATGTGTGAACAGACACACGCACATACGGCAAACTAATACATCTTTGATAGTTACCCTAATTGGAGTGTGTGTATACATACTCCATATATGTATACATACATATAATATCACTATCTTTATTTTTAGTGTTTGCTAACTACCAGTGCAGTTCATTCTCTTTCTCCTAATTTTTTATTTTGAATCAACTCAGAATTACAGAAGAGTTTAAAGTACAACACAAATGACATTTTTTCCTGAACCATTTGAGGTAAGTTGTCACATTATCACCAAATGCTTAATGTATATTTTCTGCAAACAAGGACATTCTTTATAACACAGCCATCAAAATTCGGAAATTAATGTATTTCTGAATTAATTGCAGATCTAACCCCTTAGACTCCATTCAAACTTTGCCAGTTATTCTAATAATGTTCTTTGTAACAAAAGGATCTAATCCAGAATCACATATTGAATTTAGCTGTCATGTCTTAGTCTCCTTCAGTCTTGGAACAGTTCCTGTCTTCTTTACCTGCCATGACTGTGGCACTTTTGAAGATTATAGGCTATTTTGTAGAATGATCCCTCGATTTGGGTTTATCTGATGCTGTTTCCTTATGATTAAATTTGGGTCCTGTATTTCTGTCAGAAATACCACAGAAGTGTTGGCTTTGTTTTACTGATTGCCTCCTTTCAGGTGACACATAACATTTGTTTGTCTTGTGACTTTTTTTACTTGATTAAAGTGGCTTCTGCCAGTTTCTTCTTTAAAGACGTTTTTCTCTTTATAGTAAGTATATTATGGGAAAAGTACTTTGAAACCATGTAACTATCTTATTCTTCATCAGATTTTCAACCTATTTCCAACAGAATGGGTTTATGAATTCTTGTTTTATTTGATGGGTTATAATACTGTCATTATTTCTTTTGACAAATTGTTCCCTTTTTGGCCAGTGAGAGTGCTTTCAAACTATTTTCTTTGTCTTTTTGATGTAATTCTATCATTCTTTGAGCATTTCATTGTTTTCTGATATAAGATATTTTAGGCTTACCTTGTACTTTTTTTTGGCCCCAGCCGTGAAATCAGCGTTTTCTCTCTCTCTCTCTTTCTTCCCCTGGTTTCTTTTAGTAGAGAATGATATACAGAAGTCAGTATCTGGGTGTTAGGTATATACACTGCTGTGGGAATGTCACTGCTTCCAAGTCCTCTCACTGGACAGAGATAGGGAATATATGTATGTGTAAAGATGCATACACACACATGTGCACACACATTTATATTGCTTTTTAAATTTTATCTATATATTTATTTAAAACCACGAGTTCACATGGATATCTCCAAATTTAGTCTAACACAACAGGGTTCATTCAATAATTTCCTTTCTATAATTGTAACTCCCTTTTATGCTAGTAAGTTGGCTCTTATTATCCTCAACATATTTTCTTAATCTCCTCTGTATGTGACCAATCTCTTCTGTTGCTGCTGTTACTGACACCCATCATGTGAATGCCATCCTTACCTTATCAGGCTCCAAAATCCTATATTAGGCTAATGTCCCTAGCTCCCTGTTTGAACACCTTTCTCATTTCAGGCTCTGGTACTGTGCACTGAGTTGCTCTCCTCACTCCATTTGGACTCTAGCACCCTGTGCAGGGCTACCAAGGCTGCCATATTCCTGTGTAGACATTTTCTTTATCTTGCTGGGCTTCTGACATCCTTCTGTAGGTCACTGCAGATTCCACCATCCCATCTTATGAACCTAACTAAACTGAATAGATTTTTCATTTTGCAGAACTGACACTCTGTACCCATTAAACAGCTCTCCATTCCCTTTCCTCCAGTTTGTGGCAATCACCATTCTTCTTTGTTTCTGTGAATTTCACTATTCTAGATACCTCATTTATGTGGAACCATGCAGTATTTGCCTTTTTGTGACTGGTTTGTTTTTCTTAGCATAATATCATACATGTTAAGGCATGTGTCAGAATTTCCTTCCTTTTTAAGGCTGAATAATATTCCATTGTATGTATACATCACATTTTGTTTGTCCATTTATCTTTTGTCAAATACTTGGGATACTTTCACCCTTTGGCTATCTGTGAATAATGCTTCCATGAACATGGGTCTACAAATACCTTTTTAAGACCCTGAAATGCTTTATTTTCCCTTTTACATTTAGATCTACAGTCTGTCTGGAATTTTTGTGGTTGGTATGAGGTAGAAGACAGAATTCTGTTTTGTTTTGTTTTTCTTCTGTTGCATTGCAGAGTTACTTTTGTCATATATTACCTGTCTCTATATATGTGTGGGCTGTTTCCAGGACTTTTCTGCTCCAATGGTCTATTTATCCTTGTGCCAGTATCACACTTCCTTAATTACTCTATTTTTATACCAGTTCTTGATACTGGATATGGAATATCCCTGAGCTTTTGCATGTCCATCTATATTGGAATCAACATAATATCCAAAACGTCCTCCTGTGACTTTCATTGGAATTTCACTGAATCTATATGTAAGTTTGGGGAGAATTGAGATCTTAACATTATTGAGTTTTATAATCCATGAAAATGGTATATCTTTCTATTTTGGAGATCTGTAATTTCTCTTTGGAGGTCTTTTACACCCTTTGGTAGACATATTCCTAGGTGTTTGGTGTTTTTAGATGCTATTTTTTAAATTTAATTTTCTGTTTTTGCAGAGTGTAAAATTTTTAAAAATCTGAAGTCCATGGCCTCCATTCAATATAGACACATGGGAGTACTTTTTTCTGAAAGGTCTATACTTTACATCTGAATCTGATTCCTACTGGGGGCAATACAGCAAAGAAAATTAGAAGACCACTTTAGTTATTTGGCTTAGAGTGGATTAGACTAGGAACATAGAGCAAACAGTCAAGGAAGCTACCTGAAGGCTATGTAATAGTCTAGGCAAGAAGCTGTGTGGGCTTAAGCCGGGGCAGTCAATATGGAAAGAAGGAAAGATATTCAAGGAATATTCTGGAGATAGAATGAATAAGGTTGCCTGGAGTAGGATAGGAGAAAAGAAAAAAAAGAGAAGAATAAAATAAGACTTGTTTCAAGCAGTGTTAGTTGCTCAGTTTTGTGCTACTCTTTGCGACCCCATGGACTATGTAGCCATTCCTTTGTGCAGGGGATCTTCCTGATCCAGGGATTGAACCCGGGTCTCCTGCACTTTAGGCGGATTCTTTACCGTCTGAGCCACCAGGAAAGTCTTCATTTCAGGTATATTTAGGGCAATTAGTTAAAGGGAAGGTTGGGCTTCCCAGGTAGCTCAGACAGTAAACAGTCTGTCTGCAATGCAGGAAACCTGGGTTCAATCCCTGGGTTGAGAAGATCCCCTGGAGAAGGAAATAGCAACCTACTCCAATATTCTTTGCCTGGAGAATCCCATGGACAGAGGAGCCTGGCGGACACAACTGAGCAACTACCACTTTCACTTGCCATAGCAGTAGGTATGGCAAAACAGGTATTTGGTGGGTAAAAATATTGGAGTAGCCCTTTATTTTTTAATAATGAGACTAAATTTAAGATATTCACATAGATAAAAATGGGCAAAATAATACAATTTCTGGGATTTAGAAGGTAGAATGTTGAATGATGGGGTTTACTAGATGCTGTTCTATACTCTTCTGAGTATATGAAATTTTCCATAAGAAGAAGTAAGAAAAGAAAGATGTATCTAAATAGAACTGAAGTTCTCTGGACCACCTCTCAAATTCCTATATGATAGAAAGATCAGGATTCATCTAAATGTTGTGTAAGTTCATAATCATTGTCTGTTGTACTGAGAATAACATTTTAAATCAAAGTCAGCCAGATAAGGAGGCACAAAGCTACAGAAGTTTTACTTGTTGAGGTAGGCCAAGTACTTGGATATAGCTAGGAGCTGAGGAAAGGAAATTTAGCCAGGTACATGGAACATGGTACCTGTGGGCCATTGAAGCAGATCTGGGGACCCAGGGAAGTTTATAAGGGCAGGATATAATTTCAGAGGGAAAGAATAGTGACAAGGAATCTGGGTATAGATAGTCTGCTATCTGGGTATAGACAGCATCAGTGAGTACTGAAAAGAGACAGCAAGTCCCCTGTTTCAAGCTTGGGCTCAAAAATAGAACTGGAATACCCAGCAAGGAACTGAAGAAGTTGGCCTACTCATTAGTGCCCACTGCAGTAGCACTATACTTTATTAAGCATAAGAATTATCTGGAGAGCATGTTAATATGTAGTGCAGATTCTCAGCTCCTCTTCCATCCACTTTTGTAGGCCTCAAGAATGTGCATGTTTAACAGGCATCTCAGTGTTTCTGATAGAGTTATTTCTCTGATCACATTTTGACAAAACGTCTAGACCACTGTGTCCTGTCCAGTGTATCAACACAGAGGCAGTAGGGGAAATATTGTGACTACAACCAGCATAAAAGGTGAAGCCTTGTACATGGGGAACATAGCAGGAAGCAGCTGAGCTAACTGGATTCAAGTGTGGAGGCAGGTGGTAATTATTCTGTAGTTTAGTTCAGTTCAGTCACTCAGTGGTATCTGACTCTTTGCGACGTCATGGACTGCAGCATGCCAGGCCTCCTTGTCCATCACCAGCTCCCGGAGCTTGCTCAAACTCATGTCCATTAAGTCGGTGATGCCATCCAACCATTTCATCCTCTGTTGTCCCCTTCTCCTCCTGCCTTCAATCTTTCCTGGCATCAGGGTCTTTTCAAATGAGTCAGTTCTTTGCATCAGATGGCCAAAGTGTTGGAGTTTCAGCCTCGGTATCAGTCCTTCCAATGAATATTCAGGAAGGATTTCCTTTAGGATTGACTGGTTGGAACTCCTTACCATCCAATGGTTTCTCAAGAATCTTCTCCAACACCACAGTTCAAAAGCATCAATTCTTTGGCACTCAGCTTTCTTTATAGTCTAACTCTCACATCCATACATCACTACTGGAAAAACCAGAGCTTTGACTAGACGGACCTTTGTTGGCAAAGTAATGTCTCTGCTTTTTAATATTCTGTCTAGGTTGGTCACACCTTTTCTTCCAAGGAGCAAGCGTCTTTTAACTTCATGGCTACAGTCACCATCTGCAGTGATTTTGGAGCCCCCCAAATAAAGTCTGTTACTGTTTGCATCTTTTCCACATCTATTTGCCATGAAGTGATGGGACCAGATGCCATGATCTTAGTTTTCTGAATGTTGAGTTTTAAGACAACTTTTTCACTCTCCTCTTTCACTTTCATCAAGAGGCTCTTTAGTTCCTCTTTGCTTTCTGCCATAATGGTGCTGTCATCTGCATATCTGAGGTTATTGATATTCCTCCCAGCAATCTTGATTCCAGCTTGTGCTTTATCCAGTCCAACATTTCTCTTGATGTACTCTGCATATAGGTTAAATAAGTAGGATGACAATATACAGCCTTGACGTACTCCTCTCCCAATTTGGAACCAGTCTATTGTTCCATGTCCAGTTCTAACTGTTGCTTCCTGACCTGCATACACATTTCTCAAGAGGCAGGACGGGTGGTCTGATATTCCCATCTCTTTCAGAATTTTCCACAGTTTGTGGTGATCCACACAGTCAAAAAGCTTTGGCATAGTCAATAAAGCAGAAATAGATGTTTTTCTGGAACTCTCTTGCTTTTTCGATGATCCAGTGGATGTTGGCAACCTGATCTCTGGTTCTTCTTCCATTTCTAAATCCAGCTTGAACGTCTGGAAGTTCATGGTCCACGTACTATTGAAGCCTAGCTTGGAGAATCTTGAGCATTACTTCACTAGTGTGTGAGATGAGTGCAATTGTGTGGTAGTTTGAGCATTCTTTGGCATTGCCTTTCTTTGGGATTGGAATGAAAACTGACCTTTTCCAATTATGTCAGTTGAATCTCAATAAAACTGGAAAAAGTGAAGACAGAATGAGACAAACTTCATGGTGGAGGCTTGAAATCTTTTTGAATTCTAATTGATTAGTAATAAGTTGGCTTCTAAAAATAATTTACTTCTGGGTACTGTTTGCAGCTGGAGTAGTTGGTGAACCATAACGAAAGAAAAATTAGCAAGGTAATATCGTTTATAAGAGTTATATCTAGTAGAAGAACAATGGCAACATCCTCAAACGTGGCTATTCTAGCCATGTTAAAATCACATCACAATAAACTGGTTGTAGATCATTCTAACATTACTTTTATTGTTAATACTCTATGACCCTATCACATGTGAAGATAAATGACAACAGACTACTTCAACAACTGTTTTATACAGTTCTTGAGATAACATCTTGAGGTAATGTCAAGGAATGAAGGAAGAAATTTGAGGAATCACTGAAGTGTTCCTTAAAGCACTAGACATAACTGAATGGTAGGGAAATTTATGATGAAAGATTAGTCTCTTGTACAGTTACATAGATCGGAATTATTCTTTTGAGCAGAGTCCTCAGGTTGAGGACAGAGCCACAGGCTTGCTGGGTAGTGAGAAATTTTGTCTGAAAATGCCCTTTTATCTTCATCCCTTGGATTATAAGCACCATCAGCCACAGCATCTTTAAAATAGAGGAAGATGTATAATTGGATACAAGCAAAGGAGTAAATGTGAAAGGACTTTCTAGGGCTTAAGGATATGGTGGTGGTGATACTTTCCCACAAAACTCTAACACATAATAATTCACAGATTCCCAAGGTTTGTTGACTATACATTCTATCCCATTCCATTTTACTGTTTTAACATGTATATATATTCATGTCTGCTGTGTATGGCCAAAGAACATTTTTGGTCTTAGTTCTTTCTTTAAAAAAATTAACACTTAGTAAAATTAACTTTTTTTTTTAGTGTACAGGTCTCAAAATTTGAACACATGTAGATTCGTATATATTCATATAACCACTACTGTCAGGATATACAACAGCTCCATCATTTCCCCCAAAACTCCCTTGTACTATCTCCCCATCTCCCTAATTCCTGGAAACTGTGATCTGTTCTACCTCATTTTAGTTTTATTTTTTTGAGAATGCCATTTAACTGGAATCATACAATATATAATCTTCTGGTACTGACTTCTTTTACTCAACATAATGCCTTTTTGATGATTCATCTAGACTGTTGTATCTTTCGATAGTTCATTTCTTTTTATTGCTTAGTAGTATCATCAGTGGCACCCCACTCCAGTACTCTTGCCTGGAAAATCCCATGGATGGAGGAGCCTGGTAGGCTGCAGTTCATGGGATCGCGAAGAGTCGGACATGACTGAGCGACTTCACTTTCATGCATTGGAGAAGGAAATGGCAACCCGCTCCAGTGTTCTTGCCTGGAGAATCCCAGGGATGGGGGAGCCTGGTGGGCTGCTGTCTATGGGGTCACACAGAGTCGGACACGATTGAAGCGATTTAGTAGCAGCAGTTCATTGAATGGATTGTACCACATTTTGTTTATCCATCTGTTGAAGGACATTTGGGTTGTTTCCAGGTCTTGGTTATTATAAATAGAGCTGCTGTTAATTTTTTGAACATAAATTTTAATTTGTCTGGGGTAAATTTGGAGGGGAATTGCTGGGTCATATGGTTAGTGTTTGTTTAGCTTTGTAAGAAACTGCCAAGCTGTTTTCCAGAGTGGCTGTAGCGTTTTGCAATACCACAAGCAGTATATGAGAATTCTAGCTCTGCATCCTTGCCAGCATTTGGAATTGTTAATATTTTTTGTTTTAACCATTCCAACAGGTATATAGTAGTATCTTACTGTGGTTTTAATTTACATTTCCCTAGTGCATGCCTCAGTTCTTTTATTTATTTATTTGGCTATGGCAGGTCTTAGTTGTGGCATGCAGAATCTTAGTTCCCAACCAGGAGCCAACTTGTGCCCCTTGCAGTGGAAGTGCGAAGTCTAGCTACTGGAACACCAGAGACGTCCCTACCCTATACTTTTAAAAAATAAAGCAAAGTAAGTGATAAACAGTCATGATGATCATGATCATTATCAATCATTATCAGTAAAGAGATTTACTGATCTCTTGTTCTTGGTATAATTTTGAAAAACTTGCTTATTTAGGGAAATAATTTAGATAATGGAAAGGAGGTCATTTCCTTAGTAATGTATTTGTTTGGCCCCCTTCTACTTTTTTTCTCCTTTCTTCATAAATCATCCCAAGCAGAAGTTTGTATTATAAGAAGCAAACCAGATGATTGCTAGTTAAATGTTTAGTATTTTAATAATTTTATTTATGTATTATTTTTGATTATACTGGGTCTTCGTTGCTGCTCCTAGGCTTTTCTCTAGTTGCAGCTAATCTTCATTGCGCTGCTCAGGCTTCTCATTGTGGTGGCCTCTCTTGTTGTGGAGCACAGGCTCTAGATATCCGGGCTTCAGTAGTTGCAACATGTGGGCTTAGTAGTTGCAGCTTGTAGGCTCTAGAGCCCATGCTGAGTTGCTCCATGGCATGCAGACTGTTCCCGGACCAGGGCTTGAATCCATGTCTCCTGCATTGGCAGGCAGATTCTTATCCACTGTACTACCAGGGAAGTCCCTAAATGTTCAGTGTTTTCATTAGTTATTAGCTTAAGGTCAAATTTATTTAATGAGTAAATGTGGAAGAGTTACTTTCTTTACTCTTTGAACACATGCTTACTGATCATTGACATGCCACTCCCATTTTATGAAGCTGGAATGTAATTTCTTTATTTTTTAATGACCATATATGTTTATAATTATTGAATCTTTGTTTTGATATTAGGTGAGTCAGTACTTTGATACCAAATCCTCAGTTAGGAAATAGCCTCCTGATTAGAACTTGTTTTCCTAGGAAAATATAGTCCACTTGCAAGCAGTTTCTAGTAAGATATGCTGCAAAAATAGTCAAGTAGTGACTCAGGTTTAGTGTTGAGTGTAACTGAGAAAAGATGACTTAAGTAGAGGGACATTGACACATCTGTTTTTCAAACTGCAGTTAATTATAGTGATAGTTTATAAGATCTACTTCATTGTCTCCTGGAATCTTGCTTAACTTTACGAATTTTACATGATTTAGGTTAGAAATGGACAGTATAAAAGTTAGTCAAATGAATTAATCGAAAAGAATCTTGCCTTATCAAATCATGCTTCTATAGGTTTTTCATACCCTCCAATCATGTTAGGTGTGACATTTTGAAAATAAAGAATGATTGTTTCATTTTTTATCAGAGTTTGAGAATAGAAACTCCTTTTATGCAGGTATGTATCATCTTTGATTATACGGTAGTCTTCTGGATATCTCCCTCTACTTGACGCATACCAGCTGCATCAATAAATTGTGTGATCCTTGATGTGTTTGTATGTGGTCATATTAAGAAGTGTTTCTTAAGTATTCTTAAATGTGTTTTACCAATATTTTATGGAAAAATACTCATAATCTTTTGAAAGCATTCATGCTAAAAAGAATTAGAAATGGATGTTTATCTCATTTGGAACTCATTCTCTTTCAATGTATCTTTAAAGTGTAGGTATGAATAAGAATTCATACAATAGGATCAACTGAGACTTGATTTAAGTATATTACAAATTGTATATGGAAGCTTGCATAAGATGCTACATATTGTTTTTTTCTAAAGAAGCTTCTTTAAATGGTTCTGTTAAGTGTAGGAATGTTCTGATGATTATCTTTTTAATTAAAATGAGAAATCTTTGTTTAAAGTGGCATTCTTTTTTTACGGCCTGTTACAGTCTCTGTAACAATCATTTCTTAAGTCTGAACGTTTTATTTCCAGGAATCCATTTATATAAAACTATGTTTAGACTTAATTAAGGAACGATTCTTACAAAGCTTGTAAATAGCCAGGAAAAAAGGGACCGAAGATAAAACTGACATTCACATTTAACAAAATGATTGTTACAAGGTATGTAATAAGCTATAAAAATACGATAAATCTCTTTTTATAAGAGTTCATATTTTTTGATCCTTGTTTTCAAGGGTATTTAAGGAAAGCTCTGCAAAGTGACATCTGTTTTGCTGAATGGACTAGTGAGAACTTCTTTTGTTTCTAACTGATAATGGCAGGACTTCTACCTGTCTTCTTTGTGTGCTTTCTTTGAAATACATTCTAATCAGTTAAGATGGGGATGTAAATTTTATATTGTGCAATAGTGAAAACAAGACCTAGTTCTCATCTCACTTATACTACTTTCTAGAAATCAGAAAAAACTTGGGCAAGTTACTTAACCTCTGAGTCTCATTTTCCTCATCTGGAAATCAGTGATAATAATTCTCTTCCTGCTTCAAAAAGCTGTAGTGAGGACTAGGTAAAATTACACACAGTGAAAATAATTTGGAAGTTATACATAAGACTGTGAACATTCAAGCTACCTTTCTTAATCTAACAGTTCTGGTAGTAGTATTAATAGTAATAGTAAAACAACAACAATGGCAGAAGCTCAGTATGTACAATGTAGAATTCTAGGCACTCAACATTAACATAGTTAACTCATTTGATCCTCTCACCTTATTAAGTATGTATTGTTATTATCTCTGATTTATACAAGTGGAAACTGAGACACAGAGATATTAAATTACTTCCTTAAGAGCATACAGACAAAGCCTTTTGTGCACCAGGACCCAGCAGAAAGCAGTGACACCACAAGAGACTGACCCAGACTTGCCTGTGAGTGTCCAGGAGTCTCTGGTGGAAGTGTGGGTTGGCGGTGGCCTGCTGCAGGTCGGAGGCACTGAGACCTTTTGAAGGAGGTCGCCAGTATCTTCATTATCTCCACCATAGTTTGGCCTCAGGTCAAATGACAGGGAGGGAACACAGCCCCGCCCATGAAACAGAAAATTGGATTAAAGATTTACTGAGCATGGCCCTGCCCATCAGAACAAGACCCAGTTTCTTCCTCAGTCTTGCCCATCAGGAAGCTTCCATAAGCCTCTTATGCTTCTTCATCAGAGGGCAGTCAGAATGAAAACCACAATCACAGAAAACTAATCAAACTGATCACATGGACTACAGCCTTGTCTAACTCAATGAAACTATGAGCCATGCTATGTAGGGCCACCCAAGATGGGTCATGGTGGAGAGTTCTGACAAAACGTGGTCTACTGGAGAAGGGAATGGCAAACCACTTAAATATTGTCAACTACAAATTGACACTTACCAAGAGCATTGCCAATGACTGAACAACAAAGGCATTTGCCATCTGCCTCCGGAGATGTACCCATCCCTTACAGCTCAGTTGTTAAAAGAATCCGCCTGCAATGCAGAAGACCTGGGTTCGATCTCTGGGTTGGGAAGATCCCCTGGAGAAGGAAATGGCAACCCACTCCAGTATTTTGGCCTGGAGAATTCCATGGACTGTGTAGTCCACGGGGTCGCAAAGAGTCAGACACGACTGAGTGACTTTCACTTTCACTTTCTATGGAGATTGAACCCCATGCTGCTATAGCAGTTGACCTTCAACAATCCCTGAGGGAGTTCAGGGTGGAGTGAGGCACTCTGCTCCAGGGAATCTGGTGGGACAGGTCTTTAGATAGTTGGATGTTTTTAGAAACAGATTTTATGATCTCAATCCTTCCATCTCCTCATATCTAGAGGAGCACTAAATCCCTTCAGGGTGACGTCAGATCCTCATAACTAACAAAAAACCTTTTGTAAAATGAGTGCTTCATGGTATTGAACTCCCTCTTCACTGAAACCTTATATATTGACTTTCCCCCACTGCCGCTTTGGAGCAGTCTCCTGGAGCTATCTGAGATGCTGTCTCCTGGGCTGCAGTCCTTATTTTGCCCCAAGGAAAACTCACAACTCTCAAGTTGTACATCTTTTTTTAGTTCACAGTATTCTTGCCTTGAGAACCCCATGAACAGTATGAAAAGGCAAAAAGATAGGACACTGAAAGATGAACTCCCTAGGTCAGTAGGTGCCCAATATATGCTGGAGATCAGTGGAGAAATAACTCCAGAGAGAATGAAGAGACAGCCAAAGCAAAAACAACGCCCAGCTGTGGATGTAACTGGTGATGGAAGTAAAGTCCGATGCTTTAAAAAAGCAATACTGCATAGGAACCTGGAATGTTAGATCCATGAATCAAGGCTCTTGATGAAAGTAAAAGAGGAAAGTGAAAAAGTTGGCTTAAAACTCAACATTCAGAAAACTAAGATTGCAGCATCTGATCCCATCACTTCTCGGCAAATAGATAGGGAAAAGACTGACAACTGTGACACAGTTGTGCAAAGACTGTGCAAACAGTGACAGACTTTATGTTTTTTGGGGTTCCAAAATCACTGCAGAGGGTGACTGGAGCCATGAAGTTAAAAGATGCTTGCTCCTTGGAAGAAAAGGTGTGACCAACCTAGACAACATATTAAAAAGCAGAGACATTACTTTGCCAACAAAGGTCCATCTAGTCAAAGCTCTGGCTTTTCCAGTAGTGATGTATGGAGGTGAGTTGGACCGTAAAGAAAGGTGAGCGCTGAAGAACTGATGCTTTTGAACTGTGGTGTTGGAGAAAACTGTTGAAAGTCCCTTGGACTGCAGGGAGATCCAACCAGTCCATCCTAAAGGAAATCAGTCCTGAATATCCATTGGAAGGACTGATGCTGAAGCTGAAACTCCAGGACTTTGGCCACCTGATATGAAGAGCTGACTCATTTGAAAAGACCCTGATGCTGGGAAAGATTGAAGGCAAGAGGAGAAGGGGACAACAGAGGATGAAATGGTTGGATGGCATCACTGACTCAATGGACATGAGTTTGAATAAAATCAGGGAGTTGGCAATGACAGGGAAGCCTGGCATGCTGCAGTCCATGGGGTCGCAAAGAGTCAGACACGACTGAGCAACTGAACTGAACTGAAACAGGAGATGGCAATAGTGAACATTGAGATTCTAGGAATCAGTGAACTAAAATGGACTGGAGTGGGTGAATTTAACTCAGATGACCATTATATCTACTATTGTGGGCAAGAATCCCTTAGAAGAAATGAAGTAGCCATCCTAGTCAACAAAAGAGTCTGAAATGCAGTCTTTGGGTGCAGTATCAAAAACAACAGAATGATCTCTGTTCATTTCCAAGGCAAACCATTCAATACCTCAGTAATCCAAGTCTATGTCCCGACCAGTAATGCTGAAGAAGCTGAAGTTGAACGGTTCTAAGAAGACCTACAAGGGCTTCTAGAACTAACACCCCCAAAAGATGTCCTTTTCTTGAAAGTAGGAAGTCAAGAAATACATGGAGTAACAAGCAAATTTGGCCTTGGAGTACAGAATGAAGCAGGGCAAAGGCTAATAGAGTTTTGCCAAGAGATGCACTGGTTATAGCAAACACTCTCTTCCAACAACACAAGAGAAGACTCTACACATGGACATCACCAGATGGTCAATACCGAAATCAGACTGATTATATTCTTTGCAGCCAAAGATGGAGAAGCTCTATACAGTCAGCAAGAATAAGACCAGGAGCTGACTGTGGCTCAGGTCATGAACTCCTTATTGCCAAATTCAGACTTAAATTGAAGAAAGTAGGGAAGACCACTAGACCATTCAGGTATGACGTAAATCAGATCTCTTACGATTATACAGTGGAATTGAGAAACAGATTTCAAACTTCCCTGATGGCTCAGATGGTAAAGCATCTGTCTACAATGTGGGAGACCCGGGTTTGATCCCTGGGTCGGGAAGATCCGCTGGAGAAGGAAATGGCAATCCACTCCAGTACTATTGCCTGGAAAATCCCATGGACAGAGGAGCCTGGTAGGCTACAGTCCACAGGATCGTGAAGAGTTGGACACGACTGAGCGACGTTCCTTCACCTTCAGATCTGATAGAGTGCCTGAAGAACTATGGACAGAGGTTTGTGACATTGTACAGGAGGCAGGAATCAAGACCATTCCCAAGAAAAAGAAATGCAAAAAAGGCAAAACAGCTGTCTGAGGAAACCTTACAAATAGCTGTAAAAAGAGAATCAAAATGCAAAGGAGAAAAGGAAAGATATACCCATTTGAATGTAGAGTTCCAAAGAATAGCATGGAGAGATAAGAAAGCCTTCCTCGGTGATCAATGCAAAGAAATAGAGGAAAACAATAGAATGGGAAAGACTAGAGATCTCTTCAAGAAAATTAGTGATACCAAGGGAACATTTCATGCAAAGATGGGCTCAATAAAGGACAGAAATGGTATGGACCTAACAGAAGCAGAAGATATTAAGAAGAGGTGGCAAGAATACACAGTAGAACTATAGAAAAGAGATCTTCATGAGACCCAGATAATCAGGATGGTGATCACTCAGCTAGAGCCAGACATCCCAGTACCAAGTCAAGTGGGCCTAAGAAGCATCACTACAAACAAAACTAGTGGAGGTGATGGAATTCCAGTTGAGCCATTTCAAATCCTAAAAGATGAAGCTGTGAAAGTGTTGCACTCAATATGCCAGCAAATTTGGAAAACTCAGCAGTGGCCACAGGACTGGAAGAGGTCAGTTTTCATTCCAATCCCAAAGAAAGGCAATGCCAAAGAATGCTCAAACTACCGCACAATTGTATTCATCTCACACATTAGCAAAGTAATGCTCAAAATTCTCCAAGCCAGGTTTCAGCAGTATGTGAACTGTGAACTTCCAGATGTTCAAGCTGGTTTTAGAAAAGGCAGAGGAACCAGAGATCAAGTTGCCAACATTTGCTGGATCATCGAAAAAGCAAGAGAGTTCCAGAAAAACATCTACTTCCACTTTGTTGACTATGCCAAAGTCTTTGACTGTGTGGTTCACAACAAACTGGAAAATTCTTAAAGAGATGGGAATACCAGACCACCTGATCTGCCTCCTGAGAAATCTGTATGCAGGTCATGAAGCAACAGTTAGAACTGGACATGGAACAACAGACTGGTTCCAAATAGGAAAAGGAGTACATCAAGGCTGTATATTGTCACCCTACTTATTTAACCTATATGCAGAGTACATCATGAGAAATGCTGGACTGGATAAAGCACAAGCTGGAATCAAGATTGCTGGGAGGAATATCAATAACCTCAGATATGCAGATGACAGCACCATTATGGCAGAAAGCAAAGAGGAACTAAAGAGCCTCTTGACGAAAGTGAAAGAGGAGAGTGAAAAAGTTGTCTTAAAACTCAGCATTCAGAAAACTAAGATCATGGCATCTAGTCCCATCACTTCATGGCAGATAGATGCGGAAATGATTGAAATGGTAACTGACTTCATTTTTCAGGGGCTCTAAAATTACTGCACATGGTGATTGCAGCCATGAAGTTAAAAGACATTGGGAAGATCCCCTGGAGAAGGAAATGGAAATCCACTCCAGCACTCTTGCCTGGAAAATCCCATGGACGGAGGAGCCTGACAGGCTATAGTCCATGGGGTCGCAATGAGTTGGACACAACTGAGTGACTTCACTTTCTTTGGAAGAAAAGTTATGACCAACCTAGACAGCATATTAAAAAGCAGAGACATTACTTTGCCAACAAAGGTCCATCTAGTCAAAGCTCTGGTTTTTCCAGTAGTGATATATGGATGTGAGAGTTGGAGTATAAAGAAAGCTGAGTGCTGAAGAATTGATGCTTTTGATCTGTGGTGTTGGAGAAGATTCTTGAGAGTCCCTTGGACAGCATGGAGATCCAACCAATCCATCCTAAAGGAAATCAGTCCTGAATATTCATTAGAAGGACTGATGCTGAAGCTGAAACTCCAATACTTTGGTCACCTGGTGCAAAGAACTGACTCATTTGAAAAGACCCTGATGCTGGGAAAAATTGAAGGCAAGAGAAAGGGATGACAGAGGATGAGATGGTTGGATGGCATCACCGACTCAGTGGACATGAGTTTTACTCAATTCTGGGAGTTAGTGATGGACAGGGAAGCCTGGTGTGCTGCAGTCCATGGAGTCACAGAGTCAGACACGACTGAGTGACTGAACTGAACTAAAAGCATAGAGTTGGAGGAGTATGGCTTTGAAGAGTAGAATGAGTGGTATCAATCTTTTTTCAAATCCACAGAAAAATTGAGAAAAGTGTAATGATCTTCCATATATCCCTCACCTGGATTGACCAAGTGTTAACATTTGCCACATTTTTTGCTTCTCTGTACAACTATACTTCAAGACATCATGATATTTCATCTCTACTGTGCTTCTATTTCCTGAGAACACAGTATTTATCTTTCATAACCACAATGCACCTCAGCAGGACCCTACTGAGGTGATTTAACAGTTTAACATTTTATTTTTCAATATATTGGTGTTGTTCCTTCACTAAGTCCTGTCAGACTGTTTGCAACCCCATGACCTCCAGCACTCCAGACTTCCCTGTCCTTCACTCCCTCCTGCAGCTTACTGAAACTCATGTCCATTGAGTCAGTGATGCCATCCAACCATCTCATCCTCTGTCACCCCCTTCTGCTTTTACCGTCAGTATATAGTTTATGTTCACATTTCCCCCGCTGTCTCAGTAGTATTCTCTTTTATAGCCTCCTTTTTAAAAATCCATGATCCAATCACATGTTACACATAGTTATATCTCTTCAGTTCAGTTCAGTTCAGTCGATCAGTCATGTCCGACTCTTTGCGACCTCATGAATCGCAGCACGCCAGGCCTCCGTGTCCAGCACCAACTCCTGGAGTTCACTCAGACTCAGCGTCCATCAAGTCAGTGATGCCATCCAGCCATCTCATCCTCTGTCGTCCCCTTCTCCTCCTACCCCCAATTCCTGCCAGCATCAGTCTTTTCCAATGAGTCAACACTTTGCATGAGGTGGCCGAAGTACTGGAGTTTCAGCTTCAGCATCATTCCTTCCAAAGAAATTCCAGGGCTGACCTCCTTCAGAATGGACTGGTTGGATCTCCTTGCAGTCCAAGGGACTCTCAAGAGTCTTCTCCAACACCACAGTTCAAAAGCATCAATTCTTTGGCGCTCAGCTTTCTTCACAGTCCAACTCTCACATCCATACATGACCACTGGAAAAACCATAGCCTTGACTAGATGGACCTTTGTTGGCAAAATAATGTCTCTGCTTTTGAATATGCTATCTAGGTTGCTCATAACTTTTCTTCCAAGGAGTAAGCATCTTTTAATTTCATGGCTGCAGTCACCATCTGCAGTGATTTTGGAGCCCAGAAAAATAAAGTCTGACACTGTTTCCACTGTTTTCCCCATCTATTTGCCATGAAGTGATGGGACCGGATCCTATGATCTTCATTTTCTGAATGTTGAGCTTTAAGCCAACTTTTTTACTCTCGTCTTTCACTTTCATCAAGAGGCTTTTTAGTTCCTCTTCACTCTCTGCCATAAGGGTGGTATCATCTGCATATCTGAGGTTATTGATATTTCTCCTGGCAATCTTGATTCCAGCTTGTGCTTCTTTCAGCCCACCGTTTGTCATGATGTACACTGCATATAAGTTAAATAAGCAGGGTAACAATATACAGCCTTGACGTACTCCTTTTCCTATTTGGAACCAGTCTGTTGTTCCATGTCCAGTTCTAACTGTTGCTTCCTGACCTGCATATAAGTTCCTCAACAGGCAGGTCAGGTTGTCTGGTATTGCCATCTCTTTCAGAATTTTCCACAGTTCATTGTGATCCACCCAGTCAAAGGCTTTGGCATAGTCAATAAAGCAGAAATAGATGTTTTTCTGGAACTCTCTTGCTTTTTTGATGATCCAGCGGATGTTGGCAACTTGATCTCTGGTTCCTTTGCCTTTTCTAAAACCAGCTTGAACATCTGGAAGTTCACAGTTCATGTATTGCTGAAGCCTGGCTTGGGGAGAATTTTGAGCATTACTTTACTAGCGTGTGAGATGAATACAATTGTGCGGTAGTTTGAGCATTCTTTACAGTTGTGTGGTAGTTTGAGCATTCTTTGGCATTGCTTTTCTTAGGGATTGGAATGAAAACTGACCTTTTCCAGTCCTGTGGCCACTGCTGAGTTTTCCAAATTTGCTGGCATATTGAGTGCAGCACTTTCATGCATCATCTTCCAGGTTTTGAAATAGCTCAACTGGAATTCCTCCACCTCCACTAGTAGGAAGGATCATAGTGATCCTTCCTAAGGCCCACTTCACTTCACATTGCAGGATGTCTGGCTCTAGATAATCACCATCGTGATTATCTGTGTCGTGAAGATCTTTTCTGTACAGTTCTTCTGTGTATTCTTCTCTTGTGTTGTTGGAAGAGGGTGTTTGCTATGACCAGTGCATTTTCTTGGTAAAACTCTTATTAGTCTTTGCCCTGCTTCATTCTGCATTCCAAGGCCAAATTTGCCTGTTACTCCAGGTGTTTTTTGACTTCCTACTTTTGCATTCCAGTCCCCTATAATGAAAAGGACATCTTTTTTGGGTGTTAGTTCTAAAAGGTCTTGTAGGTCTTCATAAAAACGTTCAACTTCAGTTTCTTCAGCGTTACTGGTTGGGGCATAGACTTGGATAACTGTGATATTGAATGGTTTGCCTTGCAGACGAACAGAGATCATTCTGTCTTTTTTTTTTTTTTAATCAGTATTTTTTTATTATACATTGACATTGAAGTCGCTCAGTTGTGTCCGACTCTGCGACCCCATGGACTGTAGCCTACCAGGCCTTTCCGTCCGTGGAATTTTCCAGGCAAGAGTACTGGAGTGGGTTGCCATTTCCTTCTCCACATTCTGTCGTTTTTGAGATTGCATCCAAGTACTGCATTTCGGACTCTTTTGTTGACCATGATGGCTACTCCCTTTCTTTGAGCGATTCCTGCCCGCAGTAGTAGATATAATGGTCATCTGAGTTAAATTCACTCATTCCAGTCCATTTTAGTTCGCTGATTCCTAGAATGTCGATGTTCACCCTTGCCATCTCTTGTTAGACCACTTCCAGTTTGCCTTGAATTGCACTCATCTCACATGCTAGTAAAGTAATGCTCAAAATTCTCCAAGCCAGGCTTCAGCAATACGTGAACCGTGAACTCCCTGATGTTCAAGCTGGTTTTAGAAAAGGCAGAGGAACCAGAGATCAAATTGCCAACATCCACTGGATCATGGAAAAGGCAAGAGAGTTCCAGAAAAACATCTATTTCTGCTTTATTGACTATGCCAAAGCCTTTGACTGAGTGGATCACAATAAACTGTGGAAAATTCTGAAAGAGATGGCAATACCAGACCACCTAACCTGCCTCTTGAGAAATCTGTATGCAGGTCAGGAAGCAACAGTTAGAACTGGACATGGAACAACAGACTGGTTCCAAATAGGAAAAGGGGTACGTCAAGGCTGTATATTGTCATCCTGTTTATTTAACTTATATGCAGAGTACATCATGACAAATGCTGGGCTGGAAGAAGCACAAGCTGGAATCAAGATTGCCAGGAGAAATATCAATAACCTCAGATATGCAGATGATACCACCCTTATGGCAGAGAATGAAGAGGAACTAAAAAGCCTCTTGATGAAAGTGAAAGACGAGAGTAAAAAAGTTGGCTTAAAGCTCAACATTCAGAAAATGAAGATCATGACATCCAGTCCCATCATTTCATGGCAAATAGATGGGGAAACAGTGGAAAGTGTCAGACTTTATTTTTCTGGGCTCCAAAATCACTGCAGATGGTGACTGCAGCCATGAAATTAAAAGATGCTTACTCCTTGGAAGAAAAGTTATGAGCAACCTAGATAGCATATTCAAAAGCAGAGACATTACTTTGCCGACTAAGGCCGTCTAGTCAAGGCTATTGTTTTTCCTGTGGTTGTGTATGGTTGTGAGAGTTGGACTGTGAAGAAGGCTGAGAGCCAAAGAATTGATACTTTTGAACTGTGGTGTTGGAGAAGATTCTTGAGAGTCCCTTGAATTGCAAGGAGATCCAACCAGTCCATTCTGAAGGAGGTCAACCCTGGGATTTCTTTGGAAGGAATGATGCTGAAGCTGAAACTCCAGTACTTCGGCCACCTCATGCAAAGTGTTGACTCATTGGAAAAGACTGATGCTGGCAGGAATTGGGGGTAGGAGGAGAAGGGGACGACAGAGGATGAGATGGCTGGATGGCATCACCGACTCGATGGACGTGAGTCTGAGTGAACTCCAGGAGTTGGTGATGGACAGGGAGGCCTGGCGTGCTGCGATTCATGGGGTCGCAAAGAGTCGGACACGACTGAGCGACTGAACTGAACTGAATTCTGTGTATTCTTGCCACCTCTTCTTAATATCTTCTGCTTCTGTTAGCTCCATACCATTTCTGTCCTTTATTGAGCCCATCTTTGCCTGAAATGTTCCCTTGGTATCTCTAATTTTCTTGAAGAGATCTGTAGTCTTTCCCATTCTGTTGTTTGCCTCTATTTCTTTGCATTGATCGTTGAGGAAGTCTTTTTTATCTCTTCTTGCTATTCTTTGTAACTCTACATTCAGATGCTTATATATTTCCTTTTCTCCTTTGCTTTTCACGTCTCTTCTTTTCACAGCTATTTGTAAGGCCTCCTGAGACAGCCATTTTGTTTTTTTGCATTTCTTTTCCATGGGGATGGTCTTGATCCCTGTCTCCTGTACAATGTCACAAACCTCCGTCCGTAGTTCCTCAGGCACTCTATCAGATCTAGTCCCTTAAATCTATTTCTCGCTTCCACTGTATAATTATAAGGGATATGATTTAGGTCATACCTGAATGGTCTAGCGATTTTCCCTACTTTCTTCAATTTCAGTCTGAATTTGGCAATAAATCTCTTAATTTACAATAGTTCCTTAGTCTTTTTATTCTTTTCTAAAAATTTTAACTTTTTTTAAAATTGGAGGATAATTTTCTTTTTATTCTTGAAATTGACATTTTGGCAGAGTCCAGGCTAGTTTTACAGAATGTTTCTCATTTGAATTTGTCTGATTGGTATCCATGGTTAGATTCAGGATAAAAAAATTTGGCAGGAAATACATGTTGTGGTTTCTTTCTTATTGCATTACATCAGAAAGTACATGATGTCATTTTGTTCCTTTATTGGTGTTGCTGTTTGATCATTTTATTATGAAATCACCAGATTTCTCCCTCTTAATGGTGTATTTGAAATTAATAAATGCCCAGTGGAGCGAAACTTGGAAATTGTGTAAATAACTTGTTTTCCAACATTGTTTCCCCCAATAGTTATGACATCTACTGATGATGATTGTTCTGTAGTTTTAAAATCTGCCCATTTATTTTTAGGCAGTTCTAAGTGGTTTTTCTTTCTCTTTGAGTTTGAAATGGTGACTGTTTCCTATTTTGAGAAGATGCTGGGTAAACTTTGTCATTTTATTTTTGCTTTTGAACCTAGACTAATTAAAATATATTTTTAACGTTCTAATTTATAGGTTATATACTTTGTAATTTTTATCTTTAGTGGAGAACATTGCCAAAGCTGCTTAAATCATTGGGTTTAATTTTTAAAGGCTTGTGGTATAAAAGCTGTATCAGAAGTTCCTGGAGGGTGTGTATTTTCCATTCCGTAGGTCTGGAGTGGAGCCGCAAAATTTGCATTTCTCACTAGTTTCAGATGATGCCTCTGGTTCTGGAATCACAGGTTGACACTCACAGTGCCTTCTTTAGGCCTTTCTCGGCAATTTGCTTGTAATTATTTGAGTTTCCCCCCACTTGTTTGCTTTCTCTGGTAGACATGAGAGTAGTGTGGATATAGAATAGTGGAATTATTCAAAGTTTGTATTAGTTGATTTTGGTTAATGTTGGAAAAATTGTGGGAATTGGCTAACTTACTGAATAGGGTCTCATTAATCTGACTTATCCAAAATTGTGTTGTAATGAAAATGGCTATAAGCTGTTTTAAAACTTACTGTGGCATTTATGTTTGTAGGAATTTTCTTCACTTCACTTAATGAAACACTGATTCCTTACTTCTGACTGAATGAAATGTCCATAGTGGTCATTTTGGGCTTTCAGGACTCAAGTGATCCCTCCATATGTTTCATCAACTTGGTCCTGTTAAGTCTGTGCAATTAGTAAAGCAAGTAGCACATTCATTATGTCATAGAGATATTGTTGCTTCTACAGAATTTGGCCAGATGGTCCTCCTCCCTTTTTCCCCTATTAGAAATACTATAAATGTCAGCTTAATAGGAAGATGACCTTAATATTTGCTTCCTAGACTAAATCACAGCCTTGAAGCAGTTATTTCCTTCAAATAAAAAGTTTAATTTCACGCCCTGATTAGTGCTAGTACGTGCAGGTAGATACTCATTTTGTGCAGCTAAACTGATCTGCTTTTGCAAATTACTTGCCAGTCAGCAGAGCTATAATTTCTTATGAGTAGTTGGTAGTAAATTATAGTTCTTATTAGTATGGTTTATATGTGTGTGTGTGTGTTTTCAGTATGTGCTGATGAAGAAGGAGTAGGAATCAGTCACCAAACCTTGGCCAGATTAGGATTTGACTAGTAGCTTTTTTCGAAAACTGAGGGATTGATGAATTTGGACTGACAATTCTAATTAATTATGTAAACCAGCTAGAAAGAGTGAGATATTATTTTCAGTTGATGTGAAAATGTGCCCAGAATCTAGAAAGAGTGATTCCTGGTGTAAAAGAGTAAAGAAGAAAAATTCTCTTTTGTATTGAAAAATAGAATATATTGTAGTTAACATTTGAGTTTTAAAATTGGAAGGCACTATTGAACTGAAATTTTAACTGCTTAATTGAGGCCATTAAGTTAAAATATTTTTAATTTTAAAGTGAGACTGAATTTATTAAACTTGGATTAAGAAAAAATGCCAGCAGTCAGAAGGAGGCAAAGTTCTCCTTTTTAATAAGTGGCTCAGTTATTTACTTTAGGTGAGCTATCACTAAATTTGTGTGGGCTTTGAGTCTGGAGGGGTCATATGACTGAAAGCTTCATAACCTTTCTTGTTCATGAATCTCACTGAAAATCTTTTGTATGTCATGAGATAGTCCCCCTGGACATACACATGTATATACCTTTTCTACATGATTTCAAGAGGTTCAGACATCCTTGAATCCTATCCATGGGTCCTGATCTAGACTTATTTTAATTTTTACATAATGTATTTTAATTTAAAATTTGTTGTTGATTATCATTTAAACATAACTAGTTGCAACTTTTAATAAGGATGTGACTGTCAGGTCTGAGCTTCATCATAAAATGTCATTTTGAGAAGCTAATGGAATATCGAGTATAGTATTTGGTAGTGTCAGGAAAAATGGTACAGAAATGACTTGACTGGTGGTTATGAAAAAAATCCTACTGGAATTTCCTGTTCTTAATTTTCTTATTCCCCCAGCCACCCAGACAAGCAGTGACAATTTATCCTTGTGTATGATGATGGAATTTTACTTGTCAGGGATATATGGATAGATATACTTAAATCTTTTCATTGGTATCCTACTGATGTTCCCAGGCTCTTTCTACTTTTATCAGTTTTCTTAGAGAAATATTATGACCAAGCAAATTCCCAGCAAGGTCAGTGTGCCCTAGAAAGTGCATGTTACATTTAGGAGGTTTGGAATACACTCTTTTCTATCAAGGTGCACCTTAAACACTGTCAGCATGTCTAGTTATTTATAGTCTGCAGTTCTCAGAGGGCTTCGAAATATCATTTTCCCTTTTTCTTCATCCTTTGAAGTATCACTGGACATCTGTCCACCTACTTAGCTCATTCAAGAAACAGTGGTTTGCAGTCACTTTAGATCAGTAGTAGTACGCTTTGGGCAAAAGACCTTGTTTGGATCATAGTCTTATTTCTTGCTTTTATAAATGAGCAAACTGAGACCAAAAGAGGTCATGTAACTTGTTCAAGGTTACAGTTGACTAGAGCCCACATTTCCCTATTCAAACCCCAGTTGGTACTCTTTTGACTCTTTGTTTTTGTGGCTGAGCTTATGTTTCTTCCATTTGATGTGATTGATAGATAAATTGAAGTGTGTTTGTGTGTTTAATCTACGACTTCATTGTTGTTCAGCTGCTCAGTTGTGTCCAACCCTTTGTGACCCTCTGGACACCAGGGGGTCCTTCACTGTCTTCCAGAGTTTGCTCAGACTCATGTCCATTTAGTCGATGATGCCATCCAACTGTCTCATCCTCTATTGCTCCCTTTTCCTGCCCTCAATCTTTCCCAGCATCAGGGTCTTTTCCAGTGAGTTGGCTCTTCACATTAGGTGGCTAAGGTATTGGAGCTTCAGCTGCAGTATCAGTCCTTCCAGTGAATATTCAATATTCCAATGACTTTTTTAAAGAAAGCCTTTTCTATCCTAAGCTTATGAAAATAGTCTCATGTTTTCCACTAGAAGCTTGATTGTTTTGCCTTTTACATTTTAGAATGTTAATCTCCCTCACTCTAGAATTTATTTTTGTGTTTGTGAGGATGGAGTTTCATTTCATTTTTTTCCGTATGGACTTCCAGTGTCCCCCAGCATCATCTACTGAAAGATTATGTATTCTTCTCTGATCTGTAGGGCTACCTCCATCATAAATCATGTCCTTACATGCATTGGTCTGATTTTGGATACATTATTCTGTATATTGTTCTGTTTATTCCTGTATCAGTACCATGCAGCCTTAGTCACATAGCTCTGTAATAAGCCTTGATATATAGTATTTAACTCTTGATAGAAATCAAAACATGGAGTTATTTTTAAAATATTTGTTTTTGAATATGTGAAACATTCAGCACAGTACAAAGTTTAAAAAAAATACAAAAGGGTATATATAAAAAAATCTCTTTTACCCGTCTTTTTAGCATTTATTTTCCCTCCCCAGAGGCCACCACTTTTTCTTATTTTTTGGAGATTTGTTTAAATTAGATTCTATAAAGAGTTTTTCTAGGACCCACCAAAAAGACACCTGCCATGGATTAAATACTAAAATTTGAAAACCTTTGGCTAGGGAAAATGATTTTGGTTTCTGTTTTGTTTTGTTTTGTTTTTTAATGTTAAGAGGAAGTAGTGTATAATGAAAGAGCACTCTCTTGAGCCAGATAATTTAATAAGCATTTGACTCTTAGACAAATGCTGGAGTGTTTTAGCCTTTAGTTCTGTTTCTTGTCTGCACTTTCTTCCTATTTCTCACCTTGTAAAATGAGGGTAATGATAAATCGTACATCCTACTTCATCAAGTCAGTTTGAGGTCTTTAGTGTCTCCGTACAAATTTTAAGACTTTTTGATCTAGTTCTGTGAACAGTGCCATTGGTAATTTGATAGGGACATTGCATTGAATTTATAGATTGCCTTGGGTAGTATAGTCATTTTAACCATATAGATTCTTTTAATCCAAGAATATGGTATATCTTCCCCATCTGTTTATATCATCTTCGATTTCTTTCATTAGCATCTTACAGTTTTCAAAATACAAGTCTGTTGTTTCTTTGTTATTGTTATTGAGTCACTATGTCGTGTCCAACTCTTGAGACCCCATGGACTGTAGTCCGCCAGGCTCCTCTGTCCGTGGGATTTCCCAGGCAAGAATACTAGAGTAGGTTGCCATTTCCTTTTCCAGGGGCTTTTTTCCAGGGATCGAACCTCAGTCTCTTGCATCAATAGGCAGATTCTTTACCACTGAGTCACCAGGGAATTTCTTTGTCTCCTTTGGTAGGTTTATTCCTTGGTATTTTATTCTTTTTGATGCAGTGGTAAATGGGATTGCTTCTTTAATTTCTGTTTCTGTTGTTAGTATATAGAAATGCAACAGTTTCTGTGTATTAATTTTGTATCCTACAACTTGACCAGATTCATTGATGAGCTCTAGTAGTTTTCTGGTATCATCTTTAGGATTTTCTGTGTATATCATGTCATCAATTTTACTTCTTTTCAAATTTGGATTCCTTTTCTATGTTTTTCTCTGATTGCTGTGGCTATAACTTCCAAAACTATGTGAATAAAAGTGGCCAGAGTGGGTATCCTTGTCTTTTTCCTGAATTAGAGAAAGAAAATGCTTTCAGTTTTTCACCATTGAGTTTGATGTTAGCTATATATTTGTCTTCTGTGGCTTTTATTATGTTGAGGTATGTTCCCTCTATGCCTACTTGTTGGAGAGTTTGTGTCATAAATGGGTGTTGAATTTTGATAAAAATTTTTCTGCATCCATTGAAATGATCATATGGTTTTTATTCTTCAGTTTGTTGATGTGGTGTATCATATTGATTTGTGAATATTAAAAAATTCTTGCATTCCTGGGATAAATCCCACCTGTATGATCCTTTTAATGTATTGTTGAATTTGGATTGCTAGTATTTTGTTGAGGATTTTTGCCTGTTCATCAGTGATATTGGCCTATAGTTTTCTTTTTTGTGTGGTATCTTTGTCTGACTTTTGTATCATAGTGATGGTGTCCTCATAGAATGAGTTTAGGACTGTTCCTTCCTCTGTACTTTTTTGGAATAGTTTCAGAAGGATAGGTGTTGACTCTTCTCTAAATGTTTGATAGAATTCGCCTGTGAAGCTGTCTGGTCTTGGACTTTTGTTTGTTGGGGTTTTTTTAAATCACGGTTTCCATTTCAGTACTTGTAATTGGTCTGTTCATATTTTCTATTTTGTCCTGGTTCAGTCTTGGGAGTTATTCTTTAACACCATACACAAAAATTAACTCAAAATGGATTAAAGACCTATATATGACTGGATACTATAAAACTCTTAGGGGAAAACATAAGCAGAACACTCTTTGACATAAATCACAGCAATATCTTTTTTGATCCATCTCCCAGAGTAGTTTAAATAAAAATAAAAATTAACAAATGAGACCTAGTTAAACTTAAAACTTTTACACAGCAAAGGAAACTACAAACAAAATGAAAAGACAACCCACAGAATGGGAGAAGATATTCTTAAATGAGGCAACTGATAGGAGATTAGTCTCCAGAATTTACAAACAGCTCATGTAGCTCAATATCCAGAAAACAAACAACCCAATCAAAAAATGAGCAGAAGACCTAAATAGACATTTCTCCAAAGAAGACATACAGATGGCCAAGAGGCACAGGAAAAGATGCTCAACATCACTAATTATTAGAGAAGTGCAAATCACAACTACATTGAGATATCACCTCACAACGTCAGAATGGTCGTCATCAAAAAACTTACAAACAAGGGACTTCCCTGGTGGTCCAATGGCTAAGACTCAGCTCTCCCAATTCAGGGGTCCCAGGTTGTCTCTGGTTAGGGAACTAGATCCTGCATGCTGCAACTGAAAGATCCCTCATGCTGCAACTAGAGATTAAAGATCCCCATGCCACACCTGAGACCTGGCACAGCCAAATAAATACATATTTAAAAAATCTACCAAAGTAAATGCTGTAGAGGGTGTAGAGAAAAAGGAACCCTCCTACATTGTTGGTGGGAATGTAAATTGGTACAGCCACTATGGAGAATAATATCGAGTTCCTTAAAAAACTAAGAATAGAGCTACCACATGATCCAGCAATCCCACTACTGGGCATTTATCCAGAGAAAAACATGGTCCAAAAGGATACATGCAATGTATCATTGCAGCAGTGTTTACAATAGCCAAGAGATGGAAGCAACCTAAATGTCCATCAACAGATGCATGGATAAAGAAGATGTGGTATACATATGCAATGGAATATGAGCCATTAAAAGAAGGAAAGAATGCCATTTGCAGCAAGGATAGACCTGGAAATTACCATACTAAGTAAGTCAGAGAAAGACAGATATATGATATGACTTATATGTGGAATCTAAAAAAAAAGATAGAAATGAACTTTTTTTTTAAAAATGAGAGACCCAGTGTCAATCTATATTATAAAAAGCAGAAAACATTAATTTTGTTTTGAAATTAATTTTAATAAAAGTTTAATTTTTTCCCTGGCATCCCAAAGGATCATCTTGCCTACCTCCTGGCATAATACCTACATCCCACTTTGGAAACCAGCTGGTCTAACATAGGAGTAAGATGCCTTATGGTAGAATTGAGTTCTTTGCCTTTTTTTCACATTCTCTTCAAATTTCATACATCATTTAAAGGCATCTACATAAGAAAACTAATCTTTAAAACAAGCCTAGCCAGTGTAGTGCAGACTTCTTACACTGTATATCATATTCTTCTAAAACTAAATGTATGCCCTGGAATCCATACCTACGTCTTCCCTTATCCCAGGGTTTTAGTAGCTAAATTAAAGGCTTTATAAAGTATGGATTGTTTAGCTGGCAAATAGTTCCACGTCAATTCTCTGTGGAAAATTAATATTCTTGTAGGGCTAGAGGTGGAGATTGATGACTAAAGATACATTATAATTTCTTACTAAAGAAAGTGATTCTTTGATAACTTTTTTTTAAAATAATGTTTTCTTTCAACTTGGAATGGTTCAAACAGCAATAAAATTATTTTAAAGTTTTGGTAATTGGAGCTTTCATATCTAATTGCCAATGACTGATATAATCTTTAAAAATCAGTGCATTATACCTTGGAGTGTAGAAGTACATTTAATTCTCTTGTGTATATATAGAACTCTTACCCCTAAAAATTAATCATTTTGGACAAGATATAACATACTCTTGAGAAGAGTTGGTAGGGGCTTGTTCGAGTAGCCTGCAAGTCCCTAATGGAGTGTGTGGCTAAACATGTCAGATCAGGGCAGGAATAGTAGTTCCACAGGTGAGTTCCAGATGATGTGACATCAGTAGCTTAGATCTGAGTGCATGTCGGCTCACAACAGACTGTCTTGGTGACGAGGCCTGAGGTTCTCTTTTTGAAGGGTATTCTGGATGAGTCATAGCTGTTAACAAGAATGCTAGGCCACACATCACACATGCACAGGTAATTCACCAGTCCTGTCAACAAAGTGCATCACAAAAATTCAGTCTCAAGATTCCATGATTCCAACAGCATTAGCTCCTAAATTCACATTTTGCTCTATAATAAAATTATATTATCTTGCTTATAGCCTAGGACCTAGTGGCTTCAGCTAATTGAGGAGTCATTGCAAGGTAGCAATTACTTGGGAGTTTAAGCCTTAGAAGATCTTCCCTGGTGGTTCAGATGGTAAAGTGTCTGTCTACAATGCAGGAGACCCAGGTTCAATCCCTGGGTCGAGAAGATCTCCTGGAGAAGGAAATGGCAACCCACTCCAGGATTCTTGCCTGGAAAGGAGCCTGGTAGGCTACAGTCCACGGGGTCGCAAAGAATCGGACACGACTGAGTGACTTCACTTTCACCTTTTCAAGAGTTAGAAAGGAGGATTTTCTTGAGGTTCCCTAACTGTGGACAGTGACTTCAGCCATGAAATTAAAAGATACTTGTTCCTTGGAAGGAAAGCTATGACAAACCTCGACGACATTTTAAAAAGCAGAGGCGTCACTTTGCCAACAGAGGTTCATACTGTCAAAGCTAGAGTGTTTCCAGTAGTCATGAACAGATATGAGAGTTGGACCATAAAGAAGGCTGAGCACAGAAGAATTAATGCTTTTTAACTGTGGTGCTGGAGAAGACTCTTAAGATTCCTTTGGACAGCAGGGAGATCAAACCAGTCAGTCCAGAGGAAATCAACCCTCTGTATTCATTGGAAAGACTGACGCTGAAGCTCCAATACTTTGACCACCTAATGCAAACAGACACCTCATTGGAAAAGACCCTGATGCTGGGAAAGATTGAAGGCAAAAGAAGAGGTGGGAGGCAGAGGATGAGATGGTTAGATAGCATCACTGACTCTGTGGATATGAACTTGAGCAAACTGCAGGAGATAGTGAAGGACAGGGAAACCTGGAGCGCTATAGTCCTTGGGGTCACAAAGAGTTAGACACGACTTAGTGACTGAACAACAGCAACCAATACTATGGAAAGAAGAAAGCAGAGTTAGAGATGGGCTTTTGTGTATGATTTTAGCCCATTTGTTGGTTTCATTTTCACTTGAGTGTCTATCCAGGTTGCCTCGGATTGGAATCCGTTTGGTCCTAGATTCTCTCCTTTTCTGTCTGTATCCTTTGTGCTGCCATTCCCCTCCTCTCATCCCTCCTCTAAAAATAGTGTAACTACCCTTTTGCTCTAGCTGCTTTTAAAAAGAATTATCATTGTTTGGGTTTCTCATTTTCCTGTGTGGAAAAGATTCTAAAGAAAAGATATTGATTCCCTCATTATTTTAGCTCTTTATATTTGCCAACCCTCTCCTCTTTAGTCTTAAAAAAAAAACTGACTAAAAACTAAATTGTTAAGCTGTTATTTCAGAATTTGGTAGAGTGGATTTTAAGAAAACGATTGTGCTATGATCTTCAGGTTTGGTTAAATAAATCATCTTTTTCAGTTCACGGCAAACTACAAAATTTATTGAATTATCTCAACTGTGATTAAAATTAAAGTGTATCTTGTTACACTAATATGTGAAAATTAGTTCAATCCTGTAAAAATGCTACAATATTATAAATAATCTTTTATATGCCTGGAGGGAACTAAGGGGGAACTTAGTAACATTTGGATATTTTCCCCTCAAATAGTAATATTTCCATATTTTGTTTGTAAGCAATAAATATGTATATGTATTCATGGATATTTGTATTATGGGAGATTTTTTTTTTTTTTTTTTTTGGTTGTACTGCTGCACAGCTTGCGGGATCTGTTTCCTAACCAGGGATCAAACGTGTGATCCTGCAGTAGAAGTCCAGAGTCTGAACCACTGAACCACCAGGGAATCCCCACTATGTGAAAAATTTTAATGTAGCTTTGTCAGCTGATCAAAGGACTTAAAAGATCTGAATTTAGTTTTTTAATCTATTAAGTTAAGATAACCTTTTGCATATACAGAGTCCTGTTATTGCAAATGCTGGTACAATGAGGAGTAGTAACAGTTGATAGTTTTTTTTTTTAAACACACTTATGTCCTGACATGATGTTCCTAGTAATGGATATGGTGATCCACTAGCCAAAATACTTTTAAAAAATTTTATGTTGCTGTTTAGAATAATAAATGCTTTTCTTTGATCTTTTCTATGAATATCAGTTTTTGTAAATACACAATTTATACTGTAAGAGAACTTGAACTGTATGAACTTCTTCAGGATTCTATTAGCATAGAAAGCCTTGAATTGAAGGTAAAAATTTTAAAATGGCGTTTGCCTAACATAAAGCTCACTACTCCCAGCTCTGGTATTCCTAACAAATGATGTTGGATTACCGAGGCAAAGTATTCAGTATAGAACTGTATTCATTCTTGATTGTTCTACCTGGGACAGGTATTAATGGACACTTTACTGTAGCTCATAATTATGATGATATTGCTATCTTTTGCTTTGGTAAGTCTATAAAAGTAAGTCACTGTTAATGGTAGATAGTTTTTGGATTTCAGGTTTCAGGTATCGGGGTTGTTTTTTTTTTTTGAGGGGGGGTTAAGTTTATTTTTTGTATGATGAAAGTTCCTATCAAAAATAACTCTTTCCCTCAAAAGGTTTTAAATTTGGATTTTTATTGTTTAAATAACATTTTTATGTAAATTCTGTTGCTTAGTTTCTTCATAGGGAAATCCAGTGTCCTTAAGAATACAATCCTTAGAGAAAGTTGTTACATACTGGAGAAAGGCAGAATGATTGTGTTGTTATGGCAACACAAATGGAGAAAATGAAAACAGCACAGATAAGCTGCATCCTGTTGTCATAGCAGCCATAGTTGTGAAAATGATTAAAGCTGGTCTAGAAAGGATGTATTGCAGCCTAATCCATCGGAAGTAAGTAGTGTGAGAAAGGACAGGGAGAACTGATTTTAGACAAAAGTTAAATCCCTCTGGTGCTACAAGTTGCTAGTGTCACTCACTGCATGTAGACATATCTCTGTCCTTTCTAATTATATTTCAACTCAATTTTATTGCCTCAGATCATAACAATAGTATGAAGGAGAGAGAAATGAAATAACCATATGAAAAGCTTGTGAATAAAGATTTTTTTTTGGTATACATTTAAGAAGAAATTGAAGTCACAAAATTTTGTTAACTGAAAGTGGCTTTAAAGAAACAGTAGAATATTTCAGCTTTCTTCTCTTTCCCTCATTTTTCACCCAATTCTTTATTTTGTTTCTGTATCATTTTAGTCTTAAGTGTTGAAGTGCAACATAAATACCTAATGTTATGGCAGTTTGTAAAGCATCAAATGCAGCATTGTGACTGCAGGTGAACAGATAGGTTTGATGAATGATAAACATCTTGTAGGTGAAATTTATTTTAGCTATATCCTTCAAACTTTCTCTCTAATCAAAGCTTCTTAATTATTTTAAATGCCATTATTTCTTTCTCAACTTCTACTTGCCCACCGTAGCAAAATATTTCCTCCCAGTGAAGTGGAGACATGTTAGGAATGAAAGCTGTGCTCTTTGTTCAGCATCTGGCTGTTTGCACAGGTTTTGGCGGCAATGAAATCGGCCTCTCTGTGTGAAGAGTATTGATCTACTGCTTGGTGTAGGTATTGTGTAAAAGAAGTATCTCAGTAACAATGTGTTAAAGTGATTTAAGAGCAGTGTATATTACAAATGAGGTAGAGGAAGATGGAGTTCAGCAAGATTGGGCACATGCTATAAATATCCATAAAACAAGAGTGCTGGAGTGGGGTGCCATTGCTTTCTCCAAAAAACTGAGAGGTTGATCTAAAAACTGGGGTGTTGAAATTCCCATATTTCTTCCACATTTAATTGCAAATAGTTGAACACTATCTGAGGATGAGTACACAAATGCCATTGCCCTTTTGCCCTTTACTAGAGGTTTTTATTGGAGAAGGTAATGGCACCCCACTCCAGTACTCTTGCCTGGAGAATCCCATGGACGGGGGAGCCTGGTAGGCTACAGTCCATGGGGTCGCTAAGAGTCGGACATGACTAAGTGACTTCACTTTCACTTTTCACTTTCATGCATTGGAGAAGGAAATGGCAACCCCCTCCAGTATTCTTGCCTGGAGGATCCCAGGGACAGAGGAGCCTGGTGGGCTGCCATCTATGGGGTCGCACAGAGTCAGACACGACTGAAGTGACTTAACAGCAGCAGCAGAAGTTTTTATATTTAATATTCTTGAGTTGTATTCATGTGGTGTCTCATAACATGTCAGTCAGTTATAAGTTGATTTTCGTAAATAGGCTGTTTAAACAATGCTTGATTTTGCCTGACTAAGCAGAATCTGTCTTTTTGTATAGGCACAGGAAATAGGAAAAGATGGGGAAAGAGAAGAGAGAACTGGAGTTTTTGTTATGAAAGATCTGTAAAGTACCCGTTCCTTTTATGCTGTTATTTAGTAGTAGTAGGTTGCAGCACTGACTCTGGTTTTGGTGCAAGAGCCCCAGAGTGCACGGACTCTCTAGTTGCAGCCAGTGGGATTAATTGCTCTGAGGCAGGTGGGATCTTAGTTCCCTGACCAGGGATCAAACCTGCATCCCCTGCATTGCAAGGCATATTCTTAACCACTGGACTACCAGGGCAGTCCCTTGAAGTGCTAATTTTAAGATTGGTATCTGAAAGTGGACAGTGTCATCAGGTTGCACATTTGAGTCTTACTAGTTTGCATCTTGGCTTGTGCTAAATTAGATTGTGAGATAAGGTAGTTAATTTTCTCGGAAGAAAAAAATATTAGCTATATCCATCACTCCCCATTTCATAATTTTCTTGTCATATTTCACTTGCTTCAGAAATACTCATTTTGGAACCTTCTTGTGAATGGTGACTCTTAATGCTGATGTTCTGAACCTAAATAGAAGCGTGAACCTAAATAAGAATCATGCCATCACAGAAAATAAGCTCACAAACATCAGGCAATCAGATAGCCAGTTTATCTGTTCTTCTGCTAAATTCCGTAAACTGAATGGAGAGGGTAAATAATGTTCATTTTTGTTTCTTACTAGGGAACATGACAGTTGATCTTTGAAATGGTTATTTCTTGTATTATAGCTGCCAATTAGCCAGCCATTTGCAAATAGTGAAATAAACACACTGCTGAAAACAAGTTTCTTCTCTGTGGACCTGTGGTGCCCAGGAAGTCAGATGTAATATGGTTCCCTTTATTTATGTAGGCATTTATTCTCTTTCTAATAAGCAAGTAATTTTCCTTTCTCTACTCCTACACAAAAGTTAAATAAAGGAGTACCCAAGGAGGGCTGTGATACTTGGCTTGTAGTAGTTGAAATACCATTTGATATCAGGGGATCTTTTCATGAAGAGTTTCCCTCTCATTTAAGAAGAAAGATCCAGATAGCATTCCCTCTTGATCTCATTGCTACAGCAGACACATCTGTAGAGAAGGGGATGTTCCAGAAGTCCAGTGTGAAGATTTGTCTCCTCTCTCCACACTTGCCATTCAAACAATTTTACTTTGTGGTTGCTTTTGCTGTTTTTGCCTAGGAAGGGAGAGATAAGACTGTCAAATGGCAGCCAGTCTGCCCTAATATGTGGATTATTGACATGATACTGGCCTCTGTTGAGTCATAGCAACTGCTATGAACACATGTGTAAATTCCTATTGAAAAAAAGTGTTGCAGATGCCTTTCATCAAAATGGAAGACTGCTTCAACTTCTCTTTACTCCTCTAGTTGTAACCAAGCTTTTTTTTTTCCTTTTCCTCTCTTTTTGCTTTCTCCCTCCCTCCTTTTTTCAGAAATACATGAAATCTAATACTCCCAATGAGGACTCTGCTCATTTGAAGTCGTTGTATAGGCCAACCCCATATCATCAAAAATTGTTGTGTGTGATTCCCAGGCCTTAGCTGGTGGCCTAGTTATTTCAAATAGTATTTAATGCAATAAATTCTAGTGCAATAAAGGCCTTTGGACAGTCCCTTTGAACTTATTGCAGTGGGATTTGACTTGATTTTAATAAAATAAAATTCCAGTATAGCCAAATAATTTCTTTGTGGCGTGATTTAAAAGGTCTTTAAGTACAGGTATAAGAGATTGAGTTTGTAAAACCTGATCTGAGATAATTGCAGTTTTATTCTTACTGAATAAATGAGCACTTCAAAAATGTAGGAATTCTCCTTACTTAGCATAAGGTGATTTTTAATAATGTAGCAAAGAAAATGTAGGGAAACAACCTTACTTTTTGTACTGTTATGGGGAGAATAAAGATACCACCTGGCTGTATGCATAAATTTGTTTACTAAGTTGGTTGATTTCCTGTAATGGGTATTAAAAATGACTTTTCTGGTATAGAAAACATGTGGCATCAAGGTATTATTATGAGGCTATGCTGCCTGCTAATGTTGAATATTTTGTGTGATTTTTTTTTTTTTTAAATTTCCTTATTCAAATTCAATAATCTTATGGTTAAGTGAGCCATAGACCAACTATTTTGGACTTATGTTGATACAAATGAAAGAAAAACACAACACAAGCATTTGGTAATTAAGAAAACCAGAATGTCAATGTTAGAAATTTGATCATAGTCTTGTACTCTGGAGATCTTATCTCAAATCAGTGGCTTTTAAGATCTTTTGTTTTCTGTAGTGAAGCAGAATAGTGAAAATGTTTTTATAGAAAGTTATGAAGAAAAAAGTATGTATTAATTTGCTTTGGGTCATTCTAATCTCTCTGGTAAATTCATAATTAGGAAGGCCTTTTAAAGACTGTGTTCTAGTCTCACAGGTACACAGCTACTCCATATCTGGTGAATCTAAATTCATATGTGAGGAGGTTATGTTTTTTTAAAGCATATTATTTACACAATTCACTGGAATGGCTCCTTTGGAAGTTGGGTGGCTCTCTTATGTAATTACGTACTTAGTAACCATGCGCTACACAGCAGTAGAAATTCAAGTAAGAATAATTTACTGCTTATGCATAGTTATTAGAATTTTAAAGCATTTGTTTGTTCAAAATTCTAGTTTATCAGAGTGTTATATTTGAGTAATTGCATACTTAATAAATAATAATGAATAAAATTTACTTTAGAAAGCAGCCAGATTTGAATCCTAATGGTTCTAAATAAGCATCAGAGCTGCTTTCTTCTCTTCCCCTTCACCGAATTGTTTAAAGGAATTTCCATCCCTTTAGGCCACATTGTGTGGTGAAACTAATAATTTCTTTTTAAAAAAATCCATATTTAGATGTGTTGCAGATGGACTTAATAATAGAATTTTTTAGAATTTTGTTGCTGCAAGGTATTGGTAGAAATATTTTAATCTACTCCATTTTACCAGTGGAGACGCTGGGGCACATGGAAATTAAGTGAACTGCTCAAGATCTTAGAATTGGTTTGATGATAAATCTGCACCTTCTTCTGGATTAATGTCTTAATTCCTCAATTAGTGTCATGCCTGTTCTCAGTTGTTATGATGATTCAACAGTTCACTTCACCAGGGATTTCTCGAACACTTCGGTTGGACTCGCAGTGGACTTGGTATCCAAAGACTATAAGAATTGTGTGAGTTTATATGGGCTAGCAATAATGCTGTCAAACTAGTAATCCTTTACATTTAAATTCTTGATTTATGTAGTGTTTTCAATGTTTATAAATGTTTTAAAGTGTCTAAGCACTTAAATCGAAATTTTCTACTAGATTATAATCTCCTTTAAGGCAGGGATTCACTTTTCATAACGATCCAGTTTCATTTTAGAAGGCTTAAATTAAAAAAACATTATTTTTTGAGCACTGATGGCATTGTTGGAATAACTGTAGCTTCCCATGGTGTTTACTCTGGGGATAATACTCATTTTAGAGTTAGATTTTTGTTTTCATTGAATACTTTTGGTTTCCAGTAACAAGTTGTCTCATTTCGTCCTTAAGCAAGAAGGAGGATCTATTTTAAGGGTACAGAGATAGCTCACAGAAATAAAGGGGAAGATGTAAGGCACAACAAGGATATGGAGCCAGTACTGGAACACTTTTAGGGCTCAAGGCAGCCACGTTGTATTCCTGGGATAAACTTCACTTGGTCATGATGTTTAGTCCTTTTTATATGTTGCTGGATTTTATTTGCTAGTATTTTGTTTAGGACTTTTGCCTATATATTCATGAGAAATTTGTTGTTTTGTTGCTAAGTCATGTCTAGCTCTTTGCGACCCATGGACTGTAGCCCTCCAGGCTCCTCTGTCCATGAGATTTCCCAGGCAAGAACACTGGAGTGGGTTTCCATTTCCTTCTCCAGGGAATCTTCCTGACCCAGGGATGGAACTCCAGTCTTGTGCATTGCCAGGCAGATTCTTTGCTGCTAAGCACCAGGGAAACCCTTCCTGGAAAATACTGGTCTGCTAATAGCCATTCTTTTACTGAGTCTATACAATGAGTTAAAAATTTTTATTATTTTCAGTTCTTATATTTCCATTTGGTTCTTCTTTATATGTATTATTTTTTTGCTGATACTTTCTGTCTTTCCATTTCTTTCTAGTGTTTGCAGTGTGTTGTTGAAACATTTTTATACTATTTAAAGTCTTTGTCTTTAAAGGTAATTCAACAACTGTGTCATTTATTATTGGCATCTGTTGATGTGCATTGAGATCCTCCGCACTCTTCTTTGTATGCCTAGTAATTTTGGGGTTGTATCTTGGACATTTTTAATATTATAAGACTCTGAGTTTATTTAAATCCTAATATTGATATTTTTGTTTTATCAGACTCTCAACCCTGTTGAGTTCAGCCTACTAGTTCAAATAGCCATATGAAGGGTTGTGAGTTCAATATTTCTTCCATTTTTCAAGCTTTTGCACTGTTCTTGAAGTCTGTTCCATGGGTGTGCCACACTCAGTGGCCAGTCTGGGATCTGGAGGATAGTCTGTCTTGCAGTTCATTTCTTAGAGTCTGTGGCTTGCTGTTTTAGTCACATGTCCATGTATGTGCAGCTTGCAGGTGAGCACAGGAGTTCATAAAGCACTTTATGGGCTTGTTTTTCTGAGCTGCCCCCTCTCCATTATTGCCCTGGTACTGTCTAGTTCTCTGGGATTTCCTTTTTCAGTCCTCCTGCCAGAAAGCTGGGGCTTTATTTAAGCTTCTCTACCTGAATATGTTACTGCATCTGAACCTAACTGATGAGGATGGAGGTGGTTGGGGCAGGGAGCAGTGAGGTTTTTTTTCTCAGTCTTTTAGGATCAAAACTCCTCTGATCAAAAAGAGTTTCCTTAACTCGGAACTTTAGGCTACTATGGTGTCCTGCTTCTCCTGTGGTTTTCATCATAGTGCTTGGAGAGAACAGAACTTTAAAGAAAGAAGAATGGAAGATTTCCACTATTCTCCCTGAGTATTAGGATAACCCTTCTATACTTATTGGACCAGACCTACAGTGCTTCTCCTGGGTCTTTCTTTGTCTACACTAATAATAACCTACTTTTGGTTTTCAGAATGCAATCTAGGCTCATGGATACTGGAGAAATAAAAATTTTAAAGGAAAATTCGTTGTTGAGATCAGTGCTTGATGAAGTCATCTTCCCCAGTCTGCCTACTCCTGTTCACTTTTCAAGGAGTACTCAAGTAGCCGTACTATCCATTCTGTCCATTTTTAGTAGTTTAATTCAGTGGGAGATAAGAGGAGTGTGCTTTTTCCATCTTCCTAGAACCTGGACATTAGTTGAATTTTGAGTTGAAGGTAAATGGAGTCATAGAAGAAATAGCTGACCATTGAAATGTTGATATTGACACCATTGATAAACTCTAGATATGCAGCCAGAGGAACATAGTGAAAGTGGACTTATCAACATAAATGAGGAAGGTAGTTGTGCCAAAAAAGATGAAGATGTCCTAGGAGAAAAACTTCACCTGAAGGGCGAAGAAGTTTACATTAAAGGAACTTTCAGACGTATTTCACAACATTAAAAGTGCAAAGGATAAAACTGATCCAGACTTAGAGTGACAGGCATAGAAAAGATGCTTGCTTTGTATGTTTGTAGAAATTCTTGAATTCTGTGGCATGATGATTTTCATCAGTTTTTGAAAAATTTTAATATTTCTTTAAGGTTGCTTTTGCCTCATTTTTTCTTTTTCCTTCTAGGAGTCCAAACACGTGTATGTTTACTCTGTCACTTATATCTCTGACTTATTTTTGTTATTTTTCTGTCCTTTATCTCTGCTTTAATCCTGTGATTTTCTACTGACCTATCTTCCTGTTCACTAATTTTCACTTGCTTTGTTTCTAATCTGCTCTGCTGCTGCTAAGTCACTTCCAGTCATGTCCGACTATGCGACCCCATAGATGGAAGCCCACCAGGATCCCCCGTCCCTGGGATTCTCCAGGCAAGAACACTGGAGTGGATTGCCATTTCCTTCTCCAATGCATGAAAGTGAAAAGTGAAAGTGAAGTCGCTCAGTTGGGTCCGACCCTTAGCGACCGCATGGACTGCAGCCTACCAGGTTCCTCTGTCCATGGGATTTTCCAGGCAAGAGTACTGGAGTGGGGTGCCATTGCCTTCTCCAATCTGCTCTAAACCAATGTAAATAATTCTTTTATTAAAAAAACATTTATTTACTTGGCTGCTCCGGGTTCTTTGTTGTGGCGTGTGGGATCTTTAGTTGCGGCATGGAGTATCTCCTTCTCCAACCAGAGATCAGACCTGGGCCCCTGCACTGGGGAGCACAGGGGTCTTAGCTGCTGGACCACCAGAGAAGTCCCCAGAACATTTTCATCTTACAGAATTGAAACTCTATGCTCATTAAATAACAACACCCTCCCACTTCCACCCACCACTGGCAACCACCATTCTTTTTGAATTTGATTACTACACTTGAGTTATTTCTGGTTTTTTGGCTGTTTGGGTCTTTGCCCCACCCTCCTGTTTGGGGACATTTTATCTTTTTTACTAGAATTCTTAATTATTTTTATTGAATGCTAGACATTTTGAGAATCATACAGAATTTAGATGATATCTTCCTTCAGAGAGGGTTTAATATTCTTTTCATGGGCATATCCCTTTGATTCAGCCGAAGCGGGTTTCTTTCTGCTGCCCTTCCTTGGTATTGACTGAAAGCCTAATTTTTTTTGTTGTTGTTTAACCAGGGCACCTTGTCCTTGATGGGGTTTGTATTCCAATTTTTGGCTCCTTAGCACCATGAGATTGCCAAAATGTGCTTTCAACTTGGTTTTTCGGTATCTGGCTCTTTGCATTGCAAACCCTAGGAGTCAGCAAATGCCTCAAGGGGAATTGCGTGTCAGGTTAACCACATTTTTCTCCTGCTCAAAATGTGGGCCCCTAAAGTCTTGGCTGCATTTGCTGTTTTCTGATGCTGTCAAATCATTTTCTCTATTGTATTCAGGTTTTTAAATTTTTATTTATTAATGTATTTATGTAGCTTTTATAGTTGTCTTTTTCTGCATGGAATTTAGTCTGGCAATTACCACATCATTGTCAAAGGCAAAAATCCCAATATATATTTTCATTAATTAATTTTTCATATTATTTTAAGCATTCTCAAAGCTTAAGGAAAAGTTGCAAGTAAAGTGCAAATATCATTTTTTCCATAGGTTGTTTGAGAGTGAGATACTGATATGATGTCCAATCATTGTTAAATTCTTTGATTTGTTTCTTATAAACAAGAACATCTTCCTGTCAGTTCATTTCAGTTGAGCTGCTCAGCGTGTCCAACTCTTTGCAACTCCTTAGACTGCAGCATGCCAGGCTTCCCTGTCCATTGCCAACTCCCTGAGTTTACTCAAACTCATGTCCATTGAGTCAGTGATGCCATCCAACCATCTCATCCTCTGTTGTCCCCTTCTCCTCTTGCCTTCAATCTTTCCCAGCGTCAGGGTCTTTTCAAATGAGTCCGCTCTTCACATCAGGTGGCCAAAGTACTGGAGTTTCAGCTTCAGCATTAGTCCTTCCAATGAATATTCAGGACTGATTTCCTTTAGGATGGACTGGTTGGATCTCCATGCTGTCCAAGGGACTCTCAAGATTCTTCTCCAACACCACAGTTCAAAAAGCATCAATTCTTCCACGCTCAGCTTTCTTTACGGTCCAGCTCTCACATCCATACATCACTACTGGAAAAACCAGAGCTTTGACTAGATGGACCTTTGTTGGCAAAGTAATTAATGTCTCTGCTTTTTAATATGCTGTCCAGGTTGGTCGCAGCTTTCCTTTCAAGGAGCAAGCGTCTTTTAACTTTGTGGCTGCAGTCACCATCTGCAGTGATTTTGGAGCCCAGTAGAATAAAGTCTCCCACTTTTTCCATTGTTTCCCCATCTAATTGCCTGAAGTGATGGGACTGGATGCCATGATCTTAGTTTTCTGAATGTTGAGTTTTAAGCCAACTTTTTCACTTTCCTCTTTCACTTTCACCAAGAAGTTATTTAGTTCTTTGCTTTCTGCCATAAGGGTGGTGTCATCTGCATATCTGAGGTTATTGATAGGCAATCTTGATTCCAGCTTGTGCTTCATCCACCCCAGCATTTCACATGATGTACTCTGCATATAGATTAAATCAGCAGGGTGATGATATGCAGCCTTGATGTACTCTTTTCACGATTTGGAACCAGTCTGTTGTTCCATGTCCAGTTCTAACTGTTGCTTCTTGACCTGCATACAGATTTCTCAGGAGGCAAATCAGGTCGTCTGGTATTCCCATCTCTTAAAGAGTTTTCCAGTTTGTTGTGATCCACACAGTCAAAGGCTTTGGCGTAGTCAATAAAGCAGAAGTAGATGTTTTTCTGGAACTCTCTTGCTTTTTTGATGATCCGACAGATGTTAGCAATTTGATCTCTGGTTCCTCTGCCTTTCCTAAATCTACATTTTCCTGTAGAACCCAATAATAACCATAAAAATAAGGAAATTAGTATTGATATATGACTGCCAGCTAATCCACAGACTCCCAAGTTTTTCTGTCAATTCCAATAAATGACCTTTTATACATAAGGATCTAGTCCAGAATGATATGTTGCATTTAGTTATCATGTCTTCTTTAGTCTCCTTCAGAAGGGGACAATTCTTTAGTCTTTCCTTGACTTCCCTAACATTGACATTCTTGAGGATTACAGGACAGTTATTTTGTAGATTATGTTTCAGTTTGGGTTTTTCCGATGTTTTCTTATAATTAGATATAGGCTATATATCACTGGCAGAAATATCACAGAGGTGATGCTGTGTTCTTATTGCAGTCTATCAGGTGACACATTATTTTAATTTGTTTCATTATCAGTAACAATAATTATCACTTTATTAAGATGTTAAGTTTTTCTACTGTAAAATTACTGTTTTCCCTTTTGAAATATTATATGGGAAAATATTTTGAGACTATTTAAGTATCATATTCCACATCACACTCTTCAGTTTATTTTTTATATTACTAATTTGGATTTCTGTTTTATTCAGTATGTTATTATATTAGTTTGCAGCCATGAAATTAAAAGACACTTACTCCTTGGAAGAAAAGTTATGAGCAACCTAGACAGCATATTCAAAAGCAGAGACATCACTTTGCTGACTAGGGTCCATCTAATCAAGGCTATGATTTTTCCAGTAGTCATGTATGGATGTGAGAGTTGGACTGTGAAGAAGGCTGAGTGCCGAAGAATTGATGCTTTTGAACTGTGGTGTTGGAGAAGACTCTTGAGAGTCCCTTGGACTGCAAGGAGATCCAACCAGTCCATTCTAAAGGAGATCAGCCCTGGGATTTCTTTGGAACGGATGATGCTGAAGCTAAAACTCCAGTACTTTGGCCACCTCATGTGAAGAGTTGACTCATTGGAGAAGACTTTGATGCTGGGAGGGATTGGGGGCAGGAGGAGAAGGGGATGACAAAGGATGAGATGGCTGGATGGCATCACTGACTCGATGGACGTGAGTCTAAGTGAACTCCAGGAGTTGGTAATGGACAGGGAGGCCTGGCGTGCTGCGATTCATGGGGTCGCAAAGAGTCGGACACGACTGAGCGACTGAACTGAACTGAACTGAACTGAAATTACCACAAATTTGGTGACATAGAGCACATGTTTATTATCACACAATTTCTTTGGTTCGGGAGTCTGGGCATGCCTGATCTGGGTCTTCCACTTTAAGATCCCTTACAAAACTATAATGAAGGTATCGGCCATGGCTGAGGTCTTGTTTGAAGGCTTGATTGGGGAAAGAGCCACTTCAAGTTTACATGGTTTTTGGCAGAATTCCTTTCCTTGGGAGTTACTGGAGAGACTGGTGGCTCAGAGGTTAAAGCGTCTGCCTCTAATGCGGGAGACCTGGGTTCGATCCCTGGGTCGGGAAGATCCCCTGGAGAAGGAAATGGCATCCCACTCCAGGATTCTTGCCTGGAGAATCCCATGGACAGAGGAGCCTGGTGGGCTACAGTCCATGGGGTTGCAAAGAGTTTGACACGACTGAGCAACTTCACTTCACTTTACTAACTTCAGTTCCTAGCTGGCTGTTGACTGGAGGCCACCCTCAGTTCCTTGCCATGTGAACCTCTCCAGTGTGACTACTTGCTTCATCAAAGTATGCAAGCCAAGGAGACAGTGGAGTCTGTTAGCAAGAGAGAAGTTACAGTCTTATATAATCTAGATGCAAGGTATTAGGCTATTCCACACTCAAGGAGACAGGATTACTTAGAAGTTTCATGAATATCAGGAGGTAGGAATCATTGAGGGGCATGTTGTAATACTGGTATTACCTGCCAGTATTATAATCCGTTATCGTCATTATTTGTTCTGATGTTCAGTTTGTCCTGGAGTTAGCCTGTGAGAGCCTTTGCCCTGGCCCCTGTATCATCTTGCCATGTCTCCATCTTTCTTTGAGTACCACAGTAAGGTACTCTGCGCTTATCTTAAACTTTTCCTGCCCAAGTGCTGGAATTAGCCATTGTTCCACGGAGCTCTGATTCTTTTTAGTGGAGGGTGATATTTATAATCACTAAATGTGTGTGTGAGATCAGTGTACTCATTACTGTTAAGGTGTTACTATTACTACACCCTCTCATTTGATAGAGCTAGGGGGTATGTTTGTAGGTATATGTATATACATATACATATATCACTTAACCTAGAATTGTCTCTGTCTCTGATACAAAGCTTTGGATTCACAACATCTAGTTCAACAGCATAGAATTCACTCTAGCTTTCTTCATTTCTGTATCTGTAACTCTTCTCTGATGAGAAGTTTGGGTTTTTTATTATCCTTAATATTTGTTCTTTTTATCCTTATTATCCTTAATATTTGCTCTACCCCCTTCATTCAATGAATCTTCCCATATAACTCATCTCCCATTGCTGACATAGCTCTGTCTCCATTTCTCACCCAATACTCTGTATGGATGCTTTCCCCAGCCTTTTGGAATCTGTTTGCACTGGACTGCCCTTTCCACCCTTTCTCCCCATTGAGTCTGAAACTCTGTGCTGGGCCACTATCCCTCTACTCTGTGAATGTCGTCTTCTCTCTGCTTTGGAAACTCTTACTGCCCTGCCCTTCCCCGTCATGTGGACATGTCATCATCCTGCTCACTGCCACTTCAGTCCCCCATGTAGAAGCTCTCCTCACTCAGCTAGAGCTATAGAACTCCATGACAGGCCTGTCTCTTGTAAAGTTTATTTCCCTCATTCTACTTGGACTATGAAACTCTATTACCCCTCAGGGACACCTCTCTCACACTCACTTGGACTTCAAAAACCTGTATTGGGCCATTGTTGCCATTTAATTTATACCACTAGTTTGATGCCCACTTGGCTTGTACTCAATAACTGTCAAAATGAGTTTTTCAGGTAGGAAAGGAGTTGAGGGGTCAGTTCAGTTCAGTTCAGTTCGGTCGCTCAGTCGTGTCTGACTCTTTGCGACCCCATGAATCGCAGCATGCCAGGCCTCCCTGTCCATCACCAACTCCTGGAGTTCACTCAGACTCACGTCCATCGAGTCAGTGATGCCATCCAGCCATCTCATCCTCTGTCATCCCCTTCTCCTCCTGCCCCCAATCCCTCCCATTATCAGAGTCTTTAAGAGGAATCATTTTATTTTTTAAATTAAAAAAGTCTCACTAGTATTTTTACAACAAATGCTTTCAACCTAGTGGATTAGAATTTATGCAGAAGCCAGTGATACTGCATTTGTGTAGCACTTAACAGCTTTCCACCCATGCCATATTTTCACTCACATGTAAGAGGTTTATTTTCATGTTATATTTATGATTTCTGACCTTACCTACTCCATTCCCAGCCCAATACCCCAGAACCCACGGAGCATTTTTAGTTTATGTGTGTCTATCAGTGCTGCCATCATTCTTCTAGTCATTCCTTTGAAATCTTGGGGCTTATTTCTGACTTACCTTTCTTCGTTCCTTTCATTAGTCATTAAGTCCTGTTGATCTTCCGCTTTATGTAAGTTTGTCTTCTCTTGGGCCAGCACATTGTTAATTACCATGGCCTCTTGGGTGGGATTCCTTTTCTTTAGTTTCTGAGTCCAGTGCCCCTAAACCCACCTTTGGCTCTGTATTTCTTAATAAATGAGATAACTTCATGTCTGACTTTTTAAATGCCATTTTTGTGTGGCATCCTCCTAGTAGTCAGAGTATCTAGCTTTGAATCCTATATTTACCGCTTGTGTGATACCCATTCATTTTCAGTAATTTATTTAACCTCTCTGGATCTTACTTGCTGACCAGATTGTCTTACAGGTGAGTAAGATGATAAATTATGAAAGAGATTTATCCAACACACATACCTTCCAGCCTGGTAAGATCAATCTCAGTAAAGTAACCAGTGTTATTTTACCCGTATTCTCACTGTTCTATAAGCAAAAACTGTTTCCTTACATCTCTCTTTATGATAGGTAGCTTTTGCTGATCTCTTGACATTAAGAGCACTTTTATTGAGCATCTACTCTGATCAGATGCTGGAGAGTAAAGAAAAAAAAAAGACATGACTCATATCTAAGAAATACAGTCTGATAGAGGAGGCAAATGTAATAAATTTACATATAGAAACAGTGGAAACAGTGTCAGACTTTATTTTTTTTGGCTCCAGAATCACTGTAGATGGTGATTACAGCCATGAAATTAACAGACGCTTACTCCTTGGAAGGAAAGTTATGAGCAACCTAGATAGCATATTCAAAAGCAGAGACATCACTTTGCCAACAAAAGCCCATCTAGTCAAGGCTATGGTTTTTCCAGTGGTCATATATGGATGTGAGAGTTGGACTGTGAAGAAAGCTGAGCGCCAAAGAATTGATGCTTTTGAACTGTGGTGTTGGAGAAGACTCTTGAGAGTCCCTTGGACTGCAAGGAGATCCAACCAGTCCATTCTAAAGGAGATCAGTCCTGGGTGTTCTTTGGAAGGAATGATGCTGAAGCTGAAACTCCAGTACCTTGGCCACCTCATGCAAAGAACTGACTCATTGGAAAAGACTCTGATGCTGGGGCAGGAGGAGAAGGGGACGACAGAGGACGAGATGGCTGGATGGCATCACCGACTCGATGGACGTGAGTCTGAGTGAACTCCAGGAGTTGGTGATGGACAGGGAGGCCTGGCGCGCTGCGATTCATGGGGTTGCAAAGAGTCAAACACGACTGAGCGGCTGAACTGGACTGAACTGAACAAGTTCTACAAAAAAATGAGAGCCTGTGTCTGAACTTTTCTAAAAATTAGAACTTTAAACTTATATAGCAGCAATTGTGTGACACAATTTAGTACATTATTGTATTTTTCCTTGTAGTTACTATTTGTGAAATTATTGATTCCATGATCTACACTTCTTAATGGCTTCTCAGAACAGTTTGTAATGCAAGTGGCATTCGTGGAATCCTGTTCTTGGTAATGATGCACTTTATATTTTTTCTTTTGTACTTGAAGTTTTAGGTCCCTTATTTTAATTTTACCAAAACCTTGTGCATTAAGGGTAGGCAGATATGATTATCATATATGACACTTTGGTGAGTGAACTAAATTGGGATTCTTAAGAGGCAGGTTAATGAATTTGTATAGGTAGAGACTGAATATATTACATGATCTATGGAATACTATAGTTCTCTTGGCCTGAATTTTTTAGTTGATATAGTTGTGAAAAGGGAATTCTTCTATTCCATGGCTTAAGGATACATAAACTCTCAATGCAGCAATCTTTTTATTGTGGATTATTATAGCTTCTATTACTCCTAGAAGTTGACCAACAGGGACCTGAGTTTAAGGGATTTTGACACTCAGTTTTCATATAGTAAATGCTAAGGCCAGCCCTTTGCCTGCAGGGTGTTCTATCAGTAAGGAGAAACTGTGGCTTTTTCCAGGCAGCCAAATAAGGGGAAGAGTCAAGATTTTCAGTGTTCTCTGTGAAAATGAGTTTATGCTGTTGAACCTGATGGACCTTAGATACTTCCTCCTCAAAGCACTGCAGGCCCCTTGTTGCAGCATTTCAATCTCTTTTTCTTTGATTTTTCTTGATTCTTTCAAGTAGTAGAAAACATGTTTTAGGCATTAAAAAAAATACTGTGTATGTTTTTTAAAAGCTGGTAAACTCATTCAGTTGAGTAACAAACTTCAATTGTAATAAATTATTGTAGTTTTCAACCTTATTTTGAGGGTTGCAGTGGAGAGCCATTTGGAGTGAGGTTAAGTAGAAAGTGAGCTGAAGAAATAAACCTGTACTGTGTAGGGCTAGGTTTGTGTTAGAGGGAGGCCCATGTGTGATCCAAACTTCATTGTAATTTTTGAGATTGCAAAGGAGAAATATTTAAGGAATAGGTCATTCACAAGTTCTTTAACAGATAATGGAAGTTAAATATTTAAAAGTGAGAATATAGTTGCTAGATTGCAGTTTAGTTTGGAACCTACTTTTATTAAAAAATTGTTTTAAGTGTAGAAGGAAAGTCTTAGGATTTTCCATATTAGTTTGCAAGGAGAAACAAACTTTTACTGCCTCAACTTTAAGTAGAAAACTTAGGTGGGTTTTGGGCATTTTAAGGAGGATTATTTGTTCATTGTTGAAGGACAGAGAAAGTCATACATTTTTGTCAGAAAACTGACCAATCAGGATGACCCTGAAGTGTTTAGACTACATAAAGAATGGTAACCACAGTGGCACCCTTTTCCACTCTGTTGCTTATTGCCTAAATTTCTTTTGATTTCCTTTTTCATTTAGAAAATGCTGCTAAATGTGAAGATAGAAGGGAAAGAGGTAGAGTTAGAAATTATAGCCTATTCCATTAATTTTGTAATTATATCTTTTTTCCTCAGTGTTTTAAAGTGGCATTTACCAGTATGGGTAAGATTAATTGTTACAATACAAACCAATTTGAAAATTGGTTTTTAAATTGAGCTATAATATATAAAATCTTATGGTAATGTGCAGATCAGACTATATTCAAGTGTGGTTATCATACTCACACCAATTGTCTTGTAATAATCGGGAATGCATCCTCTGTGTGGTGTTTGCAATTTAATGCTATTTTAGAAATCACACCAGTATATCTAGTGACTTTCCTGGGTGTATGTGGCTTATTATTGATTATAGTTTTATTTGGGAATTTTAGTTTAGGGAGGTGGGGTAAAGCTCTTTCAGATTCTTAGTTTTTAGGAGTTCTGATGGATGATAGGAATGAATGAATGAGGAGAAGGACATTAGAATGAGTAACAGAAAGGACAGTTGGATAATAATTAACCAAGTACATACTGCAAAAATAACACAGAACCTATTATAAAATGAAGGAGACAGAACATTCAAAAGAGGAATCACTTAAAAGCTTACCAGGGAGCAGTCATAAATATAAATAAAAATGCATATTTTAATTAAAAAGTGGAGATCATGCACTTAGTTATTGCCAGTAGTATATGAGCCATCTACCTCTTCTGAAGGGAAGTCAGAAAAGTGACAGGCTATTTTTCAGTGCCTACTACATTTTCTTTCACTGTTTTCATTTTGCCTGTTAAAAATTCTCGCTTTATTTCTCTTTTCTCAAATTCAGTCCCTTCAGCGTGAACACTGTTCTACCCAGGATACACAGAACTTTTAACCACTTGATTAATAATATAGATTGTCTCATTAACAGTGAGAGAAAGTCACTACCAATGAATTTCTTTTCCATTAAAGATTTTAAATATAAAAGAATTTATGCTTGAGAGACTTATCACCAGAATATAAAGTATTTTTGTTTCTTTTGTTCATTGTTCTGTCCCTAATGCCTAGGACAGTGCCCAGCACAAGGAAGATATTCAACAAGTACTTGTCAGATAAATGACCAAAACATTAGATTTAGAAACTTTTAACGTCATCTTCTTAACAAAAATTACTTTGGCTAAGAATTTGGTGCTTCCAGTATAGAGTCATATTTTGAGTAAAACAGTGGTTCTCAAGGGGAAAGAAACTTTTTTGTTTATCCTGCTCTTCCTTGTTCTCTTCTCCCTGCTGCCTTCTCACAAAATGAGAATATCTGCTAGTGAGAACCACTGGATGAGACTGAAATTAAATAATTCTTAGGAGCTCCTGCTCAGTCATGCCTGACCCTGCAGCCCCATGGACTGTAGCCTGCCAGGCTCTTCTGTCTACAGAAATTTCCAGGCAAGATTACTAGAGCAAGTTACCATTTCCTACTAAAGGGGATCTTCCCGACCCAGGGATCAAACTGAGTCTCTTGCATCTCCTGCATTGGCGGGTGGATTCTTTACCACTAGTGCCACCTGGAAAGCCCCCAAATTCTTAGGAGACAAATAAGTAAATGGTAGATGCAGGCATGCACATGCATGGTCAGGGTGAAAGGAAGAAGGAAATTACAAGTTCAAAAGTATGGGGGTAAGATGTATATTTGAACAAAATATCAAGGTAATTCATTAGAGTTCCAGGACCAACTGGAAGGACAGAGAGGGTGAGTTGATGTAGGCAGTGGGAAAAGGTCAGATTAATAGAGTGCTTGAATTTCTAGGGAGCCTTGTGAATTATTGACGAGAGTGACACGATCACAAAGTGAAGACAATTCTGTTTAGCTGCTGTTTGTAAAGTGGATTATAGTTTGAGGTGAAGAAACATTGGAAACAAAAAGGTAATTGTTGTAGTAGTTCAAAGCAGTTTAGCTGTTTTGGTTGTTAAGTTATCCAGTGATGCCTTTAGTAGATACCTGTTTTTGAAGTCTGATGCCTCCCCTTCATGATCTAGGGTGGATAGAGGCAAGAAGAGTTCTGAACTGAAAAGCAGTAGGCCAGGATTCTAGTTCTTACTTCTCTACTTTTTAAATTCTGTGATCATGGATACTTAATTTCTCCTGGGCATCAATCACCTGAACTAAAAAATAAGAAAATAATGATCTGAAAGCTGAAGTCTAAACCAGTTTTTGAAGTCCTTTCCAGTATATCATCCTTGTATCAGTTATAAATAGTGAACAATGAATACCATATTTTGTTTCCTTAATATTTCCTCAGCTAAAGTGTTTTAAGAAGAAAGAAGTCCCATGATGATAATAAATAGTTCAAAGCTTATAATTTAAAGTTTAGTACTATGTGCACTGACTGTTGTACTTTAAAATGTTTTTCTGTTTTTATATGTGCTATGATCAGGTATTTAGTTTTTTAGTATTACTAGACTGTAATAGCACCCAAGTTGATGGACAAAGATTCAGCCTGGGATACATTTAGGGAAATCTAAAGATTGTAAAAATTCTTCTAAAAGATACAGTGTTTATAAGGAACAGAAGCAGTACCACTAATACTGTTTCATTAGTAATACTAGAACTCATAATTTCTACCTTTTTTTTGTTTGTTTTGAATATACTGTATGTATATTTACACTTACACATTATTTGTTTATTTATTTACAAGGTTTTAGGACCAGCAGCTTTTTGGGGTCCTCTTTTTCTGTTCTTGTCTCTCCTTGCTTTGTTGTTGTTTTCCCTTCTGTTTGGATTGTTTCTTGCCTCCTCCCTCCATCCCCCACATCCCCCTAAATCCATCTGGAAAGATAAAGAGGCAGCTGCTATGGTAACTTATGCATTTTGGTTAATGAATAGCAGACTAACAAGATATATAAAACGTATGCAAATTGTGTGGCGTTAGTTGCTGTCAAACTGTAGGGGTATAATACTTATTCTTTTCCTTCTTCCCACCTTCTTAAAATCCTTTTAACTTTCCTGTGATATTTTGTTTTCTAATTTACCCTTTCTAGTGCTGAAGTGGTACTATGAGTGATTTCTTTTTTCTGCTTAGTCTGCACAGTATTTCACTTTTGTGATGAGTTTATGGGAGATGAGTTGTGGTGCATAGAGAAAAGAATTGATTAATTGAATTAAAAAGTAGATTTCCTTTAGTTTCATACACAAAGAACAGGAATAAATTTTTGAATTAAATATTTTGCTTTTTGACCTATAACTTTTTTTTTCTTCCTTTTTTGGGCACTAGTGTTCCTTTTGAGTTTCCATCTGGGGTTAGAACTAGTGAATAGTATGTTTCTTGAAGATGTTTCTATCATAAAGGCAAGCTGCAACTGGAATATTATATTTAGCCAAGCTTTGAGAATTCCTGTAATCTGTGCCATCCTGTCTCATGCTGTCCCATCTCATAGTTGTCCTCTCTCTGCAGTGCTCTATGCCCAGGTCTCTGTGGCTGGGCTGCTCCAGCCTGGCGGACAGCATGCCTTCGCTGCGATGCCTGTATAACCCAGGGACTGGCGCACTCACAGCTTTCCAGGTACTTTCTCTGTCTCTGTGGGTTATTTGTGGGCATTAGTATATGTGTGTTAATTCATTAGTGTGTCTCTCCTTTCCCATCCTTTACTTAAGTTCGCTTTTCTCCTTCATACTGCCTGTATTTCACATCACTCAGTTCTCCTTTAATTTTTAATGTAGATCCAGACTAATCCACTCTTGAGACATTTTTGTTATGATTGGTTTGCCAAAATTGACAGAGCACAAGTTGATTTGTTGGTTTTCATGTTTAGTAGAAGTATGATAGTGAGTTTTAAAGTAATCTCAATAAATAACATTCAATATGTAATGTTTGCCCTGGACCTGCATAAAACCAATTAATATAATCAATCAATTAACTGCAACCAGTTGCCTGGGCACTTTCTTATGTTTTTCTTACGATTCCTAAAAACATAAAGTGCTCAATTCAGAGTGTCTCCTGGCTACTATACAATTATTTATGTGTGGGTATATGTATATGTTTATGTATCTATATGTGTGTATTTTACATATATAAGAGCTATGTTTGTTTATATCCTGATTACTAGGTCTAGTTTCAAGGTGGAAAGGCTTTCATGACCTTTGAGTATAGTATTCAGCTTGAGACAGTCCAGCTGGTCTTGCTTGGATCATCACATCCTAGTTCCCTTTGGCCTTTCTTTGAGGCCACTAGGACAGTTCCAGGATGTGAGAGAAAACTATAGAAGGAAAGAGGAAAACTTGTAGAGAAATATGTAAGATAGAGCTCGATGCCCATTCTTTATAGATTAGGGTATGATACATGGTGATTTTCTTGGTAGAAATGTCATTTATCTACCTTAGGTATTTGGAATTTGTATCTAGCATTTGGGCTTCCCTGGTGGCTCAGATGGTAAAGAATCTGCCTGCAATGCAGATCCTGGTTCGATTCCTGGGTTGAGATGATCCCCTGGAGAAGGGAATGGTAACCCACTCCAGTATTCTTGCCTGAAGAATTCCATGGACAGAGGAGCCTAGTGGGCTACAGTCCATGGGCTTGCAATGAGTCAGACACAATTGAGCAACTAACATTTACTTAGTAATATGTAACAAATTAGTGATTTAAATTTGTTTTTAACTTATGTAGCTCATATTCTATTACTAATTTCGAAGACAAGTTGTAAGTATCAAAATGCTTATGACTGAGTCTTAGTTAAAGGTTGGAGAACTTACGTAGTCTACATTCCTGACGGGTGCCAGCAGTTACTTACCTTTAATGATACTATTTTAGTGATAATGTTACTGGATATTTGTTCGTTCTTTGCAAAATATAATATATTAAACTTCCTTTGTCTTATGAGATACAATATGATGCTGTGCAGGCTTTAAAATTAGTTAAATCAGGACTTATCTACTGTTTGTCGCTAGTGGTATGATCTTAAGTTATTTCACTCTAAATTCATCTATAAATGGAGACTATAATTAGGGCATGCAGTAAATAGTTGCTGTTTTTATTATCCTCATCTTCATCATCATTAACATTATTGCTGTTAATGTTAGAAAATATTAATATCCTGAATATCAATTTATTTCAAATATCTTTTTTTTTTTTTTTACTATATATCATATTGATGAAGTTTCAGCGCTCAAGAAACTCATATTCTGACCTTTTTTTTTTTTTTAACCTTTTTGGAGTTGCAGTGAGTTTCATCAGAGTGCAGTCTGAGAGAACAGTCCCGATAAGACTGCTGTCACTTCAGATACCAGTTGTAAGGACACCTCTCTCTCTGCTCCTCACCTCAGATTTGATAATTCACTAGAAAGGACTCAACAGAACTCACTGAAAGCTATTATATTCAAGGTTTATTACAAGGAAGAGATACAGGTTAAAATTAGCCAAAAAAAGGGACATACAGAACAGAATCTGGAGGGAACCAGATCTTCCAGCATCTTGGATCTAGTTAGTTCTAATCAGTTTTTGTCACGTCCTAATATCTGTCATTCTTTTAAAGGCTGTGTCCTGCGCCCCCTTCCTTCTTGTTTCACTTAGAACAGGGTCTGGCAGATTAATAGGTTCTATATTATCAGAAACATGCCCAAAGGACTAGGTTTGGAAACTTTCAGCAAATACTGTTTCACCTTGCTATATAACATTACACTGTGAAATGAAATCTTACTTTGTTTTTATGCCTTAACCAAATTCTGTATCATAGCAAAGCCTACTCTGGGTTCTGGTATTGATGAGAAACTTTGCTTTCCCCAGTATTGCTATAAGTATGAATGTTTATTTTTCTTTTCTTCAGAGAAATCATTAAGTTTTATGTAGTAAAAATGGAAAAAAATGGGGTTATCTGCTGGCATTCTGTTAATTCAGTGGTTTTTTTCTGTCAGGTTCATTATACACAGGTGCTCCATATTGCTGATTGACTAATTGGCAGATATAGACTTTAGTCTTTCCTGTTTTCACTACTAGAACTATAACAGTCTTAGTACATTTGCATTTTTCTGGTTTGGGTTTTACCTTATTTGCTTATTTAGATTTTTATTTATGTAAAAATTACATGCAATAAAATGTGCACATCTTGTGTGTTCTTAGATGAATTTGAAAACTATAAACATTTATGTAACCTCACTTTCAAAATATAGAGCACTTCTATAATCTGAGAAAGTTCCTTTGTACCCTCTTCCAGTTAGTACCCGTGAAGTGAAAGTGTTAGTTGCTCAGTTGTGTCTGATTCTTTGTGACCCCATGGACTGTAGCCTGCCAGGCTCCTCAGTCCTTGGATTAGCCATTCCTGTCTCCAGGGGATCTTCCTGATCCAGGGATCGAACCCAGGCCTCCTGCATTGCAGGCAGATTGTTTACCATCTGAGCCACCTATACTTGTGTAACTTCATTTTTCAATAATCTGAAAAAATTCCTTTGTACCCCCTTCCAGTTATTATCCATATCCCATATGCAATTACTGTTCTGATTTGCCACCAAAGATTAGTTTTGCCTGTACTTGAGCCTCATATAAATGTAGTCATATAGTATACATTTTTTATATCTGTTCTGTTTTGATCAGCATAATGTTTTTGAGATTTATCCATTTTGTTATGTTTATCTGTAACTTATTCTTTTTTTATTGCTTAATAAATTCCATTGTGCTAATATACCACAGTTTTTCCATTCATCTATTGGTAGACATTTGGATTATTCCCATTTTTGTCTACTATGGCTAAAGCTATGGTATACAGTTTGTGCATCTTTTTGTGGACATGGGTATTTATTTCTCTTGGCTTAGTACCTAAGAGTGGAATTGCTTGGGTCGTAGAGTATTTTTAACTTTAAGAGATACATTTCAAGTAATTCTTCAAAGTGGTTGCCCAGTAGGAATACTCATTTCTAATCATGTTGCCAAACATCTTTGAGGAGGTGACTTAGTAATAGCTTCATGACATTTTTTTCTTTGAAATTATTGCATTCCTTTAGCAAATTTGAAGCACCTTCAAAATCAAAATTCTTTGACAATATAAAAGGAAGAGCTGTTGCCTAATTTGTTGGATTATCCTCAGTAATTCAGATGGAAATGGCAACATTGGGATGGTTTGATTATTGACTTTTCCAATCCACACATTTCAAATTAGTACAAAGAAGATGCTCTAAATATTGTTTAAATACAGTAGATTCTTTGAGGACTTGTTTATAGTTTGAACATATTTTCATTTTCGTCATTTTGCTTTGTCCTGGAAAGTCTATAGGTAATTAAGAGGATTTTTGTTGATTAACAGTGGGTGTATTTTGTGGAATTATTTGTTTGTCTTCAGCACCTGGTAGTCTTCTAACCTGTACTATTAAATGAGACTGAGCAATAGCAAATGTTTAAAAATAGCTGAGTAATTTGGATCCTTTATTTTCTTTAGACATTAAAGAAGAAGAGAAATTCTGACAATAATAATTTAGGTAGATTTATATGACCTTAGACTGTTTTGGTGTTACGTATAGCTAGTAATTTTAAGGAATTTTTGAGCTTGAACCATGTAATATTTTAATGTTAATCTAGTGTCCATTGTCAAAGGTTGAAATTGTTGAGAGTTGACTTCAGGAGAGATAATGTAATGTGTTTTACTGTTTAGGAATACTTAGATGTCAGGGAACTATATTCAATATCCTGTGAGAAGCCATAATGGAAAAGGATATATATATATATATATATATATATATATATATATGCATGCATAACTGAGTCACTTTGCTGTATAGCAGAAATTAACACAACATTGTAAATCAATTATTCTTTAGTAAAGTTAAAAAGAAAAATACTTGAAGTCTACTAAATCTTACCATCTATTATGTGAAATGTTAACATGGAAGAATGCTAGGGAAGTTAAGCATTATTCAGAGTATAGGTATATATACATATGGAAGATTTATTTTACATTTGAGGTTTTAGAGGAATATGGATTATCACACACACTGAATGTAAATGAGCACACAATTTTTTTTACAAAACATTACCATAGGAAAATTACCCCATGTCAAAAATGTTCACTTATCAAATCATAACTGATGCCCCCCATTATATATAAATCATCTCAGTAGTGTACAATTTCTGTTTAATAAAAAGTTCAGTTCCTTTTGAACACTCCCAAAGACATTCTATGGTATCATCACCTGATACCAAAACCACACAGAGTATCAAAAAAGAAAATTACAGGCCAGTATTTTTGATGACCATAGACACAAAAATTCTCAACAGAATATTAGGAAGCCAAATCCAACAATGCATAAAACCACAACCAAGTTGGATTCATCCCAGGGTCATAAGGATGGTTCAACATACACTGATCAATCAGTGGATACACCACATCAACAAAAGAAAGGATAGAAACCACATGATCATCTTAATAGACACAGAAAAATTTGCCTTTGATAAATCACATCCATTCAGATAAAAACTCTAGTGAAAATTGGTAGAGAGAGAACATGTCTCAACATAATAAAAGCCATTTATGACAAATCCACAGCCAGTATAATACTCAATGGTGAAAAGCTGAAAACATTGCTAATTATTAGAGAAGTGCAAATCAAACTAAAATGAGATGCCACTTCACATTTAATGACCACCATTAAAAAATCTACAAATAACAAATACCAAAGAGGGAATGCTCTTACACTGTTGATGGGATTGTAAATTGGTATAGCCACTATGGAAAACAGTATGGGGGTCCTCAAAAAACCAAAAATAGAATTGTCATGTGATCTAGCCATCCCACTCTTAGGCATATACCCAGACAAAACTATAATTCAGAAAGATACATGTACCCCTTTGTTCATAGCAGCACTGTTTATAATTGCCAAGCATGGAAATAACCTAAATGTCCATTGACAGATGAATTGTAAGAAGATGTGGTGTGTAAGAAGATATATTTTTATATATATATATATATATATATATATATATTTATATATACACTGGAATGTTACTCAGCCATCACAAAGAATGAAATAATGCCATATACAACAACATGGATGGACCTATAGATTATCATACTAAGCAAAGTAAGTCAGAAACAGAAAGGGAAATACGATATGATATCACTTATATCGTAGGTGTAAAATTAAAATATATGTAAAATTAAAATATAATACAAATCAACGTATCTGTGAAGCAAAACATATTCATAGGTATAGAGAACAGGCTTGTGGTTGCCAGGAAGTGTAGGTAGGGGAGGGAAGAATGGGAGTTTGAGATTAGCAGAGGCAAACTACAGATATGGGTGAATAAATAAGAAGGTTCTCTGTATAGCACAAGTAACTATATATTCAGTATCTTGTGATAAATCATAATGAAAAATAATATGAAAATATATATATATGCATAACTGAGTCACTTTGCTGTACAGAACAAATTAATACAACATTCTAAATAAACTACAATAAAATTTTGTTTTCAATGCATATGTTGACATTTGACCTATGTTTATCCTAGCTATACCCTTTACATAAGGAATTTGCATATAGTGACAAATCAAAAATGTTTTTGTTTGGTGGGGGGAACCCTACATTTTTGTCTGCTAATAAAACTAATTGTAGTAGAATATATAAATTATTTGGTAAATACGTAAACAAAAAAGTATTACTCATATTCCTGCTTTAAGATAATCATAAATCAACATGCTAGTTCCTTCAGTCTAGAATGACTTATCCATTCATGCTTGCATACACACACACATAGACATGCCCAGACAAATATAATTTTGTTTTAAAGTATATTTATTATTACCACTTTATTATAAAATTATAAAAGTAAAAATTTAATAATTACAAAAAATACAGAGAAATAGAAAAAGAAAGGATCTATTTTAAATGTCTTCCCAGGTATTACTATCTTACTGATACTATTACTTTCTGATTTTCAGCTCTGTTCTGTGCTTTATTAAGTTGTATGTTTGTCACCTGGTTATGTTGATTTTTATCCCTCTTTACCCCGTATAATTTTTAGCCATTTCAGATTCATAGTTCTCCAGCAGTACTGTGTCATGCTCTGTGTCTTGGCATATCCTGTTCTCTACCTGGAGAATGCTACTACTGAAAACACCTATCATCCCTTTCCCCTTGCCTCCCACTTTTATCTAACCTGGCTAATTCCTAAATTCCACAGTTCTGCTTACGTTGTTTCACCTCTAGAATAAAGGCCCTTACTGGTCTTTTTACCCTTCCCCACTCCCTTAACCTACTCAGAGCATATGTACCAAGGACATGCAATAGATACCTCTGTCATAAACACTGATACACTATTGTAATTTTTCAGTTTCTTGAGAGTACAACTATGTTTTGTTCATTTTTACATTTCCAGTGTCAAGCACAGTATCCAGTGCTTGGCACTTGAAATGTAAAAGATTAAATAACATTGATAGGATGGGAAAAGAGAAAGCCTTGAATTGATCGGAGTACCTGCACATACATACACATGAGTGTTCTATATTCAGAAAGCAGTTATGGTGATTAAACAGTCATCCCAAAGACTACATATTTACACAGAATAAAGGAAAACCTGTGGAGTCTGATTTATGGGCAGTCCTCAGATTTTATACATTTGACTTTTCTATGACTCTCACTATGAGGATCCCTTCTGAAATGGATTTTGTATACTGAATTTGGACTCTTGTTGATAGACAAATGCACATTTCAGGCTACTGGCACTGCCAGCCAGCTGAGTTCAGTTTCAGTGATGTCAACATCTTTATCTTCACAGCAGTGTGTGTTTGTACAATTATTTGACTATTTTATTGCATTTTACCCTTATTCTATACCAGAATAGATACAGGGAAAATTAAAATGATAGTAGTGATTAACAGTGGTTTACCGAAAGGATAGAAATCATTAGAGATAATACTGAAAGTGAGCCTTTAGTCTTGATTAGGAACAAAATTAAAGTGTATGTGCAAAATGTTGGATATTTTATTATACTATATATTATTGAAGCTCATTATTTAAAAGAAAGTATAATTATGAATTTTAAAACATTTTAGCTGACCTTGAAATTGTTTGTTCAGCTTCTGCTCTTTCAATTTATATATTTATTTAGAAAAGTTATAGATGACCTGAATTTGGTGTATTTTACTTTATGCTAGAAAGTCTGTCTTGGGAAGAATGACACCATTAGGACTGATTTGTCTTTCAAGATGCTTACTTGATTGTTTTTGATATTCTGCTTCAAGTTTTGTTTTAATATTCTGTTTCAAGAATAATGGATTCTTTCATTGCTAAGTATTTTGACATGTTTGTGATGTAGGTAATGTTCATTTACAGGCTGATGCGCAGCGTTGTCTAGTATTTGCATGTGTGCATGCTCAGTTACTCAGTCCTGTCCAACTGTTTGAGACCCCCATGGACTGTAGCCTGTCAGGCTCCTCTGTCTGTAGAATTGTCCAGGCAAGAATACTGGAGTGGGTTGCCATTTCCTACTCCAGGGATCTAATCAAGATCATCTTATTGTGAGATGATCAGATTTCCTTTAAAAAATTTTTTTTTCCTGATGGATCTGAAAAATTAAATTTTTCACTCCACCAAGAGGGCTTATTGGAGAGGGCAATGGCACCCCACTCCAGTATTCTTGCCTGGAAAATCTATGGATGGAGGAGCCTGGTAGGCTGCAGTCCATGGGGTCGCGAAGAGTCGGACACAACTGAGCGACTTCATTTCACTTTTCACTTTCATGCATTGGAGAAGGAAATGGCAACCCACTCCAGTTCTTGCCTGGAGAATCCCAGGGACGGGGGAGCCTGGTGGGCTGCCGTCTATGGGGTCGCACAGAGTTGGACACGACTGAAGCGACTTAGCAGCAGCAGCAGCAGCAGCAGCAGCAGCAGCAGCAGCAGCAGAAGCAGCAGCAGCAGCAGCAGAAGCAGCAGCAGCAAGAGGGCTTATTGCTTTTATGTTGAATAATGTTGGATTTTACACATTGCCCTGACTTCATCATGACCCCATGGCACAAGGGAGAATATAGGTACCCAAGGAAGTTTGGGGTCACCCCAATATAAAAGTAGCACAGACTGGAAAAATCAAGTTGATGAAAACTTTTTTTTGTTTTAATTTCCTAGAGGTTTATTTTTCAAAAGTAAGTATACAAGGAATTGTCCAAGGGTAAACGTCAAAATGCTTTATACGTAGTCTCTGGGCACATGGATTTATAGCAAATGGGATTTGTGGAGTTTTCTGTACCTTCAAATATTTCTATTGAAAGTGAAGTTGTTCAGTTGTGTCTGACTCTTTGCAACCCCATGAACTATAGCCTACCAGTCTCCTCTGTCCTTTAGTGGAAAAAAAAAATTATCACTTTTTTTTAAGTTGAACCTTAATTCACTCATTGTAAGTAGTATATGTCACTTAAATCTGTACCAAAGTGAAAGATATATGTAGAATACCCTACTAAGAAATATTTTTCTTTCCTGCCTTCTAACAGTGTTTGAGGTAGATATTTATATTTGCTTTTTCCTAAAGTGGAAACTAGGGTGTATCAAGATTAGTGACCTAGTTCACCTGAATATTAGGTGGGGTTTTTTTGCTCTTTATTTTTAATTTTTAAAAATTAATTTATTTTAATTGGAGTCTAATTACTTCACAATATTGTGGTGGTTTTTGCCTTATACTTACATGAATTAGCCATGGGTGTACACGTGTCCCCCCATCCTGAACCCCACTATGACCTCCCTCCCCACCCCATCCCTCTGGGTTGTCCCAGAGTACCAGCTTTGAGTGACATGCTTCATGCATCAAACTTACGCTGGTCATCTGTGTTATATATGGTAATGTATATGTTTCAGTGCTGTTCTTTCAAATCATCCCACCCTTGCCTTTTCCCACATAGTCCAAAAGTCTGTTCTTTACATCTGTGTCTCTTTTGCTATCTTACATAATAGGGTCATCGTTACCGTCTTTCTAAATTCCATATATATGCATTAATATACTGTATTGGTGTTTTTCTTTCTGACTTAATTCACTTTGTATACTAGTCTCCTGTTTTATCCACCTCATTAGAACTGACTCAGATACGTTCTTTTTTTCATAGAGCTGAGTAATATTCCACCATATATATGTATTACAGCTCCCTCATCCATTCATTTACCGATGGACATCTAGGTTGCTTCCATGTCTTAGCTGTTGTAAACAGTGCTGCAGTGAACATTGGGGTACACGTGTCTCTTTCAGTTCTGTTTCCTTGGTCTGTGTGCCCAGCAGTGGGATTGCAAGGTCATATAGCAGTTCTATTTCCAGTTTTTTGAGGAATCTCCATATTGTTCTCCATAGTAGCTGTACTAGTTTTCGTTTCTACCAACAGTGTAAGAGGGTTCCCTTTTCTCCACACCCTCTCTAGCATTTATTGTTTGTAGACTTTTTAATGGCAGCCATTCTGACTGGTGTGAGTTGGTACCTCATTGTGGTTTTGATTTGCATTTCTCTGATAATGAGTGATGTTGAGCATCTTTTCATGTATTTGTTAGCCATCTGTATGTCTTCTTTGGAGAAACGTCCATTTAGTTCTTTGGCCCACTTTTTGATTGGGTTGTTTATTTTTCTGATATTGAGCTGCATGAGCTGCTTGTATATGTTGGAGATTAATTCTTTGTCAGTTGTTTCATTTGATTATTTTCTCCTGTTCTGAAGGCTGCCTTTTCACCTTGCTTATAGTTTCCTTCATTGTCCAAAAGCTTTTAAGTTTAATTAGGTCCCATTTGTTTATTTTTGTTTTTATTTCCATTATTCTGGGAGGTGGGTCATAGAGGATCTTGCTGTGATTTATGTCAGAGAATGTTCTGCCTATGTCTTCCTCTAAGAGTTTTATAGTTTTTGGTCTTACATTTAGCTCTTTAATCCATTTTGAGTTTATTTTTGTGTCTGGTGTTAGAAAGTGTTCATTTCATTCTTTTACAGGTGGTTGACCATTTTCCTAGCACCACTTGTTAAAGAGATTGTCTTTTCTCCATTGTATATTTTTGCCTCCTTTGTCAAAGATAAGGTGTCCGTAGTGCATGGATTTTATCTCTGGGCTCTCTGTTTTGTTCCATGGATCTATATTTCTGTATTTGTGCCAGTACCATACTGTCTTAATGACTGTTGCTTTGTAGTGTAGTCTGAAGTCAGGCAGGTTGATTCCTCCAGTTCCATTCTTCTTTCTCAAGATTGCTTTGGCTATTTGAGGTTTTTTGTGTTTCCATACAAATTGTGAAATTATTTGTTCTAGTTCTCTGAAAATTAACGTTGGCAGCTTGAAAGGGATTGCATTAATTTATAGATTGCTTTGGGTAGTATACTCATTGATTCGTCCAATCCATGAAAATGATAAATTTCTCCATCTAGATGGGAAACAGTAGAAACAGTGTCAGACTTTATTTTTTTGGGCTTCGAAGTCACTTCAGATGGTGACTGCAGCCATGAAATTAAAAGATGCTTACTGCTTGGAAGAAAAGTTATGACCAACCTAGATAGTATGTTCAAAAGCAGAGACATTACTTTGCCGACTAAGGTCCGTCTAGTCAAGGTGCTGGTTTTTCCTGTGGTCATGTATGGATGTGAGAGTTGGACTGTGAAGAAGGCTGAACGCCGAAGAATTGATGCTTTTGAACTGTCGTGTTGGAGAAAACTCTTGAGAGTCCCTTGGACTGCAAGGAGATCCAACCAGTCCATTCTGAAGGAGGTGAACCCTGGGATTTCTTTGGAAGGAATGATGCTGAAGCTGAAGCTTCAGTACTTTGGCCACCTCATGGGGAGAGTTGACTCATTGGAAAAGACTCTGATGCTGGGAGGGATTGGGGGCAGGAGGAGAAGGGGATGACAGAGGATGAGACGGCTGGATGGCATCACAGACTCAATGGATGTGAGTTTGAGTGAATTCTGGGAGTTGGTGATGGACAGGGAGGCCTGGAGTGCTGCGATTCATGGGGTCACAAAGAGTCGGACACGACTGAGTGACTGAACTGAACTGAACTGACTCCATCTATTTGTGTCATCTTTGATTTCTTTCATCAGTGTTTTATAGTTTTCTATATGTAGGTCTTTTGTTTCTTTAAGTAAATTTATTCCTGAGTACTTTATTCTTTTTGTTGCAATCAGTACAGTTCAGTCGCTCAGTCGTGTCTGACTCTTTGCGACCCCATGAATTGCAGCACGCCAGGCCCCCCTGTCCATCACCAACTCCCGGAGTTCACTCAAACTCATGTCCATCGAGTCGGTGATGCCATCCAGCCATCTCATCCTCTGTCGTCCCCTTCTCCTCCTGCCCCCAATCCCTCCCAGCATCAGTCTTTTCCAATGAGTCAACTCTTCGCATGAGGTGGCCAAAGTACTGGAGTTTCAGCTTTAGCATCATTCCTTCCAAAGAACAACCAGGGCTGATTTCCTTTAGAATGGACTGGTTGGATCTCCTTGCAATCCAAGGGACTCTCAAGAGTCTTCTCCAACACCACAGTTCAAAAGCATCAATTCTTTGGCGCTCAGCTTTCTTCACAGTCCAACTCTCACATCCATACATGACTACTGGAAAAACCATAGCCTTGACTAGACGGACCTTAGTCAGCAAAGTAATGTCTCTGCTCTTGAATATGCTATCCTTCCAGGGAGTAAGCGTCTTTTAATTTCATGGCTGCAGTCACCATCTGCAGTGATTTTGGAGCCCAAAAAAATAAAGTCTGACACTGTTTCTGCATCTATTTCCCATGAAGTGATGGGACCAGATGCCATGATCTTCGTTTTCTGAATGTTGAGCTTTAAGCCAACTTTTTCACTCTCCTCTTTCACTTTCATCAAGAGGCTTTTTAGTTCCTCTTCACTTTCTGCCATAAGGGTGGTGTCATCTGCATATCTGAGGTTATTGATATTTCTCCTGGCAGTCTTGATTCCAGCTTGTGCTTCTTCCAGCCTAGCGTTTCTCATGATGTACTCTGCATATAAGTTGCAATGGTGAATGGGATTGTTTCCTCAATTTCTCTTTCTGTTTTTTTCATTGTTAGTGTATAGGAATGCAAGGGATTTCTGTATATTAATTTTATATCCTGCAACTTTACTATATTGATTGATTAGCTCTACTGATTTTCTGGTGGTGTCTTTAGGGTTTTCAGTGTAGAGGATCATGTCATCAAATTGATGAAAACTTCTACAGGTGATGGGAGCCTTTATGGAGGTACTGTCCTTACCGGAGAAATTCTTCCTGTGGGCAGTTAAGGTTCACCTGTATCCTCTGGAGAGGTACATATTACTTTCTTTATATTCCAAGATTTCGTTCTTGTTCCTGCAATCTTTGTGCTGAGTAGAGGCCAAAGTGCCACAAGAATTCTTTATGTGCAATTTAGGAATCATTATTGGTGGTTTGGTGACTGCACGGCCATTTGTACCTTCTTTCACCGTTGTGATTTTTTTATGTGGTAGTGTTTTATTGTCTTGCTGTCCTTCCTCGTGTTAATTTTTAGGTTTGCCATTTTATGTGGACTGTCAGGATGTGGAATCTTGGTAGATAGGCATCATTTAAGAAACTCTTTTCTTTGTCATTTTTCATGAAGAGAGAAACCCAGTTTATTTGTGTTGGCCTCATTGGGGGAAAAAAAGACCAATCTCTTGACTATTTAGCTGCGTAGGCCTCTAAGACTTGCAGTGCTTTCCTCATGGGCGGTGCCACACATACCCATGAGTTCTGTTTTTCCTAAGCATGATGTTCAGTAGCTGTCAGCTTTTCTATATTCTCTGGCCCAGTCCTCTAGAAACCAAGTCTATATTTTGAAATAGTTGTTTGGGCCTAGGATGTTGTAGATCATCAAAAAATGGGATTTTGCAGTGTACCTTCCCCAGCTGGGTTATCTGTCACTTGCTTTTGAACATTCTCAGGTATACCATTCAAATTCTCAAGACCTTTCTTGCAAATCTAGTATGTATGGCTTGGCATGAATTAAATTGGAATTCTGCATGCAGTAAAATTGGCATAAAAAAGAGTACATTTATTTTTATTTGTGATCCTTTAGCAAAAAATTCATGTTTTAGCCTGATTTGGTCTAATTTTTGTGGGCGTTGGAGATCATAAACAGCAGGAGTAGAGGGATAACTACTCTCTTCATGTTTCATATACACAAATATACATTTCAGTATTTAAAGCTAGTTTATACAAAGCTTTTGCATATGAACATGAGAAATTTTATATTTGAAAGAAAGCACATGATTAGTTTTACTAAAATATAGTTGCTGTTGTTTATTCCAGTTTCTGTCCTTTGCATGAGCTGTGTTTAGGGAGCCTGTTTCTTTACCGGTAATAAAGCACAAGGGAAATTTCTGATATAAATTAGTATATTTCCTCTAGACTTACATTGTCAGGTCATTAATTTTTTTTAAGCATTTTAGTTGCAGAATAGTGCAGTCCTTTGGGGAGAATTGGTAAAATGAGGATAAAATGGGTACAGGATTCCAACAGCTTGAAAATAACACAGTATTTGACCAATATCTCTTTTGTATTCCCTACTCTGGTTCTATTCCAGGAGTCTTGGAAATGTGCCTGCGGACTATTTACAGTGAGATTATAAAACTGAATCATGATTTTGGTGAATAGAAGCCAGAGCATGTGGCTCCAGCACCCCAGCTGGCAGTAAGCTCTCCCTAGGTTTATGAATGTAGTTAGATGGCCCCCAACTGTTTACAAGACAGCAGAGGTGAGATCTTTGATTGACAAGTCAGAAATGCATTAGATCATTCTCTGCCAGTCTCTGGTTCATGCTGTTAAAAATGTCAGCCTCCAAGTTTGAATGGCAGCCTGAGGGCCTTAGAAGCTTTTTGTTTTCTGAGATGGAAACACAAATTGGATGTGTGCCTGAGCGCTTCATCCTGGGCTGTAATTTCATCTTTTAGCTAAGAACCACAAGGTACATGAGCAAAGCACCCTGTAAACAATAATACTGTGGAAAAAAAAATAAACAAGGTCGTGTTTCTGGTACGTTGATCCGATGGTGTCCTGACCTCTATCACGTTGAACATCTCCACTCTGATTGCTGTTCCCTTTGGCATTACAATGAGAGAAAGAGAGACTGACATAGGAGGAAAAGATTTAAAGTTGCAGTGTCGTTGCACATTCCTTGTATTGGCTATGAAATATTGAACTGTCAGAATGTGACACTTGGTTTTTTAAGCAACCTTTCTTGTTTGAGGTGTTTGCAGTTCATTCCTTTATCCCCCGTTTGTCTGTTTTCATTGATAGGGTTGGAAGCAGTTGCCTTAAATGCATGAAAAGGGACAATGTTAAAGAGAAGTGGTGCTGATGGAGCCAACAAATAAACTTAACACTAGAACATAAATGCAGGCTGTGAGGTTTGGACAAAGGAGACTAAAGTTGGGTTAGTTGACTAATTTGTAGATTTATGGAACATACTCAGTTCTAAGGAGGAATCAGCTTAGGTCCTGGTTCTGTTTTTGTGGAGGCAGGAAGTTTGGAAGGTAGTAGTGTAAAGATAAGAAATGGAGTGACATAGCTTGTTAGGCTGATAGCCCACTATATGGCAGTATTGCCAGTCAAATAAAAATTAACCCAGCTATGTTATTTATTGCTCTGTTTATCTAAAGTTTTTGTTCATTATTGGAAGCCTTAAACTTTTGGGAAGAAGAAAATACTTTTTTTTTTTAAGTGGAGAATTCATGAATGGATAATATGGAAGAGCCATTACATTGGTATTAGAATAAGTTAGTGGCACATGAAAAGAAAATTTTCGTTGAAAAAGCCAAACCATAGATTTCTTGGAATTATTTTCTATTAATAGAAAGTTTCCTATTGCTATTTAAGTTGCAGTATATCTTAAAATAAAATTTTACAGAAACAAATTTGTTTTTTTTCATTCTACAAAAGCAGCTTTTTGACAGATACATGATGTGATTTTATCTTAATTTGTTTTGGGGATATAGACCTTACAGGTAAGGTTTTAAGTGAGAATGACCTTTTGGAATTCTTGTGGAATATGAAAAAATAGGAGTTTGTGTTGAAAGTACTTGAATTAACTCTTATTGATGCTTTTAAAGCACAGCTATTTAGCTTAGTCCTCTCCCTGTGCGGATGTGAAAGGCAGAAGCTATTCTCTATCATGAATTCATAGTGGAATGCACTGGAAAAATGGTGGCAATCATTCCTGACATTTCTTAATTTCCTGCTTTGAGGTCATGCTTAAAAGAGAGGAGATAATATTTGTAAAATGATGTCCTGCTCCCTTGTACCCAGAATTATGTCCTCACAAGGTACAGTGCAGAGAAAGCAGGACAAAAGGGAGGGATATTGAGAATTACTTACTGTTGTTTTCAGTATTGTTCTGTATTTTTAAAGCATAAATACTGATATAGATTTACATTTAAGCTATGAGGACCCAATATCTTGACTCGGTGGAGGATTTTTTAAAAAATCATTCTTCTAGAAATTGATTTCTCATTGGCTGATTTCCTGAGGATAAGTAAAAACAAACCATTCTTTCCAGTCTTGAAAGAGCAAGAGGAGTGCAAGTGCTTAGCTAAGAAATAAGACTAGAAATATGTACATTTATGGCATCTCCTAAATCTTAGCAGAGAGAAAGTATACAAATTTCTTCTTCCTTCCGTGTATTATTATGCAGCAGTCACTATCAAAATGCCTCACAGCCCATGGGCTTTTGTATAGCCATTCCTCCTTAATGATTATCTTTATTAAAGTCCAGATTTCCCTTATAAGCAAAAATCAGTATATTCATAGAACCATAGAATTTCAGTGTTGAAAGTGTGGTCAGGAGACCATCCAGTCACATACAGGAATCCTTTATGAAGTTTTCTTTGGCAAAGAGTCATCTAATCTCTGCTTGATCACTGCCATTATTGGCAAGCTGAATTTCTTGAGTCATCTTGCTTTCTTCTTCACTGTTGGTTCTTTTAGAAAATTTTCTCTCAAGGAGTCAAACTTCTTGTTCACCTGCTGAGTCTAATTTTACCTTTTGTATAATATAAAGTAATTGTTTTCTTTTTCATGTATTTCTGTGTTTGAGGATAGCTTTCATGTTGCTTATGTTTGCTGTTCTCAGACTGCATATTCCCGGTTCTGATAGCATTTCTTTGGAAAATGCTAATAATCATTCCTGCCATTTTCATAACCCTGTATTTTGATGGGGAGGGTGCTAATCATTCTGATTGTCCCTCCTTGTGAATGCATTCCACCTTGACACTGTCCTCGTAATAGTGTGGCATGCATAACTAGAGACAGTACTGCAAAAATAAGTAATAGTGTAGTATATAGTTTGAACATAATTTGGATTATGTAATTTAATTACTGCAGCCTAAAATTGAATATACTTCTTTGGTGTAGATAATGGAAAAATCTCTAGGAACTTAGCCTGAGTGTGTTTCCTCACCTCTTTGAAGACAGAAAAGCATATGTAAGCACTTTGACAAATGACATAACGTAGTGGCATATCTGAGTGATACAGGTATTTTAAACCTAGCTCCAGTTCCTGAAGATGGTGAACATCTGCTTAGAGGTATTGTAGAGCTCCACAATGCACTAATTGAATTACTTTTTTCTGGAGTTGCTGACTGCACTAATTGAATTAGAATCTGTGTGTGTGTGTATGTGTGTGTGTGTGTGTGTGTGTGTGTATAGCCAAAATAATTCCAACCTTAACTGAAGAGACTGTGAGATATGACTGATGGTGTGTACTGTGCTGCTATCTAATGGCAGTACATGGAACTACTACATGGTCTCCAGGGAAGACAGAATGCAGTCATCTGATCTAGCGTGACCTTAGTCTAACCCCATCCAGTTTAGTTCAGAAGGTCCCAGGATGTATTTTTGTAGTTCTCAATCTAAGAAGAAAGAATGTGATTAATTAATCTATGAAGAATTAAGATATATTTGTTAGGCATAAAGTTTGGGTTTTTTTTTACAAAATATTATCTCAAATATTCAACTGAATTAAAAGCTAATATAATTGGTGAAACAAATCCAAACGTACTGAGTCAGTGGGTCATGTTCTTTCTCAGTTTGCTTTTCATATGACATAAATGTAAAAAAGAATTACCTTTTTAAAATGTCTTAGCATAACAGAGGAGCTTCCTCGGTGGTACAGTGCACAATAGTGAAGAATCCACCTGCCAGTACTAGAGACACAAGAGATGCAGGTTTGATCCCTGGGTCAAGAAGATCCCTGGAGAAGGAAATGGCAATCTGCTCTCATATTCTTGCCTGGAAAATTCCACAGACAGAGGAGCCTAGTGGGCTGTAGCCCATGGGGTCGCAAAGAGTTGGACACAACTGAACAACTGAGCACACACAAAGCATTATAGAAAGTAATGAATAGGGCTTGTGTTCTTAAGTAAAACTTCTTTACAGTTGTCAAAATACTGAGGTCAGTCAATTTCAGGGTGTTATCAAATTTTACTATATATAATTATGCTTACATAAAATTTTAAAATTATTATAGGAAATAGTTTAATTATAGCAGTCTCAGAGTAAGTTCTCCAAATTTCTGCTGCTCTAGTTAGTTGTTTAAATTTTAACTTTATTATAAATTTGGGCAAGTTTGAAATTCTCAGAAGTGAAGTAGGCAATTTTCTTCCTTTTCTAAAAACAAAGAACTCATTAGTCACAATTTAATTTTTGTAAAACATCATGAAAATATAATTCTCCACAACTATATAAAGCAAATACACTGGGGAGACCTCTGCTAGAATGAACTGTATTTTGATTCAGTGTAACTTGAGGCATCAGTCAGTTCATTCGCTCAGTTGTGTCCAGCTCTTAGCAACCCCATGGACTGCAGCACGCCAGGCTTTCCTGTCCATCACCAACTCCTGGAGCTTGCTCAAATTCATGTCCATTGAGTCGGTGATGCCATCCAACCATCTCATCTTCTGTCGTTCCCTTCTTCTCCTGCCTCAATCTTTCTCAGTATCAGTATCTTTTCCAATGAGACAGTTCTTTGCATCAGATGGCCAAAGTATTGGAGTTTCAGCTTCCAGTGAATATTCAGGGCTGATTTCTGTTAGGCATTCTAACTTATACAATATTGCCTCACACAGAAATACACGTTTGATTGCTTGATTTGTAGAGTGTGTATGTGTACCTGTAATGCCACTTCAACAATGGAAGAGTGCTGTTGGATACCTTTCTTATATAAGTTTCAATCTCATATATGGTCTTCATTATTAAAACAAAAAGTAAGTTTTACTGTTCCAGTATTTTGTAGGCTAGTTTGGTTTTATTGTAAGATTGAGCTACTTAGGTTTCTGAGCTATACAAATAGCATTAATTAAAATGACTAAAAACATGCTAGACACTCCATCTGCTTTTAAGGGCATTTTACTGATTTAGAAAATATATTTCGACATTATGTAGATCTAAATCTTTACAAATAACATTGCCACTCACAACTAGCCTTAGTTCAGTTTAATTCATGTATTGAATACCTTCTGTGTGCTGGGTACTGTACAAATTACTGGGCATAAATTAAGATTCAGACCCTGTCCTCAAGGAGCTTATAGTTATTTATTAGACATTCATTGAGAGCTTATGTACCAGGCACTATGCATATAATTTGTGGGGACTACTGCTGCTTCCCAGGTGGCACTAGTGGTAAAGAACCCACCTGCCGATGCAAAAGACTGGATTTGATCTCTGAGTCAGGAAGATCCCATGGAGGAGGGCATGGCATCCCACTCCAGAATTCTTGCCTAGGGAATCCCATGGGCAGAGGAACTTGACTATAGTCCATAGGATCGCAAAGAGTCAGATGCAATCGAAGCGACTTAATGGCATGCACTGCTACGAATAATCATTCGTTTCATGTGTTTTTCTCATTCGTTGAGCTAGATAAGGTCTGGCTTAGTAGCAGCTCTAAGGAAGCAGTATACCTATTTTCATATCAGATATAGTTCATGTCAGCAAAAAAAGACATCTTAAATGATTTTCTCTTCTGCCTTTACACACCTTCCAAGGGAGCAGTGATGTTTTTGATAGCTTTACATGTAGCTTTAAAAAGAGATGGGTAACATTTATAACAGTGCCTCCTGCTGGTAGATCATAGATGTTCAATCCTGTTGTCTCTAGAATTTGTAGTGCCCACGTGCGGTTTGGTTACTTCAGGGCTTCTTCTAAGGCCGTTAAGTGGGAAAGAGTCTATTGCATACAAGGTATAAAGTGCTTCTTTAAACAGTCTATTTCTAGAACTTAAATTGTCCTGGGACCAGGTCTTGATATAAAAATTCATAGAAGCCTGTTTTTCACAGAGTGTGGTAACTCCTTGCCTAGTGCTGTAGTGTTAAAATTCACATTGGCCAGGTTGTTCTGTAAATTAAACACTGACAGCTACCCTCAGGGGAACAGCCAATGTATTTATGATGATGTGCTGATTACACAAAATACACTGCAAGCAGAAAACAGCTGCAGAGAACAAACCTCTTAAAAAGAATACAATTACAAATAGCACCCTCAGTATTTCTAGTGGTGAGCGTAGAATACAGCATGCTAATGCAGGTTTCTTACTTAGTCTGCCTGAAAACAAAAAATCTGAAGGAGGTAAGTTAAATTATGGTTGGTTGCACATGTGGTGCCAAGATTAGCAGTGAACAAATTCTGTTTCTGAAGAGCACAGCTATGTGTGGAGTAGTTTTACCCACCATCCCCCCATTTTTGTTAGTATGGTTTATTAGTGGTTTTCTTATATATATTATAATAGAACATGGCCTAGAGGTGATAAGGGTTCTGGACATTTGAAGGCTTCTATACAATGAATTGAGCAGGAGAGTATCAGAATTGTTTTTAAAAAATTCAATAGAAATTTCATGTTAGAGATTGAATGTCAACATTTTGTTTGAAGATGGACCACTATATTTTCATTGTTATTAATGGTTTTGAAGATGTTTGCCCTTGGAATTAATAAAAGGAGTCATGAGTCTGAATCTATGGTAAGATCTCAGATTTCTTAGATTCTCTTTTTCAAGAATTTGATGTTTTAATACACTGTAGTAACTGTGCGATTACATATTTTTAGGAGAATCAATTCTCAAGTATGCCCCCTTTCATCCCTGCATGTTCCCAGTGGTGTGCAGACAGGTAAGATTTTTTTTTAGGAAAAAAAATTTGGGTTTCCCTGTTTGAGACTCTCTCTGTTACAGTTCAGGGTCTGTATCTATAAAATATTTCAATCACTGACCATGCTAGTTTCTGTTTAAATCAGAAGAAAATATGTTGATCTTCCAAGACATAAATTTACTCAAGCCATTGGCGAGGTATATAGCAGGAGGATATAGTGATTGGAAACAGTTCACTTCACCCGCCTGAAACTAAGAATCAACTCTTCAGTATATGGATCACTGGTATATAATAATCGACTATTATTGGTCTGTCCATTGGTCTCTTTTTAAATCAGTTTGGAACCTCCTGCAGTTATTTTCTTGCTCTGCTGACATCAATCCCATGTGGCAGAGGAGTTGTGTATAACCGCTTTGGTTTAATCAATAGAATAATTGATAAACCAGATAAGATTTAAACTGATTATAGCCCCAACAGAATTCCCCAGAGGCCTTGGACTCTCTTAATTTTGACATGTGTGTTGTGTACCCTGAGGATGAAGTGCAGTTTGAATTATCTGTTTTTATTTGCTTAATGACGGGGAGGGTGTTAAAGTCAAATGTTTAATTAACCCAGCAATGGGCTGCGTTGTCACTTACACACAGCTGATTGAGATATCTCATGGAGAATACTGAATAGGAATGATAATGTGGCACTGGGACGGAAGATTGCTTTTTCAATCCATTTGCTGGGTCACTGCTTTGAATGTCTTATTGGATGAAAGGCATTCAGCCTGGAGAAAAAATTCAGCATTTAAGTACGTTTTGTTCTCTTCTCCTACTCTAACCCCCCTGCCCAGAAGTTAACTAAAACAGATATGTTCTAGGTTTAATAAGCCATTCATGTACTAGTAGGAGACCAGGGTAGTCAGTAGCCTGAAGCTACACAATTTCCCATGGAAACGGAAAAATCCTAGTAGCCTCCAAGGTATTCTAAATGTGAACTCTTTTGTCCCTTACATCCCTTGTCCCTTGCCATTATTGTGGAGTTGTCTTTGGTCACTTGTCTCTTGTCTCTTTCTTCAGTGTTTGTGTAATGTGCAGCTACCTCTAGGGCCACAGGCAGACCTTTTCCTCCTAAAGAAGCTTATTCTCCAGTACACTTTTGCCATTCACGCAGTTAGGTTCTACTTGGTTATATTTCTGATCAAATATTTAAAGAGATGAAAATGTGAAGCATATAGATTCTTGTTCCCTTTGCTACTGCTATTATAAAACAGTTGGTTCCAGGTATGTTTTATCTGTTAAGAAGCAGTTTGCTTTCTATATGGACTAAAATCTAGGCCAAGAAGAATTCTGATAGCCCACACATCAAAAATGCAGTTTAGGCAATTGGAGTTTTAATGACTTGCTGCCCACAAAAAATTTCTGACTAGCTTTGTAATCAATGTAAAATTCTTTGGAGGCATATTGAGCAAAACTTAAAAAAAATTTTATCATGGCTTTTCTTTGTAGTTCTTGTGTATCCTCTTTCTGTCCCCTGAAGATCTAAGCCAGGAATTTACTAATTTTTTTCTTTGCTTTAGTCGTTTGTATTCCAGAAAGCACAATAGGGAGAAGGATGCAAGATTGATTTTTGTGTGTGTATATGTCCTCTTGAAAGCATAGTCTGGGGCATGACTACTTGGCGGGGGGGGGGGGGGGGGGGATTTACTGAGCAACAGAAGCATGCAGCTAGTTTTCAGGCGCAGGTTGGACTTTTGCAGGTCAAGGCAGACCAGACGAATAGCTTATCTTAAGGGACGCAAGTAATAGACCAAATATAGAACAGCTATTTCAGGAATCATGTAGGTCATTTAATTATCCATTATGATTGAGTAGCTAATGCTCTTTTGGCAATTACATGACCTCTGTTATTCCTGAAACCTTTCCAGGCCCCCATGGGTCGAATGACCCACCAGTCAGTGCTTGCAGACTATTCCACTCAAAAGGAAAAGAGATTCTGGGAGCTACCGGCATTTAGAAATAGCTGTGCTTTCTTTACCAATCACTGCCCAGAATATTCTTTGTATTGTAGTCAGTGATCAGCAGCTGGTTTTGAAGTCTGTTGTTCCTTCCTTGTCTGCAGGAGCACGAGTTACATTGGTTTCCACAAAGGGCAATTGTGGCAAGCAAACTTTAATACCAAAGTTGGTTATGATGGTATTCAGTATACAGAATATGATGGTTTACAGAATAGTACTGGTTCTGTACTACAAGAACAAGTGCTGCAGTATTAAAACTAACGTTTAGTATTTGTCAAACCAATTATTCATTACAAAACTCCGAAGTTCTGGTGATTTTTTCATTCCATAGCTCGACAGAATACCATTGACAATACTAATAATAGATTTAAGAGACTGTTGATTAAATTAGCCTGGTCTGAATTGGTTAATCATTATTTATTCAATTAAATAATCATGCTTATATGTGAAATCTAAAAAAAAAGAAAATGATACAAATGAGCTTATTTGTGAAACAGAAGTAGACTTACTGATATAGAAAGAAATTCATGGTTACCAAAAGGGAAAGGGTGGTGGTGATAAATTGGGAGTTCAGGATCAACAGATACACACTACTATATATAACATAGATAAATGACAAGGATCTACTGTATATAGCACAGGGAACTATATCTAATACCTTATAATAAACTATATGGAAAATAATCTGAGAATATATATATATATATTTATGTGTTGTGTGTATTTATATATCTATAACTGTATCTGAAGAACTTTGCTATACTGTGAAACTAACAACATTGTAAGTCAACTACTCTTCAGTTTAAAAAAATCATGCTTAAGTGATTATCTGATTTTTAAAATTTAGATGCTGATCCAAAACAATAATTCTGGAACATTTAGGTGAATGTTTCTGACTTATTTTTATTTCCATTCTCTAACATTCCGTAGGCTTAAGAGAAAATAATTTTGTTAGAATAACATATAACCATATCCTTTAAGTGGAGAACATTTCCATTGTTATAGGAATAGTCTTCTATTAGAGAGAAAGAAAAACCTTTAAAATTTTGTTAGACACCAAAGAGCATTGTTTAAAACAACAACACTAACAACTCAACAATATATGTGTGTGTTTGTCCCTGGGGTAGTAAAATTTGCTCTCTTCCCAAATTTCTCATGTACTCACTCCAGGTTAATCAGCTTTTTATTTTGTTGTTTGGTAATATTAACAAAAAACTGAGGACATGAATTGATATTTATAACCTTTGACCCTTCAGAAATAGAAGCCTTCTCACTTAAATTTTAAATCCTTTAGGCCAATACTGCCTTGGTGTATGGCTTAAGACCTGTAAGAAGGTAGTCGTTGTGGATTATATTAGTTTTTTTCTGTTTAAAAACATATTTTCCTCATTATATATTAATATATGTATGTGTGTATATATTCCTGTAATGGAGATGAGCAGAAAATGAAAAGCAGAATTTACAGTTAAAACAAAAGTTAGAGCTTAAACTCAAGTATCCGAATAAGGAGTATAGTTTGTCTACTTGGCATTTTAAAAGGAAAGCAAAGGCTATAAAGCAAAATGTGATGTTTGATTTCTTATTGGTAAGTTTCTATTCTTTAAGGCATACCCTTCAGGACCTATGCTGAACCATGTTATTCACCGTTGGAAACCAAAAATCTATATAAGTCAATGAGTGGAAATGATATTTGCAATTTTAAAGACCTGAAAATTCATTATGACTTCGTATAATTAGTGGAAAAGCCTACAGCATAACAAACCCACAGAATAATAATTTCTTAGTAATAAGGGAAAAAAGTGATTAAATAAGGGACGATGCACAATAGAAATATACACCTAAACATAAATCTTAACCTAGCCCATTGTGGTTTCCACAAATTTACTTATTTACTTGGGATGGTTTTATTTTCACTCCAAAATGGATAGGCATTTTGGGGATATTATAGTTTATCAACTTTAAAGGACCCCTAAATTTCTTTTACAATATTGTTGAATTGTAATAAAATGAGAATATACTAAAGCAGGGAAGACATCCAAGGTGATGAAAGTCATTTAGCAGGAAAAAAAACTCAGGAACAGGAATGACAGAAATAACTTTTGCAGAGAGAGGGATTTTGGCATACATCGTAAGGGTTCTATAGTTCTCAATCCCATTTTGAGAAATCAGAAAGATCTGCGGAATGCAGATGTCCTTGAGTTACAAAAATAACCAGATGTCCTTATTAGTAGAAGCAAATGTTTGCCTCTTAATTCACACAAAAGTATATGCATAGGGTCTCTGGATGAAATGTTGTGTAAATATGGCAGCAAAGAAAATTGTGGTGTGAAAGGATCTGTCCTAAACATATAAGCATAAAGGTTCTATCTTGAAAAGGAAAACAAATTATTTCAGATTCATGTAGGTTTAAAAGTAAGAGAAGTAAATTAAACTATTTATACTTTTGTTCACCATGATAGGTGGGTTTTTATTATTATTATATATGCCTTTTAATCCCAAATACCCCTGCTGAATTTTTATTCATTTTACTGTACTTGTTTAGCTACTTTGTACCTTTTCATTGTGTTTTAAACAGTAAAACCATATGCATGAAACTCATTTTTTTCTGAGCAAATGATAGTCGTCTTGGTTGCAGTAGTATATAAATGCACCCTTTGCAAGCCTATTGGGATTTTTAAAATATTAAGCCATATTGTTAGAAATAGATGTGGTTTGGTGACTGTTAAGCAGAATAAAGTATAAAAAAATTACTTGTAAAGGCAAGGTATGAAGTTTTTCTGTTTGTTTTTAAATCAGGCCTTTAGAGTCAAAAAACCCTTTAGCGTTTAAGTAGACTATTGCTTCTGATGTGGAGCATATTAACATAATTACAGACTCTTTTATATAGTACTCATAGTTATTGCTAAGTTAACGTTCAAACCTTTGATTAAGAGGTCACAAAGCTGAATGTGTTCAGACAGCTGTGTAATATCTCTCCTGTTCACAAAACAGAACTGTTCTGGCTTTTTTTTTTTCTCCTGTTTCTCATATTTATTGATAGAAATCTTTTGTCCTATACTAGCTATTCTTTTAATGGTGAAATATTAAAATGCTGTATTATGATACATTCTGTAACTTGAAAGTTAACAAAAGCAGCTCTGCTCCTTCATCTCCTTGCCTTGTCACTCCCTGGTGCAGCTCTCTCTTCCATCCTTCTTATCAGAGTATCTCAGTGCTTAGTTGAGCTTGTTTATCTTAAAAGAGCAGGAGGCAGGCTTTTAGGGAGTAAAAGCTGCATGTTCCAGTATAACAGGCACCAATGCTGTTTGACTTGAAAAACATTTGATCTCTTACATTAACAGCCATGTCACTGTAATAGGACTACAGCCGGGCTGTTGTTCAGTTTTCTATTATTTTAGCTTTGAAATAACTGTTAGAACTGCTCCAAAATCTCCGTGTTTAAAATTATATATTGGCTGTCCCTCCAGGACTCGTAAGTAAACAAGGTGATGTGTGTGGCCAGAGGCAACATATTTTGTTAGCTTTGTTTTAAATAAGAACTTTCCCTATCTAAAGGTGGTTTTTGTCTGATCCCTGATAGTGCGGCATGACTTTGCTTTTGTAAATTTGTGTATCTTTAAACAGATCATTTTTGGTTTTTAATGTGTGTGCTCCGTAACTATTAATTATGAACTTTAATATTTTTCTCAAATAATGAAGCATTTAGTTTTCTCATGAAGCTTAACTTGCAATAACCCTGCACACTTTCCCTAAGTACAGCAGTTTGTGCAGCAGTTGTTGAAAATGGGCAAGCAAGGATTTAAGGGGTATTATGTTTGTTAGACTTAAATATTATTTCATTTTATTTTAAAATATTCAGTTCTTGGTAATTTCTGTGACAGAGATTGTTTGTTGGTTGGAATCAGGTAGCAGTATTTAAAGAACGGAAAATAAAATTTGTAAAATCGGGTGGTTATTCTCTTCCTTTTTAAGAGTACCTCACATTGTAACAGCAATAGAATGGCAGCTTATTGTAGTAGTGGTAGAATGGCAGCAGACAGTTTACTCCTTCCTTTTTTCCTTCCTCTAACTATCTGTTTTCAAGAACCTAGTTTGTTTCCCTGTTCTAATTCATTTCTCATATGATACAGCATTGCCAGACTACCGGGCCCTTTCTTTGCATTTTACCTAAAATACATATATCAGCCAGCACAAGCATAATTGGTTGAAAGGCAGCCATCTATCTGAGGAGTTCTTCTAAATACTGAATGTGTCATGTGCTTTGACATGACATATCTGTAATATCTGAATACAGAAAGCACTTTTTGCGTTAGCTGTAGGTGTTGAAGCAGTAGTGTGTTTTAAGAATGTGAGCTGTGCAAATTCTAGCTTGTGAGGTAATGACAAGTGTTTGCCTGCATAGACAATATATTTTTCCCCTTGAGGTACCCACACACCTAGTTTCCCTCAAGCTCATCATCTCTGTCAGGTTAATCAATAGGCACCGTATGGCAGAGGGTCAGTAATCAGTGTCATCGTGCCTTTAAATCGTGTTGAAAATTTGCTTAAAGCCTGGGCCAATTAACATCGAGATGATGAATGGATGGGAAGATGGGAAGAGCCTGACGCTCAGGGGCTTTGTGAGGAGGAGATGCTCAGCTGTTGAGCAGCAGACACCAGCGAATAAAATCAGCCATTCATGTGAGCTCAGTCCACCCACTCTTAATGATAATGTCAATCTAGCAAAATATATACACATTGGAGTTGTCACGAGTTCATAAATCAAAGGAGTTTGTCAAAGGCATTCAGATTAACGAGGCAGCAGCAATAACAAGTCAAATTTGCATAGAGAATTGCTCGAATCTCAGTAAATTATGATCCTGTTTTTCATTTGATTATTTGCTAATGTCTCAAGAGGGAGAATGATTATATTAGCATGCAAAATCTACTCCAGAAGTAGAAATCTGAGGTATAGAAGACCAGCACACTATGACAATTAATCAGTTTCTGCATACTAGCATAAATGCACAAGGCCCAGAAATGAACTTCTTTTTTATTATTATTTCTCCTTGCCACTGATCCAAATGGTTCAGCTTGACAGAGACTTTATATTGCTTTAACAGTGTTTTGAATTGTGCCTGCAGGCAAGACATAGTTATGCAGCTATAACCAACCTATCCATCTGCCAACCAGATTGGAATTCTCCTATCCAAGGCTTCCATTAACCCCCACTGACAGCTCCAAACAGGATTAAGAATTTGGAAGCATAAAAAAATAGTTGTTCTTTGCAAATATACACAATCCCTTTGCATTTTGAGAAAGGCTGCATCTGTGTTTTATAATTAGTGTTGGACAGTGTAGCAGAGGGGAAAACCTACTTGGTGTCTTTTGGACTTTTGTCACAGGGAGTAAGGTGGTACTAATGGAAGTTCTGTGTTTGGTTGCCCCCGAGAGTGCTTTCCATTCCATCCAGTTCCTAATACTGTGCTTGGATTGGTGTATTACTAGAAAATATCACTTCTGGGAAACTTTAACTGGTGGATCTTGTTGAAGTTGAGCAACATAGGGAGGCTTTGAAGTGGCTGTGGTTTAATAGAATATGTCAAATGATAAACATGCTGGGGAAGCAATGTGTGTGAGAACATGCCAGAGAATGTTATCTTATGAGGACACTTGAGGCCCTCCCTAAAACTGATCCTAGAATAGTATGCTTCAACTTCTGAACTTGACCTAAGTTTTCTCCATTGTATCCTAGAAGAATTAATTAAAATTTGTTTAAACACACAATATACACACTACACCCGCCACCCCCAGACACACCTTTTTTTGTCACCTTTCATTGAATAGTTTGAAAGACTTTTATCCATGTAGCTAACTCAAACTTGCAGAAGGATAATTGTTCCTATTTTTGAAAATTGCAGGTCATATATATTTTTGGAGGTTATAATTAGTTCCAAATCATATAATAAGATAATGAGAAAAATATTAATCCAATTACTGATTTACAGATCAAGCCCATGCATAATATAATGTTTGCAACTAGCTATAGAAATTGGCCTCAAGATTTTTCTCTTTACATGGGTTATCATTTTACATAATGATAAACAACTGATTCAAAATCAGAGTTTTAATTCACCACAATTTGCCTGCTTTGCTAAAATGATACAGTTTTTCCTGGCTATAGAGACCATTGAATTCTCCCAGTGAAGAGTTGTGGCATAGGTGGAAAACATTACTTCTAGTTTTAGAGCCGCTTATTTTATTTATAGCAGATGTCTTTTCAAACAGGCTTAGGCTGTTGCACCATCCAACCTTGAGCAAGATGCTTACTCAAAGATTATTATGAGCCATTATGAGTGGCTTGACTTTTCATCACTGTGTAAATTAGTTTAGTTTTTTATTTGATTATATAATCAACTCTTAATTATCCATGTCATCAGGAGTTGTGTGTTCGAATAGATAACTGAAAACAGTAAATAAGCCACTTACTAGGTAATGGAGAATATTGCTCCATCCATAAACCTCTGAAAAGCTAGGAATGCTTTACCAACTGAAGAACTTTTCCTTCTTAATGAAGGGTTGGCAAACTTTATTTGTAAAGGATCAGATAATAAACATTTGAGGTTTTGTGGTCCGTAGGATCTCTGTCCTGACTACCCACCTCTGCCATGGCAGTGTAAAAGCAGCCACAGATAAATGGTAATAAATGAGGATGGCTAAGTTTCAATAAAACTATTTAGAGCAGGGGCTTACAAACTCCTCCTGTAAATTATACTGGCATTAAATTGATAGAATGATAAGACTGTAGTTGACTCTCACTTTGAAGTTTCTCTGCTGTGGAAACCATTTTTAAAGCTAGCTGGATGGTGTGGGTGTAGGGTTTCAATTATATATTAAGACCTTATTATCTGTATATTATGTAATGTGTTGGGAGGTAGAGGGAACTGCTGGGGTCCAGCCCCGGGGTATCCAGGGAATTCGAAGCGGGGACAGAGTTGGCAAGGAAAAACTGTTTATTTAGAAATATAAAGAGAGATTAGGAAAGAATAGTGTAGTAGGAAAATTAGTGGAGAAAAGAGGCTGAACAACTTGATTTACGTGGAAAACCAATAAAGTTCCAAGACAAGGAACTTGCACCGTCTACGTAGGCCACCGGCGCCCACTTGAATATCAGAGGGTGCCCTGCCTTGGGCTCCCTCTCGTATGGGTCTTAGAAGCCAGGGCAAATAAGTAGACACGGTGAGCCTCCATGCTCCAGATGGGAATTCAGCCAGAAAAGGGAGAAAAGAACGACATGGGGGAGCCAAGCATTGGTGCCAGACCCACAACTTTATTTTCAAAAGTAGCTTATATACCCCAAGTTGTACATAAAGAAATAATGGAATATGCAGAGTTATGCAGGGGCAGCAGTCCTGACCCTTATTGAGACCAGGCTTTCTTTTTGCATACCTTCCTGTATACAAAAGGTCTCAGGTGGTTTACATTATCTTCTGGCCAGGGGACCTGTTAACATTTTTATGGCTCTTTTCCTAGATAAATGTCTATCAACCAAAAAACTCTTTTTCCCTTGAAGTGTTTTTTTTTTTAATCTGCATCACCCTCAAAGTACTAAATAAAGTTACATCCCTGTAGAACAAAGGTGCAGTGGGTTATAACAAAGAAAGTACTTAACTCAAAGATCTAACGTTGCTAATACCAGGTCTACTACCTGTTTTTTCTACATGCCAACTATATCTACAAATAAAAGAGATGAAAATTTGGCAGCAAGTATTGGCTCAACAAATGAAACCCTTAATCAGTCCTATTCTAATGATTTTGACTCCTCAGAAGCGCCTACATTCCTAGGATCTTTTAAGCTTACTGTGCCTCTCGCGGTCGGGAGGCCACAAACAATCACATGCACAGCTGTAAGAGTCCGGCAGGCAGGCTAGAAAGCCATCAGAGGGGTTTTTGGATTGAAACACTCGTATTATGCCCAGGAGATTTGTTATCTAAAAGCTCTAAATTAACTTTTTCCAGAAAAAGATGGTAGGGGAACCGCCCCCTGTTAATGTCAGAAGAGTAGGTGGAAAGCATAACACAGTAAAGCAGGCAGACTCTGGTTTTGGGGGGTGGATGCTCGGGAACAGGGGGTCTCCTGAGGCTCGATCCCACCTTTGCATATGCCGAGCCTCCTTCCTCATGACCTTTGCCACAGGTGGAGTTCTCACGCTGGCTCCAGGCAGGGAACCACAAAGACTGTCCAGTAAGCTTTCAGTCTTATTGGGTACTTGAGAGTAAATACAAACATTCATCTATTTAAGTGCCAAACTGTGTGGACCAAATAAAAATGTTAAGAAATTTCCAGTAAGATAAGATGGAATAGTTGTATACTTTCTTAGAGGAGAAGAAGTTGAAGCTCATTTTAAAAATGGGTAGGACTTGAATTGATCAAGTAATTGTGTTTATAATTCTAGACTAGTGTTAATAAGGATCCTTCTAGCTTGGAAATTTCAAGACCAAATCATGTTTATGAGACTCTGAAGAGACTTGTTTAACTAGGGCGGAAAAAAGTAAAAGTATGTTGACGGAAATAACTTGATATAATGTAGCAGAAAATTCTGAAAGATCTTAAAAACCAGGCCTAGAACTTCATATTTGATTTCATGGAAACAAAGAGCCACTATAAATTTTTGAAGAAAAAATTAGTGGTGGTTAAGAAAGGTTAATCTGGCAATAGTGCTCAATCTAATAAACAGTTAAAAACTCATATTATGCTCTCAAGCTTTGTGGGAAAGATTGAAAGCAAAGGAGAAGAGGGTGGCAGAGGATGAGATGATTAGATAGCATCACTGACTCAACAGACATGAATCTGGGCAAACTCCGGGAGATAGTGAAGGACAGGGGAGCCTGACATGCTTCACAGTCCATGGAGTTACTAAGAGTCAGATATGACTTAGCAACTGAACAACAACTACTGGAAAGTGAAGGGGAAAAAGAAACTGGCCCTGCCCTGAAGAAACCTACAATGCAAGGTTGGGGTGGAAAGCTTGTTCATACAGAGATATAATAGAGAAATAAACAATGTTTCCAAATAGAAATAGAGTGCTAATTCGAGTGCTTTTCTTATTTTGAAGAATGATAACATGTAAATGGTGCAGGAGACTTTAATGGAAATCGGCCTAATTGTGGATGCTATCTGTACTAAGAAGTTTGGATTTATCCTGTAGGTGACAGAGAGCAATAAAAGGTTTTTAGCAGAGAAGTAGTCTTTTTAGAACAATGATTCCGACAGTAGTATATGAAATGGAGCAGATACAGATTTAGGCAAGGAGGCCAGAAGGCAATCTCAACAGTAGTAACACTGATAAGAGGAATTGGTGATCTAGAGTAAAATGCAAAACTAAGGTTAGATCTATCAAAATACATGACTCAAAGGAAAAATTGAAGACCTAAAATTGGTGTCAATCTATTTAAAGAAAAAAAAAGAAAAGGTGGGGATGGGAGGGATGAGTAAAAATTGACTCTGAGGATTTAAGTCTGGGATAGAAAGTTGAGAAGGAAAGAGCTAGCCTAAAGTGGGTGAGGATGGTAAAGAGTGCTTTAAATTTGGATATGTTGATTTTGAGATAGTTTTTTTTAATGTGATTCCTTTTTTCTTTTTTATTCACCTCCAGATTACTTCTGGAAACATTTTATCCAAAACACATAACATCCTGAGATCTAACACATGAGCATTAGTAATATTTCATTTGACTTTTACCTACCAAGTCTGTTTTACTGACCATTTCTGTTACCAAGTCTGCATGTCTGCAGCTGTTATAACTCTAATGCTTCCAGTTTGAAGTTAAATTCAAAGTTGTCAGTGAGGCTTTTATTCTGCCCTTAAAAATTCTAAACTAGTGAATGCTGGGTTAAGGCATAAATATTCAAGTTAATATAAAAGGTAACAAGTTATATAGTATAAATATTTTAATGCTAATATTTATACAGTATTGTTGCTCCAGGACTACACAAACATTCTGCAAATAATTTACTATAATGAAATGTTCCATCTGAGTGTTGTGAATGAGTTGTTTTGAGCAGTCAGGTTTTTCTAGTTGGCTCAAGGTTAAGTGGTAAAATACAACTTTTATTTTTATTGAAGGAATTATTTTCCCTCAGTTTATTTTTCATTTATCTGACTTCTGTTTTTCCATTTATTAACATATTTTCTTCTGGATTTCATCTGTTTGGTTAATTTTTATTTTGACATAATTTCAGATGTACAGAAAAGTTAAAAGAATAGTAAAAAATAAATAAATAAATAAAATCCCCTTATACTCTACATAGATTCTCCATATGTCAACACATTTGCTTGATCTCTATACATGAAGTGAAGTGAAGTGAAAGACTCAGTCGTGTCTGACTCTGCGACCCCATGGACTATACAGTCCATGAAATTTTCCAGGCAGCAGGTAACCCCTTCTCCAGGGGATCTTCCCAACCCAGGGATTGAACCCAGGTCTCCCATATTGCAGGCAATCAGTTCAGTTCAGTTCAGTCGCTGAGTCGTGTCTGACTCTTTGTGACCCAATGAACCACAACACGCCAGGCCTCCCTGTCCATCACCAACTCCCAGAATTTACCCAAACTCATGTCTATTGTGTCGGTGATGCCATCCATCTCATCCTCTGATGTCCCCTTCTCCTGCCTTCAATCTTTCCCAGCATCAGGGTCTTTTCAGATGAGTCAGCTCTCCGCATCAGGTGGCCAAAGTATTGGAGTTTCAGCTTTAACATCAGTCCCTCCAGTGAACACCCAGGACTGATCTCCTTTAGGATAGACTGATTGGATCTCCTTGCAGTCCATTATAGGCATATACATATATATTAATGGGCTTCCCGGTGGCTCAGTGGCAAAGAATTTGCCTGCAATGCAGGAGGTGCAGGTTCAATCCCTGAGTCGGGAAAATCCCCTGGAGGATGGCATGGCAGCTCACTCCAGTGTTCTTGCCTGCTGAATCCCATGGATAGAGGAACCTGGCAGGCTACAGTCCATAGGGTTCCAAAGAGTCAGACATGACTGAAACAACTTAGCATGCACACGTATATATTAATATCAATTTATTTATTATTTTTTCTGAGCTCTTTTAAAGTTAGTTGCAGACACATGTCCTTTTACCCCTAAATATTTTCATTGCATATTTCTAAGACCAAGGACATTCTTTAAATAACCACAGTACAAATGATGCAAATGAACTTATTTACAAGAAAAAATAAACTCACAGACATAGAAAACAAACCTAACCTAGGGTTACCAAGGGGGAAAGGGAGGAGGGGTTTTGGAATTTGGGATTAACACTACTACCGTATATAAAATAAACATAAGGACCTACTATATAGCACAAGGAACTATAGTTAATATCTTATAATAACTTGTAATGGAAAAGAATCTGAAAAAGAGTAAATATAAATGTATAGCTGAATCACTTTGCTGTGTACCTGATACACTGTAAATCAACAATACTTCAGTTTAAAAAAAAAAAAAAACAAAACACCCCAGTCCAGACTGTCGAAGCCAGGAAGTTGAATGTATAAACAGACTTTGGTACATCCATACAGTGCTACTACTTGCCAATAAAAAGGAAAGAACTGCTGAAATATGAAAGAACACAAATAAATCTCACAAATGAATGTATTTATTATGTTAGGTGAGAAGACAAACTCAAAAAATCACATACTATATGATTCATTGTATGATGCCCTAGAAAAGACAGAATTATTGAGACAAATAATAAATCAGTGATCCCTAGGGGAAGGAGTTGACTATATCAAGGGGAATTTGGAAGGTAATGTAACTGCTTTACATTTTGATTGTGATGGTGGTTATATAACTTTATGGTTTTCTCAAAACTCAGTAGAACTATACACCAAAAAAAATTGTTTTTCCACATGTTAATTTTAAAAGTAGAGAAACAATCAGGAAATTAACATTGATATGATGTTATTAGTTCATCTAATAGACTTCTTCCAAATTTTTCCAAAAACCTTATATCATAATGCCCACTCAATAACTGCCTGTCAAGAACAGATGAAGTAAAGGGTGGAGAAGAAAATTGTGGATATGGGCTCGATAGTCCTTACTCACCCGGTTAGGCTCAGATCACTTATTTTTCACTATATAATTCAGTGCAGAGGAGTTTACCATCACTTTTGTTTCAGCTCCTCCCCCCACCAAGTAACTTCAGATCACAGGCTATATTCAGTTTTCTCTTTTTAGTTTTCTTTAACCTGTAGCAGTTCCTTAGTCTTCCTTTGTATTTTATGACCTTGACACTTTTTTGTAGGTACAAACTAGAAAAATTCTAAGATTTCCCTCAATTCAGCCTAGTCTGTTGTTTCTCATGAGCAGATTGAGGTTATATGTTTTGGGCAAGGTTACCTCAGAAGTAATAATGTGTTCTTCTCAGTATATCATATCAAGAGGCACATAATGTTAAGGTGTTTTCTACCAGATCTCTCTTCTGTGAGGCTATTTTTTCTTTTGTAATTATTACGTATCTTATGTAGAAATATTTTGAGATTATGTGATTATCCTCTTATTTGTCACCTGCTAATTTGTATGAAAACTAAGATCATGGCATCTGGTCCCATCACTTCCTGGGAAATAGATGCGGAAACAGTGGAAAACAGTGTCAGAATTTATTTTGGGGGGCTCCAAAATCACTGCAGTCACCATCTGCAGTGAAATTAAAAGACGCTTACTCCTTGGAAGGAAAATTATGACCAACCTAGATAGCATATTAAAAAGCAGAGACATTACTTTGCCAACTAAGGTCTGTCTAGTCAAGGCTATGGTTTTTCCAGTGGTCATGTATGGATGTGAGAGTTGGACTGTGAAGAAAGCTGAGCGCCGAAGAATTGATGCTTTTGAACTGTGGTGTTGGAGAAGACTCTTGAGAGTCCCTTGGACTGTAAGGAGATCCAACCAGTCCATTCTAAAGGAGATCAGTCCTGGGTGTTCATTGGAAGGACTGATGCTGAAGCTCAAACTCCAGTACTTTGGCCACCTCATGTGAAGAGTTGACTCATTGGAAAAGACCCTGATGCTGGGAGGGATTGGGGATGACAGAGGATGAGATGGCTGGATGGCATCACTGACTCAATGGATGTAAGTTTGGGTGAACTCTGGGAGTTGGTGATGGACAGGGAGGCCTGGCGTGCCGCGATTGATGGGGTCGCAGAGTCGGACACGACTGAGTGACTGAACTGAACTGAACTGAATTTGTATGATGAGTCTTACCTGCATCTTTTAGTTACCCATAAGTAGAACTTAATTTAGCTTGATTGGACATAATTTAGACTTGGACATAATTTAGCTTGATATGACCAAGGGCAGTTGTGAATATTGCTTATTGGAATGCACCATAGTTAAAGATACAAGGAATAACTGTGCTACCGAACTAGGTGATGTTGGAGAGCACAGTCTTTGAGAACCACCAAGGTGACTATCAGGTATGTTGGCTGCTTAATCATTCCCGGCCATCCTCAAGACTGTAGAGCTATTAATTTCTTATTCTCTGGCTTTCTGGCTCTCCTCTTCACTCTGAGGTGGGTACCTTACTCCTTGCTTCTGATAACATGACTGTTTAATGTTACTACCTCTGTTTTAAGCAACAAAATAATTGAATTTTTTGAATTGATTGAATTGAATTGATTTGTTTTCTCATGGTGGATGGTCCAGTAAAAGTAAAAAATGATTAAAAGAAGTCGGGAAAAAGAGCAAAAAATGTTGGGTTAAATGATCTAAAAAAGAACTAGCTGTAACAGTGTTTTTCTCCTTTTCCTGCTTGTTAATGTTAAAGTTACCCTTTTTTTTAAAACAACAAAATAATATATATATCCTTTGCCCTGATGGGATGGAGAAGGGAAAGGAGCTCCTCTTCAGCTCTGTGTTCTGCTCTAAGGTAGTAATCATCCTTTAGCTCCCTTTATCTTTTAATACCTTAGACATTCTTATAATGCTCACTCAGTAGTTTCCCATCTAAATCAGGAAAAATAGAGGGTCAGGAAGAAGAAAATTGCTGATTTGGGCTAGATAGCCACTGAGCACCGAAGAATTGATGCTTTTGAACTGTGATGTTGGACAAGACTCTTGGACTGCAAGGAAATCCAACCAGTCAATCCTAAAGGAAATTAGTCCTGCATATCCATTGGAAGGACTGATGCTGAAGCTGAAGCTCCAATACTTTGGCCACCTGATTCGAAGAACTGACTCATTGGAAAAAACCCTGATGCTGGGAAAGATTGAAGGCAGGAGGAAAGGGGGATGACAGAGGATGAGATGGTTGGATGGCTTCACTGATGGACAGGGAAGCCTAGCGTCCTGCAGTCTATGGGGTCGCAGAGAGTTGGATACAACTGAACAACTGAACTGAACTGACTCATTGCATTAGGTTAAGATCACAGGTTTTTTTGCTAGGTAATTGCCATCAATTTTGTTTCATCCAAAGCACCTGTAGAGTAAAAATGTGATTTATAATGTCTTCATTATAACAGACTTTCACCAGAAAGTAATTAAGCTTCCAACTTTATTATGATGACATTTAAAAAAAAACAATTAATTTTGAAATATAGGACCTTATTGAACTAAACAGGTTTAGGTGATCTGAAATGGTATTTTATTTAAAGGAGGGTGTGTAACTTCATGGACTGGGAAGTAGTTACTTAACAGATTACAAGTTACTAAAATTGAATACTGGCTTAATTGAATACAATTCATTTGTATCGGAGAGTAAAAGTAGTTAGAATTCTGAAGTTATTGAGCCTCTATCCCTAGCTTGTAACATAACATTTTTTTCCTTTTCTTTGTATTGATTTTAGGGACCTTTAATGTAAAGTGATCATTACAAATGTAAAATAGCAAGTTAAACCTCATAAGAGATTTCTGGCCAGAAGGAATACCTTAGTGTGCTGGCCTATCAAGGTGTGACACAGAAGGCACACAGATGTTAGCCATAGAGGGCCTCTTGATACAAATGGAAAAAAATGTATACTATCTAAGTTTAAAACACCATTATGATCCTGTATTCAATTTCATACTTGTATGAAATTTTTCAGATAAACTCATGTTGGATATAATTTTTGGATCTGAAAGTAACTCTTCAGAATATGATGATTATATGTAATATAATGAGTAAATCAGCTGCACTTTCTAAAATACTAACATTACACACGTAATTGGATGAGAGCATGGCAACCTACTCCAGTATTCTTGTCTGGAGAATCCCATGGACAGAAGAGCCAGGCGGGCTATGTCCACAGGGTCGCAAAGAGTTAGTCACGACTGAAGTGACTTAGCACACACTCATACATGTAATTGTGGAAAATAGAGCCCAAATAGTGTGTATTTCAGTTTTCTGTATTTTGCCTTGCAGATAGTGATTTACATGTGTTGGTTACCAGACTTTTTTTCAGTTGTTTTTTAGTGTGGTAAAATACACATAAAATTTATCATCTTAACCATTTTAAAAGTATACAGTTCAGTGATATTAAATACATTCATAATGTTGTGCAACCATCACCCCCATTCATCTCCATAACTCTTCATCTGGTTAAACTGAAACTCTACCCATTGAACAACAATTCCCCATTCCTTCCTTCTCATAGCCCCTGGTAACCAACATTCTACCTTCTGTATGTATGATTTTGAATACTCTTAAGTGTGTTATGTCAGTGGAATCGTATTGTATTTATCTTTTTATGACTAGCTTATTTCACTTAGTATAATGTCTTAAAGATTCAACAATTTTGTGGTGTCAGAATTTCCTTCCTTTCTAAGGCTGAATATTGTTCCATTGTAAGTATATACTGCATTTTACTTAACCATTCATCCATCAGCGTACACTTGCATTGCTTCCATGTTTTAGCTGTTGTGGATAATGCTGCCACAAACACAGATGTACAAATATCTCTTTAAGATTCCCCCTTCAGTTCTTTTGAGTATGTACTCAGGTGGAATTGTTGGATCATATAGTAGTTCCTTTTTTAATTCTTTGAGAAACCATACTGTTTCCCATAGCAGATATACCATTTTACATTCCCCCCAAAGATGCACGAAAGTTGCAGTTTTTCAACAGCCTTATCAATACCTGTTATTTTTTGCTTGTTTGTTTTTGACAGTAGCCTACCTAATGAATGTGTGGTACCTTGTAGTTTTGCTGTTCATTTATGAAATGAGTAGTGATACTGAATATCCTTTCATGTGCTTGTTGACCATTTGTATATATTCTTGGGTAAATGTTCAAGTCCTTCATCCACTTTTGAATCAGGTGGTTCTGTTTTTTGTTGTTGAGTTTTTACAACATCTATATTCTGGATGTTAATTCTTTATCAGATAAATAATTTGCAATCTTCCCCCCCCTTTTTTATGGGTTGCCTTTTTACTCTGTTCATATTTAGAACTCTGAATTTGCTTCTAACTGAATTGTTATTTCCCTCTTTTTTAAGTATTAAACATCTCATTGACATTTTTTTTTTTCTCATTGACATTTTAGGGTCTTCTAACTGCTATTTGAGTTTATAGTGGCAAGAGTGGATTTTAACTGTTAAACCCTGATTAAATTGTATTGCTTTGAGCTAACTAAGCACTATTTTTAATAAAATCAAATCTGAGAAGAGAGGAAGAGAAATAACTAAATTTTTTAGGATCTGACTTAGAGAACTTAGACCAGTCAAACTTTACTATGGTTTAAAACTAATTAAGAGAAGGCAGTAATCCTTGCTTAAGTTGTTATCAGCTAAATATGAGTGAAGTCGCTCAGTCGTGTCCGACTCTTTGCAGCCCCATGGACTGTAGCCTACCGGGCTTCTCCGTCCATGGAATTTTCCAGGCAGGAGTACTAGAGTGGGTTGCCATTTCTTTCTCCAGGGGATCTTCCCAACCCAGGGATCAAACCCAGGTCTCCGGGATTGCAGGCAGATGCTTTACCCTCTGGAACTTTTTCGTGTCCAGTGCCAACCTGCATTTCTAAAGAAGGATAAACTAGACTCATAATGAATATGATCTGCTGGGCAGTGCTTAAATAAAGATGAAATACTTTCCCACCTAGGTCCCTACATACATTTATTTATATACATGGGCATATGTTTTCCTTTACATAAGTGTATGTCTATATGTATATAAATCTTCATATGAACAAATGCATAAATATACACGGTATTCTAGCTTACAGAATTAGAAATGTAATTCAGTTTACTCCCACAGAATAAGATTGAAGATAATGAGAACTGAATTAAAGCTTACTTTCTTTCACAGAATTCCTCAGAGAGAGAAGACTGTAATAATGGCGAACCCCCTAGGAAGATAATACCAGAGAAGAATTCACTTAGACAGGTATGAAATTCAGTCTTACTTAAAATAAAAAGCTACCAACAACAAAACAAAAGACAGGAAACCCTCAATTTGCCATTTGTTAAGTACTGGAGCTTAAATTAAGAATACTCTGAAGTTGGTCTGGCTCTCAAGCCATCAATTTCAATGAGTTAACATTGTTTTCCCAGTCATTTAAAAAATATCCTAGTTGTACAAGTACAGGGCAGTCAATTGTTTACACGTAGTGAAAACAAAATCAAAGGAAGTTTTCTTATTCAGGGAAAAATAACTTGAAATGTATCTTAAATGCAGATAGTAGAATAGTTTAAACCTTACTTTTTTTATTAAGATTCTTCATACACTAAAAAATAATAAAAACCAAAAGGGATCTGCCAGTAATGAAGTTAGCTCCTATAAGTCTGAGCAAATTTGTTTGCTTTTTCTGGAAGTAAAGGCCAATATTAATGACAACTTTAAAATAATTTTTACTCACCACAGTGCCGCCACTCCTCAAAGGTAATATATTCTTTGAAAGTTCAGTTCTGTGGTGCTCTGTTTTTAAAAACTAAAATGTTAAAAAAACATTTGGTCAAAAAATTGGTTCTTCTCACTGCCTGTAGCAACCTCTAACATCTTCCATCTCCCACTGGCAGCAAAAACAAGTTCTTACAGTGTTGCCAGAGAATAGGTATGCACAAATATTTATTTTAAATATAAAATTGGAGTAGATGAGCACCAGCAGTAGTAAAAATAATTTTAATTTACTTGCATCTATGGCATTATTCTAAGAAAAAGAAGAGATTGAATATTTGTGGAGCACCCACTGTGAACCTGATACTTAATTTTACTTAACCCTCACAAGAACCGTGTAAAGTTGCTAGATATGATTTCCAGTTTATAGATGAAGAAAATGGAGGCCGAAAAAGATTTGATGACTTGTTTAATTAGCAAGTCAGTGATTTGAAAGATCTCAGTGTTGCCAAAGCATTTTTACTTCAGCCCTCTACCTCTAGTCTGTAGACAGTGTTAATTTAGGGGAAAAGTAGTTGAAATTGTGACACATCATTCTTTTATTTATGTTAAAACAATTTTGGATGCAAAATTTTTTTATAAAAATAATTGTAAGTAGAAATGAATCAGTTCAGGAAGCTTTGTTAAATAGCCAGATGATCATCAAGCATTGATATTGTTCAGTTAGAGCTTTAACTCTTGGAGATAAACACCTGATCTGTAAATCTAAATATATAGGATGAAATTGAATAAGATAAATTTGGAAGTGGAAACACTCTGCCCACTATACAGAAACAACTGTCAGAAAACAATGACATGACAAAAAGTTTTGGCAACTTTATTTAAGCTAACAAACGAATTTTCACTCTGCAAAGTTATAAATTAATTTTAATAGGCTGATCCAGATGGTCCATTTGGAAAATGGATAGGCTGATCTGTTGAAAATTAAACTAAATTTATCTCTCTCATACTTCAAACTGAAGCAAGAGAGAGAATCGCGCCTATTAAGTCCAGCACATACAGATGGACCAGCAGGTCACACATGGGACTAATCTGATTCATTTAAAAAATAAATGCATACATTATTGAATCATTTTCTACTTGCAAGATCTGTTTCGTGCAGTGTTTGAAAAAATTTAATGTTTTTTTTTTCATTGCTTTTTTAGCAGGTTCTCTTTACCCCATCTGCTCTAATTTAACAACCGTTTTTTAGGTTTGTTTTTATCCTCCTAGTACTCCAAAATTATTTTTCTAATATCTGTCATTCAGTGTTGAGATCCAAGCTCTGGAGATTAATTAGGTCATGAGGCTTTCCCCCCTCCTTTCTTTGTAAAGGGTTTTATCTCTATTCTCTTTGTGAAGAGCATGAACTCAGTGTTCTTGGAAAGAGAAATGGCCTTTAGAAATGGGGAAGTAAGAGATCCTCCTGGGGCCCTCAGAGTCTTTTAGCTTCTGGGTGTTTTAACAGCCCCATGAATGCAGATTTGTAAATTTATTGCAGTGCCATCTGGTTTTTTGCTGGAACCAGATTACTGTTGGCTTGTGTCTGTCTATTGTGGTGGTCACTCCCTAGGAGCTTGCCCTCTCAATCTTAGGGATGAGTGATGAATAACAGGGGTCAATACAAGCGGGTCACAGGGCAGCTGTCCAGGACTGCTCTGAACTTGATTACCCCATCACTGAGTTTTTTAATGTAGGATATAGTATAGAAGCTGTTTAAACGCCCTCTTTTCTCTATGCATAGGACAATAATGAAATGCCATTTGCTCTCCCTACCCCACCTTTAGTCAAGTTATATAGATAAAAAGGTGTCAGAGCTGCCTTTTACCTCAGGTCGATGTAAGTAGGATTCGCATCATGTGGCCTAGTCCCTTAACCTGAGGTTCTTTTGCATACTATTTCTAATGGGGTTTACCACTCTTTAACCACTGATTTTGAAATACTTTTATGTTCTAATAAATTTAGTGTTGTTTTAAACTAATTTTAGAGCTTATATATATTATTCTAAAGTATAGTTTAATCATTGTTGGTAGCATATGAACACGCCTGTTAATTTAGAGTTATTTAACTGTTAGAGGAACTGGAAGAAGTATTATCACTACAGTTCTTACATTAAAAAGGTAAAAGGGAATATTATAAATAACTTTATACCAAAAATTTGGCATCTTTGATGACATGGACCAGTTCCTTGAAAAACACAACTTATACCAAAACAAGGTGAAACAAAATTTGAAGAGCCCTATGTCTGTTGAAAAAACTGAATTATCAAAAGGCCCACATAGTTTTCTGGTGAACTCTATCAAACATTTAAGGAATAAATAACACCAAAATAGAAAACAGAGTAGAAAAGAACACTCCCTGACTTGTATTATGAGGTTACCATAACCATAATTCTAAGACTTGAGAAAGACATTAGCAGAAAAAATATTGAAAGAGGAAGTCAGAAGACATTACTCGCTCTGTCACCAAGTTGTTTTGTATACCTGCTTTTCCATTTTATATCCAACATCAGAACGCAGTAGAGTTGGGAGGTGGGGGGGTAGGGGATGTAATTATTCTTTCAATTTTCTAAATTTCTGAATAATCTTCTGACCTCTTATTATTTTAAGTGTAAACTTCTATTTAAAAGATGTACAGAGTAGCTACAGTTCTCTTTTTACTTTTATTCCTAGAATGTGAAGCCCAGAAAACCATAGCAACTGTGTTCATAGTACTCATATCTGCAAACAAGGGCAAAGGCCTGAGAGGATACATGAAAGTACTCATTACTCTTTGAAAACATAGCCTTACAACATGCATACTCCTTCTTAGCTTCACATTGGTGCTAATAGGATCTGTCAACCCTGCCTTTCTCTGTAATTGAGTAAATTGTGACCTCGGTCTAATCCCTCCCCCATCCCCCATTCCCTTTGTGTATGTGTCCACTTACCATCCTGAGAACGTGGGTAGTGATAAATAAAGCATTGAGTAGAGCCGTCTCAACTCTTTGAAAGCAGCATGATGCCAGCCCTCTAGTTATATTTCTTTAAGTGTTTACGTTTTTCTGTATTCTTTCTCTTGTGTAGCTGGAACCCTGGGGATGCAAAGCCATGAGAGAGGCCAAGAAGCTAACAAAGTAGCTGTCTCCCTTGTTAGCTTGTTCCTTTATTCTTTAAAAACAAGATAAAAACCATCTGGCTCAGGGCATTACATTTTCCTCCCCCATGCACCTCTATAGATGCTTCACCTGCAGTGAGGGTTTACATTGATTAGGGAGGGAGCAGTAATTCAAGCTTCCATCCTCTTCAAGGATACTTTGCAGTCTTTAAAGGTGCTGACCCACTGAGTTAAACTGTCAAGGGAGGATAAAAAAGTATCTTCATCCCAGGAGGTAACAGCTGCCAGGTTTTCAACACCTTGCACGCTGCTGGAAAAATGTCGCAATTGTCAGCTGAAGAAAAATGACTCTGTTGTCATCTTCTGTTAATGACCGGGCCTTATGAAAGGAACTGCATAAGCCTTTTAGAAGGAATAAGTAGCTGTTTTCCTTTCCTACCACCCCACCCCTCCCCTAAATTCCTATGTTGTTCTAAACATTAACTTGAAGTAGATGCGCAGAAACCAGCGGTAAAGAACTTACAACAATCAGTGTAAGCATGGAGGTCTGACTGGCATAGCTCCTTTATACAGTTGGATGAGTAGGAGGAACAAGCACATCACTGACACAGAAAATGACATTATCATGTGTATGAACAAAACAACAACAACAACAACAAGTCATTCATAAGCCAGTGAACTGAGAGAAAACATACTGTATTTCTGCTCTTAGGAGGACAATTTGTTTTCAAGCAGCATCCAGATGGGTAAATACCACGACATTTCTTTTTCAGGAGAGCCACTTCCTTTATTAAAAAAAAAGAGAGAGAGAAACTCACTGAATTTACTTCCTTTAATAGCTCTATAGTGTGTATAATATGTAATGGCATTCCCTTCTTTCTGATTTGATTGATGAGGGGGAAAGGTTTAATGAAGTCCCTCATATCAGGCTGGCAGGTTTTTTTCCTATTTGTTTTAGGTTAGTCATTTTAATTGTATTGAGTAATTAGAAGGTACACACAGCCAAGGGAGCTTTGTTCTGATAATTGCTCAAGAAAACCCATTCCTTATCTGCCGTTGCTTTGTGTTAAGATATTTCTCCCCCTAGTGGAAATAGTAAGCACTTTGGCTCGGCAGTAGGCAAGGTGTAATTGCAATATGACAAACTGTGCTTCAGGGACTATCTTGTAAATACTTTAGTTTGGGGTTTGGCATTATTTCATTATATATGTATGTTTTTTCCCCTGTGAAACTTCCTACATCTTTTTTTCTCCTGAAGTGCTTTGGGCTTTGGATGGAAAAAAATTGCCTGAGATGTTTATTAAAAAAAAAAACAAACACAAAAACATAGTGCATCCTGGGTAATGTTTTGCAGCTTGACTTAATTTTAGTCATCTGTTTTAATTACCTATTTATAAAAATCTTTTGCATTTGTAGACATTATTTAATACTTCAGAAGAAGCACCTCATTTGAAATAAATAAATAAATTGTACTTCTTTTAAATAGTCCGTGTAAAAGACCTTAAAGGTAATTAATGTAGGTCTCTTAAGTAAGACAAAAGTGATCTTTCCAAGTCTGATGAAGTGATTTGTTTATTTAACTTCCCACTTTGGCTGAATCCTTCAGAGTCTAATAACTTTTTTGTTTTTTAAACATGGCTTTTGCAATTTGTGTCTTGCTACAAAAAACCCGTTTTCAAAAAGAAGCAATTTAATAATCAGCAGTCTTAAAATTACTTTGAGGAAGGAAGACTGTATAGGGGGTTGGCGTTTTGTTTTATTTTTATTTCAGTGTAATCATTCTTTGATAAATTGTGTAATCACTGACTTAGTAGAAAAAATATTATTGAACTCCTGGGTTGCAATGACCATAAAAAGTGTATTTTCATATAGAGACATAAGATACTGTGAATAAATTATAAAGGAAACAGTTTATATGCTGGTTGAAGTCCATATGGGCCCAATTCATTTTGTGTTCAGTGCTTAATCTGGTTGTACCATTAAAAAGGTAGGAGGGGCTATTGTACCCAGTTGCATGAGTCCTTGAAAAAAAAAATCTGCCATAAGAGCAACATGGAGTGAGGTCAGATGCAGCTTTGCATCTATTGAATGAGATTTGATAGCATCATTGTGGCATTTTTTCAGTTTCACCTTTCCTAGATGTCGCTTTTAGTTTGCTTTTTCTATCCTATATATATATATTTCTATATATATATTTGAAGGTCCCTGTATACTCCTTCCCACCTCCCAATCACTAGCCATTTTCATTATAGTATATCTTGTTTTGCTATAGGGCTGCTGAACAGATTTCTTAAGCAGCTTTTTGCAAGGTTAAAAAAATGCAGCCTGGTAACAAGTTTGTGTCATTTTAAATATATACCTTCTAGTAAATAAGGAGAAGTCTGGCAATCAATCCCTTTTAGTGTGTTATATGTTTCACCTGACAACTAAACCTTCTATTGATTAGCCATTACTTTGTTAGATAATCCTATGTCATTGAATCCATTGTAAAAAATTAAACTCTTTAAAATGTTTTACCCTAGCAGCAGTGTGAAAATTGAAAACTTGTTCAGAATTACAGCCTGCTTTTACAAAGCAGGTAGTTTTCAGCAAGGCATCTTACTGGTTTATGCTTATGTGCTTTATATGCTATATAAAAACGTATTAAAGTACTCCAACGCAAAGCTCTCTGCCTCTGGTTTAGCAATGAAGCTACCTTTTCAGATGTTATGTGGAGATAGAACCTATCTTGCCTGTGGCTGTTATACTCACTAGTTTATTTTAGCTGAAAGGAGTCTTATAATAGTAAAATACTGAAAGTAAAATATTTGAGTCTTTGGCCTTTTGGTTTCAGACTGATCTAAGGACTCTGACCAGTTTTGGTTTACTAATCTAGGTGACTTCCTTTGGAGAAAAAGATGATCATATACCCATTTTACAGATGGAATGTCTAGAAAATAAAAACCTGTATATATTCTTGGTCTTCCCAGGTGGTGCTAGTGGTAAAGAACCTGCCTGCCAGTGAAGGAGACTTAAGAGACATGGGTTCAATCCCTGGGTCAGGAAGATTCCCTGGAGTAGGGCATAGCAACCCACTTCAGTATTCTTGCCTGGAGAATCCCATGGACAAAGGAATCTCTCAGGCTACAATCCATACGGTTGCATAGAGTCAGACATGACTGAAGCGACTTAGCATGCATGCACATCCCTACTCTGGAAACTCCTACAAGTTTCCAGAATCTAACTAATGTTCCCCTGAGTTGTATTATACTCATTTCTGAGGGTAAAAAAATTTTGTAGAAAAATTCATTTTCTACCTGCCATGACTTTTTTTTTCCCCAGAAAAATAAAATAACATTTTTATTAACTGTTCAAACCTCTAGTACTTTATCCCCAAAATATTAACTGCATACTTTTATATTTTCATTGAAATAAATGTTTCATACAGTGAATTACATATATATTAATTGCATAAGTCACTGAATTTTTGACATCTTTTCAACTATGTAACCACCACCCCAATCAAGCTATAGGACATTTTCATTACCCAAGAAAGTTCCCTCCTTCTCCTTTCCAACCAGTTTCCCTGCCCACAATGAATCAAACATTGATCAGCTTCCCTGTCATAGATTAGTTTAACCTTGCTTGAATTGTGTGTAACAGAATCATACATGTTGGGGTCTCACTCTCACTCAGCATAATGTTTATGAGATTCACTATACTGCTATGTTTATCCAGTTCTTCATTCTCTTTTACTGTACAATATATTCCATTGAATAAATATACTACACTTTGTTTTCTTCAGTTGATAGACACTTGAGCTATTTTCATTTTTTAAAATGAAGTTGTTATGAATGTCCTTTAAGCTTTTTTGGTGAGCGTGTGTCAAATACTTTTTCATGTACTTATTAGCTATTAAGATCTTTTCTTTTGTTAAGTATTTGGGGGGGGGGGTTGCATTAAACAAATTGCGTTGTCTGTCTTGAGTTGCTCAGTTGTGTCTGACTCTTTGCGACCCCATGGACTGTAGCACACCAAGCCTCCCTGTCCATCACCAACTCCCAGAGCTTGCTCAAACTCATGTCCATTGAGTCAGTGATGCCATCCAACCATCTCATCCTCTGTCGTCCCCTTCTCCTCCGCCTTCAAACTTTCCCAGAATCAGGGTCTTTTCCAGTGAGTCAGTTCTTCGCATTAGGTGGCCAAAGTATTCGAGTTACAGCTTCAACATCAATCCTTCCAATGAATATTCAGGACTGATTTTCTTTAGGATGGACTGGTTGGATCTCCTTGCAGTCCAAGGGACTCTATAGAGTCTTCTCCAACACCACAGTTCAAAAGCATCAGTTCTTCAGCACTCAGCTTTCTTCATAGTTCAACTCTCACATCCATACATGACTACTGGAAAAACCATAGCCTTGACTAGATGGACCTTAGTTGGCAAAGTAATGTCTCTGCTTTTTAATATGCCATCTAGGTTGGTCATAACTTTCCTTCCAAGGAGTAAACGTCTTTTAATTTGGCAAACAGATGGGGAAATGATGCAAACGGTGACAGATTTTATTTGATGTTTTCTGAATATTGAGCTTTAAGCCAGCTTTTTCACTCTCCTCTTTCACTTTCATCAAGAGGCTCTTTAGTTCTTCTTTGCTTTCTACCATAAGGGTGGTGTCATCTGCGTATCTGAGGTTATTGATGTTTCTTCCTGCAATCTTGATTCCAGCTTGTGCTTCATCCAGCCCAGTGTTTCTCATGATGTACTCTGCATATAAGTTAAATAAGTAGGGTGACAATATACAGCCTTGGTGTACTCCTTTCCATATTTTAAGCCAGTCTGTCATTCCATGTCCAGTTCTAACTGTTGCTTCCTGACCTGCATATGGGTTTCTCAAGAGGCAGGTCAGGTGGTCTGGTGTTCCCATTTTTTAAGAATATTCCACAGTTTTGGTGATCCACACAGTCAAAAGCTTAGGCATAGTCAATAAAGCAGAAATAGATGTTTTTCTGGAATTCTTTTGCTTTTTCCATGATCCAGCGGATGTTGGCAATTTGATCTCTGGTTCCTCTGCCCTTTCTAAAACCAGCTTGAACACCTGGAAGTTCATGGTTCATGTACTGTTGAAGCCTAGCTTGGAGAATTTTCAGCATTACTTGCGTGTGAGATGAGTGCTGTTGTGCTGTAGTTTGAGCATTCTTCAGAAAAGGCAATGGCAACCCACTCCAGTACTCTTGCCTGGGAACTCCCATGGACAGAGGAGCCTGGTAAGGTTACAACCTATGGGGTCGCAAAGAGTCAGACACGACTGAGCGACTTCACTTTCACTTTTCACTTTCATGCACTGGAGAAGGAAATGGCAACCCACTCCAGTATTCTTGCCTAGAGAATCCCAGGGACGGGAGTCTGGTGGGCTGCTGTCTATGGGGTCGCACAGAGTCGGACACAACTGAAGTGACTTAGCAGCAGTAGCAGTTGAGCTTTCTTTGGCATTGCCTTTCTTTGGGATTGGAGTGAAAACTGACCTTTTCCAGTCCTGTGGCCACTGCTGAGTTTTCCAAATTTGCTGGCATATTGAGTGCTGCATTTTCACAGCATCATCTTTTAGGATTTGGAATAGTTCAACTGGAATTCCATCACCTCCACTAGCTTTGTTTGTAGTGATGCTTCTTAGGCCCACTTGACTTCGCATTCCAGGATGTCTGGCTCTAGGTTCATACCATCGTGATTATCTGGGTCATGAAGATCTTTTTTGTCTGTCTTAGTTCTAGATAAGAGACTTTTGTCAGATATGTGTTCTGAATATCTTCTTACAATCTGTATCCTGCCTGTTTATTCATGGTGTGTTTTTGATGAGAAGTTTCTGATTTTTGAATGAAGTTCAGTCAGTTAACCCTTACCTCATGATTATAAGGAAATTAACCCGTACCTCATGATATTCTAGATTTTATTCTAGAAGCTTTATAAAATTTAGCTTTTACCTTGAATTTTGGCCCATTTCAAATTAATTCTTAAGTGTGCTGTGAAATAGAGTTTGAGGCTCATTATTTTCCCCATACTTTTTTGGACTGAAAATTATTAAGATAGTTTGTTTCTTCCTTCAGTTTATTATTAACATTTTATTGTACTTATTTTCTGATTTATTTGCTTGGCTAGTGATTATAGTATTTATTTATTTATTAAAATACAGTTGATGTATTTCATACCATATTATAATAAGTTACAGGTGTACAGTATAGTGATTCACAGTTTTTAAAGGTTATACTACATTTATAGTTACTATAAAATATCCCCATACTTTTTTATTCACTTGTTTTGGAACCATTGCTGAAAAGACTTTCCTTTCCTCCTTTGAATTACATGAGTGCCTTTGTCAGAAATCAGTTGGCTGAACAAATGTAGTCTATTTCTGAACCTGGAAAGGAGGCTGCTTGCTGCTGTATGCAGAGCAAAGGGTATCAGTGGCTGAGGCACTGACCAACTCCTACTTCATGTCCCTGCGTGACACAGATGAGTTCAAGGTCTTCTGTTTTCTAGAGGTGTCTATCCTTGCACTGAACACTGGACCGTCTTAATTATTGTAGCTTTGTTAATTCTTGAAATCAGGTAGTGTGAGTCCTCCACATTTTTATTTTTAATATTGTTTTGGCTATAGGTACTTTACACTTCTATATAAATTTTAGAATCATTAGAATTTCTATTAAAAAGAAGTCTGTGGGGTGTTGATTTGGATTTTTTTTGAAACTGAAATATCTATTTGCATAGAATTAACTGCTCAGTGATAAGAGTCTTCCAGTGTGCAGACATGTATCTCCATTTGTCTTTTAAAATTTTTCTAAGCAATTTTTTTCTTCAGTTTTCAGTGTACATTTTGTGAATGTAATTTGTTAGATTTATTCCTAAGTATTTAATGTTTTTCAGTGCTATTATAAACTTTTCTCATTCTCTAATTGTTGTTAGAGTATATAAATGCAGTTGGTTTTTACTGTTGTCTTTGTTTCCTATCATTTATGAATAAAGAGAATTTTTTTCTTTTCCAACTTACTTGCCTTTTGTTTCTTTTTCTTTATTTGAATTGCTAAGGCCTCCATATAATGTCGAATAGATGTGGTAAGAGGACATCTTTGCTTTGTTCCCAGTCGTGAGAGAGTTTTAAATAGTCTTTTCACCGCTAAGAATGATGTTAGTTGAATTTTTTTAGATGCCCTTTGTGGAATTGAAGAAGTTCCCATTTATTTCTAGCTTGCTGAGGTTTTTTTTTTTTATTTTTTTAAATTATAAATTGGTGTTTAATTTGTCAAATGCACCTCCCATTCTATTAATATGGAGAATCACATCAGTTGACTTTGTTAAGAAGTTTTGTGTCTGTGTTCATAAGGGATATTAGTTTGTAGTTGTTTTTTTTTTTTTTTCTGATATCTTTGTATGATGTTCTTCTTCCTTACTGTTTAATAGAAGTCACCAGTAACACTGTCTGGCCCAGAAGTGTTACTTTGTGGGAAGATTTTTTTTTTATTTATGTGTAATGTACTGTGCTTAATTGCTAAGTCATGTCCGACTCTTTGCGTCCCCATGGACTATAGTCCGCCAGGCTCCTATGTCCATGGGGATTCTCCAGGCAAGAATGCTAGAATGGGTTGCCATGCCCTCCTCCAGGGCCTCTTCCCAAGCCAGGAATCAAACCCAGGACTCCCACATTGCAGGCTGATTCTTCACTGCCTGAGCCACCAGGGAAGCCATTTATGTGTAATAGTTTCTAATAATTTCAACTTCCTTAATAGTTATAGAGCTGTCTGTTGTTAATTTAGTTGCTAAGTCATGTCCAACTCTTTTGCGACCCTATAGGCCACTAGGTTCCTCTGTCTGTGACTGGAGTGGGTTGCCATTTCCTTCCCCAGCGGATCTTCCTGACCCAGGGATAGAACTGCGTCTCCTGCATTGGTAGGCAGATTCTTTACCACTGAGCCACCTGGGAAGCCCCTATAGAACTGTCTAGATTTTCTGTTTCTTATTCTGTCAGTTTTGGTCATTTGTATCTTTCAAGAAATGTATCCTATTTTATTCAACAGATTGTAATCTATTAATATCTTTTATTTTAATACTCTTCCATTTTGTCAAATGAGAGCCCATTTAGGCTGGCATCTGTGCCCCTATGGTATATGTCCATCATTTCCTGAGTATTTCCAGGTTCGTCTTGTATTTACTCTGTCCATTCCAGGAATCAACCATTTCTCCAGGGAGCTATGGCTCCTTTTAGTGCAGAATTGTATTTAGAAGCCAGGATTTAAATGTTAACATTTATTTTATATCTGTATTATATATTTTGAAAACCATGAGTTCACATTGATATCTCTAGTTCCAATACAGTGTCAACAGAGTTTGTTTTAGGCTTTTCCCTTTTCATATTTGTAATTCTTCTTTAATGGTAAGAAACCTGGTTTGAGTTTTTTCCTCTTAGCACTTTAAAAAATCCTGTTCCTTGGGAACTCCCTGGTTGTCCAGTAGCTAGGACTTGGCGCTTTCATTGCCAAGGGTTCAGTTCAATCCCTGCCACGAGGTGCAGCATCCCCTGCAAAAAAAAATAATAATTGTATTCCTTTGTCTTCTAGACTTCATTGTTTTGGGTGAAAAATCTGCCATTATTTACGTCGTTGCTCTCATATATATGGCATCCCCTTTTTCTTTGGCTGCTTTTAAGGTTTTGTTTTTGTTACTAATTTTAGTTGTTTTCACTGTCTTGGACCTAGGTTTTATTTTCTGATATTTAGGGGGTTTTTGTATTTAACCTTTTGGGATTTACTGTTCTTATAGTAGCAAGCCAATAGTTTTCACCAAATTTGAGAAATAGTTGGTCACTATTTTTATAACTTTGTGTGCCCCATTTTTGCCTCTCTTCTGGGTCTCCAATTCCATGATATTAGATCATTGAAAATTGTCCCACAGGTGACTGAGACTCTGTTCTTTTTTTTTCCTTTTACCCTTTCTATTCTTCAGATTATTTAGTTGATCTGTTTTTGAAGTTCATTGGCCTTTTTTTCTGCCATCTCCAACCTGCTTTTAAGCTCATCCAGTAAATTTTTAATTTCAGAAAACATATTTTTCCATTCTAGAATTTGTTTGGCTTATTTTAGTTTTTTATTTTAATGGTGAAAATTTCCATCTGTTTACTCACCGTAATTGTATCTTTCCTTAAGTTGTTGGACATATTTGTTATAGCTTCTGTAGAAGCTTTATGAACTGATTCCCATAACTAGATCATCTCATGGTCATTTTCTGTTGATTTCTTTTTCTCTTTATTATGGCTCCCTTTTCTTCTTCTCATGTCTAGAAGTTTTTATTGTTTAGTGGACATTATAAACAATACATTGTGGAGACTCTGGTTTCTTTTATCTTCCTGTGTTTATCTTACTGGCTCATCACTGTGACTTCATAGAGTCTTGTTTTTATGTTTGTTAGGGCAGGTGTGTTTTGGTTTTGCCCTTAGTCCTGAGGCATATCCCTTAGTCCTCAAGACTTACTCTTTAGTCTGAATGCAGGGTCTTTCTAAGCTTTCATTAGAAAGTTTGAGATACTTATAAAGCTCCTCTAAACTCAGATTCAAAACCCGGTATCTCCTCATGGGCAGCAGCTGGAATCTCTTCTCATATCTTTCAGTCTTCTAGCTATTCCTTTATTTTGGAATATTTGGAGTCTCTCATTCATGTAAGTAGTTTGAAGGTTAGCCGTAGATTTGAGAGAAATTTATATGCATGTTTTGATGCTTCCACCCTGCCAGAGGAAGGGCTGGCTCTTTCTGTTTTCTATTTTCCTTCTCAATTTCGAGCCACTGTGGCTGCCCTGAGCTCCCCAAGCCAATAGACTGTCTTTCTAATTGAATTTTTAGCCATCCTGCATCAAATAGCCTAGTGAGTACCCTCATGGAAAAAGCACGTAAACATGGATCTTACTAAGTGTGATTCTCCTCTTTCTCAATCCTCTTCTTCCCCCAATTTCCGCCTACTTTTTGGTCAAGCTGTAGTGCCTTTGTTTGTTTTGAAAATTTTTTCCATGGTTTATAACTGTTATCTGAGAAAAGTTAATTTAATACAAACAAACATCTCTGCCATTATTGGAACTAGTACTCTTTGGCTTAAAGTTTTATTTTATTTAGTATATACCAGTTGCTTCATAAATGTCTTAAGAACACAGCTTAAAAATTGTATTGTCTGTACATGAATAGTTTGTGGTATTAGCAATGTGAAAGAAGTACTGAACCCTGAGTCCAGATGTACATGTGCCAATACTAATGTCAGATGTACACTAATGTCAGATGATCCAGTTTATTCTTTTAAAATATGTGTTTGAAATAATTTTAACTTAAATAATATAAGAAAAAACAATTAAGTAGATAAATTTTTTAAAATTTAACTTGTTTAAATGGAAACTCAAATGTGTAATGTTATTTTCTCTATTTTCTTAAATTTTATTCTTATCTATCTGCTCTTTTCCAAAGAATGATAGTTGACCAACAATGAATTATTTAAAATATCTGTGTCCATTGCTAATATAAATAAGTACATAAATGAATAAGCAGACAAATGGAAGAACTCATAGCTCTCCCTTCAGAAGAATCCCAATTAATTAATGTAGAAGGAGAGAGAAATTTAAAAGTCACCATTAGGATGCGACAGTAAAAATGACCATAGGCAAGATCCAGCGGTATGCTAAAATTAGCATGCAAAAGTTGAAGCAGAAGCAAAATATTTGCAGTCTTAAAGTATTTTCCTCACTATATTTAGTAATTTCTAAATGAAAAATGTTAAGCTAATAATAGAGAATCTTGTTAGATACAATCTTAGGCAAATGGTCAAGGTTAACATCAGTATTTCTGAATACTCAGCAATGTACCTCCTGACGGTGCATTGAGAAGAGCACCTCACCTCTGTGGTATCCTTCCCAATAATGTACAACCTCAGTCTGATCTTGAGGAAACATGAGACAAACCCAAACTGAGAGACATTCTGTAGATTAATCAGTACTCTTCAGCAGTGTCAGAATCATGCAAGATAAGCAAAGACAGGGAAATTGTCACAGATTAGAAGAGACTACATGGCAACTAAATGCAATATGGGATCTTGAGTTAGATCCTGAACGGAAGAATATTAGTGGAAAAACTGGTGAAAGTCAAGTAAGTTCTTAACTTCATATTGTACCAAGGTTAATTGGTTTATTTTGGTAAATATTCTCTGGTTGTGTAAGACTTCAATGTAAAGGGAAGCTGGGAAAGGCTGTACAGGAACCCATATCTATTTTGCAACTGTTCTGTAAATCTAGAATTTTAGAAAATTGATATTGTCTTATTATTGATTATGAGATCACCTGTGTCTTAAGACTTTTCTCTTTTAATTTCAACACATATGTGTATATCAAGAGTTCTCAGAGTATTCTTAGACCAGTAATGTTAACATCAGCTGGGGACTTGTTAAAAATGCAAGTCCTCAGAAGCTCCAGGGATGGGACCCAGCAATCTGTGTTGTAACAAGTCCTCCAGATGATTCTGATGGGCACTAATGTTTGAGAGCCATGACTTGTACTTTCAGTAAAAACATAAGACTAGAAGGAAACATTTTAATCAATATATTGGCCAGTTATATTACAATAAAGTATCAGTTCAGTTCAGTCACTCAGTCCTGTCCAACTCTTTTCGACCCCATGGACTGCAGCATGCCAGGCCTCCCTGTCCATCACCAACTTCCGGAGATTGCTCAAACTCATGTTCATTGAGTCAGTGATGCCATCCAACCGTCTCCTCCTCTATCATCTGCTTCTCCTCCTGCCTTCAGTCTTTCCCAGCATCAGGGTTTTTTCCAATGAGTGAGTCAGTTCTTTGCATCAGGTGGCTAAAGTATTGGAGTTTCAGCTTCAACATCAGTCCTTCCAATGAATATTCAGGACTGATTTCCTTTAGGATGGACTGGTTGGATCTCCTTGCAGTCCAGGGGCCTCTCAAAAATCTTTTCCATCACCACAGTTCAAAAGCATCAATTCTTTGGTGCTCAGCCTTCTTTTGGAGAAGGCAGTGGCACCCCACTCCAGTGCTCTTGCCTGGAAAGTCCCAAGGACAGAGGAGCCTGGTGGGCTGCAGTCCGTGGGGTCGCTAAGGGTCAGACACGACTGAGCGACTTCACTTTCACTTTTCACTTCATGCATTGGAGAAGGAAATGGCAACCCACTCCAGTGTTCTTGCCTTGAGAATCCCAGGGACAGGGGAGCCTGGTGGGCTGCCGTCTTTGGGGTCGCACAGAGTCAGACATGACTGAAGCAACTTAGCAGCAGCAGCAGCAGCAGCAGCCTTCTTTATAGTCCAATTCTCACATCCATACGTGACCACTGGGAAAACCATACCTTTGACCAGACGGACCTTTGTCGGCAAAGTAATGTCTCTGTTTTTTAATATGCTGTCTAGGTTGGTCATAGCTTTTCTTCCAAGGGGCAAGTGTCTTTTAATTTCATGGCTGCAGTCTTTTGGAGCAGTGATTTTGGAGCCTGAGAGAAAGGTCTGTTACTGTTTCCATTGTTTCCCCATCTATTTGCCATGACATGATAGGACCAGATGCCATGATCTTCATTTTTTGAATGTTGAGTTTTAAGCCAGTTTTTTCACTGTCTTCTATCATTTTCATCAAGAGGCTCTTCAGTTCCTCTTCGCTTTCTGCCATAAGGGTGGTGTCATCTGCATTCTGAGGTTATTGATATTTCTCCCAGCAATCTTGATTCCAGCTTGTGCTTCATCCAGCCCGCCATTTCTCATGATGTACTCTGCATATAAGTTAAATAAGTAGGGTGACAATATACAGCCTTGACATACTCCTTTCCCTATTTGGAACCAGTCCATTGTTCCATGTCCAGTTCTAACTTGCTTCTTGACCTGCATACAGATTTCTCAGGAGACAGGTAAGATGGTCTGGTATTCCCATCTCTTTAAGAATATTCCATAGTTTGTTATGATCCACACAGTCAAAAGCTTTGGCATAGTCAATAAAGCAGAAGTAGATGTCTTCTGGAACTCTCTTGTTTTTTCCTATGACCCAACGGATGTTGGCAATTTGATCTCTGGTTCCTCTACCTTTTCTAAGTCCAGCTTGAACATCTGGAAGTTCTTGGTTTATGTATTGTTGAAGCTTCGCTAACCAGCGTTTTTGCTTTCTTTTAATTATGGTAAAGTACATGTAACATTTACCACTTTAATTAGTTTTAAATATGCAGTTCATGGTATTAAATACATTCACGTTGTATAATAGCCACCACCACCCATTCCCATAACTTTTAACATCCTGTAAAACTGAAATGCCGTACTCACTAAACAGTAACTCCCTATTCCTTCCCTCTCCCAGCTAGTTGAAACCACTATTTTACTTTCTGTCTCTATGATTTTGACTAGGTGGAATCATGCAGTATTTGTCTTTTTGTGACTGGGTTATTTCACATAGCATACGATCCTTAGGTTTCATCCATGTTATAGTGTATGTCAGAATTTCTTTTCTTTTTAAGACTGAATACTGTTCCACTGTATGTATGTACCACATTTTGCTTATGCATTTATCCATCAGTGGACATTTGTGGATCTTAGCTATTGTGGATAATGCTGCCATGAATGTGGGTGTACAAATATCTCATAAAGACTCCACTTTCAGTTCTTCATATACCCAGAATTGGAATTACTGGATCAGATAGTAATTCTGTTTTTAATTTTTTGAGGAATCGCTACTGTATTGTTTGTTTTTTTTCCCCCACCTTGGCTATACCATTTTGCATTCCCACTAACAGTGCATAGGGGTTCCAGTTTCTCCACATTTTCACCAACACTTGTTTTCTGGTTTTGTTTTCTTATTAATAACCATCCTAATGGATATATGATGGTAACATATTGCAGTTTTGATTTGCAGTCCTCTCATAATCAGTCATGTTGAGCATCATTTCATGTGCTTTTTAGCCATTTGTATATCTTCTCGGATAATCTCTATTTTGCTTCCCTGGTGGCTCATATGGTAAAGAATCTGCCTGCAATGCAGGAGACCCAAGTTTGATCCCTGGGTTGGGAAGATCCCCTGGAGGGGGGCATGGCAACCCACTCCTGTATTCTAGCCTGGAGCATCCCCATGGACAGAGGAGCCTGGTAGGCTACAGTCCATGGGGGTCTGACTAAGCACAGCACAATCTCTGTTCAAGTCCTTTGCCCATTCTGAATAACTGACACCTCTACCTTTCATATACAGTGAAGTCACTACTGCTCACATACTTGTTCATGGCACATCAGTGGCACTTTTGGGCTGTCGCTTTCTTTACTTCCCCATGTCTGCCTTGTCCCTCAGCTCCCATAAATCTAGAATTTACACATAGGATCTATTTGTGTGTTGATTTTTAGAAATGGGGCAGAATTTGAAAACTGCATGACAGTATTTCAGTACCTAAACTTATTTCAAAAAAATTCTCTTTGCAGACATACAACAGCTGTGCCAGACTCTGCTTAAATCAAGAGACAGTATGTCTAGCAAGCACTGCTATGAAGACTGAAAATTGTGTGGTCAAAGTAAGTAATATTACACATTAATATATGTTATGTCACATCATAACAATGGTTTATCTATAGATATCTTTACTCAGTATTGCTATTAAAGAGTATTATAGAATGGTTAAAAAGAATACAGCGAACATTGTTAGGTCCAAAGCAGATTGCAAGTTGGAGTTTCTATCTCTTCAGTCGCATCAGCGTTTTTTGATTGTGTTCTCTGGTCACACCTTAGTCTAATTCACATTTGTTGCTTGACACTAATTATGGTTTATTACAAATAAGATTTGTGTGAGACGTCCCTAGCAGTCCAGTGTTTAAGACTCCAAGCTTCAACTGAAGGGGGCACAGGTTTGATCCCTAGTTGGGTAACTAAACATTCTACATTTCAGTTCAGTTCAGTCACTCAGTTGTGTCCAATTCTTTGTGACCCCATGGACTGCAGCATGCCAGGCCTCCCTGTCCATCACCAACTCCCAGAGCTTGCTCAAACTCATGTCCATTGAGTCAATGATGGCATCTAACCATCTCCTCCTCTGTCGTCCCCTTCTCCTCCTGCCTTCAATCTTTCCCAGCATCAGGGTCTTTTCAAATGAGTCAGCTCTTCACATCAGGTGGCCAAAGTATTGTAGTTTCAGCTGCAGCATCAGTCCTTCCAATAAACACCCAGGACTGATCTCCTTTAGGATGGATTGGTTGGATCTCCTTGCAGTCCAAGGGACTGTCAAGAGTATTCTCCAACACCACAGTTCAAAAGCATCACATCTTCGGCGCTCAGCTTTCTTTATAGTCCACTCTCACATCCATATATGAATACTGGAAAAACCATACCTTTTCTAGATGCATCTTTGGCCAAAAAAAAAAAAAAAAAAAAGATTTGTGTTAAAAAAAATACAATTATTTTCATAAGTCCATTGGTGGTTTTAAAATGTAATTGAGTATAGAGTATACCTTTGTAGGACTGTGAAATATACTATAGAAAATCCAGTTATTTTATATCACTATTAATATTTATTGAGTAGCTATTGATGAATATATTGCTTTGGAGGTCTTGATCTGACTGGACAAGTCTGTTTAATCATGCATATGGAGCTACTTGTTTCTCATGTATAAATGTTTACTGTATCAATAGACTAGATACAAAAAATAATCTTAGGTATTAGAGTTCTTACAATCTAATAATTGTAACAACTATGCCTCAAGTTTTCCATCTCTAATTACTCAGGAACTTTGACCTAAATTTAGATATCAGCCATTTTGCTTATTCCAGAAGTAAGTGAAATTCCCATATGGGCCCTATTTCCAGACTTTTACTCTATCTGCAAAATTACTGCCTTTTATAACTATTCAGGAATTTGTCACTTTTACAACACTCCCAACTTTAATTAATCTATTGTATTATACATTCAGGCTTGTCTGTTACTGTTATTAGGGCCAGGCTTCATATCATGTGTCTGCATTCTTTGCTATAAAACTTGAAGGATGGCAATATTTTTTATTTTGTTTTATTTCTTAAAACATGAAGTAGTTTCAGTTGGTAAAGGACCTACTTTATCAACTGGAAATATATCATACAAAATATAACCTTTGAGAATGAGCCATAGAGAAATGTCAAAATTTATTAAAAATTATGGTGAAATAGGTAGAATTAATCAGTTAAGTTCATAAATTAAAACATCTTAATGATTTACCATAAAATCTGAATATTACAATTTAACATTTATTTTTTCAGTCATATAGTCACAGCCATCAAGTGCTGATTGACCCTGTTTTATATCCAGCATTTGTACATTGAGATGGGGGACCAATAATTTGGGCCTTTGAAAATAATCTTTTTATTTTTGGCCATGATGTTTTCAGTTTTCATCACAAGTGGGTGACTTCTGGCTAAACAAGGTAAAATCTTAGCATGAGCACTGATCCAAGGACAGGGTGATGATTTTAATGAGTTTCATTGAGAGCTGGCCAAGTGAGCATCTGTTCCTTTTGTTTTCTCACTACTTTGTAAGCCAGGATCTCTAAGCTACGTAGTTATGTTGGTGTATGTCTGTATGATGGTTTTTTCCCCCCACTCCTATCCTCTACTTCAGTGGTGCATGTAGGCACAGTGGCATAATTTCTTCTATGCTCTTGGGTGAGGAAATAAGTTTGCTCATTGCTTCTCATCTGTTTTTGTTGCTCCCAGATGGTGACCCTCTCATCCCATTCTTGCTTAACATTACTCTGCCACCTATATCCTTTAATCATCTTCTTAAATATACTAGTTTAATAATGATTTCTTTATTTCCTGTTGGAACCCACTTAACTTTCTGGTTCCTTTTATTGACACACATCTTCATCTTTTGTTTCATTGCTTCCGATTCGAGCCAAATAATCAGTTGGTCAAGGCCAATAAAAACATGTAGCTGAAAAAATTTCTTTCTTGCAACAGTTTCCAGTGAGGTGCAATAACATGGGAATAGGAAAAGAGTTTTCCCTTTTTTATTTACATATATTATGTGTATCTCATGATTCTTTGCTGCTGCTCTTGGCCTCATGTATTGCTTGCCCTTTGGAAAATAATGAGTTACCATTATTTTTGTAGGTCTGTAAGCTTGTCCCTATTTCATGCTCTTCACCTTTAGCCCTTAACTGATAGTTTCACCTGCTGTACTTGATATGGCTGTGGTTTTTAACTTGGTACCAGTATCTATTATTGATTCAGACTGTGCTCCACAGTGGCCTTGAATGTCCAATCATCTCCAAGGAGAGCAGCTATAATACAGTGATATCAACCATTTTTGTCCTCTAGTTCAAAACAACTAATTCTGATAGGAGTGACTTTGGTTTGGGTGGAGATGGTAATTGAAGTCTAAGATCTTACTGAATACTGTCTATATGAGTTTTAGAGAAGATATTAATACCAGTTAGTCCCTTTAAATATAGCAATACTGTTAGGTTTGGACCCCTAACCTAACCTATGGATGCGACTCTTCTTTGCCAGGGGTATCTTAAAATACATGTTTTATAATAGGTCTATGAAAAGAGATCCTTAGTCTTCTTTAGAATACAAGAAAGTAAAGTTGTAAGGCAAACTACAGCTACTCTGGGTTAATCATAATCTTTGAATCTCTAAGAATGAGTCTTAAGAAAATATTTTAAGATAAAAATTATGAAAGAGACATTTCATAGTATAACTTAATCCAAGTAATATTTGGAGGCATTGAGATGTTTTTTATTTCTTCCATAGCCTTCCTTCTTACTAATTATAGCCCTGTAGTTCATGAGATTTGTGTTTGGAACATGATAAGCTCTGTGTTTATTGTAGCTTTAAATGGACAGTCATTATTGACTGCCAACTTAGTCTTTAAAATCAATAATCATGTTGTACCTAATTGTCAGCCTTTGTGATGTTTTTTAATTGGTAAAGAAAGCTAACTGGAAAAATAAAGAACATAATTTTTATCTTTTTATTGACTTTATTTAATTATTGAAATTTTTTGGTTTCAGGCTTTTCCATAATACACCCTTCCACACACACCACAGTTAAAACTGAGTTGTTTTGAACCATCTGCCTAGATTTCTGCCTAGGTCAGAGAAGCTCTGCCTCTTTGTATTTAGAAAATAAACCCCTTTCACAGTCCTTTGTAGATGTGTTCTGTATTATAGTAGTTGTTGTTTGTTGTTACTGTTTTTACTTCAGACTAATAATCTTTTTGTAACTGACTGAGACAGAAAAATGTGATGTTCCTTTCCACTCACTCCAGATTTTGATAGAAGACTTGTTTTATTTATTTCCAAAATTATATCCGCAGGAAACAAGCTGTTTAAATTCAGATTATGCTGAAGCAAAATGGTCCTGGTATGAGAAGCAACGTGCTGTTTTACGAGCACAGAGTCCCTTTTCTCATAACTGATTGATAGTAAATATTTTCCTGAAGAATTATTGCCAACCATGAACAGTGCAACTGTTTCACTTTTTTTCTGTGCTACTTGCTGTACCAGCCATTGTCGGTAATTAAGATCTACAATTCACAATGCAGACGTTTGCACTTCCTCTGGGTCTGTGCTATTTATAAGACATTTCAGCTGTTCAGAGTTTCTTTTGAGTTTTAAACTACATGTTAACAGGCTTCTTTAATATACTGTTCCACAAGTAGCATGTCAGATGGTTTGTTCTATGCAGAAGCTCCTCTGTTGGGTCTAAAGAGTAGCTTTGTGGAGAATATATTGAGATTTAACCATATCACTGAGGCGGATGTGATTGGAAAAAGTATAAGATATACATATTATAAGTAAAGTATTATAAAGTGAAGTATAAGCATTACACATTAAGCTCATTGCTGTTTTAAACAGGCAGGAATTAAGTTCAGAAGTAATATTTTTTGTCTTTAAATATTTATATGAATTTAATGAATGCTAATGGGGGTGACAGAGAAGTGCTGAGAAATACTAATACAGTGACTTTTCCAAGCTCACTTTGAAGTAATAATAATATCAAGGACCCTCATTATAGATAAAGAGTGTGTGTATTTGGTCTGACTAAAGATACGAGAATATATAACCTTCTAGATGTGCATGATATTTAAGAATACAAACACAGGGCACCAAAATGGATCAGCAGATTGACTGCGCATTTGCTGTGTAATCAGCTTTAGGGATCCTAAGTAGCATATGCCACTGGAGGAGAAACTGTAAACAGGAATCCTGATCTGTATTAAAATTGGTAAAATTCTAAGTCATTTTCAGCCATTTCAAGAAAGTTAATTAAAAAGAAAAGTCAAGACACCAGTGAGAATCTTCATGCATTATGGTCTAGAGTAACAGTAACTACTTGCTACCTGAACTCATTGTTACACAAACAAGAAAAAGAAACTGAAAGCTGTCAACAAAATATGTTAAACTTTGCCCTAAGTGGGGATCAGCCTGACTGTTTTTAAGCCTGAATTTAGAGGCATTGATTCTGCACATCAGCCACCAGCATCTTCCGCAGAGCAGAGCTGCGGAGAAAGGCAGGATAGGGGTTTCAAGAGCTGATTTCTTGATGGCTCCTTGAATAGACTGAACTTATAACAGAGCTTTTCCAAGGCAGTTTTGTTTGCCAGAACCTAGGCTTTCTGTAGTTCTTTTGAACTCTAGTGTTTCTGTAAACTTTTTCCCTTCAGTGAATTGTTTATGAACCATTTTTTAGATAGCAGCAGTGGCTCAACTGTTGGGAACCACTGATATATCTGACTGAGGCACTTCAAGATGCTAGAATGTATTCACATTTCTATCTAGCCAGGGTGCTAATAAGATTGAGTTTGTCTTTGTGGGTTGATCTAGATTAGCATGAGATGAGCCCAGTCAGTGTCTCCCTCAGTGAAAAAGGAAAGGTTGGGAGAGAGCAGGAGGAAGGAAGGAAGTTTTTCATCAAGAACTGACTGCAGTTTTGCCTGCTGATGCATGTCGGATCACCCGCACGGAGAGATCACATGGCTTCTCCAAAAGTCAAACGATCAATTCGCCTCGTTTTGGCTCTGTACTTAATGCACAAACAGTGCGATCTGCGGGGCTGTAATTGCATTGTTAGGGCCAAGGAACAAGCCTGTGCCTTTTCAGCAGACAGCTGGCAGGGAGAGAGGCATGTTGTTAGGAAAGAGAGAGGCAAGGCAAATAAAATTACTGCTAACGCTCAGAGATCGGCAGGAGTCCTACTTGCCTAATCTTACCGGTGGGAGCAAGCGGCTGTTGTAATCCAATTATAGCAGCATAAGCAATTTGTTAGACACTCCGCATAATGTAACAATTTCCCAATAAACTCTGACTTGTAATAACGTCGGCAAGAGTCCGCATAAATCTGCCCGAATGGTGGGGGCTGGAGCGTTCGGCTGGGGGCTTGTAATTGGCGCCATCAGCACGTTTTGCGGAGTGCAGTATGGTGCAGTCTTTTAGTGCAGGAATTTTAAGGAGAAAAGCATGGCACACGCTTCTTAGAAAAAGAAAAGTGGCCATTAAAAGGGGAGCAGCAAGAAGGGCATACTCTTGCCTTCACATTACCTAGGAATCTCAGTATAGAAAGAAAACAGGAGGAGGCCATGTTTCCTTCTAATGCTAAGTGGGGGAGAAGGGGGTAGAATGTGTGGATTAAATTCCTTTATTTAAAAGGCATCAGTTTCTGTTATTTAAACCCTCCTTCTCTAGCACCTCCCCCCACCAAATGCCTTTCAGGCAGCATTTAGATAACATTTTTACAAAATGTTCTTAGCTAGGCAAGCCTAGAAATGCCAAATTAAAATATATTTTGTTCTAGAGTTTAGCATTTTCTTTACAGCAGGAAAATATATTTTCTTTATGCCCAGGACAAATCTTTTAAATATATTATCTCATTGACTATCAAACCTTTGTACAGAATTCTGTCTTCTGCTTTAAGAAACATCTCTTAATGAAGGGTTTAAAACACAGATGATTGTTTGCTTAGCTGGCTTTATTATGCTTCTTATTTTCTAATTCTGAAGTATATTGTGAATTTCTATGATACTAGGATTAGTAATCTTTCTTGTTGAACACTTACATTGTATAAGAATACAGTTTTTATCCTTTAGACCTATACCTGGATGATCATTATAGAAATCATTTTGATTCCTAAGTCATAAAATTACTGTTTTAGAAGAATATTTGTTGTTGTGTTGTGCAAAGTAGAACCTCTGTTATTTATTGATTGATGAGCATTTGTAGTCACAGAATAGAGTTTCTTATTATACAGGGTATAGGAGATGAAGAGTGCTCACATATTCGAGTTAATAGATTTTCATGCTACTGTGTGTGTATTAAATGTTATCTACTTTCTTGTGTCAGCCCAACTCTTCATTGTTGTTAATTTGTGTCAAAACCAAGCTTATGAAATAAGTACAGGATTCTTCAAAATATCGTGTTGCTGTGGGTATTATTACAATAAATATTTACTTTCAGTATAAACATTTCCTTCTAGAGAAGCAAATGCCGCCTTGTTTGAATGGAGCTACATCAATAAACTGCAGTGCCTCTAATAAAGCCACTCAGTGTCTGAGTTTAACTAATGGCTGATTTTCATGGCTTTGACAGTGAGCTGTGTGCATTATTTTCTCCTGATATTGTAAAAATAATGAGAGCAAATTAGAACAATCAGTTTACACAGATAGCTCCTGATTGGAGGTGATGGGCAATATGGCAGCAGGTAATCCATCTTCGGGCTCCTGTCACATTAACTTCAGCAGTGTGAAAAGATCAGGTGGGGTAAGCAGGGATCCTGCCCAATCGGAACACTGAAATTAATGAGAAGAGCATTGTTCTGTGATCAACCTTTTAATTAGCAAGACTGGAAACAGAGGGAGTGATGAAGGCAGCACCACAGCTGCACAGTGCCAGGCACAAATCCTGAGGAGGAAATGAAAAAAAACAACTTTGGGTTTTACATCACACGTTTGTTGTAGTATATACAGGCATTGTGTTTCTACTCTAGAGCTGGTTTAAAACTTTAAAAAATACTACCTATACACTTGAAACTAATATAATGGTATATGCCAATTTTACTTCAACTCCAAGAAAGTAAGAAAAGGCTGCCTACTTTCCAAAGTATTGTCACAAATATGGTTGCTATATTAATGATTTATAGATGATAATTCTATCAGGGTTCATTGAGAACTTTGATTACTAGTACACTTTCCCCGGCATTTCACTCTGGCTTTTAACCTTTGATTTTTTTTAAAAAATCAAGTAACCAGAGAAATTAAAACTTAAAAAGGTCTACCTTGTCAGCCTCCCAACATTCCACCCCTCCAATATAGTTTTCCTTGCAAGTACCATATGGGTTTTCTGATTTAGAGGACTTGTCATTTTTAATTGTTTATGAGAGGACCCTCATCCAGGTGTAAGCTATGGCATGTTTAAATTTTATTCCTTTCCTGATTCTGTTTATTAGGAAATTCACTATTTGGTTTTTTTCACTATGCCATTGACATCTTCGTGTGGGGTGGGGGGACTGTGTTACTTCAATTTATATAATTGAGAATTGAATATCAATGAATGGTGTTTATAAGAGGAAGAGGGAGGAAAAAATCCAGGTAGTAACTGAAACTAAAGGCTAGTTCATCCACTTAATGTTCACTTTTACTAAAATAGTAACCTTGCTAATCATCCCTGAAATATTAGGAAATATGGTATAAGACTACAGAAGACGTTAATGAGCCAGATTTTCTCTAGCAAATCACCACCCATTTTCTTGGCTGCCTTTGGCAGGCTTTGACTTTGGGAAAATAAACAAGGCAACCAGCATTTGCAGTATTTTAGAATTTGTATCTTAAGTTTAGTGATTTACTGTAAAAGCAAGTAATACAGTCTATGTAGATGAATCCAGTTATCTCCCAAAGATACATAAATATGTTTTCTTGATATTAATAGTTGTTTTAGGGATTTATTTAAAGTAATAATACATAAAAACTAGTTAACAGGTACCCGTCTGAGTATAGAATTAACAGAAAAGATCCTATAGTATGAAATATTCAGGTTAGGTGTAAACTAATTTTTTTTAGGACATAGTTAACAGGACTTTTAAAATAATATATATAACTAATGGAAATTCATTATTGCAGCCCTATAATACTGTACTTGCAGAATGAGTCCCTGATATTCTACTTTGCAAAACTCATAGAACAAAGGCCCTTCACTTCCTCCTAGTACCCATCCCCCTACCCTCTAAAAATCTTCAGTACTGCTCTTGCAATTCTGTCAAATACTTGATTTTTTGTTTTAATTTTTTAAACAATAATGAGCTTTTCCTGAAAATATTCAGTAAGACTTAAATGTATCGGTATTTTAGGATCAGTCACTTAATACTAAATAGTCTTTAGAACTTACCCCCCCCCTTCACTGTCTGAGAGATCTGTGCTATTGTATATATTAATATGTTAAAGCCCACTTGTTAGAATTTTGCATAACTTTTCTGCATTCCTTAATCTGGAAGAGAGATTTTTATTCTTATAGTTTTATGGATTTTTGTGGTTTTTCATTCTCCTTTCTCCTAGTTTGACAGTTCCAAAAGCCTTAGGTTCGTAAGCTCTCCATGAATAAGTATGTTCTTAGTCATATGGTGTAAATAGATCACTTATAAAGCTTGTGAAACTCGAGCTCTCCTTTTGAACCTTTCAGTACTCATGAGCTCAGTATTCATACATGCAAAATTTTATTCTTGTGTCATGACTTCAGTTTCTTGTAAGGCAAATGAGCTATGAATTTAAATGACCATACTAAGTTTCTACAAAAATTAAATTGTATTTTTCCATTTTCCTACAATTGTGGAATTCCATCTGACCTAATGACCTTACCATATTTGTTCTTGTTGTTAGAGCTCTTTTCCAGTAAGATTTAAGATCAGTGTTAAAATATATGTGTTTGTGGTTTTGTTGTGTGTGTGTTTTTTTTTTGAGAGCATCTTGTTTTGTTTGTTTACACTGGTAATAACAGAAATTTCTAACTGACTGAATGACCAAGAAACTCTCTTTTAATTTCCTTACAAAGAGAGAGTTGCCAAGTCACCTTAAATTCTACTAATCCCAAATCTCATCAGTAGGGTTTGCTTCAGAGAAAATTTCATTAGTCTAGTCCTTTGTAGCTCACCTGATACACCCTTATTTAAAGTTCTTATGTACAGAACCAGTTGTATCTCTGATGCTACAATAATCTTTTCGAAATTCCTCATCACCCTCAGTTATTAGTTTGGGATTTATTCCTACATAAGGAGTATTTAAAGATCCATTTTCTTTTTCTTGTATCTTCAGAATGAAGATATTTTTACTTTTGCACTACTCTATGCAAACGTAAATGCTTATTACTCAGTAATAATCACCTACCTTATAAATACTGGTCTTTAAAGGACTGAAGATGACCTCATGTCATTGGATTTAGTATCAGTGTGGTAACTTTAGTATGAGTTCGGTACAATCAGTTGAAGGTGGTAACCTTACCTTAGTAATTGTTTTATCAATAGAAGTTGTTTTGGAATACAAATCTCATCCAAATTTCTGCGTCAGGATTTACAGTGTAAACATATATTGTCAGTCCTTTTACACCAAGAACTTATTTTTCCTGGTTAAACTTGGTAATTAGTTTTATCAGCTAAAAGAAAAAAAAAAGTCCCTTCAAAGTCCAGGCTCAGTGTGATTATACTTCAGTAAATAGTTTTTTTTGTAAGCATGCATGCTTTTAGACATTTGGGTGATTATAAAGACAGGATGAGGGTATATGAATTAATAGTTGGACTTTGAATTTCTTGTATGTTTCAGACAGTAAAGAGGAGGCTTGGGACAGTGAGTAATTAAGAAACAGGTTCATCAAAAGCAAATGAAGCAAAAAGCAAACAAACATGACTATTCTGTGTGTGTATGTGTATATAAAATCTCCCTAGGCATTTTCTAATGGAAAGGATAGAAGTTTTTGATAGTTAAGATTGACATATAAATATATGTAAGAAGCACTTGCTCACGTGGAGCACTAAGACCATGATAAACAGAAGTGTTGAAATACTTCTAGAAAAATGAACATGAATTTAATTATGTTTTATACCTCAGACAGTACTTCTTTAACTTTATCCACATTTTCTTGGAATATCTAGTAACATAAGAAATTTAATTGTAAAGATTAAAAGAAGCAAGAAACAAAACTTGGGAGCAAGCCTAAAGGGAAATAGAGAGAAAACCGTGTTTAAAGAGAGATGGTTCCTACAGTGTTAACTATGGAGTGTGTAGCGTGACTCTGTAATGGAATATCATGGCAGGGGGTATAATACTGTAAATAAGATGAATATGCCACTTGTGGATTAATGGGCAACCTAAAGAGTGGCTTTATTTACATCTATGTGTGAGGTTCATTTCCAGTTTGTGTATTTTTTCTTATTCTTATAGTTGACATACTTAAAATCTGATGGATTAGGGAACTTAAAAAAAAATCAGTTTCCTTGAATCTTAATATGTGTGGGTTTGGGGCTTTTTTTTCTTTTTTTTGGTAGGATTAGTATAGTGTTTTTTGTCTTTTGGTTTTTTTACTTTAAATTTGATAGGTTGAAGGAATTTTCTTTTTCCTCTAGGTAATTCTAGAGAAGAGGTAGGTTCTGAATATAAGTCCAAGAAATACAACTATTTTTTATGTTTTACATTTTGGTAAGGAATAGGTGTAGACATCATCATATTACAGATTATAGTAGATTCCATTTGCAATAATAAAAGGATATGGGTTGTTTTTCGAGGATTTGAGTACTGAGAAATGTAAATGTGAATAGATCTAGCCTGGACACTAGGAGCCACTGTCTCAACATTATAACATGAGAACATACGATAAAAGTAGATCCTAAGTGAGAGCTTTATATAACTAATTTTTAAAATTTGTTTTATTGAAGTACAGTTTATTTACAAGTTTGTGTTCATTTTTGCTCGATAGCAAAGTGATCCAGTTATACATAAATATACATTCTTTTTCATATTCTTTTCCATTATGGGTTATCACAGGATATTGAATATAGTTCCTTATGCTATATAGTAGGACCTTGTTTATTCATTCTATATATAATTGTTTGCTTATACAAATAATCTTTTAGTCAGCTATTTAGGTTGCTCTTGGTTTCCAATTAATGCTATTATTTAGTTCTCTTGAAACTTCAGAAGTTTGAATTTTAGAGTTTTTACTCTGCTTCTCCTCAGTTGAAAATATATAGTAGAAGTTACCTGTAAAAGGCAAATTGTATGCAAAAATAAATTGCCGTCAATGTAGAGTTTGAATAGAACTAATTTTAGCTCGTGGAAGGTAGATTCTCAACTTATATTTGTTGAGTCTGATATATATTATTTAAAGTATTAAAATCCAGAGATTATGTCATCAGATTTGACAGCCTTTTACACCATTATTTATTGAATGTTTACAGTGTGCCAGACACTAAGGGTTAAGGGTTTTATATACACTCTAACTCAAATCCCGACGACAACCTCATTAAGCATACACAATCCCATTTTATATATAGATTAACTATAATTGAGAAGTATTAAGCAATTTACCCAAGATATGTTGCAAAACTAGAATTTGAACCCAGACTATCTGACCCCATATCTGTGTGTTTTCAGTCACTGTGTTTAGTGTTTTAGTACATAAAAATTAGGCCAGATGAAGCAAATGTGTGGGGATTTTCTAAAAAGTTCTCTGTGGTGCCTACTAAGTGTTAGCAATTTATTAACAAGTACCCATGATTTGGAAAACACAGAAGTATGCAAATTGGTTCTGTAAAATCATGATACAGTAATACATTTTAGGTTTGTGTTCTCCTCTTACACTTACAGTACTGATATTTTCCTTTTCAGCATTCCATATGAGATAAAAATTTAAAATACGTCAATTAGCAACCGCAAAAAAGATAAAACTATTAAGTGAACCTTGTAATCTCCTCTTACTATCTGGGCTTTTCTTTTCAGGCTTTTGATTGTGTGTAATAAAACTGTGGCTTAATTAATGCCAGGGTTCTGAAGCCTTTGGATGCCACGAAAGAGAGTGAAGCGCAGAAATCAAGAGGCAGCATCAAATAGCTTTTCTGTTGTGTTAATTTAGATCTGTCATTCTTGTTCTAGTTCATGATATATGGCTCCCAGCAGATATTAGGTGAATTAAAAGAGAAGCAGTAGTGGATCCTATCTTAGGAAAAACACAACTCATGGTTGAAGCTCTCAGTAGCTTAATGAATCACTGTTTTCAGATAATATTTCACCCCTAGTTTGAGCTGCCCTTGGAGTGAATGTGGCCGTGTTATGTGACCAGCAGACATGATGCAAAACCAAAGTAAGTGGTAACTTGGCATCGTGGCTTTGTGGTGGTATGTGCAGGAAAGATCCAGTGCTGACATCCATGCTGTACTACTGTTTTTGGCAGAGCAGTGCTTGTGTGTAACCAGAGCATGAGAGAGGAAGTCATACTGACTTGTATTAATCTCCATTTAAAATGCTAACAAAAAAAATGATAACAATTTCCCTTGGAAATTGCTAAAGTTTCCTATGACTTTAGACATACTTTTTGAGGGATCTGTATGCTAAAAAAAGGTTGATAGGAAATATTATTTCTTATTATAGCTCAAAAATGTTGTTTCTTTAGTATGCAAAATAATGAATAACACATAATAGTCTTGGCTAAAATGAGTTTACTTTAATTCTTTATATTCTCTTCTTTTTAATTCTCTCTCCTTGATTCAAGGAACTTATTAATTAACTGGTTTTATATGTGTATTAATTTTAACCAGAGTGTTGATAAGCAGTGTTTCTTTCAGGGAGGGGAAGATTTAAAATCCAACAATGAAAAACGAAGCCCCTTTTATTTCTGGCTACAATCCCAGATGCTGTGTATTATAATCATTGAACTTTCAGAGACTGCTCAAATTCCGCCTGAAATGTGTAGGATTGCAACATCATAACTAAATTATACTTTCTGGCATATCCAAACATGAAACAGACATTCCTGAGTGGAAACATTGATAACATAATTTCCATTGGTTAAGGTCTCAGTGGAGAAGGGAATTTACAAGCATGGGAAAAGAATACAGGCTAATTTGAATAGCCTCTATTGTCCAGGGGGTTATTTAATGCTAATAAATACTTGTTTTAGAATGGATGGAACTAGGTTAAGTGTTTACAGCCAAACCTTCCTCTTTTCCTCCACTGAAGAGCAAGGTTCTCCTAACACTGACCTACTTTGCTCTTATTTGGTACTGTACGTACAATAGTTGCGAAGCCATGAAGAGAAAAATTGATGCAGATTAGAAGAATTTTTTAGTAGGAAGTGCTTGGTAGCATGCTTCTTTGTTGGTGAGACATAAATGTTGCCACAAATTATGAATAAATGCTCCAAATTCTCTAATATTGTAGCAGTTATAACCATTTTTAAGCCTCCTTTCTAAGTAGATATTTCTCTCCTGGCTTTCTGTATTGTGAACTTTACAAAACTGGCTTAGGCAGCCTATTAATTATTCATACCGTAGCAACAATTAAAGCAAATTAAAAATAAAAATCGCCATATTGCATTTAACCGTGGGCAGCACCAAACTGTGTCAGCTCTGTAAGGGCCTGTGATGTTTACTTAGTTAAAAGTGCTAGAGGGAGCTCTAACCTTGTTCAGAGTAGTGGCATATGGGAACAGTTGTCTGTATGTGGCCAAAGGGTCGTAAGTGAAAATAGAGGCTAAAGCTGTGCCATGGCAAAATTTTAAATCTTTTTTATAGAACTCCCTGTTTCCTTTATATCAGAAAATAAGGGTTAGGACTATGTATCTGTAACCAAACAGGACTTTATGCACCCTTATTTCTCTTTTTATGAATACAATAAGCTGTTTCCAATACAGTATTCAGGAGACCCTGAGGTTGGCTCAGCAAACTTTCACAAAGTGAACATATCTGTATAACCACTAGCAAGATTAAAAAAAGGAGGAGGAAGAAAGGAAAAAACCTGTACCAGAAACCCACTCCTGCCTTCTTTGTCATTCCCCTCCCAAGGCTAGCCATTCTCCTCACTGCTTAACATCATGTGTTAGTTTTGCCTGGCTTTGAACTTTGTGTGAATGGCATCATTCAGTGTATATTCTTTACTCTCTAACTTACTTCCCTCAACATAATGTTTTTGAGAATCATATTATTGCATATAGCTGTAATTTATTTATTTTTGTTGATGTGTAGTATGTCATTATGTAAATATACCAAATATATGTGTCCATTCAGATTTTGATAACTACAAAATTTTTTGGTATTTATCTTTTGGTCAGTATGTGCAGTGAATACATGTATTCTGTTGTATGTGTCACTAGGAGGGAAATTAGAATTTCCTGACTGGTGGTACCAATTTATACTATCTCCAGCAGTTAATGAGAGTTCCATTAGGCACTTACATATAGCAAGTCCTCAATATATTTGTTTAAATGAGATAACTCAGTATACACGAAAATTCCCTAAGTTGTAGTTTTCTCACCCAGAGCCTTTGAGCTGTTCTTACAGTCTAATCACATCTTAAATTTTCTTTTTTTTTCTCTTCACAGTTCTATCCCCAATCACATCAGCTAATGGTGGCCAGACAAGTTAGCATATTTTAAAATATTCCAACGCATATTTCCCTTTCCTGGGGAATTTGGTATGGAGTTTCAGTTAAAATTTTACTTTCAAAGTTTAATGGGCCGGTCCTGATACAGGCTGAATTGCTGAGATGGTTTCTACATACCAGCAAATGATAATGATTACCTTTATTAGGCATTTATGTGCCAGACCTTATGCTTAGTGTTTTATACATAGTCTCCTTTATTACAGTAGCTAATATATCACTTTGTCCTTGAGGACACTTGATGGCCTTTGGAATCCGACAGAAAAAGGTCTCTAAGATAGAGCTGGCTCTGGGCTAAAAGGCTGAAAATTAAACCAGCAGAGAGCAGCAGCCATCAGATCATGACCACTATAATCTTGATAGAAAGCATTAAGAGAATCCCAGTAATTTTTTCGATATCTATTTGCAGACTCTTCATGTAGCCCTACTATTTTGATTTGGCCCTAAATAAGACAAATTGATGTATTAAATTGATAAAATATTTTATCTCCTTGTGAAATAAAGGAATTTTTAATAGATACATTTATTTATTTAAAATTTTCTTGAACACTGTAAATACCGGGAATTATAGAGGAAGATGGAGAAGGGAATGGCAACCCATTCCAGTGTTCTTGCCTGGAGAATCCCGGGATCAGAGGAGCCTGGGGGGCTGCTGTCCTTGGGGTCGCACAGAGTCGGACATGACTGAAGCAACTCAGCATGCATGCATGCACTGGAGAAGGAAATGGCAACCTGCTCCAGTGTTCTTGCCTAGAGAATCCAAGGAACAGAGGAACCTGGAGGGCTGCAAGTCTATGGGGTCACACAGAGTGGGACCCGACTGAAGCGACTTAGCAGCAGCATAGAGGAAGATGGATGGGGAAATAAAAGAGTAAATTATGAAAGAAGTGAGACACATTGAGACACAAAGTGTCACAATATCATTAAGTCTTCAGATCTGTGTCAGCCCTGAGAAAAGTTATACCATAAAGTTTTAAATTCTTAACTATGGTTAAGTAAAGCAAAGTAAAAGAATAGTAATGTTACCTGCGTAACAGTCACACTCAGAATGATAGCATTTCTTTGCATTAAAAGCTCAATTGTTGCAGGAAAGTTTGACTTACTCTTGGGATTTTGGAGTATATTGCTTGACTGAATAATATTATGAAATATACTTCTTTTTGCTTGAGGTATGTTTTCTTAAACTCTAATATGTTAGCTTTTTAGTAAGAAAATGTGAAGAATGATTCTCTTTGTAAATGTATTCCCTCAGTTCTATTTTAATTTACATGGAACTGAACCGTAAACTCAAAAATAAAAGCCAGACTGAGCCTCAGATTATTCCATCCACCCACTCATTTTATAGAGATCCCAAACAGTAGAGACTTAGCCAAGATTACATAGCTAATTAGTGATGGGACTAGGCCACCGTGCTGTCTAACTTTTGCTGTAGAGCCGTTCACATGTGACTCAACTATAAGAGAACTTTTTGTAGTGGTTTGTTTCCAAAGCATGAAATTTCCAAAGCCTCTGTTTATTCCTTAAACAGAAAATGGAAGTAGAGTGCATTTGGCTCATAGGAAAACTTCACTGAAAAAAGTTGTTACCCTTGTGTTTCATATTTATAGTGCTGCATGTGAGCTTAAGCCACACCTAGGTGAAGTGAAAAACTGTGTAGTAAACCAGGAAGTGTCTTTACAGAAATTTTCTTCCTTTAAGAAAAGCCAAGTTCTGCAAAGAAAAGACCACAATTCCATTTCTTAAACAAGCTTGTAAACAGTATGGAAGTAACTATCTTCCTGATTTTCATTTTCTCATCCCACCTTCACTCTTAGTAAACAAACACAAAATCCCTGGTAGAGATTTGTTCCATTTAGAAAAGAAAATTTTTGTGACACTCAAGATTCAGTATTTTCTCCAGAACACCAAAAATCTGCAGTCTCTGGCCCATGAAACCCCATAAAAATAGTGCCCATGTGGGGGAAATATAAATAACCTTCAGACAAAATCACACAGTAATCGTTTTTCTGCTAATTTTTGAAAGAAAACGAGGGTGAATGCTGATGACAGCTGGAATTTCAGTCTGGTTTCTGCCCTGTCTTTGCTGATTACTAAAATGAAGTACAAAGTCTGAAGGAAGCAAAATGTACTCTATACCCTACAGCTTGGAAGAATCATTCTGTATTTACTGAAAAAATCAGAAAAGTGGAATTTCAAAATTAGGGTACTGTGTTGAGAATCTTGTTACCATGCTAATAACTTCCTTATTGTTTTTCCCTCACTAGATTTGAGTGTTGTGGGAATATGTTTTGGCAATTGCTCTGAAAGATTGAAAATGAAAAAAAAGTCAAATGTTCAAATGTCTTTTATTTCATATCATGAAACATATTTTGAAGTCTTTCCTTTGCTCTTTCCATTCTTCTCCAGTTGTTAAATGTCACTCATTGTAAGTTCAATTTTACTCTCATTCTTGAATTTTTACATAGTAATATTTTATGTATTTTTTAATATAAAAATGTTGAAACTAATCTTAGAAAACAGTGGATTAAAGTTAGCATACTTACAGACAAAGCATCAATGTAGTGATAGTAACATTCTTATTGGTAAGAGAAGATCCAAAATATCAGTTTAGAAAAACTATACACTTAACACAACAACTGCATTTTGCAGTCTGATCTGAAATCTAATAACTTCTGTGAATTTGAGCAAGTTATTTTGATCACTTCTGCTTAAAAAAAAAAAAAGCAGATGCTACATCCAAACTAAGCTTTTTCTGGATAAATTAAGAAGACAATTACCCACATATTCCAGAGATAAATGTCTTTTGTCCCTTGATGCTCCAAGGGTTATTAAAGTTTTACCTGCAGATAACCAAGACTTCCAGAAGTTACAAGTCATTTACTTCATGCACTGCAGCTAAGAGGCCTGTGCTGCTGCCCCATAGGATTATTTCTTGCTGCATTTAACATGCATTAACAAGCATTTGGAAGGAGTTGAATTTCTTCGAGAAAGCTGAGTTGGCTTCTTGAGATCCTATCCCAAAAGCCTTGTATTTTCTTAATCCAGGTTTTAGATGTAGCTTCTCAAAGGCTTTCTTCAGGAGCAAGTTTTACCAAGTCATTGAGACCTTTTTATTGGACAAAAAAAAAAAAAAAAAGTAAGGATTAGTGCACAAAAAGGAGGAGGATAGTTTTTTCTTCTTTATTTTAAATTAACTGTATTTTCCTGTGTCCTTTTTAATTGCATTTTAAGTGTGTCTCTGTGTTTCTCTCTGGCAGCCAGTGCCTCTTGTCATTCCCTATCGTTTATTGGTAGAAATTAGCTTTCTGATGCTAAAATAAAGGGAGGATATGAGGGGGAAGTCAGGGAGAAGACTCTTAGTTAAAACTTTCTCCATCACAGAAATTTTATTTTGGTACTATTAACATTATTTAACATCCAGATAAGCAACCTCTATCTGAGGAAGTTTACAGAAAGAGCAACAAGATTCCAGACAGTTGAACTTTATTACTCTGCCTGAAACATTAAGTAGGGATTTAGAAAAATAGTTTTTCATCCCGTCTCCCTCTTCATTTTTATTGTGTGGGAGAGGACCTTTTTGCCTGACAGGCATATTGTTTCTCTTAGGGCAGGTGAACTTGGTAATGCTAAGCCCCTTTTGCATTTGGTTTTATTTATTCCTTTTCTCCTCAACTCTCTTCATCTCATCCCTACTTTCCGTCTCTCCCTCCATCTCTTCCCTAGCCCCTCATCTCTTTCCCCTTAGCCATTTCTTCCTACCCTTGTCTAACCTTTCCTTTTCTTTCCTGTCTCTCTTCTACCCACTCTCTACCCATCCCCAGTCACTTTCATTCCTCTCCTTTCTCACCTTTCCTCTCTTCCTTGCTTGCTCTGTCTCCCTCCTTCCCTTCCCTTTCTTCTCACCCTTCCCCATCCTTCTCACTCCTCCTCACCCCCTCCCTCCTCTCTCCTCCTCTTTCTCCTCTCCCCTGCTTCCCACACTTCCAGTCACTTAAAATTCTATATCTTATGGGATCAGATCTTGACCTCTCTGAGGTGTTCAGCAAAGGAGATAAATTTTGCCTATTCTAATTGATTTGATGTTATAGACAAAGAATTCTCTAGGTGACATAGAAACACTCTCTCAATCAAATAATGCATTAATAATTTTTTTAGACCAAAAAGATACATACCCACCAAAATGTGCATATTGTTTATTTGTTGATGATGGAAATTACGGGCCATTTTTATGTTCTCTGTGCTTCTGTATTCATATTTTCTAAAGTTTGTTATAAATGCTGCTTTAAAAAAAAAAATCAGTCTTTCTTTGCTTGACCCCAATAATCCTTATTTAAAGAAAGTAAAAACCAAAAAAAAAAAGGAATCAAATTTGATCCTCTGCTGAATGTGAATTTGCCGTTTTAATGTCAGTCTTCCTTTCAACTTTCAAAATGGTGGCCCCTTGATTGCAACATGTAGCCTTTAGCTCTTGGTGATAACATATCAGATAATGGATTTTAAAAACTATCTCACAAGTTAGGCTTAAACTCATAAGTCCTATAAGACCTTTTGTGCCTTTCTCTACTTTTCCCAGAATTTAGTTCATATTTTGTTTTATTGGTAATATTTCTGTAATGTGAGGGTGGTCAGCATAATAGACTTAGTGATTTACATACAGATTTGTTTTCAGTTTTGAGGGATAGAGGGTCTGACATTGATGAGCAGGTATTCTATCATTGTTACACCTCATTGTTATACCTTGTCTATTTTCCTTGCTACTGTTGGCTTAAAATTCATACTGTACTAGGCCATGGTACCAATTTGTTCATTTAAATGTTAAAATTCCAAATTCAGATTCAAATTTGACCAAAAGGAGAAAAAAAAAATCCAGACTGTTTGCTTCTCAATTGGCTAGCTGAGGTATGGAAGGTGAATAATGTAAGTCTAGATGAAGTGCTCTAGACAGTTATGCATTTCCTAGCTATAGTATACTTGTTTCAGAAAGGGTTAAATGGTGTAGTTAGTAAATGGTTTTCTAGCTGCAGGGGTTTTTGAGAAGAGATCTAAGAATTCTACAGTTAATTGGATTCTTCAGGCATGGACTTATGGTCATTGAAAAAAATTTGAGTGAGTGAAATTCTCTCGCTTTGCTCCTAGATATAGTTCATACAGTGTTTTATTATTTTTTAAGGATTTCATGCCTATTTGTGCTGGTTGAACATTTTATATGATAAACATGACATTTTAAAAGATTTTACACAGTATATTCCCTTGCTTTGCCCTTCTCCCTATTTTTTTCTTCTTCCCTCATTTCCCCGAGTCTGCATCACTGGTGCTTTTTCTCATTTTTCCCCATCTTGTGAGCAAAGTTTTAACAGTATGTAGAAAGTTAACTGCCTGGAGTCTTTTAAATATAAGTAACACGCAACCAGTAATAAGCTGTCGGTTGTTGTGGGGTTTTTTTGTTTTTTTTGTTTTTTTTTTGCTGCCTGCAAAGAAACATAAACACAGCGCTCATTTCTGGCAGGTTTTTACTGTCAGAGTTTCTCCTATTATATTTATCTTACAATTTGCCAGGGGGTGAAGTTATTAAGTTTTAGCAGCAGCCATCGATCAAGTTCACAAGTTAACACGATAAAGGCTCTGTGCCGCTCCGATCCGGGGAAATGATGATCCTCACTCGGTAATTAACTAAATGAGAAAGTTAAATCTTACTTGAGAGCTGGGAGAGATGAAAGAGAGGTGTTTGTCAGTTTCTCAGTGGAAATTAGAAGCAGTTTTCTGCAATTCCCTAAGCTGCTGCTCTGTCATATTTTACATAAGCACTGGGAAAACGTCTTGTAATTAGTGCTGTCATGGAGGATTTTTTTTTTTTTTTTTTTTGCTGAAGGATGTTGGAATAATTCATTAGATTATCAAGAAAGGCTTGTGTCCTGAAATGATTAGCACAGTGAAATTTAAACCATTAACGATAACAAGTTTAGAGCTTGCTGCAGTGCAGAGGCACCCGGGGTATGTCTGTGCCTATTTCAATCATTTCTTATAATTAAACATTATGTCCTTTTTTCCCCCTCATCACTAAGACCCATCCAAAAATCCTTTTAAGGTGGCACTATCTACATCAGTGGGTTTACCAGCCTTGGAGGTGTGCATAGTTAGTAGCTATAGTAATGCAGCAGTAAATTAAACTGCTGTGAGCTTCTTGGTTTAGAACAAAAGAACCTATCACCCTGGAAGCTATGAAGTTCCATGAGAGAAACCACTGCAGAAACAAGAGCCCCTGTTTGAAACCTAAAAATGTCAAGTGACTATCCTATCCCTTTAACTTCCTCAGAAATCCGGAAATAATAAAAATGGCTTTGTTGTGGTTCTGGTAAATTTTTTTATATGGCTTTTCCTGTAATTAATAGGGAAAAAAAAGACTGCTAAGTGTCCAGTCTTTAATCATATACTGGGGCATTTATGAGTTCATTTTCTGGTGAGTTTTATTTAAAAGAATTGGAGTGATTGCAAGCTTTTCTTGTTGGTTATTAGAAACCAGTCAAATTCATAATGTGAACTTTCCTTCTGCTGACAAATCTGCCCCTTCCTGTCTTCCATGTTCACTAATCAGATCTGACATATTTATGAGTTCACCCAATATGTAATCATATTTAGTAGAAGCTGTTACAATATTAATGGAATAATCCTACTGAGAAATGTGATGTTTACTCCTGTTGAAATGTTTGTCCCATTCTGTACCTGTAGTCACCATTTTCTTTTCATTTGCACTCTTACCCCTTGCCCCAAAAGATAGTAGACTACTTCTTTGGTCACTGAAAGTTATAGAGATTTTTTTTTTAAGTGGAAGTGTTAAAAGTGATGGTTCTACTTTTGAGCATTTGTTATCTTTTACTCTGCATGTTCAATTTATGGCCAAATTCTCTCCGTTTCTCTTGAAACTCTCTTGATAAAAGATGCTCAAGTGCCAGAGAGCTCTACCAAGCCTTCTAAGAGTCCCTTTCTGTTTTCTACCCTAGCTCTTTGTAAATTCTAGAACTGTTCTGGATCTCTCTGTTGTCACCATCTCCATCCTTAGGTATACTTACTTATTCTTTCAGTCCTAATCAAAATGTAGACAATATCATTTCCTCTTAATTTAACCAAGAGAGTATTGACTTTTTTAAGAGCTGTTTTTACAGAGAAATCAAGGGAAAACAATAAGAAAAAGAACTTTAAACCAAAGTTTTTATATCCTTATTTAACTAAAGCCTGGCAGTAGTCAATAGAGAATAGTATAGACCTTAAAAAAAAAATCCTCCCCCCCCCCACCATCCCTTGCAAAACTCTTGAATTTATTTTATTTTTTTCTTGTTTCTTCTGCCTACAAGGAGCAAGAACCCTGGTTTTGTTCCTATCCAGGTTGATGTACCAGATTAAATATTTGAAGGATTGGCCCTACTGAAGAAGTAAATCACTGTACTGAAGTAAATGAGTATTATAACCCAGATTTATCATTCTCAACAGGGCTTTTCTCCTTCTTCCTCTCTTGTAAGGGTAAAATAACTTTCTTCTAAGCACTTCCTAATCTGCCTTTTCTAACCTTAGCCATGACTGCTTCTTGCCTTGATTATGTTATCAGCTCCAACTGGTCTTCCTTCCTCTGCTTTCAACTTGCTCTTCTTATTCTCTCCTCACTGCCCTAGATGCCCTGCCCCCTTCTCTGTGTGATACCTAGTGTATTTCTAAAGGGTAAATCAGATGATGCCAAATTTAACTACCTCAAAACTGCCAGGGGCTCTCCTTTACACTTAACAAGAAGTCCAAACTCCTTACCTGTGACCCAGAAGTCCTTATATGATCTGGCCCCAGGTCACCTCACTAACCTCATTTCCCACCACTTTCTCCCTCATTCAGTTTGCCCCATCCATACCAGCTGCCTTTCTTTTTTTCATTTGAACACACCATTGACTTGTTCTTCCTTCTGTCGGGAAGGTTTTTTCCCTATATCTTAGTAAGGCTTGACTCTGATCTTTCAGGTCACAGTTCAGACATTACCTACTTCAGTGTCATTGCATAAACACCTCAGTTAGGGTATTTTTTGTTACCTTGTTTTGTTTTCTTCACAATACTAACTGGTTTCAAGATTAAAATATTTATGACACATTCTCCCTCTACTTCTTGCCAGAGAAAGTAAAGAAAAATTTTGTCTACCTGTTCACTGGTTTCGCTAGCACCTAGAAAAGTGCCCAGCACAGACCAGTCACCCAATAAATGGTTGTTAAAATTACAGTTATTGGGGGGTAAAGGAGGAAAGGGATAAATTGCAAGATTGGGATTGATACATGCATACTACTATATATAAAATAGATTACTAATAAGGACCTAACCATATAGCACAGGGAACTCTAGTCAGTACTCTGTAATATATGGGGAATATGTGGGGGAAAAAAATCTAAAAAAAAGTGAGTGTGTGTGTGTGTGTGTGTGTGTATAGCAGATTAACTTTGGTAAACACTTGAAACTAATACAACATTATAAATCAACTGTACCCCAGTAAAAATTAGATAACCCAGGGTGGCACAGGGCAGGCCAACCTAGGCCAAGCCATCACTATGATCCCACCAGGGTAGATCTGTGTCCTCTCCCTGTATATGTGGTAGGGGTTTATGTGGGATGGGTCTGCCTCAAGTAGGAGCAGACTGATAAGAAGTCTAGTGGGCCAATTATGTCCACACCCCAGTTCAAGCTGGCTGGGTGGAATGTAGACAGCCCAGGCAGTGCCCTTCTACCTGAGGTTTATCCCAAGTCCTTCAGATGTATGTCTTACCTCCTGGGTGCATATCTGAGCAGACACAGGTCTGTACCTGACCTGAGAGCAGAAGATCAAGTGGACATAAGCAGTGATAAGATGGTGCCCTGGCAGGGCTCTGATGCCTCTGGGCAGGGCCAGCTGCTACACTGTCATTGCAGAGCCCCAGCCCAGAGATCCGTGAGGAGCTGCTTGATGGGGACACCCAATCCATCTGCCCAAGTGGGGGGCCCATGCACCATACTGCCACCAAGGGCCAGCACAGGCGCCTGTTGAATGTGGCCGCTGAGGGTTCCCCAGAATCAGGGCCCAGAGGTGAACAGGAAAGGCCTTGGGCCGGGACACCACCCAGGCTACTCCCCAGGGTCCTGTCCTGGGCTCACAGAGAGCATAACACATCTGCTCCCACGTGTAACACTGTGTCAGCCTTCCCTTGAGTCAGCTGGAAGGCCTGGAGCCCACTGAGGCAGAGCCTGAAGCTCCGGCAGGAGACCCACTGGGCAGATGATGATTTCCCACTTGGGCAGGGAAAACCCAGCTGCTCCTGCAGGAGACCCAGAGCCAGGTCAGACCCCTGGGGGCAAAACAGGCTCTTCAACCACCATCGCTGTCGCTTCTGATCTACACCATGAACTGGCTACCCCACCCAAAACTGACTTTCCTTCCTCAGTCTTTGTGTTTGGTATGTTGTAGTTTTATCTTTTTCTTCCCCATTATTTACAGCACTCTGTTCTTTATGTTTTAAGTGTAAAGCAATAAATTTTAAACATTTTCCGTTTTTTTTTTTAAAAGGTTGTAGATTGATAACTCTGAAGTTCCAGCCTTAGTCAAAATTCTTGTTCTATCCCTCTTAGGCTATAGCCTGAACCCAAGCACAACTGTTGCCTACTTTATACTTATCTTCATTCATTCATCATCTTAATCATTATATCCCTCCCTCACTCCACCCCCCAACCCAGGGTTTCAATGCCAGAGTCTTTCCTTGGAGCCCTTCTGAAGACCAAACCGAATCCTCAAATATCATTTGCATCTCTTTAGTCGTCAATGTTATTCTCTTTATCTAGTCCTTGCACCTGCAATTCCAAATGTTGTCCTATTACTGGAACATTTTATTTTCTCTACTTAACATATACCCTTCCTTGTGATTAAAGCAGGGTTTATATACAACTAAAAACATCTGTCATCTTACCATTAAGTTCAGCCAGTCTGTGCTGCATCTCCCAACATACACACAGTGCAGTTAGCAAAGTCAGCACATTTAGTGTTGCCGAGGCAGTGGTTAGGCTAGTTGGTATCTGCAAGTGTGTATTTTTCCTTCCTGGCCCAGGCAGAAGCTTCAGAGAAATTCATGGTAATTTTGAAAGTGATGCTTTAATATATTTTCAGGGAAGGAAATGTTAGCCCTTGGCCTTTGAGGACTAAGCTGAGAAGAGTCATATAAATACTTAAGTCCTTTCATTTTGTGTGCTTGTCACCTGACAGCTTCTTTCTTTCTTTCTTTTGGAGATAACTGTTCATTGTAAACAGAATAGCAGAACAGGAGATGTGCAGGGTTGGCAGAAAGTTAGTGTTACCATTAAACTGAGATTGTTTGTCAGCTTTCCTAGACGTTTGAACAGTAGTGGTTGAGTCATCAGGCTTTTGCTGGGAAAGCCAAATCAATTCTATTGCCACAAGTAACCATTACCCTCTCTCCCACTCTAATATACAACCTTTTGATTTTTTAATAATTGAACTTTTTCACTGTACCCTGGTGGATTCTCTGAGGTTCCCAAATTGAAATTTTGCTGCATTTACTTTAGGCATTAGTAGAAAAATCTGTAAGGGAGAGTGATAGAGAAAGGAAGCTTGATAACAAAGGCCTTTATCTCCAGAATTCTCTACAAATATAATACCTTTGTTATGAATTAAGTTAATATTACAATGGCATTTATCCTTAGGAATACCCTATACTTAGAAGTTTAAAAGTCTATTTTCATTTTAAATAATCAGTTTTATGAATTTTGGTGAATGTATACACCTGTGTAACAGTCAATCTATAGAACATTTTCATTCCATCCAAAACTTTACTGGTGCCGTTACCCAATAAATCCCATCCCCACATCTAGTCCCAAGCAACCACTGTTCTGTTTTTATCATTATAAATTAGTTTGTTATTCCTAGAGTTTCATATAAGTAGAAACATAAAGTATATACTCTTTTTGTGTCTTATTTCTTTCATTCAGCATGTTTTTGAGATACATCCTTGTCATTTGGTATATCTGTAGTTTGCTCCTTTTATCATTGAGTACTGTTCCTTTGTCCCCTTCATGGATCACGGCCTTGTCCTGGTGAAGGGGCTTGCATAATTCAGTGAAACTATGAGCCACGCCATGCAGGGACACCCGAGACTGATGGGTCAGAGTGAAGAGTTGTGACAAAACATTTCCTCTGGAGGAGGAAATGGCAACCCCACTCCAGTATTCTTGCCTGGAGAACCCCATGGGCAGCACAAAAAGGCAAAAAGATATGACACCAGAAGATGAGCCCCCCAGGAAAGGTGTCCAATATGTTACTGGGGAAGAGCAGAGGGCAATTATTAATAGCTCCAGATGACGTGGCTGGATGAAAACGGAAATGATGCTCAGTTGTGGATGTATATGGTGGTAGAGGTATCTGGTGGTAAAAGTAAAGTCCGATGCTGTAAAGAGCAGTATCGCAAAGGAACCTGGAAGGTTAGGTCCATGAATCAAGGTAAATTGGACGTGGTCAAGCAGGAGATGGCAAGATTGAACACTGACATCTTTAGGAATCAGTGAACTATAATGAAAGCTGAATGCCGAAGAATTGATGCTTTTGAACTGTGGTTTTGGAGAAGACTCTTGAGAGTCCCTTGGACTGCAAGGAGATCAAACTAGTCAATCCTAAAGGAAATCAGTCCTGAATATTAATTGAAAGGATTGATGCTGAAGCTGAAGCTTCAGTACTTGGGCCACCTGATGCAAAGAGCTGACTCATTAGAAAAGACCCTGATGCTGGGAAAGATTGAAGGCAGGAGGAGGAGGGGACAACAGAGGACGAGATGGTTGGATGGCATCACCGACTCAATGGACATGGGTTTGAGCAAGCTCTGGGAGTTGGTGACAGACAGGGCAGCCTGGCGTGCTGCAGTCCATGGGGTCACAGAGAGTCGGACACAACTAAGCAACTGAACTGAACTGAACTGAGCTTTAATGGATGGAAATGGGCAAATTTAATTCAGATGACCAGTATATCTATTACTGTGGGCAAGAATCTTTTAGAAGAAATGGAGTAACCCTCATAGTCAACAAAAGAGTCTGAAATGCAGTACTTGGGTGCAGCCACAAAAGTGACAGAATGATCTCAGAGTTGTTTCCAAGACAAACCATTCAACATTATAGTAATCCTCAAGTCTATACCCCAGCCACTGATGCTGAAGAAACTGAAGCTGACTGAGTCTATGAAGACATAGAACACTGTCTAGAACTAACACACACACACAAAATAAGATGTCCTTTTGATCCCTGGGGATTGGAATGTAAAAGTAGGAAGTCAAGAGATACCCAGAGTAACAGGCAAGTTAGGCCTTGGAGTACAAAATGAAGCAGGGCAAAGGCCAACAGAGTTTTGTGAAGAGAACATACTGGTTAGAGCAAATACCCTTTTCCAACAGCAAAAGAGATGCCTGTACACATGGACGTCAGTAGAGTTAGTACCAAAATCAGAATGATTATATTCTTTGCAGCAGAAGATGGAGAAGCTCTATACAGTCAGCAAAAACAATACCTGGAACTGACTGTGACTCAGATCATGAGCTCCTTCCTGCAGAATTCAGGCTTAAATTGAAGGAAGTAGGGAAAACCACTAAGCCTTTCAGGTATGACCTAAAGTAAATCCTTTATGATTATACAGTGGAGGTGATGAATAGATTCATGGGATTAGATATGGTACACAGAGTGCCTGAAGAACTGTGGACGAAGGTTCATAATATTGTACAGGAGGCAGTGACCAAAACTATCCCAGACAAAAAGAAGTGCAAGAAAGCAAAGTGGTTGTCTCAGGAGGCTTTAAAAATAGCTGGGGAAAGTAGAGAAGTAAAAGGCAAGAGAAAGAGAAAGATACACTCAACTGAATACAGAGTTCCAGAGAGTAGCAGGGAGAGATAAGAAGGACTTCTTAAATGAATAATGCAAAGAAATAGAGGAAAACAGTAGAATAGAAAAGACTATAGATCTCTTTGAGAAAATTGGAGGTGTCAAGGGAACATTTCATGCAAGAATAGGCATGATAAAGATAGAAATGGTAAGGACCTAACAGAAACAGAAGACATTAAGAACAGGTAGTAAGAATACACAGAACTATACAAAGGTCTTAATGGCCCAGGTAACCACAGTTGTGTAGTCACTTACCTAGAACTGGACATCCTGGATTGTGAAGTCAAGTGGGCTGTGGGAAGCATTACTATGAGCAAAGCTAGCGGAGGTGACAGAATTCTAGCTGAGCTATTTAAGATCCTAAAAGATGATGCTGTTGAAGTGTTGTACTTTTATGTCAACAACTTTGGAAAACTCAGCAGTGGCCATAGGACTGGAAAAGGTCAGTTTTCATTCCAATCCCAAAGAAGGGCATTGCCAGAGAATGTTGGCAGAGAATTGTGTGGCATTACCACACAGTTGCTCTCATTTCACATGCTAGCAATGTCATGCTGAAAATTCTTCAAGCTAGGCTTCAACAGTATGTGAACCAAGAACTTCCAGATATTCAAGCTGGATTTAGAAAAGGCAGAGGGACCAGAGATCAAATTTCCAACATTTGTTGGATAATAGAAAAAGCAAGGGAATTCCAGAAAAACATCTGCTTCATTTACTACACTAAAGCCTTTGACTGTGTGGATCACAACAAACTATGGAAAATTCTTTAAGAGATAGGGATACTAGACCACCTTACTTGCCTTCTGAGAAACTTGTATGAGGTCAAGAAGCAAGAGTTAGAACCACTCTTTGCCACATCAACTGTGAGAATGAAGACCATTCTCAGCAATCAGACTGTCGACATCCCAGAAAATGTTGACATTACCTTGAAGGGACGGACAGTTATTGTGAAGGGCCCCAGCGGCACCCTGCAGAGGGACTTCAATCACATCAGTTTAGAGCTCAGTCTCCTTGGAAAGAAAAAGAAGAGGCTCCATGTTGACAAACGGTGGGGTAACAGAAAGGACCTGGCCACTGTTCGCACAATCTGTAGTTGCGTACAGAACATGATCAAGGGTGTTGCACTGGGCTTCCATTACAAGATGAGGTTGGTGTATGCCCACTTCCCCATCGACCTTGTTCAGGAGAATGGTTCTCTTTTGGAAATCCAAAATTTAGGGGGTGAAAAATACATACGCAGGGTTTGAATGAGGTCAGGGGTTGCCTATTCAGTATCTCAAGCCCAGAAAGATGAGTTGATTCTTGAAGGAAATGACATTGAACTTGTGTCAAATTCAGCTGCTTTGATTCAGCAAGCCACCACAGTTAAAAACAAGGATATCAGAAAATTTTTGGATGGTATCTATGTTTCTGAAAAAGGAACAGTTCAGCAGGCTGATGAATAAGATCTCAGTTATCCTGCTGCAGAAACCACAAGATGGGAGATGGTTCTGTGGACTCAGTTGTGATATTTTAAAGAGGCAATAAAAATTCTTGATTTGAAAAAAAAAAAAAAAAAGAGTTAGAACCAGACATGGAACAACTGACTGGTTTCAAATTGGGAAAAGAGGACATCAAAGCTGTATATTGTCACCCTACTTATTTAACTTATATGCAGAGTACATCATGTGAAGTGCCAGGCTAGATGAAGCTCAAGCTAGAATCAAGATTGACGGGAGAAAGAGCAATAACTTCAGATATGCAGATGATACCACCCTAATGGCAGAAAGCGAAGAGGACCTAAAGAGCCTCTTGATGAAGGTGAAAAAAGAAAGTGAAAAAGCAGGCTTAAAACTCAGCATTCAGAATACTGGCATCCAGTCCCATCACTTTCTGGTGAATAGATGGGAAAACAATGGAAATAGTAACAGAGTTTTATTTTCTTGGGCTTCAAAATCACTGCAGATAGTGACTGCAACTATGAAATTAGAAGATGCTTGCTCCTTGGAAGAAAAGCTGTGAGAAACCTAGACAATGTATTAAAAAGCAGAGACATTACTTTGCTGACAAAGGTCCATATCATCAAAGTTACTGTTTTTCCGGTAGTCATGTACAGATGTGAGAGTTGGACCATAAAGAAGGCAGAGCACTGAAGAATTGATGCTTTTAAACTGTAATGTTGGAGAAGACTCTTGAGAGTCCCTTGGATAGCAGAGATCAAACCAGTCAGTCCTAAAGGAATCCACCCTGAATATTCATTGGAAGGACCGATGCTGAAGCTGATGCAAAGAGCCGACTCCTTGGAAAAGACCCTGATGCTGGGATAGGTTGAAGGCAGGAGGAGAAGGGGACAACAGAGGATGAGATGGTTGGATGGCATCACTGATTCAATGGACATTCAGTTCAGTTCAGTCGATCAGTCGTGTCTGACTCTTTGCGACATGAGTTAGAGCAAACTCCAGGAGACAGTGAAGGACAGGGAAGCTTGCTCCAGTTCATGGGGTTGCAAAGAGTTGGACACAACTGAGCGACTGAACAGCAGCAGCAGCAACACGTATGTTGTCAGATTTATTCCTGAGAATTACACGTTTTTTGATGCTACTGTAAATTGTATAGGCAGTTTTTTTTAATATATATATTTTAATGAAATTAGTATAGTGGCTACCCTTCGAGGGCTAGTGACTTGAAAAAAGGAGCACAAGGCAGAGTTTGTGACCAAGGCACTAGTTACACAGTATGCTCACCTTGTGGAAATTCATCAAGCTATATACTTAAGATTATGTACTTTTATGTATATTATATATTATACTTCATTAAAAATTAAAATAGAAAAGATATACTACCCAGTGAAATAGAATGATATATTTTCAAAAAAGAGAAAGAAAGCATAACTCCAGCAGTGTCATAAATTCATGAAGAGTGTCTGTTTACTGAGCACTTTACTCTGTGCCATGTGGTAAGCTAAGCATACTTTTCTTAGATTATTTTGATCTTCACAAAATCCCAGTGGAATAGATTCTGTAATTAGCCCCATTTTACGGATGAGTGAAACAGAGACTCAGAGAAAAATCAAGTTATTTATTTTATGTTACATAACTGGTAATTGAGGAGCTAAATTGAAGCCAGGTCTTTCTACTCTAAGACCAGTGCTCTTAAAATAATGTGGTATGGTATAGTGGTAAAGGGTAACTCATTTGAAGTAATAATGGGTCTAAGGTGTATGTCTTTCTGCCTGCAGTGAAATACTCTGTTTTAAGGGGTGGTGACTAGAGTGTATTACCAGTGGACAGTTTGCAAATACATGAACTCTCAGTTTATGCTTCATTTCTAATAGTGTTTTAACTCCCATTTATGATTGAGTCATTGAAAGTATGAGAAAGTCTTGACTGAACTTTAACTCCTGCAGTGGGATAATCAATTTGTGAAAATCTTCAACACTTGTATCTGTTAATAGTCTAATAGCCACTGATCAAAGCATGAATCCCATTATTTTAGTAATATCTGGTTTGTTTACAGTATAAACAGAACACTTTCATTACCTTTCTGATTATTGTTCTCTGTGACTGACATTTCTGGTCTTTATCCAGGATACAGTACTCTGGCATCCAACTCCAGTCTGTTTCTCCCTTTAAAAGACAAATATATAAAAGATGATGAGAAGTTTTGGTTGTTGGAATGAGAAGTGGTGTTTGGTCAAGCTTGCAAACCCACCTGTTTATTAGCTTTCAAACTCTTACTCCATATTTCACAAGTTTTCCTTTTCCGAGATGCACACGAATAGCCTACACAAAACAGCCCAGAAGTCCCCCAATGCCTGTTTCCAACAAGGTTCTTATTAATCATTTTTGGTCTTATATCATAGATGAAAATGGTATTTATGCTAGAAAACATCCAGCTCTGTCTATACCAGGGCTTGCTGTTCATAGTGTCTGTTCCTTCTGTATAAATAGAATGGCTCATGCCATTCCTTTTTTTTTTTTTTTCATTCCTTTTTAAAAAAAATTTTTTTTCTGTTTATTTGGCTGGGCTGGGCCTTAGTTGTGGCACTCAAAGATGTTTAATCTTTGTTGCAGTGTATAGTATCTTTAGTTGTGGCATGGGAACTCTTAGTTGCAACATGTAGTATCTAGTTCCCTGACCAGAGATCCAACCTGGGCCCCTTGCATTGGGAATGTGGAGTCTTAACCACTTAACCACCAGGGAAATCCTGCTAATGCCATTCTTGAAAATATAGAACTATCACAGTATTGTTAACTGGCTGCATCCCAATTAAAAAAAATTTTTTTTAATAAATAAATTTAAAAATAAAACAGATGCTACAGGAGATGTTTATTTAAGCACAGACAGACAGCTTCTAGAATCTGTGGTGGTTCTTTGTGGTTATTAAAATGTATCAGTAATATAATCTAGACCCCCCCAAAAAGGAAATATACTTTCATCTATGTATTGAGAATCATTTGTAAAGAGGCCTATGTGTAGGAGTTAACCTGTAGAAATTAAACCAAGGCTGTGCCTTTAATAGCAGAAGTTGATTATCCAAATTTGGTACAGTTTGATGGCACATTCAATATGGCAAGAACTCCATAGTAACTCAGGTCTTCTTGCCACATTGGGACTTCTTCAGACAAATATGCCAAAGATCCATCAAGTTAGTTTGAAAAGTATAAGTATCTAGCTGTACCTGCCACTTTGTGGTTATCCTCTAAAGAAAATCAACTTTCTTTAGAGTAGCAAAATTTTCAGTTGATTTCTGAATCTTCTCCTAGTGTTCCCCAGCTTCAAACTTGAATATAACCTTTGTCTCTCCCCCCACCCCAACCTCATACCCTATATGTCCAGTTGATCAGCAAATTCACTTGACTCTGCCTTCAAAATATGCATTGAATCCCAGTTATTTCTCACCACATCTATAGCTACCACATAGTCCATAGTCCAAAAGATTGTTGTCTCTTCTGTGGATTACTGTGAAGTAGCCAGGTAATTAATTAGTCTCCTGATTTCTATTCATGTCCTCTACAGCCTGTTCTCCACATAGCAATGATCCTTTTAAAAGATTTCAGATCATATAATGCTCAGGCTTCTAGGTGCTTCTCCATGTGATCTCTTCCTGCATAGCTTCTCATCCTCTCCAGGAGAGAAGCCGCAGTTTTTTACATAATGGCTCAAGGGTCTAAGGCAGAGTAAGCAGAAGTTGCCTAAGCCCAGAAGTCCCAGAATGTTACTTTCTCCTCATTCTTTTAGTCAAAGCCCAGACTCAAAGGCTGAGACAAACTACTGAGGAAAAACAGAATTCATGTTCAGGGAGGGAGGGAGTCCTTTGTAACCAAATTGTTACATTGTGTTTTTTTTAAGTGCTACATAACAAATTACCACAAACTTAACAATTTAAAATAATACCTGTTCATTAGCTCACTGTTCTCTAGGTCAGAAATCTGATATAGCAAGACTGGGTTCTCTGCTCGGAGTATCACAAGGCTGAAAGCAATGTGTTGGTCTGAGTTGAGTTCTCATTTAGGGAAAGAAATCTCAGCTCGTTGATGGCAAATTCAGCTCCTTGCCTTTGTAGGATTGAGGTCACCATTTTCTTATATTTTTAGCTTGCTATACCTACTATAATGTGAGTTATTGGTGGTAGAAACTATGTTATTTTTGTTAAGTGTTGTATTCCTAGCACCTGGGACAGTGTTTAGAACATTATAGATGCTCAATTAACATTTATTGAATGAACCAGTTAATATTAAAGACTTTATGGCATATAATTTTGATGACAACAGGATTTGGGAGGAGTGGGGAAAAGAAAAGGGTATATTGAGCATTGATGTTATTTAAGCTTTATCTCTAAAGGTACCGGGGTCTCAAATTATTCATTGGCTTTTCTTTGCATGGAGGATTTCTTACTTAACTATTAAAAAATAAGTTGTGAGTAAGTAATTGTATAAATGCACACTAACAGGTATATACAAGAAAAAGCCAATTAGCTTTTTTGCTTGCTAGTCATAACATGCTTTCATTGGTTTTCATCTGTATATCTCCAAATAATGTTTTCCTATGAACTTTTGGAAATGGATGCCTTGTCATCCAACAGTATTCCTGATTTGCCAATTTACTGTGGTTATTTCTGTGGCTTTTTCCATATAATTGCTGTTTGCAAACATCCAGTTACTAATAAAATAACAGAGTGAGTTCCATCAAACAGACAAACATAACATAGCATGCCAGACTGGAAAATCATATAATTTCCCTTATTTCAATACTGACTGTTATATGTTTCTTTCAATCCACCTCTTCTGCAGACAAAACTTGCCAATGGCACGTCCAGTATGATTGTGCCCAAGCAGCGGAAACTCTCAGCAAGCTATGAGAAGGAGAAGGAACTGTGTGTCAAATATTTTGAGCAGTGGTCAGAATCCGATCAAGTGGAATTTGTGGAACATCTTATATCCCAAATGTGTCATTACCAACATGGGCACATAAACTCATATCTTAAACCTATGTTGCAGAGGGATTTCATAACTGCTCTGCCAGGTATGTGTACAGGTGTTTGTAAGGCGTTAATTTGCCTGAAAGATGTTACACTAGTAATCATACTGAATCTTCAGTTCTGTTTCTATTTAAAAAATCTTTGTTGGCTTGATTTTTATGAACTATTTTAATAGTACCTTCTTGGGATATAAGTACAAAAAAATCCAACTCTTAAAAGAGACTCCTTTTTCCCCTCTCTTCTCCCTGTCTCTATTCACCCTATTTTTACTCACATGTAGGTTTAAATAACATCTTTTCTGAGGTATTATCTGGTTTGAGATGTGTCTTTTATAGTGTCTTAGTTTTAAGGTATGTTAACATATTTGAATTTCTTTGGGAATTTATCAACAGAATATTTACTTTGTATGAATGAATAAGAAGCATTTTTTATCGAATATTTTAGAAAGAAGTGTATCTCAGGAGCCTTGTTGTGATATTAAGTATGTAAATTCCAGGCTTTACAATCTCACTGCTTAGTAACTAAATAGCTGTTATAAACTATTGCATATTTTTTATTGTATGTTTTTTAAAATGTATTTGTGCATACACACACACACACACTTTTGAAAGTGCTGTGGTTGTTTCACTGAATGCTTAATGGTGATCTGGGATACTCCGTGGGCATCAGTATTTGGGGAAAATGATGTATCAGGAAAATATAAGGTTCTCACCCATGTTAAAAGTCTGTTTTTTTAAAAAAGTAGTACAAAAATGAGTGAATTTCTAAAATATAGTCGTATCTTTTTTTTCAGATGTTTCCTGATTATAGCACTTACTGGAAATTTAGAAAATTCAAAAATGTTTAAAAAGTAAAAACATTTTCCAGAACCCTGCCATTCAGAGAGAACTACTAGTGTGTTCTTAATATTTTTCCTAGGTGTATATATTTCCCTCATAAGTGTTTGCAACATTTTTATTCTTACTATATTCTCTTAATGTGTTTTCCTAAGTGTTGGTTCTTTTAAAAAACAAATTTTTATAGTCATGTATATTATTTATGATGGTTGAAACACATATTATTTAAACCCTTTACTGAGCAGTTCAGTTCAGTCACTCAGTCGTGTCCAACTCTTTTCGACCCTATGAACCACAGCACGCCAGGCCTCCCTGTCCGTCACCAACTCCCGCAGTCCACCCAAACCCATGTCCATTGAGTTGGTGATGCCATCCAACTATCTCATCCTCTGTTGTCCACTTCTCCTCCTTCCCTCAATCCTTCCCAGCATCAGGGTCTTTTCCAATGAGTCAGCTCTTTGCATCAGGTGGCCAAAGTGTTGGAGTATCAGTTTCAACATCAGTCCTTCCAATGAACACCCAGGACTAATATCCTTTAGGATGGACTGGTTGGATCTCCTTGCAGTCCAAGGGATTCTCAAGAGTCTTCTCCAACACCACAGTTCAAAAGCATCATTCTTCTGCGCTTAGCTTTCTTTATAGTCCAACTCTCACATCCATACATAACCACTGGAAAAACCAATAGCCTTGACTAGACGGACCTTTGTTGGCAAAGTAATGTTTCTACTTTTTAATATGCTGTGTAGGTTGGTCATAACTTTCCTTCCAAGGAGTAAGTGTCTTTTAATTTCATGGCTGCAATCACCATCTGCAGTGATCTTGGAACCCAGAAAAATAAAGTCAGCCACTGTTTCCATTGTTTCCCCATCTATTTGCCATGAAGTGATGGGACCGGATGCCATGATCTTAAGCCAACTTTTTCACTCTCCTCTTTCACTTTCATCAAGAGGCTTTTTAGTTCCTCTTCACTTTCTGCCATAAGGGTGGTGTCATCTGCATATCTGAGGTTATTGATATTTCTCCTGGCAATCTTGATTCCAGCTTGTACTTCTTCCAGCCCGGCGTTTCTCATGATGTACTCTGCATAGAAGTTAAGTAAGCAGGGTAACAATATACAGCCTCAACGTACTCCTTTTCCAATTTGGAACCAGTCTGTTGTTCCATGTCCAGTTCTAACTGTTGCTTCCTAACCTGCATACAGATTTCTCAAGAGGCAGGTCAGATAGTCTGGAATTCCCATCTCTTTCAGAATTTTCCACAGTTTATAGTGATCCACACAGTCAAAGGCTTTGGCATAGTCAATAAAGCAGAAAGAGATGTTTTTCTGGAACTCTCTTGCTTTTTCCATGATCCAGCAGATTTTGGCATTTTGATCTCTGGTTCCTCTGCCTTTTCTAAAACCAGCTTGAACATCTGGAAGTTCACGGTTCACGTATTGCTGAAGCCTGGCTTGGAGAATTTTGAGCATTACTTTACTAGCATGTGAGATGAGTGCAATTCTGTGGTAGTTTGAGCATTCTTTGGGATTGGAATGAAAACTGACCTTTTCCAGTCCTGTGGCCACTGCTGACTTTTCCAAATTTGCTGGCATATAGAGTGCAGCACTTTCACAGCATCATCTTCCAGGATTTGAAATAGCTCAATTGGAATTCCATCACCTCCACTAGCTTTGTTCGTAGTGATGCTTTTAATGCCTACTTGATTTCGCATTCCAGGATGTCTGGCTCTAGGTGAGTGATCATACCATCATGATCATCCGGGTCTTGAAGATCTTTTTTGTACAGTTCTTTTTTTATTCCTGCCTCCACTTCTTAATATCTTCTGCTTCTTTTAGGTCCCTACCATTTCTGTCCTTTATTGAGCCCATCTTTGCGTAAAATATTCCCTTGGTATCTCTAATTTTCTTGAAGAGATCTCTAGTGTTTCCCATTCTGTTGTTTTCCTCTGTTTCTTTGCATTGATCCCTAAGGAAGGCTTTTTTATCTCTTCTTGCTATTCTTTGCAACTCTGCATTCAAATGGGTATATCTTTCCTTTTCTCCTTTGCTTTTTGCTTCTCTTCTTTTCACAGCAATTTGTAAGGCCTCCTCAGACAGCCATTTTGCTTTTTTGCATTTCTTTTTCTTAAGAATGGTCTTGATTCCTGTCTCCTGTACAATGTCACGAACCTCCGTCCATAGTTCATCAGGCACTCTATCAGATCTAGTCCCTGAAATCTGTTTCTCACTTCCACTGTATAGTCATAAGGGATCTGATTTAGATCATACCCGAATAGTTTAGTGGTTTTCCCTACTTTCTTCAATTTCAGTCTGAATTTGGCAATAAGGAGTTCATGGTCTGAGCCACAGTCAGCTCCTGGTCTTGTTTTTGCTGACTGTATAGAGCTTCTCCATCTTTGGCTGCAAAGAATATAATCAATCTGATTTCAGAGCATTTAGGTAGTTTAAAATGTTTTTTCCATTATAAACTATGCTGTGGTGGTATTCTTGCCTGGAGAATCCCAGGGACAGAGGAGCCTAGTGGGCTGCTGTCTATGGGATCGCACAGTGTTAGACATAACTGAAGCAACTTAGCATCCATGCATGCATTGGAGAAGGAAATGGCAACCCACTCCAGTATTCTTGCCTGGAGAATCCCAGGGACAGAGAAGCGTGGTGGGCTGCCGTCTATGGGGTCGCACAAAGTCAGACGTGACTGAGGCGACCTAGCAGCCACAGCAGCAGTAGTGGACATTCTTATTCATCTTTTGGGCATCCTAGAAAAAAAAATACCAGAAGTGGGATTCCTATATTAAAGAACTATGAACATTTTTAAGGCTTCTAATACATGTGCTAAACTATCCTCTAAGAAAACTATACCAACTTAAACCCTCTCTCAAACTGCATTTTACCACTTTGTTTAATCTTTGCCAATTATATCTTTTTAAAAATTTGTTTTTCCAAAATTGGAATTTAAATTGCCCTTTAAAACAAAAGAAATGCCTATTTATATCTTTGAAATAAACATTTTTAAGTTGAATTTGTACTTACATCTTCTGTTAAGTAGAATAGATTTCTGCCCATTCTTCACTCATTGGATTTTATTTTAGCCATAGGCAAGCAGTTTTCTTTGTGCAATCTGTGTGTACCTCATTATTGTGCTCTCCCCAATCACTGAGACATGTTACAATCTCTAGCATATACCACTAAGAATTGAACAGGAGATGATTAGACTTGTGTATTCTTTGCCTAATACTGATCTCTGATGTATATCTGCTGACCACTTTATAAGATACTAAATCATCAGTCTAATGCTTTATGGGCACTTTAGCTTATGAACCTACACCATCTGGCTACATTTAGTAAACCAAACTACTTCAAAAAATGCCTGTAATCCATTAATGTAATGGGTTTGTTTGGAGTGTTAGGTGAAATTACTTCCAAAGACTTATTACAGGGACATAGTGAAAGATCAGGAGCAATTTGATGCTAGCCACTAAAAACACAGGAATGCATTTTGGGAACTTCTGATAGTATAGAAAAGTTCAATAAATTGAACCATTACTGTATTATGTATGATGAACTAATTATTATATCTTTAATTGACTTATAGTCATGTTTCTTTAATAAGAATTAGGTGATGAATGCCTCCATCTGCTTGTGCTTAAATATGAACATGTGATGCCAGCCAAACAAGATCCATTTAATGCTTTCTTTTCCAAATCTGTTGAAGAATGTGACTGACATCCATATAATTTTTATAATTAAAATAATGTTTAAGCACATTTAGATTGTTGCTAATGGCATCCAAATGTATCTTTGTATGATTCAGGGGAAGGAAACAAAATGAAATGTGATATTATCTCTCTTGCTTGTTAAGTTTGTGCCTAAGGTAATCAGAGTATCACAGAATCTTTCTGCACTATATAAGTCTTTAGCAAATCTCTGATATGTTACCTTAAAGAGAAATGACTTTGAATATTTTTTCTCTCACTGTGAATTAGAACAGCAGCCAAAAGTTCTATTAATATGAACATCCTATTTTATGGGATCTGTTCTTCTGAGGCCCCAGTATAGATTTGGGTAATAGAGAATTTTAATTGGGAAGCCCACCCAGTTTACACAATCCAAGATCTGCTTCCCCTGTTTTTCTCTGTATATCCTACAAAAACCGTCTCTGAAATTTCTAAGTTGTCTATTGGTCTGGGATTTTTTTTTTTTTTTTTTGGGCCAACTGTCATTTAGGCTTTATAGCAGCAACTGTTCTCAAATATACTTTTTAAACATCTAAAATTAAACTCGAACTTGGATATACCTCTCGGTCATTCCTCTTGGGATGTTCCTATACCAACCTGTATTTTCTTTTTCTCTCCTTTCTGCATGCCCAGAATTCTATAGTCCAGAACATTCTGACTTAGTGCCTCTCCCACAGTACATTTAAAGGATATTTCTTTTACTGAACAGCTTTGGAACTGCAGCAGTAATAGAAACAGAATGAGAAATGGACCTAATATAAAGAATTGGGGTAGAGATGGGGGGGTCTGAATCACAGAGTTTGAGATACCATCCATAGAACATCCCCTAGTGCTGAAATCCATATAGATAGATGTGAATTGTTTTCTGGAATCCTTTTTATTTTTAATGTCTTGGGGGGTTTGCTGGTTGTTAGTTTTCACTTCCTTATCTAAAGGAAGATGGAAAATACTGTTCATTTCTGTAACCTTATAGAAAAATTATTGACACTCATTTTAGCCAAGTCTGTTTGAAAAAGAAACTGGACCACACTAGGGACAGTGATGTGCCTTCATAGCAGAATAAATGCTGTTCCTGTTTAAAGGACTTTCTGTTTAAAAAAAAAAAAATCATTCACCACCATCCATGTCTTTTTTTTTCTTTGCCTCCTCTCCCCACCAAAAGCTCGGGGTTTAGATCACATTGCTGAGAACATCCTGTCATACTTGGATGCCAGATCACTATGTGCTGCTGAACTTGTGTGCAAAGAATGGTACCGAGTGACATCTGATGGCATGTTATGGAAGAAGCTCATCGAAAGGATGGTCAGGACAGATTCTCTGTGGAGAGGCCTGGCAGAACGAAGAGGCTGGTGAGCCTTTTAACATTCTTACTCTTTAGAGAGCTACAGGATCTGGCCTTTCACTCTACGGAATACAGTATTATTGGGAACCAGCAAGACCACTTATCTTTTGATACACTGATTTTGCTCTTTTATAGCAAAAAGTGTTAAATAGTTGTTCATGTACTTGGCAGTTTTTCTTTTGACCAGTCACTCATAAGTGATATAATAATGTGTTAATGCTGCTTTGCAAGAAACGATTAAAAAAAAAAACTACCAGCTCTCCTCTTTGACTGTTTTCTTTTTCAGATTTTTTTGCCTTTAGCCTTTGCCTGTGGTATTCTATCAACTTTGTAATCAAAATTATTTTTATGCCCAACTAGAATAAGAACTCAAGCCTTCAGAAAGAGAAGAAATTGGAATTTAGTATAAATCATTGTTTCTTTTTAAGACTCTTAAATTTTCTCAAGATTTTTTACTGCTTAATCCTGAATCCTGTAAGACATTATGTAGTTACCAGCCTGAGAGCAACAGAATTCCCCAGTTTTGTTCTTGTTCTTTTAATGTAATGGTACCATTTCTTTAGAACTTCTGGAAGATGTCTTCTATATATAATTTTCTCTTGGATGATTCTCTATAATGTCATTTTTAAAAAGTTGGGTGTGAATACTTCATAAATAAAATAAAGGTGGTGACATATTAACTATTTTAGTTGATAGTGATGCACCAGCAGGCATGTGTATGCTCAGTGATATCCTGAGCAATTAATTTCATGAGTTGTTTATCTTGGATCATGAAGAGATACAGAACAGTTAAGAATGGAGAATCAGCTTTTCTTAACAATTTTTCATAAAAGTATAGTTGGCTCCCTTTTTTTGCATCTTTTAAATTCATTAATGTACAATAAATATAATGACCTCCAAATATTATACCAAGTAATTCAAGAGATTTCTGTCATTCTGGCTATTAGAAGGTTTTAAAATTTCTCCCAAATTCAATTAAATTAGGAGGCAAATACCAGGGAATTTTTGGCTATAAAAAATTGCATAAATGAAAATATATTATTATTTCTCCTTCCCAAGTATGTTTCTCTTACTTTCACTTATTTCACTGTATGGAAGAATGGAAACCTTATCTTTGATAACTTAATTCATACTTTGGAAATAAACTATATTGTATAATAAAGTAAAAGACTATATAGGTATATGCCATTCAAAGTCTATCATTTTTTTAAGCATGTCAGGACTAGCCTTAGAAAGGAACCAGTTGCTTACTTGGGAAAATTTTAGGGCAACTAGGAATATTCCTCTACCCTTCGAGGGGTGGGGGAAAGAAAAGAAAATCTTCTCCAAATAACTTCTGACCCAAAATTTCACTTGTAGAGATGCATTCTCATAGCTTATAAAGGTTTTGTTCCCTGTTAAAATGTACTTTGTTCCCATTTGGACTGTAAATGACAATAAACTTTTATCAGATGTTGAGACTTTACAGTCTCTTTTTGAAGTCAGGGAGAGTAAGAAGTAGATGGGCAAATCTTGACAGATATGTATGAAAATACCAAAGATAAAAAGCTTCAGAATTATGCTTAGGGTTAATTAAACCCTAAAAGAGGGTTTAAACCCTTAAAGAGGGTTAAAGATCTCTTATGTTAGTTACACAGAAGAAAAAAAAAAGATCATTGAACAGGTGGCTTCTTGGCCTTTTAAAAGGGTATGTAAATGAAGGTATAGCTGAGAAATAATTTAGGATCAGCACTAATTATCACTCTTTCTCCTATCTCTTCAACCACAGAAACCCATTCCTACTCTTTTGAGTATCCTTTAGAGTTCTGACTGTATTCCTTTGTCTTTGGCCATATATATCACCTTAGCTTGATATAGATCCCTGAGATTTCAAATATTTGTTCACCCCATGAAGACTGCCTCTATTATCCCCTTGACAGTATGTGGCTGCTGATGTTTACGTGTTGCCTTTCTTCTTGTGTTAGTAGTTCTTCCTCACTTTAAAAAACAATAGTCTGAAAAAAAAAACAACAATAGTCTCTAATCACTTTTTCATTTTTCTCTTGCAAGTTGTCTTACTAAGCCTCCTTTGTCAATAAAGCCTTTCTGTTATATTGCCTCTCCCCAAATGCTGTCTTTGAAAACTTCTTCCATTTCCTTCAACCAAAAATAAATAAATACAGTTTTCTAAAAAAGCTTTGAGTTTAATTTCTACTCTACAGTTGTATTTTATATCTAGATAAATTTGACAGTCTCCCCCTAGGACGTGAACTCTTATTTTCTCTCTTGAATAATACTGAAGATGCTCTCTCCGCTTAGTAATGGTAACTCTTAAAAGTGTAATAAAAGACCACTTGGGATAAGTCCATTTTCTTAATCAGCAGATCACATTTTATGATAACATTCTGAATTTAATATTTAGCATTTATCATGTTCTCACACTCTTAAAAGTACTAGGCATTTCACATAGAAGTGGTCCCTGTTGTCAGAGAGCTTCCATCGTGAAAGGTTTTGACTTATAAAATAGATATAGACTGAACAACCAGTTTTCAACATTTAGCCATCCTTTTTTGTAGCACCTTTAACTTGAAGAAAGTCAGATGCTTTAGCATGGCAAGATAAATACAGTGGGATAGAAAATGAGATCAGAGGTTTACAGGATTTCTCTTTCCTGAGAATGTAGAGGAGTTTCATCGTATATTAAAAAAAAATCCTGGGGTCCCTGTATGCAATTGCCAGAGGCTAAAAAGAAAATAAGAATGAGGAATGGTGAGCTTTGAGAGACAATACAGTAGTTAAGAGTGTGACCTCTGAAGTCAGACTTAGATTCAAATCCTAGGTCTTCTCATTAGCTGTGTGACCTTGGACAAGTTGCTTAGCTTCCCTGACATTTGATTTCTTCACCTGCCAAATGAATATAGTTATTCTTAACCTCATTAAAGGATGTCGACATTGAAACTATTAAATTGTAATTATTAACCAGATTTTGGGGGGGGGGCGGGGGGCCCTTGCTATGGCGGCTTATGGGATCTTAGTTCCCTGCCCAGGGATTGAACCTGGGCACCTGGTAGTGGAAGCGCTGAGTCCTAACCACTAGACCACCAAGGAGTTCCCTAATAACCAGATTTAGGACCTCTTCATTCAAAATTTGTTTGCCTACAATGTATTTATAGAATAATTATTGTTTAGAAAACTGTATCTTTAAGCCCTAATTATTTCCAAATGTGTCTTGTTTATCCCTTTCTTTGTTTTGGTGTATCATGCTTCTTGCTCCTATTATAGTCCCTTTAAAAAGACAGTTATTTTAGCCTCTCTGCTGTGGATTTCCCTTTCTGTATCAACACAGAAGTCAGAGCCAGCTAGCTTCCTGATAGGAAATTTTCTCAACTAATTTTCAAGGTGTATAATAGGAAGAGGGCAGGGGAGAAGTGCTCCTGGAGACATTGAACAATTAATTATATTGTAATGCAGCTATAGAGGGAGGCGTGGATGACTGGCCCAGAGAAAACATGATTTCTCTGGTGCCAGGATTACACTCAGAGGCATTTCTGCCTGTCTCCACTTTGCAAGGCACAGTGCCAGTGAGAACAGCAGTTAGTACACCCATAGTGGGGTTTACTAGCTTCCACACCGTGTTTGGTGGGTTCTTAACTTCAGGATGAGGAATTAAATTTTTTACCCAGCAGGAAGTGATTGCCATTTACTGATTTTTTTTTTGTAGCAAAGATCTAGCTTGGGATATGAGTATTCCAGAGATGTGCTGTCATAAGGAAGGAGATGCTAACAAATGTTGCTCACTGGAGTCAAGGAAAGGCAATAAAATCCATGTATGTATGTACATAGCCAGGAACACACCTGTGAAAGTCGATTTTGTGCCTTAGACTTGACAGCACAGTGCTCTCAGGCATTTTTTTTTTTCTGCTTTCATACTTGCTGCTGGACACTCCTGTGATCCCTTTGTTTTCTCTTGAAATTGCTCCTTTTAAAGCATTCCAGCAGCCTGGGTGCCTGAGTCACCAATACACCTTTCTGCATATAACTGGAGACTAGTAAAAGTTAACTCTGTGACACAGGCATTCCTGCTGCCCACAATGCTAGGCTCCACTACACTGGCACAGCTTTACTCAATGAAGGGAAGTCTGTGGGGCATGTGCCTAGTTCAGTGTTTGTAGTTATCACCACTAACAAAATTTTCATAAGGTAAGGCCAGTAAGCCTGTCTCTACAGAGGCCTGATAGTCAGTAGATGAATTGTGACTATAAACATTCCATTTGTCTATTGACATAATATTCCTGAAGGCCTGACACTCTGATGTCCTACACTAGAAATCATCATGTTTTACCCAAAAGCAAATCATTGTTGGCAGAATTCCTTTAGCCCAGAAAGTTGCTCATTAACATGGGAGCAACTTTCAGGGAGTTGCTCCTGAAATCGAGTTTAGCTTCACACTTCTCCAGCCTAGTTATGGAGATTATATGGAATGGTAATTGTGAAAATGCTTTGAAGAAATAGGAAGTACCTTGTAAATGTATAGGGGGGATATGATTTTTACTGAGAAATATTTGTTGTGTTTTAGGGGACAGTATTTGTTCAAAAACAAACCTCCTGATGGAAGTGCACCTCCCAACTCTTTTTATAGAGCACTTTATCCTAAAATTATACAAGACATTGAGGTAAGAATCTATGTATATTTGGGTATTTGCCAAATACTAGAGAATCATCAACATTCTTCAGTAACAGCATTGTTACAGCAAACCCATTAGGGTTTATTGATGTGGGTTAAAAATCAATTTCTTTACAAGTGAATAGGGTAGGTAAAATATAGTAAATAGCCAGGCAAAAAATGTAAAGCTTTTGAAAATTGTTTATTGATAGATAAATAGTTCAGAGAGAGAATATGATAATAGCAGTGGAAATGTTTAAAAGTTGCACTTATAAACCATTATTCAAATATCTTCTGAATTGAGTCTCTGTGGAAGTTCACTGGTAGAAATGCCACCTCAAATGTAAGATGAGCACTGAGTAGCTAACCTCATGTGGTTCATAGCTTCCCCTCTGTTGGCGAACAGTCTCTCTCCAGAAGGTTTATTATTTAGTCGAACAAGTTATATACAGGAGAGTTCTAGGAAATAAATCTTTAATTACTTTGCAAATGAAAAAGTGTTTTACAACGTTAAATAGAAGCTTTTCTAAAAAATGCCGTAAGTTCTGCATATCCAGTAAAACACTGAGCATCTAGTCCTTTCCTAATTACTACTTCTTTACCATTCCTTCTTCTCAGACAATAGAATCTAATTGGAGATGTGGAAGACATAGCTTACAGAGAATCCACTGCCGAAGTGAAACAAGCAAAGGAGTTTACTGTTTACAGTATGATGATCAGAAGATAGTAAGCGGCCTTCGAGACAACACAATCAAGGTGAGGTCTCTTCAGTTATGGGGAGGTAGCTGAAGGGGTAAGGATGACCACAGTGTAAAGCAACCCAAAGCATAAACTCTAAACGATATTTCCAGAAAGTGAAAGTTTTAGATTATTTCCAGTCCAAAAGCCAAAATCATTTCCTTAAGGGAAAAATGCCTGCTTCTCCCCAGAAACTCATACATATGGATAGTGCTAGGGTTAAATTCTCCTTGAAGTGCACTGAATGGGCTGTTACTCTTTTGGGCCCTCACATAATTATAGGCCAACCCTGTTCCTGAATGAAAAGGGTCAAGTCTGCATTATACTGAAGCCACATATGTAGAAGTGCTTAGCTCTACCTGCAGGAAAGAGTGCATTCCACACTACTCTGGGCTTTGATTGTTTGGGGGAATCAAATATATAATAGAGCCTGCAAGTCTCTGCACCACCCCATTATCATGGTGATCAAAAGGATCTTGTTTGCCATCCTAGATCTGGGATAAAAGCACATTGGAATGCAAGCGGATTCTCACAGGCCACACAGGTTCTGTCTTGTGTCTCCAGTATGATGAGAGGGTGATCATAACTGGGTCGTCGGATTCCACGGTCAGGTAGAAACTTTCAGATGATCTTTTGAACTCTTGAGATATCAGATTCACTCTGTTCTGCCTTAGATAGTGATTTTGTTTGTATCTGCATGAACACAATTATGAAACTTCATAACCAAAGAAGAATAAGCAATCAGCTCCCCCCATCACTGTGTCAGTCTAGAACTGGAAGACTTGATTTAGGAATGGTTACGGTAAGTTTACATTTTTGTACATTTAAGAAACTACATATTATGTTTTTGTTTGGGGGAATCATGTAGTATAGAAACTTGGTAAACTTTGCACTTTTTACAAAAACCACCTCACAGGGGAATGACATGAATGGAATGAAGCCTTCCTTTCAGGTGGTTATAACTGTAGTACAGGCATGCATTATCTCCTTTAAACTGTGTACAGGTGAGCAATACTCTCTCTTGCCAGCCCCTCCCCTGCTGTCCCTGCAGTTTTTAATTGCAAGCTTCACTCTGGGAGGGGCCTTCAATTTCCAGAGGCGTTAGTGATTTGATGACACAGCCATTATGCTGCTGGAGTCCAGTGTAGCTTGAGTTCTGGGTACCAGCAGAACTGCTGGAAACCTCTGTTAGTAATTTTGCCTTGAGCTAAAGGATTTAGCAAACATAATGCATCAAAAGTAACTTTAAAAAAATAGGGAGAAAAAAAGCAGTTAACGGCATTGTTAGATTCTCTGAAGTTAAATGTTTACCATTCCAAATTATCCTCTGTGAATAGAAAGGGCTATTCGCATTTTCTTGTCTTTTGACTTAAAGGCATAGCAAATTCAGTTCATAGAGTTATCAGCATTTAACATTTATTGGTGCTTGTGGAGTGCCTTAAGGAAGTTTAAAGATTGTAGAGGCTAACATCATTTATTGAACAAGGGAAAAAATGATTTTCAAAGAGAGAGGGTTAAATTGGAAAAAAAATAAAATGTATTGTAAAAAAACAAAGTAAGTATACAAAATGAGTGATCAAAGTAAAATACACCTTCACAAAAATTTCTCAAGCTATCTAAGGGTCCTGCACTCTGCTGTGAAGCCCATATTTATATTGGGGTGGCTGGTCTTGATCCCTACACTCATTCAGAGCACAGAAATGGGGCCTTATGTTTAGAGTCTAGGTAATTTTACGCCTTGATCTGTGTGGTGAAAACTAAGGCCCAAGGCCATCAAGCTCAAATCCACAGTACTAAGTCAGTCTATTACAGAAGATTCTTGGCCTGTGTCAGTTCTAGGACCCGAGGGCTATTTGTGGGACCACCAACGCTGCAGTTATTAGCAAAATTCCCACCAGTTTAAAATGTATCAGATTAAATGTCAGAAGGTTTATGATAATCTTGAAGTTTGGGAACAATTTGCTGGTGATGGTTGCTGCACCCTCATTTCAGCACCCTGCAGCTAGCCCAGATTTCAAGTTGTGTGTCTTAAGGATTGCATACTGGCAGTATCCCATCCCCTTCCTCTTCCCGCTTTCCCAGTCCAGTCCTCTAACTATCACTTCCCCATGGTCCATTAGTACACTTCACCTCAGCTCAACTTCAGAGCTACAAAAGGAGAGTAAGGTATACCATTAACTGGGAGAAATAGGGTGGGAGTGGTGGGCAGTGAGGTAATCCAGTACTTAAAATAGATTGTAGCATGAATTTCACCACAATCTCAGATAACCGTAATATTTTTGTTCCAGGGTGTGGGATGTAAATACAGGTGAAATGCTGAACACATTGATTCACCATTGTGAAGCAGTTCTGCACTTGCGTTTCAATAATGGCATGATGGTGACCTGCTCCAAAGACCGTTCCATTGCAGTATGGGATATGGCCTCCCCAACTGACATCACCCTCCGCAGGGTACTTGTCGGACACCGAGCTGCAGTCAATGTTGTAGACTTTGATGATAAGTACATCGTTTCTGCATCTGGGGATAGGACTATAAAGGTAATGAGGCATTTTTCAGTAAGTCCCCACCTTAGAGTAGGGGAGTTCATATGGATATCTTCTCAAGGACAATTTTATATTTAACCCTCACTGTAGAATACTTAATATTTATTTAAATCAGATACTAGTTTATGTAATGAATCAGATAGATCATGTGACAATTTGGGTTAGGTTTTTATTCCTGTAAATAATGGTGAGTATGAAAAAGGCAGGGGTAATTTTAGGTTCAAGATTTGTCTACAAGGCGAGATTGACCCCATAAGAGTACATCAACCTGAGGATTTCTCATATGATAGCAACCAGCTACAAATTAGCCCTATATTACTGTGAATTAAACTTGTCATCTGGGATTTGACTTGGATTGGTTTAAGACATTGAATTTCCCCTGCTAGTTCAGTCCCATTTTCTGCTTCCCTAAAACTGCAGTTGCCATAGATTTTACTAATAAAAGCACCAAATCAACTGCCAAATGCCATTTCTGTTTCAGGTGTGGAACACAAGTACTTGTGAATTTGTACGGACCTTAAATGGACACAAACGCGGAATTGCCTGTTTGCAGTACAGAGACAGGCTGGTCGTGAGTGGCTCATCTGACAACACAATCAGGTGAGCAGCAGGTGCCCTTGCCCAGAAGGGATCGCTATTATCCTGCCGTTTATTGTTTGTGCACAGACCAAAGGAATTGTCAACTGTGTTCTGTTTATAATAAAACATTTTTCAGTTTTCTGTGGCTTCTTACAGGTTAAAAGTTTGCCCCAAGCAGAGAGACGGCACAGCAAAGCCTTTTGTTGATGTGTTTCCTTCCTGTAATAGTTTTATCACCAGATAGACCTATTTAAAAGGAACTTCTTGAATGAGGAAGTGAGCAAGAGAAATAAAAATGGAGGTTGAAGGCCCTTCTCTAAATTTCTCCTGTCTGCAGTTGATAAGTGCTAATAAACAGCTAAAGGGCTTTTCTCTTTGCCAGTGTTTTTAAAAAAAGAAAATAGATTTGTTCCCCTACTAGAAGTTGTACAATTTTGGGTTTTTTAGCATTACATAATGGGCCAGGGACCTACCAGTCTTCGAAATTATGAACAACTTATGAAGAATCCTCAAATTGAAGTACTTTTCGGTGTTTTCCCTTCATGAAAATGAATGACACACATATGCATAGAATTTGAAAGATTTATCAACCCTCTCCTCTCCTTCAAAGAAGTGCTAAGGGAATGAAAAAGCCATTGAAAAAACGACAGACAGACATTGTTATATCTAAGGAAATTAGCATTCCTAGAAATCATGTGGATTGGTCAGAAGGCATACATAATTTAAATTGGTATATAAAAATTTTTGAGAACTTACTTTGCATTTCTATTATATGAGAAAAACTGTCCTGAACAGTGGGGTGAAAGCTGAGGGTGTCCTCAGTGATAGAGGTACACATATTTTGTGAGAGCAGGATGTCACCGTTCCTGTATCTCATTGTTATTTAATTGTGGTTTCCAGAAATATTATGTTTCTTGGCTTGGCCCTTTCCTTCTTAGGCAACTGTGTACATTAAATTCATCTTTTATATTCCTTGGTGACCCTGATTATAGGTTTATATGAAGCTTGATGCTTTAAAAATATTTACAACATATTTGAACTTAAATCGTACATTTTTCTGCTTCTATGGCAGAAAGTAAATAAATTACACTGAAAGTAATATATTTGTATATGAGTGTTGATTGGTTTTTATATTTTGGATATTTTAAAAGACATACGATGTATGTTGTTATAACATTCCAAGCTTAGAAAAGAATGCATGGAAATTCACTCCACTCAATGTTCTCTTTCAGATTATGGGACATAGAATGTGGTGCATGCTTACGAGTGTTAGAAGGCCATGAGGAATTGGTGCGCTGTATTCGATTTGATAACAAGAGGATAGTCAGTGGAGCCTATGATGGGTGAGCGTGCTGACAGGGTTTTTAAAAGTTCTCTTAATCCCCCCTGCCTTAGAATGTTAAACATAGCCTTTTCTTGTCTCCAAAAGATTATAGATATCACAGAAAGAATCTGATACAGTATTCTTGTGTCTAATCCATATATTCACATCTCCTTTGTTCACTCTTTTCCAAATAATCTTCGCAGTCATTTAATTATACTTGTTTGCTCATGATTTTCATTAGTATTTTGGATTTTTTTTCATATATTTATTTTGCCCTATAAAGCAGAGAACTGGATAAACCCTAGTATATCAGGATATGGATATAAAATAGTGACTTGTTAATAAAATTGAAATGTTGGAGGATAGTATCTTTGGAGGGGGCTTAGTATACTGCTGGCATTTCAGTCACAGTGCATTAAATAATCTTTACTTTCCTTCAGTCTACTTTCCAGTGGTTACAGACTCCGTTCATGTTGTGGATGGATCCCACATCCAGCGACGCTAATGAGCACATAGTATATTCTTACAAGAGAGAACTCATTTATGAAATGCTCTCTGTCATTTCTTCTCATCAGGGTGCCTGATGTGGAGGACAGGAAGGCCACAGTTCAAATATTGGCAGCTTTTTAAAAATATCAGAAACTAACTTACAACTTTATCTTAGTTTACGAGCTGGCTATACTTGATTCATTAAGACGACTCAAGCAGCAGTAAGTGTTAACAGACCCATTTCCTCTGCTTTGAGTCAGCCGTCACTGTCAGACCCTTGGGAAGTTGTTGGGGGTATGACTACATGTTTCAGCTAAGTCCAAGGCTGTATTTTTCTTACTGCCCTGGTTTTGATCTGTACCCTTTTCTTGGGTTTTGTCTGTTACTTACCTTGAGGATACAGGACATAAAATTGATTCATAGAAGGGCTAAACTTTTCTTATTTAAATATTGCTTATATCAACTCAGAGTCTTACATGGACCCCAGTCCTCTGATATGTGTGACCTGGGCCACTGTCAGAATTGACCAGAAAAAAAATGCCTCAGAGTTATAGGTTTCTAGGTCTAAGTGATCTCATCTACTATTAAGAGTTCTAATATATAAGAACGCCTTTTGGCCCCAAAGTATGGTGTGACTTCACTGTTCACTCTCTTCAGTTTGTTTAAAGCTAACCTATTTCTTGTTTTTAGGTTAATCACATACATTTTCCCCTTTTAAGACTTAATAACCTCTACCCAAGAATGAATGCATGAACTGAGTCTCCAAATCAAAAACGTTTTTATATATCCTGTGAGCTGCATTTATCGTATCAACTATCTTCACCATATATATTTATTGCCATGACTTCTTGCTATTTTTCTTGTGTCCCTTTAATTTTGCTCTTTATTAAGATTTTGGTCCCCTTTTTGATCTTTAGAAAAATTAAAGTGTGGGATCTTGTAGCTGCCTTGGACCCTCGTGCACCTGCAGGAACTCTTTGTCTACGGACCCTTGTGGTAAGAGCCTTATTGTTTAGAGGGGTTTGAGGAGCAGGAAGGAGAAGAAATTAACATAGATGTGCTGTGGAATACAGATCTGGATTTGATAGTTAGAACCTCACAAAGTCTACTACTAAGTGGAAAGGCAACCAGTACTTGACAATAAAATATGTTTATATAGCTGCCTTTCATCCAAAAGTGCTTTAGAGACTGTGTATGGAGAAGAATGTGGCAGCTGTTCAACAGCTGCACAGCAACTCTACACAACAGTTTAGTACAGGAAGTGAATAAGAATTCTGTATCCACTAGAAACAGTAGGGGGTACTTGGGGAGAGAGAACATAATGACTCAAATTGGAACCTGTCCAGAATCTGAGGACCTGCACACCTGTGCCTGCAAAAAGTGCCACGGGAGGCTGCATGAACCCCCTGATCCGCCCCTGAGTTCACTTCCCATTTAAGGAATGATGCCTCCAGCAATTTGAATCCTGTCTCTTTTATTCTCTTACACCCCCTGGCCCAAACATCTTGACATTTGGAGAAAGACATGACTTAGAAGGAAGAATGTCACCTCGAAAGCACCAAGTTCTTTTTCGTGGTGTTAGCCAAAGGCCCAGATCAGAAAATGGCCCCAAGGTTTGAAAGCTGCTTCCATGACAGAAAGAGTAGGTGGGGTATCATGGAGGACAGAATCTTCTGCACAACTCAGGAAAAGATGAGAGCAAGGATTTGAAGCCCATCCTGAATCCTGCCTCTCAGCACTTTAGGCAGCCTCTGCTCTGGAAAAGAGAGTGATACTTTTGTCTTCCTTGTTGAATGTAAAGCTCATTCTTTTAGCACTAGACCTGTTTTACCTGCATGATTCACATACAGTTTTTTTTACTGTAGACGTTCATTTGATTTTTGAACTATAATTTACATACAGGAAAATTTGTTCCTTTTTTTCGTGTACTTCTATATATTTTGCATAGAAATTTGCAGTTTTGTAAACCCCATACTCAAGAACAGTTTCATCACCTTAAAAATGATACCCCTTCATATTAATCCTCTCTCCTCAACCCCTAGCTACTATCCCTGTAGTTTTGCTGTCTTATAAGTGTCATATAAAATTATATTAATGTAGCTTTTGAAAAGAATTTTATTTATATTTAATCGTGGCTGTGCTGGGTCTTCACTGCTGTGTGGGCTTTTTCTCTAGTTGCAGCGAGTGGGCTGCTCTCCACTTGCGGTGCTCAGGCTTCTCATTGCTGTGGATTCTCTTGTTGTGGAGCATGGACTCTAGGCACATGGGCTTCAGTAGTTGCTGTGCGTAGGCTCAGTAGTTGCGGATCCCAGGCCCTAGAGCACAGACTCAGTAGTTGCAGCACACAGGCTTAGGAGCTCCACAGCGGGTAGGATCTCCTAGACCAGGGATCAAACCCATGTCTCCTACATTGGCAGGCGGAGTCTTTCCTGCTGAGCTACCAGGGAAGCCCATATTTATGTAGCTTTTTGCATTTTTCTTTTGTGTCACTTCTTTTGAGATTGATTCACATTGTTGCATGTGTTAATACTTTGTTCCTTTTTATTGCTGAGTGGTATTCCCTTGTGTAGATGAACCAATTTCTTTCTTCATTTACCAGTTTAAGGACATTTTTGGAATGTTTTCAGTCTTTGTGATACTGAAAACATCCCAATAGAGGCTTTTGTGTGAACGTTTTTTTCTTTCATTTCTCTTGGGTAAATACCTAGAAGTATGATTTCTGAATATACATTGAAATTTAAAAGGAACTACCAAGCTATTTCCCAAAGTAGCACTTGGGGAAACCATTTCACATTTCCACTAACAATGTGTCAATGTCCTATTTTTCCACATCCCTGACAGGACTTGGTTTTGTCAGTTTTTAAAAACATTACAGCTACTTGGGTGGGTATGTAGTTTTAATTTGACTTTCTGTGATAGCTAATGGTATGAGAACATCTTTTCCTGTGCTTATCTTCTTTTGAAGTGTTTTCAAATCTCATCCTCATTATATTGAGTTGTCTAAGTTTTTTTAAATAGATTAGTTGTGATATAATTGACATACAATAACATGGACATATTTAAAGTAAAATGCAACTTAATAAATTTTGACATATATACAAACAGTGACATCATGCCAACCAAAGAGTGACTATATCCTCATGCCCACAATTACATAGTAATCCCTCCTTCCCTTAACAACACTGAATCTTCTTCTAAATAAAGACCACTTATTTAGGCCTTTTTAAATTTCTCAGCAACGTTTTATAGCTTTCAATGTAAAGGTTTTATATGTCTTTTGTCATATTTATCCATAAGTATTTCTTATTTTTAATGCTATTATAAATTATATTTAAGATTTTTCATTTCTGGATTGTTCATTGCAAGATATATAGATACACTTCTTCTTTTCCAATCTGCATACTTCTCATTTTTCTTTTTTTTGTTGTTGTTGTATTGACCATCAGTACAGTGCTCAAAACAGTTAGTAAGAATGGATATCCTTATCTTTGGGAAAAGGTATTTGGTCTTTTACCATTTTATATAGATATATGTTAGCTAGGATTAGGAGATTCCTTCCAGTTCCTAGAATACAGAGCTTTTATTAGGAGTGAATAGGGTTTAGTTGGGAGAAGGCAATGGCAACCCACTCCAGTACTCTTGCCTGGAAAATCCCATGGACAGAGGAGCCTGGTAGGCTGCAATCCATGGGGTTGTGAAGAGTCGAACACGACTGAGCGACTTCACTTTTCACACTCATGCATTGGAGAAGGAAATGGCAACCCAGTCCAGTGTTCTTGCCTGGAGAATCCCAGGGATGGCGGAGCCTGGTGGGCTGCCGTCTATGGGGTCGCACAGAGTCAGACACGACAGAAGCGACTTAGCAGCAGCAGCAGCAGGGTTTAGTTAAATGCTCTTATGTGCATCTGTCAAGTTGGTCAGTGTGGTTTTCACCTGTATTCTGTTAATTGTTATGTTTTTGAATATATTGAGTTTTGAATATTAAACTTTGTATCACTACAGATCCCATAGACATTAAAAGGATTATAATAAAGGAATGCTATGAACAATTCTGTGCCTTCCAAACTGATAATCCAGATGAAATGGACCAATCCCTTGAAAGATACAATATTCCACAACTTAGGAAGAAATAATCATTCTGGATAGACCTAGCCTTATTAAAGAAATAGAATAAATAATAACTGTCCAAAACAGAAAGCACCAAGCCCATATGGGCTCACTGATGAATTCTACCAAATGTTTAAGGAAGAAATTATACCAATGCTCTATCCTTTCCTCCAAAAGATAAAAGCAGTGTGAATATTTCCTACCTAATTATGTGAGGCTGGCATTACCCTAATCCTGAAACCAAACAAAGAAAACTACAGATATGTCTACCAATATGTCTTATGAACACAGATGATCATGTATCTCATGAGCTTATTTACATCTTGTAAAGAATGTAAAATAGTGCAGCCTCCATGGAAAACAGTATGTATGCTTAGTCGCTCAGCTGTGTCCGACTCTTTGTGAACCCATGGACTATATAGCCCACCAGGCTCCTTTGTCCATGGGCTTTTCCAGGCAGGAACACTGGAGTGGGTAGCCATTCCCTTCTCCAGGGGATCTTCCCAACCCAGGGGTCGAACCTGGGTCTCTTGCATTGCAGGCAGATTCTTTACCATTTGAGCCACCAGGGAAGCCCAGTTCCTCTGTGTGTGTGTGTGTGTGTGTGTGTGTGTATGTACACAGAGAGAGAGAGAGAGAGAATAGAATAGAATATTATCCAGCCTTAAAAGAAAGGAAATGCTGTCATACGCTACAACATAGATGAAACTTGACATTATTCTAAGTGAAACAGGTTTATACCTGCTTCTTAGAGCCAGTTGTTAGATTTTCATGAATTCTGCAAGCTGGTTGAACTCAAGATAGCTAGCTTGAAATTAGCTAGGATAGAAATTTTTAGACTGTAAAATGTGGAAATGCTTTTACAAATTGGGGATAGTTAATTGATAAATACATACCAACACAGTACTGCTTATTGCTCATCAGCCCTTGGCCTATGATTGTAATAGAATCCTAGAGATACAGAGAAGAGGATGAAGCCTGAGAGGTACTGAGGAATGTTCTCATTGAGGCTAAAGTCTAGGAGAGTTAGCAATGAGAAACTTGTGTACTGTTTGACATGTGTCAGCTCCAGTGAATATTACTTTGACTGTATATGAAATCAGCTACCCAATATTTGACTTTTATATCCTGCCTTTAATCCAGATTAAGATTTTTATTTGTATTCTTGAAATGGTCAAGAAGACTATCAGCTTTAGCCTTTCTATAGACTCCTTTTGACATGTTGCTGAATTTGTGTTTTTTTTTTTTTATTTTGAATAGTTCAAAAGTTCTGTTTCTGCTTCTTTAGGAGCATTCTGGAAGAGTTTTCCGACTCCAGTTTGATGAATTCCAGATTGTCAGTAGTTCACATGATGACACAATCCTCATCTGGGACTTCCTAAATGATCCAGCTGCCCAAGCTGAGCCCCCCCGCTCCCCTTCTCGAACATACACCTATATCTCCAGATAAATACTCATACACTGACCTCAGACTCGCCCAGGTATGAAAAAGAATTGTGTACATAGCACTGAGGGTAAGCAGTGGAACACTGGCTGTAAGGTATTGTGAGTTCATGGAGCCTTCTCATGCCCTTTCTAATTCCAAGTCCTATAATACAGAAACTGACACCACGAGACAGGGCTGGGCTGCACACCGGATGCTGCCCTTGATTGAGGTAACCAGCTTCGGTCCTTAGATAATTCTTGAGCTAGACCTCGATGATCCAAGTGTAGTAGAACTAATATTCCTGCCTCAGTCACCTAGTCGCATTGTTAAGGAAATAAAATGAGATTTAAATCAGTTTCAAAACTAAGAGTATTGACCCCAAAGCCTATGGCTTTGTAATTCCCAGATTACTCTAGTACCTACAGTGGAGACCCTTTAACCCAAGTAGATAATCTGATGTTGGAAAGAAAAGAATCCCTTGGCAAAATAGCACACAAGGCTGCCTTCTCATAGCTCTTGTCAGTGTCATTTGATTATAAAAGGTGGCTTTTCTCCATCCCCCTTATCTGCATTCCCTGCCCCCTCCAACTGTTTTTTGACCTTGGAAGTAGCTCTGGAGTTGGTGAGAATTCCGATATTCTCCCACTCAAGTCTCTGTCCTGTCTCTGGGGCAGAAGAAGATCCTAATGTTCATCTTAACCTATATCCCTGGGACACTCAGATCATACCTGATGGTCCTGAGCAGGTCAGATATAGGTCATCACTGGTTTGGGAAAACTGTACTAGCTACTGGGAAATATTGCCATTATTGTGATTTCTCATTTCCTATACTTGCCTCTGTTCTTGTGGCAGAAGCACACATTCAGTACACTCTTATGCATATCTTTCTGCAGTGGTTCTTCTGAACAGAGTGTTTTAAGCCTTGCTTCATTCAGTACTCACTTCTCTCACAGAGGATGTGGCCGCTTTCTCAGCCAAGGCACAGAGGCTAGCCATGTGCCCTTGGGCAAACAGCTTCCCCTAGCCTTAGTTTCCTTGAGAATTGTAATACCTACCACGCAGAGCTGTTGTGAGAATCAAATGTTATGCGTAGAAACCTTAGTGCTTAGCACAGTGCCTAGCACATAACAGATTCTCAATAAAAAAGTAACCATTAATTAGTAGCAATATTGAAATTGTCATATAGGTATCCCTTCCTTTTGCCAAAATATTATCCTCCTCAGATTTCAGTGGCATTTTGGCTCTTGATTGTTTACATTTCCTCCTTTGTCTCACTCCTGAAACTTAGACATCCCCTAAGAGTCTGTCTCAGGCTTTTCTTCCTTACCTGAGTTCCTTTCTTTGGCTCCCTTATCTCTCCCCAAAGCTTCAGCTCTCATCTCCAATTTGTATGTGTAGTCCCAACCTCTGCCTTAATCTCTAGGCCACATTTCCAGTCACTACCTACACACCTGTCCTTGACGGTACCAGGGGCGCTTCTGGGGCACACATCTAACACTCAAGCTCTCTCCTCATCTACACTACCAGTGCCCTCCAGCCAAGCAGCCAGAGAGCTTCACCCTTCTCCCCCACTTTTTTTTTTTAGTGGCATACTGCATTCATGGCCACTAAGGCCGGAACCTCAGAGCTGTCCTCACCTGCTCTACCATTATAGGAAGCAGGTGGAAGCTCAGTGCTACACCCACCATAGTCACTGTTAGTCTCTAAACATGAGTCACTCTGCATGAGCACTTAGAGTCCTGAGCCTGTCAGTGAGCCCTGCTGAGCCCCCAGACAGGCCTTGTAGCCTTTGACAGAAACTCCTGTGTGGCATGGACAGAGAGCAGGTATTAGGAAGGACCTCTGAGCCTTTCTCCCAGTTGACAGCTAGTTTAATATTATTTTCCTCTTAGAGAAAGTGAGAAATTCAGGAAAAGGGACTAATGACTCTGTGCTCTGTTTCCACACAGGACTCATTAAAGTTGCGGTATTTAACATATCTGCCAATACCAGGATGAGCAACAACAGTAACAATCAAACCACCACCCACTTTCCCCGGACTAGCTGAGGAGCGGGGCTTTAAGACTCCTATTGGGACACAGTTGGTCTGCAGTCGACCCGGGATGGTCTACTCAGCACAGCTGACTTCTTCCGTGCTGCTATCAGAAGATGTCTTTTATCTTTTGTGAATGATTGGAACTTTTAAACCTCACCTCCCCTCCTTCTTTCCCCTCAGCACCTGTTTTTTCCTCATTTGGTTCCAGACAAAGATGACTTATAAATATATTTAGTGTTTTGCCAGAATCTCTCTTGCTTTGCTGTTAAGCAGAAGAACTAGTTTCCCTGTGTAGCCAACTGGGAGAGAGCCACTTCTAGGGGACGGGAGATGCAGCTTCAAGCCAGACAGCACCCAGTGTCTCCCTGTAAACTGCAGGCATGCCCAGCACCCAGCAGGACCTGCCCCAGCCCCACTGTGCTTAGGAGGAGGCAACTGTCCGTGTAGGCTCTGGGGCAAGAAAGAAAGGAAACAAGAATATACACCCTGGAAGATCTGGGCCTCTTTCCTTCCATCTCTTTCTCTGTTTCTGTCCCTCTTGCTCCCTGCTGTCCCACTCGCCTTCAACATGTTTCTCTGCTCCACCTGAGAAGAAAAAGTATGAAGAAAGTATCCTCAGTTATCATGAGGCAAATGAGGAAATGCAATACTTAGAAGAGTTAAAATGCTCTTCAGTCAAAATTTCAAACCCAGGTTTTGGCCACAAGTGACCCTTTGTGGCAGCAATGGATTCTCAAACATGGGACTCATCATATTTGCAACTCTTCTCTCTTCCCCTTGTTACACACCCCACCCCCACCCCCGGAAGGGAGGTGGCAGAAATTTCCTGGGCTCCATCAATGGCCACATCTTTTCTGGACTCAGCAGTCTCCTGGATTCCATGTAGAGTGTGGAAAGGAGTTGCTGATTGCATTTCCTCTCATTAACAATTAGATGTGTAATAAAAAGCATTGTACTTCATCTTAAATCACTGCTAAGGCTCAGCCTACAGAAAGAACTGAAATGGCCGGAGCCAGTTGCTCGGTACTTTCTGCATAATGCTTCGCATCTCTGATTTCTCTATCAGGGCCTGCGAGTACCCAAAGCACCTGTCTCTTTGCCAAGACCATGATCAGACTAGCTTACCAGGTGGTCAGGACTAAAAGGTGATGATGTCTTTTTCACTTAGGCCAGTAAATATCGTCCCTCAAAAATCAAGCTAATCATCTCAGCCTTGCACTGCAGAACTTTCCTTCTGCTTTTCCAAACCTGGTATATATAAAAGGCAAAGCTGCCAGAGAGAGAGAATCAGGGTGAAGTTTGGCATACAGGGTTTATTAATGGTGCAGAAACTGCCTTCTCTTTACTTTTCTTCCTCCTCCTGGCCTTATTTTACTCTCCACTCTCCCCAGCCAATAAAATTTCTCTGGCAGTTGGTGAGCAACATAAACAAATGAATTTCAGCAAGGGCCAAGGCTGACCGGTAGGAGCTTCAGGTGATGGCATGTGTGCCCCCAATCCGGGAGCTCAGGGAGTACTATCCATGTGTGCCCCACTTGTTTCCAGGTCAGGAGTGGGCCTGCACCAGCCATTTCATCGGACACAGACACACCCATCAACAGCCGCAAGGCCCAAGGCAGTCTCAAGGGTCCCTTGGAAGCTGAGTTGACAGGCCCATTGTTTCCATTACTAATCAACGCAGTTAAGTAATAGAAAAGCCTCTTATAACCAGCTGCTGTAAAATTTCAGTGGGAGCCTGTAGCAGGTGACCTTTAGACAGGCCACTTTAGTTCAGCAAGGGAGGCGGGGAGAGAGAAAGCCATCCTCACTCTTCCCTCTGCTTTGCCAGAAGGAATCCTCTTTCCAAAATGTGCCCAGACTGAATGTTTTTGCATAGTGAGAGGCAGACTGTGCATATGCATTTTCCCTTTCCCGCTTTATGAGTGCTTTTAAGCTTTTAGTAACAGGTTATAGAGAGAAAATATTTTCCAATGTAATGATATGTCATTGCCAGGGAAATATTTTCTGAGTATAATTCCCTTACCAACTACCCACATGCTAGAGAAATGTCTTCTATTTAGCCACTATCAGGGTTCCTTGTCTATTGTCTTGACTATTAATGGATTTTGATTGATTAAGGATTTTCTATAGATGAGGCAGAGGGCTGACCACCCTGAAAAACACCCAGGTCAGGCACTAAAGAGGCAGTGGATTTTGACCTGTTTCAAAATATTGTCCAGTAGCCATAACTTTACCAGCCCTTCTCTTATATGCTGCTATTCAGAAGTGGAACTGTGGAATAGTCATTGGTGCCCAGGGTTTTGCTCGCCCATCTAGGTTCAGTGTAAGGTATGTTGTTTCTAAGACCATTTTGGGAGCTTGTCCAGTACATCATAAATGTGATCAAGAGTGGACCCTGCAGTCTGGAGCCATGAGCTCCATCAAGGATATTCTGCAAGTTGTCCTCTGCTGCTGTTGGAAATGGGAATGAAGTTAAGTGGTCTGAAAAACTTGCGTTAGTCACATTTCTCAGCTCTGGGGGTCATTTACCAGTTCATTGTAGAAGAAATAATCAGGTAAGTAGAAGTTCATTTCCAGAGAAGGTAAATCCCACTTACCATCTCTGCATGATTTCAGTGGGAATTGATTATCACTAATCCCCAGCTGGGCTAGAATAAATGTAAAGTTTGACCTTTTTAAAAAGGAAAGAGAAACAAAGTCTTAACACCACCAAAGAAATGGTAGAAAAGGAAGTGAAGGTGTCTCTGGGCTCTTCCCCATTGTAGATTAGTCTCTTCTCACTAAAATTCCAGTGTGGGCCTGCCAGCAACATTTCATAAAGATAGAGGAATCGTGTTCAGAAGCAGGCGAGAGCATGTGCATGCCCCTGCACCGGTTGCTCTGTGGGCACTTGTGAGTTCTCTGTTCATACTGGGGCTTCTTGGACAAAACCAGCATGCCTTGCTACATGTGTGTATTTCCATTGCTGAGAACATCCTTTGACTTCCCTATGTGCAGTTTGAAAGTTGACATGAATTGTGAATGGGAGGCCTTTTACACTTGTCTCTTGGCAAAATTCTTTCCAATGACTCTTCACCAGAAATTTCAGAGACAGACTCTGGAATTCTACTGACAAGTAATAAAGTCTGGCCCTCATAACTTGTTTTGGGGAAGGATCCTGGGACCCCTGAATCATTCTGTTTTCTGCTTGAGTAAGAAAAATCCTTTTTATTTTTCTTTTGTAAAACCAAAAGTTGAAGAGAAGAAAATATGCACTCTTTCCCATTTCCTGGTACCCACTGGTTTGAACAGCTGTGGTTACTTAGCACTTGGTTATATGTGGAAAGTCAGGGCTTTGGGTGGAGTGGCCGGGGAGATATTAGAATATTAATAACTAGGGCAACGTTTTCTTCCCTAGAGTTATAGACTTTTGTATTGTTGACCTTCTTGGCATCCTACATGGTGAAACCTTCCTGCCTAGAATAGTTCAGGCCAGAGAGGCTAGGCTGCAAACTTGGTTCTGGAGGAATCCAAGGTTCTTCCAGGTATAAAAGGGGATGTTTAGATGCCCACCACCTGTCTGATGATCAGGTTTGCCATATGACTTTAATCCACATTTCTGATCTCCTCCTCCATTTCTCTGAGTTCAACAGACTGCCCACGATCTGGAGAACATGAAAAGGTGCCCTTGCTTTTCTTTGCTTTCCTCTCTTCCCTTCTAGAGTAACCCTCACTTCTATCAAGTGTACCCGAACCTGCAGGCTGAGTTCATCTCCCCAGACTTCATACACACAGCTGATCGCTGACAGACCACAAGCCCCTTACATTATCCACAGACTCAACATAATCTGTGCCAAAAAGACAGCCGTCTCTTAGTAGAATAAAGCTAAGTTTCGCTTCTTGTTATTTTTACCTGTAGTTCATTTGTGACTTTAGAATCCTTGAAATTGAGGAGAGAAACCAAAAAAGTGTGATTATGGCTACCTGATTTCAGGTGGAACTTAATGCATTGATATCCAGAAACCCCTTCTGTTGGAAATTGAGTACCCATGATCTAAAGTTTCCTGGAGGTGGATGACATCTGCCAACATCTCTCCAGCCCACCCTTAGCTTCCGATTGGTTCTGTGGTTGTGTGGGTGTTCAAAGGTCAGTGCAGTAAACAGCATTATGAAGCATCACCTCCCCTCTGTCCCTTTCCCTTTCTTGGACATTGATGGGGGAAAAAAAAGGTTAGATCTCTGGGTACCAAGGACACTAACACTTTCCCAAATCAGTGATCACTCAAGCCCAATGCAGACTGTTCTGAGGGATGTTCACTTGACTCCAGCTGTGGGGCAGGCCTGGCAACAAGTGGGAGCCTCCCTGAGAGCTTTTGCTCAGCCTTTGTTCTCTAGACTCTTCAGTACCGACTGCTTTGACTTTTGTGATTATGTTATGGTGATGTGTAGTCAATGTACTGATATGTTCACAACCTAGAATCATGATAATATAGTGTGTTTTTTTTTTAACTGTTCAGAAAAAAAAAGGTAACTTAATTACAAATATAAGATTAAAGTGAATTTTCTGGGTGTCTTGTCTCTTTACCCCAACATCAAAAGGACAATGACTTTTTCAATATAGAAATTGAGGGAGTAAACAGAGACCTTTTAAAGAAAATCTGACATGAAAAAACAACATTGAGAGGAGTCAGGGCCAAATGGTATAAGTAAATGTGGGGACCCAGGCATACAATTAAGTGTTCCATGTTGAATTAAAGCCAAGGTGATGTCTAATTTGGGAGCTGGTCACCATAGTGGCCTACCAACCTGAGCCCAGAGCTTAAGTTTTCTTCTGCCTCATCAGGTGAAAAAAACTTGGGTTTCCCCTGCATCTCATTTGATCGATTTTGAGATGGCAGAGCTCACATTTGGGAGCAATTTCCAGAGAGATTCCAACAAGCTATAAAAACTGGGTTTGACTGGGGAAACACCCTTCTTCCCTTCTTGAATCAAACCTAGGGGAGTGGGTACCAGGTTGCAACTAGACCCCTCACCTTGTCCCTTCTGGTGTCGTAAGCAAGAACTTTGGCAAAGTTAACCCATCCTTGTTTTGTATCTATGGGCTTTTAGTGGTGATCCTGCCTGCCTGAGCCAGGCTCCCTGGCTTGCGGTCCCTGGATTGACAACTGCGGTCATTACAGCCTTCTTGGGCTGTTAGATGACAGGACCGTGGTGCCGAACTATTCCCTGCTAGAACAGGAGCATGTCAGAGCATCAGGTGCACCGTGACGTTGTGCAGATGAGGGATGTGAGGAACAAGAAAAGGAGCTCTCCACACTGCCGAGACCACACTGGGGTCTCCTCCCTGAGGGTGAAGAGAGACGAGGAGGAGTCAGCAGAGACCACTGGGGCCACTGGCATTGGCTCAGTGGTCGCTTGTAGGCTGGACGTCTGAGCCCAGAATTGGGCAGAGGCTGGGCCTCGAGGGTTATGGGTCTCACCTTGAAAGCCAAGTCAGATCATTCCCCACAGGAAGACATGTCTAGGGCTCACCTTGGAAGACACCCTGAAATCAGTTTCCTAAAGCAGTGCTGGGCCTGGACTCCCTCTCCCCTTCAAAACCTAAAGCTCTGCCACCATCAGCAATGACTAGGGAGGAGACCTCTCTTCATCCTGATTGGCTCTTGCCAATTAAGAGCATTTTATTAGTCTGCTAATTAAAGGTACTTTGTTAGCAGCAGGAGAGGCCGGGTGGGTGCCTGGTGAGACGAAGCAGAAGCCAGGAGAAATCGTTTTTCCTCCCCCCCACGGAAGCAGAGCCTCTCAGGGAACCCTCTCAGTCCCCCAACCTCTCCCGCTGCGCCTACCACACCCTTTGCTTTCAATTAGTGACTCTGAGGGGAGTGAGGTCATTACCAAGCCCAGGTGGAGAGCCCTCCCCTGCCTCAGGCCAAATGAGGCCTTGGGTAGGGGAGGCTGTCCCAGTCCCCGTGTGCCTGCGTACCTCCTTTGGTGCTTTGGAGCCAGGGCCCAAGAAAGGAGAAGCCCGCAGATTGTGTTTGTTCTCCCCACTGAGGAGTGGCCCGTGGGTCCCCATCACTCAAGACTACTGCTAACTTGGTCACATGGTGTGACTCTCTATGCCCTCTTCCTCACCAAAGTCTCAGCAGGTGGCTAGGAAATGTGACCTTCCTATCACTTTGCAAGTGCTGAGCCCACTTAGACCCAGAGTGGGTCCAGGAAAAGGGGCTGAGGATTTTTCTAGCCCAGCCATGCAGACCCTGAGACTCCTCTGGTCTGGGACACTTAACCCTGCCTGGCCCAGCTCAATGCCAGGAAAGTCTTCCTCTAGTAAAGAAGGAGGGCCTGGCTATGACTTAGCACCTAGGGCCTGGTATGCAGGGTCAGAGTTACCCCCTAGCCAGGACCTTCCCTGTCCCATCTTGCTGCCCTCCTCACCCCCTCACTTAACTGCAGAATTAGCACGAGCCTCAGCTGGGAGGGCAGATTTATGGCTGGGCCTGCCTCCTTCCATTTAACCCTAGGCCGGCCCGGGCTTCAGACACTAAATTAGATTTTTGACAATTAGAGAGACTAATGGGCACATAGCCATCCCCAGAGCCAGATATCCAGCAAGGCCATCCTTTAATATCCACCACTGGCCAGCCAGCCCCTCCCTGGCCACCCTCCTCTCTCCCCTGTTGGGTGTTTCTCTCCCATGCCCAGCATCTCTTTGCCCAGGCTCTAAATGCACTTCAGAGGTTTCTCTGGTTCATTCTCCCTGCATTTCTTACCCTCTCCTTCCCACCCCTCCACGAGTACCAGCTCAGCTCTGGGGCTCTGCCTCTCTTCACCCTCCACTCACATTTCCTCTGCCTTCCCAAGGGCCCATCCCTCTGCAACCTTTCTGTTGGCCCCTAGCAGACCACAAGCCCCTTGAGGGCAGGGGTTTGTGTCCTACCTGTATCCAGCATGCCTAGCAACCAGGGTGCGTAATGTTCATCATTTTTGGGGCCCATCTCCCTGCCTCCTCCATCTGAGTCCCTGAGTCTCTAAGGCGTGCCCATGCTGCCCTCCTGGCTACAAGCCCAGCCCTGGCTCTGGCCTGGGTCGTCTTCAGCGTGGGCTGAGTCCTCTTTCCTTGCAGCACCTCAGCTCTGGCCAGTCTTGGGCTGGGTGGGTAATGAGATTGCAGTAAGTGGTGCTGAGGGTGGAGGGGAGCTGCTCACATTCACTCAGGCAGACTCATAGCTCTGTCAGGCTGATTGGTCCTGAGTGGAGGCACAAACGGCCCCCCATGGACACACTGAGATTGGTTATAAAATTACAAGCATTTGTTCTGCTGTCAGTAGCCTTCCCTCCCTCCCCTCTGCCTGCCTGCCTTGCTCCCCACCACCCCTCACCCAGCCCTCTCTCCCCTGGGGTCATCCCATACACCCTGAGGGACCACCAGAGGCCACCATGGCAGATGAAGCCAAGAGGCTAAGGCCACCAAGCTCCCCATCCAGGCTGGCCTTCTTGCCTTGGCCCTGGGATTATCACAGCTCAGGCTGGCCTCAGAGTGACCTGACTGTGCTCAGGGTTTCCTAGTCTCTGAAGGTAAGTGGAGGTGGGGGCCCCTGGCAAACAGTCCTTGGAATCCAGATGCTCAGATCTCAAGTAGAGGAAGATGTCCCAAGCTCAGGCCTTCCTGAACAACCAGAGCCCACAACCTTTGAGGGGGTCCAGGAGAGGGGTGGGGGTGGCTGGGAGCCTTTCCTGCTGAAGGCAGGAGCAGCAGAAGCCAGGGTGGTGGGAAGGGTCCATCTCTCTTCCCTTCATGTGGTCGGTCCCCTGCCATATACCCTAATCCCCAGGTAAAGACAAACCAGCGCTCAGGACAACCCCAATCCCTGGAGCCTGAGCCAGGCCTAAAAGCCCATATGCCCACCAGACGCCTGCTATGGTTACCCTCTGCAGAATTCTGGCCCTTGTACTCACCCTCTATGGCCAAAGGTCAGTCAGTCCTTCTGACCTTCACAGGAGCCTGGTTACTCCCAAAGCAATTGTGTCATGAAACCTTGCCTTGTGCTCTGGTGATGCAGTCACAGAGATACCTACTCTGTACTGGCCCTGCTCCCCCGCCTGACAGACACAACAGCCTGTCCCTCTTACTCTGGCCTCCCTGCCTCCTTCCCACCCTGTTTCCTGCAGCAAAGCCTCGGGCCCTGACCCTTTCCTGCCCCCACAGCCCCAGCCTCAGTCCCTGTCTGTCACCGTCCTGCTGGGAGGCACCAAGGCGCCCTGTGACCGGGTGCTGGGTTCCCCAGCTCAGAGTGGGAACTTTAGGGAGCATCATCTCCTCACTGATGCCTACAAGGTGCCTTCCTGCCATCCATCATTCATTCTCAGCCCAGAATGTATTTGCTGTAATTACATCTTTAATTAGGGTGATGATGGCTCATTGTTCACCAACAATGATGGATCAGATCCTCCTGCTTGCCTTCCTCCCTCTGTCCAGCACCCTCCAGGTCAGCTCTCCCCCAGTGCTGGGGCCGAGAAAGATGCACAAGAACCTGCCCTCTCCTAGGGACCACCAGATGTCTCCTTGGTCCAAAGTGGCGGGGTTGGGTGGGGTGGTGCAGGCCAATATTGCCCGCATACACGCATGCCACCATCACCACCCCAAGCTGGGCCCTGAGCTACACACTCCTCATCCAAGGAGCTGACAAGCACAGAAAATCTCACAACTCTTAAGTGTAAGATGTCTGAGTGGGCGGCCCTAACTCCAAGCTCCCGGTGCATTAACCAGGGTCTCTGGCAAGATCTCCACTCCCATACACTTGCACCCACTCAGGCTGCAGGCCCAGGTTCATGTGGTGGCTGTTCCGTGACTGTTCAGGGAATGAACAGATCGATCAGTGAAGGGAGATGTGCTCTGAGAGGGTAGGGCTCAGAGCTCCTTGTTGGAGGCCATGGGCTGGTGGGAGTCCTTGGTGAGCAGAGGGGCCAGCATGGAAAGTGAAGGCCCTGGACCCTCCAGGAAGCCTTATGGGTAAGACCCTCATGTGGGTTCAAATCCCAGCTTGGCACCTCCTGACTGACTGTATGACACGGGGTGAGTCTCCTCACTTAAGACTCAATTTCCTCATTTATAGAACAGATATAAGAGTGGTACCTACCTCGTGTGATGGCTGCGGATTCCCAGAGACACTGCATGTAAAGTGAAGAGCCTAGGATAAGGTGGTGGCAGCTGCAGGGAAAGTCAGGGGCTCAGCAGCTGAGGGGAACCCCTCTTTACTGCAGCAGGGTAATGGCACCGGGAGCTGGGAGGTTGCCTCCATCTTGGTTTGAGGAAGGCCTTGCCCATTCCAGGCACTGTTGGACACAATGGCGGGGGTGGGCAGGGCTGAGACGAGGCTGGTGTAAGATTAGGTGCCCAGTAGTTTCACAGGACATGCATACTGATAGAAACTGGCTGACCTCTTTTCAGAGCCTGATAGCCAGAGAGGCTGAGACTGCAGGCCCAGCAGGGCTTAACCTGTACCTAATCTTTAAGGGAACTGCGCTTCAGGAACGTGGAAATGGGAGATAGCTAGGGTGGGACCTCTATCCCTTCAACCTTTCAGCTCTAAAATTCTTGATCCCCCGTTGGGGCCCTGTCATCTCCCACAGAGCTTCCCCACTTCCAAGGGTCACCTCTGCATTCCCTCTTCCCCAGTGACCCTCTCCACCCTGCCGGGCCCACCTTTCCCAGGGTGACTCTAAGGCCCAGGCTGGAAGGATGAGCCATATGTACCTAGTGTTAAGTATGCGCAACATTACATATGTATATTGGAGAGTAAATAACCCCAAAAAGCGCCTTGTAAATAGACTCCAAGTTTATCCTTTATTAATGAGGCACCGAGTGCCCTGCTGTTTTAGAGCAGCGAGACTTTCATAATATCAAAACCTAAATTACACTTGCGTCTCTCATCCCAGGGATGAGCATCTTTTGGCTCCAATTGCAGAGTGAGTAAGCAGGGATCCCTCCCTGCCTGCCTGGGATTTGTTGGCACCTTTCTTCGATTGGAGGGAGGGAGAGAGGATGTACACACGCGTGCCTGCACATGCACACACACACACACGCACACACACACACACACACACCAAGTTCCCTAGAGAGCTTTGTGTCTAAGGCCTCAGGGTCCAGTGTGTGAAGGCAACCTGGGATGCTGGCTTTTCATTTCATGTACAGAGTTTATAAGATCAAGGGGTTATCCCAGGCTCTGGGGCATGGAAGTGGGGTGGATCACTATACAAGCTCTGTGACCAAGCTACTCCCTATCTTTTAGCTTCAGTTTCCCCATCTGCAAATGGGGATGATAATAGCTTCCTCCTAGGCTCGTTGTGAGGACTCAGTTAATGGGTCACAAGTGGGGTCTGGTGTAGAGCAAGTCCTTGATAAGTGTGAGCTGTGATGATGATGAAAATGACAGTCCCCTCTTTGGAATGGGACACCAGTGTCTTCAACTCCTAGAACACACCACATATGGGGTCACAGAGTTTCTTATCTTGGCACCAAGGTCCTGCACTGACCAGGACCCGTCTCACCCTTACACGTGTGAGACCTGACCTTCCAAAGGCCCCCAATCCTGAGCTCAGCTGGGACAAGGAGCCTGGACCCTCTTGTTGCCCCCCATTTCTGAAGTCCAAGGCTCTTCATGGACCCCTTGGGGACTGTGCCTACCCCACCCTAGTCCTAGACCAAATGGACTAGCTGGGCAGGTGGGCAGGAGGGTGCTGTGTGGACAGGATTTACAGCCTGGCCGGCCAAGCTCCTGGTGCTCTGGTGGGCGTCATGTCAAATCTGTCCCATTATATGGACAGTTGAGTTTAATAGTCATTGTGTGCTCGCTCAGAGCCCAGCAAACATCGCGGGGCGACACCCCCTCCACGCAAGCCGCCCGCTCCCCAGCCACACGGCCCATCCGTACAGTAAATTAAAAATATGAATCACTTCTCCCCACTGCCTCCCCAAACGCTCATCTTGTCAGCCTCTATGTTGCCTTCATTTGTATTACCTTAATTTAATGTTAATTATGGTCTTCATTTACAAGGAACAAGCGAGCCCTGCTCTGCCAGGGGACCTTCCCCTACCCATCCCCCCTCAGCCCAGGAGGGAGAGGCTGGGGGAGAGGAGGAATTTGGGGGGCTACAAAGGAGGAAGGAAGGGAGTTGGGGGAGGGCAAGAGATGAGATCTGGGCCATCAGTGGCTGATGGCCGTTCAGGGAGGGACTAGAAAGACCAACCCCGTCCCTCCTCCACATACCCTGTCATCAATCATTTATTCATTGAACAGTTATTTATTGAGCACCTAATAAGTGCCAGATAGCCATAAACAGAGAGATTGAGCGGGGTGGGGCTGGGGGATCTTCCTCCATAAGAAGTGCTACCGGAGTCCCCTTTGCCATCTGAAGTGAATGTGCTGGAAAGCAACATCAGGAAGACATGTCATGCATGCCCCAGGGGGCTGGTACCTCGCTCAGCCCAAAGGGCTCAGGACACTCCACCAGCAAGGGATCTTCTCTTTCTTCCAAGTTCTCCTCTTGGCTACTAGTGCCATCCCTACCCCAAATTGCTTCATACTCTTTCCAGGCAGGAAGTTCTTTCTGAAGTCTTTCCTGAGTCCCTCTTGCTTCAGACCATCCTAGGCTCAGAGCCTGAGTGGGGTCAGGAGTGGAAGGGAGATTCCCAGGCTACACTGTCTCTGGAAGGTTGGGAGGCAGGCATGGTGGGGATCACTACTCCTCACCCCACCACTCACCACCCTTACCACCCGGTGACCCCACCACTCAGCCCAGCTGACTTGCTCAAGTTTCCGTGTCTGAGAGGCCTGGGAGACCCCCTGTGCTCTACACTCTGCCACTGGGACACACAGTCACATGTAAGCCTGTAGAGCCTGTGGGGGCACGATAAATGTTGGTGGCTCCTTTCACACGTGTGCACGCAGGGAGCTGGCCCAGGGCCACCTGCACTCGAGCTGCCATTAACCACGAACACCAGCCCCTCCCCCCAAGCACTCGTCTCCTCAAGTGGGGAAAAGGATCTCCAGCAGGGAGTATCTGCTTGACAGATGAGGCTGTTCTGAGTGTGTGTCTGCCTGTGTGTCCGTCTCCAGGGAGCCTCGATCCACACACACAGGGACATGTGTCTCCCCAGGTTCGGTGTGCCTGTGTGTATGTGCAGGAGCGTGTGTCCAGCAGGCCCACATGCACGTGTGCGCGCCTGTGCTCCTGTTCGCGACCCACCTCCTCCCCCCGCCCCCCCTCCCCCCCGCCCATCCCTGCCTGTCAGCGGCGCTGATGACATTGGCTCAGAGGAAAGTGATGACAAATGCCCGTTATCAGCGAACGAGGCCAATGACAAATGGGCGGGCGCCCGAGCAGCCCCATTACGCTGTAATAACAGAAGATGGATGGCCTGGCGCCCCCCCCCCCGCCACCCCCACCCCTACCCGCCTTCGCCGGTAACGGGAGCCGATCCGGCTCCGCCCGCCCGGGAGGGAGTCGAGCGGCCCGCTGGGCCGCCAATCACGACGGCCCGGAGAAGCCCAGGCCCAGGCTCCCCAAGCCGGGAGCCCACGAGGCTGCCTGCGGCGGAGGAACAAAGCAGCTCGCTCGGCGGAAGCAAGCGGTGCACGGGGTGTCCGGCCTGCCCGCGGCCAGGACACGCAGCTGTGCACACACATGGTCTGCACACGCGCCAGCGGCCTGCGTCCTTGCACTGTACACCTGCAGCTCCTGTCTAGGCACAGCCCCCACGTCATGGGAGCACAGACACAAGCCTTCATGCTGTGCATGGGCAGATGTCTGCCACCCAGAGCCAGGTGCACCCACCAACACAAATCCACGTACACACAGCCATGCAGACCCCTGCACCGGCAATTCATGTACGCAATGACAGAAACCTCTATGTCTGTGCACACGTATGCAGCTAACACGCCTCCACATGGATAGATATGAAAATACGCATACACAGAAACAGAATCGCTCATGCGTTGACATAAACCCTCACACTGTCCACACAATTCAAGAACTCCAAACATACCCACGTGCCAAAGATGCCCATAGCTGCATCAACAAATGTTAACTGAGTCCCTACCACGCTAGCGTCAGCAAGGTGCTGTGGAGTTACAATGACAAATATGACACCATCCTTGGCTTCTAGAATTTTAAGTCTACTAGGCATGGCAGACAAACGGCTGTGAGCAAAGGCTGAAGATGATTTGTGTTTTGACCCAAGAACATCGTTTGTGATGTGAAATTTCCCAGTGTGAGATTTCCTCCAGGAAAATCAGAAAGTCTTCCCAGAGAGGTGAATAAAGGAAGAATGAATTTTCCAAAGGAATTGAATTTGGAGGGGGAAAAGCATGGAAACCAGAAAGTGTAGGGATTGTTTGGGGCCCAGTGTTTGCCTGGCCAATAGTCCAGGCAAATAGCACTGAGTGTGGTTGGAATGAAACTTCCCAGAATGGCTGGGGTTATAAAGAGGCTGGAGCAGGGAAGAGGCTGTGACAGTACCACCTGAAAGACCCAGGAGGCTTGAGCTAATTGCTGACATAAAAAAGGAGAAGACCAGGAAGTCAAGGAGTGGGAAAGTAAGAGAATGAGAGGTTCCAGGCAAGGCTGTCTTCCTAGGTGTGTGACATGGGCCAGCCCAGGGGGCTGTGCATTTAGAAGAGCCCTGTGTGCCTGGTTTAATGCTCTGTCTTGAAATTATTTATAATTTTATAATAAAGAGCCTGAAGTTTCATTTGGCTTTGGGCCCTGAAAATTATATATCCAGTCTTGGAGCTAGGGATCTCTCAGGTTGATCAAGTAAGACAGAAGGAGCAGGTTGGGGGAAGACAGCAGTGAGTTTGGGGGATCAGGGAGTATATGAGAGCTTAGATGTGGAGTCAGGGGTTGAGATGATGGGTAGTGTCTCCCTCCCTGGGGTGGGAGTAAGTGCCTTGCATACGCCTCTGCCCAGGCTTATTTCTACGCTGCAGGGAGTCTACACACTGCTGCATGCCATAGGCATGCCTCCTGAAACTCACTTTTATACCCCCATGCTGGAATATAACATCCCCAGTATTGTTCCCATATCCCCAGGGCATGGAAAATGATTGCCACTCAATACCTGTTTGTTGCAAGAATAAGCAATCAAGCCCTAACATGGCGCCCCTACCCCATTACCACTGCCCTGTATTTCTTCCAGGGTTGTTCTGTCACCCTTTGCCTACTTCCGGGAAAGAGTGCCCTTGTTTCAGGGCTCCCTCATTTGATGTCTTCTTTGCAGACTGAGCTGGGCAGGAGTTAATGGTGAGCCTAGGACCCTGGGATGATGGGTAGGGAAGGGCTGTGATTTGGAGCCAGATAATCTGAATTCAAGTTTCAGCTCCTCCCTTGGCTGACTGCTCCTCTGTCTGAGCTTTGACTCTTCATCCACAAAATGGGACTATAAAGTGAAAAAGCGCTTAGGCCAGCACCTTGATGCTGACAGATAATTAAGGGAGATACATTCAGTGAGGCCAGGTATTGAGAGAGCTGCTTCCTTCCCCCCAACCCTGGTCCCCTGTAGTGCTGAAAATGGACTGGGGATCCAGAGGATGACCCAGGTGACCTTGAACAGGGAGAGGGGAATTGGCAGACTGCAAGGAGAATGTTTTGGTCTCCTCTCAATAAGAACCAGATGATGGAGATGCTGAGACTCAGGCTCTGCCTCCCACAACCCACCTTCCTATATGCAAGGCCTCAGACCCCATCAAGAGTCTCTAGGAAAACCCTCCCAGTGAGGGGCCTGAATGAGAGGCCCAGGGATTTAGCGAGAGGATGCCGGGAGGAAAGAGATGGACCAGCTAATGGGCCTCTTTCCTCCTCCCTCACCAGTTCACTTTTTCTGTAGCGTTATTGACCCCTCATTAGTTATCCATCCAAGGTCGCCGGGCCTGGCCCAGCTATAAATCATGGAGGCTGGAGGGGGGCAACTGGCAGAGCGATGGTTCTGGGACGCAGCGGAGAGCTCAGGCCTCATCACAGCCCAGAGCAGGCGCAGCTAGCCCCAGTCTTCCGCTAAGAGGGCTAAGCCCCTCTTCGTACCCACCCACCGACCCACGCCCTACTCCTCCCCTTCCTCCTCCCCTTCCTCCTCCCCTTCCTCCTCCTCCATCCTTCCCTTCCATTTGCTTTTACAGTGTCACTTCTTCCATCACTCACTCCTCTCCTCTCCCATCTTTTTCTACTTCCCCCAAGCTCTAGATTCAAGGTTGGCGAGGTCAGGGTAATCAATGGGGGGACGGGGCGGGGGCGGGGGCGGGGCGGGGCGGGGGCGGGGGCGGGGGCATACTAATTCCCTTTCACTGGGTCACCCCACCTGGTGCCCCAGTTTAGAGCTTCCGGGAGCAAGGACAGAACTCACGCAGGGGGAAACTGAGGCACAGAATTTCGACCTGAGGTGTCTGAGGAAGGGGGTCCCACCAGGTTCAGTATCAAGGTCACCAGTCCTGAATATAGAGACCTTACTCCCTTGCCCGGTAATGGGGAAGGTCTACCCACCCACGGAGGGGCGCGCTAGGCCACATCCCCATCGGGCACCTCTGCCTGAGGAGCGAAAGGCCGCGCAGTCCGGACACTTCCAGCCCCAGCTCCCACCCGGGGGAGTCGGAGAGAAGCCCCTGGGCGGTTCCTCCAGGGCACCTGCCGCCTTGTCTACCACACCCCCATCACAGGCCTTCGCACACGCCGGGCCTCTTGACCGATCCTCGCGCGCCCTCTGCTGGCGCCTTCCGGGAAGCGCGTCTGTCTGCCTCTATACCCGCTCCCTCCTCAGCCCAACACACCTGGCGGCGGTGCGGGCCCCACCCTGTCCAAACCCCGCCCCCGGCCTGATACCCGTTCGCGGTGACGCCGCCGCCCACTAGGAGGCCCGCTGGAGCACTTCTCTATCCCGCCATCCTCTGCTTCAGAGCAGCCGCTGCCGGTCCAGATCTCAGGGAGGCCTGTTTGTCAGATCCAGAGGAGTGGAGGGAGTGAGGGCCACCAGCAGGATAGAACTTGAAGCTTGGAGCGGAGAGAGCGTTTCTCTTGCTGTGGAGCCAGGCTCTGGAGGGGCATCTGAAGTCTGAGCCTATAGGTCACGGGGCAACAGGTGGGGCTCCTTCAGGGCATTTCTCTGGAGCCCTCCTCCACTTGGCCCTGGAACTTCCAAAGGTACTTCGGTGGGGGAGCGCGGGGGAGGCCCTCAAAGTCGGGGGACCTTGGTTCGAAGAAGCTCTGAGGTGGGGCCTGCAGTCCTTGGCCCCAGAGGTGGGAATCCGGGACTGTTTCCTGGCACAGAGTGGAACAGTAGAGGGCGTGACCTCTGGGTCCCTCTCTCGTGGAGCCAGGGCCTAAGGATCCTGGGCTTTCTCCCCATTAGGCAGCTTCAAGGAAGAGGGGCAGGCCAGGGGGTGATACTTTCCAATGGGGTGTCTGGTCTGGCAGGTAGGGAGGCCCTTGCCACAGTGGCCCCAAAGTTCTCCAGGAGAGCAGAGCCCATGGTCATGGTGAAGAGAGAGAATTCCACAGAGGAAGCCTGGAGCTGAGAGGAGGAGATTCTCAAGCCAGGCTGGGCCCCTGTCAAGCCCTGCCTACAGTCATGTGGGAATAAGTCACCAATGTGTGGAGCTATGAGGGAGGGGTCCGGTGTGTGGGGGGTGTAGGGGATAGGCCGGGCATGTAGGGATAGATGTGAGCTATAGAGCCAGGACCCTCACCCTCCAGCAGGGCTGGAGTTTAAGAGTCAGGGTCTCCATACTACTAAGTCCCTAAGGGAGGTGGGATGTTGCGGGGTAGGGGTCCCATCTCAGGACAATTGGGCCTTTGCTGATTCAAAACTCCAGTTCTCAGAGCTTTCCTAGTGGTCATGTGGCTCGGACTCCATGTTCCCAGGGGCCCTGGGTTCAACCCTTGGTCAGAGAACTAGATTCCGCATGCTGCAACTAAGAATTTGTATGCTGCAACTAAGGATTCCTCATGCTGCAATTATTAATAAAAGATCCTGCAAACTAAAGATTCTGTGTGCGGCAAGTAAGACCCGACACAGCCAAATAAATAGATATCTTTTAAAAATTCAAAAACTCCAGTTCTCAGGGCTAGGGAGTGTCCTTCAATATCAGCATCAGGAACCTCCACAGACTCTGAAAAGCTCAGGACTCTCTCCTTGGGTATGTGGGAGACGGAGGGAGAGAAGTTAACAGACAGTCCCGTTAGATCTGGACTAGAACTTTTTCCAGAGCGGGAGCCAGGAAAACCAGCTGGGCTTCCTGGGTCACAGAGATCTGAGACGAAACCCAGCTGTTCTCAATGCTGTGTGACTTAGCACAAGTGAATGAATCTCTCTGGGCCTCTCTTTCCTCATCTGCCAAATGGAAATAATACAAGTACCAATAGGGCTATTGGGAAGGTTATATGATATAGTCCACAAGCAGGGCTGGGTTAAGGGTGGACTGACCAGGCTCAGAGTTAATCAATAAATGCTGCTGGAATAACCCCAGAAATATGGTGCAGCTAATCCAGGGCTCCTCACTGGAAACTCTTTCCATAACTTTCAAAATGGCAATTGGTCTTCCTCAAAATTCACTAATGCTGGGATCTTCCAGTGGGAATCAAAAACCATCTTTTGCCAGCACCCACCTATGACACATGAATAGATACTTTTTGCAAACTGGTTTTGGGGGAAGAGGAACTCTGGTTTGAAAGTGCATTAAATTATCAGCCGGCCCCTACCCACATCCTAGAAGCCTCTGCCTGAACCAATTCCAGAGGCTCCTCCTGTTCTCCTCCTCACAGGAGGACCCATTCCTGTGAGGTGAACTTGCTACATTACACAGGGGTCCAGACTCTACCTGGAAGGACTCACAAATTGAAATGCTTATGAGGGTCTGGTCCCAGGTGAAACAACAGGGAGTTATGAGAACTTTGGAACTAGAGGGCAGCTTCAGTCAATTGTTGCCATGTCGGAATGGGGGGGCAGGGGGAGGGAAGTAGCATTAGGATAGAGCCTCAGACCTCTCCCAACTTTATCTCCCTCCCCCATTGTAGGACTCTCCTAAGATACCCTTCCCCTAAGCCCTGCATATTAGGTTTCTACTGCTGCACAACAAAAGTGATGACAGATCACAAACTTAGCCCCTAAAAACAAGACCCGTTATTTCAGAATCCTATAGACCAGAAGTCCAGGCAGGCTCAGCTGAATTCTCTGATTAGGGTTCTGCAAGACCTAAATCAAGGTGTTAACCAGGCTGGGCTCTTATCTGGAAGCTCTGGGAAAGATCAGCTTCCACACTTACTCTCTTTGTTGACAGAATTTGGCTCCTTATGGTTGTAGGACTGAGGTCCCCATTTCCTTGCTGTGTATCAGCTGAGGGCTGCTCCCTGGTCCTTGTACAAGTCCCCTTCTATCTTCAGAGCCAGCAGAGGCATGCTGAGCCTTCATGCTTTGAATCTCTTTGCTCCTTCTGCTAATAGCTTAATAAAACTTTTAAAGGGTTCATATTATTAGACCAGACCCACCCAGATAGTTTTCCATTTGCCATATGAGGTAACATAACTGCAGGAGTAGCACCTCCTCAGAGCTGAAGCCTCGACCCACGCTCAAAAGGGCAAAAGTCCCTGGGGTTTTTCAGAGAATCCTACCCACCACACCCATCTTCCAAGGTGGGATAGAAACAGCCCCCTGCCCCAACTTCTGTGAGACCCTGGGTCAGTAACCTCCCGTTTCTGGTCCAGTTTCCTCATCTATAAAATGGGGTAAGGTGGTGGATAAAATCTAAATCCCTCCCATATCTCACATACTGATTATGAGGCAAGAAGACAGAGCATCTGCCCCTTTGGACTTCAGGGGCCCCACTGCTCAGGATTCGCCTAACCCTTCCAGAAACACTCCTACAGGCCTGCGAAAGGGCCTTACCGGGAAAAGCAGTACAGCCACACGACAGGAGACCTGGGTTCGATCCCTGGGCTGGAAAGATCCCCTGGAGAAGGGAGTGGCTACCCACACTCCAATATTCTTGCCTGGAGAACTCTATGGACAGAGAAGCCTGGTGGGCTACAGACAGACCATGGGATTACAAAGAGTCAGACACGGCTGAGCAACTAACACGCACACACAGCAAAGCCAAGGTGCCCAGTGTAAGAGGCCCAGCCACCTAGCTGGGCTGGGCTGTTGGGAAGTGGCCACTTCTGTTGGCCAGAGAATATGGGTGTCTGTGAAGCCCCACAGACTAGAGTGGGTCCCCCTGGAGACTGCACAGGGCAAGGTAGCGTACACCTAGTTGATGGAGAAGAGGGGCAAAGACCAGGTCCCTTCCCCCTACCTCTCACCTGGTGCCGACCTTCAGAATCCACCTCCCAGATGCATCCTAACCGCTCCCAGTCTCAGCCTCTGGGTCTCCAAAATGCCTTCGTGGCCTCTTCCTGCCCCTCCCACTGAGACCCTGCTGGGCAGGGGTAGTTGATCCCAGCATCCCAGACCCTCTGGGCTATTCCTGCCCAGGGATGTGTCTGGGGTCTCAGGATTCTCTCCTTTGGGAGCCCCAGTCAATCACCCACATTCCCCCCACCCTCCACCCCTTGTAGTAACACAGCCCCTCTTTTCCCAGGCTCCCACCAAGGCATGGTGGAGGGGCTGGAAGGAGACCCACCCCAACTCTATCCAAGCGCGGAAGCTGGGTAAGAGGCGGGGAAATGAATATTAATTTATCATGATTAGGCAAATCCGGCAGGGAGAGCCGATTCCGGAGGAGGCTAAAAAGATGAATTTCAGCAATAAAATTAAATAAGGACGGACGGGCGGCCCCTCCTCCCTCCCGCTTTGCTGATCTCTCTCTTTCTTACAATTTATGAGGCCAATTATGAAGATGAGGTTGGAAGTTCCTGGAACTTCACTAAATGCAAACGGCGGTCCCTGCTGTTCCCATCAAATTAATTAACCGCGTGCTATTGATGGCCGCTCAAGGCTGACGCAGGCGGCCCGCCCTGCGGCCGCCTCCAGGACACAAGGACTCAGAGTCCAGAGCTCATAGGGCCTCCACCACCTTCTGCAGTCCCTACCCAGCACCACAGGGACTTTGGGGACCCCCGATCCAGCCCCAGGCCCTGCCCAGAGCCCTTGAGGACCCTGGGGCATGCACACCAAGGTCGAGATTGGTGGATACACGGACACACACCCAGCTTGTCCACACACATGTGCAAATGTAGAGTCATGAGCCTGCAGTACCCAAACACAGGCCCAGCAATGTACTTTAGGCGCACAGGCAAATGGCCCCACAGTAAGACAAGGGCACAGTGGCAGCATTGCTGAGGGAACCAGACAGAACCTGGTGGGTGAGGGCGGTAGGGCTCAGGGTGTCTTGCTGCTGGAGGAACACGATGTCTGGGGCCATTTGCCCGCTCCATCAGCACCAGGCCCCCTGGTCCAGCAGATGAAGGGTCAGAAGTTCCACAGTCACTCAAGCACCATGCAGTGGCCCATGGCCTGGTACCTGTACTGCCCACCCCCCCCATGGCATTCTCAGAGCCCTGCCCTCAGTCCCTCCACCACTGGGTCCTCGCCTTACCTCTGGGATGTCTTTCAGGGTGTTCCCTCTAGGCTTTCACTGGAGCTCAGCTTCTGCACTTACCCCCAGTGTAGGGGACCAAGGCTTGCAGAGCCCCTGGTTCAGACAATAGGGGCAAGGCCTGGCCCAGAGTCTCAGGCCAGTTTGGGGACTTCAGGCCTGAGGGTCCCCCTGTCCCAGAGCTCAGAGCAGTGCTGCTCAGGTGTTCTGGAAAACTATCTGGCTGGTGTCTGGACTGAAGGGCAGAGGGCTAAAGGTCTGGAGGCTGAGCCCCTCCTAGGCTTGGGGCAGCAGGTGCCCCAGCAGCTGCAGCTGCTGTGTGAGGTTGACCTCTGGATGGTGGGGGGTCTGGAAAGGGGCTCTCCTGTTGGGGGAGTGGAGAGGGAGTAAGGCCAATGTCTTCTCCAAGCTGTCGTCCCTCATCTGGGCAAGAGCCATCCCATTCTGTTCAAAGGGACACGAACTCATAACTCCCCTGTGGTGAAGCAGGACCAAGGGCTTGGGTTTCCCATTCCTTTACTCCTGGAGGAAAGGACATAGCTGGGCCTGCTCTCCTCGCCATGTCCACTCCAGGCCTGGGAGACCCTGGCCCTGTGCCCACACTTGCTTCATCAGGAACAGCCAGAACCCAGGAGGAGAGTTTGCCCTGGTCTTGTTCCCCTCCAGTGGCAGTGTTACCAACCTAGGCTTTGGGAAGAGATGGTGGTGGTTTAGTTGCTGTTGTGTCTGACTCTTGCAGCCCCGTGGACTGTAGCCCCCCAGGCTCCTCTGTCCATGGGATTTCCATGGGATTTCCCAGGCAAGAATACTGGAGTGGGTTGTCATTTCCTTCTCCTGGGAATCTTCCCAACTGAGGAATTGAACCTGGGTCTCCTGCATTACAGGCGGATTCTTTACCAACTGAGCTACGAGGGAAGTCAGGAAAAGATGAGGCTCCCAGGTTGGCAGGGTTGGGGCCAAGCAGCTCAGAGAGGATTGTGCCTTGGGCTCAAAGTGTCAGAGGGAAACTGGGAGCCTCAGACTGAGCACAGGGCAGCCCATCCATGAGGATTGGGCCCCCAGCTTTGCCTACCACCTGCCTTTCCCCTACTCCAGGCATGGGGGGAGGCCCCTCCCCTTCCCCACACCCTACTGCGCTTTCGGGGACCTCCTCCACCTCACAGCAGGGCCTGCTCATACCCACCATCCCTTCACTCACTTTGTACCAGGAGAGAACAAGACACACTCTGTGTACTGGTCCTCTATCACTGCGGTAACAAACTTCCACACACTTAAAGCTTAAAGCACCACCAAGTTATTACTAAACAGTTCTACTGTTTAGCAGTCTGACACAGGTCTCCCCAGGATAAAACTGAGTTGTTGGCAGGGCTGTGTTCTGTTATGAAGGCTCTAGAGTAGGATCCAGAGAAGGCGATGGCACCCCACTCCAGGACTCTTGCCTGGAAAGTCCCATGGATGGAGGAGCCTGGTGGGCTGCAGTCCATGGGGTTGCGAAGACTCGGACACGACTGAGCGACTTCTCTGTCACTTTTGATTTTCATCCGTTGGAGAAGGAAATGGCAACCCACTCCAGTGTTCTTGCCTGGAGAATCCCAGGGATGGGGTAGCCTGGTGGGCTGCCATCTATGGGGTCGCACAGAGTTGGACACGACTGAAGCGACTTAGCAGCAGCAGCAGCAGCAGAGTAGGCTCTGTTTCCTTGCCTCTTCTGGTTTCTAGAGGCTGCCCGCATTCCATGGCTGGTAGCCCCACTTATCTTTAAAGGCAGAAACATCACATCTCTCTGACCTTCCTTCCTTCATCACAGCTCTCTAATCTTAGCCAGGAAATTTCTCCACTTTTAAGGACTCATGATTAGATTGAGCCTATTGGCTAATCTCCTCATTTCAAAATTCTTAATTAAATCTGCACATCCCTTTCTTACCAAGAAGGGTAATATATTCACAGGTTCCAGAGAATAGGCCGAGGACAACTTTGGGAAGCCGTTACCCTGCCCACCGCACCTGTGGTCTGGCCTGAGACCACTGAAGTTCAGGGAGAGAGCAGTGATGAGCTGAGCGGGAGGCAGGAAGCAGGCCCGTGGGGCCTTTCCTCCTCATTAGGACCAGGTGGTGAGTGGTGGTGGTTTTGGGGTGCTCAGTTGTAAGATAGTATCTCAGTTCCCACCAGGGCTCCATAATCCAGTCTCCCTTCCAGCAGGATGGGGCACTGGGTTGAAAGTCTGCCCAGGAATCCACTTTGGGCTCTCAAGTGGCTGGTCATACCCTTTTTTTAGTTTGGCCTCAGAGAACTTCCCCCTCTGCCTAACTGGGCAGCCTTTCTCAGGACCAGAGTCCCTCCATTAGATCTTCTCCCGGGCTCCAGTGTCCCTGAGCAGCCCAGAGGACACTGCCCTGAGGGTGGGTCTCTCTGGAGGGGGTGGGCACTCTTCTTTTTAACCCATGATTTCCTATTGCCCTTGCCAGAATGTGGTACCAGGAATCTGCATGGTTTGAAGGTGTCTCCAGGATTCTGACTCTCAGGGTTAGGGGTGGGGGAGAACCTCCCCTTCCTTCCTCTAAGAGATGGCAGGATGAGGGGCCAGGTCCCTGCTTCCACACCCAGAAACCAGCACCATCCCTCCCTATGGTTCTGAAGACTTCCTGTGTATAGGGAGGGGTTAGCTGGCCAAGTTCTCCTGGGACCCACTGGTTCCTTCTTCTTGTCCTGGAGGCCCTGCTCCTCTGGGGCTGGAGAGGCTGCTGAGCAGGCTGGGCCACTCAAGTGAGAAGTAGCAGCATCCACATTTGGATGCAGACACCCCAGGCTTTGGGCTTCTGCCCGCTGCACCCCTTGCTAGGATAGTGGCAGGCACGGAGGCCCCAGTCTAGAGTAGACTAGCAGAGCACCTAACGGGCCAAAAGCAACCCTGACACCTGGGGGGGCCCAGAGACCCAGCTCTTCTTGTCCATTCCAGGCAGCTACACCTCCCTGTAGGAGAAGCTCCGAGAGGCTCACCTGCCACGAACGCTTGTGCTGTGTGTGTGTGTGTGTGTGTGTGTGTGTGCTCTGAGACCCCAGGGACTGCAGTCCGCTAGGCTCCTCCATGGGATCTTATAGGCAAGAATACTGGAGTGGGTTGTCATTTCCTCCTCCAGGGAATATTCCTGAACCAGGGATCGAACTTCCATCTCCTGCATTGGCAGGATTCTGTACCACTGAGCCACTGGGGAGGTTGCCCTTACGAAGGCTTCTAGTCCTCTGATGTGGCTTCTCTGATTGGTGCTGAGCTGTGAAAGGGGCCCCCCAGCCTCCATGGCCTTTGATTCCTTCCCTGACATGACCCATACAGGCAAGGCCCTGCAGCTGGGACTTCAGGGCTCTGAGCGAAAGTTGGGCCCATTCTAAGCTTGCTGGAATCCCGACTGAGATGAGGCCAAGAAAGGCCAGCTCTCAGTTCAGTTCAGTTCAGTCGCTCAGTCGTGTCCGAGTCTTTGCAACCCCATGAATCGCAGCACGCCAGGCCTCCCTGTCCATCACCAACTCCCATTCACTGACTCACGTCCATCAAGTCAGTGATGCCATCTCATCCTCTGTCATCCCCTTCTCCTCCTGCCCCCAATCCCTCCCAGCATCAGTCTTTTCCAATGAGTCAACTCTTTGCTTGAGGTGGCCAAAGTACTGGAGTTTCAGCTTCAGCATCTAGGAGTTTGCAATTAGACAGATGCAGGACTCAGGGCCCGCCCCTTCCCTGCCACACAGCCAGCACACTCTGGTGGATCCCAACTCTGGCCCAGGCTCCTCGCAGCCACCTTTTCTTGCCTCTGAGCAAGAAAACACTTGGTATGCCAAACCTTCCCACCCGACCACTCCCCTCACCAAATCTTTTCTGTCCTGTAAGCTCTCGCCTCCAAAACCACCCTGATACCCCTGGCTGGCCTCTCCGAGCTTCTCAAATTAAGCCCCTCAGCTCGACTTTCAGTCCTCTACCAGCCTGGCCTTCTGACTCCCATCCGGCGCTCAGCATCCTCTCTAAAGCAGGTTCCTTAGTTGTCCCAAGAGAACGGGTTACCCTTTTCAAATAAGCTATTTCCTGCCAAGTTGCCCCTTGCCTCCTCCGGGCAGCACAGCCTTCCCTGACTGTCTCAGCCCTGTCAATGTCTCAGCCTTGTCAATGGCACACAGGTCACCATTTAGTTGTTCCTAATGAGCCTTGTTATATTTAAAACTTTTCACTTTCACTGAGCCTTGTTACATTTGTTCATATCCTTAGGTATTTCCTATTCTAGGACAGGGCCCACAGGACAAGCTGATGGGTAGACAGGCAGTCCTAATTCCCAGCTCCATGAATCCTCCCTCTTAATGTCCACCTCTACTCCTTTCTGAGTTGTTTAGGAGCTGACTCAGGCCTGGCCTGGAGAACTGTTAACTTGCCTGGGTTCCCATTCACCTCCGATCTCTGTCCCTACCCGGGAGAAAGGCAGGCAGAGGCTGCAGCAGCTCACAGACACACAGGCAGGCTGAATCTCAAGTGCACTTTATTGGGCCTCTGGGCCTTCAAATGCTGTCCTCGTCGATCCTGGGGTGCCCCCTCCCCACACTGCCAGCTGCACTGCATGGGAGGTGGGTGGAGGAAGCACCTCTGGAGTGGCTCGTTTGCTCTGAAGGGTCTTGGGTGATGCTGGGCCACAGTATTGTGTCTCTCCCCTACAGCCCCCATCCCACCCCCAGTAGCTAGACCCTCCTTGGGGTAGAGAAGTGGGGATGCCTGGGCCTCCAAAGCAGGAAGCTGGCACCAAGCCAGGTACCAGTTCCTGCCTAAAATGGGGCAGGGGGCCATGTGCACAACTTCAGGGGCAATGGTGAGGCAGACAGGGTAACACCTGACCCTGCTGCAGAGAGGGCCAGGCCGTCCTGGGAGCCAGGCTGGCCCTTCCCAAGCCCAGAGGAGCCAGTGGTTGGCGCAGTGAGGTTCAGCCTGCTGAGGCTGGCTGAACGGCCAAGATGGGCAGCCAAGTCACCAGTCCCGCTCGGCAGGTTCTCGGTAGGGCAGGCCTAAGAACCTGAAGACATCCTTCTCAGTGGGGGTGGGCAGCACTTGGCCAGAGCCCACCTTGAGGCCTTGGGCACTGCGGACCACAGCTGTGCTGAGGGCATGCTCTGACAAGCTCATGCCCTTGGTCTTGGCCAGAGCCCGCATGGAGCGGTTGAAGTGGGCAGAGCCGGTGAAGTAGAGCAGGGCGCAAGCGAGCTCGCTGTAGGGAACGACGATGATGTCTAGTCGTCGGTGTCGCCGCCCTGGCCCCGGGAGCTGGCACACACCCAGGTACTTCTGCTGCTGGCCGTTCTCCTCGTGGCTCACCAGGTCATCCGTCAGGAACCCTGGCCCAACACAGGAGGGCGCTGGCAGAGCAGGGAGCCAGGGGCTGGGCTGCCCAGCCCAGGGCCGTCTGACCTCCCAGGCCTCTCCTGATTATCCCTGGGTCCTCTGTCCCCAGCCTGTCCATTTATTTGTAGGCTTTCTTCAGGCCTGTGTCCTTTTCTATAGAATATGCATAGTAATTCCTCCCCATGTCCCCCCGCCGCCCCGGCTACACTGGGGGCATGGAAAGATCCAATGAACCCTTGACCTGCAGCACCTCTGGGAGGTGTGAGGAGCTGATTCATCTCTTCCCTGCAGTGGCTCTGGCCCCAGGGGAAAGGTGGGTTCTGGTGGAGCAGCCTCCCCTGCTTCCAGCCTAGAGATGGGAACTTTGAGGCTCTCCCGCCTGGGGGCCACCCTGCCCCTGCCCACCTGCTCACCTGGGGGTGGGGCTTATACCTTGCTGCCGGAGGCTGTCCAAGAGGCGGCTGAAAACGCCCTGGTGAGAGCGGCCATCCGGGTGGGTGAGCAGCACGTCCATGTCACCACAGGTTGCCTTTCCCCGACGGTATGAACCACATGCCACGCACAGCAGCCCGGGGTTGAGGGCCTGAGCTGCTTCCCGGACCTGGGAGAGGACAGTGAGGAGGGTGAGGGCTGTGGGCCTTCCCTGTTGGAGGAGCCCACACACGCCTTGGGTTCCAAGCTAATCCCTGGATGCAAGGTCCAGCCTGAGGGAGAGAGCCTCAAGGAACAGAAGAGGAGCTCCATCCACCCTGGGGAGCAGTTCTCTAGCCTTGCCGGGACAGAAGAGAGGAAAACACACTCACACCACTGGGTGCAGCCCGGGGAGAGAGAAGGTCGTGCTCAGATTCTGAGGGAAGCTGTGGCTCTTTCCCTCTAGAGCTCTTCAAGAGCAGACAGACATACCTTCTCTGGGGTCTGCCCCAACCCATACACCCAGGTGTGTGAAGCTCCACTGAGTACAGAGGGCCAGGTGCCAAGGAGCCCTCAGCCAGGTCTCAGCAGCGCCAGGTATCTTTGGATTCAGAGCTAAATGCATAGTGTGTGAGTTGGGGCTTGAAGCCTGACAGGTGGTTGGCAGGGTGCCCCTGGTCCAGGCCTCTGGGGAGATAGAACCCAGAAATATAATTGCATGTGTAGGGAAGGAAAGGAGAGAGCAAAGAGGGAGGGAAAGCTGAGCCAACGGCCACATCCTTACTTGGAGAAATGGGGCTCGGTGTGGAGGGAGCTGAGGCAGAGGGATCATGGTACACTGAGTGGGGGGGACTGAGGGAGGTTAAGCCCATTAGTCTCCACACCAGAAACACTGAGGCCTTTTGTATGCGGATAGCTTCCCAGTCTCCACTGCAGGACACTGAGATTTCTGGGACCCTGGATACCTCAATTCTCCTGACAGGCAGGCTTTGCTAATCCCCTCAACCCCCTTCTTGAGAGAGTGGGAGGAGGCCTAGGATGAATAATCCCATCAAAACCTCCTAAAGCTGGAGACCTTAAATGGAGAGAGTGGGCCCTTCTGTTCCAGTGGGGAGCCACTTCTGTTCCAGTGGGGAGCCACTTCTGTTCCAGTGGGTTGGGGCTGGAGGCTCTCTGGGGCATTCTCTGTGCCTAGATACCGTGGCTGAGTGACAGGTCATCACTGGCACTAAGGCCCAGTGATGGGTGGACAAAGGCGCTTGCCTGTCCATTTCACACCAGCCTCATAGTCACGTGACTGGGAGAAGAGCTGGAGGGTGATTTCAGCTAAGCTGGGCCAGTCTCCAGGGAGTCCTGCCACATTAGAATCTTAGGCCATAGTGAGCAAACCAGCCCCTAACCTTAACGCCAGCTGAACAAATGATACATCTCATGCTAAATGTACTCTAGTCTCCCTCTAATCTAGGTTTTACGTGAATTTAACCCCTAACCCAACTCTAAACCAAACCCTAATCTTGGCCAAACCTTATTTCTAGGACAATCATAAATTTTAACTAAAAGCATCCAACACTAAGAAAACTCTACTTCTAATTCTGGTCTAACCTTAACTTGACTCTGGATCTAGCTTTCCTCTAACCCCAAACCTAATCCTACTGGCATTGTGCTTTTACACCAATTCTAACCCAAACCTTGAACCAGCCTTCGGAGGGCTGCAGAAGGTATGTACTTCCGAAAAGAGGTATACAACTTTGTGCATTTTTACAGATTGTGGACAGAAAAGAGTCCATGATTTTCATTAGGTTCTCAAAAGAAGTTTGTGAGTCAAAAAATGTTAAGAACCTCTGCCCTGATCCACCCTACCCTAGCCCAGTTCAAATCCCAATATCTTCAAGTAGTTCTGACCGTAATCCAGCTCTGATCAAGCCCTGACATTAACCGAGTCCTAACACCATCTGGCACCTAAGCCAGGGCTAACTCTGCCTGATACCGAGACCCCTACCCCAGAGAGCTAGTGTGCAGCCCCTCCCTACCTAAGCCAACTTGCTCTTTGCCCACTAGTTCCAGTCTCCAGTGGCCCACAGCTTCCTCTGCCTGCTGGGCTCCCCCACTGAGGGATCAGGAGTTCCTGGCTTTGAGCCAGGCCCTGACCCTATAGCAGTGGCTCTCCTCACTGCCCTGGGACACCTGCTTACTGTCTGCTCAATCTCTGCAGCCTCCTCCCTGGGCATGCGGTCTAGGAAGTCATCATAATGCTTCAGGCCAATGGCCTGCTGGGTAGTCAGACAGGCGTGGTTTCGGATGTCTTCTAAGCTCCGGAAACCCTGAAATAAAGAAGCCAGATGGGAAGGCTATGAGGATCCAGAACCAATGAAGAGACAGTGAATAAGCAGACACAAAAGGTTTTCATCATCCCTAGACTCCAAGGAAAGCATGAGGCAGGAGCAAGCCCAGGGTCTGTAATCAGTGGGACTTGGGAAAGGCACGGGGCATGAAAGACACACCTCAATCCAGCCCTGCCCCAATCCTAAAACACTCATTCATCATCTCATCAATCTGGGGGTGATTCTGGGCATGGCTGGGTTTGGGAACCACTGTTCTGGATTCTCAGCCCCTAGGTCTGGTCTGCTCAGGAAGGCCCTTGTTTTTCTGAGGGACAAAGAAATATACTTCTTGTCTCTGCCTACACCACAGACTAACCCTCAAGGATACCAAACAGGGTAGTTCTGAGAGGCAAGAGAGGGATCTCCACGGGCCCTGGTCCCTTTGAGAAGTGATCCCTCTCTAGTCTGGGTTCATTTTCATCAAAGCATAGGGCGAGAGAACTGTGGGACAGGAGCTCTAAGATACAGTAAAACTGAAGTGGGGGCTAGGACAGGGTGTGACCTGATGGTACCACATCTGGGCAGTCTTGGTTCCAGCTCCCCAGATGTTGGAGAAGAGCTCTAAGACAGGCACGCTTTCGCTGATGTGGTCCAGCTTCCGCAGATGCCCACTCTCCAGGATCTCGACAATCTTCTCAGCCATCCGCTTTCCAATCCCAGGGATGCCAAAAGCCTCCTAGAGGAAGAGGAGGCAGAGGCAGGAAGGAAAGGTGAGAAGGAAGGAAAGGTGAAAAGATGGGAGGAGTAGAGTCAGCAGTGGGGAAACTGACTCCTTTAGCGGATGAGTAAAATCCACTCTGGTTGGTGGGCAACTGATAGCTGTGTAAAGCCTGGGCACAGCCGAAGATGAGAAGTCTGACTGGAGTGGGCTGGGTAACTTGTCTGCTGGTTCCCTAAGGGATGGAGCTCAGCACAGGCAGCAGAGGAAGGGTAGCAGTGATGATACTGGGCAGCATTACCACAGCAGGGGGGCCAGTGTGAGGCTTTACCCTGTATCGGGTCCTGCACTACATGGGTCATCTCTTTGAGTCCTCATGGGAACACTGTATTTGTTACTATTCTTAGTCCCTTTTTACTCATGAGGAGACTGATGCTCAGAGGATTTGAATAACTGGCTTAAAGTCAGGCAGTTAGTGGATAATGGGAACCAGAATTCAAACTCTGGCCTGTTGATCTTCAGAGACTAAACTTTTAAGCAACTTTTTTATTATAGAAAAACTCAAAAGTAAAAGAGTATACTGGACCCCACAGACCCAACACCCAGCTTTTATAATTATCAAGATTTTTGCCAAGCTGCTTTCATTAATCTCCCTGTTTTTTTCTTTTGTGAAAGTCCCAGCCATCAGAAAATGTTAAGGCCTCCACCTGACCCCCACTACAGAAGACCCCCACCCAGGCCCCCACATGTCCTCCCCTAGCCCCCAGGTACCTGGTAGGAGCTGACAGGCTTGTGGAAGCTCTTCAGGGCATTGATGGCCTTGGCATAGCCCAGGGCCCTCCACTTGTCTCCCTGAACGCTGTAGGCTTTGGCCAGTACTTCCAGCTTCTCTGTGATATGGGGGTTGTAGTTGATCGCCTTCTGGCTTGAAGGTTGTGCACAGACCCACTTATCCAGGCCCTCGGGGGCTGGACTAGGCTCATCATCTCCCTCAAAGGGGGTGGGGTAGCGGCCGCTGATCAGGGCTTCCAGATCAGCAGCACTAACCTGGGGCTCTTCCCCATCACTGGTTTCACCATCAGAGCTGGTCTTGAGATAGGGAAGAAGAGACAGTAAGTTCATGCTGCCCATGAAGAGGGCTCCTTTGAGGTGGGGGCTGAGTTTCCTAGTCAGACCCAAGTATGATGCTGGGTTTTCTGCAACAGACCTGGATCTCCTTAAGTGTGGGACCGTGTTCCACCTGGCTTCCTCTAGTGCCCAGACCTAGGATCCCCAGTGAAATGTGGTAGATAGGCAAATACAGGAGTGATGAATGTTGGGAAGAATTAAAAGACTTCTCAATAAAGACAGCCCTCCTCTCTCAGGGGCCTGGAACTTTCTGAACACCAGGCTCTCCCTGTTTCTGTGATCTAGTTCCCAGGAGAAGGGAGCCATGGGGGCTGGGAGGCTCCTGACCTGGGCTTGGATGCTTGCAACCGCATCTGTCCTCCAGGAAGGAGACACATGTCTGGTGAGAGGTCGGGAAGGAGACAGGGCTGTCCTGGGCTGAGCCTCACCAGCTCTAGGAGGCGTAAAAGAGACTTGGTCTGCCTTGCTGAGCTGTGCTTGATCCAGGTACCTGCAGGATGGTGATGGCAGGTTAAGACACCAAAGTCTCACCCCATATCTGTTTCCAATCCTTCTCGACTCTGAAATCTTTTTTTAAATGTGTCTAATTAAGACAATGAGAGTTTAATAGCTCAAGAAAACATTTGAGGAAAGACTAGGACCAGCCCACCTCTTGGGGGTGAAGATGCCGAATCCTGCTGTGTCCACCAGCCTTCTCTCCTGCAGGCACAAGCTCAGCCAGGCAGACTTCACCAGCTGAGCACCTGGGGGCAGCTGGGGCAGTCTAAGGAGGCGGAGGGCTCGCTCACAGTCCATGCCTTCATCCACCACAATGTGAGTGACCCCTGGGGCCTGAGCAGGGCATATCTGGCCACCATGCTGGACAATCTGCTTCTCAAAGAGTTCTGCCCGGGCTCTCCCAATGCCGGTGGGCACAACGTGCACCCGCAAGGAGCTCAGCCACTCTGTGGAGGGGGCATCCAGACGCCTGCTGTCATACTCTCAGACATGATCCGAATGAACCCTTCACAGTCCCCTTCCCCCAGTCATTTTCCACCCTGCCTTCTGGGGATTCCACCACAGTATACAGTTAATTTCCTCATGGGCTATCGCCTGATGTAACAGGCAAAGATTCTGATACGTCCTGTTCCCTGATGTAACCTAGAACTGTGTCTGGCAAATTGCAGGGAGCCTATAAATCACTTCATTTGATCATTTATTCTTTCAACACATATTAATAGACACTTATTATGTATCAGGCACAAGGCACATGCTTTGCTACTACAGGCCTCACAGTCTAATAGATTCCCCTCTCCCAACCCAGCCTACCATGTAAGTTTTTGCCATCTATTTGTCACTTTGGCTGCAAAATAGCATAACTCTGGGGACCTGAGAAGGATCCCCTCCCCTCACCAGCAGGCAGCTTCCTAGAGGAAAGAATCCTATCGGTCATTTCCTTAGGGACCAGGGAGTATTTTCTGAGTTATAGAGGCCTCGGCGTGTGGTAGAAGATGAAACAGCAAGTCACCTGTCAAAGACTGGGGACCAAGTTTAGGACAAGGGAGGTACAAACAAACCTGCAGGCTCTGGGTGGGCAGAGTCAGCTGTAATATCTGATTCTGGGCATGAAAGATGTAAGAAGCCTGAGGCTCAAGCACATGAGGGTCCTCAGGGTGGATCCACTCACCTCCTGCTTCTTCTCTGTCTTCCCTCTTGGGAATCTTTGCAAGAGTTTTTGATGATGGATTGGTGTGAATTTTCTTCCGCTTGGGAAATGCCTTCAAGATGCCCCTGGGGTCCATTGAGGTATGGCTGGATCCTAGCCTTTCTGTTGGAGGGTTGATCAGGGCAGTTGTCATGTGCAACCCAGACTTGGGGCTCCCCAACCCCTCTATGAAGGTGGGGTCTCTACTGACAACAGTTTGGGGACAGTAGCCAAGTTCCCAGGAGTCTCACAAAACCCAACTAAACTTGGCTTAGCCTAGCTCTACACATGGACAATGGAGCCTGGTGGGCTATAGTCCATAGGGCCACAAAGAGTCAGACACTACTGAAGTGACTTAGCATGCATAATCACCAGTCTTCCAGAATACTGGGGAAAATAAGAAGAGTGGAAATATCCAGGGAACTTTTGAAGGGGGAACAAATGACATCATGGGCTTCCCTGGTGGCTCAGATGGTAAAGAATCTGCCTGCAATGTGGGAGATGGGAGTTTGATCCTCGGGTCCGGAAGATCCCCAGGAGAAGGGAATGGCTATCCACTTCTTGCCCGGAGAATTCCATGGTCAGAAGAGCCTGATGGGCTACAATCCATGGGGTCCAAAGAGTCAGACAGCACTCAGCGACTAACACTTTCACTTTCAAAGGGTATCATTCCTCAGGGGGCTGCTTTGAAGATTAACTGTGCAGTATGTGCTCCTGCTGCATCCCACTTGCAAAAAGCTTTACGAAAACGAGATGCCAGACTAGGAACGGGCTCCATCTTTAGGAAGGACTTGGGCTTCCAAAAGGAGTGGGGATTGGTGGTAAGGGCGAGGGGGAACCTGTATATCTTTCTCTACCCCCATCACAGGCCCGCAGAGGAAAACGGGGAGGGTGGGGGTGGCTGGTGGAGTTTAGGGAACCGGGGTGGGGAACGCCCTGCACCTGCTCTGGTCTTGGACCTCTCGGCAGCGGGACGCGCAGGCCCGCAGCTGCGGGGAGACGCACGACTGCAGCAGGTGTGGGGCGCCTTCCGGGACTGGGGAGTCTTGGCCTCACAGCTGGGGGTGGAGAAGACGCTGGCAGGTGTGAGGCACCCGAAGCGAACCGCAGCTGCCGCGCTCCAGGGACTCCCGGGGTGGGGCTAGGGGAGCGCTGGACTGTCCGGATCCTGTCCTGAGGATTCCTCCCCACTCCCCAGATTTGGTACAGAATAGGGTCAACTCCGGACCCGACGGGTCACTGGGGATGGACAGGCATAACCCACTTACCAGAGCAGCCAATGAGAGCAGACGGAGGGCGCGGGGTTCGCGGGGTGGGACCAGGCCAATGCCCAGAACATCTTCCGGGTCATACGGAAGTGACCCTAGGCGGAATGGTTGCCATGGCAGTGGCCAGGCACGCAGCTCGTTGAAGGGAAGATGGCGGTGACCGGCTGGCTGGAGAGTCTGCGGGCGGCAGAGAAGACGGCGCTGCTGCAAGACGGTAACTGGAGGCCCCCCTCCCTCCCCCGAGAGCACCTTGTTCTTTTCCACCAGGGTCCAGCCCTCTGCGCTGGCGCCCCCGGGACGGGCCCAGCCCGGAGGGTAAGGCTGGAAGGTCCCAGCCTCCTGCCAGGGCAAGTTCTGCATTTGCAGATGAAGAAACTGAGGCTCATATAAATAAGGCGACTGGAACACCCTTCTCTGAACACCCCTAGTTTCCTCCACACTACCTCGCCCCTTTCTGCGTTCTGTTACTAATAAATAATCCTTTTCATGTTCATTATGTCATTTGCTTCTCAGCGCAGTCCCGAGAGGCTGTTTTCCACTGTTTTACAGAAGAGGAAACTGAAATCCAAGATTTTAGGTCGGCTGCAACTCCCTCAGTCAGTCAGTGGTAAAAGTGGACCCTGACCTGGGATCCCGTGAACCCCAGTCTGGAGATTCTATTGCTGAAAGCTGCCTGGTGTCATGGAGACGCAGGACACCTTCGCTGTAGTTAGGACTTTGCCTTTAATTTGGCGTGGGCTCCCCAGTTGGCCTCTTACATTTGAACCTCACTTTCCTCATCTGTAAAATGCTGTGAACTGATTATCTCTGTTATCTCTGAGGTCCTTTGCACTTGTAATGTTATGTTTGTAAGTGAACTTCTAAATGTTCCTTGGGTCTTTAAGGGAGACAAAGCAACGCCTCCGCCCCACTCCACCCCCTCCCACTTCCCCCATTCCTGCTGGTCCTGGAAGAGGTAGACACAGGGGTATGGAATTCTGACTTTCTTCCACCCTAGGATTGGCCAGTGTTTGACGGTCCCTTCCTGGACCCACTTGGCAGCCAGAATGAATTCGGTCTGAATTCATTGTAGCTTTCAGGAAATTGGCAGGGACTGAAATCCACAGGTAGAGGCCAGTCAAGAAAGCTTGGAAAGTGAAATCAGCTGGTCATTTGCTCATTTATTCAGGCAGCATTTAGGGATGCTTTTACTATGTGTCAGGTTGTGTGCTAGAGCAGATAGAAAAAGACATGTCTCAGGAGTTCCCATAGTGGTCAGGAAAAAAAAGGTAAATAAATGAGAGTGTATGTGTTAAGTAGAAGTTGGACTTTTCTATAGAATGCCATGAGAGCACAGAGGTGAAAATGGTTCTCTCAGGAAGATCTGACAGAACAGGTGATGTTCATGGGCCCTAAAGGATAAATAGGTGTTCGCTAAGTGGAGAAGAGGGGATAGTTATTCCACCAAGAGTAACTCACATGTGAAAATGCAGAAGTGTGCAAGTGTGTGGATGATTTCTAGGGGCATAACAAAACATTTAGTGAGGCTGAAGCCTTGACCCAGTCAGTCGTAATATCTACCTACACTCTGTCAGGTCCTGGGTGCTAGGATGCAAGAGTGAATAAAAGGTCCCTTTTCTCAAGGAGTGTTAAGGGGAAATGGTAGAACATGAAAAGAAATTGCAGAGAAGTTGGAGTTGTGATAGAGCTCCTTTGCCAAACTAAAGATTTTGAACATTATCTCATAGGACGGTGGGATTTGTTTTTATTGTAAGAAGTACATAACATATAGTTACCATCTCAGCCTTTTTTAAGTGTAGTTTTGTGGCATTAAGTATATTCACATGGTTGTGCCCCCATTGCCACTATCCGTCTCCAAAACATTCATCTTCAGCTGAAACTCCATACCCATTAACTACTGACGCCTCAGCTGAGACTCTTACCCATTAAACACTACTCCTCAGTCTCCTTATCTTTGGCCCCTGGCAATCACCATTCTACTTTCTATCTTCACGAGTTTGGTTACAGCACGGACCTCATAGAAGTGGAGTATACAACATTCGTTGTTCTGTGACTGGCTTATTTCACTTAGCATAATGTCTTCAAAGTTCATCCATGTTGTTGCATGTGGAAATGAGGAAATGTCATTTGTTGCATGAGGAAATTTTGATTTCCTCCCTTTTTTAAAGCTGAATAACATTCTTCCATTGTATGTATGAATATACCACATTTTGTTTATCGACTGGTGGGTCAGTGGACACTTGAGTTGCTTCCACTTGTTAAAAAATTAATTTTATTAATTTTTAGTGGAGTGTAGTTGCTTAACAACGTTGGATTTGTGTCTGCTGTACAGCAGAGTGAAATCAGCTATACATACATTCCCTCGCTTTTGGATTTCCTTCCCATTTAGGTCACCACAGAGCATTCTGTAGAGTTTCCTGTGCATACAGTAGGTTTTCATTAGTTATCTATTTTCGCATAGTATCTGTAATATATACATATGTCAAATCTAACCTCCCAACTCCTCCCCAGTCCCCCCTTGACATCCATACATTTATTCTCTATGTCTGTGTCTCTACTTCTGCTTTGCAAAAGCGTGTGTGTGTGCTCAGTTGCTCAGTCATGTCCAATTCTTTGCAACCCCATGGACTATAGCCCACCAAGCTCTTCTGTCCGTGGAATTTTTCAGGCCAGAATGCTGGAGTGGGTTGCCATTTTCTCCTCCCAGGGATCTTCCAAACCCAAGGATTGAACTGGTGTCTTCTATGTTAGCAGGCGGAGTCTTTACCACTGATTCGCATGGGAAGCCCTGCTTTGCAAATAACATCATCTATACCATTTTTCGATATTTCACATATATGCATTAAATACATATTTCCTCTTTCTAACTCCACTCTGTATGACAGTCTCTAGCTCCATCCAGGTCTCTGTGAATGACCCAGTTGTGTTGCTTTCTGTGGTTAATATTCCAGTGTCTAGATGTACCACAGCTGTTTTTTTAAAAAACATTTGAAACGATTTATTTCGGACTGTGCTGGGTCTCTGCTGCTGCGCGTGGGATCTCTCTATTGATAGTCACAACAGTCGCGGGCTGCTCTCTGGTTACGGTGCGCAGGCTTCTCGTTGCCGTAGATCCCGTTGTGGAGCAAGGCTTTAGCGCCCTCAGGCTTTATCAGCTGTGGCACCTGAGCTTAGCTGCTTTGCGACAATGTGGAATCTTCCCAGATCAGGGATCAAACTTGTGTCCCCTGCATCGGCAGGCAGATTCTTAACCACTGGACCACCAGTGACGCCCCTCTGCCACATCTTGATTCCTTCCTCTGCTGATGGACATCTAGGTTGCGTCCATGTCCTGGCTATTGTAAACAGTGCTGAGATGAACATTGGAGTACATGTGTCTTTTTGAATTAGTTTTTTCCAGGTATGTGCCCAGTAATGGGATTCCTGGGTCATATGGTAGTTCTGTTTTTAGTTTTTTAAGGAACCTCCATACTGTTCTCCTTAGTGACTGTATCAGTTTACATTCCCACCAACAGTGCATGAGGGTTCCCTCCTCTCTACCCCCTCTCCAGCGTTTATTGTTTGATGATGGCCATTATGACTGGTGTGAGGTGGTACCTTATTGTAGCTTTGACTTGCGTTTCTCTCATAGTGATGTTGAGTATCTTTGTTGGCCATGTATGTGCCTTCTTTGGATAAATGTCTATTCAGGGCTTCCATCCATCTTTTGATTGGGTTGTTTTTTGGCTATTGAGCTGCATGAGTTGCTTATATATTTTGGAGGTTAATCGTTTGTCAGTCACTTCGTTTCCAAATGTTAATATTTTTGCCCATTCTGAGGGTTGTCTTTTCATCTTGTTTATGGTTTCCTTTTCTGTGCAAAAGCTTTTAAGTTTAATTAGGTCTTTTTATTTATTTATTTATTTCTGTTTTTGTTTTTGTTCTTATTTATTTTTGTTTTTATTCTTATTACTCAAGGAAGTGGGTTACTTCCACTTTTTTTTTAAACCGTAAATAGCTACTGCCGTGAACATGTGTGCAAGTATCTATTCTAGTTCCTGCCTTTCACTTCCTTTAGTCGTAGGACAGTGTTCAAACAAATATTTCATCAACCAGGATTTTGGTAAGTTTTTTTGTGATATCACAAAACAACATTGTTTGTTTTTTCTCTCCCTAATCAAAACTTTAAAAAGAAAACAACAAACCCTAATGTGTGAATATGCCTTGTTAGACCACTCCTAATCAAAACTTTAAAAAGGAAACAACAAACCCTAATGTGTGAATATGCCTTGTTAGACCACTCCTAATCAAAACTTTAAAAAGAAAACAACAAACCCTAATGTGTGAATATGCCTTGTTAGACCACTCCTGGAGATCTGCCCTCCTGATGTGTCTGTGAGTGGGCAGAGGATATGGCTATCTGCCAACCAAGAATCACTTCTCTTGATAATGAGAACCCAGTACGCTTTTCCATAGATCATTATTTTTCCTGTTGAAAATTGTTGATTTATTCAATGATTGCTATTCCTGGTAATCCCATTTTATATTCACATACATGAGTGCATTTAGAACTGACTGAGCTATGAGGGAAGCCCTAAATATGTATTAGAATAAAGTATAGATGAATATTATGATCTTGGGTAAGGGAGGATATTCTAAGCACAACTTCTGGATAATAACCACAAGTGAAGTGAAGTCGCTCAGTCGTGTCCAACTCTTTGCGACCCCATGGACTGTAGCCTACCAGGCTCCTTCCTCCATGGGATTCTCCAGGCCAAGGGTACTGGAGTGGGTTGCCATTTCCTTCTCCAGGGGATCTTCCTGACCTAGGGATCGAACCCACATCTCCTGCATTCCAGGCAGATGCCTTAACCTCTGAGCCACCAGGGAAAGCTAATAACCACAAAGGAAAAAATAATTGACTATATAAAAAGTAAACATTTGTTTGAGAAAATCAGCTTTAAACAAAAAGGCAATTAAAACTGAGAATATTTGCAACATGTGTGACATGTGCTTACTATATACAAAGCTCAATAAGATTAGTAAGAAAAAGATGAATACTGAAATAAAATAGGCAAATCCTGAACATGTAATTCACTAGAAATATGAGCAATAAACCCTTAGAACACTGTTCATCCTTATAACCTTAAAGCCTCATACAGATACCCTAGTATGGTTATTAGAGCCTCGACTTTGGCCTCAAGTGAGTTTAAGCCCAGGCTATCATTTCCTAGCTTTATGACCTTGAACCAGTTATATGATCTTTAAACCTTAATTTTCTTTATTTGTGAAAGACAAGTACTGGAGGCACATAGGATTATCGTGAGGATTAAATGCAATAAAATATGGACAGCGCCTGGCCCATAGTAAGCACCGAGTCCTGCTGCACCGACGACCAGACTCCAGGGAAGGAGAGGGTCAGGCCAGACACTCTCAGCTACTCACACACAGCACCTTGCACCCGCCTCCTGACAGCACAGCCTCTGCCAGCTCTGTGAGCCAAACAAATGATTAAGGGTGGTGTAACCAAGAGGCCTATGGAGAGGCCCTGCAAATTTGGGGGTGAGTGTCCCCAGAGTACAAATTCGGAATGACTCGAAGAACAAGGTCCCGGGGAGTGAATGGACAGCAAAAGGCTTGGTGGACTGGATGCAGTTGCAAGTTTTGGCTAGTGGCTCCTTCAGCTGATTAAGGGCCTTGGGGCTCTATTCATCAGGAATACGCTGGATACCTGTCTGCTGGGCATTGGTACTGACTCACTAAGGAGCCTGCCTGTCTGTTTACCTATCTGTAAAAATGGGAAATTATCCAGCCACTTTTAAGAATATGCTTAGGGTTATACTACTGAGATGAAAGAGTTGGTCTCGGAGATGCCCTTGAATTCCTTTTTTTTTCTTTGAACATATGTTACTTTTGTTTTGGTATGAAATTGTTTTAACATTTGTTTTCTTTTAAATTTTTATTGGAGTGTAGTTGCTTTACACTGTTGTATTAGTTTCTGCTGTACAGTGAAATGAATCAGCTGTCTATATACATGTATCTCCACTGTTCTGGATTCCCTTCCCATTTAGGTCACCACAAAGCACTGAGGAGAGTTCTCTGTGCTATACAATAGATTCTCATTAGTTATCTATTTTATACATAGTATCAATAGTTTATATATGTCAATTCCAATCTCCTAGGTCATCTCATCCCCACTTCCCCTTGGTATCCATATGTTTGTTCTCTATGTCTGTGTCTCTATTTCTGCTTTGTAAATAAGACTGTCTATATCAATTTTTTCAGATTCCACATATATGTGTTAATATGTGGTATTTATTTTTTCTTAATTCTGACTTCACTCTGTATGACATACTCTAGATCTGTCTCAGTTCAGTTTAGTCACTCAGTTGTGTCTGACTCTTTGCGACCCTACGAATCGCAGCACGCCAGGCCTCCCTGTCCATCACCAACTCCTGGAGTTCACTCAGACTCACGTCCATTGAGTCAGTGATGCCATCCAGCCATCTCATCCTCTGTCATCCCCTTCTCCTCCTGCCCCCAATCCGTCCCAGCATCAGAGTCTTTTCCAATGAGTCAACTCTTCACATGAGGTGGCCAAAGTACTGGAGTTTCAGCTTTGGCATCATTCCTTCCAAAGAAATGCCAGGGCTGATCTCCTTCAGAATGGACTGGTTGGATCTCCTTGCAGTCCAAGGGACTGTCAAGAGTCTTCTCCAGCACCACAGTTCAAAAGCATCAATTCTTCGGCGCTCAGCCTTCTTCACAGTCCAACTCTCACATCCATACATGACCACAGGAAAAACCATAGCCTTGACTAGACGGACCTTAGTCGGCAAAGTAATATCTCTGCTTTTGAATATGCTATCTAGATTGGTCATAACTTTGCTTCCAAGGAGTGTCTTTTAATTTCATGGCTGCAGTCACCATCTGCAGTGATTTTGGAGCCCAAAAGAATAAAGTCTGACACTGTTTCCACTGTTTCCCCATCTATTTCCCATGAAGTGATGGGACCAGATGCCATGATCTTCATTTTCTGAATGTTGAGCTTTAAGCCAACTTTTTCACTTTCCTCTTTCACTTTCATCAAGAGGCTTTTTAGTTCCTCTTCACTTTCTACCATAAGGGTGGTGTCATCTGCATATCTGAGGTTATTGATATTTCTCCCGGCAATCTTGATTCCAGCTTGTGCTTCTTCCAGCCCAGCGTTTCTCATGATGTACTCTGCATAGAAGTTAAATAAGCAGGGTGACAATATACAGCCTTGACGTACTCCTTTTCCTATTTGGAACCAGTCTGTTGTTCCATGTCCAGTTTCTAACTGTTGCTTCCTGACCTGCATACAGATTTCTCAAGAGGCAGGTCAGGTGGTCTGGTATTCCCATCTCTCTCAGAATTTTCCACAGTTTATTGTGATCCACACAGTCAAAGGCTTTGGCACAGTCAATAAAGCGGAAATAGATGTTCGTCTGTCTAGGCCACTACAAATGGCCCAGTTTCATTCCTTTTTCTGATTAGTATTTCATTGTATTTATGTACCACATCTTCTTTATCCATTTCTTCTCTTCTTTCAATGAAAGATGAAGTGATGTTTTTTTATTCTTTCAATCAATATTTAGCTGAGCTGTTAAAATATGCCAAGTACTGTGCTTAGCGTTTGGGAAACCATAGATAGAGGGGATAAAATCCCTCTTATCTTAGTAAAGAGACAGGCACTAATCATCCAGAATTCACACAGACAGATGTAAGACCATAACCAAGGTAACCGCCATAGGGAAGATGCGCGGGCACTAATGTCATGTGCTGTGTGACAGGAATGGCATGGAGATGTGCAGAAGGCGGCAGAGTGAGGGGCACAGCTGGAGGGAGCTGCTGGTTGGGAAACCCAGTTCAGTAATCTGAGCACATAGGCCTGGCTTTAGGAACTGGGGAGAGAAACATAAATACGACATCATTCTTGAAACAGATACTTTTAAAAGTATCATACTATGTGATAAACGCTCCACTGTGGATGTGAATAAAGCTCCAAGAAGGCATAAAGAAATAAGTGATGAATTTTGCCAGGTGGCTAGGAGTGATAGTGTTAGAAGACTTCCCAGTACAAGTGACATTTCAGTTGGATTTTGAAGGGCAAGGAGGAGTTCAACAGTTGGGAAGAGTGGCTCAGACAGTAAAGAATCTGCCTGCAGTGCTGGAGACCCAGGTTCAATCCCTGGTTCAGGAAGATCCCCTGGAGAAGGAAATGTCTACCCACTCCAGTATTCTTGCCTAGAGAATTCAAGGACAGAAGAGCCTGGCAGGCTATAGTCCATGGGATCACAAAGAATCAGACATGACTAAGCAACTGACACTTTTTTAGAGCTATTGCTTGTAGAATAATCAGCAGAACAAGGACATGTTCAGGGAAAGCAAATGAGTCCCAGGACATGTCTTAAAGTAATGGTGGATGACAGTTGTCAAGGAGTTCGTGGGAGGCTCTGGGAAGATTTTTAATATGCCCATGGCTGTAGTGTTTCCCAGGCAGATCTCTGGATCTAAAGGCCCACGGCAAGAGGAAACCCAGGGGTAAGACCCTCTTTTGCTTTGTGCCCAGGGAGAAGAAAGGTGCATTATTTGTTCCCAGATGGGAAGGAAATGGCCGAAGAATATGATGAGAAGACAAATGAACTACTTGGTAAGTGACAGGGGCCCCCAGGGGCCCTTAGAAACACTTGGGGTGACCTGAGCACAGGTAGACAGGCCTAGCTGAGGCTTCAAGAAGCTCAGCAAGTACATGTGGGAGCTCGGCCAGACTGAGGCCCTTGAGGCAGAATTGTTCCTGAGAATAACCCGAGGTCAGGGCTGGACACCAGAGATGCAGTGGGTGTCCACTTGACCAGTGAACCTCACTCCACCCCCAGGCGAATGAGAGTTAACTCTTCTAAGGTGTGATTGGGGGTGTAGAGAAACCATTGGGAAAATCTTCACAGAGAAGGTAGAATTGGAAGTAAGCCTTGTGGGCTAAGTGAAGGCAGCTTTCCCTGCACTTTTTTGGCTCAATTTTTGTTTTGTTTTCTGAAACCACATCAGGAACGAGCAAGAATCAGAGGCAGCAGCTTCTGACCTTGCCTCAGAGGCAGCTCTGTTAAATATGCCCCTCGCCTTGGAGAATGTCTGCATCAAAGGGAGGAGGAGGGAGAAATGGTGATTATGTGGCATCATCGCTTTCATTCCTGCAGCCCTTCCTTTTCCTCTAAGAATAAGCTCATGAATAGAGGCTCCAGCTCAGATTTCTGGAAATTATTTGATTTGCTCATTCTCTGTTCTCAGGTATGCATAACAGCATTAACTGACTTCCCGAAGCTAGGTGGCTGGTTCTTTGACCCAGAGCCTGAGGCTGTCAGCAGTGGGAGTTGGTCTCTTTATTACGTTTCACCTGAAATGCTAAGACCAATGATGGAATCATGGGCTGGGTTATTTTCTTGTCATTATTCTTGACTTTAATTTCTTCCTGGGTCTGATGGACAGGTAGTACTGTTGAGGGAATTTCTTTTTCCCTTTTTCTGACAGCTCATAAATGTCTAGAACTGACAATATGGATCACACGGGTTTGCATCTCTTCGTCTCCAGTCTTAAAACGTGTGTCCTGCGCATGCTCAGCCGCAAAGTGAAGTGTTGGCCCTTCCTTATTATGAGCTGCTTGGGTTCCAGTCCCAATTGGTTTAGTATGGTGCTATTAAAAAATCTTGATGTGTTTAGCATATGACACTGATTTGGTGGAAACCAATACAGTAGTAATATCCTCACAATGCATTGTAATTTATAGCACTCCCAGGGGGTGACAGCCTTGGAATGCCTAACAGGGCATGAGCTTATGAAAGCAGAGGTCACGTGGGCTGACCAGCACCATCACCAGGCCAGGGACTAGCCACAGCTCCTTTCTCTGAGCCCCCAGTGGCACTCTCTTCTCCACACAGAGTGAATAATAAAGCTATTGCTGCTGTGGCTATAAAAACAAGTAAAACCCAAGGCCTCTTAGTTGTGCTTGGACAAAACTTGAAATGAAGAACAAGCCCAGGTTACTTCATTGGTAACATCCCACGTGAACCTGTCACTTTCCCTCGTGGCAGGTCAAGAAAGATGGTGGCCTCCTAACTCCTTTCTCTAGGAAGCAGAAATGGAGGTTCATAGGAGAACGTTGTTTGAGTAAGTCTACCTAAGGAGAGTAATGCTGTAACTTTTATTGGGCGTCATGCTAAGTGCTTTACACCAGCCATCTTCGTTACAGCTCAGTGTGGTATGTAGGTACTGCTGTATTCATTTTACAATCAGGAAAACTGCAGGTTTCAAGAAGTTAAGCACCTTGCTCAGAATCACATAGCTGGTTAGTTACAGGGCTTGGGTTTAAGCCTAGGTCTGTGTGATGAAGAGCCCATGCTTTTAATCCACAACAGCACACTGTTGGGAGTTGAGAATATTTCATTCTGTTTTGTTTTTTTAACTAAATTTTGTTCTCCTCAGAATGGCCCAAGTAAAGACTGGTGGGAGCAGGACAGAGATTGGGCAGTGGGGAACACTCCGCTCAAACCACTGGGCCCTTTGAACAGCTGACCCTTTTCTTATTCATCTCCAACCACCAACCCCACGCCTGCCAGCTTGCAAAATACTGTTTGTTTTTAATTTTTAAGTATAAATAATCCCAGGGCCTGAACTGACTTTCACTTGTGAATTTGTTGAAGCAAAATATGGACAGGGTTTTTGTGGCTGTAAATGGGAATGGTTTCCATTTTTTATTTTTTTCCAGCTAATTATACAAATTGGATAATTGGTCAAACTGGTTTTCTGTCTGAAAAACCCAGAAAGTAATTTATAGAGAGAATTACCAATAGTGCATCTGTTTGGGTCAGACCCCTTCCAGTCGGTGTTAATAACCATAGTAGTGTCATATTTTTTTCCTGCCCGCTCAATGCTATTCATTCCCACCCCCCACAATGAATGCTGTATGTGTATTCATAGAGAAAAGAAAACTGAAGGGCCCCATAACAATGATCGGAACATCAAACCAGCCCTAGAAGAACACAGCATGTCCAGGGGGGCCGAGGCTGAAGGGCAGGCCATCCCCCAGCGATTACATTCGGATTACCGGCTTAATCTGCTGTGGTATTTGACCGCCAGCCTAACCACCCCAGGCTGCATTTGGAGGATATTGAGCACTTTCATCCCCAAGCACTTCACCGGCTTTATAAATGACCCACTCGATTCCCTTCAGCCTCCTCAGGGATGGGACGTGGCAGCTGTTTAATAGCCACATAGCAATGTTGCAGTGTTTTAGGGCAGGAAAGAAGAACCCTGCATCCAGTTTAAGCTGCAGGGAGTATTTAGGAAAGGGGAATGTAATTATCCACATTGGAAGTGGGCCAGGGCTGGGAGCTCTGGGGAAGGAGGCCTTTAGGACCTCTACTTTCCAGCCCACCTGAAAGACGGGGCCTCCTTTCAGCAGTCAGGGACATCAGCCTGCTTCCTGCTGACTTAGGAAAAAGGCCCCAGGCGCCGCCTTCTTCATATACTCCCCATCAGACCCTTTACAGGGTCATTGAAAGTCTCCTTTCCAAGGACTGGCCCTGGCTCAGCCAGGAAGATATGACAGCGTCCCGGGGAGCTGCCCTGCACACACCAGTTTGGGTTTAACATATAATCAAATCAGAGTGACAGCAGGTGGAAACAGGCTTCTGCTGCCGCAGGAGCTGTCCTTGAGTTCAGGAACAAAGACAGGACGAGAGAGACAGGACGAAGCGTGTATTTGCCTGTGTGCATCCACGCCCACAGCCATGGGGGAAATAACAAGGACTTCACCAAAAATCATGTATTGGCTCTTATCTCACGGGGGAATGAGTACAGAGACCTTCTTCATATTCTAGCAAAGAATTTAACCCCAAGGTGTTAAAAACGGTGAAACAGCCAAGGGTCCAAGTTTTCTGTGACCTGAGTGGCTTTAAAGGCCAGCAGTAAGGAAACCAGTAGCTAACTTTCCATCTCCTTAGGGTCCTTTTGGGGAACGTGTCTGTTCCAAACCCAATTATTCCATAGATTAAAGAGTAGATCAGAATTGCCTTTCCTGGCCACACTGGCACTGTGCTTCAGGACACGTGATTTAACAAGGCCCATGATCACTGGACACCTCACTTGTCCAGCCTCAAATAATCAAGTGTTTTTCAGAAATTAAATTTTCAAATAATTGAAGCTTTTCTTTTAAATGCTAAAATTTTTAAAAGTTTTTTTTTTTAAACTAAAAATATCATATATGCTTTTGAATGTTTTTGAGGAGGACATTGCAACCCACTCCAGTATTCTTGCCTGTAGAATCCCCATGGATAGAGGAGCCTGGCTGGCTACCAGGTCGAAAAGAGTTGGACACGTCTGAAGAGACCTAGCACAGCACAGATAAATATTTATAGAATACAAGTTAGCCATTTACTAATGATTTAGATTCTGGTCTTGGAGTTAGGAGACGTGAATTTTACCTCTGGATTTTGCAAGTGAGTGTCTCTTTCTGAGCCTTGGTAATTCTGTATACTCTTCCTTGGAGAGTGGTAGCAGGGGTTGAAGGAGAGCAGGCAGGGAAGAATGCTGTTGCTCATTTGAAAGATAGAAGCATTGGACTAGACGCTTTCTAAAAGAACCTCCACCTTTAAGCTCTGTTTTGACTGCTCTTACATCAGGATCTAAGGATGCTTGTTTGCCCTCACACCAAATGGTCCCACATGCTTTTTAGTTCTGACTCTGTACTCTGTGAGCTATCCCATCATGCTGTTGTCAGTATGCCTGGGAAAAAATTAATTTCCTGCCTTATTCTACACATAGCATTTTATACATGTCCAAGTAAGAATCTGGGAGTGATCTTTTCTACAGTATAGCGTGAGATACATGGGTCTGTCACAGTAAGTCGCGCTTAGAGGCGTTTGTCATTTCTGAATTTGTAAGAAGGCTGCAACCCAGAAGACTGGCTTCCTAGTTAAGCAAGGTATTACGAGAATAGATTTGGATGTACTTCTAGTCACAGTCCAGTCACTTAAGAGAGAAGTATTTGTGAGGAAAAAAAAAAAAGTTGCCTATAAAGCATATTTCCAAGTTTTACTCTTCCTTATTAATTTTCATTATAAACTTGGAAATGTGTTTCTAGGGAGAGTTTCTGGCCCTGAGACGTAATAAAATCACATTGCAGAATTCAGCAGACCTTATAAAAGCACATATTCAAGGGAAAATCCTCACTTTACAGCATACTTTTGTGTTCAGCTTGTGTGCCTTACTTAGAGCAGGGAGGGTGTTTGGGGTTTGGCACAGCTACTCAGAAGAAACCCATCCTGAGAATCGCACTCACCCCCCGGCCCAGAAAAGGAGCAACCGCCACAGGACACCGGGTGCTTTCTGAGTTGTTCAGCTCCTCATGGCAGCTCCAGGAAGGCTGCTGGCCACCTGGGAGACCCCCATTGCCTCAGGGACGGAAGGAGCCGAGCGGTCGCGCTTGGGAAAGCCCCTTGTGGCCACGGGCATGCTGACAGCAGTCGGCTGTGACGACAGCAGTCGGCTGTGACAGGGCTGGGTGGGGTCCCTGAGCATCCCAGTGGGGCTCTCAGTGTCTGCTGCACTAGACTTTTCACTTAAAATTTCCATAAAAGTGTGGGCCTTACCGGAAAAAAACATTCTTATGCAAACATCTGGGCTGTAAAATAGAAATGATTATTTGCATTATAAAAGGATGATTCCACTCTATAAGAAATTTATGTTAGATCTTTTATAAATAATACATTTAAAATGTGGTGTGTGCCTAGAATTTCCTGTAAATACAACTGTGGGGATGTTATTTTAAGCCAGGTACACCTGAAATGAGTAAACTTCTCAATTTGGACTTTCTGAGTCATGAGACAAATCTGCTTATCAGCTTTCACACTCTTAATTCATTCTTCCCTTGCCTGTTTTTAGAAGGAAGAATGCACATCAACTCAGGCTTCTTGGGATCCATATTTTCCGTGTTACTAGTAGCCACCCTTTTCCCAACCTTCACATCATCCCTGTGCTTGAAGTCATACCTGGGGGTTTCTGAACTCCACTTGGCACCTTTCATAGCTTTGTTTTAATTCTTTCTGTCTGGGCACCCCGATCTGTTCTTTACAAATTGTCTAATATTGAAATGCTCTCCTGAGATTTCAGGGGTTGTGAGGTCCCTGCTCAGATGGATAAAGTTAGTGTGAAGGGTTGTCACTCCCACTTTTATCCATCACAGGATAAAAGTGATGTCAGTGATTCAGCAGAAGAGAGCAGAACACCTTTCCTCCCCGTAATCCCACTGCTTCCTTCTCTCCTCAGTGAGGAAGTGGCGTATGAAGAGTGCCCTGGGAGCCTTGGGCCAGTGGCAGATTGAGGTGGGAGAGCCAGCGCTCCCAGGAGCAGGGAGCCTGGGGCCTGAACTCATCACGGAAAGCAATGCCAATGTATGTCTGTCTGTCAGGTGCCTTGGGGAGGCTGGGGGAGTGGGCTGCTAGCCCTCAAGGGCAGCCACCATGTCTTGTTCACCTCCTCATCTCCAGTGTGCCCACCTGGACACGTTCCCTTGAATGGATACCCAAAGGGTTCTGGCTTAGTCATCCCAGAGCAGGGGCTCCAGGCTTCATAGGTCACAGCAGTGGAAGCCTCAGACGAGAGCTGAGGCGCTCCCATTGTGTCCCCGGGTAGAGCTTTGTGGAGGGAAGCCATCCCTTCCTACCCCTCTCCAAGAATAGTCCTTGAATTGGATTTGCCTTCTGCAGCCCATATTCATGCGCAAAGACACCAAGATGAGTTTCCAGTGGCGAATTCGAAACCTGCCGTACCCTAAGGACGTTTACAACGTCTGTGTGGACCAGAAGGAGCGCTGTGTTGTCGTCAGAACAACCAACAAAAAGTAAGTGGCGTGGTAGGCACCTGCCTACTTGTGTATGAGCAAGGTGGGGGTGGGGTTTGACCTAGGGTTAGGACTCAGATGGTTCCCCACCCCAGAGGATAGAGCAGCCTCCTCTTCCAGCTCTCAGAGAGGCAGAAGGGCTTTACTACAGCCCTAGAGTAAGTACTAAAAGCTGAAGGGCTTTCTCTCTTCAGCCCGTGAATACTGTAATCAGAACCAGCTTGAATATTGTACTCAGCTCCATCAGGGCAGGGAAATTTGAACAATGAGTGTCTGGTCCAGTACTTGGCGTATGCTGGAGCTCAGTAAACATTTGTTGGATGAATGAGGGGATGAGGAAATCACCCAGCCACTGACTTGCGATCTTAGGTGGTTCTGCTGTAAGGTTACTATGCCTTGACCTCTGGCTGGCTCCAGTCCATGATGAGCTTGGGGCTGGCAGGGAGCCAGAGCCTGGAAGGCACACCTGTCTGAGGTGGCAGTTACAGAGGTGTTTGGGAGCAGCAAACTTGATCCAACCCCCTAGGGGGGTGTCCCTCGAGGGACAGGGAGTGGGTGCTTCTTGGAAGTCTCTTGCATGATGTTTCAAAGAGGGTGCTCACGGCCCTTTTCCTCCTCTTCTCATGGTCTGCTAGGGGCAGGCAAACTTTAAGGTCGAGGGGACAGAAGGTAACCGAGGTGGAGATCTGATCCTGGCGGGGCTGCTTCTGGGCTGGTTATCTTGGAAATGCACTGATCTCGTTCGGGTTTCTGGAGCTCTGACTGGCCACAGAAGAGAAAAGCCCAGTAATGACTTGGTTGTGAACTGAGTCAGAGGGACTGCAGTGTAGGACCAACTCCCATGAAATAGATTTAGGGCATTGAGATGGGAGGTTTTATGAGTTAATAGTCCACAGACTGTGAAGCTACCCAGCATGTCTCATGGGGTGCTCAGCTTAGGCCAGAGATGCCCCCCTCTGGTTTACCTGGAGTAAGGAGGACCCAGTATTTGTCCATCCTCTCAGGCAGTGTGGTGCCAGCCTCCCCTCCCGTCTCTCTCAGGCCCATGATGCCACAGGGAAGCAGTGTGGTTCCCAGGCTCCCCTAGTGCAGCCCTGGGTTCACCCTCCTCTCTGACCCCCATACCCTATCACTTTGGCAGGGTTAAGGGGTGGGGAAGGGGTGGAGATGAATGAATTAATTTCAGGATTATTGCTGTACATGCAGCCAGCAGCCCCTAAAGTGAGCCTTGTCTATAAATATAAAGTCATAATAATAAGGGTTTGCGTTTGTAAAGCACTTTATAGCCCTCAGATAAAAGGCAGTTTATTCCTGTTATTGTTCTCATCATTAACAGGAGTCAGTGCCTAAAGCAGAATTTAGCAGTTTCAGACAACAGAGAAATTGCCTTTAGGAAAACAAACTCCATGCTTCAGCAAGCATTCCCTGGCGTCAGAGGCCCTGGGTCCAAACTAGGAACAAAAGTGCTTCTGATAGCACTTGAATCTGCAGCCCAGCAGTTTGTGGAGCTGGCTGCTGCCTCCCTTTTGTCCCCCAGAGGTCACTGTCGAATATAGATATCAAGCAAAAATGTGATTACCAAGGAACAAGAGAAGAGAGGCTAGCTAGCTCACCAGAAAATTCATCTGCAGGCCGGTCCTCTGGGTCCCATCTCCTGCACATATCCAACCATAGGTGGCACTGTTGGCCAGGCGCTCCACTCCAGCGCCCCGGGCAAGAGGAGATGTTGCTGAACTGCTCGGGGAAGCCAGGTGGGATGGGAGTAGTGCCTCCAGAGGGAGCAGGACCAGGATAGGATTCCCATAGAGGGGAGAAGAGTATGTGAGTGCTCACTTCAGGGCCCAGCCTGGAGCAGCACAGCCTCGGGACCCTCTGCTGGGAGGAAGGCAGGGGAGGCTGTTAAGCCCTCAACCGGCTCCTCCTGAGCCTAGTGGCACGTTCATTTTCTACTTGTAGTAGTAACATGTCCTGTACCTTTACTTCCTCTAAATATACACAACTCAATGGCTATTCCTTTGAGCAGAGTTTAACTTTTTCAAGATACTGTAAAAATTTATTTTCTGATCATCACACCATCCAGTGGTGGACAGGGTATGTATTTTTATTCTTGTGCTGTATATGAACGATTCCGTAAGAATATCTATAAAGTCAGCATGATGCATCCAGTAAGCATGACTTACTGGAGGGGATGGTGACGGTTTTAATGCCCAGGCCTCTGCAGTTTCCACCACACTGTGGCTTTTCTGATTTGATGTCCTTCACCTGAAGGTTCCATGTCTGCCCTGATTCTAATATTCTGGAATATGGTTATCAATAAAAGCCAGAGTCCCTGAAAAACTGGGTTTGCCACTTTTCTTGATGGAATTGATTCCAGTGAATTATGTCCTTGGCCTCAGGTAATAGCAAGAGATGAACCAGGGAAGGCAGAAGGTGCTTTTCTAGGATCTGATTGTGGCATCATCTGTTCCCAATAAGAATGCTTGTAGAGAGAGAAGGTTCTGAGCCTCAGCCTTAGAAGCTGGCAGCTCTAAGTGGAATGAGCTGGGCGTGGAGTAGGAGGATGTCAGCTTGAATCTGGCCTCTTCCACGTATTAATCATAGCATTTTTGGGGCAAGGTTTCCTCATCTATCACAGAATACTCATGCGTACATCATAGATTGTTTGGGGAATTAGAAAATTGTATATTGTACTCAGCCCTGTGGCCGGCCTGAGGAAATTGGAGCCTGAAGAGAGTTTGGCTGATTTGACATTGGTAATACTAACTCTTTGGGAGTGTTAATAGGCATCTCTAGAAAAAAGAATTCTCTGGTCAAATGTTAGGAAACTGAATTAAATGGGTTTCTCCTTGGTAGGACTTCTGAGGGCCTTAAATATGTCAATGTGCATTATAGGCAGTGGTGACCAGTTTGTCCGGAGTGTTGATGTTTAAGCAAGAAGGGAAGACACAGCCACTCTAAGGGACAGACTGACTACAGGCTTCCCTCGACCACTCTGGCCGAGCCTGTGTGCAGGTGTGCAGAGCACCCACAGGAGGTCTGTGGGGCCCAGCCCACGTGACTCCACGCCGTTCTGCTTCTACTTTCAGCTTCCTTCAGAGCCCCTCTCTCTAGGCCTGGTCTCTTGCACCCTTTCTCAGCTCACTGCAAGGGAGAACAGGTTGGGAAGGGACTGGGAATGGGAAAGGGAATATAGCAGAGACAGAGAGTGATGCAGTGCAGTAGGTCATCTCTGAAACAGAGTGAAGGAGCTGTCTTTTTGCACAGGTTGGAGAGAGGTACCAGGTTAGCCTGTTCTGTTCCCAGTGACTTAAAAGTTCATCTGAGGCAGCTATATTATTTGAGAAAGGAATCTGGAGGAAGAAACAGGCCCAGGAGTTAAGTGGCCTGCCCAGAGTCACAGGGCGGGGCCAGGAGTCTTCCTGAGAGCCCTTACTTCCACATACATCTTTGCACTTTTCCATTCAGAAAGGCAGGCCACTCCATGTTAGAGGGAGTGCTCAGGAGACCTACCTGGTGGTTGAATCCTGGGGGAGACCACCCCCCATCTCTGCCCCATCCTTGGAACCTAGACGGTCTGATCCTTTGAGGTGAGAATGGAGAGCTATAGAGGAGTCAGGAGGTTGAGGGGATTCTCACTGTAACAAGGGCATCTCCCTTCACCAGTTTTATGACGTGGACAAGATACCTGACCTGCCTATGCCTGTCTCCTCTTCTGTAAAAGAGGATGGCAGAAGCAGTCAACCCGAGAGCATTGTTCTGAGGAGTCAGTGCATGTTGAACAGTGCCTGGCACAGATTTAGAATTCATAAATGTCACCTCTCACATGTGGCTGAGACCGAGGATAGTGAAGGCAGGTGGGAATGGGGGTTGTTGCACATCAGCTAAAAGCCCAGGGACTACCCCACTATAAAGGCTTAGCGTTCAGCAGAAACACAAGATTTCAGGCAGCGATATGGCCTTGCTGCTTCTTCATCCTTAAAGCCCCAGTTCACAGCTCTGGGACACAGTTGACGCCTAAGAAATGTTTGCTGCCTGCCTAGGGCTGCCAGAGGCTGGGCGTTTGGACTTTCCTGGAAGCCCAGTGGGTCCCTCTGTAGTCCAGGCGCTGGTGAGGTGGGCCATGGTATTCTCAAGGCAAATCCCAAGGCAGGGATGGAGATAAGGGGGTGTGAGCTGTTTCTTGAGGAGAGAAAGTAGATGCCTCCTGCTCCCTTGAAGGCTGCCCATCAGGAGCACAGCCAGGTAGGCATTAAGGACGTACCACATTCTGCACAGCGAGGCCTTACACAGGCCCACTGAGTTCAGCTGAGCCGTGTGTGCCAGGCTGTGTCTCTCCCGCTTCTGCTGCTTGTGTATATTTGCAGGGAAGATGTTAACACTTCCTAACAAGCCTTTGTGTTCATCTAATCTCCGCTGTTTAACCTTTGACTCCCTCCCTATTATCAGTGTCTGCCACCTTTGCTGGCCAGACCAAGGGCCCCAGGAAGAGCCCTCAGCCTGGGCTGGCTAGGAGGAGGATGAGGCCGACATTCCATCCCAGTCTGCAGGCAGATGGATCGCCTTTCCCTGGGGCAGAGCTTTGGAAAATAAAGCAAACTTGTGGTGCCATTAGGATCCCCCAACCCCCACTCCTTTTGAACTGTCAGCCTTTAAGTAAACATTCTTTTCCTGCCATGGGTCCCAGCACCTTGGCGGGAGTGAGGAACCTGGGAGGAGAGGGGGCCCTGAAAGTCTTCACTGAACAAGGGATTTCAGCAGGGAGAACAGGGCAGAAATGCTGCCTTGATGTCAACTCTGAGTCCCCAGGGCATCAGGGCTTTTGAAGTGGACTGGGGGGAGCTGCCATAAGGACCAGGCCCCTCTGAAGTATTAAAAGCCCAGCCCTCTCCAGGCCCTCACTTGTGTGTGTGTGTACCTGTCTGCAGTGTTCTCTGCCCAGGCCACAGCCTTGTGGCAGCACTGATGCCATGCCCGGTTGACAGGTCTGGCAGCCACCAGCCAGAGCCTAGGTCACACTTCCACCAAGGAAAATGCCAGACGGGCCTGTTGCTAGAGATGAGGAGGCCATTCTTTGTGCTCCAATGTAATAAGACCAGGATTGGGGAACTTTAATCTGACCCTACTAACTGGCTGTGAAACCAGGCAAGATAATTCACCTCTCTGAGCCCAAGTTTCCTCTTTGGTAAAGGAGGTTAAATTTCCTGCAAAGTCCAGTTACAGACATTGTGGGTTGGATGTTGCTATCTGGGTGGTTGTTTTTGTTTAATTTTGGGTGCACCGCTCCACATGTGGGATCTTAGTTCCTTGACCAGGGATCAAACCTGCACCCCTGTATTGGAGGCACGAAGTCTTAACCACTAAACTGCCAGTTAAGTCCCAGGGTTTCCCTTCCGCCCCAACTAAAGGGATCATTCATGGCAGATAGATGGGGAAACAGTGGTTGACTTTATTTTTGGGGGCTCCGAAATCACTGCAGATGGTGATTGCAACCATGAAATTAAAAGATACTTACTCATTGGCAGGAAAGTTATGACCAACCTACACAGCATATTAAAAAGTAGAGACATTACTTTGTCAACAAAGGTCTGTCTAGTCAAGGCTATGGTTTTTCCAGTGGTCATGTATGGATGTGAGAGTTGGACTGTGAAGAAAGCTGAGCACCGAAGAATTGATGCTTTTGAACTGTGGTGTTGGAGAAGACTCTTGAGAGTCCCTTGGACTGCAAGGAGATCCAACCAGTCCATCCTAAAGGAGATCAGTCCTGGGTGTTCATTGGAAGGACTGATGTTGAAACTGAAACTCCAATACTTTGGCTACCTGATGTGAAGAGCCGACTCATTGGAAAAGGCCCTGATGCTGGGAAAGATTGAGGGCAGGAGGAGAAGGGGACGACAGAGGATGAGATGGCTGGATGGCATCACCAACTCAATGGACATGGGTTTGGCTGGACTGCGGGAGTTGGTGATGGACAGGGAGGCCTGGTGTGCTGCGGTTCATGGGGTGGCAAAGAGTTAGACACGACTGAGTGACTGTACTGAACTGAATTGAAAAGGATCATTAATCTCTGGACTGGCACCTGCAGATGAGGGGGACCAAGTATGATATGTGAAAATGGAGTGGGGTCTTATGGTCAGCAAAGTAGGCCAGAGCCTCAGAGATCTGGCTTCTGTGATGAGTCACATGGCTTTTTCTCTTAGGGAGATTTCTCCTTGTGGATTAACTTCCCTCTCTGGCCTCCAAGTGGAGTCAGTCTAACCCCTAAAAGAGAGAGAGGTAGCAGAGGGCCTCAGTAAAGTGCCATGTAAGTGCCAACTATCAGTCCCCAGCTCTGGAAGACAGCCTTAGATGTCCTTATTCTGTTCCTTGTTTGCAGACATATGTTTTCTTGGGGTGCTGAGGAGGTAGGGCTTGCCTGACCCAGTTGTGTTTCCCAAGAGGCTTCTTCCACTTGCCTCTGGGATTGTTAAACTTGAAATATGAGTCACTGTAACGCCTGGTCTAATCAAGGAATTATGACTGGACAGAAGGCCTTTCATTCTCTTCTTTCCAGGGTCACTAAGCTCTAAAATACTGGCCTTCTAACTGGCTTCCCTTCTTCCTCTTTGGCTGGGAGGTGGGGAGGACTGTATAGAAGCTTGGCATTAAAGGGCCTGACGCCCATCTGTGGGGGTCCCCATGTTGGGTGTTCTCACGGCCTCTTGGTGTCCCCACAGGTACTACAAGAAGTTCTCCATTCCTGACCTAGAAAGATACCAGCTACCTCTGGATGAATCCTCACTGAGCTTTGCTCACGCCAACTCCACTCTCATTATCTCCGTAAGATTCGTTCAGACTTCTTGGCCACTGTGTTAGGGAAAGGCTCCTTCTTTTGCCCACTTTCCATCTTACTCAGTTTCAGCCCCAACAACTCCTGGGGTATGCTTGCTAGGGAACAGGCCTCTCCAACAGAGTGGGATGAGCGGGTGAGGGCTCAGGAGACTGATTTTAAAATCACAGCTGGAACTGGATAGAGGGTGATGGGGAGGGGTGAGATCCACAGAACTGGGGCTCTAAAAGGTCCAAAAGCCTACCTCTACCCCCACGTGACCTTAAGCAAGTCATTCAACCTTGTAGGCCTCAATTCCCTCGTCTTTGAATAAAAGGGAGCAGGAGGATTTCCCTGGTGGGCCAGTGGTTAAGACTTTGCCTTCCAATGTAGGGGGCATGGATTCAATCCCTGGTTGGGGAACTAAGATCCCACATGCCTTGTGGTTTGGCCAGAAAGGGGACAGGGGGACCCTGAGTCTGTTGGGTGGAGGCTATGTGTTGAAAGGGGTGATATGATTGATTCATGTCTTCTCCTTGCTCCATCCTCAGTACCAGAAGCCAAAGGAGGTCCTGGTAGCTGAGTCAGAGCTGCAGAAGGAACTGAAGAAGGTAAAGACAGCCCACAGCAGTGACGGGGACTGCAAGACTCAGTAGCTGCCGCCTGAGCCTGACTTCTGACACTGGGTGGGTGAGGCTTTTCCTGTAGGCCTGTGAGACTTCGGGCTTGGGCCTTTCTGGCACAGGGGCAGCCTCTCTTCTCCCAGGAGCTGTCTAGGCTTTGTAAGAACTGGGCCTCAGGGCATTCCTAGCCCCTAGGCCGTGGTCTTCCCTCCTGAGTAAAGTAATTCTGAGTCAGTGTGTGTGTACTATCCCCTGGTCCTCCTCTGGTGCTTCTGCCCCTAGGGAGGGGGCTGGTGAGGACGTTTCCTTCTTTGCTAGCCTCTGGACCTTCAATGTAGAACCTTCCACATAAAGGTATGGGTCTTAGATGGAGAGGAGGATCAGGGAAGCCTGACGCCAGCAGGGCAGGGCCCCAACCTGTTTGCAGCCCAGGATATTACAACACTGGGTGTAAAGTCAGCATAAGGCTTGCAGAGCACTGGAGTGGGGTAGTGGAGGTCACTGCAGGCCAACAGCCGCCAGGAGCCTTTCCAGGCCCCCCCACCATAACCCACAGGTGACGCCTACTCCTCCACCAGGGCCAGGGGTGATGAGAGGCCTTCCTGGAGGAAGAACCCTTTGCTCTTTCGGACACTGAGCTGTGAGGCTGGTCTCACCCTTCCCTGGTGTGCCCAGCCCCAAGTTTGAGTCTCTTGTTCCTTTTCCCTGTGGTCTTGCTAACCAGTGAGGAACCAGACTGGTGAATAGTCAAGCTTTATTTTTACAAAAATGTACGTTGTAACATGTCTCAACAGCTAGTCTGAGGTTGGGCTGGCTCAGAATTCAGAATTTTGGGATTGCCTTTGTCCTTTCTTGGTTTCAAAGCAAGACCAGGCCGTAGTACTCCAGCCGAAGACCTTGGTCAAAGGTGGGGTCTGACTGATGTGGAGGCTGGTACCACAGGGTACTGGCAGCCTCCCCACTCCTTCTAGGGAAGGGGCCACCTGGGAAGCCTGGAGCACCTCACCTCACACTTGTGCTGAGCTGGCCTGCCTTTAAGAAGGGGTGGGCCTCTCTCTCCAGGCCAGATTCTTGCTCTGGCCAACAGGGAAGCAAGGCCCAGCTGAGTTCAGCTGAGAAGCAGTAGGTCCCATCTCTCCAACTGGTTCCTGGGAGGGACTGCACCCCTGGGTGACCCCAGTGCCCAGGAGTCAGCAGCCTTTATCTTAGGTGCCTGAGCACCGTGGTCACAGATCTGGGAACACAGGGAGGCCGGGGAGGAGGGGTCACTGATCCCTCCAGGCAGGAGAGGTCCCTGAGCAGCTGGCTTCCCTGGCCCACAGGCTGGGTTGGCTTTGTCATGGGTTTTGAAAGTCCAGGACACGGAGGTTGTAGGACAGTGCAGCATAGAGGTGTCTGGTGGTGAAGCGCAGGCAGTACACAGGACTGCTGAGGGGTGTCGACGTCAATGGGAAGGCCTGCAGGGGAGGGATGAGAGTGGCAAAAACGTCCCCACTGGGAGCTGGGGGAGCTCGAATGCAGGATTCCCAGGCCTGGTGCCAAGGGACAGGGGCTACTCTAGGCTTCCTCCCGCCCTCCCCAGGCACACCCACTCCCAGTGCAGACCTTGGCATCCATGAGGCCTGCCTGTGTGCGCAGGACACTTACATGGAGGCAGGCCCTTTGGCGGCGGTCCCACAGTCGCACGACACCATAGTAGGAGGAGCCAGTGGCCAGCAGGTGGTTCCCATCCGTCTGTAGGCAGTACAGGGTGCTGTCGTGGGGCTCCTCCCACTCCATGACACACTTCCTGTCCAGGAGGAGGTGATGCAGGGGATGTCTGGGGGTGCCCTCCGCCTCCACCCCAGCTTCCCCAGAGGCCTTAGGAAGCCATTCTGGTTGGGAGAAAGATGCCAAACCACCACATTCCTTTAAAACCACACTTAATGGGGGAAAGCCTCCTCAGTAAAGATCTCTTTCTCACCAAGTCCCTGACACCAGGCAGGCTTATGCCTCATTTCTGCATCACGTGGCTGCTGTGTGTCACCAGATTTCAGAGGCAAGGAAGGCCTCAAGAAAGCTGGGACAGAATGCTGAAGGACAGCACCCTGATGGCTCCCAAGGCTCTTATCAGGGCCTGGTGGCTACAGTCTCCCGGGCCACGGGACCAGGGCTGCCGAGGTGGGGAGTCTAAGCTTACTCTGACCTTGCCAGCTGCTCTCCCAGTCCCTGCTATGGGGTCTCTGTCCCTCTCCCTGGGGCACCAGGGCAGGGGGAGGTTCCCACCGCCTGTTGTCCTGCCCTGCACACTCACCGGGCACTGGCTCGGAGGTCCCAGTAGCGAACATAGGTGTCGTAGCCACAGGACAGGAGCGTGGAAGGGGACTCGTACATGACGTCCAGCACCCCAGCCCCTGGGGGAAAGTCACTGCCCAGGTGCGTCATCAGCTGCCCACTGGGAAGAGAGAAGGCAGGGGATGAGAGGTTGTCCTGCCTTGGCCCACACACATGCTTTTAACCAAGTGACATCAGTCCCTGGGCTCCTTCCTGAGCCAGAATTAAGACCCTCAGAGGAAGGGGGCCAGAGGAGGAGATGCCCTGGACTTCCAGCTTTCTCCCCTGTTCCCAGCCCCTGCCCCTCCCCCAGCCGATGCCTCAGTCAGCCATCAGCAGCCTCTCCATCACACCTGCACGCTGGCTACCCGCCACCCAGCCACTCCTCCTTGGGACGATGAATGGGCCTTGCCGAAGGGGTCGGCCCCCCTCACACACACATTTGGTTACTTTATATGTCTTGATCCTGCAGGTCATGCAGTTCTGAGCTGCCTGAGTCCAATGCCTTAATTCCTGCCTGTAATCTGGGGCTCAAACCTCATTGGGGATAAAGACCACACAAAGGGAGAAGGGGAGTCCCAGGAGATGTTAAAACAAGTAAACACCTTTGTGTCTGGGGAGAGAAATCGCTGAGAAAGCAGCTTAGCAGGCCGGTCCCTGGTGTTCCTGGCCCGGCTGGCCCCCGGCCTGGGGCTAGCACGCCTCTGTGATCACAGCCCCCAGCCTGCTGGGCTCTACCCTGCCCCCCTGCCCCTCCCGGTGGCCAAGAGCAGATTACTGAGAAGAACAATTTCTTTGTGACTGTGTAATTCCCTCCGTGACCGCGGCAGTGGGCAGACCCCTCGCCCTGATGCCAGACCCCTAGCAACCACCTAGGGGGGCCTCCTGGCCCTAGCAACTACCCCTCAACATCAAGTATACCCGCTAATCCCTGTGGCTATGGGATGGGTAGAAGCGGTGATTTTCTCAGAATGAGGGGAATGAAGAAGAAAGGGGCATGCTCCAGGCCCAACCCCTCACCTTCACTCAGGACATGCTGGGCTCTCCTGCATGGCATGACAGGAAAAACTGGGCTGTGGACACTACACAGGGACACCCAGGTAAGAGGCCCTGGCTCGGGTTGGGAAAGACTTTGTGGTCTCACCAGCCCAGCCTTGGCCAACCAGGTTTCACCAAAGCAGCCACGAGCCACATGTGTGAACATGGGCCTTAGCTCCGGTCCTTCCACCTCACAGACCCCGACCCTCAACCTCCCTTCTCCTCAGTGGAGCTGCCACCTTCCCTGAAGGAGGAAAGGAGGTGCCACAGGGTCTTTTCTGCCCAACTCTGCCTTTCCCTTGAGCACTGGGTAGTGAGGGCCCCCCCAGCAAGCAGCACTATTGCTGTCCAGTCAGGGCAGGGTTGGGGTAGGCCCTAAGTTGGCACTTCTGTCCCCAGCCTCCTTCCCAGGGAAGTGCTCTTCCTGTCTGTGTGCTGAGGGCTCAAGAGAGAAAGCCTTCTCCCCACGTCAGCATCTCCTAGAGATCACAGACCTCAGTGCCCAAGCAGGCCCGCCAGCCATGAGTCACCACTCCTGGGCAGGTCAGAGGGGCTGGGGTCCTGAGCTTTCTTGTCTCTGTCGTCCACTGGGTCTGGGCTGCTTTGCTCCACAGTTCTGCCCCCCCCCAGATTTGGGGGCCCTGCCCCCTCCATTAGTGAGGCCTTCAGGACTGACTGAGGAGCTCTCCCCTTTAATCTATAGAAGTAATTTCATGTTTGTCTGTTTGAAATAGAAGATGAAAGGCAGTGGAGATTGGGGGGCGTGAAGCCCAGCATGGCTCTACCTGCCCACCCCTGGTCCCAGGGTTCAGAATGAAGGAGAGCCAGGCACCCGTGGACAGAAGATCGGCAGCAGAATGACCACACCCACGCCGAGTTGCCAACCTGGACCCTGCCCAGGCAGGGTGGCATCTCAGCCACCACTGGAGAGTGTCTTGCCAGCCTGTGCAATAAGAAACACATAACCCTACCCTCTGCTGCTGCTGCTGCTAAGTTGCTTCAGTCGTGTCCAACTCTGTGTGACCCCACAGACGGCAGCCCACCACGCTCCTCTGTCCCTGGGATTCCCCAGGCAAGAATACTGGAGTGGGTTGCCATTTCCTTCTCCAACCCTACCCTCTGGGGAGACCCAAAGGCTGAGTGAGCACCAGCCCCCTGGAGACCAGGACAAGGCCCAAAAGCCCCTGTCTTGCCGGCCTGGCCTGGTCAGGGCCTGAAGAGTTTCTGCCACACTACTTCTCTGACCCCCTGAAATGGCCACACACACTTTAAATGGGCCAATAAAAAGATACAGTTTCTTTTGCCTCCGGGCCTGGGACCCTCCAGGCTCTGTTGTGCAGTACCTGTGAGGTTAAGTTCAGAGCATAAACTGACACACCAGGCTCTGGGAAGTGGCCCTGTCTCTTCAAATAGCAGCCCAGCGGTGCCACAGAAGCCCTGCTGGGGCTTTGATTTGGGAAAACAAACAGAAATGGCACCGTGGGCCCTTCGTGGCCCCCACCACAGGACCAATTTAACTAGAAAACTCTAGCTCAACCGCTCTGGTGGGGGGAGCAAGATGAGCACCACAATAGCCCCAAACTTTGGGGGGAAGGGGGGACAAAACAAGCTGTCTATCTCCTGGGCCCCTCCTCCCGGGCTCCTTTTCTTACTGCAAGTGTGTTCTTGTAAAAACGATTAGATTGCAATTTGTATAACGTGGTGACCCCCAAATTCAGACGTTTCACCCCTTTTCTCTGTAAAGAATGTTAAGAATGCCTCTCGGCCTCTCACTGTGGGGGGCGTGAGGGAGGGGTGCAGAGCCTTGGCTGTCGCACAACTTGTGTGGGAAAGGGGCTGCCGCTTAGAGCCTCAGGCCAAGACAGGAGCAAGGGCCAGGTCTGCACTATAGACACTAGACAAAAAGTCCCTTCCCTTCGCGCTCCTGCGCACAAAGCCAGGGCTGCCAGGAGCCACTGAGGGCTGCGGGGGGCGGGGGGTGGGGATCTCTACCCCAGCCTCCCCTTTGCCTGACTCCAGCAATTCTCTCTCAACCCAGGGAAAGATAAAGACAGATGGGGCCGCCCCTGTGAGCCTGACGAATGAGACACAGGCCGGAGAGGGCTGCCTGAAGAGACCTGTTCTCCAGGCTGGGCTATCTGCAGCTTCCCAGAGGAGCCCCGGAGTACCTGGGTAGGAAAAACAGCAGTGTGTGGCTGGATCCCAGACTTTGAGGTGGTGGGGCTCAGGTGAGGGCCCTACCTACCCTGCTGCCCAGGCAGCTCCACTGAAGCTGGAGGGAAGAGGGACCACAGGAACTTCCAGACAGGGAGGAGGAAATTTAAATAAGGCACCAATAGCAACCCCCCCCCCCAATCACCATCTTTGTCAGGACAGCTGACTGGAAGTAGTTGCTAGCCTTGAAGACCAGATGCCCTGTCTGGGAGAGGCCCTGAGCGCCAGGCCAGAGTTGGGCACAGGGAGGCAGTCCCTGGAAGCCCTCTGCCCCAGGCGGGGCTCTGAAGGCCAGGGAGCAAGGTGCCCCATTTCACTCCTGTGTGCTCCCCCACCCACCTCCGCGCACCTCCTTGTGGCCCATACAAAGTCCTCCTGTGCTGACCACTCTGAGGTAAGATACCCAGGCTCTCCTGCCTCACCCACATGTAAGAATGCCCGTGGCCCCCACACCATTTCCAGCCACTCTTAACACACTGGGTTCCTGATGCTGCTCCTTGGAGGTTCAGTTCAGTTGCTCAGTCGTGTCTGACTCTTTGCGACCCCATGAATCGCAGCACGCTAGGCCTCCCTGTCCATCACCAACTCCCGGAGTTCACTCAAACTCACATCCATCCAGTCGGTGATGCCACCCAACCATCTCATCCTCTGTTGTCCCCTTCTCCTGCCTTCAATCTTTCCCAGCATCAGGGTCGTTTCCAGTGAGTCAGTTTTTTGCATCAGGTGGCCAAAGTATTGGAGTTTCAGCTTCAGCAACAGTCCTTCCAATGAACACCCAGGATTGATTTCCTTTAGGATGGACTGGTTGGATTGCCTTGCAGTCCAAGGGACTCTCAAGGGTCTTCTCCAACACCACAGTTCAAAAGCATCAGTTCTTTGGTGCTCAGCTTGCTTTATAGTCCAACTCTCACATCCATACATGACCACTGGAAAAACCATAGCTTTGACCAGACAGAACAAAGGTCCTTGGAGGTTCTGTGGGTGTTAATTCCTGCATCTGTTTGGGTGTGAGGATACCCCACCCAGTATGTGTAACCACAAAAATTAAAAAATGGCTTCTAAAAAGAAAGGATGGAAGAGTGACAGTCTACCTTATCTTTGCTTCCCCTGAAGGTGTAATAAAGCTGGGCCTAACGTGGTCACTGAGAAAACAGGACAGTGTGCCCTCCTTTCTTTCCACCCTCTCCTTCCTTTTCTTGCTTTCTTTGATCAATAGTCATTTACTAAGCACCTTCTGTACACAAATCATTGTGCCTAATGGAGACTGCAGGGAGATGTGAGCTGAGACTTGGGCAGGGAGGGACATGGTCCCTTCCTTCATGGAGGGTAAGAAGTCTCATCTACCTGATTGACAATACAAGGGGTGGCTTGGCTGGTACAAGGAGAGAGATAAAAGGGAGTTTACTAAGGGGACAGATAAAAGGACATTTCTGTAGTGAGTGGCCGGCAGGGACAGAAGATGGGAAATGGCACAGGTGAAGGACCAACAACTGCAGAGGTGCAGGGCTGGGCCACCTGCTTTGGTGGGAGGTGTGGGTATGTGAAGGGAATAAGCTGACCACCGCGGGCCTCCAGGTGGGTGAGGGGCGGCAGTGGCCATCCTTGTCCAGCCCTCTGGTGAGGAGAGAGAGAGACTTTAGGAGGCAACCTCAGTTCTGTAACCGGGGTCCCAGATAGAACCGTGGAGACTAGGAGAAGCCCACTAAGGCTTCGCCAGCCCCAGCCCTGCCCAGTGAGCGGGAAGGGCCCTTTCCGAGCACAGGCCCCTCACATGCACGTGTGTGCGCGTGCACAGCTCCAGCACCCGCCTGCGCACACGTGTTCGGACACAATGGCTCAAAGGCCAGGCAGCCAGGCAGCCCACTTTGTACTGCTAACAAGAGGACCGTAATTACAGGAAGGGGCAGCCGGGCAGATAAAAGGATACAAAATTTCAACATCTGTTGCCATAAAGGGATAAGGAGAAGTGAAACGCAAAGTATCAGTTTGGTGTCAGCAGGCAGAGAGCCAATTTCAAAGAGTTCAGGGGGACAGAGGGGACAAGAAAGAAAAAGGAAAGGGGTGGGGGAAAAAAGAAAGAAAGAGAAAGAAATTACAGGGTTCCTTAAAGAGGTAAAGAAAAAAGAAAATGAAAAAAGCTGTCAGTAATACTTTCAAAGGAGAAGGCACATACTTAAAGAGGGGCAATTCCCATAATCACCCTGACTGAGGACCAGGCCCCCCGCCCCAGGTGGAGGGTCAGGGGCAGAGACAAAGCCACACCTGGGTGGGATGGGCACTAACGGTGCCCTCAGAGTGGCCCAGCCTGAAGTCAGGACCCCAGTTTTTTCTGCAGACAGAAAGGGGTGTAGCCGGGCACCCTTTGTCATTCCAATGCTGTAGGATGCCATGACGTGTATCTCCCATGTTCAGTCCAGGGTTCCAAGATAAGTTCCAGGCCACATGTTGGCCAACAGGGTGACCCTATGAATGCTCTAAGGGTCAACATCTCCAGCCACAGCGGGGAGGATCAGGGAGTGCCTCGTGGTAGAGGTCTATTCATGCTAAAAAATGAGCAGTGTTTCAGTAGGCAGAGAGAGGGTATTTCAGGCACAGGGGTCAGGTAGTAAAGCAAAAGCCCAAGGGGAAAATACATGGTGTCTGTCACAATATGTGAGAAGCTTCTCTGCCCCTGCCTCTGTTGAGAAAGAGGAGACTTAGGGGCTTTAGGATGGAAATGGAGGGAGTCATGGGGCACCAAGGATGATGCTGGCCAGAAGGGGAAGGGGAGATGAGGTGGGATTATGCAGGGGTGTGAGTCACACACATACTGAGCAGTGCACTACCTAGCCAAGGACTGAAACCCTCAGTGCCCTAGGAGGAGCCAAGTCACCAAAACCCACCCCTCCTTTCTTCCTTACCCAGCAGTTCCTGGCTGGCTTGGAGCTACAGCTGGCCCCCTTCGGAAATCTCCAGAGCTGAGTGAGACCTCAGGCTTCTCCATCCTGGTGCCCACGTCCCCATTGCCTCATCTCAAGGCACCAAGGCTAGATCCAGCTCAAATGCACCTTGGTAAGGGCAGAGCCAGGAGAAGATCTGTGTGTGATGTCAGGCCAGTCAGAACCCCTACCCACCCCAGGGTCTTCCAGCAGCAGGAGGTGTGCCCCACACAGACACCACCATTCCTAGGGCAGAGCCAAGGGCCCTGAGCAAATGCAGACAGAGAACACTAGGTGGGCCTTCATTTCTCCAGACTCAAGGTCAGGAACAGGATGACTCTGGCACAGTTCCGCAGGGCCTAACTAGGGATACCTCAGTGGCGGGTGAGTAGCAGGGTCAAGACAGAGCCCCTGGGGGCCAGGGATGGCCTGCACACCATCAACCCTTGGAAAGAGGAACACTGGCACATCCACACTGGGGGAAGGACTCTTATCTTTCTTCCCATCTGGTTTACACAGGTTAGAAATCTCCTGCCGCTGGGCCCAGCCCATGGTCCACAGCTCTGAGAGAGAGGCAGGAGAGGAAGAAGAGTGGGGGACAGCCAAGCTCCCTGCCATCCAGGCAATGTCTTGGTGCCCACGGCCGCTCTCAGACCGGTGTGCTCCAGCTAGCACCTCGCTTCCTCACCCCGCCAGAGCGAGAACAGGCTCTAGGAATCCTGAGGCACAGAGGGCTTGAGGGAGCCAGGATGACCTTGAAAGAGGTCCTCAGACACCGAAAAGCAGCTGAGGCTGCCTGAGGACCCATAGCTGAGGCACAGATGGAGGAGGGCCCTCTGGTGCCCAGCAGGTGCCTATGCCTCCAAGGCGTGTCCCAGCCCCCACCACTACCCTGAGGGCAGCCTCTGGAGGGGCCATGCTCTGAGCAAAACTGCCCTCCAGTGCTCCTCCCCCAAGGCTGAGCACACACATAAAAGAGAAAATACCGGCCCTCCTCAGGTTTCAGCGGTGACAGGTTAAAAGCAAAGAATCCACCCAGCACTGAGCACCGCCCCGCCACCGGAGTTCTGCCTGCGATGCTGCTCCACCTTCCAGATTGGCCTGTCAGTCAGGCTTTGGCATTATTGAAAGATCAAACTCTGTCCTGCCTGTTTATTACCTTAATCCTATTTTCTACATGGCTTTATTATCTGCTTGGGCTTCTTTGGGAAAGACAGCTACAGACAGTCGTTCTGTCCATCCATTTCCTCCCACCAAAAGTGGATGCCTCCATCAGGGCATCTTCCCCCTCAGTCCCCGCACCACTGGTCCTCAAGCTTCCCTGAGGACGGAAGAGGTGTTCAAGTAAGGCCTGGCTCCTCAATGGTAAGGAAAGGAGTCTGGGAGCCAGAGGGCAGACAGGTGAAGCCAAGCAATGCCCAGGGCAGCCTTGCCTCAGGCTGGCCAGAGGGTGCAGGGGTATTTGTTGTCTGGCTCCAGTGAGAACTGAGGCCATAGCTGTTTTGTACCCATTCTCACTTGGGTCCTTTCTGGGTTCTATACAGGCCAGTGTTTAGTGTTAGTGAGGTCTAGGGGTTTCATAAGAGGATGCTGTTGAAGGAGCTGGTACCTTAGAACTCCATTCTGACCGCTAATCTCTGCCCCAACATACCCCCACCAAGGCAACCACAGGCAGAAGAATCCATTCAAAGGTTACTCAGCCTTCCAGATACAGCTGGACCACAGCGGGGTGGCACACACCCTCACTGCCCCAACCTGTCTGCCATCCCAGGCCTGGGTCAGTACTGATGCCAAGCATACCCAACAACGTGACTAAATAAAACTGACTTTCAGCAGAAATGGCTATCTCTGTGAACTCATCAGTGAAAAAGCAAACTATCTAGTTAGAAACAGGCAAACATGAGCAGACATTTCACCAAAGAGAATATATGGAAGGCAAATAAGCACATGAAAAGATGTTCAACATCATTAGCTACTAGGGAAATTTGAATCAAAACTACAAATAACACATCCATTAAAATAACTCAAATAAAAAACAGTGACACTACCAGATGCTGTTGAAAATGTGCAGAAACTAGATCTCTCAGACACTAGAGTCAGAATATAAAGTGGTAAGATACTGAAAACAGGTTGGCAGGTAAAAAAAACTAAGCACATACTTACCAAATGACCCAGCAATTGTTTTCCCAGGCAGTAATTTAAAAAAACTGAGAACGTGTGCCCACACAAAAGCCTATACACAAATGTTCAACAGTCAAAAAACAGAACAGCCCAAATGCTCTTCCCTGGGGGAATGCTGATTGATGGGGAAAGAAACTTTGGTATATGCACGCCAGGGAATACTACTGAGCAAGAAGGACGAGAGCGCTACTGACGCATGCAGCAACTTCTGCGACTCTCAAGGGAATTATGCAGCACAAAGGGGAAAACCTCCAAAGATTACAAATTACATCTGTACTACATACATTATTTCATTTATATAATACCTTCAAAATAACAAAATGATAGAGATGAAGAACACCTAACTGGTTGCCAGGGGTTAGGAGCAAGAGGGAGGGGCAGAGGATGCGTGCAGCTATAAAGGTGTATAGGAGGGGTCTTTGTGCTGATGGAACAGCACAGTTCTGTATCTTTATTGTGGCAGTAGTTACATGATTCTACACATGGGATAAAACTGCAAAGAAATTTATACTCACAAAATAAGTATAATCAGATAAAGGTCTGCAGACTGTACCAACTATATCTACCAACTTGCTAGGTTTGATATTATGTAAGATGTTACACAGGTACCTTGCCTTCCTACTTTTGTAACTTCCTATTAATCTATAATTATCTCAAATGAAAAGCTTAAAATTAAAAAAAAAAACAAAAAACAGAGTAGCAGGTAATCAGATAGGAATGTGTCAAGCCTGCCAAGGCAGAGAACTGTAAATAAAACCTGGGTGTATTTTAACTGTTCTTTATTGTTCTTCTTAGGAATCTGTGGGCACTTCCAAAATTCCTTTATTTTAGAAAAATCATCTCTGAGGATAGATAAAATTTTTTAGAGCCACATAGTCAGGCACTTCTTAGAGAAGAAGTATCATAAATCCAAACTGTTATCATAAGTTCTACATAAAATTAGGTACCTATTATAAATTACTCCAACAGTTTCCATAAGCTAACAATTGATCCTATGTGAGAAGGTGACACAGTGGAGCCTGTCGGGTTGTGGGGCAGGGTCCTTCCAACCTCCTCCTGTACCACTCGGGCAACTGAAATGGGCTGGCTTGGGTAGCTCTTTCCTTGGCCTCCCAGCTGCTCCAGCTCCACCCACCCTGGAAGCCATGGTGGGCTCAGGAATCTCTTACCTGTTGAGGTCCCAGATTCTTAAGGGTGAGAAGTGCCCACAACAAGCCGTCCCTGTCACAAAGGAGCTGCCAAACAAAAGGAGAGCAGAGTCAGGTCTGGCTTGTCAGAACTTGTGGCGGAAATGGCTACACAATTGGAAGCGCTGTGCTCATTCTCCAGGGCACCATGGGGTTAAGCCAGGATGAGAGAAGCAGCCCGAGAGCCATCAGAGAAGTGGGAAACCATATGCAATCAGAGTGATGGCTGTAACCTCCCAGAGCTGCTTGGCCAGAGGAGCCAGGGGTTCAATGGCAGCTGAGTTTGCTGCTCAGACCTGGTTGGGTGATCTCTGCCCACCATAAGAATGGATCTCTAAATGTGCAACTGAGGCCAAGGGAGAGCAAGCCTGCTGGTCTTCAGTTATATGAACACAAACTTCATGATGCCACACGAGTAATTGTCTCCCTGTAACAGGTTGTTGGGCGCTGGAAGCTGCTGCCCTGGTCAGAGGTGAGGGAGGCTGTGCGGCTTTACTGAAGGTTTTAAGACCTGGGGAATATGGCAACGTGATACAAGCACAGAGCAGGCATAAAGGCACCAAAGTGAGAAAAGGCCAGCGATGAAAGGCAGGTGATAGCATGAAAAGGTGAGTGTGGGAGACCAGGGAGTGTGAGGGCTAGGCAGTCAGGACTGCCGTGGGAGTGGGATGAAAGTCAGAGTTTAGAGGACAATGACAGACATTGCCAAGAGGCAAGAGAGAAGGAATACTCTGACCATACTACTCATACTTAAGAGCCTCTCTTAAACCCCTAAGAAGCTCAACATATATAATTTGCAGTTTCATTTTAAATGGAGGCCCAAACCCAGTGAGAAGAATCCATTCAATGAGCCAGGCTGGCCACAGTACTAGGACTAGAACTTGAACCCATGTGCCAGACCACTCCTTTGTCAGAGGATTTGGAAGGTGTTGGGAGGGGGAGCCTGCAGGAACCCTGGGCTTGAAAATCTAAACTGGAACAAGAGAGCTGAAAGCAGTTATGTCACTTAGGAGCCCTGGGGCAGGGAGGGGCCATGTCCCTACATGTCTGGGCTCGGAGGGAGAGACTGGACATATTAATGACACGTTAGCACTGTGGGGCAGCAGCCTATTGGCCCTGGCCCTGCCCAGCACCTGTGGCTCTCTGATCCCAAGCATGTCAGTGGGGAGATGGATTTCCGCAGTTGGGGCTCTGAGAAGCCGATGGCTTTGGCTTGGTGGGGGGTTGGCCTGCTAGCTGCTGATAGAGGAGATGTTAGGGCAGGCACTGGGCAAGCCACTGATTTACAATCAAAATTGCAGGGCAGGGGTTTGTGTTTCAACCCGAGGCAGACAAAAAGGCCACATAAACCACCTTGGACCATCCATGCCTCAAATCAAGACTTCTCTAGGGACATGCTCAGTCTTCCCAGCCTCCTATCAACCTATAGGCATGCCAGGAGCCACTAAACTAGAATGGTATTCTAAAACAGTCACTCTGTCATGCTCCAGGTGACACCCAGCCTGGCATGCAGCCACTGGACACTAAAGGCCCAAACTACAAAGCCAGGAGGTGTCATCCGCACTTCCCTCTCCTACCCACATTTCTCTCTTGAGAGCAATCCAGTAATAACTGGCAAAGCTAATTACCTTGGGTTGGAAACATAATAGCCCTTAGAAATCATTCATGCACGCAATGGGGCTCTCCAGACTTTTGAGAAGTAGGGAGCCAGGTGAGGGGCACCAGCACAGACACACAGCCTCTTAAGGAGGCCTGAGGCCTCTGACTGGCCACAGGCCTAAATCAGCATCAAGGTAAGTCAATGGAGAAGGAGAGGAGGCGCCTCCACAGCTCTGACTTCCCAGCAGCGATGGGAACCCCTGCCCCTGGATTCCTGTCCTCTATTCCTGCCCACCCACCCCTGACCCTCACCTTTTGCCTCCAGGAGGAATGCCTCTCACCTTCATGTCCATAAGGACCTTTCTTAACTGCCTGGATATAACAACTGTGAACATTTCTTTCCAAAAGCTGCCCTTTTCCCTTGCTTAACCATGTAAAGCAGGAAGGAGATAGAGGAGGGAGAGTAGAGAGTCCCTCTGGCATTTATGAGGGCCTAAGAGTTTAATCAAATTTAACACTCAGTCAAAACAAAACAAAAACAACCATGTAAGCAGCAGTTAAGCAGATTTGGAGCCAGGTCCTGCTTGGAACGTTCACCAAGATTCACATCCAAACCACAGGGACTGTCAGCCCCCCGAGGGACAGGGACGGCCAGCCCTACTCAACAGGCAGAAGCAGGACCTGCTGGCTGCTCAGCAGCCTGACAGGCCTTCCTCTTGAGTCCAGCCACACCCTGACCTCGCCTGCATGAGACAAACGGCATTTGAGGGGCTGGCTTCCTACTTTGTTTTGAGATCAGGGCTGTCTGGTGGCTCGCGTGTATTCTAGCGACCAGCACAGTGTGTGGTGCCAAAGAGATGCCCAGAACAAATCCACAGACTTCAACTGAAAGGGCCTTCCAGAGTCTACAGCCAACACAGCAGAGGAAGCTAGTCATAGGAGCTGTGAAGGGGGTCCCTCTGCTTCTTAGAGGACTAATTCCCAGATCTCCAAGCTCAGACCTGAATAACACATGACACAGTGTTGGTACAGTGAAGTTGTACAGTGAAGCACAACCAGATAACAGATGAGAAGAAAGGAGCATGACAAGGCTATATATTGTCACTCTGTTTATTACATTATATGCAGAGTACATAATGCAAAATGCCAGGCTGGATGACTCACAAGCTGGAATCAAGATTGCCTGCAAAAATACCAACAACCTCAGATATGCAGATGATACCACTCTAATGGCAGAAAGTGAAGAACTAAAGAGCTTCTTGATGAGGGTAAAAGAGGACAGTGAAAAAGCTGGCTTAAAACTCAACATTCAAAAGACTAAGTTCATGGCATCTGGTCCCATCAGTTCATGGCAAATAGATGGAGAAAAAGTGGAAACAGTGACAGATTTTATTTTCTCGGACTCCAAAATCACTGCAGACAGTGATTGTAGCCATGAAATTAGAAGATGCTTGCACCTTGGAAGGAAAGCTATGACAAACCTAGACGGCGTGTTAAAAAGCAAAGACATCGCTTTGCCAACAAAGGTTCATATAGTCAAAGCTGTGGTTTTTCCAGTAGTCATGTATGGATTTAAGAGTTGGACCATATGGCTGAGTGCCAAAGAATTGATGCCTTTGAATTGTGGTGCTGGAGAAAACTGTTGGGAGTCCCTTGGACTGCAAGGAGATCAAACCAGTCAATCTTAAAGGAAATCAATCCTGAATATTCATTGGAAGGACTGATTCTGAAGCTCCAATACTTTGGCCACCTGATGTGAAGAGCCAACTCAATAGAAAAGAACGCTGGGAAAGATTGAAAGCAAAAGGAGAAGAGGTCGGCAGAGGATAACATGGTTAGGTAGCATCACCAACTCAATGGACATGAATCTGAGAAAACTCCAGGAGACAGTGAAGGACAGGGAAGCCTGGCATGCTACAGTCCATGGGGTCACAAAGAGGCAGACACAGCTTAGCAACTGAACAATAACAATAACCAGCAATACCTAAAAATGTCAGCACACACATGCTCTTACACAAATGCATATACTCTCTCACCCTGAGGGTCTAAAAGTCATTCTGACTCCACAAACTCTTCTCTTTTTGGACCAGAAAGTCCTTATCAGAAGCTAGCCTTCTACAATTTCTCATCCACTCTATAAAGTCGCACCCTGCCCAGATGCCCAAGCTACCTTACTGGCCCCCTGGTCCCAACTTAGGAAAACCTGGCCTCACAGAGATCATCCATAGGCCCAAGAAGAAGACATAAGAGCCCTCACATCAGAGAGACCAAGAGAGTTGGGAGTTCTGGTAGTCAAGTTGAGGAATAGAAAATAACAAAATACAGAAGAGAGGAGAGGAAAGTATGAAGGAAAATCAGTCGGGTGCAGGCAGGGTGCTGCCTCTGCCTTAGTCTGGCCGCTCTTCACTGCCCTAGGAAGTGACTGAGCGTTTGCTGTGTGCCTGAGTCCGCAAACAAAGCCTCCAAAGCACCACTCTGCCTGCTCCTGGCCTGAGAGACGAGGACACTGAGACACCGAGAAGTGACAGACTTGACCTCGCTCACACATGGAGCGATCAGTGGGGCCAGAATCTGAACCCAGTTAGTCTTAATTCCAGAGCCCAAGTGAGTTTACACCCTGTGCCCCTAAGTTCTTTCCCCAGCACCTAGGATAATGCCTGCCACATACTGACAACTCAAATGCTTACTGAATGAACGAATGGACAAGTGAACAAATGACTCCACCTGGGAGAAGAAAGGAGAGACGGAGGGGCTCCGAGGAGGGGCAGCAGAAGGGTGTGCTCGGCAGCTGTGCCCCGTGGCTGGCCTGGAGCTGCCCAGCTGGCCCAGGCCCCAGCCGCCCCTGCGCTGGGCTGACACACTTTGGCAAGGGAGGCCACCAGAGCTGTCACATCATTCACCAACATGCCCATCAAGTGTATTCAGTTCTCTTCAACCCGCATTGGCATTTTAATTACTGTTGGGTAAACTAATTTGTACAAATGAAGGCCGGGCTGCCTAATAGAATATGCAAGCTCTCTGACCTCTGACAGGCACTGACACGAGATACAAAGGCCGCCGAGGAAGGCTTTTTATCTGAGCCTTATTACTCTCTATTACTCCAATTAGTCAGGCTCCAGTGCTCCTAATTGGAGGAAAAATTGCAATTAAATCAATTTTTGATGGGCTGCAAGTGGGCTCCCGAACCGCCCTGCTTGTGAAACACTGATATTATAGCAGCAAAGGTCACAGGCTTCATCGGCACCTGGGTGCCCCCCGATTTCCCCTGGCCCCCTCCTAAAACGCCTCAAGGAAACCCCTGCCCCTCCATCAGCTCGGCCAGCAAGGGTGGGAAGAGGGGAGTCATTAGAACATGTCAGGTCTCATTGCTGCTGCCGCCATCTGCTAACCTGCGCCATGGACATCATTATAGCGGCTAAGTCCCAAAGCATGAATGCAGTGCGAAGGTCACACAAACTCATCGGGTGAGGCTGGGCCAGAAGCAGAAGTGCAGCGACAGCACTGTGAGGGAGGGACCAGCGGAGTGGGGACAGGAGGCCAACAGAAGCCAGGAAGAGGACAGACATAGTCCTGGGCAGGCGAAGGGTGAGGCAGCCAGATCCCAAGATCCAGTCAACAGGACACCCCAGGGGAAGGGAAATAGATGTATTTAGGAGGGAACAAAAAAGAGAGACAAAGAAATCTTGTTCTCATCAGCAAACATCCACCTTGCAGTAGGGGTACATACACCTGAATGCTCTATAGACCAGAAGGCTGAGAGTCCCATCAGTGATGGGGTCAGAAGTACAACATGAGGCCTACCATCTATAGCAGTGCCTGCCTGTAAAGGCTGGGGAGGGAGTGCCCAGAACTAAAGCTTAACCACAGAGGAAAAGGTAAACACAACTTCGTTCACCAAACTAAAGGATAACAAGACCAAGACGCCTCTCTGAAACTTGAATGAGTAAAGTTTAAGGCAAATGAAAAGAAGGTCCATTTCACATAGCATCTGGCATACCATTACCTCAAAGAGATGGCGCAGACAGAAAACAAAAACTCAAAAGAAGGTTAGCCAACTTCACGGGTGATTGAACCAAAATGGATTAACAGGGAAAGAAGGATGTGCCTTGTCTTCAAGGGGTCAAGACCAAAAATATGTTGAATAAATGCTGGTCTATCTACTTAATGGAATATTAAACAGACGTTTAAAATGATATTCCCAAAGAATATAAACAAGATGTTTTATAAGAAAAAAAAAAGAGTAGGGTACGAGCAGCATTAATGGAACTATTTTAAAACAGCTTGAGTGGGGAAGTTAAACACAACTTTGTTGATCAAACTAACGAATAATAAAACATGATTTTTAATTACAAAAGAGGGAAGCATACACAATGGGAGAAAGGTCAGTCTCTTCAATAAACAGTGTTGAGAAAATTGGAGAGCCACTTGCAAGAGAATGAAACAACTATCTTATACTGTACACAAAAATTAACTCAAAATGGATTAAAGACTTGAATGTAAGACCTGAAACCATAAAACTCCTAAAAGAAAACATAGTAGTAAGCACCTTGACACCACTCTTGGCAATGATTTTTTTTGTATCTGACTTCAAAACAAAAGCAACAAAAGCAAAAATAAACAAGTGGGAGCACATCAAGCTAAGAGACTTCCTCAAAACAAAGAAAATCATCAACAAAATGAAAAGGCAACCTACTGAATAGGAGAAAGTATTTGTAAAGCATATATGCAACAAGGGGCTAATATCCAAAATACATAAAGAACTCACACAACCCAATTGCAGAAAGCCAAACAATCTGATTAGAAAATGGGCAGAGGACCTGAACAGACATTTTCCCAAAGAAGACACAGAGATAGCTAGCAGGCACATGAAAAGATTCTAAACACTGCTAATCATCAGGGAAAATGCAGATCCAAACCACAATGAGATCACCTCACATCTGTTAGAATGGCTGTCATCAAAAAGACAAGAGATAGCCACTGCTGGAGAAGATGTGAAGAAAAGGGAACCCTCATGCGCTGTTGGTGGGAATGTAAATTGGTGTAGCCACTATGGAAAACAATGTGAAGTTTCCTCAAAAAAGTGAAAAATAGAACTACCATTTGTTGTTCAGTTGCTAAGTCATGTCTGACTCTGCAACCCCATGGGCTGTAGGATGCCAGGCCTCCCTGTCCCTCACTATTTCGCAGAGTTTGCTCAAGTTCATGTCCATTGAACTGGTGATGCCATCCAACCATTTCATCCTCTGCCTCCCTCTTCTCCTTTTGCCTTCAATCTTTCCCAGCATCAGAGTCTTTTCCAATGAGGTGCCTGTGGCCACAGTATTTGCATTAGGTGGCCAAAGTATTGGAGCTTCAGCTTCAGCATCAGTCCTTTCACTGAATATTCAGGGTTGGTTTCCTTTAAGATTGACTGGTTTGATCTCCTTGAAGTCCAAAGACTCTGAAGAGTCTTCTCCAACACCACAATTCGAAAGCATCAATTCTTCGGCACTTAGCCTTCTTACGGTCCAACCCTCATATCTGTACATGACTACTGGAAAGACTATAGCTTTGACTATATAGACTTTCGTTGGCAAAGTGATGTCTTTGCTTTTTAATATGCTGTCTAGGTTTGCCATAGCTTTCCTTCCAAGAAACAAATGTCTTCTGATTTAACGGCTGCAGTGACCATCTGCAGTGATTTTAGAGCCCCAAAAGAGAAAATCTGTCACTGCTTCTACTTTCTCCCCTTCTATTTGCTATGAAGTGATGGGACCAGATGCCATGATCTTCATTTTTTTAAATGTTGAGTTTTAAGCCAGCTTTCACTGTCCTCTTTCACCCTCATCAAGGGGCTCTTTAGTTCCTCTTCACTTTCTGCCATTAGAGTGTTATCATCTGCATATATGAGGTTGTTGATCTTTTTCCTGGCAATCTTGATTCCAGCTTCTGAGTCATCCACCCCGGCATTTCACATTATGTACTCTGCATATAATTTAAATAAACAGGGTGACAATATACACTCTTGCCATACTCCTTTCCCAATTTTGAACCAGTCAGTTGTTCTGTGTAAGGTTCTAACTGTTGCTTCTTGACCTGCATACAGGTTTCTCAGGAGACAGATAAGGTGGTCTGGTATTCCCATCTCTTTAAGAATTTTCCACAGTTTGTTTTGATTTACACAGTGAAAGGCTTTTATGTAGTCAATGAAACAGAAGTAGAAATTTTTCTGGAATTCCCTTGCTTTCTCTATGATCCAATGAATGCTGGCAATTTGATCTCTGGTTCCTCTGCCTTTTCTAAACCCAGCTTGTACATCTGGAATTTCTCAATTCAAGTACTGCTGAAGCCTAGCTTGAAGGAAGAACTACCACATGATCAAGTAATTCCACTTCTGAGTATTTGTTTTTTAAAAAATAATAATAATTTGAAAAGATATATGCACCCCCACGCTCACTGGAGCCTTATTTAAAATAGCCAAGATATGGAAACAACCTAAGTGTACACTGGTGGATGAATGGATAAAAAGATGTGGTGTGCATATATATAATGGAATACCACTCAGTCAGAAAAAAGTATGGAATCTTACCATTTGGGGCTTCCCTGGTGGTTCAGACAGTAAAGAATCTGCCTGCAATGCAAGAGACTCATGTTTGATCCCTGGATTGGGAAGATCCCCTGGGATTGGGAAGAGGGCATGGCAACTTACTCTAGTATTCTTGCCTAGAGAATACCATGGGCAGAAGAGCCTGAGAGGCTAGAGTCCATAGGGTTCCAAAGAGTCAGACATGACTGAGAGACTAATACCCACTTGCCATTTGTGATATAGACAGGCCTTAAGGCATCAGGCTAAGTGACACAGGTAAGACAGAGAGAGACTAATACTATATGATTTTACTTGTATGTGTAATATAAGAAAGAACAAAATGAATCAAAACAAATGAAAAACCAAGTTCACAGATACAAAGAACAGACTGGCAGTTGCCAAAGGGAAGGAGGTAGGGGACAGGAGAAATGGAACAAGGGAGTCAAAAGGTACAAACTTCCAGTTATAAAATAGATAAAGTATGAGGATGTAATATACAGCATGATGGCTACAGTTAATAATACTGTGTGGCATATCTGAAAGCTGCTAAGAGAGTAAATCTTAAAAGTTCTCATCAAGAAAAAAATGATCATTAACTATGTAAGGTGATGCATGGTAACTAGACTTATGATAGAGATCATTTTGCACTGCATTCAAATATCAAACCATTATGTTGTATATGTGAAACTAATATAACGTTATACTTCAACTTTTAAAAAAACAGCCTGTGAATAGAAAAAGAAGGAGTGGAATGAAACTCACTAAAATGCTTCAAGTGACTGCATATGGGCAACAGAGTAATTAGCAATTCTTTCTTCTTTTAAATTTTATTTTATAAATCTTCTTTAACGAGTATGTGCTACTTTTTAAAGGGAAAAGTGTATTATTTACATCTTATAAGAGAAAACACAACATAACTGAACATTCCTGCCCACTGACTCATGGCCAAAAACAAGTGGACCCAATAATGGGCTACCTGCTGAGACAGGTGTCAGCAGCGGCGGCCCTGCACACCTGGGGCTGAAGCTGTGGGACCGGTCAGTGGCCCAAGGCTAGGACAGAAAGCCACAGGCCAGCAGGGAGGGCCTCCTCTAGCCCCTTTCTCCCAACTCAGCCCTGGCCAGTAGAGAGCAAGCCTGGCCCTGACTCCCACCATGGGCAGAGGCCTGGAACACCTGTCCTGTCTTGTGTGTCTCTCCTCTCTCTCACACACACACACCTCAGGCCCCTCTCAGCCCATGTGCATCCGAATAGGATGGTCCAAGTAAGCCACCTAGGTCAGGCTCTGCAAAGTGTCCAGGGGCTGGGGCTCCCCAGGCTCACCCTCCTGATAAAGACTCTAACAAAAGCAACAGAGCAGGCTTTCTGCTTTCCCACAGAGGAAATTCCTCTATGGAAACACATAATGCTCATTTTCCATTTTAACTGGTGGTAAAAGGGCAGCCTGGCCAAGGATATAAGACCCTGGCCCAGGCTAAACAAGAGGAGGCTTGAGGTATAGAGGCTGCTCTTCCCAAATGCACCAATTCCACTCAAGAAACAGAAATTTACAAACTTGAGCAATGGAAGGGCAGAATTAACAGAAAAAATTAACTACATCAAAAGACTCACAGTACAACGGAATAACATACATTCAATCTACTGAATTTATTAACAAGACACATTGGAGATGTTTCTACAGTCTATTTTCTATCTGTACAGCCTCTAAACAAAAGCTTCGTCCACCCTCAAGAAGAAACGGCACTATATTCCAGTGCTAAAGGAAAAACTGACCGGGTCAGACTTCCTGAGAAATGATGAATATTGATCCACAAAACTATGTACCTAACAAGAGACATGAAAAAAGACATACACGTGGTCGTTATTTGTGGACACTAAAACTGTTTACCTAGAAAATCCAAAAGATTCAACTAAAAGTACTGCAAGCAATTTCAGATGGCTTGAGGTGGATGGCACACTGTGTGTGACAGCGGAAAGGAGAGTGGGGGGCTTCCCTGGTGGTCCAGGGGCTGAGACTCTACAACTCCAATGCAGGGGGCCAGTTCCATCCCTGGTCAGGGGACTAGATCCCACATGCCACAACTAAGAATTCACATGCTGCAACTAAGGATCTTGCATGCCACACAACGAAGAGTGAAGATCTCATGTGCTGCAACTGAGATGCAGTACAGCCAAATAAATACATATTAAAGAGAGAGAGAAAGGAGCGGGGGCTCAGGACTGCTGGCTCTCCCACCTGGTAACCATGGGATCTTGGATGAGCAACTAACTGTGCTCCAAAGCCCAGTTTCTTTAACAATAAAACAGAAATATTAGGACTTACTGAGAAAATTATATGGGATAAGGTGCTTAGAGCAATGTATGGCACACAGTAAATCCCCACAGATGTAAACTATTAGGCACAAGCAATCACCGAACAAAATGAAATTAGAAATCCATTTGCAAAAAAGAATTAAGAAACTGTAAAATAGCCAAGAATAAATCTAACAAAAAAAAAGGCGAAACAGAAAGAAACAAAAAACTAAGACAGCCCCATATGAAAACTCTATTCTATCCTTTACTAATGGACACAATTGCCGAGTGAGTGGAGAGGTGCATCATGTTCCTGGGTGAGAAGCCTCCAACTGTCAGTTCTCCCGTCATTAGCCCATAAATTCAATACAGTCCCATCCAAACAAGATTTTTTACTTAATCAGCTGATTCTAAAATTCATAGGGAAGAGAAAACTTATACAAGAGCTAAGAAATATTTTTACAAGAACAATGAGAAACAAATCACTTGACTAGATATCAATGCTAGAAGAGACAACTAGATCAATGAATCAGAATAAAGAATCCAGAATCATACCCATATATTTGTAGGGAATCAGCAGATCCTAAATGTGGCATTTTAAAGGCAGTGGATGAAGGATGAACTAATCAATAAATGGTAGAGAAACCATAGGACATGCATTTGGCAAAAATAAAATTAGAGCCCTAACTCACAGCAGACATCAATTCCAGATGGACTGAGGACATAAACATTTTTAAAAACTACACAAAAACCCATAAATGTGTTAGAAGAAAATATAGGAAAATAGTTTTACAATCTCGAAGTAGTGAAGGCATTCATAAGACAAAACTCGGAAGCCACAGGGCAGAGATGACAGAACTAATCTTCAAATTACAAAAAACTACCCAACAGCAGACACTGCAAACAACAGGCTGAAAGGAATTACCAAATATATGTAGTAGTCAAAAGATTAATACCCAGAAAATACAAAGATACTCTATAAACCACAGGGGGAAAAAAAACAGATGAATGAGCACAAATTTTCAGTAAGTAATATATAGCAAAAAAATATACCTGCCCAAAAAAATACATGAAGTAATGTTGACCCTCCTAATAATGAAAGAATTGCAAATCAGAAAACAATGAAAAATACCTAGAGCAAATACCTAGAGCATTTACCACACACCAGGTACTATATAATTAATTCATTTAACCCTCAGAACATTCCTACTGGGACTTCCCTGGGGGTCCAGCTGTTAAGACTCCAGGCTTCCACTGCAGGGGGCATGGGTTCCTTCCCCAACTAGAGGAACAAAGATCCAGCATGCCATGCAGGGTGGCAAAAAAAACCCCAACAAACCCACATTCCTACATTTTTGGTGATATTTTTCTAGATATGATAATGGTATTATAATCGTATTTTAAACAATCACTATCTTTTAGACTATCCACTGAAATATTTACTTATATGCCTGATATTTACTACAGAATAATACTGGAGGGCAAAGTGTGTGAGCAATACTGATGAAACAAAATTGGCCAAGAATTGATTATTCTACTTCTGCATGTTTTGAAATTTTCCATAAGAACAAAAAAATTAAGTCACTATGAGGTATGTACTACCATTATCATCCCCCTTTCACAGATGAGGAAATTAAGGAATAGGGAGGTTAAGTAACTCACCAAGTCACATAGCTAGCAGGTGGGAAGACTTGTGATTTGACCTCAGCCAGTTGGGCACCAGAGTCCAGTTCTTAATCACTATTCTATACCCACTACCAGAATTGGATATCCTTTTTTACCCTCCAGAAAAACAAAAAAAAATTTTTAATCTGATATTATACTGATAAGTATTGTACTGATAAGTATAAGAGGAAATACATATGTATATACTGTTTGTGGGTAAGTAATCTGATACAGTCCAAGTGGAGGGCAATTAGGCAGCATCCAAAAACTTTTAAATGTACTTACCCCTCAATCCGGCAACTTTATTCCTAAGTATCTTCCTTAGAAAAATATCTTACTATATGCACAAATAGGCAAGTACACAGATGCTTCCTGAGGCACTATTTGTAATAGCAAACCATTGGAAATAACCTAAGCGTTCATCAATAGCAAGATGGCTAAGTAAACAACGGTGCAACCATATTTTTCTGAATTAGAATGCAGCAGTAAAAAGAATGCATTCTGACAGCAAAGGACCTCTGAGCCACATGGGTCCCAGAGGAAGAATTCAAGTTACAGAATACATGCGTATTGTGAGCCTAAAACTAAGCAAAACCATGTATTTGTGTAAAGATCTGGAGTGACATCTACAGACTTCCTACAAAAAGGAGAAGAATGAGGGGAAGGGCCACAGGAAAAGAACCTTTTTAATATTCTCATATATTTTTATATAATTCTATATAATTTATATATTTTAAAACTTTTTACAAGTGGAACATATTTATATATTACTTATCTAAAAAATAACATAGAAAATAAGAGATTAAAAGGAGGATGATAATAAGAATATTCATTTTGAAGTTGCCTGAAAGGACTGCATATTGCTGGTGCCTGAGTTCAATGTGATTCTGAACCCCAGACAAACACAGTCCCATGGCTCCTTCCTAAACCTGGCTGACGCCCTTTGACAGGGACCATTCACCTGGAGGGCTTCTGAGTGATTAAGGCCTGAAACAGTTGCCTATGAGAATTCCACAGTTTCCTCTCTGCTCTCATATAATAGTATATATCCCCTAAACTTCTGTTTTATAAGCACTTTCTCTGTAGAGAGGTTAACAACCAGTTTCTTCAAGCAGGAGAGCTACTGAACTCTGCTGGGAGCCTATCAGGGGTCAAAGCCATGGCTTACTCCACCTCAGTGCCCTGTACTTACTAGGTACTCAAATGACTAACACTGCTAAGGCTAGCTAAGCACAGAATTATTTCCAGCTTCAAAACAAATCCACTCTCTCCTCTTTCCTCTAGGCAGTCCATTTGTCATCATGGTAGTGGTCAGGCCCAAGGACTGGGTCACCAGGCTGCTAACATCTTCTGGGCTTGAGTGGCCCACGTGGTCTGGTGATTCTTGGGGAGACTAAGGCCAAACAAGCTCTGCTGTTTTGTCAGGGTTCCTGATGAGATAATCATGATGGTGTGATCATTCACCTAGAGCCAGACATCCTGGAATGTGAAGTCAAGTGGGCCTTAGAAAGCATCACTACGAACAAAGCTAGTGGCGGTGATGGAATTCCAGTGGAGCTATTTCAAATCCTGAAAGATGATGCTGTGAAAGTGCTGCACTCAATATGCCAGCAAATTTGGAAAACTCAGCAGTGGTCACAGGACTGCAAAAGGTCAGTTTTTATTCCAATCCCAAAGAAAGGCAATGCCAAAGAATGCTCAAACTACCGCACAATTGCACTCATCTCACACACTAGTAAAGTAATGCTCAAAATTCTCCAAGCCAGGCTTCAGCAATATGTGAACCATGAACTTCCAGATGTTCAAGCTGGTTTTAGAAAAGGCAGAGGACCCAGAGATCAAATTGCCAACATCTGCTGGATCATCGAAAAAGCAAGAGAGTTCCAGAAAAACATCTATTTCTGCTTTATTGACTATGCCAAAGCCTTTGACTGTGTGGATCACAATAAACTGTGGAAAATTCTGAAAGAGATGGGAATACCAGACCACCTGACCTGCCTCTTGAGAAACCTTTATGCAGGTCAGGAAGCAACAGTTAGAACTGGACATGGAACAACAGACTGGTTCCCAATAGGAAAAGGTATACGTCAAGGCTGTATATTGTCACCCTGCTTATTTAACTTATGTGCAGAGTACATCATGAGAAACGCTGGACTGGAAGAAGCACAAGCTGGAATCAAGATTGCCGGGAGAAATATCAATAATCTCAGATATGCAGATGACACCACCCTTATGGCAGAAAGTGAAGAGGAACTCAAAAGCCTCTTGATGAAAGTGAAAGAGGAGAGTGAAAAAGTTGGCTTAGAGCTCAACATTCAGAAAACGAAGATCATGGCATCTGGTCCCATCACTTCATGGGAAATAGATGGGGAAACAGTGGAAACAGTGTCAGACTTTATTTCTTTGGGTTCCAAAATCACTGCAGATGGTGACTGCAGCCATGAAATTAAAAGACGCTTACTCCTTGGAAGAAAAGTTATGACCAACCTAGATAGCATATTCAAAAGCAGATATTTCTTTGCCAACAAAGGTCCGTCTAGTCAAGGCTATGGTTTTTCCAGTGGTCATGTATGGATGTGAGAGTTAGACTGTGAAGAAAGCTGAGTGCCAAAGAATTGATTCTTTTGAACTGTGGTGCTGGAGAAGACTCTTGAGAGTCCCTTGGACTGCAAGGAGATCCAACCAGTCCATTCTGAAGGAGATCAGTCCTGGGTGTTCTTTGGAAGGACTGATGCTGAAGCTGAAACTCCAGTACTTTGGCCACCTCATGTGAAGAGTTGACTCATTGGAAAAGATCCTGATGCTGGGAGGGATAGGGGGCAGGAGGAGAAGGGGACGACAGAGGATGAGATGGCTAGATGGCATCACCGACTCAATGCAGATGAGTTTGGGTGAACTCCAGGAGTTGGTGATGGACAGGGAGGCCTGGTGTGCTGCAATTCATGGGGTCGCAAAGAGTCGGTCACAACTGAGCAACTGAACTGAACTAACTGATGAACATAAGTAGCTGGCATTTGAGTAGGGGGATGAAATGGAAGGAAGATAAGAACCCCTAGAACCAGCTGTGACTCACAGAGAGGAAAACAGAGCTCAACTGGAGAGCTGCACAGATAAACCAGATACCAACTCAACAGTTTCATTTAAAAATCTGATTGTTCCTAAACATGCCCACGTTAACAAACCACAGAGGGACTCTGAAACTTAGACTTACTTCAGATGTAGGCAGGAACATTAAATGTTTATAACACGAAGAGGGATGAGGACAGGTCAAAGAGGACTGTATGGTGTGACCTACAATCATGAGGTCCTATGTCCTTGACCCACGGTCATATTTAAGCCCAGTGATGGCATTCCCTAGAGACTAATTGGCCTGGTTCTTATTTTTATTCTCAACATCACATAAGCACCAATGTGGCATATTTTCATGTGGCAAGCATTAAAATATAATCAAGACCTTCTAGAAAGAGGCTCTCTCAGAGGAATCAAAGGGCAAGAGAGCCCACCCACACTACCTATAACCTGACTGCATGGCATTTCTCATCCCCTGGCCTCATAACTCTGATAGAGCTTAAAATGAAAGAGGCCCTAATGACTTTCCAAAGAGAGGCCCACAGTGACATTAAGTAAGCTGAAAAAAAGGGAGGCAGAGTGTGCGAGTGTTGATTTATGGATTCACCACTACCATCTGCATCCTTGGACCACTTCTATTCCATCAAAAACAGAGAGGAGAAGCAGAGATGAAGCTCTATACTCCTCCACCTAGCCTGATTGCTGTGGCATTTTCCACCATTACCCCGAAGGCCACTGGTGATGGAGGAGTGGTCAAGGAGTGGGAAGGGCATTTTACTTCTATCATGGAGGTGGAGAGACCAGTATCATAAACTATACACAACAGCGCTATAGAAACGGGATCCATGAAAAGAAGAAAGGAGAGGACTATGTCTATGTACACAAGAGGAAAAACTGATTCCTCAAGAAAGTCTCTATTGTAGAGGAGGTACACCAGTAAACCCTGGTGTGCAGATTTAAGCAATAATTCTCATGTCAACTCCTTCCCTGTGATGAGAGACACCAAGGGCCCCAGAGTCCTCAGGCTGGCACAGACTGAGGCTTACTGTACAGGGGGAAGTGGAAATATTACACAGCTAGAGATAGGAGACAGAGAAGGCAATGGCACCCCACTCCAGTACTCTTGCCTGGAAAATCCCATGGACGGAGGAGCCTGGTGGGCTGCAGTCCATGGGATCGCTGTGAGTTGGACATGACTGAGCGACTTCACTTTCACTTTTCACTTTCCTGCACTGGAGAAGGAAATGGCAATCCACTCCAGTGTTCTTGCCTGGAGAATCCCAGGGACGGGGGAGCCTGGTGGGCTGCTGTCTACGGGGTCGCACAGAGTCGGACATGACTGAAGCAACTTAGCAGCAGCAGAGATAGGAGAAAAGTAAGAATACTGAGGTCTTTCTCTGCAAGTCTTTCATTACAGGGCTTCTCAGGAAGGTGAAATCCCAAAGGACTTCCTTGTTTCCAGATTAGTGGGCAGCACCAGGAATCTTGACCTTGAACTTTGTTCCTCTCCAAGATTTCCTGCCCTCTAGACAACGGCACTGAGGAGGAGAGAGGCGGGAGTCTGTGTGCTCCATTCTGTTCTGCTGAAGTCCTGGAGTCTATCTGGCCGCCTGCTAGTCGTTCTCTCTCGGAGGCGGCCCAGTCAGGTCTGTGCCATCCCAGGACTTGGCTCCCATCTCTCTCTGCCCCACTGGAAGGGTCCTGGGCCACTGCACATTTGTCCAACCTCATGTGTCTGCAGTCCGGTTTTTTCCCCCACGAATACATGAGAAAAGTGGCAGACTTTTCTAAGGACACCATCAACAGCTTACAGAGGGAGGAACGTCTAATCAGCAGAGCAGTAATGAAGTGAGCAAGAGGAGGTGAAAGCCAATAACGCCACAGTTCCCTCCAGACTGACTGTGAGAGCTGGCGGCCAAGGTGCTGAGCTGCTACCATCCACATACACGCTAGTGCCATCACCTAGACATTTGGGACGGGCAGTCAAGGAGTAGTTTGCCCTTTATGAAAACAGCAGACACTGACTGCTCTGTCTGCCCTGTATGCTCCTTCCACACAGCTGATTCCTAGACTTCCCATATTCTTACATAATCTCCCTCCCTGGCCAGTTAACTGGTCAAAGGGTAGACAGCTGACCCAAGCAGGGCCTGTGAGATTTCTGGATGTCAGTCCCTCTCCATGACTTAATCCATGAGCTGCCAAACTCAGGAGCTCTTGGCAGCCTCTGGAATAAGCTGGTCAACTGGGAAAAGGAAAGGAGCTGCGGTCCAAGCAGAAACAGAGATGAGCACTAGAGGCATAAGTCCTGGCAGACTGTGGGCTCTGGGTCCAGGACTCCCGATGCTGGACTCGTGCTCTTCCTTTACTTGATTGTTCAGCTTTGCCCTTGGATTTATGAGCCAAACATTTCCAGTTTTATTCAAGTTAATGTGAATTTGGTTTCTGTCACTTACAACCAATTTGTCCTGACTGCTGTAGAACTTCAATTCAGTAGCCACTGGGCTTCTCACCCACCTGAATGTCCTCACTGACAAATAAGCAAAGGGCTTTGCCAGGCATCTGCTGGACACCTTGAGGTCTAGCTAAGAAGAGATGCCTCATCCATGAAATCAATAGCTGGCAGGCCTGCTATGAGAGCAGATGACCAGGGCAATATGGTCTGGCCTCGAACTTCACAAAGGGGATGATGTGTTTTCCTACATTTAGGCCCAAAGAGAGTGCCAGGGAAAAAAATTCTACACTCCATGCAGAGGTGGGTGGGGAGACTGTCTGCACGACAGCAGATAACAAGGATACTGCTTGAGGCAGGGGGTTACAGTTTCTAAGGAAGAAAGCCCTATCTTCAGAGACTGGGCCTCTGGGGTTTCTTTTTACAAACTGATGAGAGTAAAAATTCTGTTGGAAACCACAAGGCTCACTTTGCCAGGACAGAGTCTAGGCCACTCTCAGACCCTTCCATTTTCAACAACTATGGGGCCAGGAGTCTGAGAAATAAGCAATCTAACAATACTTTCCCGGCACTTATCTGACTATAAAGACACACAAAATGACTGAAATAGTGATGAAAATATAGGAGTCAATTTTACTATTTTCTTTGTGTATGTTTGAAATTTTGAAAGTTAAAAAATATACACACCCTTAATTAAAACTTTGAAACCACCAGCAATTCCTTTGTTACAACTTTTTAAAATCCCTTTCCCATCTTGACCCAGGACCAGTAGTCCTAAAACTAAGGGGAAAATAAATCTGACCCTAAGAGCAATCTCATATATTCCACTGTTAAATCCCTCTGAGTAACAAATTCCAAAAAATGAAGAAGGAACCAAGCAGAAAACTCACACATGTAAAATTAAACCCACATATACCTAAAGTAGTCCTCCTAAAACTCTTTTTTTCTTCTGTCCATGCCACACAGCATGTGGGATCTTAGTTCCTTAACCAAGAACTGAACCCATGACCCCTGCAGTGGAAGCTCAGAGTCCTAACCACAGGGGCCACCAGGGAATTCCCCCTCTCACTCTTTTTAATGAAGCTAGCCCTAGGTTTAGAAAGACATTTGAAGTCATTAGTCAGAAATTACATATCAGGAAACCAAAGCCCATTCATGGTCAACCACATTCTGGAGCATGAAATAATAAATGATATCATATGTTGTATAAAAATGTTATAAACATCACTAAATATTGCATGAACAGACACATATGTGCACGTTTATGTGTATCTGTATCTATCTATTTAACTCTCTATATATAGTAATATTAGTCATTCAGTCATTGCCCACTTTTTGCAACCCTATGGACTATAGCCCACTAGGCTCCTCTGTCCATGGGATATCTCCAAGCAGACATACTGGAGTGGGTTGCCATTTCCTTCTCCACTCTCTATATATACCTATAAGAAATTTGAAGCAAAACATGACAAGCATTTGAGCTTTGGGTTCCTCTAAAGACCTATCTCCTTACAGATAGTTACTGGGTGGAGCCAGACACAGTGAGCAGCCCCTCATTCCTGCTCCTCTCCCAGCTACTTCACACCTACCCAAGACCCCTAAATTCCACCCAGCCCTGGCTCTCCATAAACCTCACCTTCATGCTCCTGCTCAGGACTTTGTCAACAGCCACACCTCCCCACTGCCAGCCTCTAGGCACCAAATTCTACTTCCTAAGGCCCCATGCTAGGGAAATAACTTGGCATATTTGTTTTCTGGGAAAAGTCAACCCTTCAATGTTTCATTTCACCTCTTTGGAACACTGGAATAAAGGCCAAACACATCATGAGCCACAGGGAACCACTGGGGCCAGGGCAGTACCTGACTCAATGCCATGCCCACCATCAGCGCCACCAGAACCTCCCTTGAAGTACCAAGATGTGGGGTATGGTACCTACCCACTTAAGCCACATGTAATACACATGTGCATACATACCTGTAAATTACCAAATTACACACTTTTGATGTATAAGTCTGCTGCCCCCACCAAGATCAGATCAGATCACCTTATCTTTCCAACTTGGGCTTCTCCCTTTGGAAGAAGAAATTTGACGGGAGCGGTTTTCCCACCTGGAGACTCCACTATAAGCCATATCATCCAAGCCAGATACCCAGAAAGCACGTGCCAGCCCAGGTCACTGATTCCTTTCCTGCCGAGTCACCACACCTCACCCCAACCCAAGCAACATGAGGAAGAACACTGAGGAGATTAGCGGGTCTTATCCTTCACCCCCTGCTCCGACCATTCCTAGCCCAGGGCCAGTGGGTGGCTGCTGGCCATTCAGCCCTCAGTTGCCGACTATCCGAGGCGGAAAGCTATTCTGTGGCTCGACTCCCAGGTGCTGGTATTTGGCTCCTGGGAGGAAAGAGAACATGGGCCCAGTCACAGCCTTGGGAAGGGGTGCCTGCCCAGCTGGGTTGCCTTGGCCTTGCCAACAAAGGTAGACACACACGTAGTCAGACAGACAGACACACAGCCTGTGTTTGCTCCTTTTGGTAAGGAGGCACCCAAGATGCTGCACACATACTCACACAGCTGCACCCACTGTTTGGTGTTTCTACTGACGAGAATGGTCCACAGGCACAGGCACACCCCATACATACAAATACCCCCGTGTGCCCACTGCACCCCACAGGAGCCTCTCTCCTCAGTCTTCCTAGGTACTTGTGATTTTCAGCCGGCCCAGGTGTTAAGCCCCTTCCATTCTCTTCCCCTTTGGGCCTGTCCCTCCCTCTGCCCTCCCACGGTAAGTGCTTTCAGGCCACACAATGAGTGGGAGGAGGAGAAACACTTCTATTGAGGAAGGCGTTTTGTTGTTTCATCCCTAAGGGGGGCTGGGGTAGAAGAGGAGGGGGACCCACAAAATTTCTAATAAGCAGTTTCTCTCCTCAAAGCTAAAATGATTTTCTTTAATTGCTTGGTGGGAACAGTTTATTGTGGGGGTCTCTGCCCTCCTCCCCCCCAGCCTAATTGACTTACTGAAGTTTAACAGGGGCTTTCACCTGGAGAGACTGCAATTACTCCCCCCACCCCACATTCGTACCTGGGCTCTCCCCACAGGGGGCCTTTGTTCCCCCTAAATACTGCAGTGACACAAATGTCCTCAGCAGCAGGGGAACACAGGGAAGTGGTAATTTTCAGCCCAACGCAATTAGCTGAGGGCTTTTCAGCCTTCCCCTTGAATGGTGGGGAAACTTTCGGCATGTGGGAACGGTGAGCTGGGGCTGCTCTGTGCAAGTTAAACAAAAGAGGCCTCTGAATTGAGCCCCGCAGTGAGCCAGACCAGGGCTGTGGGGGCAGCTGGGACTGGGGCCTGGACAAGGGACCCACATCATCAACCACCCTATCTGTGTCTTCCAGTCAGGGCCAGTGGCCCCAAATAGCTTTCTGGGAGGCAGAGGTATGCAAGACTGGCACCACAGCTCTGCATTTACGAAGCAAAGAAGAAGGAAACAACGTGGTGGATTGAGCTGGGGCAGGACAAGAGGGGCCAGAGGGCTGCAGTGCTGTGTCTCTCCGGCTTTCTCAGAGGGCCCGGGGCTGGAGCTCACATTAGATTTTGGGTCTTCACAGACACCTCAGCTTTAGGGAGAGACTCTGCCAGGAGATAGGAGACTAGGACTCCTCTAACACTCTGGTCCACTACTGCCGCCACAGCAGCCCTTACCTAAGCCCAGCTAAGCAGAGGAAAGCGAGTCCTCTGCTTGCGGGTAGCTCTGAGGCTAGGGAGGCACAGCATGAAAGCAGAAGCTCAGTGCCAAGGCACCCCCAGGCCAGAGAGTGGGCTCTAGCAGTGGAAGTAACGACGCAGGCCTGCCAGCCTCTCACAACCTGCCCTAAAACAGCCCTGACCCCAGACCTAGGAGAGAGAGCAGCAGTCCTCCTTGAAACAGCAAAAACATGAAAACTAGAAACAGAAGGTCTGGGTGACAGATGAGCTGCGATCCACGCAGGAAAGAGCACACAGGCCAGGGCAGGCAGCGCTGTGGGACCAGGGAAAGGCCAGAGCCGGGCCGAGCAGGCCCGCATTCAGGGCCAGATCAGCTGCTCACAAGCTGTTTGACCTGGCAAGCCTGTACCTTCTGGAGGCCTCACATTTCTTGTCTGTAAAATGGGTAACAGTTATACTACAGTGTTGTGTTTCACTTTTCACAAAAGCAACACAAAATGTTTGTGAGTTAGCATCTCTAATAAATGTATCAAACAGGAACCAGAGAAGCTGTTCTGGTTGAACAGAGGTGAGGGGTAGGGGCTGAGCCTCACCCAGGTGGCCTCCAACCTTCCTGCCTTTGACGCAGACCTCAGAGCCTTGCCTGGAAATCCCAGAACCAGATACCCTGCAGGCCCGCTGCACTAGGACCCCTCCACTAGTAACAAACACTGCGACCCAGCAGAGCTTGGACTGACGAGCTCCCCATAGCGTAGGCTGCTACTCTCTGTGGCCCTGCCTCCCAGCTCCCTCCAGTCACACCCATAGAAGTAGGATCATGGCCCATGGGGATTTGCCATCAAAGACCTCACTTCATAGTCTGTCACAACCCAGACAAACTACATTCAGCGGCTATCAAGTCTGGGGCACTTGGAGCAGTTCAGTGTGTGGCTTCTAGGCAGCAGTCAGGTCAAACTTTTTACCTATTTATCCAACGTTGAGACCTAGCCACAAAAACTGCTACCATGAAATGCCACCCCCACCCTGCTCCCTCACTGGCCTGGACTGGCTCTTAGGGACTAGAGCTAGCTCCTGCCTCACTCCCGCCTCCAGCCCCACGAAAGAAGCTCCAAGTGATTCTCTACAGGAGTCTCCAAAGCAAAGTGAGGCTAGTCCAAACACCTGCGGTTCAGAGGCATGAAAGCAGAGCCTCTCCTCATACCCTAGCACCCCTGGAACAGTCTCCTCCTTCTGGGAGCAGCCCATCTCGATGACCTGCAGGGTACAGGCAGGCCTCTTCTGCAACACAACTGGCTCAGCTCCAGTCTCATCAAGCCTAGACTCTGTATCTTCCTCTCCTCGGCATCAGTCTGGTGTCCCACCTGCACAGCCACCAACCCCACTTTGGATGGATGCTCCTGCCTTGAGACTAACCAGTACTCTCATGCAACAAGGCCTTGCATGGGCAATTCCTAAGCTGGACGCAGGAGTAGATAGGGGCCTCATTCTTTCAACAATTACCCGAAGGCTATCCAAGCCAGCCCTGTGCTAGGAATTAGGATGTTCAAGAAAACCAAAAAGCTAAAACTTAAGGTCCAGTCAGAGAGTTAAGTCTTCAATTCGCTTTTCTATTTAAATTTGAAACAATTCAAGACAATCAACAAATTCTAATCCCAAATGACAGCAAGATCCTTATGGGCCAAGAAGCAGACAGGGTAGCAGAGTAGTTAAAGGCCATGAGCTCCAGAGTCAGAAGCTGGGACTCAAACCCAGGTATGAGTTAATCACCGGATGTGACTCTGAGCCTGTTAATAACCTCTCTTAGGCCTCAGTTTCCTTGCCTGATGATGGTGACAGTACCTATCTGGAAGGATTAAGTGAGATATAAAGTGTTTGGCATAGTGCTTGGCATTTCAGCTTGCAGGCATGTCAGTCATTCTTGTCCTCATCATTATCGCCATCTTGGGCTAGGCATTAGAGAGGCACTGGGGACTCCTGATCCAGAAATGGCCTAATGAAAGGAACCTGTATCGTTTCCATCCAGAAGCACCAGAGGCTAGGTAAGAAGAGAGACTTCCGGTTCCCTGTCCCTGTCCTGCAGACTACCCCGGAAAGCTACTGTCATGCTGATGACAGACAGGACAAATTTAACCTGGCTAGGGCAGCAGGAGACCTTGAGCCAACCAGGGGCCTTAAAGGGAAGGATTGGAATTTGCACCCTCAAACTGACCACAGACCCCTTAGCCTCTCCCTCGCTCCCCCTCACTCCCTACCACCAGCCTCCTGGCTGGAACGCAGGGGCCCCTGTGCCAGAAGGCCCAGGCTGGCAGGAGGCCGGGAGGCACAGGTGGTTCTCAGAGGAGATCCCTGAGCTCCAGAAAGCATTTTCCCCACAGGCCCAACAAAGCTGGGGCTTGTTGTTGGTCAAGGCGCCTTTGCTTGTCTGGGCTACAGCCCAGACGGTGAGGCGGCTGGGGCAGGCCAGGGGACTCAGGGCTGCAGGGTGTGTATGTGGCAGTGGTTGTTGGGGGGGAGCAGGTCAGCCAGCCGTTTTGGCACCAGCTGCCTCCTTCCCTGGGTTTCTCACTTTGTTCAGCATGGCAACCCAAAGGAGGCTGGGGAAAGCACTTTTCACTACCCAACAAATAAAGACACAGGGAGACGGAGAAGGATGAAAGGTTTGGGGGTTAATTTGGTTTGGGGGTATTTACATGGTTTTAAAAAATAATACAAGTTTTTTCTGCGATCCAATTAATTTCAAACCCAGGATTCAGATGATGATAGCCAACAGTGATCCCACAGCACCTAATTCATATTATCCCTCTTCTGAGACTTGAAGTCCCAGTGGAGTGAGAGGTGGTCCCAAGAGGCTAGGATGGATGTTTTCTACCTCCTGGTTGGGCACGGTTAGGGCTGGGGCACAAGCATGGCTTCAGTCAACCCCATTACAAAACTCAGGGACTTTCAGCTCCCCAGGTCCACAAACACCCATGCAGTCCTGCTAATCAAGGGTATACGTGGCTTTCCAGGTGGAGGTATGACACCAGCGACTGCAGAGCCCACTTATTCCTAAGAATGGTCCTCCTGGCCCCATGCCTGGGCAATGGACACAGGAGATTTCAAGATTCCAATAGGGACCTGAACTTACCTGCTTCCTTCATTATTTCCAAGAAAGGAGCCCTCACTCACAGGTCATTCTGCCTCAGCTGGCTCCCTTCCACCTGCCCCAGAGCCCTGACTCCAAGCCTTCCTTAGTCCTACAGCCTAGAAGGGAGAGACTGTTCTCACTGGGTCTTTGACAAAGGAGAGTTTTTCACACAGGAGTTTGAGGAGACACTGGGCCTGGGAATCCCCTCCCCAAGCCGCTGCCTGCTATCCCGTCCAATTGCTGAAGTTTAGCTCAACCCACTCACACCACATGCCCAACTCTTGCTTTGGAACAGATTTCTTTCTGGTGGCATATTTTTTTCATGTATTTTTGAAATAACAAACTATAAAAACTATGGGTTCTTCTCTTTGGAAAAACATTAGGATTCTAAAAAGCTCATTTGATTTGAAGTTTCCTCTTTCCCACTAGGCTACTTGGGATGAGACAAAAACCTTTCAGACGAATGCAAAGACATGACACAGATTTGCAAACACACTTGACAGAGGTATGGGTTCCGGATTTACTGGCTGGATGACCCATCTCACTTCAGATTTTCATTGCTACATGGAACCTGTGCCACGGATGGGGTACTACTGGCTGCTGCTGACTTGAGGTATTCTCAAGTCAAAGGTTTCGAGAGAATCCCTTTCCCCTCCCCTTCCTTGCTCCTTCTGTGGAACAGCCAAGGAGTCTAGACCCTTTTGATGAGGCTGCTTGGAACCCTCAGATCAGCTGCTACCAGTCCAGTCCTGGGCCTCTGCTACCTCAACAGCTCCTGCCTCTTCTGTGTTCAAGCCGTGTTCTCCCACACGACCACAAGCATCCACTGTGACTTGCTTGAGAAGCACACATCTTCTTCCAGAAAACAGCATTTCCTTGCACTCCACTCCGCCATCAACAGAAGGAAAATTCACAGAGAAGGAGAGTCACAAAAAGAAGACTGGGCAAAAGATAACCTGAACAAAAAAATAAAAACTTCAGGAAACACAGTGATTGCCAGAAACTCAATAACTAGGTCCAGAGCTTCTCCTCGATGCTCTAGGGAGGAGAAAATGATGAAACCCAATGGCTTGAAGAATTCATATAGGATTTCCCTGGTGGTACAGTGGATAAGAATCCACCTGCCAATCCAGGGGACACAGGTTCGATCCCTGGTCCGAGAAGATCCCACATGCTGTGTAGTGACTAAGCCTACGTGCCTCTAACTACTGAGTGCATGCTCCGCAACAAGAGAAGCCACCACACTGCACACTCATTGCAACAAGAGGAAGCCTATGAGTAGCAACGAAGACCCAGGGCAGACAAAAATAAAGTTTTAAAACCAGAATCCACATAAATATACACTCGCTTATGTTGAGCTGTCTTCTTGAGGTGACTCTGGCCCAGGAGAAGCAGTGACATCAACACAAAGTAATGAAGGTTAGGGCAGACGGTTCCCCGTGGATCATCTCAGGTGGTTTGTGCTTGCGGGTGGGGGCACCCAGAGACCAGGGAACCTGCCTGACACCCTGACATACACTTTACAGATGCACAGGTTCAGAGACAGGTGGCAGAAGTATACACACAGCGCCACAGAGAGAAGGGCACCGGACCTGTGTCCCAAAATTAAAAACCTAGCACTGGCTATCTACTATTCAGTTCATTTTCATTAAGGGCTAATTGATTTCTCTGATCATCTCCTCTCCTTTTCTTTGGAAAAGTGGAAAGTACACAGAGGGAAACTTTTCCCTTTTTGTGGGGAGGAATGGGGAAAAAGGGAGGGGAGAGAAGATAGAAATAAGCTGCCTCCTACAGGTGCTCAATGAGCTCATAAATTATCCAGTCACCTGGAGAAAGAGATCAGGCCTACCCACCACAGAAAGACATCCTGTGTATTTAAAGTCCCAGGAACCTCAGGGAGGTTGGACTTAGGCAGAAACCTGTGGATTAAAAGCAAAAGATGGTTTGAGTGGAAAAAAGCAAAAACTCCAGTCCTTTGATGAAGTCACAAGCAGCATTGATTCTAAATGAGATTTTTGTACTCCTGCTCTTAGGACCCCAGCCATTGCAAAAAACTCTCCCATGACCAAAAACACCTTTTCTCAGCTTCCCTAAGAACACTGAACACCAGATAATCTGATTGACTACCCAGAACCTAGACAAGGTGTGTCTTTAATAAGCACCCTAGACCAGAGTTTTCTTGGGGACTGATCATACTTAAGACATGAGCCCTGGGGAAGCAGCAGTAGGAAAAGGAGTTTTAAGGCCAGGCTGACTGACTTAGATAATCCTCTATGGACAAGGAAGGACCTGCCTAGACAGAAGTTACTGTGCATCGAACCAGGTCCAGTTAAAGGCCAGCGTAGCCCAACCCGCTCCTTCCCTGGCCCCAGAGAGGAAGCGTCTATGCTTTCTAGGGAACAGCAATTATGGTGAACCATTGCACTGCATCTGCATTCGGCCACTCTGTAATTTCAGTACAGAAGTTAAGATGATCAAATATCAGGTCTCCCAGGACAGCAGGGTTTCTGATCAACATTTTTCTTGTCATTCCAAATTCTTCAGTCTCAGTTCCAGAACTGAGGTCCCCACCCCGACCAGGGCTTTTTCGCCTTATATTGTCAAGGAATGAGGGAGGACTCTGAGCAACCTCCACTGGTCCATCTCTCCCTCCACCTTGCTCCAAAGCCTGCTTGAAATTCCAGGCACTCTACAAAGTTCTTAAGAGCAATTCTTGCCTATGCCTCCAACCTAAATACAATTACACTTTTTAAAGGGGAAAAAACAGTCCAGGGAATCCCCAAAGAGGCCTGCTGCAACTCTTCCCTTTATAGTGAAACTTAATAATGAAATGCTCTGTGCTCCAATTAGTAAGAAATGCTCGTTTTCTCCAACTGAACACCCTCTATAGATATATCTAATTTGTTTCCATGCTTCCCTCTCTCTCCTCCATCGAGTTTGCATTTAAAGGTTATGATCTGTTGGTGCCTCCCAGCCAGGCCCTGGCAGGACAACCTGGGGGAAGTGACTGTGTTTCCTGTAACTGTGGAGCCCCTAACACCCGACCATCCCTAACACCCCTTCCCTTCATCATCACATCCATACACACAATCTGTCTCCTTCAGGCTCTTTATGAGCTGTCCTCAAAGGAGAAGAGAAGGGAAGGGAGGAACAGCATTTGGGTAAGTTAAGAGAAAAGAGTTAAAGGAAAAGAGAGGGGGTGGGTATTGCTGTGTGTCTGTTTCTCAATGAAAGAAATGTTTTGCCATGGGGTAACCAAAAGCTCCTTAGTGATGGGCCCCATTGGGACTCAGGCCCCTCAAAGGCCTTGGAGCTCCAGCTTCTTTCCCCTCATCAGGCCTGGCGTGTGACTGGCACCAATCCCCGAGACAGTTCAATGGGTTGCCAACAGTAGCACAGAGGAGTCCCTGTACTCGGGAACCTTGGCAGGATGCCTCTCCAGGGCCACCTCATCTCAGTGGCCAGCCCACATCTCTGCCTTCTGATCATATGGAAAGTGAGGACACTGTCCCTTTCTAAAACCTGATTCCTAAGATGAAGGCCACACCCTCAGGGCCATACCAGATGCCAGGACCATGGCCTGGCCGTGGGTATGGGGTGAACAGGTCCTCCCCCACCAGCTCCCTGACTCAAAGGTACCCCAAAGTTTCCCTCTCCCCAGAAGTACAACACACCACAACCAGGCTGAGCTCCCAGAGTCTCCTCTCTTCAAATTATGCATAGGCATCCAGCCAAGTGAGGAGCCCAGAATGGGTAAAGACCCTCTCCCCCAGCTCCCAGCACTTGGCTATACTCAGCAAGGCAAATGGTAAAGACCAAAGACATCCTGGTGGACCATCCCTAGGGGGTCTACCTGTGATGGGGCCCCAGGCCCTCTCACCAGAGAAAATGCCTCCATTCTGTCCTTGCTTTCTAGGGATTCTCCCCTTAACTGCTGAAGATGAGCATTTGAGATCTGTCGATGCTCCCCCAGACACTTTTGCGTCTTTTCTGCCCAGTCCTCTTCACCCCTGACCCTTCCCAATTGGTGGGTCATCATCTGCAGCAGCCTGGTGCTCTCTGAGCACCCCTCTGCTTGCCTCCACCTCCTCTGACCCTGACATGGCCCTGCCCTGGCTCCCTGAGACTCACAATCTGTGCTTCTGCCAGGCTGTCACAAGGCGGGTATAACTCACTTCAAGCTGGCAGCCTTACGTGGTAGAACTAACCACCCCCCTCGGGGGTGGGGGGGAGGGCAAGCAAGCAAGCGTGTGCCTGAGCATCCCGTGGTACTCTTGTTTTCCAGGCACCCCACGGTGGTCTGTGACAGACGCATGGATGGGGGAATCCTCTGCCAGCCAGAGCTGGCATCTCACCCTACCTCCCAAATCTGCCACTAGCCTCCGGGGCCCAAGACCCTCCAAGAAGAGGAGGCCTTGCAAGACAAAGACCCGAGCCCCCCCAGCCTGGCCTCCCAGCCCAACACAGGCCCGCATTAAAATCAACACTCCGTGAACACACAAAACTGACAGGGCAAAGGGGGAGCACACATCGGATACAAAGATCGGGCTCTCAGGAGACGCGGCCTGTTGGTCTCCCATGTTAGCTCCAAGTGACTAAGCGCAGGGTGGGAAAGAACGCATTGCCGCAGCCTGAGCGCCCGCCTGGGCTCCAGATTCGGTGGCCTTTTCACGGGGAAGATGCCTCTGCCTGGAAAAAAAAATGCAAGCATTGTGTGGGGACCATTAATGCATGCGCCTCTGCACATTCCTTCGAGAAGCAGGAGCACACTAGTCCCTGAGCCCCCAGCCCTGTGCCCCCACAATTGTACAGGCTTGGAATACACTGCACATGCCACCTGGTTCTTCCCCCTAGGCCCCCGGCCCTGCGAGCGGTGGGAAGGGGCCCACCAAACACCCTGGCTTCATTGTGCCCCAGAAAGAGGGGACTAATTACTCGCCTACACTCCGGAGTACCCAGGGAGAAAACAGAGGCCAGTGGGGTGGAGACGGTGGGAAATGGGGGTGGGGGGCGCTTGAAGAAGGGAGAGAGAAAGCCACAGGATACATTTCAAAGTTTCTCTAGCAATTTGGGGGTGGGGGAAAGAAAGCCTGGTCCTGATGTGAAATCATACAGAGGTCAGGGCTGGGTCTCCCACCCTTGTGAGAAAGTGGTGAATCGGAGACGGTTTATCAAACGATCATTTTTTTCTTTTGAAACTGGGAGGCAGCAGCTTGGACAATTCTGCAGATGTGCTTGATGAGTTAGGGACAAAAATGGCCCTTCTCTGCCCCCTCCTCCCCTCCTTCCATAAGGGCTCCCCTCGGGGCTGGCTTCTCCCTCCACTGACTCCCGGGCCCTCCCCTCCCTTCCTCAGTGGTCAGCTGAGACCCCCACCCACTGCTTGCTTTTGTATTCTTGGCCTTTGGACACACTGACAGGGGCCTTTATGAGACCCCAATCAAGACCCCCATGTCACAGGTACCTAGTAGAGACACCAGACCTTTTCAAACAAGGGACAACAAGGAAAATCGGCTGGCCCATTGTTTCTCCTCTGTGCTAAGTGAGATGAAAGGGGCCCGCAGCCCCCTCCCCACAGCCCGCCTGCCAATCACCTCTAGTTATTAAGGTCACAATGTGTAAATTCTTTTGACCCGCACCTAATCAAAGATTCACCGGCCCTTTCAAACCCGACTGGGGAGGAGGGGAGAGATTCCCTCCCATAAACCCAGCAAACGCTCCCTCAATAAAATTTCTCTGATTCTTACTTTGCTTCCCATCTCCACCCCCTCGCTTCTCCTCACTCCGCCCTTTTCACCACTAGCTTCAAACACAACTGACAAGCCCCTGGAATTACTACCTTCAAAAACCCAAGGAGGATTTGAAAGTTTCTATTTAAAAAGAAATAGAAAAGAAAAAGAGAAAGTTTTTGGACAGGCGTAGCTGCCCAAGCAAGACCAGAGCCTGGGCAGTCCCATGGCTCTAATGCCAAATCTCTCCAAATGGCCAAGTGGTCGATTGGCTTTCTTCTTTCTCCAAATTAGCCTCTCTTGCTTTGCCCAGAATACTACTACACATGGAGAAAAAAACTGGGATGAAGGATACTCTCTCACAATGTCACTCAGCATCACCAGCTCAGTTGTTGACCCTCCCAAAACTCAGTTTACACTGAGTGGTTTTGTGAAATGAGGTAAAAAATATTACCATGCCCAAAGTAGGCAACCCTTGAGGAAAAAACATAACCACAGGGTAGAACAATAGAGAACAGAACAGGAACCAGAGGAAAGAACTTGAGAGAAAGCAAAACTTAGGACTTTTTGTGGGATGAAAACTACAAAAGGCTTAAATTAAGCAAGGAGAATAAACTGCTTGCAAATCTCCATCAATCAGTATCAAGTTATGCCTTTTCCTCTTCTCTCTCTCCTCTGTCACTTAGAACAGGGAGGCAGCACCACAAGCGAGTATGGCGCATTCACGGAAGTTGCCCCCAAACCTTCTGGTGCCTACCGTCTACTCTTGGGGATGCCTTGTCCCTCTCCTTCTCCCTCTGCTTGTACTTGTCCACCTGCCTCTGGGAGCAGACGTTTTGCTTCTTGGTTTCCTCCTGCCCAGCTGTCTTTAGTTCTCTCTGAGCTCCCCTTTTGGTGCTAATCCCTCCTGTTATTTCAACTGCTATCTCCATGCTGAAGCCTCCCACATCTTAACCCTGTGTCTGAGCTCCAGGCCACCGCTCCTGGCTGTCTCTGGCCAAGGTTACTGACTATCCCTTCACTGCCTCAAATGGAACTCCATCTTCTCAAAGCCCTGGGCCCCTCCCGCCATCAGGTCCTCCTGCAGGTCTTTCTCCCACAAGCAGTCGTGACCACCTACAGCATTTTTCCTGTTTCTCTTGAATCCAAGGGTGTCTCGGTGTCCCTGGGAAACCAGCCCCTCACTGCTCACCAAGTGCACTCCCATAAAGTACTCAAACAGCCTCAGTTCCCCCCACTCCAAAGTATCCTACACACTGTTGTTGTTTAGTCACTAAGTCCTGACTGACTCTTTGAGACCCCATGGACTGTACAGCCCACCAGGTTCCTCTGTCCATGGGATTTCCCAGGCAAGAATACTACAGTGGGTTGCCATTTCCTTTTCCCAACCTAGGGATCGAACCCATGTCTCCTGAACTGGCAAGTAGATTCATTACCACTGAGCCAGCTGGGAAGCCCCATTCTATATATACTGTACCACCACATTAATCATTTAACTGCTTCAATCTGGGCAAAAATCTTTCATGGCTCCCTATTATCCTCAGGTTAAAGTTAAAACCTGCTCTCCAAAGCCTCCAAAACCAGGCCCCAAAGCTCCCCTCCAGCCATACTACCCACTACTCCTTTACACAAATCCTGCACCCTAGCCAGCCAAACTTGTCTGCTCTGAACGACATTCCTCATCCCTGAGTATGTCTTTGCTCATACCAGTCCCCTTGCCTCAAGTTCCCTTCTGCCACTTGATAGAGCCATTGGTTAAATTCCATTTCAAACTCCATGTCATCCAGGAAGCTCTCCTGATTTAACAAAAAAGCTCCTGCTTTTCTCTGATTTCCTATCAATAACCTTGACAGTTGATGGCACTCACACTGCATATATACTGAAATAAGCTGCTGAGTAAATACATTTTCTTCCCAACTGGAATATAAGTCCCTGGGTAGTAAAAACTGTTTCTTGTGCTTCATGTTCCCCATGTATCCTTGCACATGGCAGTATTCTTGATACATCTACAAGGTGGACACTCAGTGATATGCATTACATAGAGAAACACTTCCAAGTTTACACTGTCTTTTTTTTTAATTAATTTATTTTAAATGGAGGCTAATAACTTTACAATATTGTGGTGGTTTTTGTCATACATCAACATGAATCAGCCATGGGTGTACATGTATCCCACCATCCTGAACCCCACTGCCACTTCCCTCCCCACCTCATCCCTCTGGGTTGTCCCAGAGCACCAGCTTTGGGTGCCCTGCTTCATGCATCAAATTTGCACTGGTCATCTATTTTACATATGGTAATATACATGCTTCAGTGCTATTCTCTCATATCCAAAAGTCTGTTCTTTACATTTATGTCTCTTGCTGTCTTGCATATAGGGTCATCATTACCATCTTTCTAAATTCCATATATACACTGAAAGTGAAAGTGGAAGTCGCTAAGTCGTGTCCAACTCTTTGGGACCCCATGGACTGATTATACAGTCCACGGAACACTGGGCCAGAATACTGGAATGGGTAGCCATTCCCTTCTCCAGGGGATCTTCTCAAGCCAGGGATCAAACCCAGGTCTCCCGCATTGCAGGTGGATTCTTTACCAGCTGAGCCACCAGGGAAGCCCAATATATATTACACTGTTGTTGTTTTTTCTTTAAATATTCAGTATCTTAACATTTCTTTTCCCACAAAAGGTCCCAGGTATCAGTTCAGTTCAGCTGCTCAGTCGTGTCTAACTCTTTGCGAACCCATGAATCACAGCACACCAGGCCTCCCTGTCCATCACCAACTCCCGGAGTTCACTCAGACTCACGTCCATCAAGTCAGTGATGCCATCCAGCCATCTCATCCTCTGTCGTCCCCTTCTCCTCCTGCCCCCAATCCCTCCCAGCATCAGAGTCTTTTCCAATGAGTCAACTCCTCACATGAGATGGCCAAAGTACTGGAGTTTCAGCTTTAGCAACAATCCTTCCAAAGAAATGCCAGGGCTGATCTCCTTCAGAATGGACTGGCTGGATCTCCTTGCAGTCCAAGGGACTCTCAAGAGTCTTCTCCAACACTGCAGTTCAAAAGCATCAATTCTTCGGCGCTCAGCTTTCTTCACAGTCCAACTCTCACATCCATACATGACCACTGGAAAAACCATAGCCTTGACTAGATGGACCTTTGTTGGCAAAGTAATGTCTCTGCTTTTGAATATGCTATCTAGGTTGGTCATAACTTTGCTTCCAAGGAGTAAGCGTCTTTCAATTGCATGGCTGCAGTCACCATCTGCAGTGATTTTGGAGCCCAAAAAAATAGTCTGACACTGTTTCCACTGTTTCCCCATCTATTTCCCATGAAGTGATGGGACCAGATGCCATGATCTTCGTTTTCTGAATGTTGAGCTTTAAGCCAACTTTTTCACTTTCCTCTTTCACTTTCATCAAGAGGCTTTTGAGTTCCTCTTCACTTTCTGCCATAAGGGTGGTGTTATCTGCATATCTGAGGTTATTGATATTTCTCCTGGCAATCTTGATTCCAGCTTGTGCTTCTTCCAGTCCAGCGTTTCTCATGATGTACTCTGCACATAAGTTAAATAAGCAGGGTGACAATATACAGCCTTGACGTATACCTTTTCCTATTGGGAACCAGTCTGTTGTTCCATGTCCACTTCTAACTGTTGCCTCCTGACCTACATATAGGTTTCTCAAGAGGCAGGTCAGGTGGTCTGGTATTCCCATCTCTTTCAGAATTTTCCACAGTTTATTGTGATCCACACAGTCAAAGGCTTTGGCATAGTCAATAAAGCAGAAATAGATGTTTTTCTGGAACTCTCTTGCTTTTTCGATGATCCAGCAGATGTTGGCAATTTGATCTCTGGTTCCTCTGCCTTTTCTAAAACCAGCTTGAACATCAGGAAGTTCACAGTTCACATATTGCTGAAGCCTGGCTTGGAGAATTTTGAGCATTACTTTACTAGCGTGTGAGATGAGTGCAATTGTGCAGTAGTTTGAGCATTCTTTGGCATTGCCTTTCTTTGGGATTGGAATGAAAACTGACCTTTTGCAGTCCTGTGACCACTGCTGAGTTTTCCAAATTTGCTGGCATATTGAGTGCAGCACTTTCACAGCATCATCTTTCAGGATTTGAAATAGCTCCACTGGAATTCCATCACCTCCACTAGTTTTGTTCGTAGTGATACTTTCTAAGGCCCACTTGACTTCACATTCCAGGATGTCTGGCTCTAGGTGAGTGATCACACCATTGTGATTATCTGGGTCATGAAGATCTTTTTTGTACAGTTCTTCTGTGTATTCTTGCCACCTCTTCTTAACATCTTCTTCTGTTAGGTCCATACCATTTCTGTCCTTTATCGAGCCCATCTTTGCATGAAATGTTCCCTTGGTATCTCTAATTTTCTTGAAGAGATCTCTAGTCTTTCCCATTCTGTTGTTTTCCTCTATTTCTTTGCACTGATCGCTGAAGAAGGCTTTCTTATCTCTTCTTGCTATTCTCTGGAACTCTGCATTCAGATGCTTATATCTTTCCTTTTCTCCTTTGCTTTTCACTTCTCTTCTTTTCACAGCTATTTATCAGACACCCATTTTGCTTTTTTGCATTTCTTTCCCATGGGGATGGTCTTGATCCCTGTCTCCTGGTACAATGTCACAAACCTCCGTCCATAGTTCATCAGGCACTCTATCTATCATATCTAGTCCCTTAAGTCTATTTTTCACTTCCACTGTATAATCATAAGGGATTTGATTTAGGTCATACCTGAATGGTCTAGTGGTTTTCCCTACTTTCTTCAATTTAAGTCTGAATTTGGCAATAAGGAGTTCATGATCTGAGCCACAGTCAGCTCCTGGTCTTGTTTTTGTTGACTGTATAGAGCTTCTCCACCTTTGGCTGCAAAGAACATAATCAATCTGATATCAGTGTTGACCATCTGGTGATGTCCGTGTGTAGAGTCTTCTCTTGTGTTGTTGGAAGAGGGTGTTTGCTATGACCAGTGCATAATGCTGCAAAAGTAAATGCAAGGAAGGACATTTCCAGGGAGATGGAAATATTCTAAACTGACTGTGGCTGCACAACTCTATAAATCTGCTAAAACTCATGGACCTGTACACTTAAAATGGGTGAACTTTATGGTATGTAAATTATACTTGGATAAAACTGTTTAAAATAATAAATAAATACAGATCCATGCATCCTTAAGTAACTGTGTAAGGGGAAAAGGAAGGATTCTCTCTATTGTTACCTGATACTGAAACAGATATTTAAATGAAATTTATGTTTTTTCTGGGCTTCCCTGGTGACTCAGACAGTAAAGAATCCACTTGTTTTTTTCTATTAGGCTCATTATAACAACAACAAAAAACTTAAATGCAAAAGAGTAAAAAGAAAGTAAATGTTAGCAGAAATCTACCACATAAGAAATAACTGAAAAGATAGTCAAATAATTATCATACTACTTTGTGACCTTTTTTCATTCAACACTATGACATCTTTGGGAGTCAAGAAATATATTCATCTCTATATCATCCTTTTAATGGCTATATAGTATTCTATTGGGTTAATGTACCATTTAATATTCAACCTCACATTTATTAATAGATATTTATGTGTTCTTAATATAAATCTTTTTGTATGCATCTTGCATACTTGTTTGATTATTGCCCTAGGATAAATTTCAAGAAGTGGAATTTATGTAAAAGCATCCATATTTTTATTTTGATACTGCCAAACTAATGTATTTTTTTTTCTTTTTTTTTGGGCCACACCACATGGCACATGGGACCGTAGCTCCCCAACCAGCGATTGAACCCACACCCCTGGCACTGGATATACAGAGTATTAACTACTGGACTGCCAAGGAAGTCCCCAAACTAATGGAATTTTAAAACTAACATTTCCTCTCCTTAGCCCTAGACCTGCCATTACCAGCTGGCAAAGAAGGATTTTCTTGGCCACAAATCTCTAATAAGTGAAGAATCCTTTCAATAATCTTTATTTTTGTGCTAATTTTTTGTTTTTATTCTCAACTCCAGCTTCCCCTGGATAGTACAGAGACTCAAACTGGCCAGGAAAAGTAGAGTGCTTCAAACACTTTAACCCATGTGTCCCTCTTTCTCGACAAATGTCACAAATCTCACCTTCATGCCCAGCTGACCTTTCTCTTCTCTTGGGTCATTTACCATAGTACCCCAACTCCAGTCCCTCACCTGGTCTTCTCTCATTCAGGCCCAAGAGGAAAGGGGTCCAGGCTTGGCCAGGAAAACTAATGCTATCACTGCAACAAAGCAAAAAATAACAAAAGCATTCTGCAGGAGTAGAGCCCTCAGGAGAAATGGAGACAGTGGGTCATATGCTCTGAGCTAGGCCCCTCTACAGCCCCAGCAGGCCACAGAGCAGTGAGTTCAGGGTGAGGAGCATGTGCTAAGTGATGGCTGAGTAAACCTGGACAGCGTCCTATATGCAAACAGTGCTTCTGAGACTCCATAGAGTTTTGATCAGGCACTACAGGACTCATCCAGGGTCAGACTCAAGATAATCTCTATCAAAATTTCCCAATCAACACAGAAAGGAGAGATGGCCACTTCTGATGGCCTCAAGCAGAAAGGGGTCCATTTCACTTTACCTTGCAGGTCTCAGCTTTTCCTTCTCACTCTGTTCAACCAACACACATCACATGTGCAACAAGCCACACACAAAGGAAGAGAAGCAACTCCCACAGGTGCACAGTGGCCTCTACTACTAGCAAGTATTTATTCTTGGAAAGCTTATCCTCCACACTGCCTTCCAGCCTCTCTGTGTGTCTTCCTGTCTAGCTCAGCTCCTAGAAAGAAGCCAGTATGAACCGTCACACTTTGCTAGCATAATGCCCTGCCTATGCCCACCTCTAGCACCACCGAAGCATCAAGAAGCAACACAGACATAAGTATCTCCATCCTGAAGCCAAAAGTCACACCTCTCTAGATGGGATAGATTAAGCATGGAAAATCAAGAAAAGAACAAGGCCTGGGGACCCCATGTTCTGCTTCACCAAGCTTACCCCTGATATTTAGAGGATCAGGGCCTTGGCTTTCACGCCTTCTCAGAGCAGGCCAGCTCCTGCCTTCAGCAGGTGTGCTATTTGTGCCCCAGGACTGGCGTGCACACTGCCTAAAGTGCACCAACTTTAGACAGGGCTGCTGCTTCCAGGATCCTATGAAAACCAAAATATTCATACTCCACCGTGACCACTATGACCATTGTTCGAAAAGCTGGATTATGGTTTTGCTGTCGGACGGTGCAGAGGAGGAGACAGCAGTGCAGCTGAGCAGGGATAGAGACAAGTCTGAATCCAGTAACATGGAAAAGGTGTGGTGGGGGGAGGGAAATCACAACAAAATATGATTTATAGTTATTTTAATCTCCTAAAAGCTTCTCTCTCAATATTGAAATTCTCTTTTGCAAATTAAGGCCCTGCTGAAGATTCTAGATGTTACCACATCCCAACTGGCACCCCACCTGCCCCTCCTATGCTTTTTCGTGCCCCATTCATGTTTTAAATTTGCATTGCAAACTATGAAAAAGGAAAGCTTCCGCAGAAAGCAATTTCCTGGGCCAGCAGCTCTTGGACTAATATTCCCTTTGCAATTACCACGGCTCCTGCATGTGTGTGCTCCCCTCCTTCCTCCCACCAGCCCACCCCCCAACTCCCTCCCCCTTCCCTGCCAGCACCTTCTACCTGAGCCAAGCCTATCTGACCAGCACCACAGACAGTGTCACAAGCGAACCCCTATGAAAATGCCCTGGCCAGAGAGAGGAGCAAGAACCAGCTGGGAAAAGGGGCAAGGATCTTGGGTAGTCAGCTTAACAGAACACCCCAGAAGCACAGAAGTGTCGTCTGTAGTAGAAGGCTCATAACTTATATAAAACAGGAAATAAAGACCCTGCTCCCAAAAGTTAACAATCTAAACTTCGAAAAAGTCCTGCTTAAGAAACTACTAGAGGCACAAGGATTAGCAGATATCCATTTCACACAACTGAGATCTTTCAGTAACAGTGTGAAGGAAGAGCAAAAATATTTGCTGGCTTACTGAGGTATAAGTGCATCCTTCATTGTTATCCTATGTAGAAATTCAGCCTAGCAAAATTCAGAATCAGCACAGATCTTTTTGAATCATAGCATCTTTTTTTTTTTAACCTCTTCGGCTGCACTGCATGTCAAGTGAGATCTTAGTTACCCAACCAGGGATTGAAACCCCACTCCCTGCACTGGAAGGAGGGGAGCCCTAACCACTGCACCACCAGGGAACTCCATGAATCATAGAATATTTATAGCCAGTTTTCCACATGAATACTGTCAACATATCTCACTGCTAGTGGTACACAGTTCTCTTCCTTGATGGTGTGAGGAAAATATTCCAGTTCTTAAGTTCCAGGCTCCTAACCCCCCCAAAGTGGGCTCTAATAATGAAGTTCATTCTGATAATGAAATTCAAGAGGCTCACGGATGCTGGCAACGGTCATGGACAGCAGAATGCCTGTTCTTGGGTCTTGAGCCCACGAGCAAGGAGAGTCACCTGGGACTGTCCTGAACTCAGAGAGGGAAAGAAACACAACTGACTATGCGGACTACCACCTGGAAGTCCCAGGGACCAGGACTCCGGAAGATGGAAAAGTGATGGGGAGAAGACATCTTTTCAAAAAATTTGCTTTAAAATGAAAGGAAAACAGGGAACTTAAGTCTTGACTCCAAATTTAAGTACTGAAATCTGCCCCAAATGGCCTGAGAGCCACCTATGAGTAATTACAGGAAGATGGGGTAATCCTTCCACTTCTGACATGACCCCTCAATATACAAAAAACACATTATTAATCCAGCCACACTCCCATCATTCCCTTTTTCACTCAGACCCAGTGCAAAGCCCACTCCACCCCCTAGTCTACTTATAAGAGTGAGCTCCATCGGATCAAAAAACTAAAAGCACAGATATTTCATGAAGATCCCTCTTTTGACTGACCTGAGTGTTGCAGCTAACAGGTGAGGAAATCTTAAATATACGAGTGTTATCATGACGAGACCACTGGAACGGATCACTGCTATAAGTCAGACAAGGGCTAGAAGTTTCCGCCCTACCATCAGGTTCCTCTTTAGCCTTGACAGATCAAACTCAAGCCGAAGCAGGCTACAGAGATCAGTTCAGTCTCCGAGCCAAAGGTCTTCACAGTGAGGGACCAAAGCTGCCCTGGCTGGGCCTCTGCCGGCCCGTGTCCCAGATTAATCACCACCAGGAGGGGCCTGGACACTAGGCTGCAATCTGAGCCCAGCAGCACCTGCACAAGGGTCACCCTGGCACCTCCCTCATCCCCTCAGGCAAGACTCCAGGGCATGAAGGTATCCACCTGCTGACTACAGGCAGGCCAGACACTTAGCCATCTTCAACCCCACAGGTAAGTCACAGGCAGTTCAAGTTAGTGCAAGAAGAAAGAGAGATGTACAGACTCAAGGAGTGAAGTTAAGGCTCCAAGAGAAAGAAAATTCTCAGCCTCTGAAGAGAAAGACTTCAATGCCCCTCTCACCACTATCTAGGGAGAATATTTAGCTCGAGATCAGTGGTAAGCAAACTAAGACCTCAGAGGTTATGAACTAATGAGATGCTTCATGTTTGGGGCACATTCTCATCATTTATAGACCAACAGGAGGGAGGGAGAACAGAACAGGGATTTTTCAAAACACCCACAAATGCTACCAATATGCCCATGTAAAGGAAACTTAGACATAAGTTAATTCACCCTGTGAGGGTGCAGGAGAGTTTCCTCTGAATGCCAAGACCTCACAGAACAGTTTCCTTAAAGGATCTAAATCAGGACACTATTTCAAACACATGTTCACATACAGCTAGTGACTACGTGTGATGTGTGTACACATGTCTGTTCATGCTAGAGCATACTTTTCAGGACCAATGGACCATATTATATATTCTCCTCAGAAGGCAATTTGCTTTATATTGTTGCTTCTTAAGTCTACTGGGGTAGGAGAAAGTATTCTTGAGACTCAAAAAAAAAAAAAAAAAAATCAAAAGGAGGAAGAGAAGCCCGGAATATCTGTATCTTAGAACGATCTGTCCCAGGCCCCAACTTGTGATATAAGGAGAGGCCACTCGGATGGATGCACCCTTTTCCACCTGCCTCATGCCCCAGGGAAGGAAGGGTGGGAGAGGTCCAAGTCAGATTGAAGTGTGTATCCCTTAAAAGAGCAGAGAAAAAGCACAGGTCAGATAAGAGGAGAAAGAGCTCCTACACAGCGCCTTCATTTGAAGAGAAACACCCACATCCTGACTGTTACACCTTGTACCTCCAGAGCTCCATCTCCAGGAATTCCCTTTGAACTCCCGCTGCAACCCAGAGTTAGGATAGAGCAGTGGCTACAATTACAACTTGCTTGCAAGGGGTTGGGGGTGGGGGAGAACTCTGCATTTGACGGGCCATGAAAGGTCCCTGCCTGTAAAACAGACTGGAAAACAAACCCTTAATTTAAATGTTAATGAAAGTGCTGTTGGGACATCAGAGGGTTCCCGGCTGCTCAGAGAACAGCAACACCAGCCCCAGGATTTATGGCTCCCCTTCCCCCTCCTGCCTCCCTCTCTGCCTCATCACCCACTGAAGTTTAAAGAGTAAAAAAAAACAACTAATTTTAACATTAACTCCGTGCTTCCACCTTGGGATGTGATTGCTAAATTATCTGTCGGCAGAACACTGATCAAAGGTGGAAAAACAGAGGCACATTGCACACATAACCCAGAAAAGTCAGCCGCAGCTAGGGAAGGAAAATTGCCATCTTTCTTCCTGACGCAGGAAGGGCAGAAGCAATAGCGGTACAGGTAGGGACTGGAGCTGGAAGGTGCAGGTAGTAGCAGTGAAGGAAGACTGATCCCTCCCACCTGTTGTGCTCCCCATTTTAGACCTTCGCGCACCACCGTCTTTGCTAAGTTTGACTGGTCTGTCTCTCCATCAGACCATGCCGTCTAGTTCACTGTTGTTTCCCCAGGGTCTAGCATGCTATAATGCTTAAGAAGTATCTGGAGAGAGAAAGAGAGATCAGGACAGGAGGAGAGAGACAGCGACAGACACAGAGCAGAGAAAGGAAGAATGGAACACTGAGACTGAGGGATGGAAACGTATCTGTAGCAGGGGCACAGCATCCCACTTTCTGCAGCAGCCTCTGCTTCTAGTTGCAGTGTTTCATTTCAGCCAGTTCTTCACAACTGAGCCAACCTTCCTGGCCAGGGAAGGAGTAGCTCCCACAAACGGGGTCTGGGCCAGCCAGGGCTGGTTGGGTTGCTGGTCTCAGGCCAGCAGCTCAGCACATGAGTCTCTCTGTGCCCAATATGCCCTGGGTAGTGGCAGAAATCCAGGGTCATGAGGAAGTGAAACCCACCCCTGTGGCATTTCATCCATGCTACTGATGGATATGTCTGTCGGAGAGGCTTGGCTTAGCACAGGCAATGAACTCTAGGGTGGCAGGCACTGCCCTGAGATTCAGCAGGACCAGACTCCAATTCAGTTGTTTCCCTATGCTGGTCTCTTTCCAGTATTAGGTCATCTTAGGCTGGACCAGTGGGCCCACCAAGCTTCATGGAGAGTTCCCGTCTTTCTCCAGACACCCTGCTACCCCTTCCAGCCATGCCAGGCTCTGGCCTGTCCACACTGTCTTTGTGTCCCTGACATTCTCATGCAGGGCACACCTGTAGGAGACTCCCTCTAGTATGCTCTTCAGCCTGGCAAAGGGGGACCCTGAGCCCCTCCTTGCTGACAGAAGGTGCCCTTTCCTGAGCAAGCCCCTGACCCTGGGAAGGGGGAAGAGACAGATCTTGAAAGCTGTGGGCCAAACCATCAGGATGATCAGCTACAGTGTGAAACACAACGTCATCCATCAGTCTTTCTTCAGGTTATCAAGGTTAGGGATCCCCTTCGGGGCCAGCTCTTTATCACCAACTAGCAAAAGCAAAACTCAGGGACACAACATTTACTTTTGATTTGTCTTTCGCTAAAATCACTGAGTGAGTTAGGAAGCCTAGGGCCAAAGGATTGTTGAACCACTGGGAACCAAAAGAATCTAAACTGAAAGTTGGCTGCCTTTTTTTTCCCAATCTTTCAAACCTCTCTGTCAGAGAAAACTCCAGATGCAATTACCTTTCACTAAAGAAGGGCGTATTTCAACAGGCTGGTGAATGTGTCTGCCACACACACAACACACAGTAAACCCTGTAGCCACTGGGAACAAACACCCACTCTCCACAGAAATCCACCCGCTTACCGAACAGTACACAGTGATGGCTTTCCTTCCAGACTCTCCCTCACCTCTGGGAGAAATGAAGCAAGAAGGGGCAGCTCCTCCATCAAAAGCCCCCAGAGGCCACAACTCACTTTACAAATTTGAATCGGTACATTTCATGCAGACTTGGACTAATCCCCCAAAAAACAAACAGGCCACCACAGCGAGCACAGTTACACAAAATTATATTTTATATTTAATAACACAGCTATGTCAAGTTTCTACGCCTATACCACTCATATGTTTCCCTAATGACAGAAACAAGAGAGAAGGGATTAAAACCCAAGTGTCCTGGGAAGCCTTCCTGACCACATGCACTCATATGATAGCAAGAGTTGTTCAGAAATGGGGAAAGGATTCTGCTGAGCATCTCTGTTTTCTTGGCGGGCAATAATAAATACGGTGTCTGCAGAGGAAGGAGGAGCTGTGGGCGCCTGTCTCTTCCACTCCTCGGCAAACAGGGCGATAGGGAACCAGACTCATTTCACCGCCAGGGTGCCTCCCAACCAGCTTGCAAGGGCCCCTGCGCACTGAAGACCCATGTGCACTGGCACTCCTGGGGTGAGCGCTCACAGCTACTCAAGTGAGCTCAGCCTTGACTGCATACCGCCTTCCTCCCCTTCCCCTCTCTATCGCAAGCTAGCCTCCAGAAATGGAATGTTCCCAGGTCCCCACTGAGCCTTTCAAGGGCCACAGCTACTGTGCAAGATTCTGGTGGGTGAAGGCCCTGCGGTGACCCAGAGGCCTGATTCATGGCCCTCCCTGAGCACTACAGCAAGTGGCAATAGGCTGGAGACCAGAGCCTCTTCAGCCCTATCCCACACGCACCCTTCCCTGAGCCTCCATTTCTCCATCTGCCAGGAAGGGGATGCCCCTCTCTCTTCCTCAACTAAGACACACTAGTTTCAGGTGAATGTGAAAGCCATCACTGTGTACTGTTCGGCAAGCGGGTGGATTTCTGTGGAGAGTGGGTGTTTGTGCCCAGTGGCTACAGGGTTTACTGTGAGCTGCGTGTGTGGCAGACACATTCACCACAGTCAAGCGACCATTGCAGTTGTGTCCCCATCTTTCCCCACCACTGAGGAAGACCCTTGGGAGAGTCACCCCACAGCAAGCGCCCTGTCCACAGGGCACACAGAGGCAAGGGAGTGAGGAAAAAAGTGATGGAAAATAGAAGGGATAAAATCGAGTCTTTAACAGTTATTCATTTCCCTACTCTGAGTATTTACTATATTCAGCTAGAAATAATCTTTTAATAGCAATATAATGCACTGCACATTTTAAAAACTCTGCTTTTCTGTGATACTCATGGAAAAGTGCTCAGAACTCCATGTGACCTCAGGAGATGTATTCTGAGACCAGCTCCACAATTACACCCAGACACGTGCCCTTCCACCTCCAGCATCTCACTTCTGTTCCATCTCAACCTGTCCTCTTTGCACTCATCACAGAGTTCCAGACTAGGCCTCCTCTACCGAAAGAGAGCTACATCTATAAGTCACAAATCCTAAAAACAGAGTCATTAGTGTTGGTGCAAGAAGATGTTATTAGACGTTGGTACAAGGAGGGCATGTAGGAGGAAGAGGAAAAGGTCTTTGCCTACTACCTTGAAACTTACTGGCTTTCCTTCTGTGTTTTTTGAGTACCTAAACATGGCTCTAAGCACATGACTGGTATTAAATATCATCCTCCAAGAGTGTTTACAAATCAAGAACTCAAGGTCAAGGAAGGAAGGAGACGTTGACATTTGGACACGGGACAGAATACCTGCTTTCTCTCAGTCATGAACACCTCAAATTAAGCCTAGGGCTTGAGGTTTCACATTTCATGCTACAAGTTTCTAAGTACACACACAGGAAAAGAAGGCAGATAAGTCCCAGCATCAAAGATAAACACGATGAATAGCTCGGACAAGTTATTTTAAATAGAAGAAAGAGAATGAGATGTGCTGGGTCTCCCAAATGACCAGGTTCCTTCTCACTACACCAAGGAGCAGTAGGGGAATGAATCGTTGCCAGGCAGGTGAGGAGCACCTGCCCTGGAGGACGGCTGCTGCCCACCTGCTCCTCACTCAGGGTTCATGGCCACATCACATGAGTGACACTGATGACCACACTCAATAGGAAAGGTGGCCGGGAGGGGAACAGAAGGCAGCCATGGAGGGCAGGAACCCCACGGGGGGAAAAGGAGAGGAAAGAGACTCCTGCTAAGTCCTCACCTTAAGAAGACCGCAAAAGAGCAGTGTGACTCCATAAGGGCCTGGAGAAGCCTGAGGGAAGTGTGAGACACGAGAGCAGTCAAAGCCGCTAAACAAATGCTTTACCAGGCAGGAGATATTCTGGCTGACAAGACTCTAGCCCTTTAAGCTTTGTAGAGTATTTTCACATTCATTATTTCAGATCATCTTCACAATAACCTAGGATTATGAAAGAAATAGTATTCATATTTAACAGATGAGGAAACCATGGCTTCAAGCATTTACCCAAGGCCACTCTGCAAGCGGCAAAGCAGAATTCCAGATTCGCAGAGCAGGCCCTCCACCTAGGAGGCAATGTCCTTCCAGACTGGGAAAATGGATGAGTTTACTGAAAGATTCAGATTCACTGACACAGTAAGAAGAAATGGATCTAATGCTAAGATGAAAAATCCCTATCCCAATATATTTTGGAGGTAAGACAAAAAGCAGCAAAGAGAATACCAACATATGCTCTGGTCATTTAGTACAACAACAATATCCCAAATGCAAACTACTTTTTAAAATAGTCCAAAACATCATTTGTGGACTTGGGGAAAAGTTCAACTCAATAGTGAGTGAAGGAATCATCCCAGGGCAAGAAAGCACACCAAGAAAACAAGATGTAAGGACACCAAGAAGACTCTTAAGGAGACTGTAGGAAAACATGAGACCTCAGTTTTCAAAGATGGGGCCTATCAAGGACTTGGCAGAGGGTCTGGCATAGAACACATGACTAATAAATGTTAGCTGCTGGTAGCAGTGGTGGTTATAGAGCAGAGCTAGTAATATTAAGGAGCTAGATCTTTCCTCAAATCCAGCTTCTAAGTTGTGGCCAAAAAAAACACCCAAAGTCAGTTTATTGTGATCAAAACTGCTTAGTGACTAAGGCAGACTCTGTCCTCAACCTCTCTTATCAACATCATCTTCAACAGCTACCACGCTCTATCCTGTTAACAGGTAGCCTAACACACTCCAGAGGAGGTGGCAGAAGTAGAGGAATACGAAGATGGGGACACTGGGGAGCCTGTACATGTCTCTGGCCTATATCCACATGCAAGAAGCACATGGGCCATCTCCAGCCTGAAGAGTATCCCTCCACCACCAATCATACCCCAGCCCACCCAGCTACTGTAAGCCAGCATAAGTCCTCAGGTAAGCACCAAGATGAAGTCACCAGCCCACCTGTCACTTCCCGCCCTTATAAATATCCAGCCCACAGACACCCAAGCTTGGCTAACTGGCTTTAAAGGGGGCAGCGTTAGGAAGAAACTGAGGAGGGGCCAGAGCCCAACAGCTCCATTTTCCACCCTTGGCTCCCACACATTTAGGCCTCTCTACTCCCTGCTGCTCTTTCCTTCCCTTTTTCTGAGGATTGCTAGAATGATTTGTTCTGAACTGCGACAGGTTTATAGGTTAGCCGACACCTTCACTCTGTGGAATTTTAATTAACTTCTCTCATCGTCAATATGCTAAGGAACGGGGTCTCCATGCTCTGAGGTCAGCAATGTGTTTCAGGTCCTGCTATATCAGCCGTCAAATTGAAGAATTAATGACGTGGCTAATCGGCTCTAATTCTTTAGGAAGAAAAAAAATTTGAAAGAGCTGTGGAAGGGGCAGGAGGGGTGCAGCCTCCTTGGGGTGAGAAGAAAAAGGCTGAAGGGGCCTGAGCAAAGAGGGGGACCAACTCTCTCCTAAAACAAGTGACTGACTTAAACATGACGCTGGAGAGTATCAGCCCTACAGCTTTCCCATTGATCATTTGGTGGGGAGTGAAGGGTAAAGGAAGTGGGAGAAGACACCAGGTAAACACTCTGATAGAGCAGGTGCATAGAGGGTGTCTATGTATCCTGCTTGGGGAAAGGCTCTGCCTCGGTTTAAGAAAGCCTAGAAAGCAGAAGTCAGGATCCAAAGCTCACTTCAGTTCAGTTCAGTTCAGTCACTCACTCATGTCCGACTCTTTGCGACCCTAAGAATCGCAGCACACCAGGCCTCCCTGTCCATCACCAACTCCCGTCCACTGACTCACGTACATCGAGTCAGTGATGCCATCCAGCCATCTCATCCTCTGTTGTCCCCTTCTCCTCCTGCCCCCAATCCCTCCCAGCATCAGAGTCTTTTCCAATGAGTCAACTCTTCGCACGAGGTGGCCAAAGTACTGGAGTTTCAGCTTCAGCATCATTCCCTCCAAAGAAATACCAGAGCTGATCTCCTTCAGAATGGACTGAGTCATGGGTAAAACTAGACAAACACCAGCCAGGCCAAAGGGTAGGATAAAGCCATCATCAAAATTGGCACTTCTGCTACAGTTGTCAATGAATCTACTCCATAAACATGACTTTGCACACAAGCCCAAGTGGACATGGGCCCCAAGCCTCTCCTGATGACGCCCACCTGCCTTGTAAAATAAAAGCATCATTTCACAGGACAAAACCATACCCCAAAACATCTCCCTTACCTGAGCAATGGGCTGATAGCAATGGACCAGACTCGGTCTTCAGTCTGGATGGTGTGTAAGCACTGCCCCAGCCGGCCTGAGGCCAAAGGCCATACCTGGAAACAGGAGAGGAGATGCTCTCGTTGGCGTTGCCTGGGATCGGGTGGGGGGGCTGGAAAGATGCACCAGGTGGAGTCCCTGTCCCAAGCGGGTGGGGGAATGGAGAATCTTTCTGTTCTGCACACACAGAGCCCTGGGGAGCACAGAGGGGCCTCTCCAGTTTCCGCCTTACCTACCACCTGGAGAGACGCCAACTCTGAATCCTAACCACCCTCTCACTTCCACCTGAGAACCCTTAAGCAGCAGCCAGTTCTATACTAGGGAATCAGTTTCACGTTCCTCAACTGGGATCTGACTGAGAAGCATTAGCAGGGGAGGCTCACCTCTCTCAGTAACCTCCCTGTGTTTGTGGGTTTTCCTTTTCCTATCTGTCACCAAGATTTTACTTTGGAGAGGTAGATAGATGGAAGAAGATCAAGGCCCAGTAAGAGAGGACAGAGACAAAATTAGAGTAGAATTAGAGAGACAGGAATAAAAGAGAAAGATCCAAGGGAAGGAAGAATGGAAGAAGAGGACTTCAAAGTGGGAAGGTGGTGTGTTGTTGTTTGTTTGTTGATAATACCCAGAATCCAGTGCTATTCATGTCAGCAGGGAATTTAGCACCTAGTGTCACCAAAAGTAGCAAAAAAGCTTAACTCTTTTAAGCTTCCATATCTCCTACAGGTTAAAAATATTGCTTGGAGCACATTATCTGGTCCCTATCAGTCAGGAATGTACATTAGCAGCCACTCTGGGCTTAACTCTAATCAACACTCACAGAGCCCTCTCAGTGGTCAGTGCATTTAGAAATCTCCCGTTAAGCACAAGGCCCCCTCACCGCACCCAACCCTAGATGACACACACAGGGGACTAAGCCTCTAACCAAACAGAGAGGAAACCTCAGATGTACACGGCTGTCCCCAGACAGCAACCGAGGAGGGATCCTGAGGAGGCAGCCAGACGGATCAGTGACCTTTCAGGGTCCCCACGGTGCTATAAGGGGAACACATGGAAGTCAGTCAGGACCTTAGATGGAAGAACTCTCAGGAGACATTCCTTGAGTTTACGGGGTAGGTGATGGAGTGGGGGTGGTCCTGACTTCTTAGGATCACATATCTCTTCTCTAAAAAGGAGAAAGTGTTTCTTAGGTTTTGTGTGTCTATGATAGGGGGAGGAGGGTGTGAGTTACTTTTCCCAACATAGGGAAAAGAAAATAAATTTAATAAGAAGATACTGAATGAAGAAGGGCAGAAAAGAAAGGTCAATAACACTTTTCCTGGAATGTCATGATTTTGGCTCATTCTTTTGGATCAGGTCACTTTGGTAGGAACTAAATGCATTTAATGTCCTCTTTCAGATCAGCTCAGCTTGGAAGAGAGAAGGATATCAGCCCTGGGATTTCTTTGGAAGGACTGATGCTAAAGCTGAAACTACAGTACTTTGACCACCTCATGCGAAGAGTTGACTCATTGGAAAAGACTCTGATGCTGGGAGGGATTGGGGGCAGGAGGAGAAGGGGACGACAGAGGATGAGATGGCTGGATGGCATCACTGACTCAATGGACACGAGTTTGGGTGAACTTCGGGAGTTGGTGATGGACAGGGAGGCCTGGCGTGCTGTGATTCATAGGGTCGCAAAGAGTCGGACACAACTGAGCGACTGAACTGAACTGAACTGATGCAAACTACTGAGGAGACAGGTTCTTGTTGGGGGTGGGTGGGGAGACACTAAAGACTGTGATTACAAAATCTATGAGTACGGCTCAAGGCCAGAATTCACTAGAGTCCTTCACTGAACAGGCTGATGGATCCCAGTGTGAAAAAACACAGAACTAAGTTCCTGGTTCTCAGGAGTGGCTCCAGCAGCATGCTGCAATTTCTCAAGCACAATCTAGGGAAAGTGGCCTCTTGACCTGCACCAGAAGCACACCATCCACCAAAACATGAGTATGCTGATCACATCTTAACCTTCAGTGGTCAAATCCAAACAGACTCATCCCTGGTGAAGATATAACTCAGTGGAAGTGGACATATAGACAGTCCTTTTATAAAACAACTGGCAATATGTATAAACACCCTTAAACTGACCAAAGCCTTGAACCCGATAATTCTAATGCTGAGACTCTATCCTAGGAAAATTATCCCAAAATCAAGAAAAACCTAATGATAAAAATATTCCCTGCAGCTGCATTAGCAGGAAGAGCTCCTAAGGGCTTTAGAATTAGACAAATCTGGGTTTGAACCCTAGTTGCTACTTATGTATCTCTGATGTTAGGAATATTTTATAACTTCTTAGCTTCAGTTTCCTCATGTATAAAATGGGAGGTAACGCCTATCTCTTGGAGAAGGCAATGGCACCCCACTCCAGTACTCTTGCCTGGAAAATCCCATGGATGGAGGAGCCTGGTAGGCTGCAGTCCATGGGGTCGCTGAGGGTCGGACAGGACTGAGCGACTTCACTTTCAGTTTTCACTTTCATGCATTGGAGAAGGAAATGGCAACCCACTCCAGTGTTCTTGCCTGGAGAATCCTGGGGACGGCGGAGCCTGGTGGGCTGCCGTCTATGGGGTCACACAGAGTCGGACACGACTGAAGTGACTTAGCAGTAGTAGTAGTAGTAGTAACGCCTATCTCTTAGGGCTGCAGTGTGGAAAAGTGAAGCTAAGTGTAAAGCACCTAGCACAGAAGCACCGTATTTGGCAGGCATTAGGCATCAATAATGGTGGTTCTTATTACTACAGGAAAAGCTAGATATAAACATCCAACAGGAAAAATAATAACTAAATTATAAGTTCCACTGTGAAGCCATTAAAGATGACCAATAATTTATAACAATAATAGAAAACCTTAAAAAATAAAGTAGACACAGCAGGGTATACATAAGATATACTATGTGAAAGTCGCACAATCGTGCCCAGCTCTTTGCAACACCATGGACTATACAGTGCATAGAATTCTCCAGGCCAGAATACTGGAGTGGAAAGTCTTTCCCTTCTCCAGGGGATCTTCCTAATCCAGGGATTGAACCCAGGTCTCCTGCATCACAGGCCAACCCAGCTATCAGGGAAGGAGTGCAAAACAAACTACAATGAGGTCTCACCTCACACCAGTCAGAATGGCCATCATCAAAAAATCTACAAACAATAAATGCTGGAGAGGGTGTGGAGAAAAGGGAACCCTCCTAAACTTTTGGTAAGAATGTAAATTGGTTCAGCCACTATGGAGAACAGTAGGGAGGTCTCATAAAAAAACTAAAAATGGAGCTATCATATGATCTACCAATACCACTGTGGCACAGATCCAGAGAAAACCATAATCTGAAGAGATATATGTACCCCAATGTTCACTGTACACTATTCACAATAGGCAACACATATCCACCGACAGAGGAAGGGATAAAGATATGGTACATTCATACAATGGAATATTACTCAGTCATAATACAGAAAGAAATGCCATTTGCAGCAACTTGGATGGACCTGGAGACTGTCATACTAAGTGAAGTAAGTCAGACAGAAAAAAGACAAATATCATATGATAATACTTGTATGTATAATCTAAAAAATGGTACAAATGAACCTATTTACAAAATAGAAATAAGAGTCACAGATATAGAAAACAAACTAATGGTTACCAAGGGGGACGTCGGGGGGAGGATAAATTGAGAGACCGGGATTGACACATACACACTACTATATGAAAAACAGATAACTAATAAAGACCTCCTATATATATAGCACAGGGAACTCTACTCAATGCTTTGTAATGACCTATATGAGAACAGAATCTAAAAAAAGGGGGATATAAGTATATGTATAACTGATTCACTTTGCTGTACAGCAGAAACTAACACAACCCTGTAAATCAACTATACTCCAATAATAATTAATTTTAAAAATAGATATATTATGACTATAATTATGTGGGAGAAAATTACAATAAAGAATAAAATGAGAAAATGAATAAATGTAAAGGGCTTATTAGCACAGTGCCTGTACATTCTATGTTATTATAAAACAAAAAAAGCAAACCTATGCACTGAAAAATACCTAAAAGATAAAAAATAAAAATAAAAAAAACAGTTCAAATGTCCCCTCCTTCATAAAATCTCCCCTTCCAAGTCAGATGTGAACCCTCTGAACTTAAAACTCTCTGGCCGTTTCCCTAGAGCCTTACAGCTTCACTAACCTGGCCACTTCCAACCAGCTTCATAGCTAGTGCATGCAGTCTCAGTGCCCCTTAAAGAAAGACCATCTTCTTCCCCTTTGAAGCCTCACATAGAGTAGGCACTTATCAGAATAAAGAAAAAAGGGAGAAAACGAACAAATGATCAGTCCTGCCCCAGACCCAGCAGGAATGTAAGCTACCATTTTATCACATCTCAGGATGGAGCCAGTCTCACTAAAGTCAGTCCAGAGAGGCAATCCAAGCTAAGTCACAGTAATTCTGAAACTTGGGTCAGGGGTCTACATATGTTTACAGATGAACATGAGTAAGTTCTTATGTAGGTTCAGGTTTTAGAAACCTGTAGAAGCAGCTGGAGAATTACAGATGTCACCAAAAAGAAATGGAGAGTCAGTTATAAAAGGCTAACTGTGGGTAACATGAAAATGGTCCAGGAAGATGAAGGTGGCTAAATGCAAAGATAACAATAGAAGGAGGGGACAGAAGCAGCTACTGAAAGCCAGAAAAGATGAGCTGGCCTAGAGGTCACTGGGAACCCCCAAAATAGCTGACTAGCTTCCTGGAGTTGAACCAAGGGAAGAATTCTGTCACTGACTAAAAAGAAATCTTCAAAAGGAATAGGAATGTACTATAGTGACAATTTGAGAATTAGAGTACTGATTTTAATGCTTAAAAACTCTAAAACACTAAATAGTTGTACTTAAAACATGAAACTAACCCAATATTCCAAGTAAAATTGCTGTCAATCTTCAACTGTAACCAGTCTATACCATGAATTGCTACATATGGTCATAAAACTTAGCTGCGCACTGCCCTGGGTGGCAGACTACAGAGAAACGGATGGACGAAACAGAGATCATTGAAGGTTTCCCAGAGGAACTTGAAGCCATGATGATACGATGCTAGAATGAGACAAGAATGTCTAGGTCACACATGTACAAACGGTTTCTAAGAAAATTGTCTTCTGAGAAGTATAGCAAAATTAAGGCTAGTCTTTTTGCAAGGAATGGTACAAAGATGGTGACCAATCAGAAATGTGAAATAAGTATGGGGTGGAGGATTCAGATAAAAGAAATTCAGTTTCCATGTTGGTTTGAAAGATTTTCTGAATTTTTCTCAGGCTCCCTGTGCTGATGAGCACATTTCTCGGACAGAATACAAAGTATAAGAAAAAAATCAGCAAAGGGAGGAGAAACTTCCTTAAATAGAAAGGAACATATTTAGTCCTTTTTACATAAATTAGCAACATTTTTACATGAAGGTATAATCAGTAAAGAGAACATGGAGTCAGAAGTTAGTAAAGACTGCAACTTCTCTCTCTTGAGTCCTCTGCCCCATGTGTCTTAGAGCCCCATTAGCTGACATGGACAAGCATTTTGCTCCTGTTAGCAATGTGGAGTCTCCAGACGCTGGGAAACACACAAGCAAGAACCTATCAAGCTTCCTGCACCATCAACTGAATTGTCAGCAAAGTTCCCACAGCAGCCCCAAAGGACCAGGCATGTATGAGCCCTGGCAAGGGATGGACACAGAGATGGAGAAAGTTCTTCTCTGTCTCACATGTGGAAGCCTATTTAACCCAGACATGAAGGAGCTGAGTCCATAAAGCAGGGGTCATGCTACTTATCAGTCTCATTCTGTTGGGCCTTGGCAGATGTCTGAGTTTCGACCAGGCAACTTGGCAATGACACAACAAACAATGCCCTCCTCTCATTGTCTTTCCACTGCTTACTAACCACATCACTCTCCGGAGAAGCAGTAAAAACACATTTTAATTATCAGCCCGATTCCTTATAAACAAGGTGGTAAAAAATTAACCTTCCCAAACACAGAGTGAGCAAAAGGTGGGAGATTTTAAAATAAAATATTGGGGTTAGAACTCAACCCACAAACTTGAGGAAACTCAGCTCAGGGAGGAAAAGCTGGCCAGGCCCTCTGTTTTTGAGTTCACGCCACATTTCAAGTGAGTGGCAAACTTCCCAGCCACTGTCCACTCCTTTCCCAGGCCAGCTGGCAGGGACACAGCCTGGCATGGCAAGCTGCACGCCAGAGGCACATAAGTGAGTTCTTTATTGTGCCATTCCCCTGCTGCCCCAACTCAATGCCCTCCACCAATCCTGAAACTCAAGCTCCTATCCACCCCCTCCACTCCCTATAGACAAGAGGGAATAGCACTATGTAAGGAGGAGATCTCACCTTGGCTGTCCTGTCTCTGGAGCCACTCACAATGATGCCCCCTTTGCAGTCCACACAGTTCACCTCCTGTACATGGGCCGAGTACTTGACAGTGAAGGTGCTATGAATCTTATGAATACCAATCTTCCCATCTCTAGGAGAGAAATAAGAAGCCAACCCCTGAAAGCCAATTAGTTTCTCTGCAGGAAGAGAACAAGTCTATAGAAACAGACCAAATCTCCAATGACTTCCAATTTGCTAAGCTTTAGGCAATTCAGCCCAATAAGGTGCTGAGTTTCTAGATATCTTTACTTCTTCAGTACACTTGGGGCTGAAGAAAGCTGAGAAAGAAAACAAATCTCCCCCTTGAGAGTATCAAAACCAGGTTCCCTTTTCATTAAAGGTTCTTCTTGTTTTCCTTTTCCAGCTTACCCTATTAAGTACCTGCTTTAAATGGAAAAAAAACATTACCCCTTCTTCTAGTCTCCCTACTCATCCTTTTGGAGTAGAGACAGAAAAGCCAGAGGCAGGCAGAAGGTCTCTGAAGAATACTGAGGAGGAAGGAAGGAGAAGCCTGCAGCACTTACCCTCCTGCACTGATAATATGTGAGTTGGCCAGCACGAAGTGGCAAACGTCCTCATCATGTCCAGCAAAGACTCCCAGGGGCCTCCGGTTCAAGCTGGCACCATCTGGGCGGAACTGATAGGCCAGGATGAAATTAGCCTGGGATATGTACAGAGAATCACCCTCTAGCTGCATCCAGGGCATCTGACTGCAGAGATGAAAAACAAAATTTAAGGATCATCAAGATATAGCAGGGAAATTCAACTTCAGTCTTTAGAAAGGCTGACCAATCCCCAACTTAGCATTAACTGTAAGGCTAAGTCTGTATCTCACTCCCCTCCTTCAAAACTACTACCTTCCCTTAGGCTTCCCTAGAAAACTAGAGTGATTAAGCTTTGTGGTGACCCTATCTTCTTTTGGCTTCCCTTGTGGCTTAGCTGGTAAAGAATCCACCCACAATATGGGAGACCTGGATTTGATCCCTGGGTTGGGAAGATCCCCTAGAGAAGGGAAAGGCTACCCAATCCAGTATTCTGGCCTGGAGAATTCCATGGACTGTACAGTTCATGGGGTCTTAAAGAGTTGTACATGACTGAGTGACTTTCATTTACTTATCTTCCTTGGAAAGTCAGAATAAAAGACCCATTAAATAGTCACTGTTAAAAGGAGAATGCTTGGGAGTTTCCTGATGGTCCAGTGATTAGGACTTGGTACTTTCACTGCCAAGGCCCCGGGGTTCAAGCCCTGGTCAGGGAACTATCCCCCTAGCTACCCACGTGAAAGTCAAAGTGTTAGTTAATCAGTTGTGTTTGACTGTTTGTGATCCCCATGGACTGTAGCCTGCCAGGACCCTCTGTCTTTGGAATTCTTCAGGCTAGAATACTGGAGTGGGTAGCCATTCCCTTCTCCAAGGGATCTTCCTGACCCAGGGATCGAACTCAGGTCTCCTGCATTGCAGGAAGATTCTTTACCGTCTGAGCCACCAGGGAAGCCCAGCTACCCATGGTGCCTAAATAAATAAATGGAGAATGTTTAAGACTTGAATTACTGGCTACCTACAGACTTCTTTTGAGTAGACAGAGCAACCCCCCTCAAAAAAAAGCAATAATTGAGGGGTGGGGAAGAGCAAAAAGAAACCTTCCACTCAGATAAAATAATTTTCTTTCATTCTGTGTCCTCACTGATCTGAAGATAAAGTGGTAAGTTTCAAGATTCCAAGACTCCCATACACACCTTTTTCCCAATAGATCAGTTAGGGTGTGATAGAGAAAAGAGAAGAGTGAGCCCAGGGAAGCCCCATTCCCTTGTCCTACTAGAGCAAAGGGGCTACTTTTAAGTGAAAGGAATAAAGCCATTTAGGAAAGGATGCTAATGTACAGATTAAATACCTAGATCCTCTCAGAGGATATCTAAGTTTCTGTACTAAAGCCTAAGTGTGGCAATGGCAAAACATAGCTCCAGAGCAGTGTACTACAGTTCAGTGACTACAGAGAAATGATTGGCTCTCACAGAAAGCTGATAAGAGAAATCCACAAACAGTTAAAAGATTCTAACCACAATCTGGCAGGAGGAAGAAACATTGGAAGCCACAGACCAGTCCCATGGCATGGAGTAAGCCTTAAAAACAAAGAGGACTCTGCCAGACACCATGCTCTCTGGTGGGGACTAAGCTCCTTTCCCAAGGTACATCTCCACAGCCTGTCTTACACCACAGCAGGGTCCTCGAGCTACCATGTCCCAAGCAAAGCATAGGGATAGATGATTCATCCCCATTTATAGAGACACCATCTCCCACTGCCAAGTCTGTCTGAGCAAACTGGGCTGTTTCTTCCCCAGACTCCTTAATACAAGCGTCATGGGAATGTACAAAAGTTCTGCAAATTGACTTGACGGACCATTAAATGCAGCTTGGACTTTGTAGCAACTAGTTTCTGCACATGAGGTTTTAACAAGTGTGTGCATATATTATATGGAACATGTATAGTGTACAGATGCCTGCACTCTCATTCATTACGCACATTCCTCTTCAACATACCCTTGCACAAGTTTGTGGCATACTCAAGTGGGCGACAAACAGAAGGGTTTGGAATTCATGTGTTTAGAGCCATCTGGTAAATAGCCATTTGCCCAGCACAAGAAACCAGGTTCATGCCAGGTGAACAGTGGAGAATCCCGGGGCAGCCTAGTAACCATTTTGTGTATTTATTTGCCACACTACTTGAAACCAGTCCAAAGAGACATCAGGAACAAAACCCTGATAGAGAAATAAACTCTTTCTTCTGGCAATAAAAGTCAAATAGGAAGCAGAAGGTAAAGCCCTTTGTCATACAAATTCATCTTTCTTCCCAAGTTTCTTTACCATCACCACTACCACATAATTCACAGGAACTCGGGTCAGTGAAAGCAGCAGAAGCTGGACACAAGCAACACCGGACACTCCTTCATCACATGAAGAAGCCTGCCTGGCCCTGTGAGCAGAGGTCCAGGTCAGCTGGAATGTGGAATCATGCTGTTCCCTGTCCATTCCAACCAATCCACAAGGAGTACTTTTTGGTGAGTAATCAAATAATAACGAATAATTTAGCATCAGTGAGGTATAAAATCTGTGGCATCAGCAGTGCCAAAGCCATTATTTAAATCTCCTGCCATTTTTTTCTAAGCTCTGCCTCCTATAACATATATATCCAAACCTTCAGATCCTATTTAGCTTTTTAATAAAAGTAGGGGAGAGCACTACAGGAAGCCAGGAGGGAAGGTGTAACTCCCTAGAGTAGAACTTTACAAAAAAAAAATTATAAAACAAGATGAGGTGGAGTATTGGCTTCATTTCTTTCTTTTGATGAGGTGTATTAACAGAGGTTACTTCTGAGTGGTAGGATTTAGATAAGTTTATTTTCTTCTCTTTTTCTTTTTTTCAAATTTCTACAATAAACATTTATTATTTTTATACTCATAAAAATACAGGCTCTGTTAAATTGAAGTACATTTGGGGGGGGAATCTTTTTTTTAATGTGAAAAAAAGTTGTCCTTCTGATGCCCCCTTTGTGGTGTTTAAAGAATCAACACTGGCTCATCACCCAAGTCAGGCACATTTATACTCCAGCTCGGACTAGATTTTTCATTCCCAGTATGCTTTTATGTCCCAGGGAGCTTTAAAGGAGTCAAGAGGCTACTTACCTGCATCTCCACTTCAGCAGAATCCCCTCTCGGCAGCGCCCCAACCTCCAGTTCTGAGATACCTTCACTCGTTCCTTTACTGGTACACTGGCCATCCTATGTCCAGACGGAGGAGATAATCCAGTCACTACAACTCACTGACAACCACAGAAAACTCCCTGGGCTTATGAGTCAGGACTCGGGAACATCCAGAAAATATCTGGATAGAAGTGAAGGGGTTAGGAGATATGAAAGAGGTAACTCTTCTCTCTCCACACTAGGATAATCAAGAGAGCCGAAAAGAACAGCCCGTGCTTTGCAGTGTCCAATAGTGATGCCAAAGCAATCTAACAGAGCGAGGGTAACAAAGAGTACTGGTACCTGGCTAGCCATGTGGAAAATATCCCTACCTCACACCATACAAAAAAATTAATTAAAAATAGACCACAGATTTAAACATAAAATCTAAAACTATAAAGCTGTCAGAGGAAAAAATATAAAAATAGCTTGTGACTCAAAGTAGACAACAGTTTCTTAAGACACACAAAGCAATAATACAAAAGAAATATCCAACAAATTAGATTTTATCAAAATTAAAATTTTCTGCCCATCAAAATGAATACACAAGCCACAGTCTGGGAAAAAGTATTCACAAAACATATATTTGACTGAGAGGTTTATACCCCCCAAATATGAGGAAATCCTCCTTGTATATGTATATATTTTGAAGTCTAACAAGGAACTCTCCTACATTCTTGGTGAGAGATGACAACGGTACAGCCACTTTGGGAAAAAGTCTGGCAGTTTATTATTGATCTAAACATACACCTACTATGACTTAGCAATTGAGGCTTTCATAGGGGCTCAGACAGTAAAGAATCTGCCTGCAATGCAGGATACTCGGATCCAATCCCTGGGTCAGGAAGATACCCTGGAGAAGGAAATGGCTACCCAGTCCAGTATTCTTGCCTAGAGAATTCCACAGATAGTGAAGCCTGGCAGGCTACAGGCCATTACTCAAAAGAACTGAAAACATATGCTCACAGGAAGACTTACACAAGACTAGTCACAGGACAGGTCTTCCCAGGATCCCATCTAGTACCCACATTGTATCTAGTTGTGTCTCCTGAGTCTCCTCTGGTCTAACAGTAGTTTCTCAGTCTTTCCTTATTTTTCATGATCTTCAATTCAGTTCAGTCGCTCAGTTGTGTCCAACTCTTTGTGACCCCATGGACTGCAGTCCATCACTGTCCTCCCTGTCCATCACCGACTCCCAGACCTTGCTCAAACTCATGTCCATTGAGTCAGTGATGCCACCCAACCATATCATCCTCTGTCATACCCTTCTCCTCCTGCCTTCAGTCTTTCCCAGCATCAGAGTCTTTTCTAATGAGTCAGTTCTTCGAATCAGGTGGCCAAAGTATTGGAGCTTCAGCATCAGTCCTTCCAATGAATATTCAGGATTGATTTCCTTTAGGATTGACTGGTTTGATCTCCTTGCAGTCCAAGGGACTCTCAAGAATCTTCTCCAACACCACAGTTCAAAAGCATCAATTCTTCGGCACTCAGCTTTCTTCACAGTCCAGCTCTCACATCCATACACGACTACTGGAAAAACCAAAGCTTTGACTAGACGGACCTTTGTCGGCAAAGTAATGTCTCTGCTTTTTAATATGCTGCCTAGGTTGGTCATAACTTTTCTTCCAAGGAGTAAGTGTCTTTTAATTTCATGGCTATAGTCACCATCTGCAGTGATTTTGGAGCCCAAGAAAATAAAGTCTGTCGCTGCTTCCATTGTTTCCCCATCTAACTGCCTGAAGTGATGGGACCGGATGTCATGATCTTCATTTTTTGAATGTTGAATTTTAAGCCCGTTTTTTCACTTTCCTCTTTCACTTTCATCAACAGGCTCTTCAGTTCCTCTTTGCTTTCTGCCATAAGGGTGGTGTCATCTGCATATCTTAAGTTGGTGATATTTCTCCCAGCAGCTTCATCCAGCCCAGCATTTCACCTGATGTACTCTGCATAGAAGTTAAATAAGCAGGGTAACAATATACAGCCTTGACGTACTCCTTTCCCTATTCGGAACCAGTCCATTGCTCCACATATGGGTCTGTTGCTTCTTCACCTGCAAACAGATTTCTCAGGAGGCAGGTTAGGTGGTCTGGTATTCCCATCGCTTTCAGAATTGTCCGGTTTGTTGTGATCCACAAAGTTAAAGGCTTTGGCATAATCAATAAAGCAGATGTTTTTCTAGAATTCTCTTGCTTTTTCTATGATCCAATGGATGTTGGCAATTTGTTTATTTTTTTGTTTTTTTTTTTTTGTTTTTTTTTTGGATGTTGGCAATTTGATCTCTGGTTCCTCTGCCTTTTCTAAATCCAGCTTGAACATCTGGATGTTCTCAGCTCCCATACCACTGACGCCTTGCTTGGAGAATTTTGAGCATTACTTTGCTAGCATGTGAGACGAGTGCAATTGTGTGATAGTTTGAACATTCTTTGGCATTGCCTTTCTTTGGGATTGGAATGAAAACTGAACTTTTCCAGTCCTGTGACCACCGCTGAGTTTTCCACATTTGCTGGCATATTGAGTGCAGCACTTTCCCAGCATCATCTTTTAGGACTTGAAATAGCTCAGCTGGAATTCCATCACCTCCACTAGCTTTGTTTATAGTTACACTTTCAAAGGTCTACTTGACTTTGGACTCCAAGATGCCTGGTTCTAGCTGAGTGATCACACCATCATAGTTATTTGGGTCATGAAGATCTTTTTTGCACAGTTCTTCTGTGTATTCTTGCCACCTCTTAATATTTTCTGCTTTTGTTAGTTAGGTTCATACCATTTCTGTCCTTTATTGTGCCCATCTTTGCATAAAATGTTCCCTTGGTATCTCTAACATCTTGAAGAGATCTCTTGTCTTTCCCATTCTATTGTTTTCCTCTATTTCGTTGCAATGCTCACTGAAGAAGGCTTTCTTATCTCTTCTTGCTATTCTTTGGAACTCTGCATTCAGATGGGTACATCTTTCCTTTAAAACTTTTAAAATTTCTTTTTATCTTTTGCCATTCTAAGAAGCAAAAAAAGATTCCTCCCTGTTGTGCAAACATGTATTTTTTCTAATTATGGCTAAGACTGAATATCTGGTCATGTCTGAAAGCCATTTCTTTTGCGAAATGCTGATCTATGTCCTTTGTCCCTTTTCCAATTAGGCTTATGGTCTTTTACTTGTGTGTTTGTAAAGGCTCTTTATATATTCTGTGATGTCAATCTTTTCCTAATTTACTATTTGCTTTTACTTTATAGTATTTTCCCATGCAGACATTTTGATTTTTATATATCCATTATTTCATGTCAATCTTTGCCAGAAATGACCCAAACTGATATGAATTTAATATGCAACAAAGTAAAGTAAGGAAAGAAATCACTACTTAATTAGGGCTGTTTGTATAACATCTCCCAGCCTTACTAGAAAGAAAGGAAAGAAGAAAAATATACATGCCTAGTAGAACAGACTCTAAAATAGTCAACTTTGGGTAGCCAACTTTGGGTGTTTTTATTTTTTTCTTTATGTTATTTCCCAATTTTTTTACAATGTAATATTTTGGTAAAGATAAAAATAGTCATTAAAATAATAATACTTTTGATAAAACTGGATATCAATAGAGCAAAAAATTCTCATCTCATATCATAATATGTATATTTTCCCAAAATGAAAGAGTAAATTTAAAAGATTTTAACTAGAAGGTTTTCAAGTATTTAAATTTTAAATAGTGTATAGAAGGAAAAAAAAAGAATAAAATGAAAGTAACATAGTAGGGGAAGGCTAACAATTAATGCTATGAGTACAAGTTTTATCCCTAAAGCTTTTAAGGGACTGATAAAAATCTATCAGGATAACAGCCTGTCTCCGATACCCAGTCATTAATATCCAATAGCAGATAAGAACAGGCACACAGTGTTCACATGATAAACACTGCAGAAACATCCTGAAACAATAAGAGTTTACAAACATGCACATTAAAACAATTAATCAAGTACCACCTCACATCTATTAAGTGGAAAAATCACATGCTAGCTTTGGTTTGATAAAAGGCTTTGGGTTTCTTTACATATTGCTGGTGGCTTGCTAGTACAGTCTTCCAGAAAGGAACTCTGTCAAGAAAAGTTGTTACAGGACAGCTTCCAACCCAGCATTCCCAACACTGTCCCACAAAGAAATAATTCAAAAGAAAAATATTTTTTACAAATATATTTATAGTTACAGCTATATATTAAGAGTTAAAATCTAGAAATAGCCCAAATGTCTATCTGTGGGGGAAAATGGTTTACTAATGCAATAGAATAAATATAGCTATGAGAAATGACAAATGTGAACACTGCAAAACATTCTGGATATTACTACAACAGTAGTGGTAATTTTAAAACAAAGTCTAATTTATAAAGATACTACATAAATATATACCCATAAATAGCTCAGAAGAGGTAAACAGATGGAGTTTTAGGAAATGAGTATTTCTTTTTAATATGCATCACATAACTGCTGATAGTTTGGTCTTTCCATTTTAACTTTAACCTTTTTATTGCGTTTCATTTAACTAATAGATTAAATGAAGTTGTGAGAAAGGCACAGAATGCAAATGTAGGAAACTTATCCGAGCCCCAGTCCTGCCTCTTACGACCTTGGTTACCTAATTTTTCTATTGTCCATTTTCTGCACATATGAAATAAGGATGGTATTTCATGCAATTGTGATGTTTTAAAATGACAATTAAAACAAAGTAACAGGTAAGTTACAAATCACTATGAAAAAGGTTATTTATTTTTTATATAGAGTAGTTTATATTGACAAATGGTGACATCACTATAGATAATCTAATAATCATTTATTTTTCTTCTAATTTAATTACATCTCTTAGAAATTATTCTTTTAAAGTCAGGCTGAATGATTAGGATTTGGGTACACACATGTTAAAGCTAAAATATATTACTGAATTCTTCTACTGGATGAACACAGTCCTCAGTTTCACATTTCTAGACAGCAATCTACACTACTGCTAGATGGTTAGAAAACTGAGGTTAGCTATAAACAATTTCCTCTTTCATATCTGGGAGAGACTTGGAGATAAAATTTAACAGCAAGTCTAATCTTTTTCATTAAGACTTTAATTGTTTTGGTCCATCCTGTTAACTGTCTTTTATGGTCCTCAGTTTTAGCTCTAAGTTAGTAGGTAAAGGTGAAAGCAAAAATTGAATATTCTGGATCATAGCAAGAAGGAAATAAGGGGGAAAGAATCAATATACTTCCTGAATAAGGATAAGGACAATACTTCTCTCATCTCCCTGGTCACTTAAATGCCATTTGGTGACACTTTACTAAAGGTCAAACAAAACACTGCCCTGAGGGCCTGATCACAGCAGCAAGAAACTTTCAAAGTTGAACTTTAGAAGCTGCTACCAAGCGGCAGGTGCAGGCATCCTCTCCCACAAACAACAACATAATCAAAGTACTTGGCTCTGGCCCTTCAAAACAAATTTCAGCTCTAAAAAAACGTTCCACTTGGCTTTCACTTGAGAAATAGTGAAAAACAGTACCACTTTGCTAAAAGCAGCTTAACGCAGCTTTTTTTAAAAATCCCTTTTGTTTGTTCAATTCTTCCTGATGGTTAATTTCCCTAGTTGGTGGCCAAATCATATGTATATTCTTACTGGCTTTAGCACCTGAAAAATCAGGAGGAATAAAAAAAAAAAATTCCTCTCTCTGAAAACAAGTAGCCCTCCCTCCCTGTGGGGACCTATCACAGCCTAGTTAAAGGGAGTTGGTAGAACAAGGCATCCAAAGAGATTGAAAAGACAGGAGCAGGTGCCCCTGGGAATTCAGCAGGGACTCTTGCTTCCCATCCCAGAAACACTCTCCGGTTGGCTGTTCCTTTGACAGTTAGTGGTATAAAGTGGGGGTGCTCCCCCCAAAATGATTAGTGCCCTGTAAATAAACCTCTGGCGCAGCTGTTAACGCATGGAGAAATCTCTAACCTGGCCCGTGGGCCTGGTGGAACTTCCATTTTCCCAGCCCTCTCTTCTCTTGCCTCAGGCTCATTTTTCCACTTGGCCCCCCTCCCTCTCAGCTTTCCGGCACTTAGTCACCATTATAGTTTGACTGCATTCCTGGGTGCATGACCTATTTTAAACAAAAACAACACAACATGCACCCACAGTAAGCTATCAGGCCCCTTAGAATCTTGGCAACAGAGAGTCCAGAGGGACAGAAATTAATCTAGGCAGTTATCTAGAGTTCCCTTTCATTTCACCTCTCCTCATTCACACTCCAAACCAAAAGCAAGTAAATAAACTGAATTTGAAGAAAAATGGCTGAGGGATGAAGGGGGCAGGTATGAGTATACTAGAGAAGTCATATCCACACAGTCTCTGAGATCAGAAACCTCCTGGATCACAAATCAATTTTCCTCTCTGGCTCATCATGAAGTTTGATTCCCCTTGATACCGTGCATGCTACCTACCTGCTGACTGACATGATTTCCATAAATATAACATCTTGCTGCTTTGGGAATTCAGGAGAGGAGGGTATCTGTCCACGAGCACAGAACAAGGCCATCTCAAGGGGCACTGGGCTAAGGAGCGGGGACGGGACTATGAAAAATGACGCCTAGGGCTTGGAGTTTTAATTCAACATTTTCTCAATTTCTTTGCTCTTTTTGCTCACTGGTAAGCAGATTTCCCCCACACAGCCTGTGCCTACCAGTGCTGCTACCAGGACTAAGACTTTAGCTTTAATGTATACACAAATATTTAAACAGTCCAAGACAAGAAGCTTCGAACTCTTCATTCATACCTATGTTAGACTAAATCCTCCAATGGCCTCAGGAGCAGAGGTCTATAATTAAGGTTCAAATTAAATCAATGAAAAACCATATATTGTGTTAAACTCTTATCCTTCAGACCAGGAATAGGGAACAGCCTCAACACCCAAGGTGAAGTGAGATTACAGAGAACATGCCCAGCATGACGACAGGACAGAGAGCACAAGGAGAGCATGGAGCAGACCCAAATATCCCTTGAAAGGCCTCCAAACGTCAGCTCCCCATACTCGTTCAACCTCACCTCCCAGGGCTTCACACTCCGCAACTGAACTCCCACCAAGCCATATCTCTTTTACATTCCTATCCCCATATCTTCTCCTATGTTGCCAGATCAGCCTACCTTTGTCCCCAACAAACGCTTACTTCCCACTTTGGGACCTAGTCAAATCCATCCATTCTTCAAAATCCAGCTTCAAGCTGCTACTTCCCTGACTCCTCCAACATTCTTCTCTCTCTCATGTGAACCCTTAGACTGAACCTACAGTAAACTTTGGCACTGTTAGCTTTGCATAGCTGTATGCCTCGGTTGTCCAATACAGTCATAATTTCCACAAAATTGAGTTTTAAAACTCTCAGTATTTCTAAAAATGGATCTCAACCAGTATGCTTCAGAGCAGTGATATACCAGGAACCTTAAATAAGTCTGCTATAAATTTTTTAATGATTTATAGACCTTATTTTCACTCAACCAAAGATCCACATTTTTATGAAAATATCTGTCAGACAAATTGCTGAGCCACAATATGGCTTACGACACAATTTGCTACAAAAAAAACAAAGACTGCATGTGCAGAGCAACATACATGAACTTAACCTCTAAAGATATAAGAGTACAAGGTCAGGGCAGTAAACAGTTCTACTCAGACATTAACATACCAAAGCAAGTAAATGGACAGGTTTTTCAACTTTCTGAAGCCAGCTTTTTTAAAAGAAGACATTCATCTTTTAATCCTTTAATGTACTATCAAAAGTTCTATCACACAAAAATATGTTTTAGACACAAAAGGTAAGAACCTTGTTCCTAGTATAATAGGTATTTTGATAGATACTGTCTAGGAACTGCTTAAGCAAGTTCTCAAAAGTACAGTTCTCCCTTTGGCAAGCCACACTTTCAACAAGACTTACAGATTTTCAAGAGCCTAGGCACATTACCTTCAAGCTCCAAAGGCCTTTCCTAAAAATGTACAAAATATCACACCTTCAGAAATTCAACCAAGGCCACCAAATTCTTATGCTAGAGAAGCTCAAGGAAAGGAATACGAGCAGATGAAGTATCTTAACGTGGCACCCACATGCCAAAGTTGTCCAAAGCAACGGGCATAACCCTGATTTTTTATGTGGGTTTAGGATTTAAGACCGTGTTCACACTCATTTCCTCCTGCTATTGGTCAACTTCTAAATTTGCAGGGCACTTGATCAGTGTTTGTATTATGCAAGACATTAGGAGATATTAAGCGGGAGAAAAAAGAATTTGATGTCCAAAACATTTTGGACAATGCTGAAACAAAAGTAAATAGATCTCTCTGGTACAGGACTTCCTTTAACTTACCAATGGGCACTGTGAGCTCTCAAGAGAGGGGATATGGAGCACAGCATTTCTCATACTCATTTAATCACAGAATCAGTTTTTCAAGAATCCCACAATACAGCTTTCAGAAAGGCTGATCTAGCACTTTCTAACAATAAACAATGGCAAGAAAGATGCCACTATTTTTTGTGAACAGGCCATCTTCTGAGTCATGAATCAGGCCAGACTCAGAAGTGAACTTGGTTCTCATATCATCACAATGACTTTTCCCTGGGCTCCCCATCTGAAATGTGAGGAATAATTATACTGCTCTGCTTCCCAGGGTTGGTTTTTTTTTTCTCATTTTTAATCTTGTGATTGTGTTGCATATTAATCACCAAAACAGGTTCTCAGTCCAAGTGGCCAGGCTTCAAAATCACTGGTGCCCTTGCAGCCTGGATGAAGAGATGGAGAAAACATGAACCAGACGCCACTCAGAACGTTTTTACATCACCAGTTTCTAGGCCATTATGATAAAGTCAAACCGCAGCCAAGATAAGGGATGAAGAGAGGCTCTCCTTTAGTAACTCACTTCTGGAGGGAGGCCCCTTAGTCACACACACCACTTGTATCTGAATCTTGACTCACCTTTTCAACGTGGACTTTCTAAACGAAATTCAAAGAAACACAGGAGGTCAGGGGAGATTCCCTGGATCTACAGGGAAGAAAGAAAAGGCAGCACCAGCAGAAGATTTCCCTTTCTCTACAGAGAAAGAACCCATTACAGAGCTAGTGAGCAGGGGAAATAGCTTTCCTTTCAGTGCAACAGCTTTCCAGGAAAAGTATCTCAACATATTTACTATAAAACAATTTAATTTCCCTGTCCCATCACCTGCCACCCCATCCTCATCCCTGCAAAAAGCCCACAGATTGTGGATTTCCTCTCATTCTTGGCAGAGTTACCAGAAGAAATATAATACCCCCTTCGGACTGCTCCCAACAGCTGCTGGAACAAGAGGGGGAGCTGGGGGTAACCTTCCAAAGCTGCCTCTAAAAATGACCATTCCCCCTGCCAAACCATGCAGTCAGTGAACACAAGACAGCCCTTTTTCTACTTTCTTAAAGGGGAGATCCCAAAAGCAAGTGTTCCCTGGCCCCAAATACTGGCCTTCAGCCCAACTGTCCTCCTCATCTTAACTCTAAGCTGGCACTTCTAATACCTAATTCTTCCTTAACATGCACTTCTTAAAATAATCATCTACTTCTCCACTAGCATTTTTGGCTAGTTTAACCTGCCAATATCCAAGTTAGGGTTCTTATCAAACTCCCACTCAAAGTAATATATCCTTGTCTCTGTCCACCTCCAAAATACTACATTCCTCAGGTGTGCATGCACACGTGCGCACGCGCACACACACACACATCTCCTTTCAGGTCAAGAACCTTCCTACAAAAACACCAAGGAACAAAGTCAGCAATGGTAAGGTTGCACTGTACCCCAGCCCTTTTCCCCTTCCCCAACATCATCTACACTAAATACACCTCAGTTCTGTCTAGAAAAGCCCCACTGCCAGGCAGCAGAGAAACTTCCAGTTAGCCTTCAGCCTCTCAGCTGAGACCACCAACAAAGAAGTTCATGAATGTCAACTGGGGGCACAGGCAATATCTCTCTTTGCTGAGGAGAAACTGGACAGAGCCTCCAGCATCATTCCCCAAAGGTGACAGCCGGGGCTGAGTGAAGACCGTGAAAACTGTACAAGAGCTGGGGGAGAAAATATAATGCAAGGAATGATTTGGAATCAGGGGCAGGAGAAGGTGGAGGCATGAACTGGCTGACCCCAAATGTCTTTTCCATCTCTAACTCCTATGATTCTTTGACCTCCAATTTTGTGCTGCGAACAAGGAATGGAAAGTCAACAGACGTGGTGATGTTTTGAAAGAGCCTGGCAGTCTGCTCTTGTCATTTAGTCGCCTTTGCATGTATTTTTTAAGGTGTCTCCATGCCCTGTCTTCATTTCACAGTTGTCACCTTTCTCAGCAATTTGAGCTCATGTCAAATACCAAAAAAGAAGGAGAAGAAGAAAGAATGTACTGGCAATTAATTGTGGGCTAAAGAGGGGCAGACACAGGGGCCCATTGGGTGGCCCAGACTTTCAGGGAGGGCAATGTGGACAATTTGGATATAATGAAAAACTGACTTCAAGTTGAGACAAGGGAGTCAAACCTCTAACAAGAGATAAATTCTTTCTCCAGACAGTCTCATACTCAGTTTTAGATACAGGTGAAACCTTTACATGATTCAAAATTCATAAACACATTCTTAATTAGAACAAACATCTTGCTTCTACTGATTATACCTTAAATTCTAATACTTGTTCAAATCTGAGCAAGACTGCTAAATAAAAAGGTCTTTTCTCAAGAATAAACCAAATCTTTGGATTTTCAACTTCATCTGATGGCCAACACACCTGAGATACATTCTGGAGTTTATCAAAAATCTGTTTCTGTAGATCAGAGTGTGGGGGCATGTCAATTTTCACTGGAAATTCAAAACTCAACTTTCTCCTTGTTTTTCCAAACAATCTCATCTTAAATATTCAAAAGTTATTGGAGCCTGGCCTCAAGCAGAGTCTACCTGAAATTCTCCCTGTTCCATGGTTCTGAGTTAGGACCAGAAACTAATTCAATGCCAGGGTTACTCGAGAGTTAAAGTTAAGCTGCCACACAAAGATAATCCTTTTCTATGTCAAACACTTAAAAATAATTTTTTTAATGTGTATGCTTCATCAGTAACCTCACTGCCAGTTTGATTTCAAGCAGCTCAAGCACAATCTTTACCTAAGATGAAGGGGCTAGACATAGAAAACTGAAAGTAAGAAACAGTATTGAAATACTTGCAGAGATTTCATTCCAACATGAACTATTTATCTTGTAGATTATGAGGACTTTGGGTTTCTCCATGATTCTGCCTTCAAAGTTAGAAGAGTCATCCCCTACTGTTTGAGTTTTACAGACTAGAAAGGAAATAAGCAGCTTCCATATTCTCACAGTCTTGAAGGAAAGTCTTCGAGTTTGCATTTGGAGGTACTGACTGCACTAGACCATTTCCTGTTTCCACAGGTGTATTGTTTTATTTATTTCAAATATGTAAACTGAACTCACTTTTATTAACTCACAAAACCATTCAAAACAAGGCCTTTCCAAAAAGTTGAAAATAAATACAGCCATATATGAAACCTTTCAATGAACTGGAGAACAAGAAAGTGATTGCTTTCTAGGTACCGTAGAAAGATGAAGGAGAGAGCCAAAGTTACTTTATGTTGCTGTTTTTTGAAAATCACTGTTAAAGCCTTAAAAGTAACCAGTGAGCAATGTCTTTTCTGTTCAGAGTTAGGAAACTTTATGCTTTCTGGGTCAAAAAAATGCTCTTAGGTGCAATCATTTTAAAACAAACAAACACACTCTGCTTATCTGTGTCCATCTCACCACTTTGGACGTTAATCATCACTGAAATAGATACCCCAGTCCCTCAGCCTCAAAGAGCTCCAAGCCTACAAGACCCTGGCTAAGGAATGAATGTACATGCCAGGGCAAACACCTCAGAGCCTGACTCCCTAAACACCTATTGTTAATTCTAGGCAAATCTATGACAGGCAAACGCAAGAGAGAACCCAGGTAATGCTCAAAGGATATTTGAAATAAAACTCAAGTTTGAAAACATACAGGACTTACTTTACGAGGGAGATGATCAAGAGAGGTAAAAGTATTTAAGATAAGACTGCAAAAGTATTTTTTAATAGATTTACATACATGGGTATACTTTTTTCTTTCCATTCCTTGCTTTTGTTAACTTACAGTGTCCAAATTTACAATTAGCACCTTTGCTCTTCCACCTGTCATACTGTCTAACTTCTTGCATTTAGCCTATATTATAAACTGACAGAGTTAAATTTCATTGTTTTGTTCTTGAAGACTGAACTAGCTTAGTTTTGCCTCTACTCTTTAGGGAAAACTTGCAAGATTGCTATATGAAACATTTCCTTGATTTTTATATTAAAGATATTTCTATTCCCCCAGGATTCATAGAACTTTCAAACAAAACTGATTTTAAACCAGATGACGGACTCAAACTGTCTTTGTGTCCACTTGAAAAAAAGAAAAGCTCAGGAAACCTACCAGTGTTCACTGGTAGGGCAAGAGGCCTAAAGGGAAGCAAATTATTTGTTTGTGGTTTCAAAGTGGCCAAAATGCCTTCAAGCACAAGTATAAGACCATTAACAAATCACAAGGAACCAAAGCAGTTCATCTTACTCAACAAAGCTATGATCAGTTAGGAAGAGCCAAACTGAATGGGACTTGCCCTGGGCCGGAAGGTCAGTAAACCTTAGCAGTTTGTGTTTCTGAGAATTCAGGAGGCTCTTCGGCAGGGAGAGCAGACCTAAAGCCTACAGCTTCTGCTGTCCTGTTTCCAAAAACATTCAGGACAGGTGAGAGAAATTCAGCCATGTATGTGTTTTCCCCCACCTTCTGTCTTTAGGCAGCCTCTCTCTGTCAAACCATCTCCACTTTTGCTATATACAGACTGACTAGAGGAGAAACCACGCAACTTGAAAGTTCCATTTTACAACAATTCAATGAGTGCCTACTATGTGCTGAACACTGTGCTATCACTAACACATCACAATGGTTAAGCCTTGTTTTACTGGCTATGTTACTCTCATTCTTTATAGATGATAAAACTCTGGGGCAGTGAAGTTGTGTGGCTTCTCATAAAATGAAGTTTTGTGCTTATATAAAACTTGTCCTACTGTCCAGTGTGCAGTTAATTAGCCCAAAATATGAACTACAGCCCCGCCACAATCCAAACATCCATATTTTCACTGAACTTTGGGCCCAGGCTCCCTAATGCCCTAAGATGACTGGGGTACATGCCATCTCCCTCCAGGGATGATAACAGCCCCTCTTGGTGGGTTATCGTGTCTCTGCAGCTGTCCAAAAACAGACCACACTGGTAAACATTCTCTCCACCTGCTGTAACACGCATAACATTCTCCCTCAACTCAGAAAACATGAACATGACCCTGCTCTTTATCAAGTGTTATGGTAAAACAACTTCCTAGAAGGCTGGCGATACCACATCCTAGGATACAGGCAAGAAATCAAAACATGTGGCTAAAAAAATAACAAAGCCAAATCACCTGGCAGTCTCAACGCACTTTATACTGTAAACTCATTTTCATTTTGTTATTATCACTTACAGAATGCACACTCATTCACATTATCTCCCAGAGCACTTGAAAAGGAAAGAAAAATAAACAAATTCTTTCATTTGTTCATTCAGTGTCTATAAGGAGGGCAGTCTATGGCCATACTACCTTGAAAGTGCTCGATCTCATCTATAAGGAGAGCAAGAAAGCCAAATTTTGCCATGGCTGGACTGGGTTTAGGTATTTCAGACAACTGCTCTTCGAGGTCAACTGATATGTTCTCTGAAAGAGTTTTTCATTATAAGAAATGAAGATGGGCTTCCCTGGTGGCCCAGTGGTTAAGAATCCACCTTGCAATGCAAGGGACACTGGTTCAGTCCCTAGTCTGGGAAGATCTCAAACCTGGCAGGGCAACGAGGCCCGTTGAGCCTCTGCTCTGGAGGACATGTGCAACAATTACAAAAGCCCTAGAGCCTGTACTCTGCAACAAGACAAGCCCATGCAGCAAGAGAGACCCAGCACAGCCAAAATAAACAAATATATGTATATTTCTTAAAATTCTTCTAACAAAATGAAGGTAACAAGACTTATATGCCCCCTAAATCCCAGAAAATCATTATTATCAACAAAAAAATCATACTAGAAATATAAAAGTTAAAACAATAAGGTTCAAAATTTCCAAAAAATTTTAGCAATCCTGGGCATCATTAATAATACCCAACTGGAAAACATACTGAAAAAGAGATTGCATCACACCAAAAAAAAAAAAAGCATATTTAGGAATAGTAACAGATATGTAGTTACTTTACAGTGAAATGCACAGAAACTTTTGAAAAGGCACAGAATTTTTTTTTAGCTAGGGGGCTGAATGAGAATGGAGATGTCACACTCTCACACACACACAAATCACAAATCCAACAAGGAAAATTTAACCCTAACAGATATTACACTATCAAAAGGCAACAATATTTAAAATAGAATGGAAATGGAAAAATACATCAGTGGAACAAAATAAAGTTCAGATATAGACCCAATATATATACATACATATATGTATGTATATGTGACTATATACACACATAGATATATAAAGTCAATATCTGTCAAAGCAAGCTTTCTAAAACAAATTATTTTGTCTTTCTAAAGGGAAAGACACGAATTACTTAACAAAAAGTTTAGTGGTAACTAGGTAACTGTTTAGAAAAAAAGAAGGTTGAATTCAGGGCCCTTACACCGAAAGAAAAGTGATATTGATGAAAGTGTTGACAATCAAAAAAAATCAAATTATAGGAAAACCAGCAGAATGTCAAAGAGAAGATTTATTATGTCTGTGGGAGGAATCATAAATTTCTCAGTTTTGGAAGGGGAAGGAAAGATTTAAAAAAATCACACAAAAACTAGCATATTCTGATATATTTAAATCTAAAACTTCTATAGGCTAAAAACAGTGAAATAAAAAGAACAAACTGGGGGAAATATTTGCATCAAAGATGACAGATTAGATCCTAATATCTATGACCCACAAGGATTGTAATCTAAGAGTAGTGTCAATACCCCAATAATAAATGGGCTAAGACTAGGAAAAGACAATGTCATAGGTGAAACAAACACAGGGGAAAATACTTATCCTGCTAAAGGAAGGCAAAATAACAAAACTTTGAGATATCATTATATGTCCACTAAAATAGCAAAGATTTTTTAAATTCTTATATGAAATCACCACTAGTGCCACTGTAACTTGGTACAATGCCTTTTTACAAACCATAACCTTTGACTCAATAATGCCAATCTTGAGAATTTATTCTAAGGAACCAATTCAAAAAGACATGTATTATACAGTATCTGACATATCTCAATAAAGCTGTTACCAAAAATGCATTGAATTATTCATTTCCTTGTTATCTATGACAGCAAAAAGCTGGATACAGCATGAAAGTCTAATATTAGAGGAAAGTTTTTAATCTCATAGTACAGCCCACAAACATTATGTACCTATTCTGCTAGATCAGTAGGATAGCAACTAAGTGGGGGAAGAAGTGTGCAAATGAAAAGCAATTTTTAAAACTGAACAGATGCCTAGAGGTGATGATATTATAACTTTTTATGTTTTACACCAACTTTTCTTAATGTTGCTATATTGTATTAAAACTATCTTAAAAAATTTTTTAATCCAAATTGGATGGAGTTGGGTGCAATCAGAAAGTTTTTACTCCATTTCCACACATTTTCTCCCCTTCCTATGTAACAGCTTACATGATTAAGTTCTGCATTCACAGGCTTCAGATCCTACTTAGAACAGGCCAAATTACAATACCATGCCTTCACGTACAGTCTGTACCTCATCCAACTCCCTGCCATAAGCAAGTACCCTTATTGTGTGTCATTCTGCCTCCATCAAGTCATAAATTATCGCTGACACTTGGACCAAGGGCCTTTTTTTTTTTGGAGTGTGAGCCCTTTTCTCCATATTTGATTTTATCAGAGCCCAGAAGCCTAACGGAGTGAGAGGGTGAATGTCCACAAAAACGTCCTGATAGACCACACAGGGGACATGAGTCCTACACCTGTATGAGAGGAGGCCTCTAAAGCCACAGACCAGCCGGGCTCCTCTGGCGCTGAGGAACCCAGGCGGTCAACGTCTGCGAAAAGGCACATTTAACAGCTGAAGAGAGTGCTTAAGATGGCTAATTGTGAGGAGCTGCCCACAGAGAGGGTGCTGACTAAGGGAGATGCTCTTGGGAGGTTTCCTCAGATGGAGGCCTCCGAGAGGAACTGGGTGCTCGGGAAGGGGACGGGTTTGGACCTCGGAATTCAGGGTACGACACGGCCCCAGGCCGACCAGGCCGCGGCGCCCCGCCCTTTCCCGGGACGCGGGCCGGCCTGGGGCGGGGAGCGGGCGGGCGCTTACAGGTCGGTGCCGAGCCGCGTGAAGCCGGAGTTGAGCGAGGCCCGGGCTATCCGGCGCCAGAGCAGGTCGCAGCTGGTGAAGCGCCGCAGCCAGCGGCACACCTGAGCCAGGCGGCCGAGGGCCTGCATGTCCAGGTAGGAAAAGATGAGCAGCAGCAGCTCCTCCGGCAGGCACAGGAGTGCGGGCCCCGCGGCTGGGCGGCAGGCTGGCTCCCGGGCCGCCGCCGCCGCCTCCTCCTCAGCCGCTGTCGCCATGGCCGCCCGTGTCCCCGCGAGGCGGCCCCAAGCCTGACTCCCTCGTCCCTGTGCTCTTGCCGGCCTGGCGCCCTCCCGCCTCCCAGTCCTGACCCTCCATTCCTCCTTCTTCCCCTCACTTCTCCCTTTGGCCTCCTTTCGCGCCCCTGCGCTCCCCTCATCTCCCCTGACGAGCCTTCTCGCCCCTTCCTCCACGCTTCCGCCTCTCTCTCCTGCCTTTCCTAGGCCTGCACTCGGTCCCGCCTCAGCCCCCAGCCCCGTTTCCTCCTTCGCCTGTGGCCGCTCCGGCTTTCCTTCCGCTCCGTTTCCTTTTCCGCCTTGCCCTGCTCCCGCTTTCCCCTTCCCCTTCCTCCGCTTTCCTCTCGCGGCTCTCCCTTCCTCCTGCAGTTTCCTCGTCTCCCCGCTCTCGCCCTCGCCGGGCCCACCGTTCCCGGGGGCCCCCACGCCGCCCTGGCTACCCATGAGCGGCCGCGGGGCCGGCCCGACGCGGAGCCAAGCCCGAGCCGCCGCCACAGCCGCCGCCCTGGGAGGAGGCGACACCATGCCGGACCGGGTCACATGGGGCGGCGCGGGCCGAAGCCTGGGCCCGCCCCTCACACCCGAGGCCGTGGAGCGGCTTCGTAGTGCGGGCGGGGTCGTAGAACGGCCCCCTCCCATGCCCCGGGCCGCCCCGAGCGTGTGCCGGAAACACAGCGTGAGTTCATCTAGCACGTGAGGCCCACCAAGCGCCTGGTTAAGACCGCCCGAGAAGCTTCTGCCTTCGAGCAGCAGCTAGTTTGAGGCCCTGCCCTCAAGAAGCACCCACTTGGGTGGCCCTCCCCCTCTCATACTCCTCTTCTACCTCGTCTGATGCCTGCTTTCCACAGGCCCTATACCAGGGCCTCATGAACTGCACCCCTAGAAGTTGGCAGGTTCCTTAGGCCAGGTTCTCACATTAGGTATATACCTCAGTTCTAGCAATGAGCTGGTATTTTTGACATTTTGGAAGACTGCAGTCCTCTAGGTCCTGCATCCACTCCCTGGTTATGGATAAGCAAGTGGTAAAGCTATTAGTCACCACCCAAGTGCCAGTGGATTCTCCAAGGTCATCCAGGAGCCCTTCCCCACACCATTCATTCCATTCACACTGCTACTGCTGCTGCCAAGTGGCTTCAGTCTTGTCCGACTCTGTGCGACCCCATAGACGGCAGCCCACCAGGCTCCCCCATCCCATTCACAAGGGTACCATTTTGAAGAGAGAGCTAAGAAAAGTCTACTGAAGTCCCATGCTGTCCCATACTGTTTCCTCTAGTCACATATGGCTTAGAGGCATTGAAAATGTGACTAGTCCAAATTGAGGTGGATTTTGAAGACTTATGCAAGATAAAGAATGTGAACTATCGTGTTAATAGTTTTATAATACATGTTGAAGTGATAAGATTTTTGATACATTGGCCTAAATATACTTTTGTAACTACTAGAAAGGTTAGAGTTATACATGTGACTTGAATTTGCGGCCCACATTTTTTCTATTGAACAGCACTGGGGAAGGCAATAAGATTTGCAGGTGGGGGAGGAAGATACCTATCCCTAAGTATCCTGTGCCTCAAACCCTAATAGTAAAAATTTTAGGGGTTTATTTTGTTTTTACATCTTAAGATCCATTTTCAGAAGAAAGAATGAATGAAATATCAACTCTGGAAATTATTCAATAGGTAGCATAAGGCAAGACCTAAGAGAGGAAGGACATTGCATTATGTCACCACAGAAGCATCATGTAACAAGGTCAGACCGGTATCTGGCTTTGCCCTAGAACTGCTTTTTGATCTTAGCAAAACAACAACAAAAAACCCCACCTATCTTGGCCTTTTAGTGTTCTCAGTCTGTAGTGGAGATAATGCCTCTGCCTTACTTTCGAGGGATAAATGAGATGATCCCTGTAAAATGCTTTGAACTCCTCTAAGAAAATTCTCAATAATAGTTACAGGTCAAATCCTGTTACAAAAAAATACCCTACAAAAGGTGTGTGTTTGGGGGAGGTACAACAAAGGCTTTGTGTAGAAAAAAGATTTCCAAACTCCAGCCAGTGGTTTACTTATTAAAAGCAATATTTGACATGACATTTCAGTACAACTGAAGAATTTAGACCATCTCTTAGAAATCATTATAAAGATATTTACTTATTTCATACTGTTAGAAGGCTGTTGAGGTAGGAATGCTGAATATTGAGGTAATATCAACTCAACATTTATTGATTTTGCTACAGTTGTATACTGTGAGCCACTCTGGAAGGAAAACAGATGAATATAGCATATGGTTCCTACATTTTGTCTTCTGATTGTGTTAAACATGTTTGTAATTTCTTACTGTTTATTTTTTTTTAACCATTTCTTTACACAGAGTAAAACTAAGTGATTCATCCACACTGTACCTTGTTTTCAGTAGAGGACTTGAAGGCACAGAAAATTGTTTAATTAAATCAAGTATTAAAATCCACAATCACACAAATGCAACTTATTCTTTATCCCATGTTGCCCTCATTACTGGAGAAATTAAACCATCACTTAAAAATATCACCTTCTTTTGCACCCAAACTAGAGATCAAGTGAGCTAAAATTTATGATTTACAAAATAAGCCAAAGTACTCACTATGCAGAAAGGCAAAGCCAAAATGGAAAATTGGCATATATTCTGTTATTTGGTGGTGATTTGGTGTATCCCTAAATTCCTAAGCTATTAAAAAAAAAAACCCTACAGTTTAGTTTCAACTCAGAGAAGCACCTAGAATTTTTCATCAACCCTCCCTCCCTCATAAAGCAAAAAAAAATCCAATGTGGGATTTAAACCAAACTTGAAAAAAACTACATCACAACAAACACTTTTAAAATTCTTTTTGGAGACAGATTATTTTAAAAAATCAGCTGGATGGGAATTTCCTGGTCGTCCAGTGGTTAGGACTCCATGCTTTCACTGCCCAGGCCCTGGGTTCAATCCCTGGTTGAGGAACTAAGATTCTACACACTGCATGGTACAGCCAAAAAAAGATAAAAAATCAGCTGGGACTGAAAAAAATGATTTGTAACAAAAGTAAATGCATATCTTCATGGAACACTGAATGGTATTTTATTATCAAAGAAAATAAACACGTTAATAGCTAGGAAAAAAAGAAAATAAAAAGAGTACACTGGACTTCAAGACATCTTTAGAAAATCATCAACTCCCTTGAAGTTTAAATCCAGGAAACAGTGAAATAATATGGGGGGGGCGGGGTTGAAATTTACATTTTTTAAAAAAAAATCTTTTCTTTATTTTAATTTGGCTGCACTTGGTCTTAGTTGCTGCATGTGGGATCTAGCTCCTTGTCCAGGGATCGAACGCAGGCCCCCTGCATTGGGAGTGCAGAGTCTTAGCCACTGGACCACCAGGGAAGTCCCTACCTTATTTTTAATAAGGCATTTTAAATTTAGAATTTGAATAATAAGTAAACTGTAAGCATTGGACTACTTTTAACTTAGAATGCCAAAAACATGAAATTCATAATATTCTATTTTTATTTTTTTTTACTCAAAAAAGAGAAAAGTTTTATTATTGAGTAAGCATTACACCATGCCTATCGCAGTTAATGACTAAAAAGATGTTAAATCAAAAAGAAATCTCACCCTTTTATAAAAAAATCTGGAACGCTTCACAAATTTGTGTGTCATCCCTGCACAGGGGCCATGCTAATCTTCTCTGTATCATTCCAATTTTAGTATATGTGCTGCCAAAGCAAGCACGCATAATATTTTAAAACATAAGACTCAATTTCTTTTTTCTACTTTTTAAATAGAAGATAGGTGATTTGCAATATCAATTCTAGGTGTATAGCACAGAGACTCAATATTTTTATAGATTATATTCCATTTTATTATAGAATATTGCCTATATTTCCTATGCTGTAAAATGTATGAGACTATGAATTTCACTGAGAATTCAGAAATACTAATATTAGTTTAGCTTCCCTAGTGGCTCAAAGGCTAAAGCGTTTGCCTGCAATGCAGGTAGACCTGGGTTCAATATTACTTTACCTTTAGAGAGGATTTTTAAGTTCAGATGTAAAGTTCTTTGTGTATGTCCATGTAACTGACTTGCATAGTAGTAATTATTGTTACAGGTATTTTATATGTTTAGGATTGTGAAAAAGCTAGAACTGTGTGTTCTGTACATTCTCGTAAACATAGATGACAATCTTAGGAAGGAGACTCCTCCCACATCCAATATGCCAGTGCCCGCATGCCTCTTAAGCCCTCAGGGCCCCAGCCTTTAACTTTAAAAGTAAGCAGATTTAGCAGGGGAATTATTCTGAGATGAATGAGAAAGAATGAGATTATTTTGTGAATGACATCTTAATAATAATAGCATATATTTATTGAGCACTGACTGTGTATCAAGCACTATTATAAGAGCTTTCCATGTATTGTCTCACTTATTCTTATCAATAACCACATAAGGAAGATACGATTAACCTATTTTTTTTTTTTGCAGAAGATGAAACTGAAGCATATGGTCACACCGTTCCTAAATGACAGAACAGGTATCAAATCTAGACATTCTAACCCCAAAGCTCCTGCTCTGAACTGTGCCTTCACCATGGTGGTGGTTTAGTCACTAAATTGTGTCCGACTCTTGCGACCCCATGGACTGTACCCCACCAGATTCCCCTGTCCATGGGATTTCCCAGGCAGGGAAACTGTGGTGGATTGCCATTTCCTTCTCCAGGGGATCTTCCCAGCCCAGGAATCGAACCTCGGTCTCCCGCATTGCAGGCGGATTCTTTACCAACTGAGCTACAAGGAAAGTCCTAAGCCTTCACCTTATACAACAGAAAATGGAATAGGAATAAGGCATTGAATTCAGAGTCTTCTAGGATCCCTTTCAATTAATATAGCCACACCTAATAATATACATTTCCTCTGACCTTCAGACAGGTCTGGTATCTAAATAAAAGCTGCTTCTAAACAACTAAAGTAGATCTTGTCCTTGTCTCAACTATTAATACTTTCTAAGGGTCAATATGTAGAATCCACAGCCTCTTATGCTTTTCATAATCTTTTTGCAAAGCTTCAAAAGGATTTGTAGGAACTACTGTCTTGCAAGAGAAGATATAACAAAAGTTTAGTAATTTCATCATTTTACTTCAGCTTCTACTTCTTTTGTTAAATTAAATAACAGTGTGTGTGTAGTATGTATTATATGAGCCTTTTTTTGTAAATGTGTCCCTATTTATATATATTCAAAAGAAGACTTTGTAGAATAATGCTAATAATGGTTATTTCTAGTAATGGAATTTTACTTTGTACTTTTCCCTGTTGCTTGATTTTTTTTTTTAAAGCAGCATGGATCACCTTTACAAAATCCATAAAGTCTCCCAAAAAGAAAATTAGTTGTTATGCATCCAAACACACCATGCAACAAGACAGTTGGAGAAGCCTAGATCATTGCCAGAGTTTTAACTAGCCACCTAAGTTTCTTCAAATTTTATTTCATTTAAAATGTGTCTCATGTAATAGTAAAATAAAGAACAAATTAGAGTATAAGAAGGAAGAAATGAGGACTAATGATAAATATATAAACATTTGAGCATCACATAAATAGAAAGATAGAGTCTAAAGTTTTGTTTTCAGAAATTATACGTCAGGTTCAATCCCCTTCAGTCGCTCAGTCATGTCCGACTGTTTGTGACCCCATGGGCTGCAGCACACCAGGCTTCCCTGTCCATCACCAGCTCCTGGACCCTGCTCAAACTCATGTCCATCGAGTCGGTGATGCCATCCAACCTCTCATCCTCTGTTGTCCCCTTCTCCTGCCTTCAATCTTTCCCAGCATTAGGGTCTTTTCCAGTCAGTCAGTTCTTCACATCAGGTGGCCAAAGTTTTGGAGCTTCAGCTTCAGAATCAGTCCCTCCAGTGAATATTCAGGACTGATTTCCTTTAGGATTGACTGACTTGGTCTCCTTGCAGTCCAAGGGACTCTCAAGAGTCTTCTCCAGCACCACAGTTTGAAAGCATCAATTCTTCAGCACTAAACCTTCTTTATGGTCTAACTCTTACATCCATACATGACTACTAGAAAAACTGTACCTTTGACTAGACGGACCTTTGTCGGCAAAGTAATGTTTCTGCTTTTTAATATGCTGTTTAGGTTTGTCATAGCTTTTCTTCCAAGGAGCAAGCATCTTTTAATTTCATGGCTGCCGTAACCATCAGCAGTGATTTTGGAGCCCAAGAAAATAAAGTCTGTCACTGCTTCCATTGTTTCCCCATCTATTTGCCATGAAGTGATGGGACCAGATGCCACGATCTTCATTTTTTGAATGTTGAGTTTTAAGCCAGCTTTTTCAGTCTCCTCTTTCACTTTCATCAAGAGGCTCTTCAGTTCCTCTTTGCTTTCTGCCATAAGGGTGGTGTCATCTGCCTATTGAGGTTATTGATATTTCTCCTGGCAGTCTTGATTTCAGCTTGTGCTTCATCCAACCCACCATTTTGCCTGATGTACTCTGCATATAAGTTAAATAAGCAGAGTGACAATATACAGCCTTGACATACTCCTTTCCCAATTTTGAATCAGTCTGTTGTTCCACGTTCAGTTTTAACTGTTGCTTCTTGTCCTGCATTCAGATTTCTCAGGAGGCAGGTAAAGTGGTCTGGTATTCCCATCTCTTGAAGAATTTTCCAGTTTGTTGTGATCCACACAGTCAAAGGCTTTGGCATAGTCAATAAAGCAGAAGTGGATGTTTTTCTGGAACTCTCTTGCTTTTTTGATGATCCAACAGATGTTGGCAGTCTGATCTCTGGTTCCTCTGCCTTTTCTAAATCTAGCTTGAACATCTGTGCTCAGTTCACATATTGTTGAAGCCTCGCTTGAAGAATTTTCAGCATTACTTTGCTAGTGTGTGGGATGAGTGCAATTGTGTGGTAGTTTGAACATTGCCTTTCTTTGGGATCAGAATGAAAACTGACCTTTTCCAGTCCTGTGGCCACTGCTGAGTTTTCCACATTTGCTGGCATATTGAGTGCAGCACTTTCACAGCAACTCCATCACCTCCACTAGTTTTGTTCGTAGTGATGCTTCCTAAGGCCCACTTTACTTCAGACTTCAGGATGTGTGACTCTAGGTGAGTGATCACAGCATTGTGGTTATCTAGGTCATTAAGATCTTTCTGTGTATTCTTGCCACGTCTTCTTAATATCTTCTGCTTCTGTTAGGTCCTTACCATTTCTGTCCTTTATTGTGCCCATCTTTGCATGAAATGTTCCCTTGGTATTTCTTGGTATCTGCTCAAATTTTCTTGAAATCTCTAGTCTTTCCCTTTTTTTGTTGTTGTTGTTGTTTCTATTGTTTTCCTCTATTTCTGTCAGGTTGGCAGTTTATATTCTGAAATCCTGTAAGAAATACCAAGATCTGATCTGTTTTCCTGTGAATCCACCATCTTTGTCATATTGAAAGATAAAATATATTTTTATTTCATATGAAACAAGTTAAAATATTGTTTAAAAAGTTATGTAGAGAAGACTAGAAGGAAATATGTTCAAATTGTAGAAATGGATGCTGATGAGAGGTGGAATTATGGAAAGTTCTTTCTGCTGTTGCCTTACCCTTTTCTATATTTTCTAAGTTTTCTGCAGTGAACATATATTACATAGATAATGAATCTTTTTTTAAAGAAAAAAACCTAAGAGGTGTTTGTACCTGAATGTACAAAATCATTTCATTCAATTTAAGCTAATTAATTTTAATATTTTTAAAAGTCCATTTACAAGTCTCCCACATAATTCCAAACAATTTGTTATACTTCACCTTCGAGGACATGGAGCACAACTACTCTCCCCACCGCACATACATACTCCCAAGAGGACTGCATGTGGTGACTTCCTTCCAAAGAAAACAGTATGTAAAGAGGAGAAAAAAAGAGTACCTTTCCATGGAGAAGGCTGACAAACACTATTTCAGCCAGGTGATCAACACCTGTTCAACATCATCAGCTGTAAGTCACATGGATGGTAGGTACCCTTGATACACATGATGAAAATGGTACTTTACCTCTGCGGCCATGCTCCCCAAAAGCCATAATCCCAGTCTAATAATGAGAAAAACATGAGACAAATCCAAACTGAAGGATGGTTTATGAAACTACCTGACCAGTCCTCCTCAAAAGTGTCGAGATCATCAAAAATAAGGCAAGTCTTAGAAATTGTCACAGCCAAGAGGAAACGAGTCATGACAAATAAATGGAATGTGGTATCCTAGAGCAGAAAAGAGAATATTAGGTAAAAACCAAGGAAATCTGGTTGGTCCATTAATCATTACAAATGCACAATACTGATATAAAATGTTGATAATGGTAGTATGTAAGAACTCTATTCTGGTTTCACAATTTTTCTGTAAATCTAAATCTATTATACCAAAATAAAGGTTTTTGTTTGTTTTTTGTAAAATTTATTTTACCCTTTTGTGACTTTTTAGAAAAAAATCTTGGCAAAACTTATAATGCACATGAAGGCTGTGTTTCCTGAGTTAGAAATTTATGATATTATGAAACCTATCTTGTCATCCCAAATGCAAAAGCAAGACATAAAAATATTGTCCCGTAAGTCATCTCCAACAAAATTTAAACTACTGCTTAAGACTTTTAATTATCCAAACTTATAGCTATACTGAAAAGGTTGATTTTTTCTAGGGTCAGATGTCATTCTAAGATACTGTTCTGACTTTACAACTGTGAGAAACACACATTTCCAAGCACCAATTTATGTGTGAAAGATATACACACGTACACAAAATTTAAGGACCATATGGCAAGTAAGGTAAGAGGGTGGGCAAAATAGAAATATCAAATGGGACTGTGGGATTGTGGGAATAAGAAAGCAGATTTCTAGATTTGCCAGTTCAGTAATGCTACCATTAGTTAGTCTGAGATAGCCTTATGTCAATAAGTGGTGTTCAAAGAAATTTTGAACAAAATGGAGGGCCTAATGCCATCAGCATTAGGATCTAAGATAATTCATGTTGACATCAGAATTTGTGATTTTTCTGATCTCTGTCAGAAGACAGAGTCATTTGGCAACAAATGATGGAATATACAAAACGAAGATGAAGGCAACCATAAATCTTGTGGAATGTTCTGGGAATTTCTTTAAATACATACATGTGCATGCATGGGTTTGTGCCTACTAAGTCGCTTCAGTCATGTCCGACTCTTTGCAACCCTGTGAACTGTAGCCCACCAAGCTCCACTGTCCATGAGGATTCTCGGCAAGAATACTGGAGTGGGTTGCCATGCCCTCCTCCAGAGGATCTTCCCGACCCAGGGATTGAACCTGCATCTCTTATGTCCCCTGCACTGGCAGGCAGGTTCTTTACCACTAGCGCCACCTGGGAAGCCCAAATACATACATAGATATGTACATAAAAATAAAGTTACCACTGAGATAGAATATATATAAATATGAGTTCTTTTTCAAGAAGAACATGATAAGTTCTAGGGAAAAAATGTTTCTTAAGCATCTTCAGCTCTTCTGGAAGAAAGTACAAGGTCAAATATACCCATCTTGTTTCTGTTTCTATAATTATTACTATTTAAGAATGCCTAACCTTCAGGTAAATTTTTTTCATTTGAGGCAATCATTACAATGACTAAAACCACAGGATATAATTTATCTATCTTGTCCTAGGTTTGGGGTCCTGTTAAAAATGTGAAAAACACAAAAGACAACTTTTCTGAAATAGCATGCAGTTACATTATTTTGAACAGATGGTGGGTTGTGTTCAGCTGTTAAATACAAACAAAAGTTTGGATGTGAATGGAATAAATATTGGTCTTATTTAATTTGGGGGATTTTTACTTTAGTTTTTAAAAATGTGTGTATGTGTGTATACACACACACATGCACATATACACTTATATATACATACACATACTATGTGAGGAGAACGATGACTTTTAGGCCCATATTTAAGTGTTATCTTTTGAGAACCTATGTCACTACTTTTAAAGAATTATATACTCTATACAATTGCTTTTTGCCCTTTCTCGTGGCAGCTGTTTTCCCCTTTCTTATGGCATCTTTCAAATGGAAAGATGAGTGAGAAAAATCCCCTACATTTAAAACCTACCATGGAGAGAAAAGCAGGAAGAAGTCCATAGCCCCTGGGGATCTTCCCAGGTTCGGCAGATTGACCTGAAAAAGGAGTACAACTTGAGTTCCTCCTCTAACAACACAAGCTCCAGTCAGAGAAGTTTCCAAACACATGGAGCTTAGCAAGACCACTTGCTTCTAACACAAGACAATGGCCACTGGACCACCAACTCTGTTGCCTCAAGTCAACACCAGCTCTCCTTCACAATAGATAATAGGCTTTCCACTAGAAGAGCTTCCCCATTAAAAAAAAAAAAGGCGGAAAGAGAAATTTAACTTCACATATGTGCTAGAAGCTCATAAATTAGGAGTAAAATGGACAGATGAAAAAGCTGAAACTGAAGTAAGTCTGACAGCAGAACCAAACAATAGTTGCACAGATGCCAGCCTTGGCAAGATGAGGTGAGGAGTTCAGGTCCCCACTGGGCCAGGGCCTGGGCCTGGGCCTCCGGGGGCTGTGGGAGCGAACAGGAAGTGGAAAGGAAATTTTGCCCAGGTGCTTATGCCTTCCTCAAGCATGACCAATCTCAGTGGATGTGTGGCATAACCCAGGATCCTTCATTTATCATCTCCTAATACAAATCAAAATTACAATGAGGTACCACCTCACACTGGTCAGAATGGTCATCATTAAAAGTTTACAGGGGGCTTTCCTGGTGGTCCAGTGGTTGAGAATCCACCTTGCAGTTCAAGGGACACCAGTTCAATCCCTGATCCAGAAAGATTCCATATGCTACAGAGCAACTAAACCCCTGTGCCGCAGCTACTGAGCCCGTGTGCCTACAGCCCATGCTCCCCAACAAGAGAAGCCACCACTAGAAAGAGTAGCCCACTCACCACAACTACAGAAATCTTCCATGCAACAACGAAAACCCACTATTGCCGAAAAATAAATACATCTACTTTTTAAAAAAGTTTACAGGGACTTCCCTGGTGGTCCAGTGACCAAGAATCCTTGCTCCCGATGCAGGGGCCCATGTTCGACCTCTGGTTAGGGAACTAGATTTCACATGCTGAAACTAAGAGTGCACCTAAACGGTGCACTTTAGTTGCTCAAATAAAGATGCCACAACTAAGACCCAGCACAGCCAAGTCAATAAAATACTTTTTAAATTTACAAATAGGGAGCTCCCTGGTGGTCCAATAGTTAGGACTCTGTGCTCTCACTGCCAAGGGCCCAGTTTCAGTCCCTGGTCGGGGAACTAAGATCCCTCAAGTTGCATGGTATGGCCCCACAAAAAAGTCTATAAGTAACAAATCCTGGGGAGGGTGTGGGAAAAAGGGAACCCTCCTACATTGTTGGTGGGAATGTAGATTGGTGCAGCCATTACGAAAAACAGCATGGAGCTTCCTTAAAAAACTAAAAATAAGAGTTGCCATATGATCCAGCCAACCCACTCCTGGACATATAGCTGGAGAAAGCTCTTAATTTGAAAAGATACATGCACCCTAATGTTCACAGCAGCACTATTTAGACATGGAAGCAACCTAAATGTCCACTGACAGATGAATGGGTAAAGAAGATGTGATATATACATGCAATGGAATACTACTCAGCCATCAAAAACAAGGAAGTAACATCATTTGTAGCAATATGGATGGAGGTAGAGATTATCATATTAAGCAAAGTAAGACAGAGAAGACAAATATCATATCATTTTTACTGGGCTTCCCTGGTGGCTCTGATGGTAAAGAGCCTGCCTGCAATGCAGGAGACATGGGTTCAACCCCTGGGTTGGGAAGATCCTCTGGAGAAGGAAATGGCATCCTACTCCAGGATACTTACCTAGAGAATCCCATGGACAGAGGAGCCTGGTAGGCTCCAGTCCATGGGATTGCAGAGTCAGACACAACTGAGCGACTTAACACACACATCATTTGTATATGAAATCTAAAAAAATGATACAAAAGAACATTTACAAAGCAAAAACAGACTCACATGCATAGAAAACAAACATGGTTACCAAAGAGGAAAGGGGGAGAGAGTGATAAATCAGGAGTTTGGGATTAGCAAATACAAACTACCATATACAACAAGGATAAACAACAAGGTTCTACCGTATAGCACAGGGAGCTATGTTCAGTATCCTGTAATAAACTATAATGGAAAAGAATATTTTATATATATATATATGAATCACTTTGCTGTATATCAGAAACTAAAACTGTAAATCAATTATACTTCAATTTTAAAAATTTGTAATTTCTCAAGATCTCTATCTCTCATACCACTCAACAGAAGGAGAAGAATCACTGTGATCAGACCCACAACTTCCTAGCTCTCCCAAGAGTTAAGGTCAACTGCATTACAGTTTCCTTGATTTGAGTCCTTAGTCATATATGAGCCTGTTGAACTGGTATTCAATTAAAGGTATATAAAGCAATATTTAACATTTTGTAGGTTAAGAAAATTAAAGTTAATATCAGTTAGAAGGAAATTCCCAATTCAGTATCCTATATTAACCCTCATAGGAAAATCAAGGAACAAAGGAATTTTAAATGTTGAAGCAGGTGTGATCCATGACGAGAACGAGAGGAAATAACAGTCTTCGTATCACACAACTCCCGTAAGTCCAGATTTCTTAAAACTATAAACTCATATTTCTTTAGATAATTTTTTTTAAGTTTTAAAGATTTTCAGAAATAAACATTTTTCAAGAGCCTTCCATGACACAGTTAATTAAAATCCATGTTACTTATTCAGCAGTGCCCACGGTAGAATCACAGAAGCAACCTGAGAGGAAACAAGCCATTGACAGAGAATAGAAATGTTTGGAACAAATGTATTTCAAACTGTTTAAATACATTACGGAACACCCATAGAATAGAACAGTAAACAAACAGCTGTGAAAAAGAGTGAGGAAGATCAGATGCAGAAGGGTAGCTGATAAACATCAAGGGAAAAACGAAATGCAGGAGTGTATACAATATGTTGCCATTGAGGGCTGGGTGGGAAACTACACTGGCCTGCTTTGACTTTTTGCGTGCTAGTGCTCTCTGGACAAGGACACAAAACCTTGCACCAGCGCTGGCTTCCAAGGAGGAGAACCGATTGGATACAGGATAGGGTTTCTTTTTACTACACGCTATTTCATGCCTTTTGAATTTTTAGACTATTAACTGTATGGATTGCCTATTGAATAATAAATATTATCTTTTTAAAAAGCTAGGGAATCTGTGGGTCTGATCATAGTGATTCTTCTGTCGAGTGGTATGATGAAAGTGAAAGAGGAGAGTGAAAAAGTTGGCTTAAAGCTCAACATTCAGAAAATGAAGATCATGGCACCTGATCCCATCACTTCATGGGAAATAGATGGGGAAACAGTGGAAACAGTGTCAGACTTTATCTTTTTGGGCTCAAAATCACTGCAGATGGTGATTGCAGCCATGAAATTAAAAGACACTTACTCCTTGGAAGGAAAGTTATGACCAACCTAGATAGCATACTCGAAAGCAGAGACATTGCTTTGCCAACAAAGGTCTGTCTAGTCAAGGCTATGGTTTTTCCAATGGTCATGTATGGATGTGAGAGTTGGACTATAAAGAAAGCTGAGTGCCAAAGAATTGATGCTTTTGAACTGTGGTGTTGGAGAAGACTCTTGAGAGTCCCCTGGACTGCAAGGAGATCCAACCAGTGCATTCTGAAGGAGATCAGTCCTGGGTGTTCCTTGGAAGGAATGATGCTAAAGCTGAAACTCCAGTACTTTGGCCACCTCATGCGAAGAGTTGACTCATTGGAACAGACTCTGATGCTGGGAGGGATTGGGGGCAGGAGGAGAAGGGGCCGACCGAGGATGAGATGGCTGGATGGCATCACTGACTCAATGCACATGAGTTTGGGTGAACTCCGGGAGTTGGTGATGGACAGGGAGTCCTGGCGTGCTGTGATTCATGGGGTTGCAAAAAGTCAGACACGACTGAGTAACTAAACTGAACTGATGAGAGATGGAGATCTTGAGAAATTAGATTTTTAAAAATTGAAGTATGGTTGATTTACAGTGTTGTGTTTCTGGTATACAGCAAAGTGATTATACATTTTCTAGCATATTTCAGAAATAATGAAAAAAATTACCTCTACCTTGCCTCAGAAAGCTACAGTGAAGGAGTTGGGGTGGGGGAGATGTTAACTAGGATATTAACCTAGTACCAGTGTTTGCTTCCAAGGAGGAAATATGTTAATTAGGATGTCAGAAGGTAGATCAAAATTAATACCCAGATTGTGAAAATATGACAATTACTGATGGAAGGAAAAAGAATACTCACTGCATTTAAGTAAGCAGGGACACATTAGGAAAAAGGACTAAACAGAGAAAATGCTGGAATTTTAAAAATTTTTAAATTAAACTTAAAATTGGTTAAATTATTAAAAGTCCTTTGTGAAACAAAGCTTCAGAATGTGGTACTATCATAGTAAAATATATAGAGAGATTTTTCAAATGAACCCCATCAGATCCAGAAATCAGTAAAACAATTTCCCTGTCTTAAAATGCTTACACAAACATACCCCTAACACACACAAATTCAGACACATACTGTAAGCAACACATAAGACCATTAAGACAAATCTAGACTTTTATAGCTATTTCTTTTTTAGGGGTCATTCTTTGCATTTTTACTGCCCTAAATTTCCCTCTTCAAGTCACAGCAATGCAGAATTGAGCTTTCTTTCTTTTTTAGTTTTGTTTCCAACCAAGTCTTTTGTACACTTCTGGAATTTAAGCCACCTATGTTACTGCTACTTATCTATAACACCATTGCTTTGAGGGATTAAAGCAGGTTTCTTGTAATACACTTAGATCAAGAGTTATCTGAGTTGAGAAGAATATTCTGTTTGAGTTGGGGCTGAGGAACCTTTATTTTTTTATTTTTTATTTATTTTTTTTTATCTTGAGTTGTTTTGATTTCCCCTGAGAGCAGTAATCTTCAGCAAGTGATATTTTTAAAAAGCCCCAAACACACCACAAAACATTCCAAGTGATTTTAACTTCTGAATGAGGTTGGGCTACCTGAGTGATTCTCTCTCTTCTCTTCTTTGGCAGAAAGGATTAGAAACCTCCACAGAACTTGCTCTCTATTAAAGTGGAGTGCTGTGCATTCATTGGCAAGAGGTGAATTGTTTTCAGATTACATGCGAAAGAGTGTGTGTGTTTCTTTCCCACATCAAAGACTTGGATGGAAGCAGTTCTGAGTATTGCCAGGGATGCAAGAATTGGTGCTAAAGTGATTAACAAAATTGCTTTCCTGCAAAAGAAGCACAAAACATTACCTAGGGATTAGAGGAGGAGAGGGCAAGATTAAAGGTGATGTTGAATTTTGGGTGGAATATCTTATCCATCTTTTTCAAATCATGCTTCAAGGATTCTGTGGCCCCTCCTTAAGGAAACTGAACAAATCAAAGTCTCGCTTTCTCAAGTTTTGTACATGGGGCACTGACAAGGTAAAATTAAAACTACTAACACAAGTGGCACTTACTTGTGACCTCCATATCTTTATCTCACACTGCAAAGACATTTTGAATGTATTTTATTCAGCACACACCAGCAACCCCATTGACCAAACATTCTTTCATTTGTAATTGGTTTTTGTGTCACCTGTTGGACTTAAATGCTAGGGTTTTATTGAATTTCTGAAGTTGTTTGGTTTTAGCAAATCTTGATTACTATTACGTTCCTTTTTGAACAGAGCTTTCACAGTTGAAACTTTCACCTAACCAAAATGCAAAAATAGAAAGAAAAAAAAAAAGCCATAGAACCCATATTCTAAATAGTGAAAGAAAGATCACACAGCAAACCTCAACAATTCCTAGTTTGGGATATTATTTTAAGGGGTCTCTCTGAAATGTACTATGACATTCTTTGCCACTTGTTTTCCCCACCCTCCACCCTCTTTCAAAAGCTGTATGTAGGCCTCCCTTCTTCCAAGAAGTCTTCCTGACTTTAGTGTCCCAGTCAGAGTCAGGCAGAAACATATAGGTACATGTAACTATTCTGTATGAATAAACGTTTTCTTCCATCTTGGTTTCTTCCTCTAAAACATTTAAGTCCAGGGACTTCCCTGGTGGCCTAGTGGTTGACTTCACCTTCCGATGCAGGGGGGTATGTGTTCAATGTCTGGTTGGGGACCTAAGGTCCCACATGCCTCCTGGCCAAAAAACCAAAACGTAAAACAGAAGCAATATTTGTAACAAATTCAATAAAGACTTAAAAAAAATTAAGTCTAAAAAAGGAATAAAACAATTACCTGGATAGGTAGAAAAAACATAAAGTTTAGTGTACTAGCAAAATAAATTCAGAGAAATATATATAGTATGATACTATTTACCAAAAAATTTACAAACCAGTATCATAATTCTTTAGGGACCATATATATTCAGGTGAAGGTAAAAAATTGGAACAGAATTATACACCTCAAACTCATGGTAATAGCTGCCTCTGGGAAGGAAGGTGGGAGATTTGGAGGGCCATGATGAGAGGGAATTTTCACCACATGTGTAATGTTTATTTATTTTAAATTTTCTCTTTAAAAAATTAAGATGATTCACTTACACATAGTTAGGGCATGAGAAGTGTCACTGAAATTCTGGTCTGAAAGACACGCCTAATGTATAGGGGCTTTTTTGGTCTGATACTATGTCTCTATAACAATAAAACCTGTTTCAAATTGATTAAATAATTCAAAATAGTTGTGACCTCTTCCTCTCTCACAATAATATCACCCTCATAAACAAATGACCTGTGGTGATGGAGTTTATCTTTGTGTGTATTCTGTAAAGAGTCAGAACACACTGTTGAGTCCTCGGTAAAAAGAATCAATAGGTGAATAAATAAATAAGCACTGTTTGCCTGCCACCCTGCATGCAACAGTTTGTGGACATTTTCATTTTGAAGTTGTTTCTCGAGGTTGCCTATGTGACTTCTTCGCTTTTAAGAACTTGTTGAGAACAATCATTTTTTTTATCTGTCTTTCCTTTGGGGTCCCGTAAGGTCACTGGCCATAAGATAGCTGTGAAATTTGACATTGTTCCAATTTAAATGCTTCACTCCAGCAAGTGCAAGACTGTGGATGCTTCAGTGTGGGGATTGCCATGGCCAGGCTGGTCCTGAGACTCGCCAGCCCTCCAGGCTTCAAAGCCTGTTATCCTTGATCTCACTAAAGAATGTTTTTGAATTCTATGTCCATCTAGTGGTTGCCTGCAAAGATCTACTTGGCTTTTTCTTTCTTCCTTTTCTTTCACACTTGATCAGTGAGATTCTGTTTGTGATGGGGGTTTTGCCCCCCTTGGTCTTTAATTCTTTCACAGGTGGTTTCAAAGTGTCTATCCTTAGCCCCTGCTTTCTATAAACAAGCAGGAATTCGTGAACTGCAGTTACTGATGGCTGTCCTCACGGAACAATTCTCTCACTTTGAAAACAGACTGTTTTGTGGACAGTAAAGTACAGTTCTTTTTCATAGATGAGATTAGAGACTTGAGGGGAGCCGGAAGAAGGGGAGTTTCTTCCCTTCTCTTTTTTTATTTTTTTAAACTGGAGAGCCTTTGTGTTGTAACTCATTTTAACAAATTCAAGAACTTATTTTACACTCAGTTGCACCTTTGGTTAAAGATGACTCGGCACTAAGTAGAAGATGCTGGAATTTGCTGATTTGGTCATTAATTCCAACATCTCCAGCATCCCAAGTGTAAGGTTAAGAGTTGAAATCAGGTGGTGACAGAGCCAGTGTGGTTACCTCTCTAAGGGATCAAATTATATCAATTCTACCTAAGAATGCTGATGTGCCACGGGAGGTTGACATTTTCTATGCCATTAAATATTCTTCAACAATATCATTTTAATGGCTGCATAGCATTCCACTGAGTAAGATGGACCACGATTTACTCAACCAATTCCCCAGTAGTGAAAACAGGTGTTTCCAATGTTTTGGCATTATAATGAGCACACCATACTCACATTCTTGAGTTTGCTGATAAATTCCTAACAGTGAAAATGTGGCCTTAGGGCGTATACATTTGTTGAAGCCTTGAAGATGAGCATTCATTTTAAAATTTGCTTTAAAAAAAGGGATTGGAGGAGAGAAGGAATTGCTATGGCAGCTACACACTTAAGATCCCAAGCAAACTTCTACTTAATCAGTTGAGAAATTCCCTCACACAGTGTAAGGAAGGAGTGGGCATTGTCTGTTAGCTCTCTAGCAATTCACCTTTCACCATTGACCTACACTGAAACCTTCAGCTTAGGAAAAGCATGTAGAAGGCTCTTACGGAAGGCTTGATTCAGTGGTACTCACGGTGCTATAATAGTCTGTGTGTGAGCACTTTCATCACTGTAGTTCACTACTGGATCCAGAACCAATCAGGATCTCTTTCACCTTGCTCATTATTGAAATTTGAAGGTGGAAATTGCTGAAGAATAACAATCAAGAAAATAAGTTCAAGAGGAGGAATCATTCAGGACTAATGACAAGGGGGTAGCTTTCTCCCTTCTGAACTGCCTAATTATTAGTTGGTATAGCCTATGCCTCCAGAGCCTTGAACTTTGAAATCCTGGATAAATATTAGATTATGTGGCTTGCTTGCTCACATACTTTGCCACCCTAGGCTTTGTGGTCAAACAAACCCCTTTGCCTTGCACTCAGTATTCTGGTTTACCCAGCCCTCTCTCTACCCTTAGTGCCCTAGCAGGAAACCTTCCTTTCCATCCAAACTGAAACTATGTGCTATGTTCCAAACATGCAGCATATATTCCAGAAGGACATTTGGGTTTTGCCCAGATAGTCTGGATTTGAGCACTGGCTCTACCATTTCTTTTCTAGGTAACCTTGGGCAACACATTTAATCTTACTGAGTCTCAGTTTCACCATCTGTAAATTTGGGATGGCAAAGCCTGTTGTATGTTAAACTAGATACCAGCATGTTAGAGAAGTTGCAATGTGGAGCGGGCAGAATTTGATAGGTGACATAAATGTCTTGTTTATCCTGGCCTCTAAGCATTTGCTCCCACCTATTCTCTTTCTGGAAAAGTTCTCCCACATCTGAATCCCACCCACTCCTCAAAGCAAACTCATGTTTTAGCCCTCTTGCAAGCCCTCCCATGAAAATCCTTAGTTGGTAAGACTCCCTGATTAGACTATTCATTCCACATGTCAGTGCTTCTAAATGGACTCTCTCCTAGGGCAATTTTCAGGGACTACTGATGCCAATTTTGTCCCAACAACAAGCATAATTAATGTATACTACTTTATGTCTACGTCAACAGAATGGATATTATTGTTATCATCATCTCTGTTTCTCAGAGATTTAGAGAAATCAAGCAATTTGTCTGAGGCCACAAAGCTAGCCTAGGCAGAACTGAAACAACTGAATTCAACTAGACTGATTACAAAGCTCATGCCCTTGGGACTTCCCTGGTGGTTCAGTGGCTAAGACTCTGTAGTCCCAATGTAGGGGGCTCAGGTTCGATCCCTGATCAGGGAGCTGGATCCCACATGCTGCAACTAAAGATTCTACATGCCACAACAAAGACCTGGCACAGCTAAATAAATAAATGTTTAAAAAAAAAAGCTCATGCCCTTGACCTCACACAATAAATTCTCTCTTTGTTGTTGTTGTTCAGTCGCTCAGTCATGTCCAACTCTTTGTGACCCCATAGGTTGCAGCACGCCAGGCTTCTCTGTCCTTCACCATCTCCTGGCACTTGCTCAAACTCATGTCCATTAAGTTGGTGATGCCGTCCAACCATCTCATCCTCTGTTGTTCCCTTCTCTTCCTGCCTTCTATCTTTCCCAGCATCTGGGTCTTTTCCAACAAGTCGGCTCTTCGCATCAAGTGGCCAAAGTATTAGAGCTTTAGTGTCAGTCCTTCCAATGAATATTCAGGGTTGATTTCCTTTAGGATTGAGTGGTTTGATCTCCTTACAGTCCAAGGGACTCTCGAGTCTTCTCCAACACCACAATTCAAAAGTGTCAATTCTTCAGCACTAATCCTTCTTTATGATCCAACTCTCACATCCATACATGGCTACTGGAAAAACCATCGCTTTGACTATACCAACTTTTGTCAGCAGAGTAATGTCTCTGCTTTTTAATACACTGTCTAGGTTTGTCATAGCTTTTCTTCCAAGGAGCAAGCATATTTTAATTTCATGCCTGCAGTCACTGTCCACAGTGATTTTGGAGCCCAAGAAAATAAAGTTTGTCACTGCTTTCATTGTTTCCGCATCTATTTGCCATGAAGTGATGGGACCAGATGCCACAATCTTCGTTTTTTGAATGTTAAGTTTTAAGCCAGCTTTTTCACTCTTCTTCCACTTTCCTCAAGAGGCTCTTCAGTTCCTCTTTGCTTTCTGCCATAAGGGTGGTGTCATCTGCTTGTTGAGGTTTTTGATATTTCCCCTGGCAATCTTGATTTCAGCTTGTGATTCATCCAGCCTGGCATTTTGCACGATGTACCCTGCATATAAGTTAAATAAGCAGGGCAACAATATACAACCTTGACATACTTCTTTCCCAGTTTTGAAACAGTCATTGTTCAATGTTCAGTTCTAACTATTGCTTCTCGTCCTGCATACAGATTTCTCAGGAGGCAGGTCAGGTGGCCTGGTATCCCCATCTCTTGAAGAATTTTCCACAGTTTGTTGTGATCCATACAGTCAAAGGCTTTAGCCTAATCTGTGATCCAGTGGATGTTGGCAATTTGATCTCTGTTCCTCCGCCTTTTCTAAATCCAGCTTGAACATCTGGAAGTTCTCGGTTCACGTACTGTTGAAGCCTAGCCTGGAGGATTTTGAGCTTGCTAGCATGTGAAACAAGTACAATTGTGCAGCAGTTTGAACTTTCTTTTGCATTGCACTTCTTTGGTATCCCACTCCAGTATTCTTGCCTGGAAAATCCCATGGACAGAGGAGCCTGGTGGTCCAAGGGGTTGCAAAGAGTCGGACACGACTGAGCGACTTCACTTTCACTTTCTTTGGCATTAGAATGAAAACTGACCTTTTCCAGTCCTATCTCTTTAACTGTTAATGGACATTTGTCTCTCTCTGAAGTAGTATTACTGTTGAATTTTAGGTCCTTGCCTGAAAAGAAAATGGTTGTGTTCTTGGGCAGAGTAACCACCTAGAGAAATTTACTTAGTGTTTGCAGAGGCACGAAAGACATGTGCATAATATGCCAGTTCTCAGGGAAATGTCCCAGGTGAAAACTTTGTATAAATTATTTCCCTGGGACTCAGACTGAAAACTGGGGCTTTGGTGGGAGGGTATCTCTTCCCTCATACAGCAAGTACTTACAACTCAGAGCAGCCCTCTTAGAAGTGGTTCCCCCACTGCACTTGCTGCCTCTTAGTTCCCCCCTGCCCCACCCCTCAAGGTTCAAGAGCTTCTGGTCAAGGGAATCACAGGTGATCTTGACTAGAAAAGACTGTAAGGGTCATCCTATCACTTTATGGTCCTCCAGCACACCGGCATATCTCCCTAGCTACACATTTCATTCTCTGACAGCTCAGTAGACATTCTGCAGACTTAGGGAAAGTGTGAGTCCCCAGTCACCTGTAATCCAAAGCAGAGACATGTCTTCAAAATACCCCATCACTAGGTCAGCAACAGCTTTCCATCCAGAGTGTTGGACTACTTATTGCAAAAATCCCTGGAAGCCACATGAATCTTGATTGGACTGTGTCTGTCAATTATGTTGATAGCAGTTGCTCATCTCTGCCTTGCTCCTGCCTTGGGCACTTGGGCATTAAATTTGCCAGTTGCTTCCGGATTTGTTCAATATACATGTATTGTGAACTACTTCCCAGGTACCTTGCTAGGCACTGGGGGATAAAAAGATAGGGGACAGAATCTTCTCACTTAAGTTTTTTTTTAACTGAAGTTGATTTACAATGTTATGTCAGTTTCTGGTGTACAGCAAAGTGATTCAGTTATACACACACACACACCTGTGTGTGTGTGTGTGTGTGTATATATATATATATATATATATATATATATATGACTTCCCTGGTGGCTCAGACAGTAAAGCATCTGTCTACAATGCGGGAGACATATATATATATATATATATATATATATATATGATTTTTCATATTCTTTTTCATTATAGGTTATTAAAAGATATTAAATATAGTTCCCTGAGCTATACAGGACTTTTTTGTTTATCTATTTTATATATAGTAGTTTGTATCTGTTAATCTCAAATTCCTAATTTATCCCTCGCTAGAATCTTCTTTTTCTCAACACTGTTTCCACTGAAAGCCACACTTTGTTACAACCGACAAACATCAAGTCAGCCCCAAGTCACACAGAGGCAGTTTGTGCTTGTAATCTTGCTGTTTTCTGAAACCAACAGGAGCATTAACATTAACACAGCAATGACTTAGTTATATCTAATTTCTCTGAGCCAAAAACAGGAGTTTGATCTCAATTCACATACTATTCTAGTAGAGTGTTATATGTACCATCAGACATAATATGCCTACATCTTTATCCACATTGTCTGGTAAAGCCCTCTCTCCCTTTTCATGAGGCTGCTACCTCTAATTCTCCCACACCCATCATTCTGTCTCAAACACCAAGACCTCAAAGATCTCTCCTCCAAAGATCTTAGCCTTAAGACTTACACATTTCCCCTTATTTCTCAACAGTACCCACCCCTCCCTAGATGTTCTTTAGCATAACATCAACTCAGTCAAATGAGTTCAACAAATATTTACAGAGGAGGAAGGAGGGACAGATGGGGAAGGGGACAGCTGTGATTACTGACCCATCCTGCCCCAGCTTTCCCTCAGAGTGGGTTTGGATACAAGCTCAAAGCAGCAATTAAGGTAAAAGTGTAATTTCTTATACTTTACTAGAAACCAGCAATGAACAATTGGGATTTGAATTTTTTTTTAACTATCACTTACAATAGCACAAAAAAAATTATAAATACTTAGGTATACAATCTATCAAAACATGTACAGGATCTATAGAAAGCCACAGAACACTGATCAAAGAAATAAAAGATGATCTAAATAAATGGAGTGAGATTCCATTTCAGAAAGTCAGTATAAAATATCAATTGCTTTCCTATATGCCAGGAATGGACAATTGGAATCTGAAATTTTTCCAAAGATACTATTCAAAAGTTTTGTTTCAGGGCTTCCCTGAGGCTCAGTAGTAAAGACTTTGCCTGCCAATGCAGGAGACATAGGTTTGATCCCTGATCTGGAAAGAACCCACACACTGTGGGGCAACTAAGCCTGGGCACCACAGTTACTGAGCCTGCAGCTGCAGCTACTGAAGACCAAGCGCCCTAAGCCCACGCTTCCCAACAAGAGAAACGCCCACAAGGAGAAGGCCACGCCCCACCACGGCAGAGCAGCCCCTGCTCACGGCAACTAGGGAGCAGCCCGAGCAGCAGTGAAGAGCCAGCACAACCAAAAATAAATAAATAAAAGTCCTGTTTCTTAGAGTCACTTGGTTCCGGTGATTAGCACATTAAATTGGTGGCTTAGCAATTTCAACTTGACTGCGTCCTTTAGTCAGAAATCCTGGGGTTATAGAGACCTTTCAAGTAGCAGCCCAGATCTCATCTTCAATTTTGAGTCAAAGCTGTCCTTTGAGGGATCCTAACCATCCCTGGATTCCTCTGAGGTACTATTTGTCAAGTCGTTTTTTTCCCCTCCAAGCCGCTTTCATTTAGGCAGCCACATCTTCCCCACAGGTCCCCATTCCTCATTTTCAAGTCTCCCTGCCTCTCTTGCCTCCAGCTGGCTACTGAACTTTGGTCCAGCACTTCCAAAGGCACCTCCAACCCTCCAGCAAGTCATCCTGCCTTGCGTCCTGTTTCCCAGCTGAAGTCTGGCTTCTCCATCCCTCAGTCTTCTCTGCCTCCAGCTCCTCCCATGCTCTTCCCCAGGGTACAGGTCAGTCCTTCAACAGTGTACTTACCATGTTTAGTTTTCTCTGAAACAAATATTTGCATATGTGAACCCCACATTTGCCATATGGTTTTTCCTACTTCCCAGCCAGTGGAACTCTCAATTTCATATATATTTTGGGAAATGAAGTTTTCCCCAGATGGTCTCTCTGAAGCACCAAAGCAAGGTCAGGGTTTTATGCATTCCTTCAAAGGTTCTGGGCAGAGGTTAGAATTACTTGTGTTTTCTTGGTCCCATCAGCAGTTATTTCATCAGTACACCTGATAATGGGACACAACCTGGCTCATTCTGAGCTAGAAACACACCAGTGTTTGAGGGAGATGTTGAGCTATAAACTGGTATCCCCAGGGAAGGGATAGAAACCTGCCCAGTTGCTCAAATAATTTTAAACCAAATCCCTTAAGAATATTTCCTCAGGGAGAGAAAAAGAGTATGAATATTAGAAAGATGATGAACCAGGTGTGCCGAAAAGGTTTCTTAGTCATTCTGAGCCCTAGAAGGGGGTGGGGGCAGCCTTACATCTCTACTGGGAAACATATTTCCCCCTTTTAAATCAGGAAAGAAAAAAAAACAACAACATAGCCCCAAATAGAGAATGTTTTCTTTTGTAACTGGAAGCAAACATCACTGATGGCTTTAACAGCTGCCTGCCAACATGGCCTGAGAAGCAGGCAAGCTCAAACATTTTTTGAGATCAACACATGTACAGACGTACAGTATATTAGGTCAAATTATAAATCCAGGAATAAAAGAACAAATAAACAAGTTTCAGCTTTCTCTAGGCTTTCTGAGTCCAACACCAGCTAAATTAGACTCCGAAGCAGAGAAATCTAGCTTCCAAGAAGGCAGGTCTCCCAGGAGTTCAAGTCAAACCTCCCTCTGGTAGGAAAAGAAGGTGCCGTTGTAGATTAACTGGCTGACGGCTGACCAGGTCCAGGCTGACGGCCCTGCCTAGCGGGGGCTTCCCTGTGTCTTAGCCTTACAGACCCTGAGGATGTCTGCCATTGACTTGATCTTTGACCCCAGTAAATCATTTAATATGCCATGTGCCTCTGTCCATATGTTCATGTTTGGTGTGATTAGGATGAGAATTCCAGCAAGTCTGGGTGTGCCACCCATTAGGGCTAAATCTCTCCCTTTGGAGCTTCTAGGAAGAAACTTGTGGACAGCTGCACTGCAGAGAGCCAAAGTGCCTGGACAAACCAAACTGAAATGCCTGCAGATAGTGAGACCAGGGTTGCCTAAACCGCAACTAACAATCAGAAGGACAAATCTGTTCTCTGGTTATCAAAATTGACACAAGACTTTTGTGATAGTTTTGCCTTAGCGCAAGAAAACCACTTAAGAGTCATAGGTGGCGGAGAAGGCAATGGCACCCCACTCCAGTACTCTTGCCTGGAAAATCCCATGGACAGAGGAGCCTGGTAGGTTTCAGTCCATGGGGTCGCTACTAGTCAGACACGACTGAGCGACTTCACTTTCGCTTTTCACTTTCATGCATTGGAGAAGGAAATGGCAACCCACTCTAGTGTTCTTGCCTGGAGAATCCCAGGGACGAGGGAGCCTGGTGGGCTGCCGTCCATTGGGTCACACAGAGTCGGACATGACTGAAGCGACTTAGCAGCAGCAGCAGCATAGGTCATTTACATTTATACATGATTCTATTATACTATGTCAATTTGTTTTCACCTGGGTCTTAAAGAATTTTCTACTTTAATATATGCAGATATTACACTTTTTTATAATAATAAAATGTTCTGTAAGTTTAAAAAAAAAAAGAGTCATAGGTGGGAAATACTGGATTATTCTTCAGATCCCCCCTCCTCTATACTAGTTAGGTGACCTTGAGCAAGTCCAGCAGTCCAAGGTTCTTTAGACATTAGGCAGTCATGAAATCAATGAAATAGACTAGAACTAAATATTTTTTAATGAAGTCAAGCTGAATAGAATAGAAAATATCAGTGTTTAGTCCACAATAGGTTAAGCTCCATTGTACATGTGTGGGAATGCATGTTTCCTAGAGTCATGATGAATAAAAATTTCTTACTGTGGGTAACAAACAAAAGAGCTTCCCACAGTGGCTTAGACCATGGGTTTTGATTTCTTCATCTAATGAATGAAAATCATTCACTTAATACATATACATATCTAGACAGTCATATTCATATACACACACACATATATGTATAATGGGCACCACAGTGTATCAGGCACAGTGGCATATGACCTATCTAGGGACGACAAGGCCATGTCCTCCTCAAGCCTCAGCTAGCAGGGAAGCCAGTCATAAAATAATTACATAACTGTTTAACTACCACTGTACAAAGAATGTGTGTAACACCAGGTTCCTAACCTGGGCTGTGGGATCAGAGCCAGCCTTCCTAAGGAAGTGACAGAAGGGGGCAGAGAGGGATGGAGGCAAAGAATGGGGGTGGGGGTGGGGGTAGCATTCCAGACAGAAGGCCCAGTAAGTGTGAGAACCTGAAGGTAGAACAATGTCAGCTCTGCCTCAACAGTTTCTACGAAGACCCCGTGAGATGACCATGGGAACACTTTGTAAACTGTGGAGTGTTATTCAAATGTGGTGGCTTATTGTTTAAAACAGTGGTTATAAACATGCCTTAAAGATGAGTTGAGGGACTTCCCTGGTGGTCCAGTGGTTAAGAATCCACCTGCCAATGTAGGGGATGTGGGTTCGATCCCTGGTTGCAGAACTAAGATCCCACATGCCATGAGGCAGCTAAGCCTCGTGCTGCAATGAAAGATCCTGCCAGCTGCAACTAAGACCCGACAAGCCTAAGTAAATTAATTAAAAATACACACACACACACACATACATATATGAGTTTAGTTTCAGCAGGCAGCCACCAGGTTGCAGGTCACCCTGAGCTGGTATGGCAGCTCTGTGATGCCGAGCAGGCCTCTGGGCCCCCACTACTGACAGCTGGCCCAAAACTGGATTCACAAAGCAGGCACCAAGGGGCCTGTGTGGGCTACTTACGGGGGCTGATTCTGGACTGGGTACCCTACTTCAATGGCAAGTTTGAGAAAAACGATGAATGAAAATGACCCCTCCCCTGGTATCTGGTGGTGGTGCCGCCTCCTTCCATCTGAGTCTCGAACAGCTTAGCCTTTCAGGATGGCCCTCAAGGAAATCCACAGCATGACTTAGACTTTCTGTGTGAAAATAGCTTTGGTGTGTGAACGCACACAGCATTAAGCCTTGCTCTGAAACCTGCCCACTGGGACAAGCTCACGCTGGGGCTTGGTTACCCTGACTGCAATCCCAGGGGCTTGGGTCACCGGGGAACTCTTTCAACTCCAAATTTAGGCACTCTCCCAGTAACTGGCAGAAATGGCTTGATTTAAAATGTTTAATATATAATACCTGCACAATATATAATACCTGTTTTTCTCTCTCACTGCCTTAGCAAATTACTCCATGACTTAGTGGCTTAAAACAGCAAACATTCATTATCTCACAGTAAATATATATATATATATATATAAATAAATACATTGAGCTTAGTTTCCTTTATTAATCCACTGAGTGGCTAGTTGAATAGTGCTTAATGTCAGATATGGTTCTAGATTCTGGGGTTACAGCAGTAAATAAGACGGGACTGCTGCCATGGAAAGATTCCCTTTCAGAGACAGAGAGACACTAAACACAGCAGTGATTTCAGAGAGCCGTAAAGTGGGGCAGAGTCATGGAGAACGATGGAGGTAGAGAAGGTGCTTTAGGTAGGAAAGCAGGGCTCTCTGAGGGGCTAACAACCAGATCTGAATAAAATGAGATCGGCCACATTCTGACAATGTGACCCTCACAACACCACCTAACATTTTAGCACTCGGTTTCCTCATCTGTTAAATAAGGATACCCGTACCCATCTCTTGGGATTTCCCTGAGGATTATCTTGCCTAAGATAAGGAACTCAAGGCCTCCAGTACAAAGCTGAGCTGGCATTAAGAGTCACTTCATTGCTAAATAATTGAGGGTCTAGTGATCTGTATTCGAGATATTAGGAATATGTTTAGAAAGATAGAATGACAAAGAGGAGAAAGTAGGTCTCCTATTTTCAGACCAGGCTGGACAAGCCCCTCAAAAGGAGTCATTCATGATCTTCTACTCTGTGCCAGCTGGGTCCTCTGAGAAGCAGACCCCAAGTGAGGTGTGGGAGCCCCTTGGGATGGGGGGCAGTGGTGTCTGTGAAAGGAGAAGAGAGAAGAGCAGCAGTGGGCAGGAAAAGGCTCTGGAGGAAAGACCGCTGGGCAGAGGAGCCCTCCACTGAGTGGAAGTGGCCAGGCCTCACACTCCCGTTACCCTCAGTCACTAGCCAGGTCCGTGAAGAGTGCGGACTTGGCTCCAAAAGACAGCCATGGCAAGTCCCTCCTTGAAGGGAGGTCTGGGTGGTACACCTCCACATCTGCCACAGACTCCCAGCCTCGCACCAAAGACTTTTTACTGTCAAAGGAACAGTGCTTCCTTGGGAAAGGAAAGTGAGATTTATTCTGACTCAGGGAAGGTTGCACAAAAGAAAAGAAATACAAGGACCAGAAAACCCTAAGCCTGATTTTATGATATTCTGCATCTGTTCAGTTCAGTCGCTCAGTCGTGTTCGACTCTTTGCGACCCCATGAATCGTAGCATGCCAGGCCTCCCTGTCCATCACCAACTCCTGGAGTTCACTCAGACTCGTGCCCATTGAGTCAGTGATGCCACTCTGTCGTCCCCTTTTCCTTCTGCCCCCAATCCCTCCCAGCATCAAAGTCTTTTCCAATGAGTCAACTCTTCGCATGAGGTAGCCAAAGTGCTGGAGTTTCAGCTTTAGCATCAGTCCTTCCAAAGAAATCCCAGGGTTGATCTCCTTCAGAATGCACTGGTTGGATCTCCTTGCAGTCCAAGGGACTCTCAAGAATCTTCTCCAACACCACAGTTCAAAAGCATCAATTCTTCGGCTAGGACGCCTGTAACCACCAGTTATAGAAAACTCAACTCAAAATGGCTTGAACAATAAAGAACATTTATATTATCATATGGTAAGTCTGGAGAAAAGAGGGTCCCAGGGTTGTTTAATTTAGAATTAAATGATGTCATCGAGTCACCATCTTGGATGAAGCAGTTTTTAATTCTGACATCCTCAGTGTGTCACAACTGTCTCCATTAGCACCATTCATGATTCCAAGATTGTTGCTATAGTTCTAGGCATCTCAGGTGGACAAGATAGGAAGAAGACAGAAGAAGCAGAAGAAGACAGGCCTTATCTTCCCAATGTCTTTTTTCAATCAGGAAATTCATCTCAGAATTACCCCCAGTGGACTTATCCTCATATCCCATTGGCTGGAATCTCATCTCCATCTGTACTCACATCACCAGTAACACCAATGGGATTGCCATGACTTGAAGACCTGGTGGTCCTGCAGGCCTGAGATACTGAAGTTAAGAAAGTTCTTTTACTTTCATTTTTAATATATGGCTTTATATACATATATAGGTATCATACATGTATACACATATATACATCAATTATGTTGAAATATAATCCTCATACTAATAGATAACCTTAACTGAAAAAAAAGATCATTAACCTTTTAAAAATTGAAATACATATAACATAAAATTTATCATCTTAACCATTTTCAAATATACAGTTCAAAGGCTTCAAGTGCATTCACATTGATGTGATACCATCACCACCATCCATCTACAGAATTCTTTTCATTTTACAAAACATAAACTCTGCACCTATTTTTTTGAGAGGGACCAACACAGCTCCCCACTCTCCACAGCACCCACTTTGATGGACTCCACCACAATCAAGGGCAGCTGCTGGCCCAGCCGAGGGCTCTTCTTCAGGCACTCACCAGAGCCTTTCCTGATGGGCCTCCAGCCTCCTCGGTTGAACTCATCTCTGCGTGGTGAGCTATGGGACCCTCATGCTGCTGACACTGCAGGTCAGCCCCACAGGATATTCACTCTTGGGCCGCCATGCCCAGCTCCAAGCTGCTCATCCTGGTTTGCCCTCCCTCTGTATCTATTCATCAATAACTACCCCCAACCCCTAGCAATCATCAGTCTACTGCCTGTCTTTGTGTCTCTGACTACTCTAGATACCTCATAGAAGTGGGATCATACAATATTTATCCTTTTGTATCTGGTTTATTTCACTTAGCATGTCTTCAGGTTCATGCATCTTGTAGCATTTATCAGAGTTTCTTTCCTTTTAAAGGCTGGATGATATTCCACTGTATTTATTTAACCATCATCAAAGGCCTGATACAAAGAGCCAACTCATTAGAAAAGACCCTGATGCTTGGAAAGATTGAGGGCAGGAGGAGAAGGGAGTGACAGAAGATGAGATGGTTGGATGGCATCACCAAGTCAATGGACATGAGTTTGAGCAAACTCCAGGAGATAGTGAAGGACAGGGAAGCTTAGCATGTTGCAGTCCATGGAGTTGCAAAGAGTCAGACATGACTTAGCAAATGAACAAGCATTCATTAAAGGACACAGGTTGATTCCACCTTTTAGCTATTGCAAATAATGCTGCTACAAACATGGGTGTATAAATACCTCTTCAGGACCCTATTTTCAATTCTTTTGAGTATATACCCCAAAGTGGAAATGCTGGATCAAATAATGTCTCTCTTTTAAGGAGCCACTGCACTATTTTCCATAGTAGCAGCATCATTTTTTAAAAAAGTTTTATTGGCTAAACTATTGCAAGTTATAGATATTATTTTGTGTGTGTGTGTGCCGAGTCTTACTTGTGGCACATAGGACCTTTAGTTGCAGCATATGGGGTATAGTTCCCTGACCAAGGGTCAAACCTGGACCCCCTACAATAGGAACTTGGAGTCTTAACGATTGGACCACCAGCAAAGTCCCAGGGGCTGTACCATTTTAAATTCTTGCTAACAGTGTACAAGCGTTCCAGCTGCTCCACATACACACCAATACTTGTTATTTTCTGGGTTATATCCATCTTAATGGGTTTGAGATAAGATTCCAATCATGGCTTTGATTTACTTTTCACTAATAACTAGTGATGTTGAATATCTTTCATGTGCCTGTTAGCCATTTGTTTACCTTCTTTAGAGAAAGTTAAACCCTTTTGCCCAGTTTTTAACTGGGTTGTTTGTTTTCCTGTTGTTGACTTGTAGAAGTTATATTTTTTGGATATTAACTCCTTGTCAGTTTTATGATATGCAAATATTTACTAATATGTGATTTTTTTAAAGGTTAAAAGCTCATACCATGAAACCTACTGCTTAGATTCAAATCCCAGGTGTGCCACTTACAGGTCTACGGGTAGAGGAAGGGTGAACAATCAAAAAATCTGGGGTCTGCCAACAAGGACAAAGGGCAATGACAGTTAAGTAGGCAAACAGCAGAGACCTTTACACAGAAGTAGATGTCAAAGGCAGGTAGGTATAGATGTAGCTTATGTCATTTTTCAAATTGAGAAGCATAAATGTCAAGTCATAATAGAAGATAATGTTTCACTGAGTCTCACTATGCCAGGTCCTTTATATGCCTAATCTCATTTCATTTATTCATTCAACAAGTATTTAATGAAAGCCTAATATGAACCAGTGGCTGATGAGCTAAAAACAAAATGAAGTAAGAAATCAGACATTGTGCCTGCCCTCAATGAGTTTAGACTTTGGTCAAAGAAAAAACTATAACAACTGCTAAGTGTTATAAAGGTTAGGTCCATGTTTCCTATGGAAACAGACTTGGTCAAGCAAATCAGAGAAGAAGTAGGTACAATTATTATCCCCACAGGAATGGAAGCTCTGTGAGGGCAGGGTGCTTGTCTGTCTTACTCACCAATACATCTCTGTTGCCTGGGACAATGCCTGACACAAAATAGCTCTCGGTAAACATTTGTTGAATGAAGGAATGTACCTTCATTTTACAGATGACGAACTCAAATCTCAGAAAGGGCAAGTAATTTAACCAAGGTCACAGTCCTAGATGATGCCAGGCAGTTAGCGCTGCTGCTTGAGCTTCTAACCTTTTAAAAAGTCACACATTTTAAAAAAGTAGAAAACAAAAACCCTGATTTGAAAATAAATTATTTGAAATAGCAGCATTATTTACATTAGCCAAGATGTGGAAATAACCTAAGTGCCTATCATCAGATAAATAGAGATGTGATATATATTAAAATGGACTATTACTTGGTCATAAAAATTTTAATTTTGCCATTTGCAATGATATGGATGGACCTGGAGGGTATTATGCTTAGTGAAATAAGTCAGACAAAGACAAATGCTATATGTTATCACTTAAATGTGGACTCTAAAAAATAAGACAAATGAATATGACAAAATAGAGACTTACAGCTATAGAGAAGAAACCAATGTCTACCAGCAGAGTGAGGGAAGTAGGGAAGACCAAGATAGGAGTAGGGGATTAACAGGTACCAACTACTATGTATAAAATAAATTAGCCACAAGGATATATTGTACAGCACAAGGAATATAGCCAATATTTTATGATGACTTAAAATGGAGTATAATCTACAAAAATACTGAGTCACTATATTGAACATCCAAAACTATAGTAATACAATATGGTAAATCAACTATACTTCAGTTTTTTTTCAAGTAAAAGGATTTCTTTAATTTCATCATCCCAGGCCTATGGAAATAAGTATTCTCTTCTTTGCCCTGCTGAAGCATTTATTTCAGACTTTGTACTGTAGCTAACTTCACACATAACTATCCAGGTACCATCTTCCCAGCTCCAAGCCTCCTTCTCCCAGAAAAATAGTAAACTATGAGCTGTTTAAGAGACAATATCTGAACATATTGCACTGTGAGGTGCTCAAGAATGCAGGCTCAGAGTTCAAACAGACCTGATAAGGAAGCCTGGTTCTGCCGTTTACTAATTATATGACCTTAGGTTCTTTATTTAACCTTTGTAAGTTTCTGTTTATCTGTAAAATGGGGATAATAATGCACCCTCACCTCACAAAGCTGTTGGAAGGATGGAGACAACTCCTACAAAGTACTTCAGGATAGGAATTGGCACAAAGTAAGAACGCAATAAAAGTTTGCAGATATTCTAAACTGGAAAAATACCAACATCAACACCCATCCCACCCCCAGCTGGAATTATATGGTGTTTTTTCTAGGGCAGGGTTGGGCTGGCTTCTGATACTTTAACTTTCCATCATTCAAAATTCCCTACTGGCAGCATTGCCCTGAGTCACAGTCTCTTTTGGAAGGAAAGGATTGACCAGTAAGTGGGTGCCCCAAGAGGGTTCCAGAATCACCAAGTTACTTTTCCCTCCCCAATTCTGAGGGTGGCGTGCCGCTTCTGCTCAGGCCTTGCCAATCCTCCACCTCTTCCTTTCTTTCTTCCCTTCCCTCCCTCCCACTTCAAACCCTGGGGGAAGAAAATGAAGAAAAGCACACCAGCCAAGAAGACTTTCCACTTCATTGTGTTTTCCAGCTAGACCTGAACAGACGTCGATCAATTCAGCCTGCTCTCACCCTCCCTCCTCTCTTCTCTCTTGTCCTTTGTGTGTGTGTGTGTGTGTGTGTTTCCCCTCTCTCAGACTATGTCTTCAGGCTTAGGAAAGAGCAGTTATCCTCAGTAGCATGAGGATACAAGAAGCTTCAGTTGCAAGCACAACATGATTATGGCGCTTAAAAGGCCAAGAAGCAATGGAACCCATTTGGATCCTTGGAGAAACTCCTCAGCTCAACCCCTTCTGTCCCAACTCAGGCTCAGCTGCAATGAGTCACGCAGAAACCTTAATCCCCCACTTCCTCTGGCCAAGTACCTTCTGAAGGCCACCTCCATCTCCAGACAAGGGGTTTTCATCCCAAGTTTGAGGAAATCAGGCCAGTTGGACCTGGAATAAATGAAGAAGAAGGAATACTCCTTTTCCATTTCAAAGCAGCCTAGTGGGACTTTTTTTTTTCCCAACAGGGTGACTCCAAACTGGCAGGACTTTCAAAGCTACAAATTTCCATGTTCCCAGCCCTTGCTAAAGGAAAATTTGCTGGTTAACTTGGCACGTGTGGAGGTTTGGGGTGCGCAAGTGAGAAACATTTAACAAATAGTTACCCCTGCGCTATGAATCAAGTTAGTCTAAACAAGATTCTCCCCCATCCCCATGCTGTGCTAGTTACCCTCCTTAATTCCTACCCCAGACATATGTTCAAAAATAACTGCTATTTATCAACTACCCAGTAAGTACCAGGAACTGAACTAAGTGTTTTATTTACTTATATTGACTTATTTTATCTTCACAACTATGCAAGATAGGAATTTTATTTATTGTTTCCTCTGTGAAGAACAGTTTAAGTAATTTCCCCAAACTCAATGGAGTTAATAAGTGGCAGAACTAGAGTTCAAATCTCATCCCCAAAATCATCAATGCAGAGTAAAAGACCCAGGCCAAAAGAAAAGTATTTACTGTGTGATTCCCTGCATATAAAATTACAGAAAATACAAACTAATCTATAGAGTGAGAAAGCACATTAGCAGTTGTCTGGGGATGGGGTGGAGGGAAGGATGAATTACAAAGGGGCATAAACTAACTTCGGGAGTGATGGAAATCTTTGTAATTTTGATTGTGGTGATATTTTCACAGATGTACACATATATCAAAACTGACCAAATTGTACACTTTAAATATGTGCAGGTTTGTGTACTTCAATGAAATTGAAGAAAAAAAAAATCACCAAAAATCTCATTTCTTAAGTCATTTCCACAGATGTATTTACCCTTTGATATAGTCATGGCATCCTGTCCCATCACCTCATGGGAAATAGATGGGGAAACAGTGGAAACAGTGTCAGACTTAATTTTGGGGGGCTCCAAAATCACTGCAGATGGTGACTGCAGCCATGAAATTAAAAGACGCTTACTCCTTGGAAGGAAAGTTATGACCACCCTAGATAGCATATTAAATAGCAGAGACATTACTTTGCTGACTAAGGTCCGTCTAGTCAAGGCTATGGTTTTTCCAGTAGTCATGTATGGATGTGAGAGTTGGACTGTGAAGAAAGCTGAGCGCTGAAGAATTGATGCCTTTGAACTGTGGTGTTGGAGAAGACTCTTGAGAGTCCCTTGGACTGCAAGGAGATCCAACCAGTCCATTCTGAAGGAGATCAGCCCTGGGATTTCTTTGGAAGGAATGATGCTAAAGCTGAAACTCCAGCACTCTGGCCACCTCATGCGAACAGTTGACTCATTGGAAAAGACTCTGATGCTGGGAGGGATTGGGGGCAGGACAAGAAGGGGACGACAGAAGATGAGATGGCTGGATGGCATCACTGACTCGATGGACGCAAGTCTGAGTGAACTCCAGGAGTTGGTGATGGACAGGGAGGCTTGGTGTGCTGCGATTCATGGGGTCGAAAAGAGTCGGACACAACTGAGCGACTGAACTGAACTGAACTGATAGGGCCTAGCCTAACTCTCTTCATACTGTTCAATGAAAAAGTTGGCTTAAAACTCACCATTCAGAAAACTAAGATGATGGCATCCAGTCCCATCACTTCATGGCAAATAGATGGAGAAACAACAGAAACAGTGACAGACTTTATTTTCTTGGGCTCCAAAATCACTGCAGATGATGACTGCAGCCATGAAATTAAAAGATGCTTACTCCTTGGAAGAAAAATTATGACCAACCTAGACAACATATTAAAAAGCAGAGAAAGACACATATTAATCAAATTAACAAAGATCAAACACAAAGAACAAATATTAAAAGCAGCAAGGGAAAAACAACAAATAACACACAAGGGGATTCCCATAAGGATAACAGCTGATCTTTCAATAGAAACTCTTCAGGCCAGGAGGGAATGGCAAGACATACTTAAAGTGATGAAAGAAAATAACCTACAGCCCAGATTGCTGTACCCAGCAAGGATCTCATTCAAATATGAAGGAGAAATCAAAAGCTTTACAGACAAGCAAAAGCTGAGAGAATTCAGCACCACCAAACCAGCTCTCCAACAAATTCTAAAGGATATTCTCTAGACAGGAAACACAAAAAGGGTGTATAAACCCGAACCCAAAACAATAAAGTAAATGGTAACAGGATCATACTTATCAATAATTACCTTAAACGTAAATGGGTTGAATGCCCCAACCAAAAGACAAAGACTGGCCAAGTGGATACAAAAACAAGACCCCTCTATATGCTGCTTACAAGAGACCCACCTCAAAACAAGGGACACGTACAGACTGAAAGTGAAGGGCTGGAAAAAGATATACCATGCAAATAGAGACCAAAAGAAAGCAGGAGTGGCAATACTCATTTCCGATAAAATAGACTTTAAAACAAAGGCTATGAAAAGAGACAAAGAAGGCCACTACATAATGATCAAAGGATCAATCCAAGAAGAAGATATAACAATTATAAATATATATGCACCCAATATAGGAGCACCACAATATGTAAGACAAATGCTAACAAGTATGAAAGGGGAAATCAACAATAACACAATAATAGTGGGAGACTTTAATACCCCACTCACACCTATGGACAGATCAACTAAACAGAAAATCAACAAAGAAAAGCAAACTTTAAATGATACATTAGACCAGTTAGACCTAATTGATATCTATAGGACATTTCACCCTATGAAACAATGAATTTCACCTTTTTCTCAAGTGCTCATGGAACATTCTCCAGGATAGATCACATCCTGGGCCATAAATCTAAACTTGATAAATTCAAAAAAATCGAAATCATTCCAAGCATCTTTTCTGACCATAATGCATTAAGATTAGATCTCAATTACAGGAGAAAAACTATGAAAAATTCCAACATATGGAGGTTGAACAACACACTTCTGAATAACCAACAAATCACAGAAGAAATCAAAAAAGAAATCAAAATATGCATAGAAACTAATGAAAATGAAAACACAACAACCCAAAACCTGTGGGACACTATAAAAGCAGTGCTAAGAGGAAAGTTCATAGCAATACAGGCATACCTCAAGAAACAAGAAAAAAGTCAAATGAATAACCTAACTCTACACCTAAAGCAACTAGAAAAGGAAGAATTGGAGAACCCCAGAGTTAGTAGAAGGAAAGAAATCTTAAAAATTAGGGCAGAAATAAATGCAAAAGAAACAAAAGAGACCATAGCAAAAATCAACAAAGCCAAAAGCTGGTTCTTTGAAAGGATGAATAAAATTGACAAACCATTAGCCAGACTCATCCAGAAGCAAAGAGAGAAAAATCAAATCAATAAAATTAGAAATGAAAATGGAGAGATCACAACAGACAACACAGAAATACAAAGGATCATAAGAGACTACTCTCAGCAGTTATATGCCAATAAAATGGACAACGTGGAAGAAATGGACAAATTCCTAGAAAAGTACAATTTTCCAAAACTGAACCAGGAAGAAATAGAAAATCTTAACAGACCCATCACAAGCACGGAAATTGAAACTGTAATCAGAAATCTTCCAGCAAACAAAAGCCCAGGTCCAGACGGCTTCACAGCTGAATTCTACCAAAAATTTCGAGAAGAGCTAACACCTCTCCTCCTCAAACTTTTCCAGAAAATTGCAGAGGAAGGTAAACTTCCAAACTCATTCTATGAGGCCACCATCACCCTACTACCAAAACCTGACAAAGATACTACAAAAAAAGAAAACTACAGGCCAATACCACTGACGAACATAGATGCAAAAATCCTCAACAAAATTCTAGCAATCAGAATCCAACAACACATTAAAAAGATCATACACCATGACCAAGTGGGCTTTATCCCAGGGATGCAAGGATTCTTCAATATCTGCAAATCAATCAATGTAATTCACCACATTAACAAACTGAAAAATAAAAACCATATGATTATCTCAATAGATGCAGAGAAGGCCTTTGACAAAATTCAACATCCATTTATGATAAAAACTCTCCAGAAAGCAGGAATAGAAGGAACATACCTCAACATAATAAAAGCTATATATGACAAACCCACAGCAAACATTATCCTCAATGGTGAAAAATTGAAAGCATTTCCCCTAAAGTCAGGAACAAGACAAGGGTGCCCACTTTCACCGCTACTATTCAACATAGTTTTGGAAGTTTCGGCCACAGCAATCAGAGCAGAAAAAGAAATAAAAGGAATCCAAATTGGAAAAGAAGAAGTAAAACTTTCACTGTTTGCAGATGACATGATCCTCTATATAGAAAACCCTAAAGACTCCACCAGAAAATTACTAGAGCTAATCAATGAATATAGTAAAGTTGCAGGATATAAAATCCACACACAGAAATCCCTTGCATTCCTATACACTAATAATGAGAAAGTAGAAAAAGAAATTAAGGAAACAATTCCATTCACCATTGCAACGAAAAGAATAAAATACTTAGGAATATATCTACCTAAAGAAACTAAAGACCTATACATAGAAAACTATAAAACACTGGTGAAAGAAATCAAAGAGGACACTAATAGATGGAGAAATATACCATGTTCATGGATCGGAAGAATAAGTATAGTGAAAATGAGTATACTACCCAAAGCAATTTACAAATTCAACGCAATCCCTATTAAGCTACCAGCCATATTTTTCACAGAACTAGAACAAATAATTTCAAGATTTGTATGGAAATACAAAAAACCTAGAATAGCCAAAGCAATCTTGAGAAAGAAGAATGGAACTGGAGGAATCAACCTGCCTGACTTCAGGCTCTACCACAAAGCCACAGTCATCAAGACAGTATGGTACTGGCACAGAGACAGAAATATAGATCAATGGAACAAAATAGAAAGCCCAGAGATAAATCCACACACATATGGACACCTTATCTTTGACAAAGTAGGCAAGAATATACAATGGAGAAAAGACAATCTCTTTAACAAGTGGTGCTGGGAAAACTGGTTAAACACTTGTAAAAGAATGAAACTAGATCACTTTCTAACACCATACACAAAAATAAACTCAAAATGGATTAAAGATCTAAATGTAAGACCAGAAACTATAAAACGCCTAGAGGAAAATATAGGCAAAACACTCTCCGACATAAATCACAACAGGATCCTCTATGATCCACCTCCCAGAATACTGGAAGTAAAAGCAAAAATAAACAAATGGGATCTAATTAAAATTAAAAGCTTCTGCACAACAAAGGAAAATATAAGCAAAGTGAAAAGACAGCCTTCTGAATGGGAGAAAATAATAGCAAATGAAGCAACTGACAAACAACTAATCCCAAAAATATACAAGCAACTTATGCAGCTCAATTCCAGAAAAATAAACAACCCAATCAAAAAATGGGCCAAAGAACTAAATAGACATTTCTCCAAAGAAGACATATGGATGGCTAACAAACACATGAAAAGATGCTCAACATCACTCATTATCAGAGAAATGCAAATCAAAACCACAATGAGGTACCACTTCACACCAGTCAGAATGTCTGCGATCCAAAAATCTGCAAGCAATAAATGCTGGAGAGGGTGTGGAGAAAAGGGAACCCTCCTACACTGTTGGTGGGAATGCAAACTAGTACAGCCACTTTGGAGAACAGTGTGGAGATTCCTTAAAAAATTGCAAATAGAACTACCTTATGACCCAGCAATCCCACTGCTGGGCATACACACTGAGGAAACCAGAATTGAAAGAGACACGTGTACCCCAATGTTCATCGCAGCACTGTTTATAATAGCCAGGACATGGAAACAACCTAGATGTCCATCAGCAGATGAATGGATAAGAAAGCTGTGGTACATATACACAATGGAGTATTACTCAGCCATTAAAAAGAATGCATTTGAATCAGTTCTGATGAGATGGATGAAACTGGAGCCGATTATACAGAGTGAAGTAAGCCAGAAAGAAAAACACCAATACAGTATACTAACACATATATATGGAATTTAGAAACATGGCAATGACGACCCTGTATGCAAGACAGCAAAAAAGACACAGATGTGTATAATGGACTTTTGGACTCAGAGGGAGAGGGAGAGGGTGGGATGATTTGGGAGAATGGCATTCTAACATGTAAACTATCATGTAAGAATCGAATTGCCAGTCTATGCCCGATGCAGGATACAGCATGCTTGGGGCTGGTGCACGGGGATGACCCAGAGAGATGTTATGGGGAGGGAGGTGGGAGGGGGGTTCATGTTTGGGAACGCATGTACACCCGTGGTGGATTCATGTCAATGTATGGCAAAACCAATACAGTATTGTAAAGTAAAACAAAGTAAAAAAAAAAAGCAGAGACACTACTTTGCCAATAAAGGTCCGTCTAGTCAAAGGTATGGTTTTTCCAGTAGTGATATAGGGATGTGAGAGTTGGACTATAAAGAAAGCTAAGCACCAAAGAATTGATGCTTTTGAACTGTGGTGTTGGAGAAGACTCTTGAGAGTCCTTTGGACTGCAAGGAGATCCAACCAGTCCATCCTAAAGGAAATCAGTCCTGACTATTCACTGGAAGGACTGATGCTGAAGCTGAAGCTCCAATGCTTTGGCCACATGATGTGAAGAACTGACTCATTTGAAAAGACCCTGATACTGGGGAAGATTGAAGGTGGGAGGAGATGGGGATGACAGAGGATGAGATGTTGGGTGGCATCACCGACTCGATGGGCATGAGTTTGAGTAAGCTCCAGGAGATGGTGATGGACAGGGAGGCCTGGCATGCTGCAGTCCATGTAAAGAGTCAGACATGACTGAGTGACTGGACTGAACTGAGCCTGACTCTGGTTCAGATTTTTATGCTGTCGTCTCTGGGTCCTGTTGGGGTAAGAGGACCTAGCTATTACTGGCTCTTCTCACAAGAAATGCCAGTTGTCAGGATTGTGATTCTAGAAACCTTTTGCTCCACTCACAATTAGACCTAAGATAATGTCAATGTGATGCTAGTGATGTTCCAAGCCTCAGTTCTCAAACTTTTTGATCTCAGGACCCTTTTCATTCTTGAGAAGTATTGAGGACCCCAAAGAGCTTTTGTTTGTGTGGGTTATAGCTACCAATATTTGCCATATTAGAAATTGAAACTGAGAAGTTCTATAGATAATTAATTCATGTTTTAAATAAATAAACTCATTACATATAAATATTTTCCAAAAAATCAGTGAAAGGAGTAGGATTGCTTTGCATTTTTGTAAATCTAATTTCTGGCTTCATAGAAGATATAATTCTCATATTTGCTTTTATATTTCATCTGTTGCAATATCACATTATTCTGGAAAATTCCACCATATACTGGTGAGAGAATAAGAGTGAGAAAAGCAAATAACAGTATTATTGTGAAAATAATTTTGACCTTGCAGACCCCTGAAAGGATCTGGAGGACCCATGGGGTCCCAGAGCATACTTTGAAAACTGCTGATCTACAGTGTTCAGAACCATAAAGTATTTATTCCAGTTCTTATGCTTCCACCTTCACTATTTTCCCTCTCCTATCCAAGACCTTGTGAAATCCTGAGAGAGGAAGAATCTGGGGTGTGAAGAGGCATCGAATGGAAAGTTGTATGAGTAGATCTCCTTCAAAGTTCTTTCCAGTCTGTGAGTCTGAGGCATGGGCTATTTTTCTTTTAAACAAAATCAAGAGAGCCAAAATCTCAGCAGGGACTAGTTGCAAAGGATGTGGGGACTAACACACAACCATGAAAACATCACAGAGATTCCTTGTGACCCCTTCACAGAAAGAGAAACAGCAGCCAGCCTCCTCTCTGATTTACCCCATAGTGGGTGTCAGAGGAAGAACCTGGGGTCCTGGAGAAATTTCAGGCAGATCTCAGCCCTTACCTGTTCCCTAATCAAGGGCCTGGTCAGGCTGAACCAGCTTTAGCTCAAACCCTCAATCCAGATAAAAACTCTGCCCCCTAATTCCGGGTTGCAAACAAGCCATAAGCTCAGGAGTCAAGCAACGGGAGGGTGAATATTGTTTCTTCTCCTTACTGGCCATGAAATCTTGAGTACAACTTTGAGCTTGGGTTCAACTTTTCTGAACCTCAGCTTCTTCATCTATAAAAGTGGAATATTTATCATATCTCTCTGAAGGTATTACTGTACAGATTCAAAGAGATAATAATATATGGAAGAATTCCAGCAGAGCTCCCGGCACACGACACAGGCTCACTCTTAGTGAATGTTTAACCTTGTTACAGAAAACAGAAGGGCAAGATGGAAATAGTCCAGCACCAGATAAGCCTAGGCTTGAACCCTAACACTTACTTTGGGCAAATCATTTCACCCACCTTGTAGAGTTATTGTGGGGGCTCATTGAAAGTGTCTATAGGGACTTCCCAGGTGGTCCAGTGGTTAACAATCCACCTTCCAATGCAGGGGAGGTGGGTTCCATCTCTGGTCGGGGATCTAAGATCCCACTTGCTGTGGGGCCACTAAGCCTGCATCTAGAAAGCCCACACCCTCAGGAACCCACACCCTCAACCACACTGCAACAAGAGAGAAGACTGCACCACAACAAAGAGCCCCTCACACTGCAACAAAGACCAAGAGCAGCCAAAATAAAATGGCTTTAAAAAATAGTGTCTAAAGATGGCCTGACTTCTAGCCCAAGCCCTATAGATAGTTGTGGTTATTATTATTGAATACTTGCAGCTGTGGCTGCAGAATTATTAATTTCCAGAAGGAACACTGCATCCTCAGGGTCGGCCCCTTTGTGGTCCAGCCCTTAGCATCCCTAGAAACAGGTGAGGATGACTGGCTCTCAGTCAGGCCTGACAGGACTTTTCCCAAAGAGTTAACCCAGGCTTCACTGGTTTCCTGTCTCCTAAAGATCCACCAAGGCTTCCCAGGTGATGCTAGCGGTAAAGAACCCACCTGCCAACGCAGGAGACATAAGAGGCACAGGTTTGATCCCTAGGTTGGGAAGATCCCCTGCAGGAGGGCGTGGCAATCCACTCCAGTATTCTTGCTGGGAGAATCCCATGGACAGAGGAGCCTGCTTGGCTAGAGTCCATAGGGTTGCAAAGAGTCGAACACAACTGATCGACTTAGAACACACGCAAAGATCCACCAATGGAGAATGCTGTATAGAGGCCATGAGATGACAGGAGAGCTAGTCTCCCAAGTCAGAGGGAACACAGATACTGCATGTAAAGAACACCCAGTAGAGAGGAGAGGCTGTACAGGAGCTCTGGAGTCAAATTCAGATTCAAGTCCTGGCTCTACCACATATTTACCAACAGCATGGTCTAGGGCAGATGACTCAACCTTTGTAAGGCCAGTGTCTCTCAGTTGTTATTGGAAATAATGATAATACCAATGCTAAATATAAAGAGCATTTAGAATAGTGCACATAGAAAATGTTGATTCACCTATTATCACTACTTCTATTGTCATTAGAGCAGCATTCCAGTATTTTAAAAACAACACAATGTGCAGCTCACATTCTCACCTAGACCATATGGTCAGAGAGGAGCAACACAATTTTGGAAGAAATTGCCTGTTTTCACTTTTATGTACTTTCAAAACTTTCTTTAGCAGGTTCTCACAACTAGGATAACATGGAGAACTTAACAAAGAGGAGGAAGAAGAAGAGAAATTTTAAAACTCAAGCTGAGCCCGGCTGCATCAGAAAGAACTAGTCCTGAGGCTCAAAGGACTAGACGTGTGACTGTGACATTTGCCCACTAGGCATAGTGTGTATGTGCGTGCTAAGTTGCTTCAGTCGTGTCTGACTCTTTTCGACCCTATGACCCAGGCTCCTCTGCCCTATTCCCGACCCAGAGGTCTAACCTTTGGCTGTCTTTACATCTCCAGCATTGGCAGGCAGGTTCCTTACCACTAGCTCCACCTGGGAAGCTCCACTAGGCTCAGTGGAACCACGGAAACCCCATCTGAAAGAATCAGCCCATCAGAAGGCACTCAGGTGAGCTGGGTCTTTCTGCCACTTGAGACCACCCCAGGCCCTGAGGATATGTATGACTTAAAGTCACACAGAAGCCCCAGTACCTGCACAGTAAGGCTCTTCCCTGAGGAGAAGCCCAGAAAAGAGTTGCAAAAGTGGCGGGGCGGGGAGAGGAGCAGCAGAACTGTAGAAAGGATGGAGGGACCGCAAAGGTGGGGAGACAGCATCAGGTGGCCTCTGGAATGAGAGCGATGGCGTTTGAGGTGTGGGTGGGGCAAGATGAGAAGGTATGAAGGAAAGATTACAGAGGGGATTGGTGGGGAACCTGTGGGGAAGGGTCTCCTGTCTTCTCCAGTGTGGGCTTGAAAAGGATAAGGCATGGTGACTGAGAACTCACTGAATGCTACTTTACATACCTTTAATCCTACGAGGGAGGTTGAGTAATTTGCTCATCATTCCACAGTGATTCATTGATGCAGCCAACTTTCCACCTCAGATCTGACTCCCAGATGCCTGGCTGTCTCCCGTGAGATGAGCCTAAGGGCCTCCCCAGCTCCACACCTGTACAAGAGGTGCACTGAGAGAGGAGACAAGGGGAGAGCGATGGCAGTGTGAGGAGATGAGGGAAGAAGGGAGCACCCAAGACATGGAAATAGAAGAGGACAGGGAGAGGATAAGAAAGGGAAGAGACTGAAAAAGGATGGGGCGAGAGGAAAGGGGAGAGGGAAGGGGGAACGATAGGAAAGGAGGAACCAGGAGAGGAGGCAGGATGCAGCCATAGTGGAACGGAAGGTTGAGCCAGAGGAAGGGGGAGAGGGATTGGGGTAGGGTCTTGGAGGAGTCAGAATCACCTGGAGTATAAGCCTAGGAGCTGAAGGAAAGGGGCTGGAGTTTAGTAGGTGTTTGTGGTTTTTTTTTTTTCCCCTTGCTGTGAAAGTATGGAATGTGGGGATCATTGATTATGGAGCTGTCAGCAGACTAGTCAGCTCAGCCAAGTGTCTGTTGGAGGGAAACTGGAACTGAGGGCAGACTCCTCATGGCCTCTATTGTGGGTGTCTCTTAGCCGAGGCAGGGTTACCATGTTCAGTTTATTGATGCGACAAGTATGTGTATGTGCCCAACACAGTCTTCTAGAGTTATTAGCAGTTTGAGTTGAAGTTCTTTTCCCTTCATGGAAAACAAGTTATGGAGGCGGGAGGTGATGGTTGATCTAAATAAATAAATAAATATATATATATATAGTTACTTATAAAGGATTTTCTTTTTTTCTGTAAAGCTCTAGATAGATCCTACAATTGATCTTAAAATTGTAAACTCAGAAAAGCAGATTTTTCTTTTTCTTCTTGGTTTTTGCTGAGGCCCTGGGCTTCAGTCTCTAAAAGAAAAGTTATTGGAGGAGGTAGGCATTCCCGAAAGGAAAAAGCAATAGAATATAAGTAACAAAAGGGAATGAAAGAGGGCTTCCCTGGTGGTCCAGTGGTTAAGCATCTGCCTGCCAATGCACAGGTTCGATCTCTGATCCAGGAAGATCCCACATGCCTTGGAGCAACTAAGCCATGAGCCACAACCAGAGAAGCCCAACAGCCTAGAGCTTGTGCTCCACAACAAGAGAAACCACTGCAATGAGAAGCCTGCACACCACAATGAAGAGTAGCCCCAACTCTTTGCAACTAGAGAAAGCCTGTGTGCAGCAACAAAGACCCAGCACAGCCAAAAAATAAATTAAAAAAAAAAAAAGGAATGAAAGAACCGTTGCATGCTACAACATGGATGAAACTTGCAAAGTTATGCTAAGTGAAAGAAGCTAGGGACAAAAGACCATACACTGTATGATTCCATCTCTATGAAATGTTAAGCATAGGCAAATTCGCAGAGACAAAAAAATATCCTGGTGGTTGCCTACAGCTGGGGGAGGCTGTGAGGAATGAAGGTGATTGTTAAAGGGTACGGAATTTCTTTTGGGGGTGATGAAAATGTTCCATAATTGGTTGTGGTGATGGTGCACAGCTCCATTTAATTTTAACATATTAAAAACCATTGAATTGTACACTTTCAATGGATGGATTGTATGGAATGTGAATTATATCTGAATAAAGCTGTTACCATAAAGAAAAAGAAAGAAAAGAAAAAAGGAGAGAGCAAGGAAGTAGAGGTGGAAGTATTTTATATCTCATGTAGGGGGCATAGTATGGATCAGCCTGGCTGGCATTTAAGGAAGCAGTTAGGAATAAAGCTGAGGCCCAATAACAAAGGACCTGGAACTTCATGTCAAAGAGTTTACACTTGGTCTTAGAGCCCTGAGCTGTCCACTAGAGTCGCCACTGGCCATATGAGGCTTAAAATGTGGCACTGCAAACTGAGATATGCAGTAAGAATAAAATGCACACCAGATTTTAAAGACTTAGTATGAACAAAAGAATGTAAAACCACTTTAATAATTGTAAATTGATTACACATTGAAATAATATTTTGATGTATTGGGTTAAATAAAATACATTATTAACCTTATTTTACTTTTTAACATGGCTACTAGAAAATTTCAAATTACATATGTGGCTCACATTACAACAGACAGCACTGTTATAGGTAGTGGGAAGCCATTGAGAGTTTGAGTCAGAACAAGGGTTGGCAAATGTTTTCTGTAAGAGGCCAGATGGTAAGTATTTTAGTTCTTGAGGGCCATACAGTCTCTGTCACAACTACTCAATGCTACCATTGAAGTGTAAAAGCAGATACAGACAATGTGTAAGCAAACAAGCCTGGTTGCATCCCAACGTTACTTATGAATGCTCAAATATGAATTTCATGTAACTTTCACATGTCATGAAATATTATTCTTATTTTGATTTTTTCATTTAAAAATGAAAAAGCCACTCTTAGCTTGTGGGCCATACAGAAACAGGCAGTGAGAGGCATGTGGCCCATGAGCCATCATTTACCCACTTCTGAGTTAGAGAGTTAAACTGAAGTCTCTGAAAATCTCTTGCAAGCACCATCACCATCGGTGCTCTCCCCACATACAAGCACACGGTGCCTGGAAAATTCCTTCTCCTTTGCAAGCAGCATGGATTCACATAACATTTGATCTGGAAGGGACAGCAGGGATCATGTACTCTTACTTTCTCATATTACTTTTGAGGAAACTGAGTCTCCAAGAGGTAAACTCATGTAAATAAGGTCACACTGCAGTGAAGAGGTTCCCAGTAATGGGAGCCACTACAAGACTATTAGGCTAGAGCTGGCAAAAAAGGATGGGTCTAAGGTCAGCTTGAGTACCAAAACCCTGTGCAGGGACTCTGCATTCTAGCTCATCCATCTACACACGCATCAGCTCTTTCACTCATCACTCATTTCTTGAGACAGTCTGGGCATCAGGTCCTATGTGAGGCTCTGGGGAACCAGGTCCAAATTAATTTGGACTTTGACCTTGAGGAACTCATAGCATTGAGGAAAAAAAAATATATATATATATATATATATGTGTATATATATAAACAGATACCCTGGAAGGGAAAGGGTAAGGACATCTGAGGAGGTGTGACCCAAGCAATGATCCAAAGGCCACATAGGACCAAGGAGAAGGTAGGAAAAGTGTTCCAAGAAAAAGGAACAGCATGTGCAAAGGCCTGGAGCCGACAGTGTGCAAAATACTGAGGGAACTGTAAGTAGATCACGGATGTGAAGCATTAAATAGGCGATGAAAGTGGGAGAGGTGAGCCCAGAGGTCAGTAGGACCCAGAACATGCAGATCCCCTGTTTGAAGTTGAGAAACTTGGTCTTGATCACATTAGGTGGTGAGGAAACACAGAGAGGTTTTACACAATGAAGTAACAGTCAGACTGAATTTTAGAAAAATCACACTGGCCGTTTGCCAGGCAGAGAGGAGAGAAAAAGATTCCATGTGGAGGGAACAGCCTGTGCAGGGCCTGGAAGAATGCAAGGACCAGTAACACGAGGGATCTGTTATGACTCAACCATGTAGTGCATGACAAGGAGTGAGAAAAGATAAACCTATGAAAGAAATTGTACAGATGCTGGAGGAGATTCAGATTCAGGCTGGGGAGCTTGGATCTGACTCTTCAGGTACCAGACAGAGGTAAGTCTATCAGGGGAATAAGCAGGAAGGTAGAGAGTATGGACTTAAGGTCAAGTCTTCCTAGCTCTTCCATTTATTAGTTAAGCCTCAGAGGTACAGCAGAGTTAATAAAGTGATGAGGATTAAACAAAACAATTTATTAAAAGTGTGTATCACTTTTTAGGAGCCTAACATAAAATAAGCACTCAGAATATTAATTCTAACACCTGTATATGACAGGCCATATCAAAGGGCTCTCAGTGCTATGTGAAGGAGGAATCTCTGCAGTGGGATATGCCTGAGCTCCTATTTTTTAACTCTAAATTTCCTTTTTTTTCTTTTAATGTGGAAAAATCACTGTGGGACCAGAGCTAGCCACATTTTAGTGGAGTTCTCTTTAAGAAGCACAGAGGAACTCATACACCTGCCTCTGGCACTATGTACTGATTTCTCTGAGCACAGAAACCCAGCAGCTCACTTTGAGATTGCTGGGCAGTTTCTCCAGGACCTGGTGACAAACTGTGAGTTTGTATAGTCCTTCCAACCCCGAGTTTCTGTGAATTTCACATTCATTTTAATATGCCTGTGTATGCAGAATAGTTTACATATCAAACATAAGAAAGGGAAAAATATTTTGCATATATATTTGTGTGCTGTGCTAAATTGCTTCAGTTGTGTCCAACTCTTTGCGACACTATGGACTATAGCCTGCCAGGCTTCTGTGTCTCTGGGATTCTCCAGGCAAGAGTACTGAAGGGGTTACCATACCCTCTTCCAGGGAATCTTTCTAACCCTGGGACTGAACCCATGTCTCTTACATCTAACCTGCATTGGCAGATCAATTCCACTATATTTATAAATGCATAGAAAAACTCTTCAGAGCTCAGTAACTGGTCTCTAGGACAGGTGATGGTGTGAGTAGAGACAGAGGTTGGGGGGAGACATACTTCCTACTCTTTTGTACCTTTTGAAGAACTATAGATGTGTATTAGCTACTTAAACAAAAATGCAAACTAGTACAGCCACAATGGAAAACAGTGTGGAGATTCCTTAAAAAACTGGAAATAGAACTGCCTTATGACCCAGCAACCCCACTGCTGGGCATACACACCAAGGAAACCAGAATTGAAAGAGACACGTGTACCCCAGTGTTCACTGCAGCACTGTTTACAATAGCCAGGACATGGAAGCAACCTAGATGTCCATCAGCAGATGAATGGATAAGAAAGCTGTGGTACATATACACAAATGGAGTATTACTCAGCCATTAAAAAAAATACATTTGAATCAGTTCTAATGACGTGGATGAAAATGGAGCCTATTATACAGAGTGAAGCAACCCAGAAAGAAAAACACCAATACAGTATACTAACGCATATATATGGAATTTAGAAAGATGGTAACAATAACCCTGTATGTGAGACAGCAAAAGAGACACAGATGTATAGAACAGTCTTTTGGACTCTGTGGGAGAGGGCGAGGGTGGGATGATTTGGGAGAATGGCATTGAAACATGTATAATATCATATATGAAATGAATAGCCAGTCCAGGTTCGATGCATGATACTGGATGCTTGGGGATGGTGCACTGGGACGACTCAGAGGGATGGTATGGGGAGGGAGGAGGGAGGGGGGTTCAGGATGGGGAACACGTGTATACCTGTGGCGGATTCATGTTGATGTATGGCAAAACCAATACAATATTGTAAAGTAATTAACCTCCAATTAAAATAAATAAATTTACATTTAAAAAATATAAATAAAAAAATATAAAAGCATTCCTGCTTTTCTATAAACAGAGGTATACCAGGTGCACTGTTGGCTTAACCTCCAGTTTTACTTTCCAGTGCCTTGTTTAGTCCAAAGACAGAGCAGTGAATGAGAAGGTGACAGCCTTGGTTTCTGTCCCCCACTGCAGGGCTTTGCACCTTTCTGTGACCCAAGCCTCCCAGCTGGGGAACAGGGAGAGTGGCACCCGCCACATTCCCCACAGGGCAAGCATTGAGAGCTGGCTATCTGCTGGTAAAGGATTTCAGGATCTGGGAATGAAAGAGAATAGATTAACACAAAATAGTCTTTGCTTTTTAACCCCACAAAGTTCTAAGGAAATCTAATATAAAGGCCTGAGATCCATTTACAGTTGCTGCACTAAAATGAATGTTAATTAGTGACACTGACAATTGTCATTTTCTTTGTAAACCTTCTTGATGGCTGGGAGTTGCAGGAATCTCGCTATATGAGCCTTCTCGCTTTGAACAACAAAGTCTTGGTGTGACCTACCTAAAACAGACAGGAAACCTGCCCACCTCAATTACAGGTCTCAGCTGGGAAGCAGGGCTTGGTGTCCACACAGTCTACCTGGATAGAGTTTGCCTAACTAGGTCGGGTGACTGTGGCTTATCTCTCGTTGAGGTTCTCCCTTCCTCCTCTCTCTAGTGCCCTCATCCAGGGTGGGATGCCCAGAGGTATTTAACAAAGGATGGCTGAACTAAGGGCTGGCTGGCTGGCTGACTTGAGAGTACCTTCTCTTTATAGACAGGGAAATGGAGGCACTCAGAAACACACTGCCTTGCATGAGTCCCATTATATAATGAATCACTGGTTAAGGCAAGAGTCCCGGTTCATCTCTTCTACTCTCTGAACAGAGAATGCTTGAGAAATTCCTGTATTTCCATCTTCAAAGTCAAGAAAATAAGAAAACCAGCTGTAAAACAAGACCCGAATCTAGACACAATCTGAGTAAATGACTAAGCCCCCATACTTCCCCAGATCTTAGTTTCCCCATCTGTAAGATAGAATAACAGTGTGAGTACGTTGATAGCTCAGGTGTTCCCTCCACTCTATACACAGCCCTGTACACACCAAGCACCCTGGACCGTCTCTTCCTCTGAACATTTCTTTAATTCCTTGAGTTTCTCAAGAGTTTCAAGGGGGCGCTGTGAATCTGGTTACCAGGCAGCCAGCAAGCTCTCCCTTCCTTGGAGCTGCCCAGCTGCCCTGTCTCCCTGCTGGTAACCAAGCCCTTGTCTGCCTTTCGAGCCACCCAGCCCTTTCTTATTGTTGCTGTCTGTTTCCATTTGCTCCTTTTATTCTCCAGGTTTTCCTTGACTCTGATGTTTTTCCCCCTGCTGCACAACAAGCCCTTCTGATCTCTGTGAAAGGCAAACCCGTGTCATTCTTCCAAATCATCATTGTATGACATGTTTTTATATCAGGCGGACAAAAGAGCTATTTGATCAGGGGGTATGGTGTGTGATTGTAAGAAATTCAGCTAGTCGGTGGCAACCATTGTTCCCCAAGCGGCTCCCTGACCCCATTCTGTTCCAGGAAAAACTCCCTGAGAGTGGCCTCTATTCATGGAGTCACACCAGTCCCCAGCCGCGCTCCAGGAGTGCGCTCAATTCCTAGCACTGTCACCGATAGCTGCCCGGGCCACCCTTTAACTCTTTCATCAGCATTAGGTTTCCAACCCCACAGCTGTTATCACGGCCATGAGCTCAGGGGGTTAGAGATATAGGCATGCTCTCTGCTCTCCCTCTTATCTAGGAGAAATTCAACCTTCCTTTGAAATGGTCATTTGGAAATTACCCGTCTGCTGCTTTCAGCGCAGCAGGCCTGGCTAGCATGCCCTGCCCTCCTCAGTTTTCCCCTGAGGATGGCCTCCCCAGGTCTGCCAACTCACAGGCCCAGCTGCTTTGCGCTGGGCCTCCTGGTATAGAGTCTGGTGGCACCCCAGGACTGTGTTTGATTGCCTGTGGTGGGGCCTCCAAGTCTTTGGCAGATTGCTAATTAGTCCCCTAAAGATGAAATACTTCCACACACTAGCAAGTAGTACTTGCTTGGTCTTCTCTCTCCTTCCCTCCAGTACACACGGGGCCCCTGTATGTGTAAGGCCTTGGGTTGGGTATTGTGCGAGATGAAACTATATAAAAATTGGCCCTGAGAACTCAACACATCACAGAAAATGAGACAAGTAGACGTGTATCTGCAGAAACAACCATCACATTTTCTCATTATTAACGCCATGCCGCTAATACAATGTGAGGTATACCCAAACTGGCTTCCCTTGTGGCTCAGTTGGTAAAGAATCTGCCTGCAATGCAGGAGACCTAGGTTCAATCCCTGGGTTGGGAAGATCCCCTGGAGAAGGGAAAGACTACCCACTCCAGTAATCTAGCCTGGAGAATTCCATGGACTGTATAGTCCATGGGGTTGCAAAGAGACACAACTGAGCGACTTTCACTTTCATACCCAGACTATCCTGGCCGAACTGCTTAGCATACAAACTACCCAACTGGTAATGCTCAAAACTACATAATTGTGGGCTATGAATCTTTCAAAAGGTCCAGGCTGCCCTAGTGTCTGGATCTTAGCCTTACATGTCTGCAGAACAGCTCAGAGAACACTGGAAGATTCTGTGAAACATCTTAAAACCTAATCCCTTTGGGATTTTCCTTATTATCACTGTGTTCATTGTATAGAGATGAGACACGGAGGGACTCAAGCAAAGCCAGTGGCTGAGGAAATACTCAAACCTACAGCCTGCGGTTAATTTTTTAATTAAGTTCTGCTTTTCTTCAAGAAGCTGGTAACAGATGAGATTGTCATCAGTTCTTTCTAACTACTATCAGGGAGTCAAGGAGCCCAAAACCAATAAAAATGCCCGCTCAAGAATCTAGAATCCTAAATGAAGCTCCTTCTCGGCTTTATCCCCCATCAGTGTTTCTGTGCCTGGAGCGCACAGAATGGCGTTTCCAGTAAGAAAATCTGAGTCTGGTTCCTCCATCTCAATTCCTCTTTGGCTCCAGAGCAATACTCACAATGCAATAGCTACAGTATTAACATCTATGAGCGCAGTGACCAAATAATTTGCTTTCCAAAGTACTAATTCTTGTCCCAACATAGATGAACCTTGAAAACATTATGCTAAGTGAAAAAAGGCTGACACAAAAGGCCACATATTGAACGAGTCCAAATATATGAAATGTTAAGAATAGGTAAACCTCTAGGAACAGAAAGTAAGTTAGCACTTTCCAGGGGTTGGGAGGAGGAAGTGAATGAACAGCTGATGTGTATGAGATTTCTTCCTAGAGTGATGAAAAAGCTCTGGAATTAGATAGTAATAATTGCACAACTTTGTCAATATACTAAAAACCATGGAAAAAGATAGCAGTTATAATTGCACAATTTTGTCAATAACACACAAAAAAACTGAATTGTATGCTTTAAAGGGATAGATTTTGTGGTATGTGAATTATATCTCAACTAAAGAGAAAAGATGGGGGAAAGGAAGAGAAATTATATCTCCACCTAAAAAAGAAAGTTTGTCATCCAAACCACTGTCAAGACATTGTGAGATATTAATAACTACTCTAGGATATATTGCATAAGCCAGGATATATTATCAGTCCATCTAGAGATAATCAACCTGATCCCTGGGTGCCACTTGCCTTTACGTCTTCCCTGAGGGATTTAAAAGTGGCCTAGAGTCTACCCAGACCAGGATTCTCTGGCCACCAAGCACCCATGGACCATGTGAATTGGTGTTTTCATTCTCAGCTTTTCTGCTCCTAAATTCCCCAGGCCATCTGAGATTCTGTTTCTTCTTGAGTGACCCTCCTCGTTCATAATAAGCTTTAAAGGTTTTCTCTACTGTGATATCTCGCCCAAGATTTATCCTCTCATCCATTCATTCATCAGACAGTTAGATGGTACCTCCTGAGTCAGGCAGTCAGTAAAGTGGCCCAGGAACAGAGATGAAAAATTCAAGTTTCCCTGCTTCCAAGAGTTCACTTTCTCCTGAGAAGGCTGACATTAAAGTGAAAGGAAGTAGAACCACTTATGAGATAGAAGAATGTATTGGGTACAAGGAGGCCCAAAGAAGGGGAGGGTTAACTCTTCCCGAAGGGGGGGTGTCTAGATGTCCACCACTCGACTCCCCAGAGGCACTGGGGATGGGCCTGAATGTGGCACCCCACATGAGGAAAGCAGCCTTTTCTGCCTTAGGTTTCCTTTCCCACATCCCCCCATCTCCGTGGTTCCTACCCCAGGGTGGGCCTTGGCCCCCAGCAGCACACTGGGTCACTACCATTCACAGCTCTGGAGCCTCTTTCCTGGGGTTGACCCAAACTCCAAACTCCAACTCAGACTCCCATTCTTGGGATGTCATCTGGATCTTTCCTTCCTAAGTGCATTGTGTTCTTGCCCACTTTTCTGCCCACTCACAAAGGCTTATAAGGTTAAGCCTCTTGACCAAGGTCACACAGCTGCTTAATAACAAAAGCCAGGCTAGAACCCAGGTTGAGTCCTGAAAGTGAAGTCCTTCTGAGCTTCCAGCGAGGGGTTTTATTTTCCTAACAAATTGCCTTTAACCAGGAGAGGGAAACCCCAGTCAATCCTAAGTCAGTTTTTTGTTTTGTTTTTCTGTTTTTGCTTTAGCTTTCAACCTAGGCCAATCCAGGGGTGTCAGGGTGGTCCTCAGTAAGTGATTAGCAACCCCCCTACCAGGGTGCATGTCAAGGTCTCAGCACAAACACCAAGCTGGAACTTCTGATCACTCATAGCCTGCATGTGTAACCCTAGGCCCTGTGCCATACTGCTCAGAACCCACAAGCCAATGGTGCATCTAACTAGGCAGAAGGAGCAATGGGATTTGTTCCCACCTACCACAGAAGAAAGGTTCACACTCGGAGGTGGAGGCAGAAAACCTGGGAAGTTAAGCACTTGGGTTTTAAAGCCAAACAAGTCTGGGCTTAAAGTGAAGGAAGGTGTTCCTTCCTTCTCTGAACCTCAGTTTCTCCAGTTGGAGAATGGAGGTAACTTATTTAGGGAATAAAATCTTCCTGGGGATAACCCTTACTGCAGAGTAGTGTCGTGAGGATGAAATGAGGTGAGGCATGTGAGCGTGCTCAGCCGCTATGTCATGTCCTACTCTTTGTGACCCTATGGGCTGTAGCACACCAGGCTCCTCCATCCATGGGGTTTTACAGGCAAGAAGACTGGAGTGGGTTGCCATTTCCTACTCCAGGGGATCTTCCTGACCCAGGGATCGAACCTGTGTCTCCTGCGTCTCCCCCATTGCAGGTGGATTCTTTACCACTGAGCCATCAGGGAAGCCCTGAGGTGAGGTATGTAAAGGGCTTATTTAAACAGTCCCTGGTAGATAGTAAGCACTTAGTTATCATTACTATTTTCTTTTCTAAAATTACTTCTAAATCTTTAGAGTTCAAAACTCGAGATTGTTGGTCAAGTCTCCTCATGTTTATAGACCTATTATCTGACCCATAATGGCAAGGTCAAACACTAAGGCACCCAGGTTGGACTTCATTCATGTATTTACCAAAATTTATGAAGTGCCTACTATATTCCAAGACTAATTAAGGAATTATAGTTATCAATAGGTAGTTATAGCTCAGTGTTATCAACAGAATAATGTGCGAGTCCACAAAGAATTGCCTGGGAGATACTACAGGGAGGAGGCAATTTCAGGCTTTGAAAGGCACACAGCAGTTCATTTAGGCAGAGAAAACAGCATGCAAGAAGACGAATGCATGGCAAGCATGGAGTACTTGGGAAATGGTCAAAAAATATGTATCGCTAGACTCTCCCACAAAAGTGGAAAGAGAGAAGTTTGGAAAGTTGTAGTCAGACTTGAATTTTATACTGTGGGCAAGTGGAAACAGGAGATTTTTGAGCATGCAGGTGACTTGAGACAATTTTTGGCTTTGTTTAGAAATTTTTGCTTTGGCTGCCTTGTAGTAGGAAGATTGCAGAATGAGGGGACAGGGTAGAGGGTTCTGGCCTGCTGCTGCTCTGGCTTCCAAGAGAAGGAGGAGTGGGTTTCTTCCCCACTTTTTGCGTATACTTTTGGTTCATGTAAATATCACACAGGTTGTGACGGACTTTCAAAGACTTTCGAATTCTATCGTTAACAAAATAGGGTTAAGGTGAATGCCTCTCAAAGTTCTTATTGTCAGTAGTATTCAAAACTGGTATTGATCTTAGAATTAAGACTTCTGAGTTTTACCTCAGACTCCCGGTTAATCAGCTGTATGACCTTAGGCAGCAAGACTCAATTCTTTAGTGCCTTTTGCCTTCAACCTTCAATTCTTCCACCCCAGAAATTCCCTAACAACCATGTTGGAACCTGTCTTAGGTCACTTTTTCCATTACATTCTGCTCTGCATTGTTAGTCATTGGTGTGCTTTGCAGATTGGAAAGACTAGAGACAACAGATCTGGCTACAAATCCTGGGTCAGCCACTGAGAAGCTGTGTAGCTTGGGGACATTATTTAACCTTGCTCAACTCTAATTTCCTTCTCTGTAAATTCGGAATATCGATACCTAACACAGCAAGTCATTAGAAGATCAATAGAACGAATAATTCAAATAAAGTATCTAAACACAGTGCCTGAAATGTTAAGCTCTCACTAAAACAGAAGCGAAGATAGTAAGAAGAGGTGGCAGGAAGACGCAGAAGAACTGTTCAAAAAAGAGCTTCACGACCCAGATAATCATGATGGTGTGATCACTCACCTAGAGCCAGACATCCTGGAATGTGAAGTCAAGTGGGCCTTAGAAAGCATCACTATGAACAAAGCTAGTGGAGGTGATGGAATTCCAGTTGAGCTATTTCAAATCCTGGAAGATGATGCTGTGAAAGTGCTGCACTCAATATGACAGCAAACTTGGAAAACTCAGCAGTGGCCACAGGACTGGAAAAGGTCAGTTTTCATTCCAATCCCAAAGAAAGGCAATGCCAAAGAATGCTCAAACTACCGCACAGTTGCACTCATCTCACACACTAGTAAAGTAATGCTCAAAATTCTCCAAGCCAGGCTTCAGCAATACGTGAACTGTGAACTTCCAGATGTTCAAGCTGGTTTTAGAAAAGGCAGAGGAACCAGAGATCAAATTGCCAACATCTGCTGGATCATCGAAAAAGCAAGAGAGTTCCAGAAAAACATCTATTTCTGCTTTATTGACTATGCCAAAGCCTTTGACTGTGTGGATCACAATAAACTGTGGAAAATTCTGAAAGAAATGGGAATACCAGACCACCTGACCTGCCTCTTGAGAAACCTATATGTAGGTCAGGAAGCAACAGTTAGAACTGGACATGGAAAAATAGACTGATTCCGAATAGGAAAAGGAGTACGTCAAGGCTGTATATTGTCACCCTGCTTATTTAACTTATGTGCAGAGTACATCATGAGAAACGCTGGACTGGAAGAAACGCAAGCTGGAATCAAGATTGCCGGGAGAAATATCAATAACCTCAGATATGCAGATAACACCACCCTTATGGCAGAAAGTGAAGAGGAACTCAAAAGCCTCTTGATGAAAGTGAAAGAGGAGAGTGAAAAAGTTGGCTTAGAGCTCATCATTCAGAAAACGAAGATCATGGCATCTGGTCCCATCACTTCATGGGAAATAGATGGGGAAACAGTGGAACCCGTGTCAGACTTTATTTTTTTGGGCTCCAAAATCACTGCAGATGGTGACTGCAGCCATGCAATTGAAAGACGCTTACTCCTTGGAAGAAAAGTTATGACCAACCTAGACAGCATATTCAAAAGCAGAGACATTACTTTGCCAACAAAGGTCCATCTAGTCAAGGCTATGGTTTTTCCAGTGGTCATGTATGGATGTGAGAGTTGGACTGTGAAGAAAACTGAGTGCCGAAGAAGTGATGCTTTTGAACTGTGGTGTTGGAGAAGACTCTTGAGAGTCCCTTGGACTGCAAGGAGATCCAACCAGTCCATCCTAAAGGAGATCAGTCCTGGGTGTTCCTTGGAAGGACTGATGCTAAAGGTGAAACTCCAGTACTTTGGCCACCTCATGCCAGGAGTTGACTCATTGGAAAAGACTCTGATGGTGGAGGGGATTGGGGGCAGGAGGAGAAGGGGACGACAGAAGATGAGATGCCTGCATGGACTTGATGGACGTGAGTTTGAGTGAACTCCAAGAGTTGGTGATGGACAGGGAGGCCTGGTGTGCTCTGATTCATGGGGTCACAAAGAGTCGGACATGACTGAGCAACTGAACTGAACTGAAAGAATATTTACGTGAACATACTACACACACATACACCCACAAACGTACTGTGGTCTTAAACATTATGAATATATTATCTTAAAACATTTATGAATGTGGGCTCAGTAACAATATGGATATGATACATATACCTTGATTTTCTTCTCTTTAAAAGGTAATGATGCTATCTTGACTCATCTGCACTGAACAGTTGGAATAAAATTGAAAAACACACCCATTTATAATTGCCTGTTTGATATCTGACTATTGTGTGTATGTAGTTTCTCCTACCAGACCATGAACTCCTCAGGAACAGGAACAAAATCATTGCTTTCCCTGTGGATGAGCGGTAAAGTGGAGCCCAGGTCTTTGTCCCAGGGAGTGGGAATAATCCTTTCTAAGGCCCACTTCCCACCTGAAGCCAGTCCCCAGGTTGGGAGGTGCCCTCCAGCCCAGTCCACCACCCACTCTCAGTTGCCTCCTTTGCTGACTGCACAGGCTCAAACACAGGCATCACAAAAGTTGACTTCAAGTTTGTCCTTGAACACAGTATCTTAGCCCAAGCCCCAATCACTAATTGGGGAAGCCAGATCCTCAGATGCCCAGATGTTGGGGAAACAAGCAGGGATCATCAGGGTCTCTCTAACCTCAGGGCAGAACCAGTCCTTGGTGTCGACCCTAGAGGACAGTCATCTTGGAAGTCTGAGTTAGGGGGGCTGCAGGCGAATGGCAAGCCCACAGCCTCTGACCAAGCTTCTGGCCTTCAGCACAGCAAAATGACTCCTGCTCAGAGCGCAAAGCTACCTGCCACTTGGCAGTACCCGACAACAGCCCAGTCCCCAGAACCCTGCCCCACCACCTTACCTTTGCCTCTTTCATAGGCCGAATGGACTTCAAGGCTCCTCCGGAACAAAACATCCTGCTGGGTTGGGATTCACTGTCAGCCGTCAGAGCCACACCAGGGCAGTCTGGTAGTTCAGCCGAGAGCCTTGCCTTTGCAAGGGACTTGGTGGCACAGTCACTGGACAGCCTGGAGCTGCTCTGGAGGTGGGAGAAAAGACCTCCTATTGGCTTCCAGAACATGCCAAGTCCCTGGCCCCCCGAGGTGCCTTCTAACCTACATATGAAGCCTTCTTCCTCAGCCCACTGAGGGCTTCTTCCTCAGGACTCTGGGCTTCCAGACAGAGTCGGGGAGGAACCCTCCTAACAACAAGAGCAGCCTTTTACTGAATGTCTCCTCTGTGCCAGCGCTGCTCCAAGCGCCTTATCTGGGTAACCCTTTTGGCCCTCCACCTGTAAGTAAGCACTGCTATGAATCCTGTCTTACAAATGAGGAGGCTGAGCCCAGAGCAGCAAAATCACTTTCACAAGGTCACCAGGATCCAAACTGAAGATACGACCTCTCATTGCATTTGTGCTATCATACACAGTGGCTTCAGGGGGAAGAAAGAGTTTATTTTGAAATTCACTAGGGTTCTTGAGCTTGAACAAGAGATTTTAAGACTTCAGAACCTGGTGTGGCAGAAAGCACTTAAGCACCTCAGAGTCCAAAAGTCCCGGGCAGATCCTAGGTTAACCACTAACTAGCTCTTTCACTTGAGGCCAATTGCTTAATTCGTCTCAGCCTTGGTTTCCCTGATGGTAAAATGGCAATGGTTGTACTGATCTTACAGGGCTATCATGAGGTTGAGAAGTAACACCTGCAGCACCCTGGCACCTGATGGATGCTCAGTAAATGGTCACTGTGGTTATTACTCCTTCCTCCCGCCCCTTGGGTTTGCTGGCAAGCCCGCCACTGACCGGCCCAGCGGCCCTCTAGAGTAAGTGGAAGCAGCTGGGAGGGGGCAGGGAGGTGGGGAGGGAAGGGGGCCGCTTGAGGAACTGCAGGCCAGCCCTGAGGGCCTCACAGGGGATATTGGCCCTGGCCACAGGTGCACCAATTACTCTCCCCTGGAAAGCCTGGGGGTGCCCTTCCCCCTCGTTTTCCCACTCGGCTCCGCTGACCTCTGGTTCTGCAGCCGGTGGTGGCAGCTCCCCAGCACCAGTCCGCTGGCTGGCCGTTCGTCTTCAGGTTTCACGGCCTCCCTGAGGCTCCCCGTGCTTTGCAAGTTTTCCCTCCCTTTCCCGGCCGCTTCCCGGTTAGCCTGGGAGCCTCTCTGTGGCAGCTCGGGTTTCATTCCTGGGAGCTTTGTTCCAAATGGAAGTTTCTGGTTGGGATAATCCCTGGGTGTGAGTGGTCAGTGCAGGAAGAGACAGGAGCCTCTCTGAGAGGCTGTGGGAACAGGCCCGCTTGTCCAGGTGCTCTGAGGAGGGAGCAGGGCTGAGGGGGTGGCCTGAGCCCACCCAGCCCTTTCTCTCTGGAGGGTCCTTGCCACCATCTTCCCCTGAAGGCCACAGAGGACCCTGCTGGGCTCAGGGCCCCCGTTTCCCTCACCACCTGCCCCACTGGGGATGTCAGGCATGGAGGGGGAACCTGAGGGGGTCCCAGCCCCTGAGCTGACCAAAGCAGGTATCGTTTACACCCATTTTATGAATATGCCTCTATACAGGTTTTCCTCAGGAAATAAGGTTCTGCCACTAAAGAATTTTTGAAAACAAATAATCTAGGTCAAATCTTTACCTTCTAGATGAAGAAATTAAGGTTCAGGAAAGAGGGGTTTCCGTGAGGATCCCACAGACACTCATTCTCAGCTCCCATCTTCTCTGTGGGCCTTTCACGACTCAGTGCTGACCCTCTGCAGCCCACGATATGGCAACCCCAGGCTTACTTGTCTGTGGACCCCAACACCGGGGACTGCCTGAGGCGGGGGTGGGGGGCGTGCCCTGTCCTTCTCTGAGCTCCAGTGACTCAACAGTCGGTCTGCATGGGACAGAGTTGGGGCTGAGAGGAGTCAAGCTGAGCTCCATCAGAATCTCAAGCTAGCATGGCCTCAGCCCCGAACCATCAACCCTCCTCCCAGAACCCCTTTCCTCGCCCAATCCCCGCTGTTCTCTGTCTCAGCCTTTCCCACACCTCACTGGGTCTGCCTGTCCAATAGCAGCTGTTGGCTCTGGAAGGGAAACTTCGGGAGTCAGGGGTCCACCTCACTTACTCACCGGTGCCTCCCAACTCTCGCTGTAACACCTGGCACAGAGGAAGTGCCCAGTGGACTGGCCCTGTATCCATGTGAGGCCCTGGGGAGGGAAAGAGGCCGGAGCCAAGATAAGGAGCCTTGATTGTTGGCGCTCTGGGTTTTCCGTGCGCTTCTCTTTGAATTCTTCCTAACTCCGGACAACTCAGACTTGACTCTCTCTCCAGCTTGCTGCCTTGGGGCTTAGGAGAGGGAGGCCAGGTCGGGCAGAGAAGCAGGGCGGGAAGCACACCCCACCTTGCAGGACACCAGCGTCTCTACGCCCTCACTTGTCCCGGTCTCCCAGCCCGGGCTTTTGCCTGGCGCACCTGCTGGGTGAGTGGAAGGGAGAGCGAAGCCAGATGTACGTGCTTGAAGGCCGCACCCTTCATCTCACCCACCTTCATGGCTACCCTTGTAGATTCTGCCTCCTCCCCCTAGCTCCTCAGGGTGCTGCTTGGATGACATCGTGGTGCACATCTGGGCTCCTAGGACCTTAGCCCAATGGGCCCTCCTCCAGAGCCTGTCCCCACAGCAGCCACTATGTATCAGGACACTCTTCAGGACCTCTTACACACTCCAAGTGACAACTCTAGAGGGTGGAGCCTGTTTCCCATTTTACAAGTGGGGAAACTGAGGCCTAGAGAGGTTCATTCAGTCAGGGAGCAACAAGGCCAGGATTTAACTTATCTCCATCTGACTCCAAAACCACAGCTGATTTCTGGCTGGTCCCAGTGCCATTTCTCCAAATTCCTTCTCTGACTTTGCTGAGGCTTGCGGGGTGGGGCTGCAGGTGCCTTATTAGTGTTAGTGGTCAGTGCAAACTCCAGGAGTGTTGGGGGGAGTAAGAGAAGGCTCCCTTCCTTTTCTCTCTGTTTGCTTTTGATGAAACTGCCCCCACCTGGAGGCCTGCTTCCTGGGTGGGCTCCTGGAAAGGGCCCACCACCACACCAGACCCCCGCCACCCTCACACACCTGTGCACATTCCCATCTTCCCAGTCTCCCGGGGGGCAATAATAACCATCCAGACACTGACTGCTTAGGCCCTGACCCTCCTCCCTAAGCACAAACTTTTAGCCTTTTGGTCATGGCTCACCTTGTCTTCAGCTTTTATCCAGAGCTCCACCTACCAGTCATGCCTAGCTCAGGAGTACCCCTACAAGTTACTCCCTCTTAGGAAACCCCTCTTCTACTCGGCCCAGGATCCCTCACCCCACCAGGGAGGATTGAGCCTGGATTAATGGAAGTGACTGGAACTTGAGCCCAAGGCAGAGAAGTCTGCCCCAACTCTCGGAAGCCCAGCATCCTACTGACCCGGCTATCCTATCAGAACTTTGATCAGGCAGATCCTACATGGTGTATTACCCACGGTGAATGTTTTATGAGCTTACTCTTCATTGCTGAAGGCTGCAGGAGGAAGGCAGAAGAGGGGAATGATACAGAAAACCCAGGGAGCAGCTAGGCAGGGAGAGAAGGTGGGAGGGGGTGAAATGGCCCAGTGCAGGTTATGCTGGGATGGGGATTTCTCTGTGAAGAAGGATCTAGCGAAAGTTGGTCATGTTCATGTCTGTCCAATTGAAATGATTAAATGTCGGTGGCTGGAAACAGGGAAGAGTCCAAGAAGGTAGAGTTTTGAGCCTGGCTGTTTGGCAGCTATGTGTCTGCGGGCAGACAAAGGGGCAGCTGGAATTTGGTGTTGGCCCTGGCTAGTCCTGCCCTTGAAAGTCACTGGCGGGGTCTCCAGGTAGTTGGCTTGGGTCTCAGGGCCCAGTGCCCCAGCTCCTCGAGGGCTCACCATTCCACCACACCCAGGCTCAGGCCCAGGTGTGTTCTGGTCCTCTGTACTCAAGGTAGGAGGAGCCTCAGACAGTGCTGAGTTCTGTACAGGCTTCTTCCAGGCTGACCTCTTGTTTGAGCATCCTCTGCCAGGCCCAAGCTAGAGCCCATCTGATTCTTCATGATGGGAGACCTGGCCTTAATCCCCAAGTGCCAAAGCTTGGGACCTCACTTGGCATAGGATCATGCCCTGACTCTCCTCCCCCCATGTCCTCCCCCGAGCATACCTAAGGGAGGGAAAAGGAACGCAGATCCAAAAATCCAACCAGTGACCCAAACTTGCTTTACTAACATCTGTCATCTGCATGGTTTCCTCTAGCATCTGCCAACCAGGAGAAGAGGGGCATGCATGAGGGTCAGCTGTAGGGCCTTCCCAGATGGACAGTTAGTTCTTGAGGGTCAGCAAGAGATCCAGATGGGGAAGGAGGGCAACCAAAGGGACCTTATCGGCACAATCTCCCACAGTAACATGGGACTTGGGGATCCTTCAGAGTTCTTGCCAGCTCCCCATCTGTCTTGCTACCACTTACTCCTCCTCTCTCCTCTGCTTTCTCTGGCTCTTAATTCCCCTTCACTCTCTCCTTTTAAATCCTCTGGTTGCTATAGAAACCCAACAGCAGGAAAGGAAGCAGAATCTGAGGAGGTTCTGAGACATCCATCCCAACAGACCCGCTTAGATGCTCGTTTGTCAGGTTCTGGAGATACTCATTTCAGCTTGAGAAAGTGGGGGTGAGCTTGTACTGGAAGCCTTGGACCCTCTTTAGTAAGACTATGATGTCCAGATGGGATCAGAGGGTCACCCATCCCAGGACCATCCTCAAGTCTCCCTGACCTTCAGGCATTTCCTAAATCCTGACCCAAGTCCCAGATGCAGAGAACCCCCAACCCGCCTTCTCCATTCAACAGCCTCCACATCTACTCTTACTTTATTAGTTGATTGCCTCAACCAATGTTAAGTGAATACCTACAATGTGCCAGGCATTGTTCTAGGCAGTAGATATTCATCATGAACTGAGTCAAAGTCCCTGGTTTCTTGGGAGGAATAGGCTGACCAAAAGAGAGTAAATAAATAAAACACAGAGAATGTCAGATAGTAATAAGTGTAATAAAGGAGAGAAAGCGGAGAAGGACAGCAGAGACCCATATAATGAGCAGTAAACCCTCCAGTAACCTAGAGGAAAAGTATTCCAAGCAGAGAGAACAGCAGTCAAAGGCTCTGAAGCAGATGGGAGCCTGGCTGGTTTGAGAATCTAGGGGGAGGTGTGACCCAGATGCAGTGGGTGAGAGGGAGAAAGGTTAAATCATTCAACTAGATAGATAGACCGGGGCCAGAGCGTGGAGACCACGAAGGCCATGGAAAGGAGTCTGAATTCAATTCTTGATATGGAAGAAGCAACATGATCAGATTTGGGTTTGGAAAGTCTGGTTACTGAGTACAGAAAAGATTGTGAGGGGAGATGAGAGGAACCAAGGAGAGCATTTAGGGGGCTGTTGCCGTAAGCCAGACAAGAGCTGATGATGACTTAGAGCAGGGAAGTGGCAGTGGATAAGCAGAAGAGTAGATGGGCTAGATCTAAGATGTGTTTTGGAGGTAACGGCAGTGGGATGAGAGGCAGTGGGAGTCCAAAAGAAGAGTCAAGGAGACCCCCAGGTGAAACCAACACCCTCTTGTTAGTTGGCCACTTTCTCCTGGCCCTGTGACTTGTCAGGGATAGGAAGAAACTGAGAGAGTGGATGACAACAAAACTCTATCCAAACCCCACTTAAAGCTTTGGGCTTAGAAACTGTTGCGCTTTTCCTATATCATCAGGACACACACCCTTTTGGTTTTCCTTCAACCTACCTCACAGGCCACAATATTTGCTGATTCTCCCCTTCACACTGACCTCTAAATGTTTGGAGGATACCGCAGCTCAGACTTGGCTTTCTCCTCTTCTCTAGCTATGCTCACTCCCTGGGAAATCCATTCCATCCCCTGGCTTCAAAATTTGTGTGTTGAATACTCCCAACTTTATATCTTCACATGAGACCTCTCCCTTGAATTCCAGACTCACATACAACTGCCTACTCAACACCTCCACTTGAATATTTATCTAGTCAGCTCAGACTTAACATATCCAAAACTAAACTCCTCTTCTCTCAAAATCATCCCCTTCTAGCATCGCCTCCATCTAATAAAGGACCTCTCCATCCTTTCAGTCACTCAGGTTAGAAACTTTGGAAACCCCTAGACTCCTCTTTTTCTCTCACAAACCACATTCATCAGCATTTCTCTACTTGCAAAAAAAAAAGTCCCAAACTCCAGCCTCTTCTCAACACCTCCAATCCCCTATCATCTCTCGTCAAGATTACTGCAAAAACTTCATAACTAATATCCCTTACCCCCCTACCACCTATACTCAACACAGCAGCCAAAGTAATCTTGTTACTAATAAAACTTAATTCAGATCATGTCTCTTATTACAAGGCAGAAACAGAGACACAGACGGTGAGAACAAGCATATGGATACCAAGGGAGAATGGGGTGGGGTGGGATGAATTGGGAGCTTGGGGTCAACACACATACCCTATTAATTCTATGTATAAGATAGATAACTAATGAGAACCTATTGTGTAAGCACAGGGAACTCTACTCAATTCTCTGTGACTTAAATGGGAAGGAAATATGAAAAAGAGGGTATATATGTATAGATACATAGGGGCTTCTCTGGTAGTTCAGATGGTCAAGATTCTACCTGCAATGCAGGGGACCCAGGTTCAATCCCTGAGCTGGGAAGATGCCCTGGAGAAGGAAATGGCTATCCACCCCAGTATTCTTGCCTGGAGAATTTCATGGGTAGAGGAGCCTGGCGGGCTATAGTCTGTGGAGGTGGCGCAGAGTCGGACAAGATTGACCAGCTAACACACACACATAGCTGATTCCTTTTGCTGTACAGGAGAAATTAACACAGCATGGCAAAGAAACTATACCTGAATAAAAAGTGTTCTTAAAAATTCAGATCATGTCCTGCTAGTGCTCAAAACCCCACCAGTGGTTTGCTGTCTCATGTGGGCTAAAGTCTTTTCAAGGGCCCTACGTGACCTGACTTCACCACCGCCTCTTGTACGTCTCAGCGCAGCTTCCATCATCCCCCTGCCCCGCTACACTCACACTGCACACGATGTACCTGGATCCTGCCTTCACTCTGCTCCAGCCGCACTGGCCTCCTTCCTCTCCCCCTAATGCTTGAAGCTTGTGCTTGCGGGTCCCTCCACCTGGATGGCTCCGCCCCCAGATAGGTGCAGGTCTGAGCGCCATCAGGTGTCTGCCTAAGCACTAGGTTTTGAGCTAGGTCTTCTCTGACCACCCTACTTAACATTGCCATGACCCTGCCCAGCCTTCCACACACATCCCCTCTGTTTTTCTCTGTAGTGGTTGTCAGGGTCTGATAAACTATATACTGTTTGTTCTCACTCCACTCTTTACCCTCCTGCTAGACTATGAGCTCCATAATAACAGAGGTTTGTCTCTTATTTCCAGCTTTGTCCCTTCTACCTAGAACAGAGCCTGGCACGTAATAGGCACTCAATGAATAGTGACTGGAATAAATGAATTACAGAAAGACCTGCAGTCCTCAAGAGGCAGCCTGGGTCTGGGAGTTAAAACCTGACTTTTTCATACTAGTTTTCACACTGGCTCTGTGACTTCTGGGCCTCAGGTTGTCTATATGTAGAAGGTGGAGAACTCCTGGGGTCCTTTGCTGCAGCAGCTTTCTAGAAGGATGCTTGGCCATAGCCTCACCAGTGGCCATTCAGCTGAGTGTAGCAGGTGGGGATGGATAGGACCTGGCAGAGTGAGAGGAGAGGCCTCTCATATATCCTTTCTAGTCAAGGCTTGGGTGGAGTTAACACTGGATTTGAAATGAAAGGCAAACTTCTAGCTTGGACTAGGCTAGGCTCTGGAAGCCGCAGGTAGGAAGGAATGGGTAAAGAGGTCCAGTCCTGCCTGCTGAGCGGGGACAAGCAGAGGCCTGGCCACCAGGCCTGCGCTCCTCCTTATGGAGAGCTGTCCATGTGAGGGCCTCATGAGAATCACTGCTGTAAGAAGAAGAGGAAAGGGGACCTGGGGAGTCAGGGTGAGGTGAAAGCCGGGAAGAAGGAAGACCTGAGGGGATCACCCAGACCCACGCATAGGCCCTCAGTGAATTCTGGTGGGCAGGCCTCCAAGCATGCCTCAGCCAGGCCCCAGGGCTCTCACAGCCAGCACCCACTCCAAGACAGAGCATCAGGCCTTTTGGCTGTGGAAAAGCCCATTCCTCCTCCCTTTTCTGGGCCTTGCAACAGCTCCCTGCTTGTTTTCCCCGAAATAAATGGGCTGAGCATATTGGGCCGGCAATAACCCCTTGAAATCAGTTGTTATCACAGTTAACAACCAGTTTGGCTTCAGTTCAGGCTGTTAACTATCAAACCACTAAGTGCCGGTAATGATTGATTCTTGGCCAGTTGCAGCTTGAGTGGGCTGTAAAACCCTATTAGTGAGGGTTCTGTGGAGGCAGCAATGCAAAGATAAACAAGGTGGTGGGTGCTCTGGCCCATCTCTGCCCCATTGCTCTGGCATCAGCTCCCCAAGGTCCCTTCTCAGGGGTCCTGCTGGGAGTCAACCCTTTCCCAAAGCCCCAGGCCACCTCGAGGATCAGGTCACCACCTTGCTGTCCAAGTCTACTCCTCCACCAGTCATCTCTCCCTTCTCCAGGAGTCAGGCCCAGCTCTCTGGACAGCCCACTTCTCCCTCGTCACAACCATGGCACAGTTCCACCCCGCAGCCCCGGAGCACTCAGGCATCCCTAGCCAGGGGGCTTCAGGGTAGCTTTGGCCTAGCTGGTGACCACCTTGGCCCAGCCTGGTCCCAGGATCACAGGCAGGGAGAGCCTGGCATTCCATCCACCCCCTGGACTCCCTCCCACCCTGTGGTTTCCCCCAGGAATTGCTCTCAAACAAATGAGATGTGGGCAATTACTGGGCTGGGGGCTGGACAGGCGGCCGTACAGATGAAAGCGTTTCCTGGACGGTCTCTTCATTTGCATGGCATCAGAAGCTGCTCAGAAGGTGTGACTTTTCCCACAGTGAGACCCCAGCTCCTTGCACAATAAAGCCAGGCTGCTCACCCAGAATTAATTAAAGGGGGAGGGGAGGGGATGGAGCAGAAGGGGAGGCACTAAGAGCTGGGGGAGCTGGAAGAGAGGTCCCACACCCCTGGTACCTGTGCATTGAGAGAAACATACTCTATCCAGAACCCTGCACCCCCACAGCAGGTCTGAAGAGGCCCCATGGTACCCCAGCCTATTCCAAGGCTTCCCAATGAGCCCTGGGATTCCTGATCCACCTGGATGGTCTGAGCTGGAACTTGCAGCTGCAACTCTGAGAGACCCACATGGTCAGGAAGCCTTGGGTTGCCCTCCAACCAAAGGCACCAAAGAACCGAGACCCAGAGGAAAGAGGTTTCTGGACTGGTCCAATAAAGAGGGCAGCATAAGTAGCCAGAATGAGAGGCCTCAGTTATGATGGCTGGGCCAGATCTGACCTCAGGAGATCTGCTGCCTCTGGGCTTGGGCTCTGCTCAGGGTGGTGGGATGCCAATCTCACTGGTGCACCTCTGAGAACCCACCCCCCCCCCCACCTGCACAGGCCAGTTCTCTTACCCATGCCGTGAATGACCTGCTCTACCCCTGCCATGGCATGACCTGCTCTTCCTTCCTCACAGGCTAGTCCTGACATACCACCTGCTGCTTCTCCTCCTGCCCAGAGTTCAAGTTCTGCTCCAACTAGAGTTCTGCTCTAGGTTTGTAGTGTCCCTTCCCCCACAATCAGTTCATCTCCCTTTAGGCCTGGTCTCTCCAAGGTTGGCAGCCTCTCCCTGGACCTCGGTCTCCTGGGCTCTTTTGCAACATCTGAACTCAGCACCTTCTGCTCAGCACCTTCACAGCTTTCTAACTAAATATCCCAGAGTGAACACTTTGTTTCAGGCTGCAAATGACAACACCAGCTTCGTGGTGTCCCACCCCACCCATCCCACACCACATACCCCCACCTTGGACCCTGGCAGTTGCTCTTTTCTTGCATCTCTGGAGTCTGATACTCAGAACTAGAGCAGGCATCTCTGACCTGTCTTCCCCACACACCAAGGCACACAGAAAGGTGCTTTTTAAAGGACTCACTGAATCCATGATTAGCTGCAGTCCTAGCAGAGTCATCATTTCTGACCCAGAGATGGCCTAGGGAAGTGTTACCATCAACTCCGATTAAGAGTCCATGACCAAGAGGCCCTAAGACCAGTTAAGAGCCTCTTCTTGCCCTTTTCCCTGTTTCTGTTCTCCCAGGAAAACCCCTCCAGTAACAGGTGTGGATCCTTAGGTGGAAGCGAAGATCCAGTCAGAGCTGCTGCCTGATTCGCTGCAGGTCTCAGCCACTGGCCACCTGGGGCAGCGCAGGGGGAGGGGGCTGACCCTGGCAGGACCCACTCTCCAATACACGTTTTGAATTCAATTAAATAAATATTTCAGTCATTTAATAGCAGCTAGTATACAACCATCCTCCACTGACACCTGCCCTTAAAAGACCCGACCTCAAGTTCCAGTCTCTTCCCTCTCTGCCCCCAGTGCAGCGGAGCCCGACGGTCTAGCAGTCTTGCCCTGCAGCTGCTGGGGTCCCAGGAGTGCCTCTGCGGGATGAGAAAAGGCCCCCCACGCTCAGGAAACCCCCCAACGAATCCCAGTCTAGGCCACTCCCAGCCGAGGTGAGAGTGAAGAAGTCAGACACCACCGCTGAGTGGAATACAAAAATAGAGCCTCTCTTTTGTTTTAAAAAACAACAACAACAACAGAAAAAAAAAACCCAACAGCAAACAATTATCCACAACTAGAGCCCGGGGCTCTCCCGGCTCCTCCCCAGCTTTCAGTAGCGCAGACCTCGTCCTGCAAAGAGGAAACCTGGGCGGGGAGCTGCGGGGAGGGGCCGGCAGGGCCTATCGGGGCTCGGGGGCCCAAGTCCTCTGGCTGCCGCGCAGGCTGCGCGTGAAGGGCGGGTAGTTGAGGAACTCGAAGCGCAGGCTCTGCTCGGTGGTGTGGTGGCCGCGGGGCAGCCGCTTCATGAAGTGGACTTCGCGCTGGTGCTGCCGGGTCTTGGAGCCCTTGCGGGGTCGGCCCTTGCGCGTGAAGGCCATGTACCAGCCCTCATACTTGGCGTTCTGCAGGGCCGTGTAATTGTTCTCCAGCACGATCTCCGTGAACACGCAATCCTTGCCTTTGCCGTTGCTCTGCAGGGTGGGGGGCGGACACGGTGTCACCCGGCTCTGTCCGGAGCCCCCTCCCATCCTAGGCAGAGGGCAGGCGGCCCCAGACAGCAGGTGGGCACCCTAGCAGATGGCAGGGTGGGCACCCGCTCTCTAATCCCTCACAACTCACAGCCCACCCGGCAACTTCCTGTCCTCCTGGGTAGCAGTGACACATGGCTGTCTACAGAGGGGCTGGGCCCCAACACAGGGGCAGAGAGGGGGCCCAGCCCCTGCCCACCCTGGCCTCCTGCCCACCAGTCTGGCCCAAACTGCTAGCACCCGTTTCCCCAGCTGGCCCCCTCAGCCATCTCAGGATGCTAACCTGCAGCCCCAGGGCCACCACCCTATGCCGGAGGGAAGGCTGGTGAGGAGATGCAGAGCCCCAGGCCCCAGAAGCCAGGAAAGCGGGGAGCTCGAGGCTGGAGAGGAGCCGTGACTAATGGGGCCATTTCAGAGCTCGGCTGAGGGGCTGGGCCCTCAGCTTACTGAACATTCCAAATGCTGGTACCATGTAATTGGACATAATAGCAAAGCAATTTGGCGATTTGTTAAAAAGATATATGGAATTTACCGACACCCCCTCCCCAGCCCCTTCCCTAGCCTTCCTTCTTCCTTCTTTGCCTTTATAGCTTTTCATCTCTCAGTTACCTCCTCCCTCACCTCCTCCATGCCCCCCCCAATCATTAGGTAACCCCAAGGTGGCCCTCTGCCTCTCTGCCCACCTTGTTGGGATCCTGGAGGAGTTCAGCCAGCCCAGCCTGCTCCCCAGGCCCCAGCCAGTCTTTCCCTTCTTTCTAGGACCTCACCTTGGCAATCAATTTCCCCTTCTTGTTCATGCAAATGTAGAGGCCTGTCTCAGCTCCTCGAACTCGAACCCTGCTCCCGAAGGTGTCTGTCTCCACGATAAGCTTTGCTGTCAGGAAAGGTTGGGGTGGGGTGGGAGTGGTTATTGGCAGCCTCCTGACCTCCAATGCTCCATGTCCCTACCCCAGCTGGCCCATCCCAGAAGCAGATGATCCAAGGGCCAGATGCCCAAGCTGTGGGCTCCAGACACTAATATGCTGTGCAACCCTGGAAAGGTCAAGTCCCCTTTCTGGGCTTCAGGCCCCTCGCCTGGTTTTACAGAGGGAGAATGGATGAGATCATGGTGTCTGAACTGGTTTATGCAGAGGGGTCTTAGAGCCATCAAACTGAAGACCCTCTTTTATAACCAGACAGTAATGACTTTTGTGTTGAGGCTTCAAGTAAAATTTAATTTGACTAGAATTCCACTACCAATCAAAAGATCTATGAGGATTCTTCCAACTCAAAATATTATATGCACGTGCCTCACAGGTTATTACAAACATCCAGGTGCAGTGGTGACCTCCACTCCTGAGGTCAAACATAAAAGCACTCTCTTGCTTCTTGATACCTCGGGTTCCAACCCACAGCCTTGGCCACCCCCGGCGACACCCTCCACCTCAACCCACTCCACCCCACCCCATATCTCCCGCCCTCCACCCCAGCTCTGCTGAGACGGTGACAGGGATGAGGGCAGCTCCCCCTCCACACACAGCCCATGGCCGGCTGCTTTCCTAGAAACTCAGACACCAGCTAGGAGGATACTCTCTCTTTGCCATACTTCCCAGTCACTCCAGACCCCAGCCCCAGTGTTCAGAAATCAGTAATTCAATAGTCTTTTCTCTTGCACCCCCTCTAGCAGCACTGGGCTTCTTACCCCAGTGACCAAACATTTTCTGTAGCAGAGGAGAAGAGAAAATCATGTGTGCTTGATTCTCACTCAAGAGCCAGGAGACTGGGCGCTGAATCCTGTGCCTTCTTACCCCTTCCCTTAGACAGCCCACAGAAGCCCTGGCCCCTGCCCACTCTGTACAACTCCTCCCTTTGAGAGTGGGGACCAACTTAGCTGCTTGGGATGGTACCAAAGGGGCTGGGTCTCCTGCCCTCCCTCCTTTAGCCTTCTCCCTCCTTGAGAAAGAAGTCTGGGGACTCCCAGGGCTACCTCCCAGCTTATTCTGACAAGGTGGCACCTTCTCTGACCCTGAAACTAATGGGAGGTGATGGGCACAGGTCAGCAAGGCAGTCCTCACAGCCCAGCCTGTGACTGCCTGCCTCCCTTTGCAGAAGCATAGAGCTGGGACCCAGTAGCCAAGCCCCCAGTCTGGCTCCAAGTCAGCCAGGGAAATGCAGCTGCCACCTCCTCTCCCACCCAGTTCCTCTTGGATCCAGCCAGTCTGCCCATCCCTTTCCTGTTCTGCTTTTCAGGGCAAGGAGCAGCTATATTTTAAGGGCCAAGAAGGACATCAACTGGAGAAGAGGGGGGTCTGCCAAACAAGGCAGACATGAATGGAGCCCTCTGTCCCTTCCTGGGACCCATAAGGAAGCCCCTGGGACTTCTCTGCCATTCTCCCCCAGATTCTACCTGTCCTGGCTATACACCCTAAGCCTCTGCTCTTGGGCCCTCCAGCTCCTGCTCCTGCCCACCAGGCAGGGACCAGGGAACCTGGGAAGCCTCCTATAACTGTAAGAAGAGAAGTGGGCATCAGACCTCTGATGTCTGAAGATGAATCCCCCCATGACCAGCTTAGCTTCTTCTTCTTCGCTCTGCTGGACCATTTGCTCCAATGGAGCAAACCCAGGAGGGGCCAGGCATTCATTCCCTTTCCTTGGAAGCTGAGAAGGGCAACGAGCAGCCAGTTTGAAGGGACAAAGGGGCGGCAGGCTGGCCCTGCCAGCCCAGCAGGGGAGCTCGGCCACCGGGCAGGCCACCCCCACCCCCACCCCCACTGCAGAAAGCCCCCACTCTCCTTCCTGGATGGAGCTGGGGAGCTGGGGCGGCAGTTTACAGCGGCTTTCCCGACCGGGCTTTTGGAAAGCTTAACATTTTCAAACCTATTCTTCCACCCCAGTGACAGATTTATCCCAGGAAAATTATGTCTCCTTCTCCAGCTTTGAAGGGAAGTCAGCTACGTCGATGCAGAAAAAATGCAGCGAGACATACTCGATCCCCCAAACTGGCTCGAAAAGAGGAGAAAGTATTCAGGAAATGTTAAAAAAGGTGAAAGTAAGAAGAGTTTTAATCGCTCTGCCAGACGCGGGGGTCTCTCCAGAGATTCATAGAGAACAATCTTGAACCTCTTTTTTAACATTTACAGACTTGCAACTCCTTTCAAACTCCACATCTGAAAAAAAGGCTCGTTCTTTTTCTGTTTTATATCATTCTTCATTTTTCTTCTTAGCTCTTAAAATGCTTCACCTTTTTATTACATTTTAATAGAGTCTTCCCCTCTCCTTTCATGCTTGTTTAACTTGGTCATTATTTAAAGGTTTTTAAACTCACAATAATCGCTCTCTAAAAACAACACCGGCTGCCCAGAGGACTTGCTTTTCTCTTGGTACATCCAGGACTCTGGAAATTGGCCTTGTTTCAAGGCAGGAATATTGAATGTTTTAGAAATCAATCAGTCCTCAGCCTCTCCACCCCACAGTAGCTCCCTGTACTCACCACCCCACCGGGAGCCAGGAGCCCCGCTCTGACCGACCGCCTGGGTTCCTGGACAAGTGAAGTGGGGAAGGCCCCTTTCCTAGCCTAGTCCCCATGTGTAATTGACCCTCCTGATCAAAGTATTTAAGGTTCACAGTACACCGCCCCCCCCCAACCTGGGAGAGTTGAGGGGATTTCTCTCCCTTCTCTTTCCCACTCTCCTTTTGTGGGCCCTGGTGACATATCCTCTTTCAAGAGCTTCCCTTAAACCTGGGCCCCCTCCCCCTGAACCCTCTGCCTCCACCTGCAGTGGGGAGGGGTATGAGAGGGGGAGGTGGAAAGGGAGATTCCTGGATTCATTCATCTGCTGGGCAGGGAAAGGGCACCTATGGGCCAAGTACTCCCCAGGGTCCCTTCCCCAGCCCTCTCTTCTCCAGCTGACCCCCAAGATGTTTGTCGGCTTAACTCCTTCCCTTCTGAGCTGGGGAGCCTACAGGCCTCAGCTCAGCGCGCAGATGCGACTGCTGGGTCCCGTCACAGCAGGCCAGCCTGGGGAGGAGGGGCGTGCTCCGCAGGCTACCTTAACCCCAGCGCAGTGCAGCTCCTTACCGAAAGGGTCCCCGTCTTCTGCCATGGCGTTGATGCGCTTGTTGGCCAGGACCTGCACGTGCTTCCCGCTGGTGCGGCTGTAGAGTTGGTAGGTCCGGATGAGACGGCGGCTGAGCTGATCTGTCACCAGGCTCTGCTCCCTCACATGCTGTGTAAAATTAGGTGAGGACTGAACAGTTACCTTTAGGAAATTGAAAAATACACAACACGCCATTATAATGCTACCCTGCCCAGGGGCCCGAGTGGCCCCCATCACCCAGCACCTCCCTCCACTGCCCCAGGCAGCCGGCAGGGGCTGGGGTCCCCCCAACATGCCAGTTCGGACCACCCCCACCCTACCCAGGAAAGTCGGACAGACCCAGTCTAGCATGGATGCGCCCGGGATGGGGAAGGATCTGGACCCACCTGTTGGGAAACACCCTGGGACTCCCGGCCAGCTCGGAACAGGGAAGCGAGCTCCCTGCCCAACGCAGGCCCCCCGCCCGGGCCTTCCTAGAAGAGCAGGGCGCTTTTAAGTCGGGAGGCAGCGCGGCCCGACCCCTGACATTTATAAAGACAAATTCACGGAGCAAATGTGGAGACCGCAGAAGCCCTGGGCACCTGGTCTTTCGGCCAGACCCGCCGCAAGTCTCTCCAGAGAGCCGCGGAGAGGGTCCCTGAGGCCGTCACCGGACCTCTGACATCGAACGCCCCCTGCCCCGAATGCCCCCTTCCTCGGCGCGGCCGGGAGTGGCTGCCGCCGAGTTCCCCAACCACCCCCACCGGGCTGGGAGGCGTGGGAGACAGCGCCGGACTCCGAAACCTCGGGTTCTAGCCTCGCGCAGCTCACAGGCTGTGTGACCTGAGGCCGGGGCTACCTCTCTGGTCCTTAACCCCTCCTCGGGATAGTTAGGGGTTGCAGTTCTAAGATGCTTCCCAGCCCTTCCAGCCCGCCGCGCGGCCGCGGGGTCGGTCCTCTTGCCCCCGCCTGCCCGACCTCGCCCCCCGGCGTGCCCCGCCGGCCCCGGCGCAGTGCGCCTTACCTGGGCTTGGAGGCAGAGAACCAGCAAGTGCAACAGCCTGTGGGAGACAAAAGCGGGCGGGGAGAGAGGGGCGCGGGGTGAGTGGCGGGCGGGCCGGCGGGCGCGCGGCCGGGGGCGCGGGACGGCGGTACTCACAGGCAGCTCAGCGCCGAGCGGGGGCTGCCCATGGCGCGCGGCCGGGGAGCACCCACAGCCCCGGCGGGATCTCGCCGGCTCGCGGGAGGCAGCGGACCGACGAGCCGAGGGCGGCGGCGGCGGAGGGGGGCTCGAGGGTGGCTCGAGGCCGGGAGCCGGGGCGATCGGGACGCGGCTCCGCGGGTCCCAGGGAATGTCGAGCTCGCCGCGCCGCGCCGAGTGCCTCTGCGCCGCAGCCGGAGCCGTTGGCCGCTGGCTGCTGAGGAGCCGGAGCGGGAGGGAGGGTAACGGGCCGGCAGGGGGGGGTGGGTAAGTGGGAAGGGAGGGGGAGGGGTGGGGGCGGGGGGCGCCGCACCGGGCGCGAGGGGGGAGCGCGGGGCGGGCGGCCGGAGCCCGCAGCCCCCGGCTGGGAGCGGGGGCCCGGACGCAGCCCGGGGCGGGGGCGGGGCGGACCGGGGCGGGGCGGTCGGAGGGTCGGGGATTGGGGGTCTGGGTGAGGGGAGGGGTCTGGGGACCCGCTGCAAGGGGCGAGGGCTGCCTGTCTGGGCCCCTCTCCGCATCCCGGACTTGTCCCCTTGAGCGTTCTTGGGGTCCAGGCGCGCGGGGATGGGGGGGCGCATCGGGCCGCCCACCCCGTGGAGTCCCGAGACCCTCTGCTGGGGCTTCCTGGACCCCCCGGGCGCCCGAGTGGGAAGGCGCCCGGTCTCCACCGTGGGACCCGGTCCGCTTAAGCCTCAAGCTAGACAGCGGTTCTCTGAGCCACCTACTGTGTGCTTTGTCTGTCTGGGGCTGCCGCCTGCAAGTAGCCTCCAACACTGGGGTGAACGCTTGTGCGCTTTCCTCTGGCAGTGCGCGCCTGTGAGACCGGGAGCCGACAACCACCCCCATCTTTCTGCTGAGTACCCTGCCTTGCCGGTCTCTCCTGCATCGCTCAGTCACCAAGAAGGCCCTGAGATCGAGAAACATCTCCTTTCCTGCTTCCTGCCCTCATTATCACCATCACCCCCGCTCCTGTCCCTCCCGCCCCCAACACGCTAGACTGAAGCCTGACTACACCACCCAAAAAGGAGAGAGCCCACCCATAGGGAAAACCCCAGTCACTTGCCACCACCATGCCCTCCCCAAAGCGGCAGGCAGTGGGCGCAAAAATAACCTCAGCTGCTTTTCCAGGAAAGAGGCTTAGATCCAGGTTGCCTAGTCTTTTTCGCTCAGACTCCCATTATTTGTGCACTGAACAGGTATTTGCACACCTACTGTGTGCTAAACCTGGACTGGTGCTTTGTCAACCCTGGGGGAGGGGGAAGTATCAAAGAAGGTAGTGAGTTGTCTAAGCCTTTCCCAGCCACCCATTGCTTCCTCCAGGGGCTTCAGGAACCCCCGAGGTGTGGTGCTTCTTTGAGAGCAGCTTGGATGGGCAGAGATGCCCTGAGACGGAAAATTCTAGGGAGCAGGTGGAGCCACTGATGCTTTGCCCAGCTGCTGCCCTTGCCCAAGACCTCCCCTGCCCTACTGCCAGCCCCCATGTCCTTGGGGATTGGGCTGGAGGGGCTGGGGTGGCCTCAGGAAACCATGAGACCAGAGGCAGCACAGCCAAGTTCTTCCCCTTTCTCTGTGGCCTGCCTTTCCCACTCCCAGCCATAGTGCTAATACTGAGCAAGGTCTAGGTGGGGAAACAGAATCAGAAGACTTGTCCCAAGATCTCATCCCTCCCCAGAGAAGCAGACTCCCTGAGCTCACCTGTTACTCACTTGAGTCTGTTCCCTCAAGTGGCTCTTTCCCACCCAGACCTCCAGGCAAGGACCGTATCTTACTAGCTCAGGAGAGCAGGGCAGGGTTCTGCAATTCTGTATTTAATGAATGAATAATGGGGAAACTGACTGAACATTTAGACCTCAGTGCAGGTGGGGCCTCCCCAGGGAGACTTACTTGCCTTCACCACCCTCCCAACAGATAAGAATCATAAACACCACCATTTATTGAGCACTTATATTTGCTAAAGGCTGTCTGCACCATCTCCTCTCAACCCCACTGGGAGTTGGGCACTGGGGGAAGACAAGTGAAGTGGGCTCCAGTACCCACAGCCTAGACCAGCATTTCTCCTTCATTTGAGCTCCTCTATCAAGAAGTTGTTGGGTGTCTACATTCCCAGGTACACTAATTCAAGCAGGCAAAATATTTACCATCTCAACCTCATGCCCTGCACATAGGAGGCCCTTGAATATGTTTATTATTTGTATGCATTAATAAATAAGTGGAGAGATGAGAGGCAGAGGATGAAAAGGGTCTTCTCACCAGGGACCAGCCCTCTGAAAACAGTCTGATGGGAACAGCAAGGAGCAGGACCCAAGCAGGGGTCAGGGCATCATCCAGCCCATCCTTAGCGTGTGTAGTCCTGGAGTCACAACCTGAGTCACTCTGGGCACCTGCCTTTCCCCAGAGTGGGGGGTGGAGACTATAGCATCTGGCTCAGACCAGAGTTCAACCCTGGTTTGGAGCCCCCAGAAGGTTCTGAAGATGTTGGGCTGAACCTCAATGATCTTAATCCACCCTCCTCACTCTCCCCCAGAGATGGGCCACCCCAGGCCTAAACGTGTGGACCATCAATCAGGGTTTGAGTCCCACACCCTAACCTCTACCCCGGGGGCCTATACAGACCAGAATTCCTCTACATTTTGAGAACTTCCCCCAGCTGGGTCTTCGTCCACTTGAGGAGATTCTTCTCATATCCCCAAAAGTCCCTGTCTCTAGATGGGGGAGGGGGTGTCAATAGGGACACCCCCGCATCAGGCGCCGGGTACGGCGAGGACACACCCCCGTGAATGACAGATGTAAATACTCCATCGGGGCCCCAGCAGGCCGTTCTCTCCTCCCTTGCTCTTACTCGCCTCCCGGCCGGCTTGCTCCTTCCTTTATCTTATCAAAGCCCCGTAATTACAATTGCTATTTTGTTTCCTCAAATCTGCAATCAGAGCTCCCTGGCCCTGATGAGGGAGCGCCTGTCAACCTGATCGCTGAGTGACAGGCCGGCCACCTTTCCTGGCCGTCCCCACACTCCTCAAACACAAATACACACACACAGAGCACTCGCCTCCTGCAAACACAAACACACACCTCTCGCCAACACAAATAGCCCCTCTCTGCAAATACACCGTTCCAAGGGCCCAAACACACACGTTCAGCCTCTTTCCAAACGCATCGGTCGCCCCCCACCCACCTCCCCTGGCCCACCCTGGGCCCCTCAAATCCACACCAACCGGCGGGGGCCGCCTACGCTCCAACACGCGCAGCCTGCGCCAGGCGTTCAAAGCGCCGCAGACCCTCCGCCGACTGTTCAAATGTAAATCTCAGAGACTGGGTTAAGCACTTTAGGCCCCGTCTGGTCATCCCTCTTCGCCCCCCAAATACAGTCTTGCCCCTCCTCCAGCAGTCTGCAAACCCCGGCGTAAGCCCTCAGCGCTCAGAGACCTAAATGAATGGGCAACGCTCCTACTGTGCACTAAGAGGGCAGAAAGGGGGATCGAGGAGAGGCGAGGGAGGGGAGGGAGAAAAAACAATTCCCGGCTCAGTCCGCGGGCGCCCTGTCGGGTCGAGAAACTCCGGGACGAGGCGGATGTGGATTGGGCCCCCACCGCGGGTTGGAGCACGCTTGGCGCCGGCCAAGGCCGCGGGCAGACCCGACAAGACACTAGAAAGGCTCACAATGAGCGATCAGCGGCGTCGAGGGGGGTAAATATTGGGGCGGGGCCACTTGCAGGGGGTAGAAGTGTCGGCTGGGAAGGATTCCCCGACTTTTTCCTACACTCAGCCAGGCCACCGTGCCTTCAACCGAACACGTGCCGAGGACTTTGGAGGCGATAGACGAGAGGAGGAAGGGAAGGGTTCTAACAGGAACCCTCCCGGTGAATGAATGAACGAACAAACGAATGAAGTCTGCCTTAGTCGCTCAGGCCACTGGTGGGGCATGTAGGCCCTTGCACCGCGGCGCCCGCCTAGAGCCGCTATAGAGGCGGCGCGGGAAGCTGCACTGTCACAAGCGGTTTCAACCTCGCCCACCAGAGGGCGCTAACTCCACCTTCTTTATCTCCAGACCCCTTGCCTGTGGTTGGTGAATGGTCCCATTCTGGCTGCCCTCTCCATCCCAGTGTCCCTGGTGGAAGCACTTTAGGAAAGGCCTGCAGCAAAAAGAGAGGCCTGCGACCCTGATCACTGCGACGCAGAGAGGGATCATCTTCCTTTATCCTCAACTAGGAAAAAGGGAGGTTAAACACTGGACCTGTTTGCTCCTCACCACAGGGAGAAGGGGACCTCCTTTGGAGATGTGCTGAAAAGGGAGTGCTTTTCTGTGTTGTGGAAACACTCTTTCCAAACACCTGCTCCAATGCCAACCTCTTCTGGTTATCCAGGCACCCCTCCCACTTGTTCACTCATTTGCCCAGAAGCCAGTGTGGGAGGGAGTGGGCCTGGCCCCACCAGGCACTCTTCTGTGTCCCTCCTCAGCATGTCTGGCCCCAAGCTGTCTCAGGAGGTAACCTTTTGTTTGTTTGTTTGTTTGTAGGGCACTGAGACCCCCTGCCCCATCAATACAGCTGCTGAACTACTGACCTCAGACTTGGTCATATACACACTCATGCTCACACCAGGTACATCCCTTTCTCTTGCTGGTACAGCAGCAGCCAATACCTAGAACCACCTGATTGCAGGCACCAGAGAACCACCCGCGCCCCCCACCCCCCAGACCAGGTGGAGGGCTAGGGGGCTGGAACCCTTTAGCCCAGAAGGCTGAATCCCAGGGGCTCCTCTCTGCCCCCATATGCCAGGCCACCCGGATTCTGGTTTCCCTGTCACCCAATCTGGCCAGCCCTCTCCATCTGGCCCCTGGAATCAGGTTTCTAAGGGTCCAGGCTGGCTCAGAGATGGCCTGCATGACTGGTAGGAGGAGCAAAGACTGGCCTCTACCTTACCCCTCACAGGTCCTCTTGGGGCCTGAGCCCCCTTCATGGGGCCAGGGATGCACATTCCTCAGGCCGCTTAAGCCCCCTTATCTGCCCCCCTGCCCATCAGCCTGAGTGGTGACAGAGGCCCAGACCCCTTGTTTAGATGTTGATAACCTCCTGGGATGGCCCTCCCCCACCAAGGGACTGGGAAGGGGCTTGGTGTTGGGAGGTCCTCATCTAGGAAGGCAGCTGGGGCCCAGAGCTGGGCTAGTCCCAGCGCTCTGGGAGTAGCAGGATCCCACATTTCCTCACCCTTCCCCAGGTCCAGGGGCCACCCTCTGTGCTGCCACAGTGCCACCTGGTGGTCCCTAGGGGAATGCCACCCCAGGAGGGAAAGAAGCCACACAAATGAGTTACAAAAAAAACCCTCATCCACATTTTATTTCAACCTTTATCCAAAAATGTAAAAAACATTAAAAATGTGTAGTACTGAGCTTCAGATGCTGACCTCCAACCTCACAGGCAAGTGGGGAGAGAAGGTCAGGATAGAAGTTCAGAGTTCCTCCCACTCCTGGAGAAAAGGGAAGCTTAGGGTGAGGTACAGGATTAGACCAGGGTCCTTTGGAGAATGGGACCCCCGTTCTCCTTGCACCAGACCAAGACCCCCACCCCCACCCCAACCCTCTTCAATGGAGAGATACAAAGTTGTTGAAACTTGTCCAGGAACCTGGTGTATGTGGCAGGCAGCTAGCTGACCTGAAGAGAGCAAACAAGGGGTCAGCATCGAGGTCCAAACATGTTCCTCCTGTCCCCTCCCAGGCCCCTCCAACTCACCAGGGAGGGTTAGAGCCTGCGCCCCAGCTTCTTGGCAGGAAGGATAGGACACAACTCAGCTTCCTCCTCCTCACTCCCGTCTTCTTCACTCTCTTCCCCAGAAAGATCATTGCTTATAGTAACTGGTACACAAGCAGTCAAGGGAGGAAGAGAAGTTAAAGCCACACCCCCTTCATACTTCATACACGTCGTTTATTAATGCTCTGTGGCTCTAGGCTTGCAGGGACTCTGACCTCCCAAAGCTTATTGCCTAGGTGGGAAAAACCTCAGATACTAAACTAGATAACAAAGAGTCAAAGGGCTTCCCTGGTGGCTCAGCCAGTAAAGAGTCTGCCTGCAATGCAGGAGACCTGGGTTTGATCCCTGGGTCGGGAAGATCCCCTGGAGAAGGAAATGGCAACCCACTTCAGTATTCCTGCCTGAAGAATTCCATGGACAGAAGAGCCTGGTGGGCTACAGTCCATGGGGCCACAAAGACTCGGACAGGACTGAGTGACTTTCACTTTCACAGGAGTCCACATTAGTGGAGCTGGATAAGCTGGGGTAGGTTCCGTGAAGAACAGCTAGAGTAGTAAAGTGGAGGGCACTGCATCCAGGGTCTGTATGGGAATTGCACTGGGAGATATGGCTGGGGTGGGGTAGGAGTCCAGATGGAAAGTCTACTGGAAGCAAAGGAGAAAATTCTCACCAATCTGGTGCCGCCCAGTGATGCGCACAGGGCCAGAACCTGACTTCAAGCGGAAGGTTACAGGTGGTTGGAGCTGGAAGTCATCCAAACTGAGCTGGGAGGAAGACAAGGATGAAGGCCTGGCCCACTCCTAGCCCACCCCACCTTGTGAGAAGTCCTAAGCCCTCAATTCCTACCTCCCAGCCTCCCAAGGTATGGCCAGGGAACTCACCATGGGTTGGCAGGACAACTTGAGGTTGGCCACAGGGACTGCGATCTCCTGGTGGTCATGGTTCCGAGCCACGACTTCCACCACATTACACTCATCTTTGGCCCCCTCGGTGAGGCAGAGCTGGGAAGGTACACAGGGCCTCGGAGTCTCCCCAGTAAGGGTGGACACCACAAGTGGAAGCATCTACCCTACAACCTGCCCAGCCTCCGAGGTCCCTGGACCGCCTGGCCAGGGGAGCCCCATGTGGGGATTAAGCAGAGTAGATGACTCCCAGTAGAGCGGGGAAGGATAGACAAGCGAGTAGAGCCTCTTTAGGTCAGCCAATTTAACCTCCACTCCCCCTACCCAGCCCCTTACCATGGTCAAAGCCAGCACATGCTCCGCGTCATCCTCTTCCTCTACCTTGAAGGTGAAAGAGCGGGTGTGGCCTGAGAGCTCACAGCCTGTAAGAGGTTAACTGTGAGTATGCGTCAGTGTGCGGAGTGGTGGGGGAGGGCATTTCACCAAATCCCGTTCACCTGCAGCCATGACTAACCGGCCATTCACACGCCCACGTGTCAGGAACAACTGGAGCGCTCGGCCCGGGCCCACCCGGTACAACTAGGGCAGGGGCCTGGCTCTCCCCTCCAACTCCGGCTGCCGCGTGCGAGGCCCCCTCCGCCCCCACCCACGTCGTGCACGCGCCTGCATTCCCGTTCCTCAGCCCTGCTTCTGCCCCAGCACCACCCTCAGCCTCTCCTTTCTTCAATACCGAAGAAGAAACTGTCCATAGTGACCGGGGCCGGGACTTGCAGACTACCGACCCCCCCAGCTCGGACTCGGCTCTCCTGATCCAAAAACGTCAAGGCGGCCGCTCCGTCAGCTGCCATGCTGCTAGGGCCTTCTGCGGCTCCGCCTCCGACACGTACAAAGCCTGGGACTCGCCGCGGCTCCAGCCCCGCCTCTTAAAGGAGACGCTGGCGAGGCACCCTGGGTCCAGGGCTTCATCGCCCTATCTCCCTCCTTCAGTTCAGTCGTGTCCGACTCTTCGCGACGCCATGGACTCTAACAAGCCAGGTTTCCCTGTCCATCACCAACTCCCGGAGCCTACTCAGACTGCTGTCCATCGCGTCGGTGATGCCATCCAACCACCTTCTAAAGAAGTCTCGCATTATGTCGCGTCTGCTTTGCACATCTTTGCAGAGTGCAAAGCATCATCTTGGCATTAATGTTAACGTCCTTGCTCACTTCAACGACCAAGACTTTCTTAGAGTGTCTCCTGCCTCCATTTCCTCTAGTCCTGCACTCCAAGTGATCACCTCACCCACCCCAAGCTAAGCTTTCATTAAATACATGAAAATGCAACCTTCCCAATTCTCCCAGCAAAGGCAAGATATAGTGCATCGTTTTTCTTAAAAAAGCAAATACACTCAGATATACCGTCCCTCCAAAGGAACGGAGCATGAAGGAAGACTTTGAGCTCCTGTTACTTAGTACCCAAACCACTGTCCACTTCCGGATATGCTTCCTGCTCTAAGGACCCTGCGGCTCACTATCCACATGGTTGTATACCTACACTGAACTTCAGATGCTGGCGCTTGCTAGCAGAGGAGATAGCTAAAGCGTGGGGCTAATTTGCTGCTCCTGTTAAGAGGCAGGCTAGTCCCGCCTAACACTGACGCCTTAGAGTCCTGTCTCATAATTTGGGATCTGCCTTCAACTTTCACCTTTTGACCAAAGAATCAGGCAATTTTCCTTATTCTATTAGGTGGCATGAACTCACCTGAACTAGCGGCCTTCATTTACCCCCAGGTTATAACTGTGTCAAGAAGGTGGCCAGGCCAAAACGAGTCTAATTTTTATCTTGCCTTGCCTTGAGGAAAATATGGAAGGCAATCTTTTACTAGAGATAGAAGTGGGAGAAAACTGCCTTTATGACTCAGTCCCTAGGCTGAAACAGCTTTGGAGAGGAGGAATACTTGCTTGGGAATGCCAGAGTGGGAGAAAAAAGGCAGGAGGCAGAAACAAGGAGGTTTACACAGTACACGACCACACACATTCACTTCAAGTTTTATTTTGCCTCTTGTATGGTCTTCAGATAGTTTTACAGTTCATTTTCTACAGGAACTGAGCTGTGATCTAAACAATCAATGAAATATCATCCCAACCATAATAAATAGCCATAACCATTAGAAGACAGACAGAACAGCATTTTACGATCCTAGAGGCCTGGACATCTGTTTCATAGTTAGCTCTGTGACCAGAATACCAGCCAAATTGATTATTAAAAGCAAAGATAAAGCTGCAAACTTGCTGAAAATCCTGATTCCACTGGAGGATGACCATGGAATCTACCAGATAAAATGCTAGAACTGTCCACTAGTGTACAAAATGTACTTAAAAGAGAAAAAAAACCAAGTGACATTAAGCCAGTAGAGACCCTCCCTTCATCTCAGCCTTTGAAAATGCAAACTTGGTTCCAGCTGTACATTACCTTCCTTATCCTGCTACCAGCTGCAGGTTTCTAACCCTGGATGTAACCCTCCTTCATTCATCTCACCCATTCAGTGCACACTCACAGGCTTTGGTTGAAAGTCACTAGGTACAATCCCTTAAAAGACTTTTTTCAAAGCCCACATTGATGGAAACCTATGAAAGAAAATGTTTTAAATTTTCTTCTTGACCTTCTTCCCTCTTAGCTCAAACTTAAACTGCTGATACAAAACTGCTGGGAAGCAAGGTAACAAAACATTGTTACAGAGAAGCCAGCAAGCCATGATAAAAAAGAAAATGAATACTGCAGAGCAAAATTCAATGAAAGAGCATTTGCTCAGAACCCTTAAAAACACCAAATCTAAATTAAAATACTTGAAGCTTTCAGAACCTGCGGTTAAAGGAAAAAGAAAAGGTAACCTTAAGTCATTGGTTAAAGTGTACTCATTCTTTTAAAAATTAGATACAAACATGCAAGAACTAAAGACTGATTTAATAAAACCAGTAGTAAAATTAAAGGACAACTGACCTGTGGGCAAATGGGATCAGTCCCCAAACCCTAGCTGCCAGATGTCAAAACTAACATTTCACATGCTGACCTGCATTGAGGTTAATTTCCAAAAATGACTGCACTTTGCAACAGACTGTGAATCCTATGAAGTCAGGCTCTTGTACCCAAAGTGGTCATGGCCTAGCCCTAGGTGGGAGGCACTTTGAAAAGAATAAAACTTCTTTTAAAAACAAAACCAAAGACAAAAGTAAAGAAAATCCACTGATTTACATTAATTATTCAAAGTGCCATCCTGAACCGCACCCTTTCATTTTCAAAAGGAAAATTACAAAAACAAAGGATAGTCAGGTTACAGCTAGTTTATATACAAAATTTTTTTTTTACAAGTGTATCACTTTTAGGCTTTTGCCACAAACAACTGCACATCTGTCCCTACAAATCACAACTTGCCTGAACCAATGGTCACTAGGAGACAATCGGCCAAGGCTTTACAAAAAGCAGAAAAACCGCCCAAACTGAAATCCTTTCCTCAGCTTAAACTATGCCATAACCATCCCACTTGGACTCTCCACCCTGAAGCCTCTGAACCCAAATCTTTCTCATCTTTGTCTCTAAAGCATGAGATACATTTCAGTCAATAAGCCAAGGAGGATGACAAATGATTGATTACTCTTAGGTGAGAAATGCAACCACACTGGATGCAGAAAACAGTGCTGACTACATTTATTGAAGACCCCCTCCCTATAAGCCCACGTAAGAGGTCCTGGCACCTAACACAGAACCCAACAAGGAGGCCCAAATCTCTTTCCTACAGGATTCGCAGCAGTATTATCTTCTTCCAACCAGTGAGTAAGTAGTCTCTAAGTTTGACGAGTGAGTTTTACACAGTCCTCTTTGTTTCCAATCAGAATTGGCTGATTCATTGCGGCTCCAGAGGCTGAGCTGTATGAAGACCCCAACCACTACCCACCAGGTGAAGTTAAGACTTTCCGACAGTTCATAGTGCCAACAAATGTCACAGGCTCCGACCAAGTATAACCACATCCTTTGGAAATCCTTCCATTTTTGCAATTTCAAAACAGCCCAACTTGCTGTAAAATTCCAAAATTCTTTTATCATCAGGTCTCACTTCACAGAAAGCTCCTCGGGACCCTAGGGGAAAAAAACAAAACATTCACAATATAAATGTTACTGAATTAGTAGAATTATGAACTTGTGATTAATCTTTATATATTTCAAATAGATCACAGTGGGAGATTATCTATACCAGTCCCTAAGTCTTACATAATTTTTAAAATTTATATAAAGTCAATGGATATTAATATTCATCAATATTGCAACAACTATCTTAAAGTAATGGGTATGTTAACTGGCTTGAATATGGTGCTTATTTCACAATGTATTTCAAGGCATCAAACTGTACACTTTAAATACAGACAATCCTTGTCAAATTACGTCAAAAAAAAATTTTTTTTGAACAGCAAATAAAACTCTTCCCCAGAAAGAGTATCTTTTAGCAAAGAAGTTGTCCAAAACCCTCAAAGTGTCTACAGCCATACCACCCTGAACTTGCCCAATTCTGTCTTATCTCGGAAGCTAAGTAGGGTTGGGCCTGGCACCAGCTTGGATGGGACAAACCTCAAGGCAAACAAGAGCCCTGCTGAACGTATACTTATAATATGTATACATGAATATGTGAATATTATACATACACACACATACACAGTACCTTTGAAGGACCCACAGAGCAGAGCCTATTCCAACCCATGCCACAAGTCAACACAACCATAATGTGTTTTTTATATTAAGACATAGCTCACACCTGCACGATTCAGTTCCAAGCACAACACTTCTGAGAATTATACTTTCCTCAGAGTTGTTTCAATTATCCCACAAAGGGGACACCACTGAATCAAATGATACAAAGATGCAACAAAGCGCATTCTCATTCATCAACAATTCTCTAATGAGTGCTCAGCTTCTCTATGTTCATTTTTGTCTTGCCCAAAGGCTAAGAAGTTTTTAAAGGCTGTTGGATTAGATGGACATGAATTTGACCAAGCCCCAAGAGTTGGTAATGGACAGGGAAGCCTGGTATGCTGCAGTCCATGGGGTTGCAAAGAGTTGGACTAAGTTTCTGGACTGAACTGAATATATGGCAAAGTATTTTTGAAGATTTAAGTTAACAAACTCAAAGAAGAGAAAGTATTAGCGATTCTGCATTCCTATATGAAGTCTTCCCAAGGTTTATTTAATTTTCAACTATCATTTATAAATCTCCTGGCAAAATAAACATAAATTCATGTGTTCACTTCTCATTTAATTGGGGCTTAATACAGGCATTCATAGTATAAAAGAGCAAAAAGAGCAGCATTTTTCAATGGTTAATACACATGCAGTTCTTGCAGCACTAATTCAGAAGCAAAACCGTTAAGTGGTGGAGAAGGGAATGTAAATTTACTTCTTTTTGTATCCTAAAATAAGAGTCCTGCCCTCACCTAGCCCAAATACCAGCAACTCCACAATATCTACTCACCATTGGCTTTCAGTGAAGAGAGAAGGCAAGCCATCATGCTTTTGGCTACACTTGGATCAGTTACTTTTTTGTGAATATCCATCTTTATCAGAGAAGGGAAATTGGCAAGGAAAGTTTCTGGCAGTACTTCCTGCTCTTCATGGAAACTCAACATTATTTTCTGTAAAAATGAGGATGAATCTCTTGACTTTCAGTAGCTACTCATTATGAATCTACATATTCCAATTACAGAACTCAGAAACAGGAAAAGGAAAGCAATATTCAATAGTAACTCTTGTGGTAATGAGAAAATTACCACATGCAAAATCAATTAGCTTATAATTCTGGCTGACATGTTTTCATTTTTTAAGTTTGTCTAAATGTAATGTAGTATACTGGATTGGATCCTGAACAGATTAAGGACATTAATGGAAAAACTAAGTAAGGTAAAGAGTTTACAATAATGCACCGAAGTTGGTTTCTTAGACAAGGACAAATGTAGAAAGTGGGTGAAGGGTATATCTAAACTCTATTATCTTTGTAGCTTCTGTACATCTAAAATTATTCAAAATAAAAACTAAATAATTCAAAATAAAACAATGTTTTTAAAGTTTGTACTGCTTGCACAAAAATGTGAATGTACTTAACATGACTGAACTATACCCTAGAATATGGTTAAAATAGTAAATTTTATGTATACTTTACAATTTTTACAAAAAAAGTTTAAAATAGACACACTGGTTATTCTCCATATGTTCCTAAGCTGAGAACTGTCGGATATGGAAAAGCAACACATCAACAGCTCAATCACCAGCATGCTGCAGTCATGCCGATGTATTCTAAGTAAAGAAGCCTACTCCAAACCAGCCTCTTATTACACTGCCATCTAGCTAGAACCAAAAGGTAAAAAATAGTAATAGAGTTTGAGTGCACTGGTGTGGGGAAGAGGCGTAGAGAATTTCAGAAAAGGGGGAGAAGCGATACAGAAGAAAAAAGACAATGTCATAAATAGAAGTCCAAGTATATTCTCTGATAGTATTTATTGAGTGTAAGTAAAGATTATCCTCCAGAAGAAACTTTTTATTGTCATTCCTATTACCATGTGAGGGCTTCCCTGATAGCTTAGTTGTAAAGAATCTGCCTGCAATGCAGGAGACCTCACTTCGATTCCTGGGTCAGGAAGACCCGCTGGAGAAGGGATAGGCTACTCACGCCAGTATTCTTGGGCTTCCCTGGTGGCTCAGCTGGTAAAGAATCTGCCTGCAATGCAGGAGACCTGGGTTCCATCCCTGGGTTGGAAAGATCCCCTGGAGAACGGAAAGGCTACCCACTCCAGTATTCTGGCCTAGAGAATTCCATGGACTGTATAGTCCATGGGGTCGCAAAGAGTCGAGTGAGCGACTTTCACTCACATTACCATGTGAAATGCATTACTGAGACAGCAAGTTAGCTTCATCAGCACGCAAATGAGATTTTTAATTACTAAACTTGCCCTGAGTACCCAAAGAAGAAACTATAACATACAAGTTTGGTGCTGCAAAACAGAAAGGGAAAAAAGAAGGTTCTTTCAAAGTCAACACTGTGCTTTCACTTGAGTAAGTAATACAACAGCTCCAAATCAAAAGATGTTGGGAACAGTGGAAAATGCCATGCTAGTAAGAATAAGCCCTAAGAATTCTTCTCTGTAAGAAATTTAGAAAGCACTGGGATTTTTATATCTGCTTGCTTTTTTATTTTAATAAGCACTTTACTTTCTTAAAAAATTACCACTGTTTAATTCTAAATCTGTGTATTACCTCAGCCTCAGAGAGTTCTTTATCACCATTTGGTTTGGTATACTTCTCCTGCATGAAGGGAATCCAGGAAATTTTACATTTTTTAATGAAGGGGGTCACATCTACAGTGCCCAGGGCATAACCACATATGCCATCTTCATCTTCTAGGACAAAACAGTAATCCAGGCTAAGGGAAAGCAGCCCTCCTACTAACCTGCTCAGAAGAAAGAAAACCAGAATGAGTTAAGTTACTAACATAAAACTTCAGAAATCAGTGATATAATAAAGCCCAATACACTCAATTGACAATGTGTGGAAACTACATTTGACATAAATAAAAATTGGAAATTTATACATATTAATAACTCAGATTTTATTACAACTAAAGTAGGACTTCTAAAAAACTGTATCTGTATTTCTAGTCTTCATCTCCCCACAACCAGGTAATCCTGCCTTTGAAATGTCTACTCCCAAATCCAACAAACACTGCATCACATACTTGTCTCCAATAAGGTCAGGCTGACTTTGAAAAGGTAAACCAACTCCATCGTCATACATTTCTCTGCAAATCTTGTACACGGAAGCCTGAAAATACAATCTAATTAAGCAACACATCAAGAAAAATGGCAACAGAATCTGACAATATGACTCATAAGTCATAAAGGACTTCTAGAAGAGGGAATAACAAAATGTTTGACTTGTCATAAACATCACCTCTGCTTTGTTAAATATTTATTTATTGAGTCATATTTGTAAAATCAGTAGAAAACAGCACAGTTGTAGTAAACAGTGAGAACTGCCTTGCAGGGGATAGTTTTAGGCACTAAGTAGTGGATTCAAAATTCATCAAACTATGAGGCTCTCTCTCAGCTTTCTATACATCCAAAATATTTAAAAAGTGATTTTCTTTAAGCAAGTTTGCCTTTTTCTGTAGCTAATTATCAACAGCCTGGAAGCACTTTACAAACTGCAGAAAATGTATGGAGAACATCAGGCTAGAACAACGTATCACACAGATATTGTTCAGGATTCCAATTCTGAATACATTTCATCTGATAAAAACTAAGCACAGGACTTCCCTGGCGGTCCAGGGGCTAACACTTCACCCTCCCAATGCAGGGGGCCCGGGTTCGATTCCTGGCCAGGGAACTAGATCCCACATGCTACAACTAAAGATACCACATACCACAACTAAGACCCAGAGTAGCCAAACAAATAAATAATGAAAAAACTAAGCCCAAGATGTTGGGTCTAAACTCCTTAGGCTCTTCCTTAAACTACCTGTGTTTAATGTTTCAGTTAACTTTCTCCATCTAAAGACACAAAAATGATTTTTTTAAATCAGGGAGTTCAAAAGAAAGTATTAAGTGTTCACCATAACCACACTCCAAGTTGGCAGGTAGAAAATTACCTCATCTTTAGGAAAATATGGTCTGATAGTATAAACTTTGGAGGTAGGAGTCAGTGGGGGTGGTTGAAAAAAGAGGTCATTTGCCCCATCAATTGGCAGCAAACGCTGTAGGAAGAAAAAAAAGGAAAACAGATTAGTGCTGGGAAGACATTTACTTCTTTTAATGAGTGTGCACTGCAGATTACCAACTTAACATTAACTGGCTACTGCAGGCAGACCTAAAGAAGAGGGGTGCACTACGCTTTACTAACATAAACACCTCTTTGCTGAGGGAGGGGAATGCTTCTGAATCGAAATTACCCAAACTGAGTTACATAGCTTTAGTGGCATACTACTGGGGATTTAAATTTACAGTAAAAAAAAAAAAAATCTATTCCAATTATGACAAATCTATTTTTTTAAACCAATCTTATATAGACCATCTCTCTACTAAAAGATGGCAGAACAGAATGTCAGGAGGAGAGGTTTGGTCTGAAGAGGGTTATCTGTCCAGGAGACGCTTTATCCCCAAAGCAATGCGCTTCAGTTTGCTGCGCGCAGCAGAGCACCTGTTGGGGGGAGAAAAGTAGAGCACCTGAAAAGTCCATGAACAAAATCCCAACACCAAAAAAAGTTGCATTTTGTTTAAATTTTCATTCCTGGACTGTTCTTTCAAGTACAAAATTTACCTATAAAATAACTGAGAAAATATCCCAAAGCCCCTTCACCATTCACTTGCATGATTATTTATTCTTTTTGCTCATGGAGTTTCCACTGGCAGACAAGCATGCGCGCATTGTGCATTGCGGGCGCAGATTAAAATGCTGTGCGACCTGCAAAGAAACAATGTGAAGTGTATACCTAGAGCCGCTGCGCTTCGCAGGCGCGGGGGGGAATTGGCAGCATCTCCTTCAGAAATTACTGCGAAAGAGGAGGAAAATTTGATTTAAAATCCAGCTATGTAACTAAATTGAATTTGGGACTAGAAAGCCTTCGGCAGACCAATCCTTCCAGCCATCTGATGCGCAATATAAGGTTTCTCATAAAACAAAGAAAATGTCAATTCAGTTGTGAATTCATATTGATACCTGGAACTCTCCTGCTAGACCACCTCTAAAGGCCCAGGGTTCTTGGTCTCCAATTAAGAACTGTGCTGAAGAATGACTACGACACCCTGTTGAGATCAGATCCAAGCGGAGAACGTTACGAGAAAGGGGATTTCCTGGGGTCTCAAACGTCCAACAAACTAACAAACACTGTGGAAACAGCTCTCTAACAATAATAATCCAGGGTTTCAGGACAAGGCTGTGATAATAATTTTTTTTTTAACTTGTAATGGAATTTTAATACTGACGTTCCTTCCTCTGATTAATGAATAATCACTGTTCTACAGGAAGAGTTCTACCCTTTATTAAATTATTGGAAGGAAAGTGTCAAGTTTGTCTAAGTCACATTCCCTAGGTACAGCTATAAAAATCAAGGCAGCTGCTTCCTCTCTACCAAAAGTACAGTAACTTTAAAGTGAAATAAAGTGAAATTGATGACACATTTTATTATCACAGCCCAAGGAATTAAACTTGTCTGAAGTCACATTTTACATTTTGAGGAAGGGTACAGGGAAGGGAAAAATGGGAGAAAAGGGGTTAATCTTGTCAGAAAACTAAGGTCAGCAGAATAAAAGAAATTATTCAGTAAGTTGACAATGAAACACAGTGAGTACTTTTCCTGACAAGGACAATCCAAATTCAGACTTGGCTCAATTGGTAACAATACCAGTCTCACAGATTCTGAGAACTAAAGAGAGCCAACTGATGCTCCTAATTTGTCCAGAACTATCTGGCTCCTCTGAGCAACCATTATAATCTTTGTGGTGCACTTAGCTCATACATGGAGTGGCAGGCTTTGAGGTCCAAAAATCTGCATTTAAGGTCAGCACTTAACCAACTCCACAGGCAATTAAGGAAGCTAATAATGAGAGAGAATTAAAAGCAAATTATAATTGCCTTCCATAGACAATTAAGGAAGCTAGTAATAAGAGAAAATTAAAAGATACTTTGGAGGCCAAATCACAATCACCTGCCTAGTCTTCTGACAAGATAAAGCAGCGCAATATAGTTCTTTTCCAACTGAAGACAGCATTCTACCTCCTGTTCAAGTTAACAATCTCATCAGTACAATATATAGTGTGCTAGTCAGACAGTCCCAAAGCAAACCAATTTTTTTTGCTGACAATTCGGACCCATTAAGAGATTATATCCAGGGTTGTCATTTCTCAGGGGTAGGGGTACTTAAATAAATAAATATATATAAAATGTAGTATTTGTTAAATAAATATGAAATAGGGTAAAAATTTTGGTTATGAAGAGAACCTGCCCCATTCCATAGCTCAGTGTAAATTTACACTGCAGGAAAAAAACTATACCTCTCAAACTTTAAGGAACGGCCAATTCCCCTACCCCCCACTTTGAGACTACAACATAACTAGCACTTCCAACTATTACAATAAAAAGTTGCATGTACGAAGAGCTGTATAAATGAAAACATGGTTAATGCCTCAGTCGCTGCGCAAACGTGACTTCAGTTCATGCCTACTGCCCTTAAATCTACCTGAACTACCTCACAGAACCTTTTAATTTAAACTAATTAATCATGACGCGCTGTGAACATCTGCCGCTGTCCATCCAATAGTAGTAGAACTTGTGCTGAGGATTCTCCCATCTGTACACAATGGGGAAGAAGATAATAGAAGTCGTTAGTAATCAAAAGTACTGCATAGCCACATTCTTTAAAGGACTGAATGCCAGCTGGACTGGAGACTGGAGGAAAACAAAGGGTTCTAATCAGTAACTCCCTGAAATTACTACAGAACCAAGAAAATATTCTGTCGTGAGCTGTTGTGGAAGCTATGTGGATGCCAAGATGATTACTTAAAACTTCTAAAATACTCTGACCTTGAGACTGTACGACAGCTATATACAATTAGGGAAAGCTGCCCCCGGAACTGCACAATTCAGAGGTAAAAGCCTGAGAGGAAAAAGCAGCAATACTGTATATAATCAAGAGATTTTAATAATTTTTTAATTGAAAGCTAAGTAGCCAATGTTTTAACCCACACTTTCTCAAACCCAATAAACTGAATTATAGGTTGAAAATTTAAGACTTCAATCCCTATAAAGGTTAATATATCCCCTGGGAGGCAAATGCCACCATCCAACAAACAATAAGAGAGGTTTTTCCTAAGCCTAAAAGCAGACAAGTATCACACAGAAGAGGTATTCTGGATCCTTTTAACAGAAACAGGTCACAATTCTCTCTTCTACCTGTTGTGCGATATATACAGGAACCCAAAGTTCTCTATATTCTCTTTCTCCCAATTTATTTTTTTATTTTTTATCTTTGCCCATGCCCTGCGGGAAGTGCCCTAACCAGGGATTGAACCCATACCTCTTGCAATGGAAGTGTGGAGTGCTAACCACTGGACAGCCAGGGAATTGCCTCTACTTTCAAATTAACAATCAGCCTCTATTTTAAACTGCTAATTAGTTGTATCAAAGGAAAATTTTTTTTATATATTTAAGACTCTGAAAGTATATACACAGAAAGTGAGAAATGTCTTTGCTCCCACTCCTGAGTAACTGTAAGCTCACAGTGTTTCGTATTTCTATTTCACAATCAAGACTATGTAACCCATCATAGTGTTTGTGACTACTATGAAAATTGACATGTTGGTTAGCCTTGCTGCCTGCTGTGTACTATGCATAAGTCCATTACATATTCCTTATACCTGGATTGAAAACCTGGAAATGAAATGAGATTCCCTGGAGAAACTTGGCCATGCTGGTGCTTTTTACCAAGCTTGAGAACTTAAAAAAAAAAAAATTTTTCACTGTTGGAGAACTTCCATTTAATGAAGCATTTTCAGGGGTTTGCAATTTTTATCCCCTGCTAAACCAATTACTTGGTAGAGGGATAAAGAAAAAGTCCTATGAAATAATACCAGGTAGCACCAGAATAGCCTACCACTAAAGCTCGCATGCGCACAGGGCTGGGAGGATGGCTTCCTCTTTCCAAGCCCCTTAGGTCATTTCAGCAATTGTTCTGTTAAACACAGCATTAATGTTATCATGACACAGCAAGCAGCAGAGAGCTCACATAGTCACAATTCATAGAGTCTCGTCTCCAAATCAGATAAAAGTGGTATACATGGTTCCATCCAGGAAGCATTCAGTCAGAGCAAGTTAAAGTCAGTACTTTCTAACACATTTTCAAGATATTTATGCTGAATTAGCCCAAGGGAGAAAAATCAACGTGCTCGGTATGTTTACTGAGGCTTGCACCTCAAGTCTGTAACAACAGCTACACCTTTGAAATCTAGGCAAGGAATTTAAACACAGTTGGAAATTCACTAATTCCATAAATGTTTTTCTCCCTGTGGGATAATTTTTTTTTTCTTTTAAGGGACAATATATCTGAGAAGAGATTATTCCTGGTGCACCTACCTAACCACTGTACAAAAGACTTCACCATAGACATTATACTCTTGATATCCCAAACATAGGAGTACATGTCATAAAGGATTGTCCTGTTCGCACAATTGGAGAGCCGAGTGAACATTCCCATTACTAGTCCGCACATCTCTTCAAACTTGGCTGCTCGTGATCGCCATTCTTCAATCTATTGAGGATCAATAACGACACTCAAAAAATTGGAAGTTAAAAACATAATCTAAAGCACAGTTATAAACTAAGCTGTTTATGTTATCAAGTACCTGCAAATTTATCCTCAACATTAAAGAATCACAGGGCTTAAACATTTAAAGATAAGCAATAAAAGTCTGTGTCTCCCCAAACTGACAAATATTCCTAAAATATTAATCAACTTTGACCTTCCTTCATTCCTAAGTACTGTAAGGTCAAACTATGGAAACACATGATTCAGCAGAGTCTATACCTACTTTATAGAACACATTCTAAGATGTGGCCAATTCTCATTTAAGACCTCCTCCGTATCATCAGCATGGGGATCCATCCAGGCCAGAGAAGCAAGCATATTAAGTGTACTCACTTTTTCCGAGTCTTTTCCTTTGCAATTGACACTGACAACACTACTATTTGCTCGAAGCCACTGGAACTCCCGTAACATCTGCGCTCCTTTGGGTCCATGCTCATAAGGAAGGTAGAATAGGTCAGCAAGTAACTGCAAATCCTCCAGAGTCACTGGTTCTGCAGTGTACAAAGGCTTTTCATTTGGACCAGGCACAAACTGCTCCTTGTTTGTCTGTTCATCAGTCTGCATAGGGGCAATATCACTGATGCAATCTTCCTGCATAGACATCTCCGGGGATTTTGATTCAGCTATGCTTTCTTTATCAGTGTCCATTGGTTTCAATTCTTCTGCCATTTTAGCTTCAACAATTTCAGTTAGTATTTGACTGTCATTCTTGTGGTCTGTTTCTTCCTGTTTTTCCACTACCATGTCCATGGGTTCCTCATCTGGCTGTTTCTTTTCTTCTTCCTTGGTCAGGGCTGTAGGCTCACCACTCAAGGCTGCTCCCTGGCTCATAATGGGCTCCTGGTAAACAGTTGTAACTACAGTTGTGGCATTTAAAGAGGGTGCTGCAACTAGAGGAGCCCCATCAACTACACTTGCTTTAGCTCCACTGTGTGCGACCTGCCTACCTATAAAAACAAATTGCCAGAAAGACAATCAGAATGAGAAACGGAACAAGTAAGATCCAGAGAAATGTCTTAACTATAAGCCTCAATTTGAGATTCCAAATAGAAAAAAGTGCCACTTCTCTAAACCACCGGGGAGGTGAGGAAGGGAAGAAGGGGGAAAACACAGATCATAAATATGGCAACACCTATTATTTTCTTCTCTTTTGAAGGTCTGTATTTTTGAAGAACTATTAAAAAAAATTTTTTTAAACAAATTAGCATTCCAAGAAGATAAAACCTATATTTAAGGCCAAAAGTAAAATTTAAAAAACCTCTCTAGATTCCTAAATTTCACTTTGCTTGGTGGGCCTGTAATAAAACATCACAAATGTTCTTATGTCTCAAACAATGTAATCCAACCCTCTTACAAAGAAAAGCCAAACTCACTGCTGTATTGATGAGGTACGCCAAACTCCTGCAACCATTCTGTTAAAGCTAACTTCAGAGCCATCTGTGGACTATAGAGTACATCAGTTTCAATATCTTCATCACTGCCTTCATTTTCTAACTTTATCTGGATTGATACAGTACTGTCTTCACTATCAGCTGCAAAACAGAGAAACAGCACAAAAACAGTTTTGATTACAAAATACTAATTCTTACAGTGAAACTGGAGAGGCAAAGAACTGGAGTAAGAACAAACCTTAAGCATAAGAATGCAAACACAACCAAAACCCTTCACTGAACCACTTCACCTAGAATAGTCATCTAAATGCATTGCCAAATGGAAAATCCCAAATGAAATAATAAACACTAATTTCAGAATCACTGGACAAATCATTGATAAATGTCCACTGATAGCGTTTTCATTTCTAGCCCAATCATTTAATGCCCAACAGGCTTTACTTATATATTCACCCAGTGTTAAGTATCTCTTTCTCCATGAAGTCATTTACCCACTTTTGTTTAAGGGAGGTAATCAATCACTCCCTCCTCTGTGTTCCCCCTGCTGCTGCTAAGTCACTTCAGTCGTGTCCGACTCTGTGTGACCCCACAGATGGCAGCCCACCAGGCTCCCCCATCCCTGGGATTCTCCAGGCAAGAACACTGGAGTGGGTTGCCATTTCCTTCTCCAATGCATGAATGTGAAAAGTGAAAGTGAAGTTGCTCAGTCATGTCTCACTCTGAGTGACCCCGTGGACTGCAGCCTACCAGGGTCTTCTGTCTGTCGGAGTTTCCAGGCAAGAGTACTGGAGTGGGGTGCCATTGCCTTCTCCCTAGGACTCTGTAGATAATTATTCTCAGTACTCCTCATTCTATAGTACAGTTCCTTGCCTGCTTTATCAACACCAGACTAATTCTTTCAAAGTAGGGACTATTTTATTCTTTGAACCCTTAGTGTCTGATAAATAGGTATCTAAATGTTAATGAATAAACAACTAGTCAACATTCTCTTACCTGGAATTCAATTAAGATTTTTTCATAAATAAAAATCAGTAAGCCAATATCTAAAATAAGAAATGTTTCATAAATGTAAGCTAAACTGAAATTACACAGTAAGCAACTCAGATAAGAATATCTAGCTATCTAAAATAACCATTTAAATATAATCACCTGAAAACATAAATTCAATCAGAATTACTCAAGGGGTAACAGGAACATTAAGACTACTTTGTCTAGTTCCTCAGGTTTCAAAAGCCAAGTCACATTTTAAAAACAAAGAACTGAGGCCAAAAAGTTATTAAGTAACTTGCCCAAAGCCACTCCAGGGAGCCCTTTTCCTATCATTTACATCTCATTCACAGGACTAAACAATACCTTTAAAAAAAATTCTTGATGACAAAAAAACATAAACTCACCAATGGTTCTAGTTAACCCCAATCTCTTCCCAAGGTCAAGAATTAAGTCATTTACTTACTCATCACTACATCTTTCCTTACTCCATTCATGTTTGATTTGTACCAGGTGGCAAGGGTGTGGATAGCAACATAGTTGGCTTCAAATTCACAATTTGGATTAGTCAAGACTCCTTTTAATCGTGGGATGAGTTCTGTGGATCTTCCTTTGTATGGGCCCAGAAATAGTCTCTTCTGATCGTAATCGTTAGCATGAATGTTATCCCAGATTACTGGAGCTCTCTTAATTATCTTTGAAACCTCTTCAATGGACTCTACTGGAATTTCTTTAGAAACAACTTTAGGACCTAAAAATAAAGGCCATCATTTATTAAAAGGCTCTCATACATGGTTTTGCAAAACAGCAATATACTGCATGTAACTTTTTATTTTGTTATATTTTTAAACAATTTTTCTTTTTAAAACAACACAGCAACATGTGCTTCTACTCAGCTTTATTCCCCTCGCTCAATATTTCCTCAGAGTAGATTCCTAGAACTAGTGGTTAGAAGGCACAAATATTAAAGGTTTGGGCAAGTTTCCTCAAAATGATACATTAGTAAGAAACAAATTTTCCATGTAAACAATTTTTTTTCCAATATAATATATCCTCAATTAGACAAACTCTCATTAACCTAAATCCTGGGAGGGTTTCTTCCCTTAATTCTTAGAATGAAAACTAATACAACTCATTAGTTTACTAATTACTAGCTGTCAATCTAGCATTAAGGATTTCATTTCATAAAATACAACATTCTTGACTTTCCTGGTGATATAGTAGATAAGAATCCACCTGCCAATGCAGGAGACATCCCTAGTCTGGAAAGATTCCACAGGCTGCAGGGCAGCTAAGCCCATGTTCCCTAGAGCCTGGGCTCTGCAACAAGAGAAGCCACTGTAAGGAGAAGCCTGTGTACCGCAGGTGCAACTAGAGAAAGCCTGTGGGCACCAACAAAGATGCAGTGCAACTACAACAAAAATAAAAATAAGTTATTTTGATATTCAGACTCACTGCAAAATCCTAAAAAGTACTCTTAATACTAAGTGCAGAATGTATACTTTGTAAAAGGAAGAGAATCTCATTAAGGCTCAGCTTTTTAAAAGTATACAAACAACCAATTTCTCTAGATCCTAGTTAATTAAAACTTTTACTGTAGAAATCTTTAAGACTTACCTGTCCAAAGCACCTCAATTCCAGGTAGAAGCTTTTCACCCACAGTCCTTAAATAAGGAGACTGAGACACATTTGGATAACAGAAAGTGCCACAATATTCTGAATGTAGGGGGAAAAATTAATCAGTAAAATAGGAATGAAATAGTTATGAGTATTTCAATGGGGATAAAAATGTCTATCAATTTTAAACTATTTTCATCCAAATGATAAAAGGCCTCTATTTTATGTTCCAAAAGAAGTCAACAAACTAGCTCATTTATATATTAAAAAAAAAAAAATCAATTCATAAAAGCCGATATTCCTCCTCCAAAAGTAGGACAGATCAACCCTTATGATCCTATGGTCACTAGAAATTTAAGTTTACTGAAGATAAATAATTGGAATTTTTAGCATTTTCTACAAACTCTGAATTGCCTACATTTCTCAGTTTCAATCAGAGACCAAGCAGACTGGATTGATATAATAAAAATAAAGCAAAATTATGCCCCTGGCTTAGAACTCAATTATAACTGATTATAATTTACAATGAATTAAGTAACTACCAAGTATGATCTTATTAAATATTACTTGAATATTCATGTAGCATCAGAAGACATAAGGTTCACAGTTCACAATACTCTTAACAAGACAGACAAACACATGGTTAAATCAATACAGTCTAAAATTTCTTAGAACTTCTTTAAACTCTTTCTGAACGAGAAGTCAAGCCTGGAGAAGTTTTCTTATAGGCTGAATTTTGAGAGGAAAAAAAAAAAGAAAAAAATATTTTCAGTGGAAGGAACCAGGGAGAAAAGGGGAAAAAAAGGAAAAGGGGGAAAAATTATTAAGCTTTCTATTCTGACTACTGGAAGTAAGAGCCCAGATGGGAGTGGGAGGAATGAAAAGGGATACAGATAGGCAAGGGCAGAAAAAAGGAACAAGTAGGAGGGAAATGAGAAGTGACTTAGTTAAATGCAATGTAAATTTGCTTTTTTCTAGTTTTCACGTTGATAATACTATTCCCTTCCTCTAATCCAGAAAACGTAATGTTCACATACTTTTAGTACCAAAAAAAACATAAAATTTTTCACCTATTCAGTTGCCATTTATTAATCCCTAAAATTTCTCCAACTTAAGATCTGGAGAAACATCTTCTAGAAAAAGAACTCCTACCTTTACATACCAAAGGGACACGGAAAAACAATAAAATTCATACATGATCTTTTGAAAGTTATGTATTTCAAGACTAGTTAAATAGAAAGCTATTATATACAATACCTGTGGGACAGAAGAGGAAAGTTTCTGGCTCTCCTAGGTATTGATAAATCTCATTTGTGATGGAGACCTGGGCATGAGCAAAAGAACTGAATACCTCTTTGTCAGCTGCACACATATTATGGTCAATATCATCAAAAAGCAAGGCAAATGACCTGCATCCAAACTGAGAAACCTAGGAAAGGGAAAAGAAAAAAAAAAAAGATGCTTTACCAGCTCATCTTAAAGAGTAAAAAATACAGGCTTTAAAATATTCAAGTATACAGTTAATAGTTATACTTAAAAGTCAAATATTTTCCTTAGTAGAATGTTCAAGGCCAAACCACTCCCTTTCTATTTTCTATGTTAAAAAGCTACACAGTTTCTGAACCCATATTTTCATTTGGGTTTGAATGCACTAAGCAAATTGCCTAACAAAGCTTCTATAACGTGGCTTATCCTTCTACATCTTTCAGTACAAAAGATACCTAACAGCGGAAAAAAAATGAAAGATAAAACTCCAAGACACTAAAAATCCAAGTTATCTGCTCTAGTCAAGACGCACTGATGCTAATAAATTTCTTTGCACATAAACCTAAGTCATCAATCAGAAAGACCAAAATAGCAGAATATGATCAAGCGGGGAAATAACCTCTTAGGAGCTTATTCACAGAAATTTAACTACTTGTTTTTTTTTTTTTTCCTGGCCACAGCACACAGATTGTGGGATCTTAGTTTCCCAACCAGGGACCAAACCCAATCCTGGCAGTGAAGGCACCAAGTCCTAACCCTTGAGGAGCCAGGGAAATCCCAAACTTTTAGGTTGGTACAACAAATGTTAACTGCAATTTCAGACTGCTGATTTTAAATCATTATAATTAGGTTCAAACACATCTTTTATTAATTAAAACAGGAACCATTACAGTCAACACGTTTTTGCCAGCAAGAGTTAAGTTTATCTCTGTAACATAAAAATCTATGCTTCGGGATTTAACAAACTCTTGGAAAACATTTCCTGCATCCTGCTGGTTTTGGAAGCGTTTTCCCTGCTGCTGAAATGCTTAAAAAAGTGGTAATCGATTGGCTAGAGGTCAGGTGAATATGGAGGATAAGACAAAACTCTGTAGCCCAATTTATTCAACTTTTGAAGCATCGGTTGTGCAGGTGCGGTCAGGCGTTGTCATGGAGATTGGGACTTGACCAATGCTGTCTGCAGGTGTTGCAGCTTCCAGGGCCATCTCATCAGGAGCACACTTCTGTGGCATATGTGAGCCACAGTTATGGTTTTGCTGGAATTCAGAAAGCTCCAGTGGATCAGACTGGCAGTAGACCAAAGTGACCAGGACCTTTTCTGGTGCAAGTGTGGCTTTAATAAAATGTTTTAGAGCTTCTGCTTGGTCCAACCACTGAGCTGGGCATCACTGGTTGTAGTATGAAATCCACTTTTTGTTGCATGACACCATCCAATTGAGAAATAGTTCACTGTTGCCATCAAAACAATGATTTTTTTGGTTTTCAGTCAGCTCATGAGGCACCCTTTTATCGAGCCTTTTCACTTTTCCAATTTGCTTCAAATGCTGAACAACCATAGAATGGCTGACGATGAATGGGTCCTCTTAAACTTCTTGTCTAGTTATAAGAGGAGCAGCTTCAATAATGGCTCTCAGTTGGTCGTTGGCAACTTCTGATGGCCAGCCACTGTGCTCATATTCAAGGCTCTCATCCCCCTTGCGAAACTTCTTGAACCCCCATTGCACTGTGCATTCATTAGGACTTCCTGGGCCAAATGCATTGTTGATGTTGTGTCTCCACTGTCTTATGACCCATTTTTTAACTCAAGTAAGAAAACTGCTTGAATTTGCTTTTTTGTCTAACATCATTTTCATAGTTTCAAATACATATAAAATATACAGCAAGTAGTAAGTCATTAGCAAAAAAACAAAGTGAGAAATGAACATTAAAATGATGTATATCCACATTTAAGAATGTATTCCAACATCAAATGGCAAATGTCAACACTGCAAAACCACAATTACTTCTGCAACAACCTAATAACTTTAAATTCTTTACCAGCCATTCCAATACCACCAATAATATACAGGTTTTTTTTTTTTTCTTTTTAAAAGGTGCACCACAAGGCAAGTGGGATCTTAGTTCCTTGACCAGGAATAGAACCCACACCCCTGGCAGTGGAAGCATGAAGTCTTAGCCACTGGACTGCTAGGGAAGTCCAATATAAACTTTTGTTTTAATAAACATATTACACTTTACCAAAACAGATGTGCAGCTTTTATGTTAAGTAGAATGTAGATTCCAATCAGGTTCAACAACAGCTTACATGTTTACCTAGTTTTTCTTCTCATTTTGGGAAACTAGCCAGTCATTTCCAGACTGAATTATGTCTTTTAACCATATAACCGAGTTCATCTTACTTCTATAACCTCACCCAGTTCAGTCAAGCAAGCACCCAACAGCATACAGTTTCTGGAAATGTGACTCTGGAAGACTCAGAATCAGCTGGAATGTGAGTAAGTCTCCACCTCAAGTCTTCATTAAAAATCTATGGGAATGGAGCTAATGAGCATTCTTTTAAGCATTACTTCTAAGCATTCTTTTAAGGCAGTTCTTATGCAAAGTGAAGTTTGCGAAGCACTGGTACCTCCAGTAAAGCTCTTTTCACTCCCTTTAGAAAATATTCCTATCAAAAGTAAAAAGTTTGCACACAAAGTAAAAATCTGTACAGGAACAAAGAAGTACTATGAATCTGGTTTTCTTTTTGTATCATAAAAGCAACTCAGAAACTCTTCAGTTTCATGTGCTGACTCAGGGAAAAATAATGAAAAAGGAAGGAAATTACCTGGTCCAGTTTGCGTTTCAATGTGGACACTTCCTTGGGGTTAGAAAAAGTAATATCCAATCCAGGTGAGATAGCATAGATGAACTCTATCTCATATTCCCGTGCAGCAGAGATGAGAGTCATAAGTTGCTCTAAAGAACAGAGTCCATGACTTTAGAAAGCAGCACAGAAAACTAAAAGAGCCTTCACCTTTAGGTTATTTTTCTCCAATTTTCAATAAGTGAAGAAAGAAAGTCCCTTCAATTTTACAAAACTGTCATGTCCAATGTGACAACAGGCCTTACATAATGGCACAAACTTGATACAATTTAATATCACCCTGAACTCAATAAAAGCATTCTCTTCCTTCCACTGCCATTTCTCAAAAATACTCAATTAAGGCATCAATCCTCTTATTGAATGCAAACCAATTTTATTTCTCAAGTGTTTGAGAGTTATGTTTTTGTTTTTGCTGTCTCTGTACAACTGGAATTCCTAAATAAATAACTCTACATACAACTACTTTATAATTTAGAATAAAAGAAAAATGTGTTCTTAAGAACCAGGGTTAAGTGATGGCCTTAATAATCTTGACATCTCTGTAACTACAACAAAAAAATCTATCACAGCTTTAAGTTTCTAAAATGTGACAGACAATTTTCCTAAGTAAATTGAAATACTATTCCATACCACAGGATATATCTTTAAATAACCTTCAGTAATATCTTAAGATAGTCATTAACTATATTTTGATCACATTAAATTTCATTACCAGCATCACCAGAAAATAATCAAGTTGAAGAAACACTTAAGTTATATAGAGTAGTAAACAACAAACTAGATGGAGTTTTAATTGCTTTTTTCATAATTTAAGAAAACCTGCCTTCACTGTCTTGGCTGGGCTCTGTAACCAAGTATCAAGTAAATTACTTGTTAGTGTATTTGTAACTAACTTACTTGTAACAAGTAAATTACTTGTTAGTTATCATTTAATTCCAGGTATGAAAATGTTCCCCCACTCACTCAAGTACACAAAGAAAAGCACTTCACCATTTGTCTTAGTTACTTATATTTATGAATTTTATGTAGCTAACTCGACATAAGAATACATGCAGAAAGGACAGTTTGAGATGGCTTTCACTTCAGTATAGGCCTGAACCAGGGTAAGGTCGTTCTTGACTTAAAAGACAGACAGGACCAGTACTAGTAATCAAGTGGTTAAGACCAAGCCATACTTGATTGAACCTGAAGCAAAACAATCAGTAATAATAGCCTTGTCTTTATTTTACATTTTGGTATTCTGTTCATGGATTTTTTTGCATTAGTTCTGGTTTAAAAATAGATAATACTTTTTATCTTTATTACTGATTTTTTGAAGTACTTTAAAACTTGTACTCAAGGCAGGCACCTCACTTGCCTTGCCCGAGACCTAGCCCTGCTTCAGCACCTCTTTGTCCAATGGCCTACTGTTTACTGGCAGAAGTTAAAAAGTACAATTATGACCACAAAACAGGTGGAGTCAGATGGGCAAACCCATGAATCACACTATGGCTACACAATTTACTGCTTTTCTTTCAATCTGCATAACAGAGTTACTATATAAAAGAAAACTACCTACAAAGTGAAAGCGGAATACTTAATTCTTGTACAACTACATTTAAAATATACCTGTTTTCTTCACATACTCTACAGATTAAAAAGAAAAAGATTACCGGCTTCCTCCACTGAATACATCTCTCGCCAAAACATCCTATGTTTGTAGTCATCTTTTGGAGCATACAGATATGTATTTAATTCCCATTTCTGGAGCCTTAAGAGAAAAGAAAATTACATGTATATAAACAGGCAATATGCATAACCAATACACCTCAAATTTTTCCCTTTTCTTGGAGCAGCTCCATCTCTTAAAAAGTTACTATTCTGGGGCAGTAGCTTTTAACCCTTTTCAAGTCCAGTGGAGTTGTGAAAGAAATTAAATAAGGAATGTTAACATATCCAACAGTCTTAAATAAAAATACAATAGCTCTGAGTGAAGCAAGTGAAGCCCAAAACCTATTCAGCTTTCCCGGGAAAGTCTGAGAACCACTGAGACTGGCCTAGGTGAAGAGGAAGAAGACCAAAGTTAAACTAACTTCTGCAACTGAGAAATCATCAAACTATACTCAGCCTATTCAGTGCTAGTGTTTCCTCAAACAAAAGGAAATATTAATGAAGACTCTCCTTTACATAATAAAAAGTTACCTTCTAAAGAGTTCTTTTCTCTGTTCCATAACCCATGGTCTTCCATAAAATCCTAGATTCAAAGTAAGAATAAAATTGTAAGAATGTGATAAACTGTGTACTGAGAAGAGCAGGTTACAATACAAATGACGTCAGTTTGTAAACAATACAAAAATCTGAAGGATGTTTAGTAAAACATTAACATGTTTTGGAGTGATATTATAAAGTGACTTTAATTCCCTTTTTGCTTAGGCAAATCTTCTGGTTTTTCTACCAAGAACACTAATTACTTATGTGATAAACTTATCTAAAAAGAGGTAAATGTCATCTCTTTTCACTGTCATAAAAGACCAAATATATTTAAACCTAACTTTTTAAAAAGATTATCTCAATCTTACAGTGAGGAGAGGGGAAGCCTAGTAACCCCAAGCTGCTATTAATAACAAGTACTATCTAGGAGGGGAGTTAAACCACTTTTAGAGGTAGAAAAGGTAGGGAAAAAATCAGGAACAGAATTAGTAAAGAATCTGACTGACCCAATTTGATGATTTTGTTTGTTTCCCAAAATTACATTGTAAAAGAGACCCAGAAAGTGCCTTAAACTACATTCACAGCAAATTCAACATCGGAGCTGGCCCAAACAGGAAACTCAAGCAATCTCAATTCCAGAGCAAATGTCTGAACAACTGAAAATTCAAGAATGTGCCTCACTCCAGTATCCCATGTGGGGCCACAGCACTAGTAATGCAAGAAACAAACCTGCAGATGGATGATGTTAGTGATGTAAGTACCAAACTGGTATTACAGCTTGCCTAACCTTTACTTTCCACCAGTCTCAATCTAATCATCTGCCAGAGATAAGGACAACCTCTCAAGAGTATTATGAAGATGGCTCAAATTCTGTTTTGAACACAAAATGCTCCTTACACACGCAATTTAACAAACTCAAAACCAAATTCAAAACCAAAATTTCTGAACTGTAATAACCTCCACTCTAAACAGAATAGTTACTCTGCACAAAGACAATGAGACAGATCAAAAAATAAAAATGAAAAATTCATTAGGTACTAATGCATGAAACTGTAGCACTTGGAATTTGGACAATTCCATGGTTACTCTCTTACGAGTGATTTAAAGTGTTAAGTGAATTTTACAAGTCTTTATAGCTTTCCTTCAACAGTTTGCATTATCATTACCTCTTAAAGGAGTAGGCATTACATTTTCCTTTAGAGCTGTCTCAACATTAAAAAAAATTTTTTCCAAGGGTCTAACATTTTAATCTTCAGAAACCCTAACTTTGCTCTTTGAGAGTAAGGTTCAAGGTTTTAGCTAATTGGCACCACAAAGAGGAAGCAGGGCTGTTACACGAGTTAAAATCAACACAGATTCCTCCACAGAACTTGCAACATGATTCACATCATTAAAGTGAACCTTAAGAAGAACTGGGAACTTTGGTGATGGCCAGTGCAGTTCATCCTTGCTTTAAAAAAATAAATAAATTAATTAATTAATTAAAAAACCCAAAAACAAAACTAACACTCAGGGTAGACCTTTTTGGCAAAACTTTTGTTTCACTTTTATACATGTATACATATGTGTATGTTGGTTTGTGATGTAAAATGTACTTTTAAAATCAATAAATTTTGTGGGCCTCTGTAGTTAAATACTTGTAAATAAAAGCACAAATTAACCTCATAAGTATGTAAATAAATAAAATCAACAAAGGTTTGTGAGGGAAAGAAAGACAAAACACCAAAAAAAAAAAAAAAATCAGGTGCTTAGTCACCAGGGAAATATTCTAGGGAATGGGAAGGAGAAAAGACAATAGGTAACACAATTCTAAGTAGACTAGTTCCCTTTTAATACTATTCTGAAAACAAATCAATTGATCTTAACCACAACTAACTTTTTCTATAATTATTGACAGTGTAATCCACAGGCAAGCTTCCTTAGACTCACTGTAGTCTAGCTCTAAAATTTCTAATCGTCCAGCACTTCTCTCCCACCCTCCATCCCAAGATCTTAGGTCACAAAACAGATTATTTTCTTAGTATCTCCCTGCAGATTCTAGTCCTATAAATACATAGATGGATAAGTCAAGCAAATCAATCATGTTTTCATAAACATCGACTCCAGACTAACACATAGGTAGTTTTTCCATTCTGTTTTCCCCTAAATTGTGCAACAGTTAACTTCACTGAACCGTTTCATTTCTAACCCTAGCTGCCAACTAGTCTTGTTTTCCCCTACAATTAAACTTTATCTAAAATACCATAATCACCACCCATCTTTCAAATGAATACTCCGTATGTTCGGAAGTTCTCAACCAAGAGGACAATCCTTCTTTCCTTTTCCATGTCTTTCCGGTTTTTTATAAAGATCAGTATTTAACTGTTACTCCCACACACACCATTACATATAAAAGAAAACTAATGAAGTATACAAGCTAGGAAACCCTGGGTCAGCCAAAATACTTTAGAAAGTTCGAATACATGCTGTACTTCAGGTAAGAGCAATAATGAAATTGATTTATACTTTCATAGAATGCACATCTGTGGAACATTTGTCCATTACATTCATAAACTGTGATACAATCTTCTACTCATTTTCTCCAACCACCAAAGAAAGTCCATCATTCCTAAATGGTAATGGGAAAGGAGATGGTGAAAAGGAGTTTTTAAACCTCTTCTGCAATAACTATACTAGAAACTCCATATCTCAGATACTATTAAAATCAAAGCTTCATCCCTCAAAGCAAGGCATAGCAGTTAGCAAAGGGCGATTTTCCAGGCTGCAAAAAAAAACTGAATTCAAAGGGTGGGAGGTTGGGGACTGAATAAACAAAACAAGAAACAACCCCCCCCCCAAAAAAAAAAACCCCACCTCTAAGCAAAAAGGAATTTGTAAAACTATAGGCCCACAGTGCTTCTCTTCATTCCAGGAATACAACTACCACATCTGATGGGTAGTCTTTTTCCCAAAGGGTAGGGGCAGCAGCACTATACACGCCTTTCCGTTTGTGAACCCAAACCACCCTAGGAAACAAGATCCCAAAAACAAAGATGTAAAACTCAGAGCCCAAGACCAGACTCCCTACAACGCCTCCACTGGAGCACGCCTGGCTCCAAGCCCAAGGCGGGTGGGGTCAGGCACGTTAATAGCCAGAGGGGAATTCGACGCCGTTCCAGAACGCGAGAGAAGACTTGCCCACCCTCTCTCCTCTTCCCTCGTTCCAGCAGGGTCAAATTTCAGACCCACAGGAATAATCCCCTTTTAGAGCTTCCCCCCCCTTCCCCCCTGCTCGCCACCGCCGCCGCCCAGACTCCGCCGCCATCCGCCTAACCAGGAAAGAACAGATTACTACTGGGGTGGGGCGGGGGGAGGACACTCCTGCCCAGCCCGCGCCACAGCTCTCACCTTCCACCACGCCACACAGGAACCTCCGAGCCCCTCCTGCCGCCCCGGCGACCGCTGCTCCCCCGGCCCCGGTTGGGTTGTCTTCTCCCGGGGCTGGAGATGCCTGCGGCTCCAACGACGCGCCCGCGGAGGCGGCAGGGTTGGAGTTGAGCTCGCTCTCCCGCTCCTCCAGCACCGCCTGGTTCTCCTTCTGCACCATCCTCCTGCCCCCGGCCGCCGCCACCTCTGCAGGTCCTCCTCGGCCTCCGTCCGTTGGGCCGCCGGCCCGGAGCCCTGGAGAGGGCCTCGGCTCCTAGCGCGCGCCCTTCCTGCTCCTTCCCTTCCCCCTCTGCCCTTCCCCCTCCCGCTCCGCAGGGACCCGAATGCCCGGATGAGAAGGGCGGCGGCACCGGCGCGAGCCCTTTGTCAGCCGCTGCCTCAGCCTAAGCTGGGGGATGCCGGAAGCATAAGCTGAGATCGAGTCCGCGACGTATCGTTCTCTGGAGGCAGATGGCCACGGCTCTTTTTCTCCTTCTCAGTTAGCTTCTGTTGACCTTCCGATAATCCTAGTTCTCCCGCTGCCTCCTCCCGAAGCCCCTGGGTCTCCTCTGCTGCTGCCTCTACCGCCCGCTTCCTGTTTATCCGCACTGCGCCTGCGCCGGAGACCGGCTCAGACCGGTCCCTTCAGCCCGGCTCCCCCTCCTTCTTTTGAGCCAGTCTATTGAGGTTCATTCGGTAGGGGGGAGCAGAACAGAAAAGACGCGAAAAGCGGAAGGTAACGAAGGCAGTGGAATGTACCATTTATGCTCTCCACCCTCCGGAACGAGCCAGACTCCCAAGAACAGACCATTAACCAACCCCGAGAAGGGGAGAATGGGAGGAGGCTGGAGCGGGTTGGGGCAATAGGCATGTGGATAGGACCGGCAGGCGCGAGTGGGTGAAAAAAAAGAGGTGTTTACTCTCTTAATGCGCAGGCGCGGAAACCAAGCCTCTGGTTCTTAAAGAGCTGGGAAGAAACTGACCTACTTTCTATTGAGATTCTTCTGATGGGTTGGTTCATTACATCAGCCTGACCCAGGCTCGGTTCTGTGAAGACAACACTCCAAGAAGCTCAGCTCACTCCTCTGCCCTGAAACATTTCCCCCTACCTCCAGCTTGGTGCTAGCCCTCTTTAAAAACCTAAGTCATTCCTTCTTTCAGCAGACACCTATAGAGCTTGCCTCCTGCTTACCTCTTGGGCCACTATGAGCTCACAGCAAGGAGGTTCAGACTAACGAATACACACACAATCCCCACACTGTGTACCCAAGTATTGTGGGAGCTCAGAGGAAGGACTGACTTCATCTTCCTTTGGGTAGAGGCGGCGGCCATGGCTTCACTTTCGAGCTGGGTCATAAAGGATAAATAGGAATCAGCCAAATTGAGTTGGAGAGAGAGAAGAGAAACCTCTAGGCAAGTGGAAGGGAGTACAAATGTAGGAAGGGGTGAAAAGGCCTGGCCTGTTTGGGAATGGGGAGTGTGAAGTGTGTATCAGAAGTGAGTCTCTTTGAGCCTCAGCACAAACGTCATTTCCTTGTGCGAAGCCTTCCCTGAGCCCTAAATGGACTTCATCTCCTTGCTATTTGGGTCTCCTTGCTATTTGTTCTCAGGGCTCCCTTTGGTCCTGTCATAATGCACTTGGTGGTTGAGAAATCTGTGGTTAATAGGTGATTTAAATGTGAAATAAACATCTCCTTCTCATTCTGATTATTAACAACATTGTCCATCTTATACTTCAGTCTCATATTAGACTCCTCCGACGGTAGACCAACTTGTAGCTTCACAGACTTTTATAGTCCCTCTTTTTAGTCCTGGAGTGTTAAGATGGGGATTAGGAGCAAGTATTTTCTTAGGGGACTTCCTGTGATGACAGTGGGGGGCCATAGCAGCTTCACTGGATATTGTGGTCCTTTGGGGATTTTGGAGCTGGCATTCCAAGTCACCCCAGCCCCCAGTCTCATGACACTTTCCTCTGCTTCACACTTTACACTGTGGCAACTGGTAGCAAGTCATCAGCCATACTTTCATCTACTCTCCATAGTCAACACTTCTTGACTCCATGACCCAGGCAAGATCCACCTTCCTATCTGTACTTCTCAAGCTTAAAGGGAAATTCTTGCCACACTCTTTCTCTCCATAACACACCTCTACCCCCCAGCGCCTACAGTAGGAATCATAGCCTAGAAGGCCTGTGATAAACAGCTGAGGAATGAACAAGTTAGGGTCCTGCTCTCAGAGGGCTTACATTCTGGTTGGAGAAAGAGATTCAGTTATACACACAGGAACTCAGTTTGTGATAAGTTCTATGAAGGTAGGAAATCTAGTGATATGATGAAAAGTAATCACAGTAATGAAGGTCTACTTCAGATGGAAGAAAAGTAATACAGTTAAGCAATGATAATGATTTAGACTAAGGAATAGCAGTGGAGAGAGACGGTGAACCTTTGATGGTGGAATTGGTGATTTTTTTTTTTTTTTTTTTGGCTGTGCTGCATGGCTTGTGGAGATCTTAGTCCCCTAGAGATTCAGGGATTGAGCCTGGTCCTAACCACTAGACCGCCAGGGAATTCCCAGGATTGTTAATGAATTAAGGGAGAATAGAAGGAGAGTTGGAGAAGGCGACGGCACCCCACTCCAGGACTCTTGCCTGGCAAATCCCATGGACGGAGGAGCCTGGTGGGCTGCAGTCCATGGGGTCGTGAAGAGTTGGACACGACTGAGCGACTTCACTTTGACTTTTCACTTTCCTGCATTGGAGAAGGAAATGGCAACCCACTCCAGTGTTCTTGCCTGGAGAATCCCAGGGGCGGGGGAGCCTGGTGGGCTGCTGTCTATGGGGTCACACAGAATCGGACACGACTGAAGTGACTTAGCAGCAGCAGCAGCAGCAGGAGAGTGTGGAAGAAGAAAAGAAGACTCCTAAATTTTGACCTGAGCAACTAGGTAGATGATGTCATTTATTGAGATGGGGAAGACTAGGAAGGTGTGAGTCAAAATTCCATTTTGAACATGTTAAGTATGACCATTATAGATCCACATGAATATGTCAAATAGGCAATTGAATATGTGGGTCTTGGAGCTCAGAGGAGAATTCTGGGGATAAAAACTTAGGATTCTTCCTAATAGATAATGTTTAAAGCCATGGGATTGGATGTGTTATGGAAAAGAGGCTCCGGTCTGAGCTGTGGGGACCAATGTTTAATATTCCAAATGAGAAGGATGAGTTATCAAGGGAGGACTGAGAAGGGATGGCCAGAAAGGCAAAAGAAAAACAAGAAGAATGTTTTGAGATGGAGCAGCTAACAACATTCAGAATCTAATCAGTGGCCAGAAAATAATGATCAGATCCCAACCTCCTGTCTTGTCTTTTTTTTTTTTCCCCTGGTTCCCATTTGTCTGCCCTAGCTCTGGGGTACTTCTCAGTTCCTAGAAATTCTCAGCTTCAGACGTCAACTTCCCTTGAGCTTGAATGCACCCTAAAATATAGAGACCATCTCCATATTTAAGCCAATTATATACATATACTTACCATGCCCATTTATCCAAACCATACAGTTATTCATAAAATTATGAAATACCTATTACTTGCCAGGCCGCAGGATAGGATGGTAAGGGGGAAAAAACCTAGTCCAGGCACTCAAGGAGTCCTTAGGAGCTTACAATGTAACAAAAAAAGACAAATAATCACTCAAATAAATACACTTGAATATACAGTTACAAACTGATAAGTGCCTGGAGGGAAAAGTATAGGGCAACATGACAGCCTGTCACAGTGTTACATTGTCTGGATTATACATGACATGCATAGCATCCATCTTTTCACACACAAATTTTTACTGTGCTCCAAGGCCACCCTGGACAGAGATTTGGGGGACTGAGTCTAGTATCAACCCTCTTATAAACTCATCAGTTGATGTTGAGCAAGTCCTCTCTGCTCTTTGGGCCTGTTTCCTCTTCTATACAATGGAAGACTGAGAGGTGGACTAGATCACAGGTTCTTAATTAGGGCCCATGGATGGGCTTCAGGGACACAAAAATATATGGAAAACTGTGCTATTTTTTTCCTCTAGAAAGTAGGTCCACAAATTTAATTAGATCCTACAGAGGGGTTGTGACCCAAAGAAACCCAAGGACCTAAGCAGCAGACAGCTATGTGATGATGTGAGCAGCAAAAACAGATGACAAAATGAAGGACTCTGGAAGCAAGGTTTTGTTTCTTAGACACCATACCCCTCCCTTGATCTTGTCAATGTGTGCATGTACAATGTTGGAAGAGAAGGCCTGATCCCCCTTATATGGACTGTAAAGCTTAGTTACCACATTACACTGCCCTAGAGAAAGGATGGGAGGAACTTAGCATTGGCAGCCCCTCTCCAGGAGCAGAACAAATAAAGGTTCCTACCCAACACAGGAAGCTTCTATTACCCTTTGTGTCAACTGCTCCATTGTGACCTGTCCTTGGTCCACTTCATCTGCTCCCCCATCATTCTTGGCTAGAGGACAGACACAAATGTACATCTATACTAGTTGGAATGTTTACACAAAGGAACTTCATTAGAACCTAAAGGGAATTCCCCTCTTAAAAGCATTTTGAAATTGACTAAGATGTATTAATATGTAAATTAGAAATTCTTGATTTGACTTGAAAGAATGTTTAGCCAAAAGACAGCTGGCTTGGCATAGTCTTTGGGACATCAATCATCTTTTTCTTCCTTGTCTCCTCCAAGGATGAGGGAGATTCAGGAGCCTCTCTAAGGTCCAGGAGGTTTCCAACTCTTCCAGAACATGTGACTTGATCTCCCGCCAAGGGTTGGCCATACTCTAGGAAAGGAGGCATTGTCTTTGGGATCTAAAAGGCTGAGTTAGGGGTTGTGAGTGTATGTGTGGGGTCGGAGGGACAAAAAGGCAGAGACAGCAACCTGTGCATAGCCATTGTGTTTTATTGGATCTGGTGATTTATTATTTTACAAAAATTACAGAGGAACGAAAAATGCAAAGTAGTCAACAGTGTTCTTATGGGGAAGGGGGCTCCTTGGGGGCCCTCCGCCTCAATTCACAGCCGACTGGGAAAGTGAGCTAAATGGGACAAGCAGATATATTAAATGGTAGCAGTGTGGCAGGGCTGCTGACAGTGAGGTGGGACCTGGATCCTATGGTCCCTGCCTTCAAGGTGTGCTCAGAGGCATCTCTGGGTAGATTGACTAGAGCAAGAGGAAACTGAGTAGGCTATGAGGAGGCTATGTGGGGAGGCAGGAATAGAGCCTGGGTATATCAAAAATTCTCAAAAATGCCCCCACACTGGGTTCAAATGCTATGTCTGCCTCCTTCCTTCCTTTTTCTCCTAAGGCATCCACAGGGTGGTCCCTGACTTACTCCATGCCTCCAGGTCTAGAGGAAATGGCAAATGAAAACTTAAGTTGTAGTCATCAGAGAAGGTAGGCTGAAACTTTGGCAGGTATCAGTCAGGACAGCTCCCACCCATCTTACCCCTGCTGCCACCGCCACTACCCAAACAGGAAGGAAGGAGAGGAAGAAATTCCAGGGATCTGCCAAAACCTGGATCCCAAGTTCTCCTGGGATACTGAGGAGTATATGGACATTTCCTGGGGATATTTCCAAGGTTTTCTGAAGAGCCTGGAAACACATATTCTGATGGCTTGGGGTGGCAGAACTGTAGAGCTCAAAGCGATAGCCTGGTATGCTGTCACTGACAATCCCCAGGCCTTTCTGCTCTCTACTGCAATTGCCTCCTAGGGCCTACCCACTGGCTTAGGCCCAAGGTTACTCCCTCCACATTCTTGACCCCCTCCTACAGCACTGTCAAAGGCCCTGGCCTAAAAGGCCAGTCAGTGGCAAGGACAGAACAGCTATTTTATAAGGGAATCTTAGGGGAAATGTTTATGAGATCAGAGATAGGGGAAGCACCATAGCAGGAGACATTTTGCCTAGTGTTGTGGTTTCTCAGTTGTGGGGTGGGAGGGGAAGGACCACTCAATTCCCATAACAGGGCAACCTCAGCACTGAGTTTCAGGCAGGAAGGGGGAGCTGTTGGGAGTTGAGAACACCCCCACAGATACACTCTGCCCACTCCCTACCCCTCTCAGCTCCAGCAGTATGGACCACCAAATCCCCAGGCTCTTGGGTTCCTACAGCCCCCAGGGTAGAGCTAGGATGAGGACAGACCTGGGAAGAGGAGGGTGAGGTCCACCTGGACTAGGGCTAGAGTATGATCCCCCCAGGGCAACTGACCCCCGCTCCTAGGGAGCTAGATGACATTGTCAAAGAGTTGCATGGACCTCATGATGTTCTCGTCCTGTAGCCATGGTGGGAGAGGCAGATTGGAGAGAAAGAAAGAAAAAGAGCTTATCAGAGAAAGGGAGAAGAACACTGATTCAGAAATAGGGACGTTCAGAGACAGAGACAGGCAGTGAAGAAGGAGACAATCAGAGAGGTGGGGAAGAGACAGGCCTCCCCAAGTTATGAAGGAAAAGGATTCAGAATTGGTGGTAGTTAGGGAGATGGTACTTTGCCCAAAGGAGCTTTCTCCTACATCATTGTATCAGGCCCTCAGTCCAGATCAGGGAAATGTAGAGGGCAGGGGCCTGTACCTTTTGACAAGACTCAATGAATTCCTCAATAGTCACCACGCCATCCTTGTTCCTGTCCATCTTCTGCAAAAAGGTAGTCAGGTAGAGAAAACAGGAGGGATGACAGGAGAGAGGCAGGCGGAACTCAGGTAAGTTCCTTGCTGGGAACTTGCCTCCTTCCTTTCACTCCAAAACCCAGCCTGCCCAGTCCCAGGCACCTGGAAAAAGCTCTCCACGTGCTCCCTTGGGGCCTCCTCCCGGAGTGCAGGATACGTGTACTTGCCCATCATGTCATAGATGGACTTCATGATATCAAGCATTTCCTGTTAGACCAAGAGAGAAGAGGATCCCTCCTCAGAGCCTCCAGCCTCCTAACTAGAAGGCCTGGGGCCTGGGGCAGACCTCAGCCCTTGCTGATGATGCATATGTGGGTCACATTCCCCCACTAGGGGTCCTGTGTCCGTCCCCATACACAAATAACCCCCACTCCCAGCTCTTCAGTTGCCCCCCCACCTCCTTGGTAATACAGCCATCCTTGTTGAGGTCATACAGGTTGAAGGCCCAGTTCAGCCTATCATCTGTGGTTCCCCGAAGAATCACCGACAAACCAGCCACAAAGTCCTAGGAAGGAGGCAGGGGAAAATGAGTCTTCAGGTACCTTCACTCAACTCTCTCTCTGGGTTTGGCCTGGCCCTGAAGTCCCAGGAAACATGCTTCCCTGGCCCACCTCCTCCAGCTCACCTCAAAACTGACTGAGCCATCATGGTTGGTGTCAAAGGCATTGAAGAGAAAAGTGGCGTATGTGCTCGAGTCTGTAGGATAAGTGTGGGTGAGCAAGCTTGGCTTCCAGACAGGAGCAGACTTCCTACCTCCCTACCTCTATGGGGCTCTGCCAACCCCATTCACTTGGCATTTCCAACCCCTCCAGAACCTCTCCCCAAGGACTTGTCTCCTTACCTCCTTGAGGAAAGAATTGGGAGTAAATCTGCTTGAAGTTTTCCTCATTGACAATTCCACTGGGACATTCCTGTGGGTAGGATGGGGAGGGAAAGCAGACTTAAGGAAGAAAGGAAACCCTCTTCTACTCACCACCCGTCTGCTCACTCACATTCCCACCCCACCCTCTCTCCCAGAGAGGGGAGATGTCTTTGCGTCTCTAGGGGCTCACCATGTAGCACTTCTACTGGAGGGAAGACTTCTCCCAAGCGCACAGATAAAAAGCACAGAGCAGACAGGCCAGTCTACAGGCTCCCTTCTTAAACTGGCAGGCACCCCTATTTAGGAGCTGTCCCTTCCCCTGCCCATCGCTCTCACTCCCGGAAGCAAGAAAAGTCCTGCACAGACCCCGCCCTTCCCCAGTTAGACTGAGCTTTGCACTCACGTTTTTGAAACCCCGGTACAGGACCTGCAGCTCCTTGCGCGTGAATTTGGTTTGCTCCTGCAACTGCTCCAGACCCTCGGGCCGGTGACACACGGTGGACAATTCAAACTCATCCTCCACGCTGTCTGCGGGGTGGGGGCGGTTGGGCGGGGGTGGGGTGGGGTGGGGGTGGGGGGACAGCCGCGCCTCAGGCCTGTCCCCCATGACCCCTCTTCAAAATCACTTAACTATCCAACCCCCTCATCTCCGACGCAGGAGACCAGCCTGCCAGTTCCCCTGATCCCGAGCCAAGGACTTCAAGGCAAGGAAAGAAGACACCAAGTCAGCTTCGAAGTTAATCAGCGGGCTTAGTCCAAGGCCAGGCCTAGCCCCAGAGCCAGCGGTCTGAGTCAGCGCTGGCCCCTGGACCCTTGATCCCTGGTTGGAGGGGAAGGCCTCCAGTCCCATCTTCATCCCAGGACAGGAACAGGAAAACTGGGTTGGAGAAGCGGCTTCTGAGGGTGGGAACTCTGGGCCTTCCCTTACCAAACTCAGATCCGCCCAGTCTTACCCTGTCCCGCCCAGACCCAGCCCTCCAGCCAAGCCCCGCCTATCCCAGCCATGCCTGAGCCATGCCCCGCCCAGCTCCAGCCAAGCCCCATCCATAGCCCAACTCCTGCCACACCCCTATGCGCCTTAGAGAAGGCCACCACCCCAGCCCCATCTCAGCCCCTCCCCAGTTCCCAACATCCAGTCCCCAGGCAGATGCCCCCAACCCAGGCTCCCAAAGTTCCCCGCACCCGCCCCCACCAGGAGAATAAGTCACCTGGGTCCAGCAGGCGGGGTCTGTGGGGGCGGAGGGAGGCTGGGGCGGCTAATGCTGAAGGGAGCGAACTGTCACCGAGAAAGCGGAAGACCCGGCCAACTGCACACACCTCGTCCCTCACACTCACAGCAAATCTCACAGACCTGCTTGTTACAATGCACACTCCATATCTCCTCGCGCACGCAAAGGCATGCATAACGAATGATCAGAGACACACACAAATTGGACCTTACGCATATCACACCTATCCTTTTTCGGAATCTACCCCCATGTGAGACCCAGCAGAATCAAACACAATGACATTCTCAAGTAATGACTACAAACCGGGTCTTTATAGCTTGCATAATGCAGTATGTATAATCCTGTGAGGTGGACAAGGCCCAAACGAGGAAACTGAGGCCTACAGACAAAGCGAGGTCACTCAACTGGGGACCAGGCTGGTCCTAGAAAACTCCTGTATCTTGGTATCTGAAGGAAGGTGGACTCGGCCCTTACACTTGTATCCGTCTAGTCAAGGCACTGGTGACCTACCTCTCAAAGTCCAAAACATGCCCAAGGACAGGGAGGGCGGCCAGACAACAACCCCATGCACAGACCCTCACAGCCACCTGGTCCCACCTTTGCCACCGTGGCCACACTCACACAGAATCAGAGACACCTCAGCCATTCACACTGACCACGCCCCCAAATCCAGATCCCGCCCATTTCGCAGACCCAGACGGCCCACACTCAGGCCCCGCCTCCACGCTGACCACGCCCACACATTCCCTGGGTAATCACGCCCCCTCACACTTTGGTCAGCCAGCGCCCAGCCCACCTCTGCCAAGTTGGTCACGCCCACACGCGCTCTCACACTCCTTACTCCCAGACACACACGGGCCCCACCCCCGGAAGCACAGGAGAGGCACTTGCTTTCACTGACTGAGGGCAGGGCTTGGGGCCCGCAGCATGGCAGCAGCTTGAGGAACCGCTGCTTCAGCGCTTTTTTAGTGGGCCCTGGAGGGTGGCCTGGGAAGAGAGAAGACCCCAGGAGGGAACATTAACCCCGCTGTCCCTCCATTCCCTGTACCCTCCCCATCATCACAAATCAACCCCGGCTGGGGGCGGGTGTTGGGGGAAGATGGGGGTTGGAGAGAGTAGCTGGGGCCGGTTAGGGGAGTCCAGTGGGTTTCACAAGCACGGAAGGTCCACCAAGATGGCTCGGGGACCTTGTATAAAGGGACACAGCTGGGGACAGCAAGATGGTGGGGGCGGAAAGAAGTGGCATATTGGCCTCAGTCTTTGTTGACCCAGTGTCCTTGGCTCCAGGGCTACATAGCTGGACCTCTGAGAATGACGTCCAACCCAAGGACACCTCTCTCTCACACACACATATACAGTGACAGGTGTGTATACATAGAACAATAAATTACAGAGTGATGGATGCCACACAGGGACAGCTTGATACCCAGTACCTCACTCAAACCCAGTGGCCTCCCAACACATGCACACACACACACACACACACACACACACAGATGCAGACACACCTACTTTGACCTAGTACTTACTCTTTAATACAAACATACATAAATGTGACTGACCCAGGAAAAGCCAGACAGACATGTAGGCCATATAGGCCATCTTACACAGAGCATGATCGATCAAACCACACAAAGAACACACAATGACCCTGGGGCATCATGTCACAGTATGGTCATCATGCTCATATCATATTGTGACCTAGGTGCCCATGGCACCAGATATCTAAGCACCTTACCCTCAGAACCTACATTTGCCCTGGGCACACCCACCTTTCTTTCCTATAGTCCCTCATTTCAAGGCACCTAGAATCTTCATGCCAGCAGAATAGAGTTCTCAGCTAATTCATCCACCCTAAAATTGTGTCCCCTCCCAGTCCTGTCCAGTATGACTTACTCTTTGAAGGTGAAATGATAGCAAACTTTGAGACAATGACAGACCTTGGAGATGAGTATTTTATTGTCATGTAGGGCTATCTGGAATCCACAAATCACAGTTCTCCTCACTTCCCCTTACTTCCATACATATCCTGGGGCTCTAATTTTATCCCAGGGAGACCCTGCAAGTCCCTGTTGTCTGTCTCCTGGCTGCACCCATCTCCAGACTCCAGGGCCAGAGCTCACTGGACCTGGCACACTGACTGATGTTGGCTTCAGTCCATTGCTGGAGGGGCCCAACTTCCTTTAGTGGTAGGTTGACACCCCAGCTCCCTTACAGGCCCCACATCCCAAGCCAGGCTCCGCCTTCAGGAAGATGCTCTGCTCCCAGGAGGGAATTGCTTGAAGTTGGCACCTCCTCTCTCTCCCATTTGTCCTCTCTCCCCCAGAGCTATGGAGTGGAGGGAGGGAGGCAGTGAGCTGGGTGGGTGATCGATGGCGGTTTGGCCCCTGGCCCAGGGCTCCATTAGCCCAGACTTTGGTTTCCCAAAGCCTATTGTGCTGGGGGCCTCCGGTGGTATAGTAGCCTCTGGACTGGGGGATGGCTCCCGTGCCTCTCCCAGCCTCCCCCTTTTCACACATGCCCCCATCTGGTCCCTTGCCTGCTTCAAGGACTCAGTCTCCTCTAGGCTCTTCTGAATTGGGGAGAGAAAGGGGGTGCCTTCAGCAAACAGGATGTCTGCGTTTCCTTGGATGTCCACCCCTTTCTTGCACCAACAGTCTAAAGGGGACAGCAAGTTAGATTCCGAGTGACTTCATCTTTTCAGGACTGAATGAATCCCAATGCATCCAACACCAGTCCCTGCACCTCACCCCACTCCAATAAATGCAGCAGTGGATGGAGGGTAGACTAAGACTTTTCTGCTCTTACTGAACCCTAAAGCAGGCACTTCATGAGCCTTCTTCTTGACCTCAACTCCCTTTACATCTTTTCAGTTCTCCCACGTGTCTACCCTGTAGTCCTCTTATCATGGTTCTTGCCTGTTTTCCTGTCCATAATAGAACTGGGGAACAGCCATGTTATGAAGCTGCACAGTTCTTGGTATGAAAAATGAGAGGCTAAAAATCCCTGGAGAAAGCAGAACATGTTCCCCTCTCTACCTTCAGTATCACTCTTCCCACTTGACTTTGGGGTCAGATGGAGAACTGACTTCCCACCAACAATGTCTAGGCTCTGCAGCCCATTCTGCCCTCAGATTCTGAGAGGACCTAGGAGAGGCAGGAGGTCTTGAGAAGCAGGGTCCCTGATCTGATCCACCCTCACCCTCCTACCAGAGTTGATCTATGAATGTTTCAGTCACAGTATCCCCAACTCCTGTTCCTCTAGAACCCATCCTGTCCTTTGCCTTGGGTATAGAGCTGGCATATCCTCAGGAACTCTGGGAACAGCCACACACACAATCAGATACCCCGAGAGGCTCAACCACACACTCTGTGCCCCTCAGGTATCTTTGCCATGTCATAAAGCTACACACACTGTCGCTCAGACACGCTCAATCACATCCCTGTCACATACACAGGTTCAAGGAGTCACACATTTTGTCCTTTCTTACACACCTGAACACCCAGTCACACCACCCCCTGTATCTCTCACACACTGAGTCCACACATACTGTGACCCAAACCTGCAAGGATGGAGGTGTGGAGAGTCACACACATCTTCAGAGCCATTGTGGGTCTGTGACCCCAAAAGGGGACCGCCCCCACAGAAGTCTGGTGTTATATCAGGATTCCCGGAACCTCCTTCCTCTATCTGGATACCTCTGCCTGTCTCCAGACTTCTCCTCATTCCTCCAGTTTCTCCTTATCCCCAGTCCCAGTACCCAATGCTGTACCCCTCACCACCTCCCTGCATCCTGGCCCTCTTTCCTCACCTCCCTCAGACACCCAGTCCTCCAGATTCCCTCTCTTCCTCCCCAGATCCACCCCTTGAGTCCCCCTCTTTACCTCTCCATGATGTCCTACTCCCCCACCTTCTCTCTTCCCCTCCCCCAGATGCCCCATCTCATCACTAACCTGCTTACCCCTGCAGCCCCCACCCTAGTCATAAAGTCCCCAACCCTGCAGGCACTGTCCCTCTAGCCAGCAGACCAGACATGCCCAGATACCTGCGTTACCTTCCAAGGAGACAGGCTCAAAGAGACCAAACTGCTCCAGGACCTTGACAAACAGGGCGAGGACCACAAGCACAGCGACCATCTCCAGCCCTTCCAGGTTCATGGTGGGCCTGGGGCATGGCCCCCCAGGCTGAGGCCGGCCTGCCCTACACACACTTCCTCCCCCTCGGCTCCCCAGACTGAGCAGGACCGCCTGCAGTCTGCCTTCCTGCTCCTTCCCCGGATCTCCTCCCTCTCCCCTCTTACCCCGCCTCCCCACAGGCCTCCCAGCCACAGCCTCTTCCTCTTCACGGGGACCACTTCAGCCTATAGATTGATATCTCCTCCGGAGCTTCTGGTGTGAAGGATATGGCCCAGGCCAGGCCAGAGAAGCAGCAGTAACTTGCCTCTGCCCCTGAGGACAGCTTCCCTCAGACACCCTGTGGCTATTCTGTGCCAAAGAAAGGGGCAGAGGGAAGACCTATGCTTAGAAGTTAGGGGCGGGCAGTGTGTGTGTATGCGTGTGTGTGTGTGTAAAAGACAGAAACTAGGAATTGTATGTGCATAAGAATATGTTATGGGTGTCTAGGTGTCTTCATGTGTGTATATTCCTGTGTTTGTGTGCAGAGAATGTGTACCTCTTATATATGTCTCTGTGTTTACACGATTGTGCACCTGTCTTAGGATGTGTGTGGTGTATATGGGTATGTAACCTGGGTGTCTGTGGTGTGTGTGAGTGTATTGGAGTATTTCTGAGTGTGTATAGAGTGTGAGGTATCTATATTTTAGCAGGGTTGTGACGTGGGGGTCTGAAGATTGGTAATATGGATGTATCCTCTCCTAATTAGTATCCTACTCCTAATTAGTTAGGAGTATGGGTCTGCAGTGGTTGTGTAATTGTATCTGCATGAAACTGTATGAAAGCATAAGGGAGGAGAAGGCAGTGACCTCTCCAGTCAGGAGGACACCATCTACATTGATAAAGGTTGCCATGGAGACTAAGAGGTGGGAAGCACTCTTCTTCCCCCTGGCCACAGACAGGGAAACTGAGGTCCAGGGGAGGAAGGATTAGCTCCAATAGCCTGGGCAGGGGAAAAAGGCCGCTTAGCCCTAACATGACCCTATGGGGAGGGTCCACTCATTGAAGCTGATTTTAGGACCCAGAGAATCAACCTCCTTGGGAGAGGAAGGGCTTCCCTGATAGCTCAATTGGTAAAGAATTCACCTGCAATGCGGGGGACCTGGGTTCAATCCCTGGGTTGGGAAGATCAATCCCTGGGTTGGGAAGATCGATCCCTGGGTTGGGAAGATCGGTAAAGGAAGGGTGTGCTCTTCCCTTCCTTCAGGCAGGGGCCTCACTCTGGGGCTGCCAAAGTACTGCCTGCTCTTTGGGGATCTTCACAGAGCTGACAGGAGAAACCCAGGGCTAGAGGGAAACCTGAACCTTCCAAGAGAGCCACCCAGCCCAGGGGCATTCCTGGAGCTCCTCCCCCATCTTCCGCTCTCCCTCCAGCTGGTGGTGTGTGGTAGCAGGTGGAGAGAGGCTTGCTGAGCCAAGGAGCCAGAAGACACCAGCCTCTGGGCTACTGCCACATCTGGTGAGGGACTGAGCACTCAGTATGTGGTAGATAATGTGCAGTGTGACATCATCACACTGAATTTACACAATAAGCCTGTGAATGAGGTACTGTTATGGGTGGGAAAACTAGGCAAAAGGAGTTTAAGCAAATCTCCAAGATTAGTAAGTGTCAGATCTTCAATTTTCAGCCATCCTGACTGAGCCTGCACTTTACACTACACTACACTACACTACAGTGGCTCCCTTCATAGACAGCTTGCCCACACAGGAGGCCCAGTTTAGGAGGATTAACCCCAGAAGGACCCTTCCCTCCCTATACAGCTCTGAGATGACTGTGTGTCAGCCTCAAAGTGAACGTGGAGAGTAAAAATGTTGGCTTAAAACTCAACATTCAGAAAACTAAGATCATAGCATCTGGTCCTATCACTTCATGGCAAATAGATGGGGAAACAATGGAAACAGTGACAGACTTTATTTGGGGGGGCTCCAAAATCAATGCAGATGGTGGTGATTGCAGCCATGAAATTAAAAGACGCTTACTCCTTGGAAGAAAAGTTATGACCAACCTAGACAGCATATTAAAAAGCAGAGACAGTACTTTGCCCACAAAGGTCCGTCTAGTCAAAGCTATGGTTTTTCCAGTAGTCATGTATGGATGTGAGAGTTGGACCATAAAGAAGGCTTAGTGCTGAAGAACTGGTGCTTTAGAACTGTGGTGCTGGAGAAGACTCTTGAGAGTCTCTTGGACTGCAAGGAAACCAAGCCAGTCAATCCTAAAGGAAATCAGTCCTGAATATTCTTTGGAAGGACTGATGCTGAAGCTGAAACTCCAATGCTTTGGCCACCTGATGCAAAGAACTGACTCATTTGAAAAGACCCTGATGCTGGGAAAGATTGAAGGTGGAAGGAGAAGACAGAGGATGGCATCACTGACTTGATGGACATGAGTCTGAGTAAGCTCTGGGAGTCAGTGATGGACAGGGAAGCCTGGCATGCTGCAGTCGATGGGGTTGCAGAGTTGGACAGGACTGAGCGACTGAACTCAACTTGGGGATGGGTGCCAGTCCCAACTGCTTCATTTGAGGTTCACGGATGTACAGTTCTACAAGGCCACCACTGGGGGTCAGGCCTTCATCTCACACCATGTATCTTACCCCTTCCTTCTCCCAACATCCATGGGAAGGTGTGGGAATGACTGGGCAAGAGCTTGCCCCTCCCAGCTCCTTCCTCCAGGAAGAAGTCAACTCAGGGACTGTTTTTGGTTTCTCACACCTTTGAAGGATTTACAAATAAAATGAGGAAATATTCAGCATCTCCCTCTCACCATCCAAAATCCATATATGGCTTTTAATACCCCTCCCCTACTCTCATCAGCAGATCTCTTTTTTGAGCCAGCTTGGCCTCCTGACTGTCCCCCAAACACAGAAAACTCAGTTTTGTTTCTTACCTCTGCTCCTGCTAGTCCCTCTGCCTGGAATGCCCACCCTCTGCTCTCCTGTCCTACATTTTTACCTGTCCTTTAGGGACAGCTTAAATTCCCTTTTCTTCAGAACCTCCAGCCCTCTGCAGGCTCCTGCTAAGTCGAGTTTGTCGTGTCTAACTCCGTGCGACCCCATAGACGGCAGCCCACCAGGCTCCCCCATCCCTGGGATTCTCCAGGCAAGAACACTGGAGTGGGTTGCCATTTCCTTCTCCAAGGCATGAAAGTGAAAAGTGAAAGTGAAGTCGCTCAGTCGTGTCTGACCCTCAGCGACCCCATGGACTGCAGCCTACCAGGCTCCTCCGTCCATGGGATTTTCCAGGCAAGAGTACTGGAGTGGGTGCCATTGCCTTCTCCGCAGCAGGCTCCTAGCTACCTGAAATTCTACCATACTCACTGTTGGACCCTCAAAACTCAGAACCTAAATCTGTAATGTTATTAGTGGGAACAGTAAAACGAGGCAGCATAGCATGGTAGGAGACAGTGTGGGTGAGGGTGCCAGGCTCCTTAGGTTTAGATCTGCCACTTGCAATCAACTGGGCAAGTTCTTAATCTCTGTGTGCCTCAGTTTCCTACCAAATGAACTAATACACGGAAAGCTGTCAGAATAATTCCAAGCACAGAGTAACTGTTTATAATTGTTTCCTGCTATTATTAATAACAAACATTCCCCTGCTTGCATTTCTACAGCTCTTAACAATTTATAAAGCATTTCCACAAACATTGTTACTTCCAAGGCTTCTCATGACAACCCCATGAAGTAGGCAGATGAAAAGTATTGTGCCCATTTCACTGATGAGGTAAATGAGGCCCAGAGAAGTAAAGGAACTCACGCAAGGTCACCTAGCTAAGAAAGGATGTTGCAAATTTGAACTCAGGTCTTTCTGGATCAATCTTGTTTCCTCAATTAGATTCTCAGCTCCTAGAGGGCAAAGATATTAAAAATATTGGACCTATACAAATTGAATGCCAGGCTCTGAGCCAGTGCAACAAAGGTGAACAGAACAGGGTTCTGGCTTCCTGAGCAGGGAGAGACAGCCATTGACAGAACTATAAGGCAACTATTCATTCAAAAAATATTTGTTGTGTGTCCACTAGGAACTATTCAAGAACTGGCCATGAAATGAACTCTAACTGGGAGCCCAGGAAAAACTTGGAAAGGGTATTTTTTGAGCTAGTTCTTTAAGGATGGCTGAAAGATGAGCAGTCTGCCTTACCAAAGGGCCCAACATTTACTTAGCATGCTTTATATTCTTGATACTTTGCACGTGTTATCTCATTTAGTTCTCATAACAGACCTATTAGTAGTCTATTATTACAGTTGACACGGTCAGATAGAGTAGAACTATACCCATTTTGCAGATGAAGGAACTGAAGCTCAAAGAGAAGTGACTTTCCCATGACAATACAGATGATAAAAGACTGACCAAGACTTGAACCAGAACCAGTGATCTGCCAGCTCCTTCCTTCTGTCTCTCCAACGTGTATGGGGGTTAAGGAATCCTGAGTGACTGCAGCTTAGTTCGTATTAGGGGAGCTATGAGTGATAAGACCAAAAAGGGGGCGAATTCCATGAAGCCTCTGATGCCAAGCCAGACTATTTGAATTGAAAGAGGCAGCACAGCAGCATCTCCCTCCTCTCTGCTGCTGATTTACAGATGGACAGATGGACAACCATTCAGCCAGTTGCCCTGTCCATGGACCTTCCTCTTCCCTCTAACCCTTACCCTCACCCTTCAGAGACCTATGTCCTAAATCACCCATGCCTCTGGTGGCAGGAACTAGTAGAAATGAAAGAGCAAGTTGCTTTCCAGGCTCTCTCTTCCTCCTACTCAGAGACCTCTCTGGGCTTTGAGCCTTGTGAGAAACTTGCCCAGGTCTGCCCTCCCCAGGTATCCCTCTCCACTTGGCTGTTCATCCAGAGGAGTGAAGTCTTAATGGAAGCTCTTCTGGCAGAGTGAGGGCTGAAGGGAAATTATCTTGAAGCATTAGGTGAACTCTTCCTGCTGCTGCTGCTAAGTTGCTTCAGTCGTGTCTGACTCTGTGCGACCCCATAGATGGCAGCCCACCAGGCTCCCCCGTCCCTGAGATTCTCCAGGCAAGAACACTGGAGTGGGTTGCCATTTCCTTCTCCAATGCATGAAAGTGAAAAGTGAAAGTGAAGTCACTCAGTCGTGTTTGACTCTTAGCAACCCCATGGACTGCAGCCTACCAGGCTCCTCTGTCCATGGGATTTCCCAGGCAAGAGTACTGGAGTGGATTGCCATTGCCTTCTCCAGAACTCTTCCTTTGGTCCCTCAAATCTCACCACAGAAATACCCCTATCACTGAGTCATTTACTTTATGAAGTTCAAATCCAGAGAAACATTACTTTCTGAAGGGGGTCCATACTAGGTAACCAGACCACATTCCTATCTGCCCTTGCTCCCTTAGTGAAGGACCCAGCCAGTGAAGACCCTTCTTCCAACCCTCAGCCTCATTCCATCCCCAGCCAGGCTAGGACACAGCAGCCCCCAGCTGCATCAGGTGATTAATGACCTCCCTAGGCCTTGGGGCTATTTTAGGGCCTGGAAGTCATGCCTGCTATGATTGAGAGCTTGCTCTGCCTCGCTCAAGCCATCTGTCACTTGAGACAGGCCCAAGCAGGGGCTCGGAGGACACATGCTCCCCAAGAGACATCCAAGTATGACTCTGGCTCAGCCCCATGGCCCCTCCTTCTGGGAGCACATGGTAAGGAGAGGCCTGCTTATACTCCAGGGGCTCAAGGGGATACTGTCGCAAGAGCCAGCGAACTAGATCCCAGAATGCCATGGGCTAGGTTGTTTTGGTCTCCCCTGGCCAGGTGAGGAGGGGATGCTGGGTGTTTTGGGCCCTACCCAGGCAGCTCTAAGGAAACCCACAGTGTGTATAATCTCAGCAGTGCCTTTATATGATACCCACAATCCACATGCCATATAAATCCCACAAATCCCACACCAAGGTACAACCTTGTAAAGTCTACACAACTAATTTACTGTGACTCAGGAACCCTTAACCCAACTTTAAAGCACAGACTTCCAGTATGCGCAGTCTTAGTGTCACAGAATCCCAGGAATATGTAACCCCAGGGATGCATGGCCCCAGTGATCACAACCCCAGTGATGTACAAACCCCCTTAATTCAGACTCCCAGAGATAGACAAAACAGTGACATGCAGTTCTTATGCCACACAAGTCTATCCGTGCCATCATGCATAAACTCACTAGCTGAGTTCACATTGGTCCAGTCCTGCTTCAGAATTTTTTTTTTTTTTCTGCACACTGCCCCTAGTCATCTTAAGATCCCATTAAACTAAGCAATTCAGTAAAGGGTTTTGCCTTTTCCCCGCCTGCTGCAAGCTTCCTCCTTTTATCCCTATACCCCTCCTTTTATCTCCCACATCCACCTGCTTGAGGTCCCCACCTCTGCTCTCATTGAGAAACCTTGCCCTCTCCTCCACCATTGTGAGGAACCGTGATGCCTCTGTCCTTTCCCCTTTGAAGACTACTATGTCCCCCACTTTCATTTTAAGGGACCCTATCCCAAGCTCCACTTCTGCTGGAGTGTTGTCCTTTAAACTCTTTCCTCTGAAGGATCTTGCCCCTTCCATCTCTGCGAGGGACCCTTTTTCTCCCCATCTCTGTAAGGCTCCTATTTTACTTCTTCGCTTACTTTTTCAGGGATCTAGCCCCTTCCTCCCTTCCTCATACCTGGCGACAGTGACCCGGTCACCAGCTGGTAGAGGGATCGCGCTGCCTGCCCCAACGGGCTCCGGCACCTGCGGGGGCATCTGTTCATGGTCCTGCCGAGAGCACAGTGGCCAAGCTCCGCCCTCAAAGCTCGGGGTGTTCTGATCTCCGCCCCCAAGGAGTGGGCCCCGTGTGGGAGGCGCGGGAGGGCCGAACCCACAAGGACCGGAGTCTCAGGCAATAGAGTCGCGTTCCGCTTCCTGTCCTCTCCAGGTCATAAGAGGGGAACTCACCCTGGTCCCCATCGTCTGAAGCACCCGCTCCCAAAGTTCTCAGACTGGGGAGGGACGGGAAACGGGCAGCACGGACTCTCCCTCAGAGCCTTCTCTGGGAACATTTTCTGAATTTCCGGTGGGGAAGGGAGCACCCATGGTTTTTGAAAAAGGATCCGGAGAGAGAAAACATCTTTTATTGCCGCGTCGCCCCCTCCTCTTCCCATTTTTGACAGAGAAGGGAAGGGTTAGAGGACTTAGTTGTCATGGCAACTCCCCACACTTCCATACTTCCTGGACCAATGGGTGCGGGAATAGGAGGGAAGAGGAGAAAATGACCAGTGTATTGGGGTGGCAGAGGGACGGCAGGGACGTGCCCCTACTATCTCTGGCTTCTGACTCTGAATGTCTGGCACAGAACTGTTCTGTGTCGCTATGTCCTGGTTCGGCGGGTTCACACTCTCCCATCATATGCTGATTGTCAGCTAAATGCATCGAGGAAAAGCCCCCCTACTCGAAGTCCTGGCCCTGACCCCTTTCCTAGACTCACCCCTATCTGGTTATAACCAAAGTAAACCCTTCCAGGGCCCACTAAAACCACTAACACCATCTAACAGAGCTTACGGGGATCCCACTCCTCCGACTGGGATTCCATATTTTTTGGCTGAAAATCCTACATTTAGGAGGTGAGAGTCACCTCTGAACTTCGTGGAATCAAATCTGGCCACATCCCCATCTGAAATTAGCTCTGCAAGCAAGGTTTCACTAAGACCACACGGGGGCGCCCCAATCTCGGAACAGTATTTATGGCCAGACAGAAGCGACTCTGAAGATCTCAGACCGGGACCGAGTTCAGGCCTTGGCCAGCCAGGTCCCAACTCTCCCATCTTCTTCAGTTCTTTCCTTGATTCCAGCTTGACAGAACGACTGTTGATTACTGCCTTTTCTCACCTCTTCGCACTGCCAAACGGTACTGATGGGCTGGGAAGACTGGAGGGGATGAATGCGGGGCGAGGCTCAGACTGGTTTCTCCTCAAGTCTCTTTCAGATTTGTTTTGAGCCTGGGGTGGGAGTAAGGAAAGCGGCTGGGGCAACCCAGGATGCCCTGAGGTATGATTTTAGTACCCCCTCCTCCCTGTCAGCCTGATAGGCTTGGATGGCTGAAATCGAAGAACACCCCCAGGTTCGATCCAAGGAATCCAGCCTGCACAAGGAACATTGGAAACCTGAATAGTAGTGCTGCACTTCCGCCTTTCACGTGCTTCAGCACCGCGGACAACGACTTCCCCTCTGGCTTCAGCTCAAGCGTCTCCAGACACCCAACTCATTAATACTGGCTTCCCAACCCCATTTATCTCCTGCTGAAGATAAGCCCTCCTTCGAAAGGAGAGCTCCTGGTAGTCTTTATTCCCACTTTCCAATTCGTGTGGATGCTGACATGGAACACAATTCTTTGATGCTTGTCAACTTTTGAAATTTCCATTTCCCTTGGGAGACAGGGAGGTAGAAAGTAGTATTTCCCATTTTACAGATGAGAGAAGTGAGGCCCAGAGAGCAAAAGTCAAACAGAGCTGGCATTCACACTTCCATTCCTTCATCTTCCAGTACAAGGGCTTCCCCACTTCTACCTAATCTCTGATTCAAACAGCCAAGTGGGGAGGGGATGATTCCACTGAAAGTGAAAGTCACTCAGTCGTGTCCGACTTTTTGCCACCCCATGGACTCTACAGTCCATGGGATTCTCCAGGCAAGGATTCTGGAGTGGGTAGCCTTTCCCTTTTCCAGGGGATCATCCCAACCCAGGGATCGAACCCAGGCCTCCCTCATTGCAGGTGGATTCTTTACCAGCTGAGCCACAAGGGAAGCCTAAGAATACTGGAGTGGGTAGCCTATCCCTGCTTCAGCGGATCTTCTCAACCCAGGGATCGAACCCGGGTCTCCTGCAATGCAGTCAGATTCTTTACCAACTGAGCTATGAGGGAAGCCCAAGTGAAGCAGAGGATCAGTTAAAGCAGGAAGCAAACACTGACTGATGTGGTGCTAATAAGGGCCCTGGGGCCCTTGCTACTGAGAACAGAGTTCAAAGCAGAGCTTGTCAGCTGGACCTTGGGAATCCACCGGGGTCTGAAGCTCATTTAGGTCACATCTGAGGCCTGCCTGAGTGGAAGGGCTCCCTCGACTGGGAGTCTGGGCTTAGAGACTAGAACCTCTCCGGGGTGGGTGAGTCACACCTAGTCCTCTTGGCATCCCCAAGTCTTAACCTCACTCAAGACAGGTATGGATCTTGGCCTCCCTTCACCTTCTCAGCTTGTCTTCAGACACAGGGGAGACAGTCTCCCTCTTCCTGTTCTCTGTTGGAGTTCTTGGGTTGGCTGCACAATGAGACAGAAACACACGCACATGGAAATGTACACAAGGTGACACAGTCACCCACACAAACACATGGATCTGCCTACCAAACCCAGGAATATGCACAGGCACAGATGTACTGGTCTCACATATCTCCCCAGTGTGGGAGAGAGAGGATGCCTGGGCAGCAAAGTGGTTTGGAAGATACTTATAAGAAGAGGCCACATGGCACTTCCCAGGCCTAGAGCTTCTATCTCTGGGTCTGGAGGGGAAGCAAGGTTTGTTTTCCTCCAGGTTTGGGTGAAGTTTTGGGAGGGCTGTTGGGGGTGGGGCACTGACCCAGCATTAACCAAAGCCTCCCCACAGGAGCTGGGGGTCCCTCCTGGAAGCCAGGCTGGGTAGATGGATGCAAGCCCCTCCTCGGGTCCACTGGGCTGTTTGTGGAAAACATGGAGAAGCAGTGGTGTGCACTAAGGATCCCTTTTGCACCAAGAAGCCAGAGAGGCAGCAAGGGTAAGGTCTGTCACAGACACAGAGCCCCACTGCAGACATCACCACATGAAGTACACAATCAGTATCAAACACCAAGATAATCATTCTCACAATCACAAAACACAACACAGCCCACTTTAACACATGCTTGTCCCAGGAGGTTCACAGTCACAAAGTCTTACAAACAGGCATACCACCATAAAGTAAAAACCTGACACATACTGGTAGTCACATGGCATTTCATACAGAATCACACACTCAAAGCAGAGTTGCACACAGAACAGAGATACATGGTCAAAACAACTTCATCAGTACAATCTGGGTCCTACACAACCTCACTGAAACATCTGACAGGATCATACAATTGCACAGTCACACGCAATCACACTAACTCTGGCTGTCACCAAGCCCAGGGCACATGGCAACCAGCTGTGGGAGGCGCACACACACATATATACACAGACACACACAGAATGACAGGAGCTCACACATGTAACACCTCCCACTCTAGACCCCCTCCTAGCCTTGTGTAACACATTCCCACACCTGCTGCCTCTGCCCACCTGCTCTCCCTTGAATCCCCATCCCCCGTGGGACCCAAGGTTTTGAACCTCAGTGTCCTGTTGCCCAGAATTGCTGGGAGGGTGCCTGGTAATGGGTCAGAGTGTGGGTAAGGGCCTGGCAGGAGTCACAGGAGCTTAAGGGTTAGGGGAGACGCAATCTACCCTCCTCCGCCCTCGACCCCCAAGCCACCGACTCACCCGTGAGCTGGTCATAGGATCCGTCCAGGTCTCGTGAATCGGACAAACTCTCCTTACGGCTCTGGCCCCGCATGGCCCCCGGCGCCCCCCTCCCGTCCCCACCTGGGCCGTGGGAGGGGGCGCCGGGTGGCCGGGATAGGGAGCTCACACGGCGCCCCCTGGCGGTGTAGCGCGCTCTCGGGGGCTGGGGCGAGGAGCCAGGGGATCTCCGGTGTCTAGGGCCCACCTCGGGGTACTGGGGCAGGAGCGGCAGGCTTGGGCAGTGGGTGAGCGCAGAGCCGGAGGCAGAGCGGAGAAGAGCGCGGAGCTGGAGCCGAGCCGCCTCTCTTCCCGCCCCCTCCCAGCGGCTGTCACCGCCACCTCCCCCCTTTGGCGCTGCCGGGATTGGTTCCCCCTACCCCCGCCCCCTCCTCTTTGCAGCTCGGAGGAGGCACCCGGTGAAAGGGTGAGCAGAGAAGTGCGGGGAAGGAGACCAGCTCTCTGGCAACACTACCCACTAAACCTGAACCCCCGGGTCTTGAGGGTGGAGGAGGGTGCAGGGCCAGAAAGGCCCCACTGTGAGGATTCCCCGGCCGATTCTCAGCACTCCTGCTCCTACCCTCAGCACTGGCCAGCCCCTATTTTCTCTGTGGTTCTCTGCCGATGTGTGAGTCTCTGTGGCCCCCACCACTGCCCAGCCCGCTTTAAGGGGGAATAGGAATATAAAGGTCAGCCAGCCTTTAAGGCAGGCTCATCTCAGGCCAGTGGACTATAGTTTTCTCTCATAAGGACCCCTACCCTCACCCACTGCAGAACCCGGTCTCTGGGCCCTACTTGCTCTCAGGGTGCCTTCTTCCATGATCTAATGACCTCTGCTAGCCAATTGGGAAGAAAAAGAAAATAAAGACTGAACCAGGTCAGTTTCTCAAGACTTTCTTGCTCTTTTGTTCCTTTTTTCTCTTTCAACTTTCCTACCCTGCTCTATTCCATCACCTGCCCTGTCCTAGATTCCCTCTGATTTCCAGAGGATCTGGGAAATAATTAAGGGGTCTGGGGATGCAGGCAAAGGTGGGGAGCAATGTCCTTGTTATGAGGCTCCTTCCCTTAGATTAGCTCCTTTTCTAAAGCAAGGGGCAGGCATAGGGCTGGGCTATCTCCAGCTCCCAGTAATGGTGACTGGCTGAGCCTACTTGTCTGACCTTCCCCACAATGCTTCCTGGACTCCAACCCCATGAACCGCCCAAATGCCATGAGAACTGGTGGGGGGCAATGTCTGATGTGTCTTCATGGCATGGTGGCAGTGTCCCAGGTAATCCTGCCTACCCAATCGCTCCCCCAGAGGAGTAACCTGCTGAGCCAGAAAGCTTCAGCTGAAGTGACCCCAGCACATTTAATCTTTTCAATTGGATTAATTTCCAAGCACTTGATTCAATTAACCCAGCAGGAATTGTGGTGAGAGTTCCGGCATGAGAAAGGGACAAGTAGCTGAAGGAAGGATTATTTTGGGAGCAATGCCCAACTCCTGGCTTTCCCCTGGCTCTGGAGGGTCTGCCACAGACCTGGTACAGACATGGGTGCAAGGACAGGGCATGGGCAGTTCCTTTGGGGGTTAAATTCCAGGAAAAGATGGAACTCTTATGTGGAGTTCTGAGCATAGGCATATTTAAATAGGCCAAGAGATGGGTCCTTAAAATGGAGGGCAAGAAGTGCTCTGTTTATTGCCCCATGCCCTGGACCTGCCTTTATTTACTTCACAGGGAAGCCTGAAAGGAATCCAGATGCAGCCCAAATAGGCTGGTTCACCTCCTTAACACCACATGTGGAGGTAGAGGGATTCTCTTCCTCCTTCCACTCAAAAGGCAATGGAGGCTACAACTTCTGAACGGAACTGGCTTCCACTAAGACTAGGAGACTGAGGAACAGAGCCTATAAGGGGCGCCCTAGCCAGATGAGACCAGCACCTGGGAGATTACCTTAACTCTGTCATTGAGGGAGTTCTGAGTAACAGAGATTAAGGAGAAGTAGAAAAGACACTAGAAAGTCTGTCCCATACAAATCAATTTTTAATAACTTCAACTTGCCATCATCTTCCAGCTCCTGCTCCTCTGAGGTTCATCAATGTGGAAAACACTAAATGCCCCAGGCTGAACTATCCATCTAGTCATCAGAGATGACCCAGCCCCTGATATCTTAAGAATCTACAATTATACATGGCAGCACGATGTGGATTCTCCGGAACTTGCTCAGTGTTGGAGCTGGAACTCTGGTTCCCAGGAAGGGCAAGTATCCCAAAGATACCTGAAGTGGAAGAGTAGCCTGGGAGGTCCCAGACCTGCTCTCCCGGCTGGATTCTGGCATTTATTTCTAGATTCTTTCTATGCTGCTTGCTCCCTACCACCCTGATGGCTTTAAAAAGTGCTTTAGAAAGGGAGGGTCTCAGAGGAGCAGCTACTGCAAAGGCAGCTGTGGGGCAGGGAAAGCCTACAGCAGTAGTCCCACGGAGGCTGTCCAGAGGAGGAAACACAGGCCAGCTTTCCAAAGGTCAGCCTCTCCATGATGCTCACCTGGCTTGTTCCAGAGCCTGGCCCTGGCAAGCTCTCTCCCTTGCAGGTACCAGACCACCGCAGGAACAGATTCCTCCCCAGAGGAAATTCTCAGACAGGCTGGATGTAAACAACAGCCGGGTGAGGGGGTGGAACACGTGGAGGGGAGCTCAGTAGAGGCAAGAGAGGCTCCCAGAGGAGGGGGTGGCTAAGGAGGTGGGGAAACTGCTGGAAAGGGAACCAGCAAAGTAGGCACCTGAGGGCTTCAGAAAACCTGTCAATGTTTATTTCACACACATACCCTAAAGACAGTTTAAACCAGATTGAAAATGAAAAGCTAAGATTGTGACCCTGTAGTGCTGAAGAGTCAATGGACTGGAAGGCAGGAATCAAATACAGAAAGTGGTGGCCAGACAGCAGAGGAGTCAGCTCTGGATTCAGAAAACAGAAAGAAGGTACCCCATAACTACCCCACCCAAGGCCTGAGCTAAGGGTCCTAATGACTGGACAAAGTGCCAGTGGGGCATGGGACACAGATTTCAGGTCCAGCTCAGCCCTGGGCTCAAAGGAAGCAGAACTGGCTCTACCTACATCTGAGAGTTAGTCTGTTTTCAGAAGCCTAGGTGAGCCACTGACCCCATGGATGTGGGCATCACCCTGAGGCTTGCCCAACAGCTCCTGACAGTTAGCAGCCATAACTTGTAATCTCAATTGGAAATATGAGGGGTTGTACAGAAAGCCCACCCCAGAAATCCCCACATTTCTGGAGGTGTCTCCCTGTGCCTACCCATCCCTTCCCCAAATAAGATTATCTCTGCTTGCCCATCCTGGCCCCTGCTGTCCAAGCTCCAGTGAAGCACGGCCTCCACTGATAGAACTTGTGTCTGTGTTTTTCTCCAACCTTGGGAACAGGCCCTTGCCCCTGGCCCGCCCTCCAGCCCAGAAGCCTCATGGGTAAGGGCAGTCAGTGGCTGCTCAGGTATGCGTGACAGCTTCAGGAGATAGTAGAGAATTCCTTGAGCAGGACTTCCTGGCTGAGTGTGTGGAAGGCCAGGTTCCTCCGGACGTTGGTGCTAATGGATCGAACCTGGGAAAAGGTGAGGGGAGGTGGGAAGGCACAGGCAGAGAAAAAACAGGGGAAAGTCCATTACAAACAGTAGAGGCAGTGCCTGAAGCACAAGGCCAAGATGCAGTGCTAGAAATTTCTCTCTCAGGAAATGAACTCTTAGCATCTATCATCCCTGCAGGTAAATGAGCGAACAATTCTGTGATGGCAGGAAGAAAAGAGAGGCTGAGAGAAAGAATTCGAGTGGATGTTGAGAAGAGCATCTGAGCACCTGATGAGGCAGAGACAAGCAGAGACAGCAAAGAAGTGCTGAGGTCAAGCCTCTGGCCTTGCCTTGGCTAGGCTGAGGGGGACTGGTCTGGTCAGTGGTCTAATGGAGGAGGAGAAACTGAGGCCAGAGAACTCTTGCTCTGGAGCTCCCTCTCTGTGGGCCTTTTTCACATCTCCTCAACGTCCTTCTGTATATATCTACTTTTCTGGTTGGAAAGGACATTTGGAGACGCAGCCCTTGTCTGGCACAGATGGCAGGAGTACAACCCAAAGAGGCCAACAGCCAGGAACAGGTCACACAGCCAGCAAGTCCCAGCTGTGGGAGCAGGACCTAGATTTCTTAGCTCCTAGGCCAGCACTCTCCATACCCCAAAGATGCCTGCCCACTCTAGAGGAAAGTCTGGTTGTATTTTCACCACCTTCTCTCTACTGATGGCTTTCTACCCAGAGACTGAGAACCTTTCAGGAAGTCCTGTCTGTGTTAGCAGGGGAAAGGAGTTGGAGGGCTGAACTCCCTACTCTGAGTGGGTTCTAAGAGTAATCAGCAGATGGATTCATTCATTGGAAATAGATGTGAACACTGACCTAGAGACAAAGCTGGGGAGGAAGGAGACAAAGAACATGTATCTGTCTTAGGCCCCAAAGCCCAGGGAGCTTTTCTTCCATCTCTGCTGTGCTATGGGAAACATAATGAAGTCATCAGGGAGGAAGCAGAGGAAAGGCCAGCATGGCAAACAGCAGGCAGCCCAAGTTCATTAGCTCCAAACCTAACCAGACTCTCTGAGCTCCCCTATGCCAGTGGTACAGCTATGCGAAGACACAAGTAAGGCACAGACTAGTACCCCAAAGCCTCAAGACAGCTTTTGATGTTTCTCCTCCTCAGTCCTCTTCAGCTCCCAGTAACTTAATCTCTTAAGACCTGACCCCTATACCAACTTGAAGACTTGCTGACCACCCCATAAAAGTACTGTATTCTGCTATCTCCTTACACTAGTGGCTTCCCTGCTCCCCACTATCTTAGCTCAGAGTATACATGCCTCACCCTGGGGAAGGCCCAAGTCCCAGGAATGGCATGTTGGGGTCAGAGCTGGGCTGGGTTTAGCACAAGACATACGATCTAAAGTCTAGCACCTTCATCACGGACTAGGCATGGGTAAGTAAAAAGCTGGGCTGATGCAAATTCTGCCCTGGCAGTGGGAGGTCTGAGGACATGGGAAGTAGGTACAGAGGCCTGTGTGCCCAGGTCTCAGACCCCAGACCAGAGTATACAGGGAGACTGGGCTTTTCCTGAGGGCAACTTCTAAGTGCAGGGCAGGAAAGGGACCACTAACAGGGCAGTCCAGTTCTGTGGAGATGTCAACTGGGAGGTGGAGAGGGAGACAGAACAGCGTTCACTGGCTTCAGATGGCCAAGGGAGGAGCTGCAGGAAGCTAAGTAACTGGAGAGTGGGAACACGGGTAGGGAGTGAAGACTGGAGAACTAGATTGGAAGGGCACTCAGACCAGGAACCAGTTAGGAATTTAGGAAAGTGGTTACATAAGGAGGAGAAGAATCAATTACTCTCATTAGTTGCTCTGAGGACTGGCAGGCTAAGGGGTAATGAGCCAGAGCTGCCACTGGGAATGCACATCAAACTTCAGGCCTAGCTGAAGCTGCACAGGGCTATCTCCATGGCTGCAGAGGAGGGGTGGACACTGCTGCCTCAGGCTTCTCACCCTTCCCAGCCTGGCACCAGTACCCTGGTGAGTATCTTCGTCTCTCACCACCTGGTCCTTCCTGGACTGCTGTGGGACAGAAGTGGCAAACCCAATCCAATCAGGCCCCTCCAATCTTATTTCATCAGCCTGTACCCACCTGCACAGTAAAACCCAGTGGTGGGGAAGGGCCCTCCACAGACACAGGCAGAGACAGAGGCAAGGCTCACTCACCAGCTCTTTGAAGAAGGCGGCTTCCTTGTGCTGCTCCGAGTAGCGCTCGTACTGGTCCAGGCCATCCTGCAGCTTCAGTGTGAGTGTGTCATAGTTGGCTCGCACTACCTCTAGCACCTGAGGAAGGCAAGAACCAGCGGGGCTCAGGCCACACAAACCCTAGGTCACTTGGTCCCCACACCTCTCCTGCTGCTCTACTGGGCTGGATTCGGTCTGGGACAATACACCCAAGAGACTCTGTCACGACTTGTCACTACTTATTACTGAGAAAAGCCTGGCCATGGCAATTCCTCAGGTTTCTGGGACTTTTTAAAAAATTTGTATTGAAATAGTTGATTTACAGTGGTGTGTTACTTTCAGGTATACAGCACAGTGAATCAGTTATGCATATACATAAAATATATAGGGAATTTCCCAGTGGCCCAGTGTTTAGAACTCCACAATTTCACTGTTGGCGGCATGGGTTCAATCCCTGGTGTGGAATTAAGATCCTACAAGCCATGTGGTATGGCCAAAATACATACATACATTCATACATACATATATATATATATGTGTGTGTGTGTGTGTGTGTATTTTTTTTACATTCTCTTGCATTATAGGATATTATAAGATACTAAGTAGAGTTCTCTATGCTATACAGTAGCTGGGACCACTTTCTACTTTCTTCCATCCCCTGCCTTTCCTGACCGGTCCAGCCTGGTTTTCAGGGCCATTTACTGTGAGTATGGTAAAGGAGATGAGAAGAGGCGACAGAACAGTGAGTTTCTGAGCCCCTCAGTATCCCTGATACCACAGATGCATTCTCAGCTGTATCGTGCAGCTTTCTCTGGCCAGGCTGTCACAGTTGCTGAGTAAGACTTTGCCAATATCTCTCCTCTTCCCTTTCTGGGAACCACATTTCTTTAGTCCCGGGATGTTCCTCAGCACCATCTGCCACTTGTTTTCATCTCTCAATGCCATCTCAGTCTTCTTATCCATTGCCTGGATGGAACTTTTGAGCATCCCAGCCTTGGAGTGTAGGAGACATTTCTAGACTAAGCTACAGTTAATCTCATTCTCTTCTGTTCTGAGGAGGGGTCCGCCCCTACTATGTCTCTTTGGTGGACTCAGACTTCCGCTAACTCCAGGAACGTTGGATCTCTGTGGTTCCAGAAGGAAAGGATTACCAAAGCCAGTTCTGATGTGAGTCTGGCTTATTAGACCATGAATCAAAGGCAAGGATAGTTAGTTACATTGTGACCAAGCCCAGGCTCCTGCTACTCCCTGTAACAAAAACTATTTTGGATATATCATGTCCATTATTAGCAAGATCAGACTAGTATTTAGAGAGTGTAATACTACCTTGCCAGCTTGAAGATAATCAGGTTTGGGTTATACAATGATTAGTTACATCAGAAGATGTAGATCTTCTCCATTAACTTAAAAGTGAGCTGGGTAGAAAGGAGAGACCAGGAGAGGGACTAAATTTTCACTCTGACAATCTGGCCAATAGCTATTTTGCAATTCAGTCTGACCTGACAGGGAAGTGTATGATGTCATGGAGAGCTCCCAGCTCAGCCGGGAGTCTTGCGAGGAATGAGTATGATAAGGTAGGGTGAGCTCCAACAGAAGGCAGGGCTGAAGGGAGTGAGCTAGAGTCAGGACTGATCAGAGGAGCTGAGAATGCATTCCTGAGGGATACAAAGGTGCCTCTGGGCTGTTCCCTTCACCAATTCAGTCTTATTTCAGGGCAGATTGCACCTGGTGGCAAATGTATCTGCCTGCCAAGAATCCATGAGGGGAGGGGAGGGATGGATAACACAGGCTTGTGTTCCTGAGTTTGGGAAGGACAATCAGGTCAGAGCTCTGGTCCAGATTCAGGCTCTTTTCCTCCAGACATCCCCGTCTTCAAGGTCACTTTGCCAAACTATGTCCCACAGACCCTAGGAGAGACTGATTTCTTTGCTTCTATTTGTCAGTCCCCTTGGCAAGACTTTAGGAACATGTCCCATTTGGGCCTCACCCTCAACACTGGCCTGAGATGTGGCGAAGGCGGTAGTTACACAGAGGACAATTTCCCAGAGCCCTTATGCCTAAAGGCCTTAGGCTTTGTTATAATTTGCCATCTCAACATTAAAAAAAAAAATCAATTTCTGGCTTCCTGGCAACTTCAAAGGCCCTTCCTAGATGGAGTCTATACCCTAACAGAGCCACCTTTGTTCACCAGTTGTTGGGCTTGTGGGCTTCCTAGAACCCTGTCCACCACCTCAGTTCAACATAGCTCTAAAGGCAGTAAATCACCTATCAGCCACATGCTCTCTAAGGAGTCCTTATTCCCCCACCTGTGATGCTTAGTCCACGGGAACCTGGGTCCTGGCAAAAAGGTCTGATAGAAAACTGAATTGGGAGTTTCACTCTTACTGTGGAAACTCAGACAATCACCTAACCTCTTTGAGGTAGAACTTCAAGAGGGGTTGTCTCTGAAAGGTGGAAGTTGAATTCACCTTCCAAACATGACATGGGAATAAAAGTTCTGAGTTCCTGAAAGTAACATATAACTGATGGAAACATTATCATCCCAATGGCTATACAGCAACCTGGATAGTTCCTGGACTGGCTTCCGAGCCCAGGAAGTACCTACTCCTATTTCAAATTGTCCCAAAGATCTTATGTGCATAAATGACTCTTCATCATGAAGGAACATCTTCTGGATTTAAGTGGAAGGCATAAATGACCTCAGTTTCAAAAATCTCATTAGATATCTTGAAACACTCTTCCTCAGGTGAGGGAAGAATAAATTAGTGAGGGAGAGGACCTAAACTCTCTGGAGGAGACATAGGCTTTGAGGTTAGGAAGACCTGAATTTTACACCCAGATCAACCACAGGTAGCTCTATAAACATATACACACTACTTAATCTCTGAACCTCAGTTTTCTTATTTGTAAAAGGATAACACTATCTTCCTCATAGAGCTGATGTGAGGATGATATAAGGTAAGATTGTCCAATGCCTGGCACATTAATAACAAGCAATAAAAGGTTACTAATTTTATGATGAAAGCCTCCTCTGGTGACAACAGGCCATTTGGTAGTTCTGCTTATCCCCAGGTAGTTCTAACCATAAACAAGGAGCTGGAACCTTACACATCTTCATTAGCTTATGGCACATACTGGTGAAGAGTATTCTCTATACAATAGAAAAGCAGGCTTCCCATAATGACCCCATGTCCTGAGTATAACTGACAATGCATCAACCAGAAGTCAGAAAATGCCCAGTACCCACCGCCAACCTTAGTAATCTTAGTCGTTCAGGCAGATACAGGTTATACTAAAGAGCAGTTGAGCAGAGGCCTGGCCTCGCATGATACAAGTTGGGAGGCTCTTGACCACATCAGGGAGCAACAAGTTCCCAGAGCAAAAATTTAGTTCAAAATTGTTGATGAGGTTTCAGGCACACACACACATACAAACACCCTCTTCCTCTAGCACACATAATAGATATTCCTGAAAGACTATTCAGTATCCTGTGCCCCACCTTTTTATTTTTTAGCAAGACCTTTGAAATGGGAAATAAGTCTTACCTGAAGATAGCAGCAAAGGAGGATCGCCAAGCTAGAAAAGTTCCTGGCAATGGCTATCTAGTCCTGATGTTAGAGGGCTTTACCTTGTGCCTGAAAAACTGCCTGGTCTCTGGTGGGACAGTTTGAAATAGGAGTAGGTACTTCCTGGGCTCTGAAGACAGTTCAGAGATTCAGTCCAAATCTGTGCTGGACTGAATTCCTGGGAGAATGAGAATGAGGGGACAACTAAGTAATAGAATGTGACCTGACAGCAAATTTGTGTTCATTACCTTCTTCTCAATTTGAAATGACATCTAAAGTATATAACCTATTTGGGGAAAGTACAGAAGTCTGATACTAGCCCACTCCAGCCAGGGCAACATGTATGGCCTTCCTTAGAGACCAGGCTGCCAAATGAGGATGACACCACAAGATACCAGTAGAGAAACCTACTTATAGAATAGTAAATAGAATAGTAAAGTCTTATAGAATAGGAAATAAACACGGAACCTATCAAGACTGCAGTGGGGTGTAACACAAAGAGGCTACGGAATCAGGAAAGTCTGGGTTCAAATCTTGACACCTTAATTTACTAGTTAGTTATATAACCTTGACCTGTCTGAGCTTTAGTTTCTTTGTCTGTAAAATAGTTACCATTATAATATTTTCTTACAATACTATGAAGATAAGTGATAATATATAAATAAACGCTAAAATATTTAAGTGATAGGATCTAGCAAGGGTGCTAAATGAATGAAGGCTACTGGGATGGAAACAAAGAAGAAAACTGGAAAAAGAAAGTATCTGATACATTCATATTAAGATAATCAGGTGGTTAAATGGTGGCCAGGAGGGTCTGGAAATTGCATGAATACCTGAGGATTGTGACATGAAAGGCAACCATAACTCTTTCTACCAAAGTGTTACCATTGAGAGAAAATCATAAAAATAATAGTTCTGGAAGGAACCTTTGAAATCACCCAACTACCGAGTACATGGCCCTCATGTCACAGATGAAGAAAACAGACATCTTGAAAGACTGTGCAATGCCCCAAGACACAAAGCTGGGATTACACAGCAAAGTTTCCTGACTCCCTATCCACTGCTCCTCCTGCACTAGCAGGCTAGTCTAGCCTGGGGTACGTTGTTGAGTTTACAGGCTAAGTGATCTTTCAGAGAATAAAGATTCAAGGATCTCAAACTCACTGCTAAGAAGTGGGAAGCATGACATGTGCAGCGCTGGGAATGTGACCTGGTGAAGGCCTGGTTTGATGTCTGAGCTTTAATGACTGCCATGTCCTCAGGGCTCCACATCTTGTCAGTTTGCACCCACAGCAGCTGAAGACCCAGCTCAGCGGCTGAAGTCCCTGTTGATAATGTAAACCACCAACAAAACTTTACAGACTACCCCAAATTCATTATTAGCAAAGTCTGGCTTTGGTTGCTATTCTAATTACTCAATGCTCATTTAGAAGTTTAAAATTCAAAGGTCTTCAATGTTTTTTTATTATTATCATTTTATTCATTGTTTGCCACACTGCACGGCTTGTGGGATCTTAGTTCTCCAACCAGGGACTGCACCCAGGCTCTTGGCAGTGAGAGTACAAACTCCTAACCCCTAGACTGCCAGGGAATTCCTGATCTCTAGAGTTTAATTGGGCTTTTTTGGCTGCAGCCACCAGACGGTTTCCAGGCTTGGGGTGGGGTGTTAAAAGGATACGGTGAATCCCTCTACAATGAATGATCCTACTTTAAGACCAATTTTCCATTCTTCCAAAAAGACTGTAACCACTCTGTTTTCATTTTCATGCAGTCCTGCTTTAACTCTGCTGAACCCCTAATCATAGAAAAATTAATCTCTGGATAGTTTGAAAGAGATAAAGTAAGTAAAAGAAGGAAAGAAAATTAAGGCTTTTTAGAGGATTTTCATAATAATCTCCACCCATCTCTCCACTGGACTCTGCCCATTTGCTCTACTTCAGATGTTTATTCACTGGTTGGAGAACATGACTTTTCAGTCCCATTTCTTCTGTAAAGCAGGAAAGGACTATTACTACTGATTTCCTCACTGAAACTGCATCATAGCTGGATTCTTAGCACCCTGAAGGAAAGGACCCAGTGCAACATTACAGATTTTCCACAATCCCTAATACAGTCTTGAGGAACAAACACTCAACATGCTTGTGTACTAATTTAGTAACACTCAGGTCTCTCATCAAGGTCACATCATAGGGGAATTCTCTGGTGGTCTAGTGGTTAGGATTCAGCTTTCATTGCTGTGGCCTGGATTCAATCCCTGGTCAGGGAACTTAGATCCCATTAGCCACAAGGGAAAAGCCATAAAAGAACAAAGAGAAAGTCACGTGAGAAGATTAGAATTAGACAGTGCACCCTGCCAGCACACTGTTCACAGTGCTCTGACATACTTCTAAGGCCCAAGTGCTACCTTTAAGGAGCTAGCAAGCAATAAGGAATCAAGATAAACCACCACTGAAGGGCACACTTACATATACAGGCACAGAAACAGTTGAGCCAACAGAACTATAAGTGGTTTGGAGTCAGCTGACTAACCGATCAATGAATGGGCAGCCTGATTGAAATAGCATACCTTTTAAGACAGGGAAAATTAAGAAATCCAATGTCTCTTCTCTTTTGCCTACCATGTAATCCTACTCAGCTAATTCAGACTGCAAAATTCTCACCACTGTGGCAGGGCCCCTGGGACAGCAGCTCAGGAGGGCCATTAGTTGACAGGTCTGTGACTCTGGCCCTGACAGCTTAGGCTCCATTCAGGGTCTATTATTTGAAGGGCAGGCTCTGCCCAGATGCTGAAAAAAGTAAATCCTGCACAAAAGATGAGCAAAAGGTTGAAACGGTGGGAAAGGATTTCACTTTACTCTCCACATAATCCACAGGTTCAATTTTTTTGGAAATCAGGTTTGATCCATTCTGAGATGCCCCTTTGAGGTGCATTCAATTTAGCAACAAATTTCAGCTGCACAATCCAGCTAAACTGTGCAGTGTACTCATTAGATAACCGTCCAAAATAATCTAAGCAGACACACAAAGTGATCTTTGAATAGCCAAGTTCAAAGTCTTGCTGAACTATATTTAGCACTTATTTGCAAAAGTAACTAACAGGTTTGCATCTCAGAAGACAAGGAGAAGAAACAATTAGATCCATGAACTCCAACGCTAACTAGTACCCAGAGAAAACTGTTAGCTTCCTTCGGATGCCATCTACTTAACCTCTTATACAGGACAATGCTTGGTTCATGTTGAGATGTACATAGCCTAAAAGATTCATGGTAGTTAACTATCAGATGAAATATCAGCCATCCAAGAGCTCTCAGTTTCAATTCTTGCTGTTCTGAGAGACTTGAGGATAGAACCTTTGTAAATGATCAATGTAAAGGCTGGACCTGGGCCCAAGAATAGAAGGAAAATATGGGGAAAGGGAAGAGAGATCTTTAGTGTATTATCTTTAAAAATATATGAAAATGCTTACTATAACATCTTGTTTCCAAAATCCATTCAAGACTCTTCTCTCATAACAGAAAAAAAGAGGAAGGAAGAAAGAAAATGAAGTAAAACGGACAATGCATATGAATAGTTAATTTAAGTAGTGGTTCTCTGAAAAATAAATGAAATTTTAAAAATTTAGCTGGGTAGGTTAACTCAGGGTATACTCTAATATTTTGAAATAGCTCAATACTTCCACTTTCATTTATAATGGAATAACTGAAAGCTAGAGAAGAAATAATTCTTTTTATACATTGTATAAAATGCAGTGCAGGACAGGAATCCTGAGAGAAAGAAAATATAAGGTCAGCACGAAAATCTTGCTGGGCTAAGGAGATACACTAAAGTTTGGAAAGGCAGAGGTGGCTGGCATTTGTGAGGCATGTTACCAGAAAGGAAGGAGTTCAGCAAAGAAAAAGGTTTTAGAAATTTATGTACGGTTCCCACTGACTCTGTTGCTGAACACTAAGAATCACACTTCTAGTGTAAAATTCAACCAGTTTCCACAGAAAAATGACTGAGGATCTGTAAGCTGAACAATTCCCAGAGCTCACTCACACAGGACTGGGAGGTATATGAATTTTGACCAACCAGAATGAAATGTACCTGTTGAATGTGTAGGGCATTCAAAGGAGGCACCAGAACACTAACACCTTCACAGGAGAACTAAACTTGGGGGCTTCCCTGGTGGCTCAGATGATAAAGAGTCTGCCTGCAATGTAGGACACGCAGGGTTCGATCCCTGGAAGATCCCCTGGATAAGAGAATGGCAACACACTCCAATACTCTTACCTGGGAAATCCCATGGACAGAGGAGTCCATGGGGTTGCACAGAGTCAGACACAGCTGAGAGAGTCACACACACACACACACACACACACACAGAATTAAAAGTCACTCTAAACCTATCTTAATAAAGATAAGGAGTTTCATACATGGTGGTCAAAAGGTACAAATTTCCAATTATAAGATAAATGAGTACTGGGGGTGTAACATACTACACGATGACTATAGTTAACACTGCTCCTTAGTATATTTGGGCTTCCCAGGTAGCACTAGTGGTAAAGAGCCTGCCTGCCAATGAAGGAGACTTTAGAGATGCAGGTTTGATCCTGGGTCGGGAAGATCCGCTGGAGGAGGGCACAGCAACCCACTCCAGTATTCTTGCCAGGAGAATCCCATTGACAGGGGAGCCTTGTGTGATCCATAGGGTCACAAAGAGTTAGACACAACTGAAATGACTTACTACAGCACACATGGTATATTTAGAAGTTACTGAGACAGTACATCCTGAGTTCTCATCCCAAGGACCACCCCACCCTCCTGTTGCCTTTGCATCTATAGGAGGTGACTGATGTTAACTACACTTACTGTGGTAAACTTAAATAGTGGTATATGTCAGTTATAGCTCAATAACACTGGAAAAGAAAGATCACTACATGAAAAAAAAAGAAGTTTCAAAGGATATTGTTCTGTTGCTAAGTTGTATTCAATGCTGTGACTCCATGGACTGCAGCACACCAGGCTCCTCCTGTCCTCCACTATCTCCCAGAGCTTGCTCTACTTCATGTCCATTGAGATGGTGATGCTATCTAACCATCTCATCCTCTGTTGCTCCCTTCTCCTTTTGCCTTCAATCTTTCCCAGCATCAGGGTCTTTTCCAATGAGCTGGCTCTTCACATCAGGTGGCCAAAGTACTGAGCTTCAGCTTCAGCAACAGTTCTTCCCACGAATATTCAGGGTTGATTTCCTTTAGGACTGACTGGTTTGATCTCCCTGCAGTTCAAGGGACTCTCAAGAGTCTCCTCCAGGACCAAAATTCAAAATTATAAATTCTTCGGTGTTCAGCCTTCTTTATGGTTTATGGTCCAACTCTCACATCTGTACATGACTCCTGGAAAAACCATAGTTTTAACTATATGAACCTTTGTCAGCAAAGTGATATCTCTGCTTTTTAATATGCTGTCCAAGGTTTGTCATAGGTTTCCTTCCAAGGAGCAAGTCTTTTAATTTCATGGCTACAGTCACCATCTGCTGAGATTTTGGAGCACAAGAAAATAAAGTCTATCACTGCTTCCACTTTTTCCCCTTTTATTTTCCATGAAGTGATGGGATCAGATAATCTTAGGTTGTTTAATGTTGAGTTTTAAGCCAGCTTTTTCACTCTCCTCTTTCCTCATCATGAGGTTCTTTAGTTCCTCTTCACTTTCTGCCATTAGAGTGGTGTCATCTGCATATCTGAGGTTGCTGATATTTCTCCCAGCAATCTTGCTTCCAGCTTGTGATTCATCCAGACTAGCATTTTGTATGATGTACTCTGCACAGATGTTAAATAAATAGGGTGACAATATACAGCCTTGTCGGACTCCTTTCTCAATTTTGAACCAGTCAGTTGTTCCATGTGAGGTTCTAACTGTTGCTTCTTGACGTGTGAACAGATTTCTCAGGAGGCAGGTAAGGTGGTCTGGTATTCCCATCTCTTTATGAATTTTTCACAGTTTGTTGTGATCCACACAGTCAAAGTACAGTCAGTGAAGCAGAAATAGATGTTTTTCTGGAACTCCATTGTGTTCTCCATGATTCAACAAATGTTGGCAATTTGATGCTGGTTCCTCTGCTGCTTCAAAACCCAGCTTGTAACATCTGGAATTTCTCAGTTCACATACTGTTGAAGTCTATCTTGAAGGATTTTGAGCATAACCTTGCTAGCATGTGAAATGAGCACAACTGTACAGTAGTGTACACATCCTTTGGCATTGCCTTTCTTTGGGACTGGAATGAAAACTGACCTTTTCCAGTTCTATAGCCATGGCTGAGTTTTTCAAATTTGCTGACATACTGAGTGCAGCACTTTAACAGCACCATCTTTTAGAATTTTAAATAGTTCAGCTGGAAGTCTGTCACCTCTGCTGGCTTTGTTCGTAGTAATGCTTCCTAAGGCCCACTTGATTTGTCTGGCTCTTGGTGAGTGATTATCTGGGTCATTAAAACCTTTTTGTATAGTTCTTATACAAAGAACTTCTTAATCTCTTCTGTTTCTGTTAGGTCCTTACCATTTTCTTTATCATGCCCATCCTTGCATGAAATGTTCCCTTGATATCTCCAATTTTCATTAAAAAAAAAATTTATTTGGCTGTACATGTGGGATCTAATTCCCTGACCACAGATCATACCAGGGTCCCCTGCATTGGGAGCTCAGAGTCCTAGCCCTGGACCACCAGGGAAGTCCCTCTCCAATTTTCTTGAAGAGATCTCTAGTCTTACCCATTCTATTGTTTTCCTCTATTTCTTTGCATTGTCCATTTAATAAGGCCTTCTTATCTCTCCTTGCTATTCTTGGAACTCTGGATTCAGTTGGGTATATCTTTCCCATTCTCCCCTGCCTTTTGCTTCTCTTATTTCCTCAGCTATTTGTAAAGCCTCCTCAAACAACCACTTTGCCTTCCTGCATTTCCTTTTCTTTGGGATGGTTATGGTCACTGCCTCCCTGTACAATGTTATAAAAAGGAAACTGCTGCTCCACAACTAATTTCCTTACGTTCCCCAATGAAGTCTGACACTATTTAATAAAGAGAAACAACAAAATCCAGCATTCAACTATATAATATTCACAATGCCCAATATCCAGTAAAAAATTATCAGACATGTCAAGAAGCAAGAAAATGTAACTCATAACCCAGAGGAACATCAGTGAACAGAAAGAGACCCAGAAATGAAAGAGATGATGAAATTAGCAAGGACATTTAAAGAGCTATTATAAATATATTCAAGTGCTTAAAGACAACCATGAACATCATAAGGAACGAAACGGAAGGTATAAGCACATCACAATAAAACTGCTGAAAACCAATGTTTAAGAAAGAATATTAAAAGCAGCTTGACAGGGGAAAAACATGTACAAAGGAGCAAAGATAAAAATTCACACTTGTCAGAAACTATACAAGCCAGAAAACAATGGAATGATATCTGTGTCAAAAGAAAAAAAAAAGTTAGCCTAGAATTCTATATCCAGCAAAAACATCTTTCTGAAATGAGAGTGAAATAAAGACCTTTTCAAACAAACAATCTGAGAGAATGTGTTGTTAACAGTCCTACAATTAGAAGAGATGTTAACAAAAGCTCTCTGGTAGAAGGAAAGTTACATTATCTGGATCTTTCAATAGGAATAAAACATAGTGGAAATGGTAAATACATGGATAAAGTGTAAAATATTTTCACATAAATTTGAAAACTAGGAAAAAAGATAATTGACTCATCAAATCAAAAAATAGTAATAATGGAATGTGAAATTTATAAGAAGCCTAGAAGAAAAATGTTTGACAATAGTAGTACAAAGACCAGGAGTGGGGCAAATGGAAACACACTATTGTAAGGTTATTACACATTACATGAAGTCACATAACAAATTTTGAAGGTATACTGTAGTAAGTTAAAAATGCATGTTTGAAAACCTAGAGCAATGACTAAAATAATAAAACTAAGGGGTAGAGATAAGTCAATATTGGACATAAAATGGAATCATAAAAAATACTCAGTTAATCCAAACAAAAGCAGAAAAAGGAAAAAATAAATAGAAGAAAAAGAGGGGGAAAAAAAGGCAAGACAACAGATATTAATGCAACCATATAAATAAATAAATTAAATGTAACATTTCAATTAAAAGACAGAGGTTGTCAGACTGGGTAGAAAATCAATGTGCAGCTACAGGTTTTGTCTAAAAGAAATCCACCTAAAATATAAAGACACAGATAGGCTGAAATTATAAAGATGGGAAAAATATGTTGTATCAACACTAATTAAAGCAAAATTGAATTGCTATATTAATAACCTGATAAGGAGACTTCAAACAAGGGATATTATCTGGAACAAAGAGTGAAATTTCCTAAAAGCAAAAATAAATAAATAGAACCTAATTAAACTTAAAAGCTTTTGCACAGCAATGGAAACCATAAACAAACGAAAAGACAACCTATAGAACAAGAGAAAACATATTTGCAAACCATGAGGCTATCAAGCAATTAATTTCCAAAATATACAAACAGCTCATACAGCTCAACATCAAAAAACAAACAACCCAATCAAAATATGGGCAAAAGCCCTAAATAGATATTTCTCCAAGGAAGATATACAGATAGCCAAAGGAGGCACGTGAAAAGATGTTCAACATTGCTAATTATCAGAGAAATGCAAATCAGAACTACAATGAGGGAATTTCCCTGATGATCCAGTGGCTAAGACTCCATGCTTCTAAAGAAGGGAACCCAGGTTCGATCACCATCAGGGAACTAGATCTCGTACACCACAACTAAAGATCCTGCATATAGCAATGAAGATCGAAGATACCACACCGCGCAACTAAGATCTTGCACAGCCAAAAATTAACATCAAAATTACAAAAGAAACTACAATGAGGTTATCACCTCACACTGGTCAGAATGGCCATCTATAAATAGTCTATTAATAATGACTGCTGGAGAAGGTGTGAAGAAAAGGGGACCCTCATGCACAGTTTGGAGAAGGCAATGGCACCCCACTCCAGCATCCTTGCCTGGAAAGTCCCATGGACAGAGGAGCCTGGTACGCTGCAGTCCATGGGGTTGCTAAGCATCGGACACGACTGAGGAACTTCCCTTTCACGTTTCACTTTCATGCATTGGAGAAGGAAATGGCAACCCACTCCAGTGTTCTTGCCTGGAGAATCCCAGGGACGGGGGAGCCTGGTGGGCTGCTGTCTATGGGGTCACACAGAGTTGGACATGACTGAAGCGACTTAGCAGCAGCAGCATACACAGTTGGTGGGGATGTAAACTGGTATAGACATTATGGAAAGCAGTATGGTGATACCTCAGAAAACTGAAAATAGAATTGTCATGTGATCCCACAATCCCACTCCTGGGCATATATCTGAACAAAACTATAATTAGAGAAGGCACATGCGCCTCAGCGTTCACAGCAGCACTATTCACAATAGTCAAGACATGGAAGCAACTTAAATGTCCACTGACAGATGAGTGGATAAAGAAGATATGGTAGACAGATATAATGGAATACTATCCAGTTATTAAAAAGAATGAAATAATGCCATTTGCAGCTACATGGGTCAACCTGGAGATTATCATACCAAGCAAAATAAATGAGAAAGACAAAGACAGCAGAGTGGTGTGGAGCATGCAGGTTTTGGTCTACAGCCTGCGCACCACCTCTGCACCCACTGAGCCCTGCCTACCGGGGCTCTGGGGGCTGTAGGCGGGCACTGAACACCTGCCCCACTCTGCTGTCCATGCACAAATTCACAGACAAACATGAATGGGTTAACAACAGAAAATGGTGTTGGAACAGTGGCAATCAGCAATTTTGCACAGGAAGATTTGGGAGATGTTGTTTGCTGTAGTCTGTCAGAAGTTGGGACAAGATTGAACAAACAAGGAATCTGGTGCACTGTAAATTATGTTTGAAAGTGAAAGTCACTCAGTCGTGTCCGACTCTTTGCGACCCCATAGGCTATACAGTCCATGGAATTCTCCAGGCCAGAATACCGGAGTGGGTAGTCTTTCCCTTCTCCAACCCAGAGATTGAACCCAGGTCTCCCACATTGCAGGCGAATTCTTTACCAGCTGAGCCACAAGGGAAGCCCAAGAATACTGGAGTGGGTAGCCTATCCTTTCTTCAGCAGATCTTCCCAATGCAGGAATCGAACCAGGGTCTCCTGCATTGCAGGCAGATTCTTTACCAACTGAACTATCAGTGAAGCCCTAAATTATGTTTGGTGCACTGTAAAGCATAGCTGCTAGTGAACTCTACTGTGTTTATCAGAAGTAACTGAAATTAATGAAACTCGAGCAGAAAACCCGGGACTTGTCAACAAATCTTGTTACGAAGATGGTTGGCCCATCAAGATGACACTCAGTAACCCTTCAGAACTAGATGAACTAATGAGTGAAGCAGCATGAGAAATCCATAAAATCTCTTGAAGCGTGAAAATGGAACCCCTAAGTAAACTAGTTTGAAACAACTTAGGAAAAAAAAGACAAATACCACATGATACACTCATTATGGAATCTAAAATATGACACAAATGACCTTATCTATGACAGAAACAGAATAAAAAACATAGAGAATAGACTTGTGATTCTATGTGTGGGGGACAGGCTGGATTGGGAGTTTGAGATTAGCAGATGCAGACTATTGATACTATATACAGAATGGATAAACAAGATCCTGTTGTATACAACAGGGAACTATATTCAATATCCTATAATAAACCGCAATGGAAAAGAATAAAAATACCATTTAGATAACATAAAAAATGATTGAAAAAAATAGGTACAAAACAGTATGCTAAAAACTACAAAATATTGATGAGAAAATTTTAAAGATCTAAATAAATGGAGACGTATATCATGGTTGTGGATTTGAAAACAATATTATTAAAGTATCAGTTCTCCCCCAAGTTGATCTACAGAGTTAATGCAATTCCAATCAAAATCTTAGCAGGTTTTTATTTGTAGAAATGACAAGCTGATTTTATACTTTCAACAGAAATGCAAAAGAAATAGAATATTCAAAACAATTTTTAAAAAGAGCAAAATTAGATGACTTACATTACTTGATTTCATGATTTATGACAGACCTATAATAATCAAGACAGTGTAGGGCATAAATTTCGACCTATATAAGACCAATGGAACAGAACTAATACTTCAGAAATAGACCCACATATATATGGTCAATTGATTTTTTACAAATGTGCCAAAGATTTCAATAGGGGGCAGAAATAGTCTTTTCAACAGATGAGAATGGAACAACAGGATACTGCAGGATGGGAACTGGAAGAACGTTTACCATTACCAAACATCTTACAAAAAACTAACTTGAACTTCCTTGGTGGTTAAGTGGTTGAGAATCTGCCTGCCAGTGAAGGGAACATGGGTTCGATCCTTGGTCTAGAAACATTCCACATGCCTCTGGGCAACTAAGCCTAGGCCTGTGCGCCACAACTATCTAAATCCTCACTTCAGAGCCTATACTCTACAACAAGAAAAGCTAGCACAATGAAAAGCCCATGCACCGCAACTAGAGACTAGCCCCTGCTCGCCACAACTAGAGAAAGCCTGTACACAGCAGTGAAGATCCAGGGCAGCCAAAAGTAAATAAATAAATTTTATAAAGGAAACACTGATTCCATTAAAAAAATTAACTTGACACAGAGCATAGAACTAAATGTAAAAGCCAGAACCATAAAACTTCCAGAAGAAAATACAGGTAAAAATTTCCACAACTAGGAGGAAGCAAAGATTTACTAAATAAAACACAAGGGTGAAAATTGTTTCAAAAATTAATAACTTCATCTTCATGGTATTAATTTAAAATTGGTTTCTATTAAAATGTCTGGACTTTGAAAAATACCATTAATAACTTGCAAAGACAAGCCACTGAAAATAGGAGAAAATATTCACAATATATATGAAAAGGACCTGCATCTAGAATATACAGAAACTCATGAATAATCAAATTTAAAAACAGGCAAATGATCAGCTGGTCAACACTCGTCATCATGCAAAATAAATTAACAGTAATTTTTAGAACTGTAACGTATGCAGTATTACTAGAGCACTTTATATGCACTAGAATGGCTAAAATTAAAAAGACAATTCCAAGTGTGACAAAGATATGGAGTAGCTACAACTTAGTCATCGCTGGTTGGAATTAAAAATGGTATAACCACTTTTGAAAACAATTTGACAGTTTCTTTCTTTTGAAAAACATCTTTATTGAGATATAATTTACATACCATAAAATTCAATCATTTTAAGTATATAATTCAATGTTTTTAGTATATCACATAGTTGATAATTATCACCATGATCTAAGTTTAGAACCTTTTCACCATCCCCAAAAGAAACTTCATAACAATTAATAGTCATTCCCCAACTTACTCCCAACCCAGCTGTAGGTAACCATTAACCTATTTTATGTCTCTACAGATTTGCTTATTCTGGTCATTTAAAATAAATGGAATCACACAATATATGGTCTCTCTGACTGGCTTCCTTCATTTAGCATATGTTTTCAGGAATCACTCATGTTGTATCAGATATCAGTACTTCATTTCTTTTTATGGCTGTACAATATTCCATTGTATGGATGCATCACGTTTTGTTTACATACTTAGTTGCTGATGGACATTTTGGTTGTTTCTCGTTTTACTACTTGTGGCTCAGTAGTAAAGAATCCGCCTGCCAAGGCAGGAGACGTGGGTTCAATCCTTGGGTCGGGAAGACTCTCTGGAGAAAGACATGGCAACCCACTCCAGTATTCTTGCCTGGGAAATCTCATGGACAGTATTCTTGCCGGGGAAATCCCACAGACAGAGGGGTCTGCCGAGCTATAATCCATGGGGTTGCAAAAGAGTTGGACACAACTTAGCAACTAAACAACAGATACCAGTTTTGAGTTATCATGAATAACAGTAGTATGAATATTTGTATACAAGTCTTTGGGTAGATATATATTTTCATTCCTCTTGGGTAAATAGCTAGAAATGTCACAATATGGATGAATCTTAGACACAAGAGAGTTTATGTGAAATTCATAAAAGACAAATATAATCTATAGTGATAGAAATTAAATCAGTGGTTACCTAATTTGGTTACCTAATAACTAATCAGTGGTTACCTAATCAGGGCCCAAATTTGCAGATAAGACTAATTGTATGAAAGAATTTTAATGGGTTATGGAAATAAAATGTTCAGTATCCTGTGATGGTGATGATTACATAAATATATCTTATATGTTAATTACATCTCAATAAAGTTAAATAAAAAGTCCAGTAACTCATGTCAAGGCAAAAAAAAAAAAAACCATGGTTATGGCAGTAAACTTAAGTCTTTTTTGGTCTTGCCATTCCATTTTCGGTTGGGGCAAGCATGATTCAGACTGATATATCAGTATCCATAAGCTAGCAGTTCCCAGTATTTTCCAAAGATTCCCCTCATTGTGCTACTTCTCACCACCTCTCCACCACAGCAATTCTCCCTGACAAACTAAATGGACTCTGGGTAGCAATCAACAGTTTATAAGCATTTTCAGCTGGGCAGTAGTCACATGAAATTTTTTAAATTGGGTACACTGTCACTTTTAATTGGGTGTACCAGGGCTTCCCTGGTGAGTCAGTCATAAACAATCTGCCTGCAATGTGGGAGACCTGGGTTCAATCCCTGGGTTGGGAAGATTCCCTGGAGAAGGGAACAGCTACCCACTCCAGTATTCTGGCCTAGAGAATTCCACAGACAGAGGAGCCTGGCAGGCTACAGTCCATGGCGTCACAAAGAGTCGGACACGACTGAGTGACTCTCACTGACACTTTGTTGACAATCATTTGCCAAGCTCAGAGACTAGAGTCCTACCTTTACCAAGGACACATAATGAAGGTTCTACTTACGCCTTTTTTATAAAACTGAGGCAGAGGTAAAAGATATGAGATGATCATTGCCCTCCGTGTGGAAATTCACTCCAAAAAGGGTCATCAGCCAACCATTTATGGATTTATTTATAATGAGGGGGCATTTCACTGGGGTACCTAAAACTAAACTTTCTTAGGTTTATAAAGGGTTGTGGGGTGCTGTTGCAAGCATACCAAATACAACAGGGGAGTGAGGTCTATAGACTAGCACACAGGCAAAGGCCTAAACAAGAAGTGAGTGATCCTGATTCTTGCTCTTAGTCCTTACGGGTATATATGATTTTTGCATTTTTATAGCCCCTAGTGTGGCACAGAGCAGATACCTCTGTACTTATACACAGAAAAGAAATAATCTGGGGAATGTGAAGCTGGGACACCCATTCCTTGTCTTGCTGCACTAACCAAGGACACCAAGAAGCAGAGAATTCTTAGACTAAAGCAGGTTCTGAGAACTTCCTTGGTAGGCAAGAATTGGTTCTTTTTCAGAACACTTTAGCTCAAAGTGGCTTTAAAAAACAAGTACAGGCGCTAGAACAAATAGAACATGTAAAATCATAGGCTTCATTCGAGTGAGCATCCCTCCCTCCACTAGGTGCTTACAGTGACTTTCTATCCAAGATAACCCGAATCTCTCACCAGGGCACAATCATCCAATATAACTGTTTGGAAAAAAAGGATCCAAAAAGTGGATACAAGCCTCTGGATAGACTAAAAAAGATGATGCTCTTTAAAAGATAACTCTTTCTTCTATACAGCTAACTTGCATATAATATTCAGAAGGTTTTTTTCCCCCTTTCTATTTTCATACTCAGGACCAAACAATTTCAGAACCAATTTAAGCTGGCCAGTTCTCCTGTCCATACATGTCTTTCAAGCCTGCACTGAAATTTACTGATCTCACAGGCTGGCTCTGTCTTTCAGGAAGGTGGACCAGACAATGAGCCTCACAGTGGGTGATTCATGAAAGGTCATCACTTGGTTAAAGGAAAGGTGACAGTGGATTTTCTTTAATTTCCCTGGGCAGTTGCCCTATCTCCCTGACTTTATTTGATTGAAGCCCTAGAAACTCTTTGTGAAGCTTTTCTTTGTACTAAGTACAGATCCAACATGCCCAGGTCCTTACCCTGCACAGGCAAGGTATGCAATCACACCAAGAGGCAGCCAAGATAATTGGGGTTGGGGAACAGGATACACATGTTTACCAAATATCACATCAGGCCTTCTCCTTCTCTACGGCTTACTGCAGGCAGGACACTCCACCCAGCTCAAATCAAGAGGCAGATGATCTCTGTCCTCCCCACTTGAGGCCTTTCCTTGGAAACAGATCACATCTCAGGGAAGGAGACAGAAAATACCATCTCTGCTCCTAATTCTCCAGCAATCTGACATGGGGTCTCTGCCTCCCTGCCAAGACTCACTTATCTGTCCTTCCCTAACAGAATTCTTCACCAGAAATCCCATATGTGGGCTAAACACAGTTTCCCTCCTAGCTGGGTGGGTCATTTTTAAGATTGTAACTTCCTTTGAGCAGGATCACTCCTGCTCAAAGTGCTGTTATGGTACGTAGCAAAAACATTTCCAATTACACAGCCTATAACAGAGAAAACAGCTTGCATAATAACACTTTTGGCCTCCAAAGTTACTATAACAGTGGCAAACCATGTTTTTCCAAGCATATCTTAAAAGAGTTTTGAGCTACCTTCTAGGAAAGAAATTGCAATGGAAATAAAACAAAAGTACCAGAGGGTCTATTTGGAAGGAAGGAGGTGGCTAGAAAACTGAAAAGTGCTTGCTATCTTTATATCTAATAACTGGGAGAAACAAGGCCTGCTGTATCCTGAAATTTCTTGAAAAGTTGATAACTACTGGAATTCCTACAAGCTCCAATGCTATTTCTCCCATGCACTGCCAAAGAAGCTTTACCGACAGTGAAGTCTGATTGAGGAAGACCAGAAGTTTATGTGATGGGCATTTCAAAATTCATACTTAATTGGAGGAAATACTGACAGTGGCAGACAGGAATAATAAGTTAAGCTCTTCACCAGTAACCTCTGCATTCATCTAGCTTGGCTGAGGGACATTAATTTTGAATCTTCACTTTGCTACTTGAAAAAAAAAAAAAGGAACTACCACTTTAAAAACAATTAAAATTCAGTGTGCTATGTTTTAGATTTTGACCCACAAATACACATCATCTTTAAAAGAAATAAGTTCATAAAAACTTTTTAAAAATTCATCATCTTCCTTGGGTGTGTGGAAAAGCTTTATTTTTCATAGTGACTTTGCTGACATTCTTGGATGGGATAAAGAGACTTTTCCCTCATTTACAAAGTTATCATACTGTGCCAGGAGCCTCTACTGAGGCATTGCTGCCTAACTGGAAGGCAAATTCTCCAGGTCCCTGTTCAGTACTTTCTTTCCTTAACTGAATGGGCCTTTCCCAAACTGGGATTCTTTCCCCACTGCCTAGAAATGAGACCTGTTACCCCTGTTCTCTTTGCTTCACCCTCCACTTTCCTATCCTGACTTGCCTCTTCCTTCGTAATACCTAACAGACTCTAGTTGTCTTGCATGTTTCAAGAGATGAAAAAGCTCAAAGCTCAGACTTTGGTGTCCGACTGACCTAGGTTCACATTATGGCCTTATCACTAGCAGCTGTGTGATCTTGGACAAACTACTTAGTCTCTTCAGCATCCTCATCTATAAGATGAGGGTAACTATCTACCTCAGACAATTGATTAAATTAAGTAAATAGCCTAAGTAAAAGTGCCTAGCTCAAAAACTCCTAGTTGTTCCTTTTATCCATTTGTGTTCTTTTTAAATCCAAGATACTTTCCTCCCTATTCAGAGGAGCTAAAATCCAAGACCCCTTTCCCCCTGATCTGGTAGTGCAGCTTACCTCTTGGTCCAAGTAAAAGAGTAAATATCCTAGCAGCACATAACCAGCTGACCTTCCTAAATGGACCTTCTCAAGATGCCCTATGTAACAGAAAGTTGATTTCCAAGATTAAGCAGCTTGTAGGAAAATCCCTCTGCCTCTGATTTTGTGTCTTTCCTGAGTTAGTGAGTCCAGTTGCAAATAACTCATAGCAAACTTTTTTTCCTGCCAATTAGGTCACCCGAAATGCCAGAATCTAAACAAAGGCAGAAAAGAGAGGCAGGGTCAGACAGTCAATGCTTGTGTCACATGTTCATACTCACTAAGAGTTCCCACAGCAACCATCACTCAGGCTTAGAGAGACTGCAAAACTTTAGGCTGTTGTACAAAAACAATGCCAAGTACAGGAAACTGAGTTATGGCTATCATGAGAGTCTTAAATCTCAGCTCTAGCATATGTCTCTGCCAAGGCTGCCTTGCCTGACGGCCAATGTCATGTTTTAAGATGAGAAAATATCACAAGGGCTCTCATAGTAGGCTGCTCAGAGGTCTTGATTGCCTTGGGAGGCAATATAGGTGGCTCCCATGGGGAAAGTGACCCACGCTCACTTCCTGCATGGAAAGCCCTGCCTTGTAGCTTTACAGCTCCCTTCTCCTAGTCTTCGTCAACAACCAGTGGTGTGCTGGAGCTGGCTGACACATGCTTGGCCTGTGAGAGTGAACTGTTAAATTTTTAAGCACTGTGAGAGCCACTTGGCTTCACACTGGTGGCTATGGTTGGAGTATTTGTCCTCAGAACTACAAATCAGCCCCCTCCAACCACTTACCCTCTACCACTGTTAAACATTTACCTAACACCCCAAAGGGCCAACAACTCTAAAGTTGAAGTACAAGGCTCGACTTTCCTCATAAGTCTTGAAGCTTTTAGGATATCTCCCAAAGATCTTTATGTGTTTCCTTCTCCTGCTGCTGCTGCTAAGTAACTTCAGTCGTGTCCAACTCTGTGCGACCCCATAGATGGCCTCCTACCAGGCTCCCCCGTCTCTGGGATTCTCCAGGCAAGAACACCAGAGTGGATTGCTATTTCCTTCTCTAATGCATGAAAGTGAAAAGTGAAAGTGAAGTCACTCAGTTGTATCTGACTCTTAGCGACCTCATGGCCTGCAGCCTTCCAGGCTCCTCCATCCGTGGGATTTTCCAGGCAAGAGTACTGGAGTAGGGTGCCATTGATGTTCACAAATAACAGGTGCCACCCAGGCACCCCAACAGTGTTTGCCTCACAAACATGGACTCTCCTCTTGTTAGTGTCTCACTCTTCTCTGGGAAAATAAAGCTAGATTTCGTTAGGATTTCTAAACACCCAGAAGTTATTTACAGTGATTCTTATCTTAGGATTAGGAGAAAATCAAAAAGGGTTAGAAAGATTACTAATAGATGAAAATAAATACTCAGCTTCCAATGTAACTTTCACTCAATCACATATGAAGCATTTTTGTTTAATTCTGCAAGGCAGAGGGGAGGGAAGGGAAGTTGTTCAATAAACAGTTTCAGTTTTGAAAGATGAGAAATTTCTAGAGATAACTGCACAATAATGTACATATTAACACTACTGTAGTGTACAGTTAAGAATGGTTAAGATGGTAAATTTTGTTATATTTGTTTGTATGTTATGTGTTTTGTTATATGTGTTTGCTATATTTGTTATACCAGGAAAAAAAAGAGAGCTAGGTTTGCTTAGTAGGTCTAATAATATGCCTATTAGCATTGAGGGTGGCTCATACCAGGCCTTTGATGAATGCTTGTGAACTGAATCAAAGGAGGTATAATTAGGACAGGGATGAGAGTCGATACACTAGGGACTATGGAAGATGTGCTAACAATTTAAATGACTGAATTATACATCTAAGTCATCCAGTCTCTGGGCGCCCTGGGACCCGAGGACAAGGCAGACACACTCTGGGACTCTTCCCACTCTTTCTGTCCTTTTCAGGTCCTGGCTTTGAGGATATTTTACAATCTATGCCTCTCCATTTATCCAATTCCTATCCTTCCCCTTTCAAGGCCCAACTCAATTCTTCTCTCATCCACATGGCCTTTCCACCACCACAACCCACAGAGATCTTTCTCTAATAGGAACCTACATATCCTATTGTTAGTACTGGTCAGCTATTGATAATAAGCCGCCTTAAGCCATCTTTCACACTTATTTTATCCTTTGAGAACAAAGGCTCTTTATCATACTTCTGTATCCCTTAAATGCCTAGGATGATCTGAAGCATAAAGCATTAAATGCTAAAAACTGAGAACTGAATGAAGATTGAAGAAAGTTAAGAGTGGGCCAATCACTTACTTGCTTTCCAATGGGATATTTCAATGGCACAAAACTGGTCATGAATGTAACTGAAAGCTTAAGGAATCAGGTGATCAGCGAAGGTTTTGTCTTGAATGCTAAATTGCCACTATGTTCTTTAGATACTCAGGGCTCTAGAGAATCTTTCTGTAAAGTTCTGCTATGAAACTCTCTTTGGTATAAGGAAATTAGAGCTAATACAAGTTAATGTCATAGCATTTGCAAACCAAAATAAATAGCAAATAGTCTAAAAGGAGCTTAAGATCCTCAAAGGGCATTTTCAAAGGTCTGATGGCTTTGGGGTCAAGGAAAGTATGAGGTACTATTTAAGACAACTAAGCCAGTGATTTTCTACAAAACTTTGTATGTTGAAAGGGCCAAACACTGGTTGAGAATTTTAAGAAAGATGGATCCTTTTCAAGGGGGGGAAAAAGGACAGATGCCTAATTTTGCACAATTTCAGAGTGTTCAATAATTTTCTAAAGCCTATGCTTGGACTTCGGATTAAAAAACCGATGAGTTTAAAAAAACAAACGATGAGCTAGTGTATAGATCCATTTCTAGCAGGATGTAGCCAGCAATGATAAATTCTTTTCTTAATTTGAAACAGGAATGAAGGAGACGGAGTATATCAGAGTTTAAATAGGACAAGATAGGGAGGAGAACCCCCTGAAGAGCTCTTCTATTCCAGCAAACTTACCTGAAGGGAGCACTGAATCATCAAGACAAGATTTCCTCAAAGCATCCAAACCCAAGACTTAGGGTGGGGCCCACAGTTTCTCTTAAATCCCTCCCATCCACATTTATTTAGTAGAAACAAAAGGGTCATTGGGATTTATCTATGAGAATCCCACAGGTTTTGAGAGTGAGACTCAGTTGTCCTCCTGGGAAAATGAAAATCAGGGTGGATGTCACTGGTAGGGACAGTTCAGTTCAGTCACTCAGTCGTGTCCAACTCTTTGCGACTCCATGAATCGCAGCATGCCAGGCCTCCCTGTCCATCACCAACTCCCAGAGTTCACCCAAACTCATGTCCATCGAGTTGGTGATGCCATCCAGCCATCTCATCCTCTGTCGTCCTCTTCTCCTCCTACCCCCAATCCCTCCCAGCATCACAGTCTCTTCCAATGAGTCAACTCTTTGCATGAGGTGGCCAAAGTACTGGAGTTTCAACTTTAGCATCAGCCCTTCCATAGAACACCCAGGGCTGATCTCCTTCAGAATGGACTGGTTGGATCTCCTTGCAGTCCAAGGGACTCTCAAGAGTCTTCTCCAACACCACAGTTCAAAAGCATCAATTCTTCGGCACTTAGCTTTCTTCACAGTCCAACTTTCACACCCATACATGACCACTGGAAAAAACACAGCCTTGACTAGACTGACCTTTGTTGGCAAAGTAATGTCTCTGCTTTTAAATATGCTATCAAGGTTGGTCATAACTTTCCTTCCAAGGAGTAAGTGTCTTTTAATTTCATGGCTGCAATCACCATGTTAGGGACAGGATCATAACAAATGATTCTACCGGCTAGAGATAGATGCTTACCAACAAGCCATACTGAGAAGAGAAAGGAGCTAAATCCCAGCTAATGGTGGGCAAGGGCCTTGAAGGACAATTTTTATAAGATGTACTAAAGACAAGCCAATGCAGAAGGGAATAACTAAGAATAGTTTCACAGTTCTTGGAAAAGCAAGTTTTACCTTCTCCATAAACTTTATTCATAAAGATATGTGAAATACAAAAAGAGGTCAAAGTGCCCTTACCAAACACCATATACAAAAATTAATTTAAAATGAGTCAAAGACCTAAATGTAAAAGCTAAAACTATAAAAGGCAACCCCACAGAATGGGAGAAAATGTTTGCAAATCACACATCTGATGAAGGATAAATATCTATAGAGTATATAGACATTCCTAAAACTCAACAACAAAAATCCAAACAATTCAAATAAAAAATGGGCAAGGGGCTTGAATACAATTTCTCCAAAGAAGATAAAGAATGGTCAATAAAAATATAAAAAGATGCTCAACATTAATAATGATTAGGGAAATAACAAAGCCACAATAAGATACTACTTCACCCTCATTAAGATGGCTATTATCCAAAACCAGGAAAAATTGGAATAATTTTATATTTTAGGTGCGACCAATCTGGGAAACACCATGATAGCTTCTCAAAAAATTAAACACAGAATTAATTCCCATTTGACCCAGCAGTTTCATTTCTGGGTATATACACAAAAGAACTGAAAACAGGGACTCAAACACCAATTTCACAGCATTCTTCACAGTAGCCACAAGGTGGAAGCAGCCCAAATGTCCATCGATGGACAGAAGGATAAATAAAATGTGCTATACACATCAATGGAATATCATTCACCTTTGAAAGGAATGAAATTCTGATACATGCTACAACATTGAAGACATTATGCTAAAAGAAATAAACCAGATATGAGCAGGCTAAGTCACTTCAGTTGTGTCTGACTCTTTGTGACTCTATGGACTGTAGCCTACAAGGCTCCTCTCTCCATGTGATTCTCCAGGCAAGAAAACTGGAATTGATTGCCATTTCCTTCTCCATATACAAAAAGACAAATATTGTATGATTCTACTTTCTGTGAGGCCCTTAGCATAGTCAGATTGTTGTTTAATAACAGTAAGTTGTGTTGTTAAGCCGTGTCCAACTCTTTTGCGACTCCATGGACTGTAGCCTGCCAGGCTCCCACACAGAGACAAACAGTAGAAGAGTGATTACCAGGGGCTTGGTGGAGGGGAAATGAGGAGTTACTGTTTAATGGGTATAGCATTTCAGCATGCAATGATGAGAAAGTTCTGGGGATGGATAGCAGTGATGGTTACAACAATATGAAAGTACTTAACACCACTGAACTGTATACTTAAAAATTGTTCAATTGGTAAATTTTATGTATATTTTACCACACGCACACAAGAAGAGTTAATATGTACAAGGTTCACAATCAACCCCAAATATGACTCCTGTGTGTACAATATAAAAATGCATGCATTTATTACACTAGAAAATGCATGACTATTCAGTCACACTGAGGGTATTAACTGATTAAAAAACTTTGCTCTCCATGATGCCAATGAGAAGTAACAAAAAAATGTCATCTATCATCTGGACACCTGAAAATAAACCTAGTGTGAGAGACTGGGCTCTGTTTGATAAGCAATAATGGATTTACAAGCATCATCTTGAAATGCCTCAAACAGACTGCTAGAATGTGTCTGGGGGTTGTCAGAACTCAGTCATAAATCTCTAGCCAGAAGAAAATGGCAGCCTGAGCAGGCAGATCTAGCAAAGAGTCCTCTCTTATCTGCTGTCTTACTAATCTTAATAAACCCCAGTTAATGCCTATCCATGGTCTTTAGGTTTACTTTAATAGTACTTCAGAATCTACTTGGGGATTAAGTTCCCAATTTCCTCTTTCTACTTAGTTTGCTGCTAACAACTGCAGGTCCTATTTTTTTTTGCGGGGGGTGGGGGTGGGGGGCGGGGTGCACGTGGCCTGTGGGATCATAGTTCCCTGACAAGGAATCAAACCCGTGCCCCCTGCATTGGAAGCGTGGAGTCCACATGACTGAAAGGGAAGTCCTTGCAGGGCCTATTGCATCCCAAACCCAGTTCTTCTGGAAGCTGTGAATACACTTAACATTCATGATATCAGCATTAAGTGATATCATTAAGGGAGAGAAGTGCTCCAACACATGCTGGAGATTAACAAGGAGTCAAAATACTTTTAACCTGATAGTACTGAGAATAAAACCAAGTGTACTCTAATGCTGTCATTTATTGCCCTTCAGAGTCAGTTAGGGAAGAGAAGCAACAACTATTTTGAGGGCAGTTTCGAAAAGGGTCCCAGAATAGAATCACCCTTCCTCCACTACCCAAGTGAAAAGGATTGTTAAAAGAGGTGAGTATACACAAACTCCATGACAGTAAGGACTACACTTAGATTATTCACTACTGATCCCTGCTACCCAGCACCACTCTTTCTACACAGCAGATATGCAATATTATTTATTAAGAAAAGAAATCTTTGAGAGCTACTTCCCCTTCCTCATTTTCAAATAGGGCTGTGTTTTCTTCCACTCTATAGAAGTCACCTCATCTCTGGCTTTCTGAGAGGCACTTTCATCACTTCATTTAACTCTGAAAGAAGTTGGAGTGGGGGTGAGGACACGTGCTTGCTAATCATCCTTTTCCAGATTGCCTCATGCGCCAGAATGGATTTTTATTATTGGTCTGTGGCTGCTACTGCTGTAGAAAGATTTCAGCCTGACCTTCCCAAGCTGCTGGGGGATGAATACTGCACGTGGCTGACTGGGAAAAAATGTGTCTTCCTCTTTTTTTTTAAAAAAAAAAAAAAAGCTTTTAGACTAAACAGAGCTCACTGTGATAGGAAAGTCACCCCTTCTTTCACTATACAAAGCTCAAGATGTTGAATTCTTTTGCATAAAAACAATATAACAAAACTGATCTGAACTGGTTCAACAGGAAAAAGGTAGGATGTTGAAGCACCTCACAGACAGCAGTGGCATCAAAGTCCTGAACAGGACTTAGGGCTGCTCCATAGGCAGAAGAGGAAAAAAGAAAAATGAAAGCCATTTATCAAAGTGGTTTAAATAAGAGGATGAATTCTCACAGCTGGCCTCACAAAGGAGAATAAATATGTCAAAGGGAAAATTGATAGACTAATTGAGTCCTATCCATCTGGCTGAGGAAAGAGCCACTGGTGGGAATACTGAGAAGCTGTCTGTTAGGCAAAGGCTTGCTTTGGTGCCTCATTTGGCCAACAGAATAGCTTTTAGGAACACTGAACACACAATCATGCCACAGCTGGCTAGCTGGCCCTGCCAGCAAGAGGCTCATAGAAGGGTTACACTGATGCAAAGGCCAAAAGAGGGAAAGCAGAGCATAGGTGATTTTGTTGTTTTTATTTGGCTTGGAGCCTATATCTGGACTCTCACCTCATGAACACCCAGGCCCTTCAACTTGGGAGTAGGGTGAGAAGGAAGGGAGACCGTATGAATATATGTCTCATTTTGTGCTTTTGAAAACAAGACTCAAAGTCTTGTTCTGAAACATCAAGTTTGATACCATGCTACACTAAAGCCCCATCTTATTTTTATATAATGCAGAGCTGAGGGCTCTTCTCTTTGGGAAAAGAGGAAATCAGGCCAGACTCAAGGAAAACGAACACACAATACTATCTGCATGTGCCACAGTTCATACCACAGAAAAATCTGCTCAGAAAGAATTGCTCAAGGCACACAGAACTCAATTCTAACACAAATCTGCCCCAAGGAGGGTTCATATTTTAAGGAGACAAACAACATCAAATTAAGCTGAACTCAGGGTTTTTCTAACTGGCAGTTTCAACCATTTCTAAGTTTTCAATTCTTATTTTCAAAAGTCAAAATGACTCTCTGCCTAAAATTTAAAAAAAAGAAATGCCTTATCACCCACACTAAAATAACAATTCACCAAAATTTCACCTACATTATCTTTTACATAATTAAATGAACCTTTCATATGGCACAAAAGCAGAAGTCATAATTCTAATTAAAGTACTATCAACAAATCCCTTACTAATTCCTCTTAAGCAGTCTGGCTCTTGCCACTCCCACTAGAAGCTCAGTCACAGAATCCCTCTGCCATCTGAGAGGACTTGATGCTGGCCACCAACAAGGGCCACTCTGAGGGAAGTAGTGGCTTACCTGCTCCTCTGACAGTTGGGATATGTGATTCACAGCAGCATAGGATTCAATTTTGGGGTTAAAGTGGTTGATGATGGCTCTGAAACAGAGAATTAACATTAATACAGTACCAGATGGAATAAGAAGATAAATGAGTTAAAAAAAAGTATCAGCTACCCTCTGATTTAGAATATGAGACCATGGGTGTGACTCTTGGAAGGTAACTGTTCTCTTATGAACATGAAGTCACATGGGGTCAAGTGATTACTCTAAAATGGGAAAGGTTTAATAATTTATTAGGCAGAGAACAGAACCAAGTATGCCTGCTCTGTAAATGAACTAGAGGAAAATCTCACAACCAAACAAAAGTCAAAACCTAGCATCCTTCAGATGAGAAACAGGGCTTAGCAGGCTGTCCACCAGGCGGCCCTTGTGTTTCAGTTAGAAAAAAAAAAAATACTTTGCTCTGCTCTTACTCAGGAGAACAGGGCATTCAGTGAAGCTGGACCAACATGTGGGTTGAATATAGTCTCTGAAGAACCTAAGATTTCCCAAAGCCTATAACCATTACATTTGTTAGTTAATACTTTGAACCAAAATTTTATTTCCAGCCATTCAAACCAAAATCTGAATGTTGTTTTCAAACATTCTCTCTTTAGGGTCACCAAGACATATCAAATCTATTTCTTAAAAACCTCTGAAATCTGAAATGAATTTCCCTGAAACCAATGCTTTAGTATAGATCTCTCTGATTTCTTCTCTAGTAGAGTAGAAAACCAATAGTCATGTATGGATTTGAGAGCTGGACCATAAAGAAGGCTGAGCACCAAAGAATTTATGCTTTCAAACTATGGTGCTGGAGAAGACTCTTCAGAGTCCCTTGGACAGCAAGGAGATCAAATCAGACAATCCTAAAGCAAATCAACCCTGAATATTCCTTAGAAGGACTGATGTTGAAGCTAAAGCTCCATTACTTTGCCTATCTGACGTGAAGAGCTGACTTATTGGAAAAGACCCCGAAGCTAGGAAAAACTGAGGGCAAGAGGAGAACGGGGTGACAAAGGATGAGATGGTTGGATGGTATCACTGGCTCAACGGACATGAGTTTGAGCAAACTCCAGGAGATAGTGATGGACAGAGAAGCAGGGACAGAGAAGCCTGGTGTGTTACAGTTCACAGGGTTGCAAAGAGATGGACATGACTTAGCGACTGAACAAAAAGAGTATAAAAAGCACAGGTTTTAGACTAGAGGTTAATGGGGAGAAGAGAAAAATCTAACAGAATAATTTCAAATAATATGTGCAGATACTCTCCTCTTTATGAGGTGGAGTTTAGTTCCCATTATCACTGAGAGTAAGCTAGACTTATCTCTATATAATAGCAAAAGGGAAAAATAGTAACTTGACAGTAAAGAATCCTGACAAACCTACTTCAACCAAGTAATGAAGATGAGTATCACCAGTGATGTCATGTAACCCCTGGTATGGTCTGGTAAGAAGGGCACTTCATCTCTATCGTGTACTTTTAGGAATTCATGATCTCAATCTAAGAACAAGAAAAACATCAGACAAACCCACACTGGGGTACATTCTAGAGAATACCTTGCCAGTTACTCCTCAAGATTGTCAAGGTCATGAAAAACAAAACTTGAGGAAGAGTCATAGACCAGAGCCCATTGGTGAGATATGACTAAATGCAACTTGATGCTCTGAATTGGATCTGGGAACAGAAAGAGGACATTAAAGGATAAACTGTTGAAACCCAAACAAAATATGGAGTTTAGTTAATAGTAACATATCAATGCCTGTTTCTTAGTGTTGATACACATACCATGGTAATGTAAGAGGGGAGAAACTAGGTTGAGGGGCATATAGAAACTCTATGCATTATCTTTGCACTTTTTCCTGTAATTTTAAAATTATTCCCAAATTGATGCTTTTGAATTGTGGTGTTGGAGAAGACTCTTGAGAGTCCCTTGGACTGCAAGGAGATCCAACCAGTCCATTCTAAAGGAGATCAGCCCTGGGTATTCATTGGAAGGAATGATGCTCAAGCTGAAACTCCAATACTTTGGCCACCTCATGCAAAGAGTTGACTCATTGGAAAAGACTGTGATGCTGGGAGGGATTGGGGGCAGGAGGAGAAGAGGACGACAGAGGATGAGACAGCTGGATGGCATCACCGACTCGATGAACATAAGTCTGGGTAAACTCTGGGAGCTGGTGATGGACAGGGAGGGCTGGCGTGCTGCGATTCATGGGGTCGCAAAGAGTCGGACACGACTGAGCGACTGAACTGAACTGAAAGTTATTAAAATGTGTGTATGACAGCATAATAGAAATCAATATATTCTTTTAATATAACTTACTGATAGTAAAGAATTTAATCTAACCCAAATATCAGAAGTATAAGCCAGAAATTTAAAAAGAAAATCATGGTGTGGAATACCAGTTTGACCAATGTTTTTCTGAATGATTTTTGGAAGCTGTATATTTTGCCAGAGGGATAAAATGGGAATAATAATATCTGTTTTAGCACAGTAACTAGGAATAGTACATTGCAGGCATACAATAAATGTTTGTTGAAAGAGGGAACTAAATCTTAAGAGGATTTATGCAATATGTATATAGTAAAGCAATGTTAAATATCTAGCACAATGCCTGGCACACAGCTGGTACTCAATAAATATTCAGTGAATGACTAAATCAAATAGGACAGAAATGAGTCAGGCACAAGAGGCAAGTTTTGGTAACTTCTTTTCCAAGAGACTGTCAAGAAGGGTAGAGATGTTATTATCTGCAAGTTAAGGTTGTGGAGTTTGGTCTAAATCCAAAATATCCACTGTAATCAAGTTGGGGGGGTGTCAAATATTTTTCTCATTCAGAAAGCAAAGTTTGAGGATACTGGCAGCAATGACAACAGTCCAGGAACTATTGAAGAAAAACAGAAAGAAACAGAAAGAAAAACCGGGGACTAAACCCAATGAGAAGACAGGGGGGCCAGGTATAGGGAACTGAGAATCCCACCAATCCTAGCAGCAGCACTAACTTACAGTTAACCCAGGATAGAGTCTGAGTCACAGAATTCAGCTCCCAAGAGTGATGGCATTGAGTAAAGGAAATACAATAGATAAATCAATCCAGTATCAGACCTCAGTTATTTTGGAAAACAGAAATTACGTTCTATAAATACATCTATTTCATGCTTTTGTAGGTTTTTTTTTTTTTAAGGTCTTCTTTAAATTTCTTAGTAAAAGATTTTTTTGAAAAGTGTTTGAAAAAAATCCTGACTCAACTGAACTAGAATTACATTTTTGTTTTGATGTGCCTAGGTTTAGAGAACAGTTCAGTTCAGTTCAGTTCAGTTGCTCTGTCGTGTCTGACTCTTTGCAACTCCATGAATCGCAGCACGCCAGGCCTCCCTGTCCATCATCAACTCCTGGAGTTCACTCAGACTCAAGTCCATCGAGCCATTGATGCCATCCAGCCATCTCATCCTCGGTCGTCCCCTTCTCCTCCTGCCCCAATCCCTCTCAGCATCACAGTCTTTTCCAATGAGTCAACTCTTCGCATGAGGTGGCCAAAGTACTGGAGCTTCAGCTTTAGCATCATTCCTTCCAAAGAAATCCCAGGGTTGATCTCCTTCAGAATGGACTGGCTGGATCTCCTTGCAGTCTAAGGGACTCTCAAGAGTCTTCTCCAGCACCACAGTTCAAAAGCATCAATTCTTCGGCGCTCAGCCTTCTTCAAAGTCCAACTCTCACATCCAGACATGACTACTGGAAAAATCATAGCCTTGACTAGACGGACCTTAGCCGGCAAAGTAATGTCTCTGCTTTTAAATATGCTATCTAGGTTGGTCGTAACTTTTCTTCCAAGGAGTAAGCGTCTTTTAATTTCATGGCTGCAGTCACCATCTGCAGTGATTTTGGAGCCCAAAAAAATAACGTCTGACACTGTTTCCACTGTTTCCCCATCTACTTCCCATGAAGTGATGGGACCAGATGCCATGATCTTCGTTTTCTGAATGTTGAGCATTAAGCCAACTTTTTCACTCTCCTCTTTCACTTTCATCAAGAGGCTTTTTAGCTCCTCTTCACTTTCTGCCATAAGGGCAGTGTCATCTGCATATCTGAGGTTATTGTTATTTCTCCCAGAAATCTTGATTCCAGCTTGTGTTTCTTCCAGTCCAGCGTTTCTCATGATGTACTCTGCATAGAAGTCAAATAAGCAGGGTGACAATATACAGCCTTGACGTACTCCTTTTTCTATTTGGAACCAGTCTGTTGTTCCATGTCCAGTTCCAACTGTTGCTTCCTGACCTGCAAACAGATTTCTCAAGAGGCAGGTTAGGTGGTCTGGTATTCCCATCTCTTTCAGAATTTTCCACAGTTTAACTCCAAAACAGCCTAATGTGTATCTGGGTGGGATGGTAGCAGCCACTGGAGCCCAGGTGGCAATCCAGAGAAGCTGGTGAGGACAATGGAAGAATCCCTGGGAACGGAACAGATAGGGATGTTGTAATTCTATTCCCTTCCTATCAGAGGAATTTTCTTGCCAAGAAAGAAAGCAAGGAAGCAAGAAAGAAATGAGAGAGGAAGGAGAAAGAAAAAGAGGGAAGAAAGAAAGACACGGAAGGAGCTCAGAGCAAGAAACAAAGGAGAGAGGAGATGGGGGAGAGAAAGAAAAAAATATTGGAAGGTACCATCTTCAGAAAGTACACTTATTTTCTTCCCTTCTAACTGTTACATCTGCCAAGTATCAGCTGGGTCTATGGATGCCCTATGCTTGATACTGCAGGGCATGTACGCTGATGATGTTTAGGCAAACTTATCCTAAGAGTATGATAGATTTGTCAGTCTGAGAATTTATATTTTGGAACGAACATAAAATTATCCTTCAACCTAACCTGTGACATTCTCTTCCCAGAGCCTCAGATCTCTGCAAGTGATGAAGGTCTCCTACCAGGCAACTTAAGGGACTGTTTAGAAACCTGAGACGGGTGGAACAGTGTAAATTCAGTTAATAATCTCTAACTCAGGACCCACACAGGACACAGTATACGCCTCTGCTTTACTCTTCCTGTTGTTTATTTGGGACTGTTATCTGTAAAATCTGAGTACTAATCTGATTTTCTGGAGATACCAGGTGCAGGGTGCTAGGTCTAAGAGGGAAGAAAAACAGTCTGACACTGGCTGTTCTCCCTCTGTGCTCTTTAGCAAGGCATTTCAGACAGGGTTTGGAAGCTTCCTATTCAAGTGCTCAGGACTTCATACTGTTGAAATGGAAGTATGTTCTGAGGCAGCAAAGAGATGACAAAACACTAAAATCAGGCTAAGTCAGCCCACACTGAGTGACACATACCTTTGCAGTGACTGAAATACTTAGCTTCTCCTTCCCCAGAAGTCTGGAGGCTACCAGGGCTCACCTGGGTTGTGATTTCACGCTGCCCCACCTGGGGTAGCCCCCAGAATTAAACTCATGCCTGACCAGCTCTCAGTGGGAGAACAATGAGATACGAGATTTATGGATGAAGGAGGAATCTCTCTCTTTTCTTCAGGCTTTCCTTCTCACTGGTACCACCTCTAAAATGATCTACCATCATTTCTTCTGAACATCTGGGAGGAGAAGAGGAGACTACTAAGTCATTCTAATTGTAGCTCTCTCATTTTCATTGATCAAAACCTGTCAAAACAGGTAGCAACTGTCACATGCTGAAGTCTAAAATTTTAGGTTTCCAGACAGGAAATGGCAGTTTTTTTCTAACAGAAGATGAGTGATCAAAGTATGATTTTAATTCCCTCACGACTTATTTCATTCAAAAAGGGCCTTCAGCAGTGAAAGCACAGAGTCCTAACCACTAGACTGCCAAGGAATTCCTTTTGTATACTGAGGTTGGCTTTCATCTAATATCAGCCTTTCAGGTATTCAAACAAAATCTAGCCTTTGCCAATGGAAAACGCTCATGCTGCAAAGTATTTTTGAAAAGGAGACTTGAAAGGAGAGGAGGAATAGGGAAGAGGAAGGTGTAAGTGGATAATGAATGAGAAAACAACCATATGCACTGACTAAGGTTTCTCTTTGACAAAGGTAGCAAAACAATCAAGTTGGAAAAGAAGAATCTTTGCAAGAAATGATGCTGGAACAACTGAATATCTACATGGAAAGGGATGAAGCCGAACCACATACTATACCCATACTATACCCAAAAATTAACTCAAAATGGAACATAGATTTACTATAAGATCTAAAAACCATAAAACTTTTAGAAGAACACATGAGAATACATCTTCATGAACTTGGGTGAGGCAATGATTCCTTAGGGTAACAAAAGCACAAGTGACAAAAAAAAAAAGTAGGTCAAGTTTAAAAACTTCTGTGCTGCAAATGATAACCATCAAGAAAGTGAAAAGACAACCCACAGAATGGGAGAAAATACTTGCAAATCATGTATCTGATGAAAACCCCCCGTGAGATACCACTTCACACCCACTAGGATCATAATAACCAAAAAGACAGTTAACAAGTGTTGGCAAGGACATGAAGAAATTAGAACTCTTATACATTGCTGGTGGGATAGTAAAATAGTACAGATACTTTGGAAAGTGGTTTGGAAGTTCCTCAAATGTTGGTACACAGAGTTATTCTATGACCCAGAAATTCTACTCTTACATGCCCAAAATAATGAAAACATTATGTTTACACAAAAACTTGTACATAATTGTTCACAGTGGCATTATTCATAATATCCAAAAAGTAGAAACAACCCACATGGATAAAATGTGGTATAGCTATAATTCAATATTATTCACCCACAAAAAGGAATGAAGTACTGATAAATGTTAACACATGAATGAATCTTGAAAAAGTTGTTATGTGAAAGAAACCAGACACAAAAGGCCACATAATATACTATTTCATTTACAAGAAAGGTTTAGAACAGGCAAATTTATACAGACAGAAAATAAATTAGTGGTTGCTTGGGGCTAAGGGAAGGGTTAGAGGAGAAATGGGGATGGACTGCTAAAGGATACGGAGTACCTTTCTGGGGGGACAACATTCTAAAAGTAGATTGTGGTGATAATTCTATTACCTTGTGAGTATATTAAACAACAATGAGTTGCACACGTTAAATGTCTGAGTTATAACATATGAATTGTTGTTTAGTCGCCCAGTTGTGTCTGAATCTTTGAGACCCCGTGGACTGCAGCACGCCAGTCTTGGCTTAAGGCATCCTCGACTCCAGCAGTTCTTGAGCAAGCTGCTTTCCTTAGCAAATAACTGCACATAGAATTCTCTCACCCAGATAACTTTCCTAGAGCTTGTGTATGCCCATGATGCTGGTGGCAAGAGGAAAAGAAGCTCACTGGGCCACTCTGTCATAAATTAGAGCAGATAGAGTCTAACGAGCTTCTAGAGAAGCCTCTGTGGTCAGTGCCACAAGAGGGAGCAGAGATATGGGCAGTGACACTGCAAACCACATGTGCAGGGAGGAATAATTCTGCCTGGAGATAAGAGAAGTTCAACTCCCGGCAACATGCATGATATCTTCAGATGAAAATGTCTGCATTTGTCAAACCACGTCAACTTCTGGCTGTTGAACACAGAACTCCTTGGAATAAAATGTTACGGGTAGACTGAAGGGGGAGAAAGAAGGTTCTCCTAGTCTCAACACTTTTGACTACTTTTTTGTTTTTGAGAAATAACTGGAGCTGCCTACATTACTCGGAGAGAGCCATCCATCCAAGACTAGGAATAGGATTTAAAGAAATAAGGCCTAAGGAAAGGGGAAGGAGTCTGGAAGTACAACTTAGTGAGGAAAGGGAATATAAATTCTTACCAAACCATCAGTTTTCCTCACACTGGAACTGAATGCACCATGAAAACAGGGACCAAATTTATTTTGTTCACCAATATATTCCCAAGCCTTTAGCAAAACTGAATAAATTAAAGTTTATGAAGGTTTTTGTCCAATCTCACCACAAGTAAGAAGGTTTATGATCACCAGCTACTTTCCAAAAGCATGAAAATAACAATAAAAATGCTTTATCCCCAACCCGGAAGAAAAGGTGACTTAGACATGAACAACTGTCCCCAAAAGAAGGAACAAAAGTTGTCACTGAAGACAGTAAAGCTTCCTCTTCCTTTCCAGTCATATGAGGAGGTCAGGGAAAAGATTTTTGGCATTTCTTATAAAAATAACCTAGTATCTTCTAAAAGTAAGCCTGAATTTTTGTTTGTTTGTTTAGGGGTAGGGAGTGGGAGAGGTATTGGGGAGTGTGTTATACTCTGGTGTTATACTCTGGGTCTCCTAAATGCTACTGACTTGGAAAGTTCCAAAAAGGGAAAGGAAGAAGAAATAGACAATGTCATAGAAAGGGAAACTGCTGAAGTCAGTCACAGTAAGGGATGGATTTGCACCCAAAGCACCTTTAAGGGCAAGAATCTGGGCCACCCTCCAATGCAACTGTCAACTTCTTACTGCTGAAGACAGGGGTCACTTATATAACCTGAAGCAAAATGAAGTGGACAGATGGAACAACAAGGCTGAGCTACAAACTGACTGGGGATTTCTTGGTCCATTTTTAACTTATTCTCTCTGACTCATGACTCTGCAAAGTGGCTTTCTTTTTCCCAGTGCTGGATGGATGATGGCTGAGACACACAGTTAATGCTCAACTTACCCAGGAAATGCATGGAAATGTTACCTTAAAAAGGCAGGCAATGTAGCTTAGGAGAAACTGTGGGTTCTTCCTTATATCCAATGCAAATCTAAGGCAAATCCTCCTAACATGCAATTTTTCACAATCCCAGCTACCTTTCACAGACAGAAGTCTCTAAGGGTCTTTTATAAAACAATAAATAAATAATAGTTTCATCCAGAAGCTCGGAACATGGTGCCTGTTTCCTTACTAAGACATCTGAGAAAGCAGACTGTCTCTAAAAGCTGCTATGTAAATTCTTCAGGCACAAAGGAGAAAAACAGGCAAAGATTGTTTACAGGCAGATTCTGTAGCTCTGATTCCAAGGATGGAGGGAACATAACTGGTATACGCAACAAGGTACATATGAGGAAAATTTCTAAAAGTTTCACCCTAAGACTATTCTTATAAGGCCACAGATTTACATTAAAAGGTCTGATTATGGGTGAATACTGAAAGCCTGATACATCTGGATTTCAAGCCCAGTCTCATCAAGCTATAGTCCTGTATTTTCAAATACTTGCTAAACATGTACACCTGTATATCATGCTTTGTTTACATGGTTTTCTTCACACTGTTGTTGTTCAGTTGCTAAGTTGTGTCCGACTTTTTGCGACCCACGGATTGCAGTATGCCAGGCTTCCCTGTCCTCCACCATCTCCTGGACATGGAATACTACTTTTTTTCATCACCAAAAGCCAAAGTCTTAGTTTTCCTTTTGGAAGCCCCAGTTAAAACACCATCATTTCCCTGCACAACATAATTCACATAATGTAAAAAACAAAGCTTTAGAGGCACTAGACCTGAGTTAAAATTCTGATTTCTCTACTTCTACGCTGCAAGACCTTGGGCAAGACACCAAGCTCTCTGAGTACCAGAGAAGTATTCTTCATCTAGTTGGGTTTCCTTTCTAAAGCTTTTCTTTGTGTCTTCCTATATAACCATAACTTACCCTAAGAAAACTTATCCCCTCAAGCAGTTTCCGTTTTCCTAGACCCAAAAGAGCAGTCCAGTGATCTGTACTACAGAGTATATCCCCAGATATCTGGAATTAAAGATATTTCCCTGATGGTCCAGGGGTCAGGAGTCCTTGATTCCAGTGCAGGACTGCAGAGGACATGACTTTGATCCCTGGTTGGGGAACCAAGATCCCACAGGCCACATGACATGGCCCAAAAAAAAAAAGACAAGGGAAAAAAAGGGGACAAGAAAACCACCATATTCATACCTGCTTCAACCTGGGAAACCTTCAAACACACAGGTTACAAGACTGGCTTCTGAGAAAGGGTGAAGGTATGACTGAGTGGTATGTGGCAGTGATTAAAACGGTTCCTCTGAGGCTGGGTTATTTAACTTTAAACTAACATATATTTTCACCTTCAGAATTGCCTCATATACTCCCATTTCATGCAGTAATAAGCTTCCCTCTTCATGAAGTCAATGAATCTTCAGCCCATCCAATTCAACAACAACAACAAAAAAAGCAATTTCCCTTGATGCCTGCTAACAGCAGTGTATTACAAGCCTCAGAGATTCTGCTGATTAACATTAAACAAAATAAAACCTCAAACAAGAATACCTTTTAACCTTTTCACTTTGAAACTATCTAGTCAAAACTTCAGCAAGTGACCTGTTTCTTCTAACTTACCCTTTATGTTCTAGGTCTTAACCCTTGCATGCCAAATATCCCCTTCTTTATATTGCTGTTTCTGTGGCCATTCTTTTCAAGACCAGAGACGCAAAAATGCACCCTTACTATAGAAGACATTTTGACAGCCATCAGGAAGGATGAGCTACTGGCCAATACATCTAGTTGCATGCTTTATTCAATGATCCAAAGTCTGTAAATTGGCCAAGAGAATTTGATTTATTAGTATACATAAACTCATTGGGTTGCAAGAATCGGACACGACTTAGCAACTAAACCACCATAAACTTACTGACTGAAGGAAATGGAACAGTGAATGGTGTAGTCTCAAACTACACCATGGTAACCCTCAGGTTTTAACTTGGGGAATGATTTAAGTCAGTCTCTCTCTTGATTTCTAGGTGAGAAGCACATGTGTCACACTCGGCAAGTTATTCACCTAGTGGACATTTTTCTAGTCTCTACATTAGACAAATGAAAGTTCACAATTCGTTAACTGGAGGGAAACAAGAAAGAGTTAATGTGTATGAAATGTACATGGCCTGAGGGGCAGTTGCTTCATTTTCTGAAGCTGTGCATGGCTACGCATTTTGGCAGTTTGAGATTTCTACCTTGATGCATGATTTTGCCCAATGTAGGTTTCTGCCTCATCACCTGCTGGAAATTAAGCAATTGGTTATAGCTACTTTGCTTGAAAAATGAGCTAATTTCTAGTTACTGTGGCCCCAAACCATACATTTAAGCCAAGTGAGATACCATGGGCTTTACATTTTGGCTAAATTATCTCTTCTAGCACTGCCAAGAGAGGGAAACAGAATTCCTTCTTGCTTTTTAGATACCAGCCTGACTTTCACTCTTTCCACAATCATAATGAAAGTAAATGAAGAAAAATGAACCACAGGAGACGAAGGAACCACAAAGTCAAATGGACCATGTACATTTCCATAGAAGATATCACTTAATCTATGCCCCTTAGAAATGCTTGCTTTTTATCAAAGCTTTCTCTCAATAAATGAACAGAGGCTCCAAAACTTTCCTAGGACAAAACACCTACAAGATAAGCCTCCCCCTGCTCAGATCCCATTATTCTGTGCTACAGATTCCCTTACTTTGTTCTAGTGGCAGGCTAGCAGCTGCTTGTAGAGTTCCTCGAGATGCAGGATGCAAACCTTTGATACCCTTTGCAATTAGTAGTTTAGCCCTGGATTTCTTGTCTCCAGAAGCAAGGCCCCTCTACACTCTCAGAAATTAGCGACTATTAAGGAACAAAATGGGCCATGTGAAAATGTCTAAAAGACTTTCTACTTTATTTCAGGATACAAGAAAATCCTAATACATACCTGCAAGGACTTCTGAGGCAGTGGAGATCAGTTCAAAACCCCAAGAAGTGATCTATTTTTAATTAACAGTAAACATTCCAAACCCTTGAATGTGACCTGAGAACTTAAAAAAAAAAAAACTGACATGTGCCAAAACCCTGAAACATTTTAATTATACCTCATTCCCATCAGCACAATTAATCAACTTATTATAAGACATTTAAAATTTTGAGTATGGGGGACAGGATGGTAAAAAAAAAAAAAAAAAAAAGAAGTAACTGACTAACCTAGGCTTCTTTTCCTATCACTTCAAAAACAGGGAAGTTAATTTAGTGAATCACATGCTAAACTGGGGAGAGCAGGGAATATTCTATGGATCCCATGCTATAGTTAGAGAAAAACAGGCACATGGATTCCAAACTAAGTGGGAAAAGCTGTGCATATACTTCAGTGGTGGAGAGGGAGGAATGGGGATCTCATGTGGGTAAAAACGGAAGGCAGCTGACCAGATTCCTGGGTGAGTCCAGTGTGCACCATACGGACACCACACTAGCAAGGAGTGGGCCTGATGTTCATGTCATCAGAGAGAGGAAGGTGGGCATATGGATCACATACTGGTTTTCAACTATTCCAAGTAAAGAATGAAATTAAAAGACATGAAAAGGGGTTTATGCTCCATCCCAGGGGTATCTTTTAGAACTCCTCAGGAAAGGCAATCAGCGACTCTGCCAAAGTAATTAAGCAAGAGAGCATTTACCATAAAGCCCACATCAGTTAAGTGAGCAGAGATGAATCTTATTACAGCGCACTGTCAGCTCTGAACCTGCAGGTGCTAACCACCGAAATGCCTTGCTACGCGCCCTGACTGCTGGCCCACCCACTGTGGTGGAGCGTTTTGCCTTTCTTTGCAGCTCTGAAGAAGCAGGCTTCTCTCACCTGCTCTGGCTGTGTTCTGTTGCCTGCAGAAAGTCCTAGTACAAGTGGTTTAGTGCTAAGAAGCCTGAATATAACTAGTAGAGGTAGGTGGTGGGGTTGGCTAAAGAAAGAAGCCCTGAGAGGTAGAAAGTATGGGTGTTGGAGAAAAAGCAGGGGAGCTGGATAGTAAAGTAAGGAGAATAGGATAGTTGAGTAAATCAAGAAGTAATCAGGTAAATCAAGAATAAGCTGCTCAAAGTTTCTAACCATTCTGCTTAGGTGAAGTTGATGGTATCTCTTCTCACTGAAAAGGGGAAAAGTTAAAACTTCACTGCAAAGATTGAGGGCAAGAGGAGAAGGGGGTGACAAAGGATGAGATGGCTGGATAGCATCATCAACTCAATGAACATTAGTTTGAGTAAATTCTAGGAGATGGTGAAGAACATGGAAGCCTGGCGTGTTGCAGTCCATGGGGTTGCAAAGAGTGGGACACAACTAAGCAACTGAACAACAACAATAATGCAATACACTTTCTCCACAGGAAAAGAAATACCACTGAGGAATATTGCTTTTTCAATGTTAATAGCAGCCTCAGTATCTGCTTTATTAATGAGTTAGCTCCAAATCTAAAGGGTCAGATTTTTCTCAACAACCTAATCACTATCTATTGTTGAACAAAATTCACTATTTGCTAAAGCAAACTGGTGTTTTATCAATCATTCTAGATTTACAAATGATACCTGATATACATTTGGCCCTATTTTTTTCTGCAAAGAAGAGTCCAAAAAAAAAAAAAAAAACCAACCCACAAAGCCTCAAACTGACTAAATGGTAGTCTACTAAGTTAGAGACCCAGAGAGCTTCTATTCAACAGAAACTCTCACAAGAGGATGGCTGTAAGAGTCCTTGTGGGGACAAATTACAAAATCATATAACACATTTTTAAAAACTCATCAAAGGCCATGTGTCTGTTACTCGGAGGAGTAGTTAACAGTATACAGACAAGTAGATAAGGCCTCTGCATTTACAGATCTATAAATCTTTAACTCATTATCAAGAGGAGATTCCCAAAGACATTGCTGGGAGAAGACATGACCAGCTACTGAGAAAATGAGATGGAACGGGTTTATGACCTAAACTGGAGGTCTTATAGCACATGCACACACAGGCACTCACATATTTGAATTTCTCTCTAGACCTAGAACAAGCGTAAACAAATAGCTGTGGTAAAAATTATTTACAGCCTTACTTTCTACCGTAGCTCTTTGTTTGCAACAGAGCCTGCAGTTTCCTTACATTCAAAGGCAGGGGGAGGTGAGAAAAGGAGAGGAGACTAGATGACTACTACTCAGAACCAAGCAGAGCTGCCCAGGGGAGGACTTAATGGGAGGATAAATTTGGGACCTGATTCTTTGACAGCACCTCCAGTAATAGCTAGTAAAGCAGGGGGTGAGAGCCAGCTCCACACATTCATCATAATAGTGCAACAAGATGAAGGTCTTTGGGGGAGAGCCTATGAAATCCGGAGTAAGAAAATGAAGCCCATGTGGAGGGCAAGGCGGTTGGCTCTGGCAAATTGTCTCTACAGGAGGCTGGGTATAATTGTTTTATTTATTCTTTGTGAGCACAAAGAAGTTATTATTTGCTTTCTCTCCAATATACCAGAAATAGTGGTAAGCTTTTCCTCTCCTGAAAAAGTGATGTTACCAAAGGACAGATTTAGTTTTAAAGTGATTCTAGAACTTTGTTCATCCTGTTTAAGACAGAAAGAAATCTTCTATCTTCTCTACCTCCCCTACTCTGCAAATTGACTGCTTTTTCACCTAGGGAAGGAACACTGTCCCTACAAAGTCCTAGAAAAATCCTATGGTGTCTGAAGCTAAGGGTTTGATAGCACAGATCATGACGTGACAGTTTGTTTGACAAACACATGAATACCTACCATGTGTAGGTACTATGCAAGGCAATAGGGAGGTGAATGAAATTTGATCCCAGGTAACAAGGAACTTATAGATTAGTGGAATAGACATGCCACAGACAGACAATCTCATTGTAATGTTGTAAGAGCTAGACAGACAAAGAGTCAACAAGAGGTATCATGAGCACACAGAGGAGGGATATTAGACCAAGCTGGCGACTTAGGAAAGGCACCCTGAAGGAAGATGGCACTTGAGCAGAGTATGGAAATATGAGTTAATCTGGGAAGGGTAGAGAAGAATGTTTTGACACATTTTCTTATAGGAATGGAGACTATTACCCAACTTTTACTAAATCAGACTAAAGAAACCTTACTAGATTAGTTAAATTAAGGTTACTGCAACTAAAAAACAACAACAAAAAACACAGCCATCCAAGTTTTCCAGTAAACCAAAGAGAAAAGTTGGGATTCCCAGGTGGCTCACTGGTAAAGAACCCACCTGCCAATGCAGGAGGCACAGGATATGTGGGTTTGATCTGAAGGTAGGGAAGATCCCCTGGAGGAGGAAACGGCAACCCAATCCAGTATTCTTGACTGAAAAATCCTGTGGACAAAGGTGCCTGGCGAGCTACAGTCCAGGGGGTTGCGAAAGAGTTGGACAAAACTGAGCAACTGAGCAAAGAGAAGTTATAGCTTCCTTTCCCAGGGTCTTGTTTTAAATCTTTTCCAGCTAAGGGGAATCAGGATATCTTAGTGAAAGCCATGAAACCTTTTCCCGCTGGGTCCTATCTGCATCTTTTTTCTCAGTGCTAACATAAAGATGCTCATGGCAAGTTCTGAGCCTCCTCTTCTCTAAACTAAGTGTAGACACAAAGCAACTATCAAAGTTGAAGGCAGCCCTTTCAGTCTCATATGGGAGTGGATGGATCTCAGCTGTGCTGTGCCCGCCCTCTGCAATGTGTCAGTCTCCAGCTGGTAATGCAGCTGCTTCACTTAAAGCTAGACAAGCCTCTAGACTCTGATCTCCACCAAACCACACTGAAGAGACTAAATGGCTCTGCTCTGCAGCTGCCTGTTAATTCTAACAGCTTCCTTGGTTCCCCTTTGGCTTATAAGACAATATACATTTGGGAAGGTCCTCAGAAGCACACAGAGAACCTTTATCCTCATGAAGAGCCTGAAAAAACATCTTACTGCTAAGAGCAGTAAAGCATCAAAACACCTATAACATGAGTGTATAAACAGCATCAGAATCACAGATTCCTTCAGCACTCAGCTTACATAAATGACAGCAACCCATCACTCAGCCAATGAGGGTTTTTTAAAAGAATCCTTAAAATCACCCTTAAAATTCAGTGAATCTGCAAGATAAAAATAGCATTAATTGCCTTAACTTGTTACTTTAAAAAAGGGAAGAAAAACAATGCATAATGCTATCAATAATTCATTTCAAAGTGGCTTTAGCTGTTTCAAAGCCCCATTTCAGATAATTAAAACCTTTTGGCTGTGCTCTTGTTATCCTGGAGGAAATCAGAAGTTAGTAAGCTCTACTGTGTTGGGATAAATAACTCAGCTCATAAATAAGGGAGTCACTGGTAACAATTCCAAAGCATTACTTCCTGGCTATACCAGGTTAGCCCAGGAGCTGCCAAGACTGTTGTCTATTAAGATGTAAAGCAGACTTTTATAATGGGGCTCCAGAGACATATCTGGGAAGTACTATTAAAGTGGGGAGCCCCACAAGAACTTCTTAGGCAACTCAATATCCACTTTCCTAGCTTTTTAGGACCTCAGGTCAGCTGATGATTCTAGAAGACACAGTAGTAATATAAAGCCTTAGAACATCCATCCCAGTCATCTATTCATGCATCCAACAAACATTTATTGTACTATACCGCACTGTATGAGGGGCAGAGATTCTAGAAGTAAACAAACATAGTTTCTGTCCTTAGATGTTCACTATCTAGTGATGGACAGACATGTAAACAACTATACTTCCATGTGTTAAGTGTTCTAAGACAGAAATGTACAATAGAGTCCTATAGCAATGCAGGTGTGAACCAGTCTGCCTCAAAGAATCCAACTTTGAGGCAGCTTTGTAGGCAGCTGTCAACTTTATAGGAAGATGACATCTGAGCTAGATTTTGAAGCATTAAATAAAATTTTGCTAGATGAAAAAGGAACAGGAAGACATTCTGGGTAAAAAGCATGCACAAGGCACAAAGGTATGAAATTTAGTACTCTGTGGCCAAGTCTGATTCAGCCAGATCTTAGGACGGATGGGAGAGCAGTAATAAGGTTAGAAAGATGTCATATGAAGAAATTTGGACATTATCCTATCCCCATCAATGATAGGGAATCACACAAGGTTTAAAATCTAATGATTTTTCTAATGAAATAGCTTAGACACAGAAAAGAGCACAGAAAAGAATATACTGAATGTTTGTTAACTCAATATCCAACTTAAGAAAGTATTACAAATACCTTTCAAACACTCCAGGTACCTCTTCTGGATTGCATATCTGTCTCTCTCTTCCTAGAAGTAAACACTCTCCTGATTTTGGCATTTATCATCCCTATACACAACAGCTTTATTCTTTTACTAAATATGTCTCTAAATAACAGATTTATTAAGTTTTGTTTTTAATATGGGCATATTACCTTATATTCTGCAAATTTTATTCAATATTTGTGAGATTTCTATAGATTTGTATGGTTCTAATCCATTTTCAGTGTTACAAAATATTCCAGTGTGTAAATACACAATATATTCTGTTGCTGAAAATGTAGGTTGTTTTCAGCTCTCTTGGTATTTAAAACAATACTTAACACAGGGTGTTTGGGTTTTTTTTTGCTACACCTATGGCATGCAGGATCTTAGTTCCCCAACTAGGAATCAAACCTGTATCCCCTGCACTGGAAGCATGGTCCAAACCACTGGGCCACCAGAGAAGTCCCAACACATGTTCTTATTTATATATTCTTGGAATCATTCAGGAAAGTTTGTCAAAGACGTATACTTGGGAATGAAATTACTGTACTGTAAGGTTTGGGCAACATGGACTTTATTAGATATTGCCGAACTGCCCTCAAACGTGGTTCCAACATACTCTTATCATCAGTGTTGATGGCCTGCACTTCTGAAATTCAGCTCTAGTGACTGAATAAATGTGAGACATTAAGAGACACTGAACTAAAATGGTAGTTGTAGAAATAGAGAATTAACTTGAGAAAAAATGAAGAGGTAAAGCTGAAAGAACCTACGGACTGATTGAGTGAAGGAGAGAGAAGGCCCTAAATCAACCTTGAGATTTCTGCTTTAGGCAACTGAACAGACAATGATACCATTAATTGAGATAGTAAACATAAAGTGATATGGTTCTTCAACTGGTATATTCAGTAAGGCATATTTTTTGGAATGTCAAGTTTGAATTACTTGTGGGACCTGTCTGTAGTAGGGTATGAAGTTCAAGAGGCAAGACCATGTTGGTAGTAAAAACTATGAAACTTGTTCACCTAGGGAGCTACAAAGAATCAGATACTCAGGGTAAAAACAATTAAGAAATAAATAAATAGAACAGCACTTTCTACTAGTTAATATGAGTTTCTCATTTTAGAAAGAAAAAGTCAGTTATATGCCCCATGATACAATGATACAAAATAGGTACCCGCCCCCCCAAAAAAAACTAACTCTATATCTGGATTTCTACCTATTTAGACTAAAACCTTCAGCTGAAGGTAGAACAAGCAGGGATGAAAGATGACAGCTTTATTACACTAGACCTCAAAGAGCAACTAAGCTGTGCTTTAAACATTATTACAGAAGGGGAGATGAACTGACATCCTGTTTGACAACGGAAACAAGCCTTAGCGCTTCTGAGTGTGTCTTACTTAAGGACCCTTAAGCATTTCTATAATTTGCTGTGTTTTCAGATATACGAAAAGGTGCTTTTTAAGCAAGAAGGAAGTATATATTGACACTTAAGATGAATACTTCTTCATTCTCTGTCTAGTTTCAACAAGACGTGAATAGAAGCTCAGGAAATGGGGTAATAGTTGTGATCAAACAGTTTTATGGGGAGACAGGAACAGCTGAGAACCTAATGTACCACCTGTGTCAGACCTGTTTTTCAGAAGTAACTGACCTTAGAAAAAATGCAGGTAAGAACTTGGACTAATATTCTAATAAAAAATTGTGTTGGTCTCTATTTTTAGGAAGAAAGTAGAGCTATCTAGGGCCTACAGAAACCAGGCTAAAACACCACATTTCAAACCCTAAGGTGAGTAAGGAGTCAAATGTCCCCATCTCTTGCCCCATAGTGTGAGGATGGGTGTTAATCAATCTATCATGTCTAATTTTCTAGACTTCTTCTGCGGCCACTAGCCATATGTGAATATTGACCACTTGAAATGTGGTTAGTGCAACTGACGAACCAAATTTTATTTTAGTTAATTTAAAATGAAAACACTAAACCAGTGTGAAATATTATTCCATTAGATACAACTTCATTTTGGAAGGACTTCATTACACTTTAATCATTGTATCGCACAAGCTACTACTGCAGTATTAGAGTGTACACTGGGCATGCGTGTCATTTCAAGTACTACCCATAAACCTATCACCAACTTACTTGATACCAATGGATTGATTCAGGTCAAATGACTTTCTACATATGGATTTAATAATGTAATATATTTTAAAAATATTTTATGCAGATAGCAGGAGTCCCAGGAGGGCTCCCTAATCTCAGCACTACTGACATTTGGGGTAGGCAATGTGTTATGGGGGCTGTCTTGGGTTTAGCAGCATCCTTGGTCTCTATTGGGAGAAGGCAATGGCACCCCACTCCAGTACTCTTGCCTGGAAAATCCCAGGGATGGAGGAGCCTGGTAGGCTGCAGTCCATGGGGTCACTAAGAGTTGGACACGACTGAGCGACTTCACTTTCACTTTTCACTTTCATGCACTGGAGAGGGAAATGGCAACCCACTCCAGTGTTCTTGCCTGGAGAATCCCAGGGACAGGGGAGCCTGGTGGGCTGCCATCTATGGGGTCGCACAGAGTTGGACACGACTGAAGTGACTTAGCAGCAGCAGCAGCTGGTCTCTGTTTACTATATGTTGCAGCACTTCCCCACCTCCACAAGCTGTGATGACCAGACATACCAAAGGTCCCCTGGGGGGCAAAACTACATTAATTAAGAACTACTGAGTTACAGTAATACCTACACAACTCAGAATTGGTAATTAAAGTACCTATTAGCTTTTAATTATAGTTATGTTTCTAGTTTATAAGGTAAATATGAACAGATTCTTAAGTTCAAAATGAAGGCATATTACTGATGTATTATTGAGTAGAGATGCAAATAACAGTACTACTTCAGAACACCAAAGAAAAAGAGACTGGAAGAAGGTATGTTGTCAGCCTCATAATGAACGGCAACTGCAATTTGCCTCAGCAAGGCAAAACAAAAAGGCTTTCTGTTGTGAAAACAACTTTTCAAGATAATAAATACCACTAACAAATGTCAGCAAATATAAAGAAGTTTATTCCTGACATTAAAAATGAATCAACAGAATACATTGTCTGAAATCAGAATTAAATGTCCAACCAAGGGGACATATATATGTGTGTATATATATATATATATATATTTGGCTGGTCTTTTTTTAAATCTAGACACCATCCATTTCTTTTTCTTGCCTGACTGCATTGTCTAGAATCTCTAGCACAATGTTGAGCAGAGGTGGGCAGAATCCCTACTTCGTTCCTGAGCTTAGAGGAAAAGTGTTCAATCTTTCACCATAAAGTATGATAGCTAAAGGTTTTTACCCTTTATCAAGAAGAGGAAGTTCTTATATTTGTACTATGGTGAGATTTTTAAATCAATAGATATGAAAGTCAAAGGCAATCAGACTCTGGTAGGCAAATGTCCTCAACAGACTTGTCTAGTTTAGTGCTTCAAGTTGCTTCCTCTATTCTGGGAGTGACGTATATGACAGCACAGGAGGGAAGGAACGCTTCAGAAACTCTCCAGAAAGCAATCAGGGGTAAGCAGTAGTCTGTCATCTCCGGAAGCTTTTCAAAGGAGCTATAGCTATCTTGGTCACATTCTATCTTGGGTACAACATGATTGTACCCTGGCCTTCAGATGTCCTTCCAAAGTCTTAACTGCAGTGATATTCTATCCTATGAAGTCTTGCCATGTGATACTACTGATGCAGGTCAGGAGCTAAGGGCACAGAGTTATACAGGAAATACAAAATAAGTAATTACAGACTAATTAAGATTTAGCCAAGATGGATATGCATTTCCCAGTTGGATGAAGTGCTGTGCTATGTATAGTCAGTAAATTGCACTTTAGATCACTTTTGGATGGAAGGGGCATAAAAATACAGGATTAAGATAGGATGAGTGGCTGACATAAGCCTTTATCTCACAGCGTTTCATTATTACCTATTTATCTAGTCAAAAATTTTAAATGTCATCTCATAATTTCTTTTCCTGCTAAAACTTGTCATTCTTTTTTACAAAGTTAATTACATCTTTTAAATCACTACTTGCTAAACCCTGCAAGTATAGGTGAGCATGCTAAAGCAGAATAAGAAAACAATGGGCTACTTGATATGTATATTTGAGACAATTCCGTTTCTGATTAAATTAGTTTTAGTTCAACATGGAGCAAAATGATTAGAGTTCTGCTTCAACAGCAGACTTCATCTAGCATATTTGCATTATTTATCACACTAGGAGGAGAAGGACAGATTTTTATTACTAGGGATACAAATCAATATGAGATTTTAACAGATGGGGTCTTGGCTGGGGGCACAGCAGCCCCTTCAAGTCCACTGCTGAAAATCATTCAGCTATAAACCCTGGAAGACCCAGAGATATTTGCTTGGCAAGTCACTCATGGAATCAGCATCATCTTGCTAAATGTAATCTGCCTGGCTGGGCCAGAATGAGGGCCACACATCTGCTCAGGGTAGTCAGCAGTTAGCACACTAAGCTGCAGCCATAGAGCCATATTAAGTATTATTGCTGCAAGTAGTGTAATAATACTACAACCATATAATTTTCCCCCACTGGGCTATTTTTAGAGACAGTGAATAGATATTGAAGAGTCTGGCATTCAGGCAGGTGCTTCAAGTTGGACATGAAAAGTAAGCACTATACATACAGTTCAGATCACTGGAGACATGGGGGAGTGAGAGGAAAAAGGCACGGCAGCTTTCAGCAACGATTCAGCATTTGTGTTTCACCTGTCCCTGGGTCTCTGACATATTGCAAACCTGCCTCACAAACCCAGAGGGTAATGAAGCTTTTTGTTACAGTCCAAATATAGTACAGAGGTAAATAAGTTGATTCTGAGGTTGGTTCTGGGACAGAAATACCCTGGGCACTATTCTGGGTCTTAGAACACTTCAGTTGTGGAAGGGCCCAGAAAGAACAAATAAACATAGCTTTAAATAAAAAACTAAATCCACAGAACTTCAAATAATTGGATTCAATTCGTAAATTGGGGAAATAATCCACTTGTCTTTTTCTGATGGCTATCAACAAGGCCTAAAAGCTCCTTAACAGTGATTTTCTTCTTAAAATAACCCTTTCATCAGTATAGAGGTTTACATAAGGACACCTAAAGAAAACCACTGCAACTCACCCTTCCATCTCTGCTTCCACTCAAACACAAACAAACAAACAAAATCCTTGAATTTGGAAGAAACATGAAGGAAATCCAAATTCTAGTTCCTGTTACTCAAATCAGTTTCAAAAAGTTGCTACATATAAAGTGTATAGCAAAAGTTGAATGTGTATGGTAAAATTTACCCTTTTTAGTCTTGTCTTGAACTCTTGAACACCTGAAGTCAAGTCTGTCTTGAAAAATGCATAGTCATTTCATCAATAGCACAATCAAGATACAGAACAGTTATGTCATCCAAAAAATTCCCCCATGCCCCTCCTCCTAAACCCAGCCCCTGGATGATCTCAATTCTGTGCCAGTAATTTTCCCATTTCCAGACTATCATATACATGAAACTCTAGACTATAACCTGTTGAGTACAGATGTATACTGCATTTTTGTTGTTCACTCGCTCAGTCCTGCTCAACTCTGCGACTCCATGGACTGCAGCACACCAGGCTTCCCTGTCCTTCACCATCTCCCAGAGCTTGCTCAAACTCATGTCCATTGTGTCATTGATGCCATCCAACCATCTCATACCCTGTTGTCCCCTTCTCCTCCTGCCTCCTCCTTCATACTGCATAACATAATTGAATTCATCCATGTCGTGGCATGTTATCAGGAATTCATTCCTTTCTTTTGGTGAGTAGTATTTCATTATACAGGTGTACCACAATTTGTTTATTCACTCATCAGCTGAGGATCATTTGGGTGATTTCCAGTTTTGAGAGAATGCATGAGTATAAACAGTCAGTTAGTTGTGTCTGACTCTTTGCAACCCCACAGACTGTAGCCCGCCAGGCTCCTCTAATCCCAGGCAAGAATACTGGAGTGGGGTGCCATGAGTAAAGCCACTATAAACATTTATTCAGGGCTTCCCTGGTGGCTCAATGGTAAAGAATCCGCCTACCAATGCAGGAGACACAGACTCAATCCCTGGGTTGGGAAGATCCCCTGGACAAGGAACCGACAACCCACTCCAGTATTCTTGCCTAGGAAATCCCATGGACAGAGGAGCTGGTTGGGCTGCAGTTCATGGGGTCACAAAACAGTCAGACAAAACACAGTGACTAAACAACAACAACAAACATTTTTTCAAGCCAAGTTTCCATTTCACTTGGGTAAATTGCTAGGAGTGGAATGCTAAAGATCTACTTTTGAAAATACCTGCCTGATTCTATACAGCAGACATGCATTTTTGCAATGGAATAGCTATGATGCTAGTTCCATGATGCTTTTCTTCCTGCTCCATCTCCATCATTTCTCCACTCTTCTGGGTATAGGAAAACATCTCCAAATCAGTATCACTTATAAACTTCATTAACATTCTGTTTACTTTCATGCCTAGATCATTAATAAAAATGGTAAATATTCCTCACTTCCTCATCAGCACCCTGCAGAATCCTAGGAAACACTGTTTTAAGTCTCTCTCACACACACACATACACTTTAAATTTTATACTTGTCTAACAACACATGTTGCATCAATAGTTTCTCCTCTATATTCTTAATTTTCAGTCAAGCAAAGAATCTTTATATATCACCATTAATAGCTACAAGAAAACCAAAAAGAGCTTTCCCATATTCCAAGTCAGTGTACTTTCTGCAAATCACAGGCAGACAAGGACCCACAGAGCACACTTAGAAAATTTGAGGTGCTACTCCCTAACACCAGCCTAAAAGCAACACTGGGCTTTGTTACTCCTAAAACAGTGTCTTGTCCTAAAAACAGTCTTTCAAATAAATGCTGTATTAATTAAACTAGAAGAGAAAAAAAAAGTCAGCACAATTAACATATGAAGCAACAGTATGGCCTAATTAATCACCATGAAGAGCAATTGAACAAAATACTACGCATTTTTATGGAGCAATTTAATCTGGCAAGTAATTAATCACAGAAACACTAAGCGAAACAAATGGATTTCCCTTTAAGGAAGTCACATTTATCATCAGTAATGTATCCCAAACTCTGTTATCCCAACTCAAAATTGTCCAGTAGACAATGAATTGCCAGCTTTCTTAGAACACTGATTTTTTTGTAAAAAAAAAAAAAAGAATATTGAGCTTTTCAAATCAAGTTACTGCCCCTGAGAATCCAAGAGCTAAGGGTTATGGGGCAGAGGTCCATGGCAATAGGCATGGAGGGCCTAACCTCAAGAGTTTTAAATCAAGGTCATTTTAGTCAAAACTGGAGGTAATTGCTAAATGACTCATGTAAGAAAACACTTAGCATTACGAGCAACAACTATAGGTCACAGATATAACCAAAACCCCAAAGGAAGGACCTTCAATAGCTGACAGCAGAAGGAAACAGTGCTTTTGATCTTCAGGACAAGGGGGAGGGGCCCGTATTAATGCAGTGAAATTTAAGTCAAAGAAATCTCTTTTACTCCTCCTCTCCTCTTCTTTTCTTCTCCTCTTCCTTTCTTCTTTAAACAATGACCCATTTTCCCTGAGCCCTGACAATTTCACCAGTTTGAAGAATACCAACAGGCTGGTTTTTTTCAATGGCCTCAAGTTTCAAAGACATAGTGACACACATTAGCTAAGAAGGTTCAAGAGGCTCTCTACATACATCCATCTTCCCAGCTACCTACCTTCCCTTCTTGGCTATATTTGAGACTACATGAATTGTCCTTTTTTTTTTTTTCTTGCCAAGGACGCTCATGGCACTTACAAGCCTTTCTTTGAATATTCCCATTTCTTGCTAACTTTTTTTCTCTATATACTGGTTTTAAAGGTCTATGCCTCTCTCTCTCTTTTTAAAGCAAAATCCTATAGATAAAAACACCTGGCAGAGTCCCAGACATCTGCCGGCCTCAACCAAAGTGGTTTTCTTTTTATTGACCAGCTTGACCTTCAATGCTGGGTCCCACGAAACATTCAATACTTATTCAATGGTACAGGGGAAGTCATGCTTTTCACACTTTCATCCTGTGTTCACAAATTGAGAATAGCTATTGCAGGTATCCTATTCAGCCCAAGACATTTACCTCTAGGTTTTAACCCTTACCCTCTCATGGAGGAGAGTTCTGACAAAATGTGATCCACTGGAGAAGGGAACAGCAAATCACTTCAGTATTCTTGCCTTGAGAACACCATGAACAGTATGAAAAGGCAAAAAGATATGACACTGAAAGATGAACTCTGCAGGTCGGTACGTGCCCAATATACTACTGGAGAAGAGTGGATAAATAACTCCAGAAAGAATAAAGAGACGGAGCCAAAGTGAAAACAAAGCCCAGTTTTGGATGTGACTGGTGATGGAAGTAAAGTCTGATGCTGTAAAGAACAATATTGTATAGGAACCTGGAATGTTAGGTCCATGAATCAAGGTACATTGGAAGTGGTCAAACAGGACATGGCAAGAGTGAACATCGACATTTTAGGAATCAGTGAACTAAAATGGACTGGAATGAGCAAATTTAATTCAGATGACCATTATACCTAGTACTGTGGGCAAGAATCCCTTAGAAGAAATGGAGTAGCCATCATAATCAACAAGAGAGTCTGAAATGCAATACTTGGGTGCCTTCTCAAAAATGACAGAATGATCTCTGTTCATTCATATTCCATTCAATATCACAGTAATCCAAGTCTATGCCCCAACCATAATGCTGAAGAAGCTGAAGTTGAATGGTTATGATGACCTACAAGACCTTCTAGAAATAACACACACAAAATATGTCCTTTTCATTACAGGGGACTGGAATGCAAAAGCAGGAAGTCAAGAGATACCTGGAGTAACAGGCAAGTTTGGCTTTGGAGTACAAAGCAAGGCAGGGCAAAGGCTAACAGAGTTTTGCCAAGAGTACACACTGGTCATAGCAAACACCCTCTTCCAACAACACAAGAGATGACTCTACACATAGACATCACTAGATGATAAATACTGAAATCAGATTGATTATATTCTTTGCAGCCAAAGATGGAGAAGCTCTATACAGTCAGCAAACACAAGACCGGGAGCTAACTGTGACTCAGATCATAAACTCCTTATTGCCAAATTCAGACTTAAATTGAAGAAAGTAGGGAAAACCACTAGACCATTCAGGTATGACCTAAATCAAATCTCTTACAATTATACAACGGAAGTGACAAAAATATTCAAGGGATTAGATCTGATAGAGTGCCTGAAGAAATATGGAGGGAGGTTTATGACACTGTACAGAGGTGGTGATCAAGACCATCCCCAAGAAAAAGAAATGCAAAAAGGCAAAATGGTTGTCTGAGGAGGCCTTACAAATAGCTGAGAAAAGAAGAGAAGCTAAAGGCAAAAGAGAAAAGGAGATATACACATTTGAATGCAGAGTTCCAAAGAATACCTCAGTGATCAGTGTAAAGACATACAGGAAGACAACAGAATGGGAAAGACTTATCTCTTCAAGAAAATTAGAGCTACCAAAGGAAAATTTCATGCAAAGATGGACATAATAAAGGACAGAAATGGTATGGACCTAACAAAAGCAGAAGATATTAAGAAGAGGTGGCAAGAATACATAGAACAACTATACAGAAAAGAGCTTCATGATCATGATGGTGTCATCACTTGCCTAGAACCAGACATCCTGGAATGTGATGTCAAATGGGCCTTAGGAAGCATCACTATGAACAGGGCTAATGGAGGTGATGGAATTCCAGTTGAGCTATCTCAAATCATATAAGATGATGCTGTCAAAGTGCTACACTCAATACACCAGCAAATTTGGAAAACTCAGCAGTAGCCACAGGACTGGAAAAGGTCAGTTTTCATTCCAATCCCAAAGAAAGGCAATGCCAAAGAATGTTCAAACTACCGTACAACTGTACTCATCTCACATGCTAGTAAAGTAATGCTCAAAATTCTCCAAGCCAGGCTTCAACAGTATGTGAACAGAGAACTTCCAGATGTTCAAGCTGGATTTAGAACCAGAAGAACCAGAAATCAAATTGCCAACATCCGCTGGATCAGAAAAAGCAAGAGAGTTCCAGAAAAACATCTATTTCTGCTTTATTGACTATGCCAAAGCCTTGGACTGTGTGGATCACAATAAACTGGAAAATTCTGAAAGAGATAGGAATACCAGACCACCTTACCAGCTTCCTGAGAAATCTGTATGCAAGTCAAGAAGCAACAGTTAGAACTAGACATGGAATAACCAACTGATTCCAAATTGGGAAAGGAGTATATCAAGGATGTATATTGTCCCCCTGCTTATTTAACTTCTATGCAGAGTACATCATGTGAAATGCCAGGATGGATGAAGCAAAAGCTGGAATCAGATTGCCAGGAGAAATACCAATAACCTCAGATATACAGATGACACCACCCTCATGGAGGAAAGCAAAGAGGAACTGAAGAGCCTCTTCATAAAAGTGAAAGAGGACAGTGAAAAAGCTGGCTTAAAACTCAACATTCAGGAAACTAAGATCATGGCATCTGGTCCCATCACTTCATGGCAAATAGATGGGAAAACAATGGAAACAGTGATAGACTTTATTTTCTTGGGCTCCAAAATCACTGCAGATGGTGACTGCAGCCATGAAATAAAAAGATGCTTGCTCCTTGGAAGGAAAGCTATGACCAACCTAGACAGCATATTAAAAAGCAGAGACATTACTTTGCAACAATGGTCTGTCTAGTCAAAGCTACGGTTTTTCAAGCAGTCACATATGGATGTGAAAGTTGGACCATAAAGCTGAGTGCTAAAGAATTGATGCTTTTGCACTGTGGTGTTGGAGAAGACGCTTGAGAATCCCTTGGACTGCAAGGAGATCCAACCAGTTCAACCTAAAGGAAATCATTCCTGAATATTCACTGGAAGGACTGATGCTGGAGCTGAAGCTCCAATATTTTGTCTACCTGATGCAAAGAACTGACTGATTGGAAAAGACCCTGATGCTGAAAAAGACTGAAGGCAGGAGAAGGGGATGACAGAGGATGAGATGGTTGGATGGGATCACTGACTCAACAGACATAAGTTTGAGCAAGTTCCAGGTGTTGGTGACGGATAAGGAAGCCAGGCATGTTGCAGGCCATGGGGTCACAGAGTTGCGCACGACTGAGCAACCGAATTGATACTGACTGATACTTCTCTCCTTCAAACCTTCTGCTCTTATCATTCCCGTTTGTACCAATGACTTATATCTGAGCTCTTTTAGTCTTCCTTCAGTTCACTTCTCTTCTGCAGAGTCTGCCTTGCATCTTTTGTTCAGTGATTCTCTGAGATGCTTTCTGAACTGTCTTTATGAGCTCCCTTCATCAGCCAATGATAACTGAAGTACTATCACTTCCACCTTATTTCAGATCAAGCCCAGCCAGGCCAGACCCTGCATCCTGCCTCAATACACCAGCAAATTTGGAAATTTGACCCTGCATCCCTGCCTAAGAGAGCAAAACTCTATGTTGATTTATGTTCAACAAACATTCACTGAATGTTGCTTAGCACAATGTTACTAAGATGAGTAAGACATGGATCTGGACTGCCTTTATGAGTTCACAGCCTAGTAAAGAAGACAAACAGACAAGCAAATAGTTACTACTGTAGTATTTAATAATGAAGTAATGCTGAAAATGTACTATTTCAGGAGGCAAACTGACAAATAGAGGAAAAACACGTATAACAAGGAAGAATAATACGTATATATACAAACTGTTAACATATATGTATATGGTCAGTTAACAGTTTGTCCAGAGAACGTGTCTCATTTGTCCAGAGAACTCTAGGTGATCTAGCACAGCTGCAGTGAGGACAGATTCCAGGAAGCATATTAAGAACAGAATTGTACCCATGCTACAGAGCTTACCAACCTCTCTGGTGGCTCAGTTGTTAAAGAATCTGCCTTCAATGCAGGAGACCCAGGTTCGATCCCTGGGTGAGGAAGATACCCTGGAGAAGGAAACAGCAACTCACTCCAGTATTCTTGCCGGGAAAATCCCATGGACAGAGGAGCCTGGTGCACTATAGTCCATGGGATCACAAAGTCAGATATGACTGAGTGACATATATATATATGCAGAGCTTAAATATTTATTTTCTTTAGGGGTTGAGGGAGCCAGTGATGGGATAAGCACAGGGAGGAGAAAAAGAAAGAGGCAGTGAAGATGACATACACAGTTAGAGGCTTAGAGAACTCAACTAAAAAAGAAATGCAGAGAATGAATAAACTAATTGTGGCATATTTTAAACAATAATAAAGTACTACTCAGCAATAAATGGAGAAGGAAATGGCAACCCACTCCAGTACTCTTGCCTGGACAATCCCATGGACAGCAGAGCCTGGTAGGCTATAGTCCATGGGGTCACAGAGAGTCGGACACGACTGAGTGACTTCACTTCATTGCACTTCAGCAATAAAAGGAAAGAACTATCCGATATTTGTACATCCCCATTCACAGCAGCATTATTCATAATAGCCAAAAGGTGGAAACAACTGAAATGTCTATCAACAGATGAATATGTAAACAAAATATAGTTTATATATACAATGGAATATTATTTAGCCTTAAAAAGGAAGGGAATCCTGTCACATACTCCAACATAAGTGAACCTTGTGGACATTACGCTAAGTGAAAAAAAACAGCCACAGAAAAAGACAAATGCTGCTTATCACCTTATATAAAGTATCTAAAGTAGTCAAATTCATAGAGCAGAAAGTAGAATGGTGGTTGCCAGAGGCTGGGGAGAAGGAGGAAATGGGGGGAAGCTGCTGTTTAATAGGTACAGAGTTTCAGTTCTGCTAGATGAAAAAGTTCTGGAGATCTGTTGTAGAACAATGTGAATATATGTAACACTACTTACTGAACTGTATATCTAAAAATAGTAAAGATGGGAAATTTTATGTTTTTCACCACTATTTTTTAAGGTCTACATTATTTTTTTAAGGAATAAACTAATGTACACCACAAAGTGGATGAATTTAAAAAGTAATATATTGAGGGCCAGAAGCCAAACATAAGAGGATGTACTGTATGAGTTTGTTCATATGAAGTTCAAGAAAAGGAAAAACTTAACTTGTGAACGAAGTCAGAAAATTGCATAGTTCTGGGGAACAGGAGGGTTATGAGGAATTTTCTGGGCTGACGGAAATGCTCTACATCTTGATCTATGTTTTGATTAGATGGGTATACACACACATAAAAAAGTTCTATTACGCACCTAAGATTCTGTACATTTTACCACATACCTCAATTAAAAGGAAAAAAAGAGTTTCAGTGAGTTGGTAACATGCTATTTAAGGTGAATGGTTCACAGATGTTCATTTTATGATCAAGCTTTATTACAAATATACATTAATACAGTACTCTTTACAATTTATCAAAAGGCTCACGTTTTTAAAATAGGAAACTAGTTTCGATTAAATGAGCAAAAGGAACAGATTTTAATCCGTCGCTATCTGCATTCCATCTAGTAAATTATCCCATAAGAAACATGAAGTACAGTCAAACCCTGGTCAGAAATCTTCCACCCTCTTCTACTCAGAATGAGCTCCAACTACAGATGGCTACTCCTGCTGCTTTTTGAGAGGTGTCACCAAGATGAATGGAGGAGAGGAGAGACCAGTGAGAATCAACTGTCTCTACAGCTTTCTTGAGATTGAGGACTTTCATCATACGATAGGAATGTCAAATGAGAAAGAAATTAATGTTCTTTGGCATATAAGTAAATGTATTAGAAAATTCTGTGTTTGACATCTCACGTGTTACTGGTTTTACAAGAAATTATATAGAAATCAATTAGAACAAAAAAAATCTCATTAAATCTCTTAAAACAGGGGACTTCTTTGCTAGCGCATGCACAATATCTAGGCTCCAGGGAAACATGTGTAATCAAGGTAAAATTAATCAAAACCTACATAAAAAGAACAGCAAGAGACGGTTTAGAAGAAAACCTTTCCTCAGTGTTAGAAACTCCTAAAGTCTGATCACTGAGTACATAATTCTGCTTATTATTGTCTTCCACTATATAACACTATATTTATAATTAGGCTGATATCACAGTAAAATTCAGACACAATTCATTTAACAATTAATCTACTGGAGCTAAAAAATTCTTACCACGTCATTAACTGCCTGCTTAAAATGGTGCCTCTGTTTCAGTTTTAGATTATCACACACCTTCGTGAAGAGCCCAGGGGAAATGCAACACACAGACAAAGCTTGTTTAGGGGAGACAGAGCAGGCAACAGTGAGTTTCACACTGTTCTCCCCCGATAGACCTCAGCTCAGAAGAGCCTTTATTGTGACCACCAAGCTTACTACTTATTAAAAGAGAAAACAGTAAAGAGGATCTTTGTTCTCTGAACAGCTCTCACCTACTCTCACTCCAAACTGCCTTTTTAATCTTCTTTACCTGTATGTCCTCTCTAATTTCTCAATACAAGAAGTAATGTTTACTATAATCTTTGTCTTCCCTCCCTTCCTCTTCTCCCTTTCTCTCCTTCTTCCTTCCTTTCTCCCCTTTTTCTTTTTAAATTTCAATTAGTAAATCCCTCTGCTAAGAGAGTAGGAAGATAGAGGAAGGTCTGAACCATTCAAAGAAGGTCGTGGTCCCTCATTTTTCTATAAAAGGATTTTATTTTTCTAGTCTGGCCCTGGCTGATGATTCCCCACCCACAGTTTTTTCTGCACATATTTATTCCTTATCAAGAGCTTTGTGGTTGATTCTTAAGAAAAATTTTCAGTGTTTAAGGCCATTTTACATAATAGTAGCAAGTCAAAATCCAGAAAGGGGAGATTATTTCCAAATTACCCAGCAAATCAGTAGCAGAATCAGGATTATACCAAAGCACCTGGACAAAAATTTAGAAAGCATATTTATCAAATATCTCAAAGATACAAAGCTACAAAGGAAAACCAACACACAGAATGACATAACTAGGACTCAAAACATATCCTGATAAATTAGACTGATGAGTTGCAATGTCTAAGATACATTTAATATGGATGAAGAGTTTCCTTTAGGTTAGTTTAAAAGAAAAAAATGAACTAGAGATGTTCAGGAGATTCACCAAAAGTCATAGTAGCTATCTCTGTGAGATTTGACTTGACTTTACTTTGTTCTTTGCAAGTTTCTGCACTGCTTTAAAATTTTCTACAATAAGCAAACAGCATCCAAAAAAAAAAAATTAACCAGCACCACAAAGCAAAACAGCTCCACGAACTGAACTATTACAGGACTGGGAAGAGTTAGTTTGACAGCAGGTCACTTTAAGCAGATTTGAAAGTTTCTGTGGGACCTAAGCTTGTTATGAATCAACAATGAAATTCAGCTGCTGAAAAGTTAATGCTATGGGAGGCTACAAATGAAATAGGTTTTTACCTTGGGCACTAATAGTATTTCTATAATCTAAACTACTAAGATCATATCTGGATCCAGTTCTAGGTGTCACTCAATCTAAAACATTAACTGAATGCTCATTTGGTACAAGGCACATGCTAATACCACACTTTAGGAGGTAAACTGAGAATATACTGAAAGGAAACTCATAGCATGTCTGAGATTTTGAAACTATGTCATATGAAGAACAACTGAGGGAGGAAAGGATGTTTTGCCTACAGAATGGCAGTAATATACATGCTAGCCCTTTGAAGAATTCAACACAGAAGTCAGAGTAAACGTTTTGGTGTTGCATCTGAAGGTAGAAAAACAATCAACAGGTTCAGATTATAAAAAGGATGAGTTGACATGAGGAAGAGATTCTCATCATTTAAAAAAGTGAATAGTGTATACAGCCTGAAGTATTAAGCACTGTTTCACTAGGTCTTCAAGCACAGGCTGAGATTACCTGAACAAATGAGATTTATACTTTGGCAAGGAGACTAGGGTAGATGGCCTCTTAAATTCTCTCAGCTTTTAAGGTTAAGTGACCCAGCACTGCTAACCTGCAAGATAAAAGTTAAATATAAATTGGGAGGTGTGGGACCTTGGCCATTCTGGTATAATCGAGAATTTGAAATGATTAAGCTCCTATGGCCAAGAACACTTCTCTTTTTGTTCATAGTAATCCAAAGAAACCTAAAGTTTCATTTGCAGAAGAAATGCCTCTTTGGGTTTGCTGATAGGAAAACATATTGTGACCCAAAAGCAATTGCTTCTTCATCCCATCAGGAGATTTTAAAATACTTGAGCACAACAAAGGAAACTATAAGCAAGGTGAAAAGACAGCCTTCAGAATGGGAGAAAACAATAGCACATGAAGCAACGAACAAAGAATTAATCTCAAAAATATACAAGCAACTCCTGCAGCTCAATTCCAGAAAAATAAAAGATCCAATCAAAAAGTGGGCCAAAGAACTAAACAGACATTTCTCCAAAGAAGACACACGGATGGCTAACAAACACATGAAAAGATGCTCAATATCACTCATTATCAGAGAAACGGAAATCAAAACCACAACGAGGTACCATTTCATGCCAGTCAGAATGGCTGCAATCGAAAAGTCTATAAGCAATAAAGGCTGGAGAGGGTATAGAGAAAAGGGAACCCTCTTACAGTGTTGGTGGGAATGCAAACTAGTATAGCCACTATGGAGAACAGTGTGGAGATTCCTGAAAAAACTGGAAATAGAACTGCCATATGACCTAGCAATCCCACTGCTGGGCATACACATTGAAGAAACAAGAATCTAAAGAGACACGTGTACCCCAATGTTCATCGCAGCACTGTTTACAATAGCCAGGACATGGAAGCAACCTAGATGTCCATCAGCAGATGAATGGATAAGAAAGCTGTGGTACATATACACAATGGAGTATTACTCGGCCATTAAAAAGAATGCATTTGAATCAGTTCTGATGAGATGGATGAAACTGGAGCCTAGTATACAGAGTGAAGTAAGCCAGAAAGAAAAATACCAATACAGTACAGTAACACAAATATTTGGAATTTAGAAAGAAGGTAACAATAACCCTGTATGCGAGATAGCAAAAGAGACACAAATGTATTCAACAGTCTTTTGGACTCTGTGGGAGAGGGCAAGGGCAGGATGATATGGAAGAATGGCGTTGAAACATGTAAAATATCATATGTGAAACGAATCTCCAGTCCAGGTTTGATGCATGATACAGGGTGCTCGGGGCTGGTGCACTGGGATGATCCAGAGGGACGGGATGGGGAGGGATGTGGGAGGGGGGTCCAGTATAGGGAACACATGTACACTCATGACAGATTCAAGTCAATGTATGGCAAAACCAATACAATATTGTAAAGTAAAATAAATTAATTAATTTAAAAAAACACAAAACAAAAAGTTGAGAAAAAATAAAATAAAATAACTGAGTAATATGAACACAGTTCCACTCTGACTTTTGGAAAACATAAATAGAAAGGGAAAAATAAGGGAAAAGATGAAGAACTTCCCACAATTTTAAGACTACTTTTTAAAGTATCTTAGATATAGGATGGAAAGGGGAAAGGAATTAGGGACTTAAAACTATGCCTAAAAAAAAAAAAAAAAAAACTATGCCTATTTGCAGCTAGGCTTTGTATTAATTACAGTTAGAAGCCAGCCTTTTGTGAATTAAGGCATGATTAAATGTCTACATTTCCTAGCAAGAATTCCTTCTGGGGCTTCCCTGGTGGCTCAGTGGTAAAGAATCCACCTGCCAATGCAGGAGAGACAGTTCAACCCCTGCTCTGGGAAGATCCCACATGCTATGGAACAATTAGGCCCATGCACCTATTGAGCCCGTGAACCGCAACTACTGAAGCCGCAACTACTGAATGTGCGTGTCCTACAGCCTGTGCTCTGAAACAAGAGAAGCCATCGCAATGAGAAGCCTGCAACTAGAGTAGCCCCCACTTGCCACAACTAGAGAAAAGCCTGTACAGCAACGAAGACCCAATACAGTAAAAAAAAAAAAAAAAAAAAAGAATTCCTTTTGGAAAACAATGACCTTTTCTCGGATGAAAACAAAAATTTCCCACCCCACGCCCTCTTGAATCAATAATAATTAGGGAGCAGCCCATCCCTAAAGGACCAGAGTCAGCTGCACCAGCAAAAGCAGGCTGTCTCCAGAGAGCCAGAGAATGAGGCAAATTGGCTGCGAAAGGGAACAAGTTACATCTGCTTTTGCTGGTACAGCTGAGGAATGACAGGTTTTGGACTGCTGTACACTCTAGCCCCTTCCCACTCCATTTTGTAATGAGTCAACTGAAAACACCTTTCTTCCTGATCTGCTAAAATGGAGCAGCAATTCTAGGTCACCTTGACTGCCCCTCTGGTTTTCAACTCCTAGCACTTAGAAAAAGCTGTAAAGATAAGGAAGTAGTGACAGAAAGACAAGAATAAAGAAACGTTCCTAAAACCATACTTAAAGAAAGAAGCCCAAATCTATCTCACACAAACACACCATATTTCCTCTCATTCACTCTCTTTCTATCTCTCAGTGTCTCTCCTCTCATGTTTTTGATGCCTATCTACAGTCAATAAAAATGCCATATGGTTGATCCTGCTGATTCAAATACTACCAGAATGAGGAACATCTATCCATAATGGCTCATCTCAGATAGCCGTAAAAAAGTTAATGTTAGGTTTAAAATCTAAAGTTAACTTTATTGTTGTTTAGTTGCTAAGTCATGTCCTGACTCTTTGTGACCCCATGGATTGTAGCCTGTCAGGTTCCTCTTCAGTTCAGTTCAGTTTAGTTGCTCAGTTGCGTCCGACTCTTTGCGACCCCATGAACTGCAGCACGCCAGGCCTCCCTGTCCATCACCAACTCCCAGAGTTTATGCAAACTCATGTCCATTGAGTTGGTGATGCCATCCAACCATCTCAGCCTCTGTCATCCCCTTCTCCTCCTGCCTTCAATCTTTCCCAACATCAGGGTCGTTTCAAATGAGTCAGCATCAGGTAGCCAAAATATTGGAGTTTCAGCTTCAACATCAGTCCTTCCAATGAACACCCAGGACTGATTTCTTTTAGGATGGACTGGTTGGCTCTCCTTGCAGTCCAAGGGACTCTCAAGAGTCTTCTCCAACACCACAGTTCAAAAGCATCAGTTCTTTGGTGCTCAGCTTTCTTCACAGTCCAACTCTCACATCCATACATGACCACTGGAAAAACCATAGCCTTGACTAGACGGAACTTTGTTGACAAAGTAATGTCTCTGCCTTTTAATATGCTGACTAGGTTGGTCATAACTTTCCTTCCAAGGTGTAGCATCTTTTAATTTCATGGCTTTAGTCACCATCTGCAGTGATTTTGGATCCCCCAAAAATAAAGTCTGACGTTGTTTCCACTGTTTCCCCATCTACTTCCCATGAAATGATGGGACCAGATGCCATGATCTTCGTTTTCTGAATGTTGAGCTTTAAGCCAACATTTTCACTCTCGTCTTTCACTTTCATCAAGAGGCTCTTTAGTTCCTCTTCACTTTCTGCCGTAAGGGTGGTGTTATCTGCATATCTGAGGTTATTGATATTTCTCCCGGCAATCTTGATTCCAGCCTGTGCTTCCTCCAGCCCAGCGTTTCTCATGATGTACTCTGCATAGAAGTTAAATAAGCAGGGTAACAATATACAACCTTGACGTACTCCTTTTCCTATTCGGAACCAGTCTGTTGTTCCATGTCCAGTTCTAACTGTTGCTTCCTGACCTGCCTATAGGTTTCTCAAGAGGCAGATCAGGTGGTCTGGAATCCCCATCTCTTTCAGAATTTTCCACAGTTTATTGTGATCCACACAGTCAAAGGCTTTGGCATAGTCAATAAAGCAGAAATAGATGTTTTTCTGGAACTCTCTTGCTTTTTCGATGATCCAGTGGATGTCGGCAATTTGATCTCTGGTTCCTCTGCCTTTTCTAAAACCAGCTTGAACATCTGTAAGTTCACGGTTCATGTCTCTTACCACACCATAAAATTATACATAAAAGATCCAACTAATAACTAATGGGACAGGGACAAACCAAAGGCCTTTGCTTTGTAAATACATATTTACAGAAACAAAGAATGTTGTGAAATGATTTGCTCTCCTGCCACATAGGGGCCATTCACTCAAACAACTGGGACCAAGGGCTAGAACATTCTAGAGCAAACTGCCAAAAATACATTTTTCCTCCAGTGTTCTTAGCAATTTCATCTGCAACTGTCTGCTGAGAAGAAAGCCCTTCCAACTCACCTCAAGAACTTGCACTCTTAATTACCTTAGTCCCCAGAAAGCAGCTACTCCATTATCACTGGCTCAGTCACAAAGGCAGTCCCTCCAAGCCACCTCCAAAAGGCTCAAGTAAGTACTTGGCATAATTCATTAAGAAAGAGAAAAATATCAATGTAATTAACAAGAAAAAAGATTGTCTAAGCGTTTCCCAAAACAACATTCAAAATAAGGCTATCTGATTTATATAAGATCTCTCTCAACTAACTCAAAATTATGAGGTTCCTCAAGTTGGCTGTCACATTCCTGTAAAATACTAGCCTTTACAAAGAATGAGACTCCATACCTAGGAGGCCTTAACTGACACTCCGAGAGCATGCACCCACCAAGGAGATCCTTCTATTTCACATTCCAGATTCAGGACAGAGGGCTGGGCTCAAAGTTGACTCCTTTTCCCTAGGAGTCATACTCCATAGATTGTTCGTTATCTGAGCCAATAAAAACAGGCCACAATCAGCAGTTCCTACCTTGCTGGGAGAAAATGAGATGCAAAAGACAGGGCACAGGACAAGAATACTTTCCACAAACCAACACTGACTTCAGATGTAAAAGAACACACCTAAGAATTCTTTCATACACTCCACATCAAAGTACTGTGATCTTCTCTCAGAAATTATATACCTCCAAAACAAGTTTTCACCAATTAGTCCTATTACTTTTGTTACCTTTACTTCTAGTTATAAAGCTCAACATGCAGGCATTAAGAACCAGTAAGCTCTGAGTGCTCACATTTTGAGTATAGAAAACAAAATAGCTGTGGGCTATTAGCTCACCAAAGAATAGAGCAGGTTCTAGAGTGCTGTATTTACCACCTACATGTGAAAAAAATCTCTCACAAAGGAAATGTATGCATATAAAGTTTAAATACAGACATTCTCCCACTATCACCTAGTCCTAACTCCAGATATGAAAAAGTGGACAAAATTAGGGTCCTGTTTCTAATTCCTCCTTTCTCAGGAAATACGTGAAATTCTTCCCTTTAGTGTGTTATTTTGGCAAATAAAGTTTACCGGAGTATTGCATGTATACATTATTTAAGAGCTACATAAGTAATATTCATATATCACACAAATTTGTATTATAAACTTGAACAACTTCTAATTCTGATAGGATATATATGGTAAGTCCTAGAGCAACCACTAAAGAACAGTGAAAAAAATCATTAAAGAAATTAAAGCGCTATATTAGAAAATGTCTACTTCATGCAAAAGAATGCAGTTAAGGTACAGAAGGAAAAAAAAGACCTGAGACACAGAGAAAACTAGAAATAAAATGGCAGATGTAAGTCCAATTATATCAATAACAGCATTAAATATGAAAGTAATAAACAATCCAATCAAAGGGTAGAGATTATCAGACTGGATAAAGTAGATAGGATCCAACAAATGTCATCTACTAGAGACATATTTTAAATTTAAAGGTATATGAAGAAGGAAATGGCAACCCACTCCAGTATCCTTGCCTGGAAAATCCCATGGACAGAGGAGTCTGGTGGGCTACAGTCCATGGGGTCGTAAAGAATCGGACACAACTGATTATCTGAGCATGTTAGGTGAGGACCCCTAAACTTCCCTCTCTCGTTACTGGGTGGGTGGTCACCTGTTTCTGCACATTTCAGCATGAACCTGGCACAAGAGAGATTGCTTCAGACTGAGAGTTCCTATCTGCTCCCCTGCAGGTGTGTAGGAGCCTGGGGCTTCTTGGGGGGACGTGATGCTCTTGGTTATGGAAGTTGGACTCCTTTGGTGCTGCCTTGAGCCAAGGATGGTTAGGGAGGGAAAGTGCAGCATCAAATTAAGGGTGCAGCGGCTGGCTAATAGCTTTCTTATAGATCAGTAATCAATTAGAATTAAAAACCAAGAAACAAAAAGAAGAAAAAATAATAATAACATTAAAAACCCAGTACCATTTACATTAGCACCAAGAAAGAAGAAGAAAGGAAACAAAATATTTAGGTATAAATCTAACAAAATATGTACAAGATCTCTGAGGGAAAACTACAAAGCTCTAGGTCTGTACGTACAATGGAACATTATTTAGCCTTAAAAAAAAATTCTGAAACATGCTACAATGTAAGTGAATCTTGAAGACACTAAGCTATGTGCAATATCCAGGGGCAAAGGACAAATTCTGTAGGATTCCATGTGTATGAGATACCAAAAGTAGTCAGATTCACAGAGACAGAAGGTAGAATGGGTATTGCCAAGGATGCGAGGCAGGGAATGGAAAGTTACTGTCTAATGGGTTGCGAGTTCAGTTTGAGAAGTTGAAATTCTGGACACGAATGATGGTGTTGGTACAGCGTGCATGTTTATAATGCTACTGGACTGCATATTTTAAAACATTAAATTTCATCTTATGTAAAAAAAAATTTTAAGGTATAAACAGATTGAAAGTAAAAAAAAAAAAGCAAAAAAGATATGTCATGAAAGAAATGAAAACAGAAAATTCAATAATAAAAACTGGAGATTGCAATACCCATTCTTTAATAATGAAGAGAACTAGGCAGAAGATTAACACAAAATAGGAGACTTGAGCAATACTATACATCAATTAGATCTAACATAGAACAGTACCCACAACCATAATAAACTGTTTTCTTCAAGTGCATATGAAACATTCTCCAGAATACATCATACACCAGGCCATAAAACAAACCTCAATAAATTTAAAATGACAGAAATCATACAAAGTATGTTCTCTGACCAAGTTTCTTTCTATTATTGATTTCTAATTTCATTCTACTGTGGTCAGAGAATATACTTCATATTATTTCTATCATTTAAAACATATTGAGATTTGTCTTATGGAAGAGTAAACTAAGCTTAATGCAAGAAGAAGGAAGAAAATTTAAAAAAAAACAAGAATCGAACTGAATGAAATACAGAATAGAAAAACAAAAGAGAAAAAAATCAATAAAACCAAATGTTGATTCTTTGAAAGATCAACAAAACAGACAAATCTTTAGCTAGACTAACAAAGAAATAAGAGGAAATTCAAATCAGTAGAATCAGATATAAAGGAGAGCACATTACTACTTACCTTACAGATCAAAAAAAGATTATAAAGAAACACTATGAACAACTCTATGTCAATAAATTAGACCACTTGGACAAAATGAACAGATTCCTAGGAAGACAAAAATGACCAAAACTGACTCAAGAAATAGACAATTTGAATAGACCTATAACAAACAAAGAAAATGAATTACAACTTCAGAAAAACCACCTGTGAAAAAGAGCCCAGGCCCTGGTGGCTTCACTGATTAATTGTACCAAAGATTTAAAGAAGAATTTACACTAAGTTTTCACAAATTCTTCAAAAAACGAGATGGGATCACTTCCTCAGTTCATTCTATGAGGCCAGCATTACCCTGATATCAAAATCAAAGACATCACCGGACAACCAATAGCTGAGTAAGCAGATACATAGGGATCACTGGGCAGCAAGGACTTGCTACCCGACCCAGTCCTCCTGGTGTGCATTTCTCTGCTGCAGGCCATGGACCGCAGACCGGACCCAGCAACATTTTTCCCCCAAACATCCCTGGATGAGGTAAAACTGCCAAGAGAGAACAGATTCCTCCTGAACACATGTGGGGACAATTCTGAGCACCAGAATAAGCTTCCAAAGCTTACCTCAGGCTGGCCTTAGCCAGTGCAAACACCTTTTCACCATCATCTTCAGTCAATACCATAACCTTTGTGCAGGCATGACTAAAGTTTCTTTCCCCCTGCTCCTCACTGCCACCACAATGAAGGGACATCCCTAAGTAAGATGAATAAAAATATGATAATATTTAAAACAAAAACAAATAACCCCCCACCAAAGCCCAAAGCCATCACAAGAAAAGAACACTACAGAGCAGCTTCTCTTATGAATATGGACACAAAAATTCTTCAGAAAAATATTAGCAATCTGAATCCAGCAACATATAGAAGGAATCATAAGCCATAAGTAAGTGAGATTTATCCTAGGAATACAAGATTGGTTTGATATCTGAAAAATCAATTAAACTATATCAACAGCATAAGAAGAAAAAACCACATGACCATCTCAACAGATGGACAAAGAGTGACAAAACCCAACATCCTCTTGAGGAGAAAAGGGAATACTCCTACACTATTGGTGGGAATGTAAATTGGTACAGCCTCTATGAAGAACAGTATGCTACTGCTAAATCGCTTCAGTCGTGTTCGACTCTGTGCGGCCCCATAGACGGAAGCACACCAGGCTCCCCCCATCCCTGGGATTCTCCAGGCAAGAACACTGGAGTGGGTTGCCATTTCCTTCTCCAATGCATGAAAGTGAAAAGTGAAAGTGAAGTCGCTCAGTCGAGTCCGACTCTTCGTGACCCTATGGACTGCAGCCTACCAGGTTCCTCCACCCATGGGATTTTCTAGGCAAGAGTACTGGAGTGGGGTGCCATTGCCTTCTCCGAAGAACAGTACGGAGGGTTCCTTAAAAAACTAAAAATAGAACTGTCATATGACCCTGCAATCCCACTCTCAGACATACGTTCCAGAGAAACACATGATCTGAAAGGATACATACACCCCAATGTTCATTGCAGCACTGTTTACAGAAGCCAAGACATGGAAGCAACCTAAATGTCTATTGACAGAGGAATGGATAAAGAAGATGTAGTACACACACACACACACACACACACACACACAGAATGGAATATTACTCAGCCATTAAAAAGAATGAAATAATGCCATTTGTAGCAACATGGATGGGTCTGGAGAGTGTCACACTGAGTGAAGTTAAGTCAGACACATAAGGAGAAATATTGTATGACATCCCTTACATGTGAAATCTAAAAAGAAATGATACAAATGAACTTACAAAACAGAGACTTACAGACTTAGAAAATGAACTTATGTTTGCCAGGGGAAGGGAATTTAGGGAGTTTGGGAAGGTTATATATATACTGCTATATTCAAAATGGATAACCAACAAGAACTTACTACATAGCACATGGAACTCCACTCAATGCTTTGTGCCAGCCGAGACGGGAGGGGGGTTTGAGGGAGAATGGATACGTGTATATGTATAGCTAAGTCCCTTCGCTATTCACCTGAAACTACCACAACACTGTTAATCAGCTACATCCCAATCAAAACAAAAAGTTTATAAAGTTAAGGAAAAAACCCAATACCCTCCCAAGGTAAAACAAAACAAGCACACAAACACACACACACAAAAAAACAAAACCAGAAACTATTAACAGAAATAGAAAGGAACTTCCTTAGCCTAAGAAAGGACATGTATCCAAAAAAACAAAAAAAAATCCACAGCTGTTTTTAGTAAAATATTAGAAAGAAAAAAAATTTAAATACCTATAATCTCTCCAACCAGAGATGTGAACACATTGGTTAGTTTCCTTTCATATTCTCTTTTTCTTTCTTTTTGGCCCCTCCTTGAGGCATGACAGATAGATCTTAGTTACCTGACCAGTGATTGAACCAACACCCCCTGCATCAAGAGCCAAGAATCTTAGCCACTGGACCACCAGAGAAGTTTGAAATAATATCATTTTGTATCTCTGGTCCCTCCTAAGTCCACATGAAAGGGAGTGAATGGAACTGAACAAAGCTGCATATGGAAGGTATTCACTTGATCAGAATGAAGTCTTGTGCAGATCATCAGAACCGAGGCTGGTAAGACCCCAGATGTGCACATTCAGGACAGCAATTTTTTAAAAAGATAATAATAATGAACAATTACATAGCACTGACTATATACCAGGTACTAGTCTAAATGCTTTTCAATAATGTTATTTAATCAACAATGACACAAGTTCCATTACTATCCTTACCTTACAGATGCGGAAACTCAAGCAAAAAGTGGTTAAATAACTTCTTCAAAGTAAGCAAGCAGTAGAGCTCAGACTTAAAGTCAGACAATCTAACTCCAGAGTCCCTGTTCTTGAAAAAGCAGAGGAATAGCAAACTTAAAAACCAAAAGGAATGAAGACATGCAGAAAAAAATGTGGAGTCTCCATTTTTATACCTTATCAGTTAAGTTCCAAACTCAGCCTGCCTGATTCAAATTTAGAAATTAGAGTTGTGGTTATCTCAAAAAGAACAAAGTGGGTGCTGGGGCAAACTGGATCTCCAACCCCCCAAAAAACGAAGTTGGACTCTATCTTTACACTATGTTAAAAACATCACTCAAAATGGATCAAATAGCTAAACGTAAAAGCTGAAACTATAATACTCTTCAAGAAACATAGGGGAAAAGCTTCATGACTTGCACTGACAACAATTTCTTGGATATAACACCAAAAGCACTGACAACAAAAGAAAAAATAGGTGGAAAGGGTGAAAGTATTTGCAAACTGTTACTTTGCCAACTAAGGTCCGTCTAGTCAAGGCTATGATTTTTCCAGTGGTCATGTATGATGTGAGAGTTGGACTTTGAAGAAAGCTGAGCGCCAAAGAATTGATACTTTTGAACTGCGGTGCTGGAGAAGACTCTTGAGAGTCCCTTGGACTGCAAGGAGATCCAACCAGTCCATTCTAAAGGAGATCAGTCCTGGGTGTTCTTTGGAAGGAATGATGCTAAAACTGAAACTCCAGTACTTTGGCCACCTCATGCGAAGAGTTGACTCATTGGAAAAGACTCTGATGCTGGGAAAGATTGGGGGCAGGAGGAGAAGGGGACAACAGAGGATGACATGGCTGGATGGCATTACCGACTCGATGGACATGAGTCTGAGTGAACTCCGGGACTTGGTGATGGACAGGGAGGCCTGGCGTGCTGCAATTCATGGGGTCGCCAAGAGTCAGACACGACTGAGCGACTGAACTGAACTGAAGGCAGGATATTGGTATCCAGAATAGATTAAGAATTTCTAAAACTCAACAACAACAACAAAACAACACAATTAAAAAACCCACAAAGGACTTGAGTAGACATTTCTCCAAGGAAGATACACAAATTTGGGCCAATAAGCACATGAAAAGATACTCAACACTACTAGTTATCTGGGAACTGCAAATCAAAAATCACAGTGAGATATACTTCACATTTATAGGGATTTGAAAAAACAGAAAATAACAAGTGCTGGCAAGACTGTGGAGAAATTGGAAACCTTGTGTATCATTGATGAAAATGTAAAATGGTGTGGCTGCTGTGGAAAAAGGTATGATGGTTCCCCGAAGTATTAAAAATAGAATTACCATATAGTCCAACAATCTGACTTCTCAGTATATACTCTAAAGAAGTGAAAGCGTATCCTCAAATATTTGTACACCCATGTTCACAGCAGCTCTATTTACAATAGCCAAAAGGTGGGGGATCCAACCATTTAACAATGGATAAATGCATAAAGAAAATGAAATACATAAATACACACACACGATGGAATACTGAATTTTGTCTTTAAAATAAGGAAAGAAATTCTGATATATGCTATGACATGGGAGAACCATGTAGATATTATGCTAAGTAAAAAAGCCAGTCACAAAAGGACAAATAGTGTATAATTCCTCTTATATGAAGTTTCTAGAGTAGACAGAAAGTAGAATGGTGATTGCCAGGACTTGGGAAGAGGACAGAATGAGAAATTATTGCTTAATGAGTACAGTTTAAGTCGGGGAAGATGAAAATGCTCTGGAGATGGCTGGTGGAGGTGATGGTTGCACAACAGTGTGAATGTACTTAATGCCACAGAACTGGAGACTTAAGGGTTAAAAACAGTAAATTTTATTTTATAAATATTTGCTCACAATTTTTTTTAAAAAAGCAAAGTGGAAGCCAGGTTTCAGTAAAGAAGGGTTTTATATGCTAAAGTAACACTTTAAAATCACAGCAGCCCCAATTTTAAAAAATCTTAATATCTCATTATATATATCTGCATCTCCAAAACCAAGACGTCTTCACTGCACTGCAGTTGACCAAGCTCAGATATGACCTAATGCAAAAACCTCTCTTTGCAGCATAAACCAAGATAGGGCAAAAGAGATGATAAACCACATGGGATTCAGTGTTTGGTTTTTCATTTCTAGCTGCTACAGTCTTAAGAGATTGGGGAACAGCAACTATTAGAATAATATGTAATGTTCCCAGCCACTGGGGAAACAATATTGCAGCAGCCTCATTATGGTGCTTTGTTTTAATCTGCATAATGCTTTTCATCCTCTGTAATGTGAGATCTGCAGGGTCTGATTAACAGAAGAAAGGTCATTACTGATAAGTTCTGATCCCAGGAATAATTTGAGCCTGCCTGTCACTTTGGAGTAGACAACTGGACGTACTCTTTGCTACTCAAGAGTCATCTGCCCAATACTTCTGCTCCTAACGTTAATCATATTAGTCTATATTTACTATTCACTAGACTAGGTTGCATCTTTCAGCTGAAGTGCTTGGTGTCAAACTGCTCCTCCTCTCATCAGTATCCATTCTGATAAGAGAGCTGTGACTAAGAGGCAAATTCTGCAGCCCAAACAAGTGCATGAGCAAAGGGATTCGGGGGAACTTTGCCTGGCTGGGACCTTCCATTCCCTTTCCAGTCCTAACTCTGTGGCCATCAATAGTGAATGTACCCTCCTTGATTACTGCCTGAGGGTGTTCCACACCTCCCTCTCTATGACATTCAGAATTCTGTACATAGCCCACTCCAAAGGGTATTATTCTCAATGAACCCCCTTAGCCAGAGGCTGCTGAATTTTTCTGTTCCTTAGAATCCCCAGCAGGGTATACATTTAATACATTCTTTTTATTTTTTTTTTTTGAGGGAGAAGTTTTTAGGATGAAAGAATACAGCTACATAAGCACTAAGCAGGAGGGGAGAGCACACCTCAGCATCAGAACAAAAAGACCACTGGAGCAAACAGAGGACAGCAGGCAAACTCACCAGGTGAACAGCTAAAAGAGACTTACAAAGAAATGCACTGAATTCTCATTCCAAACCACAAGCTTGTCACTAACCCCAGCAATATCTAAAAAGTCATTCTCAAAGATGAACTAAACTTTGGCTTAATGCATTTCAAATAAAGGGAAAAATTAATATATTAATCACAGAGTTCAAACCTTATCCACCTTAAGAAAATCACAGATCAGGAGAAAAGCCCATCTGCAGTGCTTCAGTCTCTATTTCTGTGAGCAACCAGAGAATAGGATGTGAACTTGGTGCTAATAAAATGCTCATTAAGTGAAAAGCATTAAGATGTTAACATGAAGAGATTCATTAAGGGCTTCAAATTACTTACCTTGAAAGTTGTTTGGTTAGATGAAGGTCAGATTTCAGTCTAACATTTTTCTTTTTCTCTTTTGACTAATTAGGTTAAAATTCAGCAGACATCTTCCCTAAAGTACAAGGCCTCACTGGGGTAGCCTGCTCAGTGGTGGCAGGAAATACTTAGCATAGAAGTGTCCAAGCAAAAGTTTCAAATGTTTTCCTTCTAGCCTTGCACACAGTCCCTCAGAGTATTTTTCCTTTGTAGATCAGCAGATCTGTGAAGGCACCTAAAGTAACAATTATACCAAACGGAATTTTAAAGATGGAGACATACTATTTTATTTTCCTTGTGGCAAAGCAATGCAACATCCCTAGAGGGGAAGGAACAAACATAAGGCCCTGTATATTAATGACATCAGGTGTTTCAATAAAAATAGCCGTTTCTAAGCAGCTGCATTTTAAGAATCTCTCTGAAGGATCAAACAGGAAGAGAGAGACAAATTGTTTAAACACAAATAACTTTGACAATTAAAGAACTAGCATGACTAAGCCACGAAAGACAAGTGAAAAGCAAACAGACTGACACTTGAGCAAATTTAGGCCTCCAAGCAAGTGGAAGTATTTTTAATTTTCAGTCACAATCTAAACTCAAAAAAAAGGTCTGCAGTCTTCCTGCAGCTTTTCATTTGCTGGTGAGATACTATTAGGGTTGCCATTACATGCAGTACATTCCAGAAGATCCCAAAGACATAACTTGTATCTGTCATCAACTGGCAAACCAGTCTCGGAGGCTCTTCCAGCTGTTAGGTGTCTTAAAATTTCCCATGCAACCTAATCCCTTCCCATGATTATCAAAGAACATACTAGAGAAGAAGTGGCTAAGCTTGTTCACTCTGCCTTAGAATCCTTTTCAGGGGCTTCCCCAGTGGTCTAGTAGTTAAGACTCTGTGGCTTCAATCACTGGTTGGGGAAGTTCTGCATGCCATGAGGTACAGCCAAATTTAAAAAAGATCCTTTCCAGGTGTTGCTGCTGCTGCTAAGTCACTTCAGTCGTGTTCGACTCTGTGCGACCCCAGAGACGGCAGCCCACCAGGCTCCCCCATCCCTGGGATTCTCCAGGAAAGACCACTGGGGTGGGTTGCCATTTCCTTCTCCAATGTATGAAAGTGAAAAGTGAAAGTGAAGTCGCTCAGTCGTGTCCGACTCCTAGCGACCCCATGGACTGCAGCCCACCAGGCTCCCCCGTCCATGGGATTTTCCAGGCAAGAGTACTGGAGTGGGGTGCCATTGCCTAATACTGTCATATATCCTGTGTTTCTGTCCTCTCTGTGCTGCATAATCCCCCCCTTCCTCAAAGAAGCTATGAGCCATGCTGTGCAGGGCCTCCCAAGATGGACAGGTCATAATAGTTCTAACAAAATGTCCACTGGAGGAGGGAATGACGAACCACTCCAGTATTCTTGCCTCAAGAACCCCATGAACAGTATAAAAAGGCAAAAAGATACAACACCGGAAGAGGAGTTCCCCAAGTCAGAAGATGTTCACTATGGTACTAGGGAAGAGTGGAGAAATAGCTCCATAAAGAATTAAGAGGCTGGGCCAAAGCAAAAACGATGCACAGCTGTGATTGTGTCTGGTGATCAAAGTAAAGTCTGATACTGTAAAGAACAATACTGTACAGCAAAGGACTGATGCTGAAACTCCAATACTTTGGCCACCTGATGTGAAAAGCTGACTCACTATAACAGACCCTGATACTGGGAAAGACTGAGGGCAGGAGGAGAAGGGGACGACAGAGGATGAAATGGCTGGATAGCATCACTGACTCAATGGACATAAGTGTGAACAAATTCTGGGAGACAGTGAAGGACAGAGAAACCTGGCATGCTGCAGTCCATGGGATCACAAAGAGCCAGACAGGACTGAGCGACTGAACATGACAACAGTGGGAATGAAGACTTAGGCATACCACATTTTTGCCCTCAGAGAAAAGAATACTCCTTGGACCACTGTTATTCAAAGCATCAAAGCCTATCCACAAAGAAAAGCAAAACATCTTTTAAGGGTAACATATTAACATATATAAAAGGGATAAATGAAGACACACATAGGAAACATTCTAAATACTCAAAATACTAACCCTGAAAAACAGCATGGCAATTCCTCAAAATACTAAACACAGGTGTGCTCCACACCCACCAGAGATGCTCGGAGGGCTCAAACAAAACCTTGTGCACACCAGGACCCAGAGGCCCCACAGAGACTGAGCCAGACCTGCCTTTGAGTGTTTGAATGTCTCCTGCGAAGGCATGGGTCAGTAGTGGCCTGCTGTGGGGTCAGGGGCTCTGGCTGCAGCAGACCTGCGTCACGCAGCATGCGGCATAAGCCCTCTTGGAGGAGGTCGCCATTAGTTCCACCATAGAGCTGCTGAGCAGACTACAGAACAATTACACCAAAGAAATTCTTACACTGTTAGGAAAGTTATAGGACCCACAAAAGATTTCCCAATCTGGGGATCCAGCAAAGAGATTGAGAACCCCCACGGAATTTGACTTTGGAGGTCAGTGGGATTTGATTACAAAACTTTCACAGGACTGGGTAAACAGACTCTTGGAGGATACAAACAAAACCTTGTATACACCAGGAGCCAGGAGAAAGGAACAGTGTCCTTACAAGAGACTGAGCCATAGGTGATTGTCAGTGTCCAAGAGTCTCTGGCAGAGGCATATGTCAACAGTGGCCTGCTGCAGGGCCAGGGGCACTGAATACAACAGAGTGCACAAGTTCTTTTGAAGGCGGTGCCATTACCTTCATTACCCCTACCATAGTTTGGCCTTAGGCCAAACAACTGAAAGGGAACACAGCCCCACCAATCAACAGAAAATTGGATGAAAGATTTACAAAGCATGGTCCCACCCATCAGAACAAGACCCAGTTTCCCCAACAGTCAGTCGTTCTCATCTGGATGCTTCCGTAAGCCTCTTATCCTTATCCATCAGAAGGCCAAGAGAATGAAAACCACAATCACAGAAAACTAACCAAACTGACCACATGGACCACAGCCTTGTCTAACTCAATGAAACTATGAACCATGCTGGGTAAGGCCACCCAAGGACAGGTCATAGTGGAGAGTTCTGACAAAACATGGTTTACTAGGGAAGGGAATGGCAAACCACTTCAATATTCTTGCCTTGAGAACACATGAACAGTATGAAAAGGCAAAAAGGTATGATACTAAAAGATGAACTCCTCAGGTCGGCAGGTATCCAATATACTACTGAAGAAGAGTGGAGAAATAACTCCAGAAAGAATGAAAAGGCTGGGCCAAAGCAAAACAGTGCCCAGTTGTGAATGTGACTGATGATGGAAGTAAAGTCCAACGCTGTAAAAAACAACATTGCATAGGAACCTGGAATGTTAGGTCCATGAATCAAGGTACATTGGAAGTGGTCAAACAGGACATGGCGAGACTGAACATCAACATTTTAGACATCAGTGAACTAAAATGGACTGGAATGGGCAAATTAAATTCAGATGACCATTATATCTACTACTGTGGACAAGAATCTCTTAGAAGAAATGGAGTAGCCATCATAGTCAACAAAAGAGTCTGAAATGCAATACTTAGGTGCACTCTCAAAAATGATAGAATGATCTCTCTTTGTTTCCAAGGCAGACCATTCAGTATCACAGTAATCGAAGTCTATGCCCCAACCAGTAGCGCTGAAGAGGTTGAACGGTTCTATGATGACCTGCAAGACCATCCCCAAGATAAAGAACATCCTCAAAAAAAAAAAAAAAGAAAAAAGGCAAAATGGTTGTCTGACAAGGCCTTACAAATAGCTGAGAAAAGAAGAGAAGCTAAAGGCAAAGGAGAAGGAAAGATATACCCATTTGAATGCAGAGTTCCAAAGAATAGCAAGGAGATATAAGAAAGAGATAGAGATCTCTTCAAGAAAATTAGAGATACCAAGGGAAAATTTCATGCAAAGATGGGCACAATAAAGGACAGAAACGGTATGGACATAACAGAAGCAGAAGATATTATGAAGAGGTGGCAAGGATACACAGAAGAATTACACAAAAAAGATCTTCATGACCCAGATAACCACCATGGTGTGATCACTCACCTAGAACCAGACATCCTGGAGTGTGAAGTCAAATGGGCCTTAGGGAGCATCACTACAAATAAGGCTAATGGAGGTGATGGAATTCCAGTTGAGCTATTTCAAAAAATCCTAAAAGATGATGCTGTGAAAGTACTACACTCAATATGCTAGCAAATTTGGAAAATATGCTAGCAGTGGCCACAGGACTGGAAAAGGTCAGTTTTCATTCCAATCCCAAAGAAAGGCAATGCCAAAGAATGTTCAAACTACTGCACAATTGCACTCATCTCACATGCTAGCAAAGTAATGTTGAAAATTCTCCAAGTGAGGCTTCAACGGTACGTGAACTGAGAACTTTGAGATGTTCAAGCTGGATTTAGAAAAGGCAGAGGAACCAGAGATCAAACTGCCAACATCCGTTGGATCATAAGAAAAGCAAGAGAGTTCCAGAAAAACATCTACTTCTGCTTTATTGACTATGCCAAAGCCTTGGACTGTGTGGATCACAACAAACTGAAAAATTCTTAAAGAGATGGGAATATCAGTCCACTTTACCTAGGACTTCCCTGATAGCTCAGTTGGTACAGAATCTGCCCACATGGCAGGAGACGATTCCTGGGTTGGGAAGATCCACTGGAGAAGGGACAGGCTACCCAATCCAGTGTTCTTGGACTTCCTTTGTGGTTCAGCTGGTAAAGAATCCGCCTGCAATGTCGGAGACCTGGGTTCGATTCCTGGGTTGGGAAGATCCCCTGGAGAAGGGAAAGGCTACCCACTCCAGTATTATGGCCTGGAGAATTTGAATCCTGGACTGTATAGTTCATGGGGTGGCAAAGAGTCGGATATGACTTTCACTTTACCTGCCTCCTGAGAAATCTGTATGCATGTCATGAAGAAACAGTCAGAAGTGGACATGGAACAATGGACTGGTTCCAAACTGGGAAAGGAGTATGACAAGGATGTATATTGTCCCCCTGCTTATTAAACTTATATGTAGAGTACATCAAGTGAAATGCCAGGCTGGATGAAGCACAAGCTGGAATTAAGACCATTGGGAGCAATACCAATAATCTCAGATACGCAGATGACACTGCCCTTATGGCAGAAAGTGAAGAATAACTGAAGAGCCTCTTCATGAAAGTTAAAGAGGAGAGAGAAGGAGCTGGCTTAAAACTCAACATTTAAAAAACTGAGATCATGGCATTCAGTCCCATCATTTCATGGCAAATAGATGGGGAAACAGTGGAAACAGTGACAGACTTAGGCTCCAAAATCACTCCAGATGGTGACTGCAGCCATGAAATTAAAAGATGCTTGCTCCTTGGAAGAAAAGCTATGATCAACCTAGACAGCATATTAAAAAGCAGAGACATTACTTTGCCAACACAGGTCCGTTGAGTCAAAGCTATGGTTTTTCCAGCAGTCATGTATGGATATGAAAGATGGACCATAAAGAAAGTTGAGTACTGAAGAATTGATGCTTTTGTACCGTGGTGTTGGAGTAGACTCCTTAGAGTCCCTTGGACTGCAACAAGATCAAACCAGTCAATCCTAAAGGAAATCAGTCCTGAATATTCACTGGAAAGACTAATGCTGAAGCTGAAGCTCCAATACTTTGTCCACCTGATGTAAAGAACTGACTGACTGGAAAAGACCCTGATGCTGAGAAAGACTGAAGGCAGGAGGAGAAGGGGACGACAGAGGATGAGACGGTTGGATGCCATCACTGACTCAATGGACATGAGTTTGAATAAGCTCCAGGTGTTAAGCTGATGGACAGGAAAACCTGGCGTCCTGCAATCACAAAGAGTCACACAAGACTGAGCAACTGAACTGAGGTGTGCTCAGTTGCTCAATCATATCTGACTCTGGGTGCCACATGGACTCTAGCCCACCAGGCTCTTCCATCCATGGAATTTTCCAGGCAAGAATACTGTAGTGCTTGCCACTTCCTACCCTAGGGGACTTTCCAGACCCAAGGATTCAACCAGCATCTCTTGTGTCTCCTGCATTGGCATTTGGATTCTTTACCACTAGCCCAACCTGTGAAGCCCCATTAAATATGGTTATTGTTCAGATGCTCAGTCGTTTCCAACTCTTCGTGACCCCATGGACTGCAGCATGCCAGCCTTCCTTGTCCATCATCAACTCCCAGAGTTTGCTCAAACTCATGTCCATTGAGTTGATGATGTCATTCAACCATCTCGTCCTCTGTTGCCCCCTTCTCCTCCTGCCCTCAATCTTTCCCAGCATCAGGGTCTTTTCCAGTGAGTAGGCTCTTCGCATCTATCCATTAAACATAGGCTTACCATGCAATCCACCAATTCTACTTCTGAGTATATTTGCAAAAGAAGCAAAAGCAGGAACTGAAGAGCTATTTGTACACCCATGTACAAATAGCCAAAAACACAACAACCAAAAGGTGGAAGCAATTCACATCATCAGTGGATGATGGATAAACAAAATGTGGCACCTATATACTTGGAATATTACTCAGCCTCAGCCTAAAAAGGAAGGAAATTCTGACAAGTGCTACATTGGCAATGAACTGTAAAGATATTATGCTAAATGAAATGACCAGTATTTTATAGTTTTCTAAGTACTATAACATACATAATTCTCATAACTGCTTCTCTATAAAACAACTGATATCCTCATGACCTCCATTTTATAGATAGAGGAAAGGTCCAGAGAAGCTAAATAAGTTGCTCAAGGTCACACATTAAGTGGTAGAGACAAAAATTAAAAACTCAGTTTCTCTAACTCAAATTTCCATGCTCAAGCTCCTTTCAATACATCATACTGAGTTTTCTGTTTACCTCCACAGTAACACTAAAGAAGGAGGCATTAAAATATAAAAGAAAGAGCCCTAGATTTGGAATTAGAAGAACTATGATTAATTCTCAGATTTGACACACAAGAATTGTGGGACACTTTGCAATTCAAATATCTTCAAGATTTAGTTTCCTCATTGGTTAAAAAGTATACTCTATAGGGTTTGACGACTGAAAAAGACAGCAATTTTTGAAAGAACAGTACTTAGTTTAGCACTTACTAAATGAAAATAAATTTTAAAAAGGAAAAAAGTAAACTTCTGCAGGCTTAGCATCACCAATATATTCCCCTGATCTGGTGTTAGTGTGATATTCTAAAACATCTTTCCAGTAATCTCTTGAAAAAACTGACTGGATCTTTGATATTTTCTACATATATTCCAAGTCTAATTCATTAGCAACAATGAAGATGATATAATTACTGTCTGCAGCAAGTTCATCAAGAAGTTTGAGGAATGAAAATGAAGGTATAGGCCTGACTTACAAAGAGAACCATGTCATGGTTATAGGCATCTGCTCTAAGCCCAAGCCAGTCTTTTCTGGGGTATTCAGAAAAAGGACAGATCGATAGTTTAAATCAGCTATTTGATGGCCCCTGGGAAGAATAAGGACAGCAGCCAAACCAAAAGCCACCGAGAGGAAAAGCAACAATGCAGGAGATAAAGCAAGCATAAAAGACTGTGATCAAGGAAACAAGCCCCAGATGAAAAGGCACTGCCTGAAAACCCTAAGTAAATATATGAATAAATAAACACAACATAAATTATACCCATATGCATTTCATTCTATAGTCCAGAATCTGGTGTTTCTTTCAAACACCCACATTTGTCATACTGTCATTCGGTCACAAAGGGCTCTTTAGGAGAAGGCAGTTTGTAATTCCTGATTCCTATAGAGAGTCACATTTATCATAAGGATTTACTACAGTATCTGGCTTATGTGCTAGATGCAAATATACATGAGGTTGTGAGATTTATAAAATTATGTTTGCTGCAAAATGTCTCTGGGGGTTAGGTAAGGCAGATCAACCTTCAATACCCTCAGTGCAATCTTGTTAGCACATCTCACCTGTCTGCTCCCTCACCCCTGCCCTCCCAAAACACACATCTCACACTTTTTCTTTTGTTCCCAGACTTGTCAAATACTAGTAAGTCACTGCAGGGACAGGACATTTTACCTTAAAAGAAAGGGGTGGCAAGAAAAGAACGATATAGAAATAAATATTGAATCTCAGCTCTGTCACAAATCAGAATCTATACCAAGTTGTAAATGTGCATTACTATTACTGGGAATGTCTGGCAAAACTTACATCTGGAGCTAAATCAAGTTCCCCCATCTGTTGGGTTTGCCTCTTCTACGCAATGTTAATTTTTCAATTGTTTGCAAGAACAATATAATAACTGCTGAGAAAATAAAAAATGATAGGCACAAAGGGAGCCAGAAATGTAACACAAGTCAGCTTTAGGTTTCAAGACACTGAAAGCACATTCTCTCCATTTACAAACAGCTTTCTCCTGTGAGTGTGTGCTATTTTCTCAAGACCCTAAACCAACTCCATGTCTGACTCAATTTTATCCAATACATACAGCACTCTGTAATTGCCATGCTGTTTCATAAGGAACCTAAAATGACTTAGCCCCATGAGCTCCATTTGGCTCTGTTTACCACAAATAGAAATAGCCATGTAAAGCAAAACGTCAAAAGTTCCAGATCCCATGAGTCATTCATTCAACTCATGAAGAAAGGCAGAAAAAAATTTCCAGACAAGTGCTTTCAGATGGCTTATACACAGAAAACACTTTGGCAACAAAGAGGCCTGAAAAAGGTTTGCAACTATCTCCTGATAAGAAAATTCATAAACGAGCAAATTCTGTGAGCTATTTCAATATGACAAAATGAAAGTCACATGCATTCCTGCTTTTCTTGATCAAATACGAAAATTTCTTCCACTCCTACAGACATAAGGGCTTAAAATAGTAGTGATGTTCAACACATTTCACTTAGAAAGGTACAATAAACCTCAGGATTAACCACAGAACTCTGAAAGAGATAAATCCTCACTTCTTACCTGATATTAACCAACGCGTGAGTCACCTTGCTAGCTGCTTCTTTCCACTGGCCTGCATTGGTAGAAAGCCTCAGGACTGTAAAAAAGGAAAGAACAAAGATGTGTCAGACCACTGGTATTAAACAAATACGAGCGAAGACACATGCAGAATATCACTGTTGGAAAAACCAAATGCAGTCTGTGCCAATCTTCTATTTAAGACATCCTAATCTAGAGAAAAAAAATAAGGGCTTATTCTCAACTATCTTTCCTGCAATTTTTTTCCTCTTTCTTTCACTTTCTATCAAAATATTCTACTCCTCTGCCTTGGGTTTCCCTCTCTCCACTCCCCTCTAAAATGTTTCCATACTTAGTTTTTGCATTCAGTTAAAATCTACACTGGGGTGGTGATGTGAAGGTAACCTGATTGCCACATTAATCATTTCCCTAATAGCTGGGGCTGATTTAGTGGAATTGGCCAGCTGAGTAAGTGTCCCTTCCTGTTCCACATACAGTATATCTTTCTCCTAAAGGTCTGAACTGGGTCAAATAGGATAAATAATCTTGTCAGACAGAGGATGGTCATGTTTCAATCAAAGAGTAACCTGCTTTAGCTCCGTTGACTTAACTGTGTAACCTGCAACATGAATCAACTGGAATATTCTTCCCTTCTCTGACCAGAGTCTCTTACACCCTTACTCACAGAAGGGATGATGGAAATATAGCTCCCAGGTGGTGCTAGTTGTATAGAACCCACCTGCCAATGCAGGAGACGTAAGAGACTTGGGTTTGATCCCTGGGTCAGGAAGATACTCTGGAACCCACTCCAATATTCTTGCCTGGAGAATCCCATGAACAGAGGAGCCAGACGGGCTATGGCCCACAGGGTCATAAAGTCAGGCATGACTGAAGCAATTTAGCACACACACATGCATATATTCTCTATCAGCTATGAGCTTCAGGGCCACACATTATAGTACCTATACTCCTTCAGAAAAGAGACAAACCAGCACAAGCATTCCTTGAAAGAACAAGCATACAGTGGGCACTCCAAGCATATGTTTTTAATGAGTGAATAACGAATATGAACTAAACATGTAGAGAATCTACTATGTGCCAGAAACTGGACAAAGAATATATACAATACAGCACACATATGAGACTCAGAGGGGACAAACAATTAATCAATCCAGCTTATCCACAGAACTGTAAGTAACGGGGCTAGAATTTAAACCTGGAGGGAATGGTCCTATAGCCTGTACTTGATACACTGAGTGGTTAAGAGTGTGAGCTCTGAAGCCAACTGTTGGTGTCCAAGTCTAGCCTTGGCCACGTACTAGAGAAAAACAGCAATACTTACATGAAAGGATTATCATGAAAATCAAGTAAGTTATATATATATATAGCCTTAGATCAGTACCTGGCACATAGTAATTGTTACATAAGTATTAATATTAGCTATTATTTATTAAATAGACTGTCTTCCAAACAAATGCAAGAATATACTTAAGACTTTCTCAGAGGAGACAGTTATTTAGTTAGTTAATCAGAGCCTAACATTAAAAAACATATAACCAATCTGCACAAGTACCATCACTACCAACTCCTGACCAGTATTCCTCTAGCAAAAGTAGCAGTAGCAGCAGCTATACTAGAGGGAGGGCATATAGCTGTAATAGGGAAAGAAAACTCATCTGGCTACTCTGCATCTATTTCAGCAGTATTTCATTTTTATAAATTCATGCAATTTTATGAAAGAGAAGATGGAAGCCTTAATAAAACATTATCAGAGTGCTGCTTTCCTAATTTACAAGATATAGTGCAGGGGAGCTCAGTTTCAAGTTAGAGCTTTTCAGTCTCAACTCAGGGTTTCATTAAGTGTATGCACAAATTTATTCATGAATGAACAAAACTGTTTCAAGCAGGTCAGACATATTTTTTTCCACTCAGTTGCAAAAACTGTTTAGATATATATGTTTTCCACTAGACCCTCCATTAAATCATAAATTCTCTGATGGTGAGGATCTAGTATTTGTGGAATTGAGCTGAATTTTACTCCCCTTACCTCAGAGGGGTATTCAACTCTGTTCATGGATTATTTCTCTGTTAACATCCTGTCACTTTTGTTCCTTAGTGAATAGGCACCCAGATGACCTCATCATTGCATTTCCAAGGGAAACAAGCTTTCCAAGCCATTGGCTTTTACATTCTTTTCTAAGTTCCCAAATTTAAACACAAAATTATCTCAAAATGCCCAAACGCCTCAAAGCTAAGGTTATCATTTAGGTAGTACAAAGTATGATACACAAAAACAGCATACCATGCAGCCATTTAAAAAAGAGACTTAAGTAATAGCAAAAACTGGAAACAACCAAATTTTCATGAAAGGAAAGAATGGTTAGATAAACAGTATCCATACTATGCAAAAAAAGAGAGGAGGGAGAGAGAAACTTAAGAAAACTACCAAAAAAAAAAAAGTTCTATAATAGTTTTTTTTTTTAAAGAAATAGGATAACATGATCACAATTATGTAAAACTATGCATAAAGTAGACTAATACGTGCATGCATGATGAGTCGCTTCAGTCGTGTCTGACTCTTTGCGACCCCTGTGGACCGTAGTCCACCAAGCTTCTCTGTCCATGGGATTCTCCAGGCAAGAACACTTGAATAGGTTGCCGTGCCCTCCTCCAGGGGATTTTCTCAACCCAGGGATCGAACCCACATCCCTTACACCTCCTGCATTAACAGGTGGGTTCTTTACCACTAGCACCACCTGGGAAGCCCATATGAAAATTAGTGGTCATACCAGAAAGGAGAGATTGTATTAAATAAAAAAATTTGTACCTTGTTTTTTCTTTAGTACTGGTAATTATCTTTTTCTAAAAGGAAAAAAACAGTTCAAAATATGGTATCATTTATGATTCAGGGTAGCTTGTGTCGAGGTCCTTCCTCATCAGAGGATATCATGCAGTAACTTAACTGCCATAAGAATATTAAATGTGTCTCTTCATCAAGAGTCTCCCTCTTCTAGCCATGATGAAGTAAAAAGACATAATTAACCCTTCTACCTTAAACAATAAAAAACGAAATATAAGAAACAATAGCTTTCAGACACTGGACAACGGGTATACAGAACTGTGATCCTTGAAGATGGAAAACAAACAAGGTGAGCCCTAGAATTATCCCAGCTTACTGTGTGAAAGTTTCCAACCTACAGGGAGAGAGGAGGAACTTAAACAGAATCCAGAAGCTTGCCAAATCAAAGACACAGATTTAGCAGCTGGAGAGGCCAAGGCACCTAGAATTTGTGGTGTAGAGTACTGTAGAGGAGGGAGTTTAACAGGGTATTCTGTAAGTTTGTAGAGGGGTCCTCTTACATCTTTTGCTGAGCACTGATCTGCACATAAGAAAGAGAAAACTACTCAAGGCTGGGGGTAAAGAACCACTGGAAAAGAGTAGAAATTGTGGAGCTCATGGAAGGCTCTACAAGCAAAATAATTTGCATTTCCACTAGCAAGAGTAGAAAAACCTACTAATATATGAATTATCAAGAAGAATCTTCAGATGGGTACTGTATTAGTAATCTGGCCAAATTAGCCTATAATAAAAGTTGCTCTTAACCCAATTTAATAACCCTTAAAAGCAAATCCTAAAAGGATGAAACTGATTCCACACAACATAACTGCATTCCAGAACAAAGTCTAACATTATATAAAGGAACATAATAAAATCAAACTTTACAACATTAACATCACAATGTTCAAAATCCAATTTAAAAATTACCAGCATTCAAGAAGTAGAAAAGGGACTTCCCTGGTGGTCCAGTGGTTAAGAAAACACCTTGTAGAACTATACTCAATATTTTGTAATAACCTATAGTGGAAAAGAATCTAAAACAGAATACACATATGTACACACACACACACACACACACACACACACACACCACTTTGCTCTATACCTGAAACTGATACAACATTGTAAATCAACTGTTTCAATAAAAATTTTTCAAAAAAAAAAAGAATCCACCTTGCAGTGCAGGGGACATGGGTTCAATCCCAGGTCAGAGAACTCAGATCCCAATAGAGTCCATGCGCTGCAACCAAAGATCCCACATGATGCAACGAAGATCCTGCGTGCCACAACTAAGACCCAATGCAGCCTAATTAATTAATTTAAAAAACCCAGAGAAGCCAGAAAAACATAACCCATAAACAGGAGAAAAATCAGTCAATAAAACAGACCTAGACATGAAGAGAGATGATGGAGTTAGAGGGAAAGGACATTAAAACAGCTATTGTAAATATGCTCCATATGCTCAGGAAGGTACCAAGTGAAAAGAAAACTTGTGTTCACAAAAATCTGTGTACAAAAATGTTTACAGAGGTTTTATTTATAATCCCTAAAAACTGGAAACTTTCTAAATGTCCTTCCACTGATAAATGGATAAGTTAAACTAGCATATTCCCATAATGGAATATTACCCCGTAATAAAAAGGAACAAACTACTGATACCTGCATCAACATGGATAACTTCAAACTAATTAATATGTATAAGAAGCCAGACTCAAAAAACGGTATGATGTCATCTATATACTTTTTTAGAAAAGGCAAAATCATGGGGACAAGGAATAGATCAGTGGTTGCTAGAAAGTGGCTAGGAGCTGATCTCACAGGAGTGGGTGGAGGAGTTGATCTTACAGGAGGTACAGAGAAGAGGGAAGTTTTTGAGATGGTAAAACTCTTCTAAATCTTGATTTTCTGTGATAATTATACTTCTATATGCATTTGCTGAAATTCAGAACAGTACATTAAAAATGGTGAATTATATCATATATGTAAATTATACTTCAAAAAACCTGACTAAAAAATACATTTTTTTCCACCTGAAGTTTCATCATACTTTACACAAAATGGAGAGTACTGAAACATGCCGCCTCCTACTATTTGTTGTGTTTCATTTAGTAAAATTCACTTTCCTCTTTGTACTTTCTTAGTACATCTGAGCATTCCCAGATATCCTTTCTTCTCTTGTTGCTACAGCTGTAAACACTGATCTCATTTGACTGTATACATGGCTTAACTGCGCAGGTTAAGTCGGACATCTGTAAAATACCTCCCCAACTCCAACTCTCCTTCCTTTCCTCACTGAAAGACCTCTTTATTCATCCATTAATGGGTATTAAAGCCTCTGGGGCAGCTCTTCACCCTTGGAAAATTCTATATTCTTGAAAACAAGGACACTGGTAAAAGCCAGGTAGATGCAAACCACACCAGGGTACACTGAGAACATTCTGCCAATGGGAAATTTGCTAGAGGGTTCTCATGGAAAACTTCCTAGCCAAAAAAAAAAAAAAAAAGACGTGTGACTTGATATGACAATGGGAACCTCTTATTCTGAGGGGAGCTGACCTGATCCTAAAGCTATTACATTGAGAATGAGAGAGCAGGGAAATTTTAAAAAAAATTCCTCCTAGGCAATCCTTCTTTCCACTCTTTGCTTCTACTCTTCTCCATGTATTCCAAATCCCCTCCACTTTACTCATGATACATACAGGAGTCCCAAGCAGAAGATGAACTTTTCATAAATAGTCCCAACAATAAGGATAAAGTAAACTAATCAACAGTGACAGAAAGCAGATCAGGGGTTGCCTAGGGATAAGGGACAGAGGTGGTAAAAGTGACATAAAGGGACACAAGGAAATTTGGGGAGGGGGGGTGGATATGTACATTATCTTGATTTAATGACAGCTTCATGTACATATACACATGCCAAAACTTATCAAAAATTGTATCCTTTAAAAAAGTGCAGTTTGGGACTTCCCTGGGGGTCCAGTGGTTAAGACTCCATGCTTCCACTGCAGGGGGTATGGGTTCCATCCCTGATCAGGGAACTAAGATCCCACATGCCTCAGCATGGCCAAAAAAAAAGAATGCAGTTTATTATATATCAATTACATCCCACTAAAGCTAATAAGCTGGAGCTTTTTAATAGACAGCTTTATTGAGTGGCTTACTATTTCCGGGAAATCTAAAGAAATCTTTCTTGACCTTTAAACTTAGGTAGGTTTGATTAGACTCTACACTCAAACTTACAGGGATACATGACCTCTTACAGAAATAAGGAATACTCATGTGGCTGCAGAGTAAATTTTAGGTGAGCCAGTCACCAAAAGGTTTTTGTAAAAAAGATTTTTATCTAATGCCCACTTCTTCTTCTAAGTTATGCTAAAAATACATAGGTACATTAAAAATCCTTAAAACCTTGTACCTTTTCAAATCACACAATGTTCCTTTGGGATCCAAGCTCTTCTATTTGCTGCTGTCAACTCCCACCCACTCTCACACCCATCTCACTGGCATTCACTAAATCTACAAGCCTCCCTATTTTCTCTCTTTCACAAACATCAAGAAAGGGCTACAGGGACGCTAACCAGCTTTCTACTGAGATGAATTCTGAGTTCCTGAAGGCGAGGAAGTCCACACATACTTTCTTATTGCCTGAGAAAAGGAGACTACTATAGTTCTGTGCCAAGTAAGGGCACCAAGCAACTAGGTGAGAATCTTTTGCAGTCTTTTCCTTTCACAGACCAAAAATCACAGCTGATGGGGAGAGAAAAATAAAAAGAAGACAGCTTACCCATAGAGTAGAGGTTGTCAAAGCTCTGGTGCATGCGGATAATCTCATAGTAGAGTTCATCATAACTGCTGGGAGTGGGCAGGAATGTATCTCCATATGTGATAAACATATTAAATAGGTTCACAATCTAAAAAAGAAGCAAAAGACCATATATAGACATCATACTATGAAGACTCAGAAGGGTATTATCAGTAGTGTGCTATATAGCCAGCTCTTATTGTCTTTCAAGAGCAGTTAAATTTTCAACAATTTTATTAGTTGGTTCTTAAACAAAATCATTATTAAAAATTAACTTCTATAAAACTTACCATTCAATAAATTACATAAAGTAATAATTACTGAAAACTCATCACTTTCTAATTATTTTCTACTGTTCCGTATTATCAATCCCCTTGAAATTAATTTACACCTCTTATATCTGTGTAGTGGGAATATTATATAACAGTGTGTATTACCATTATTTCATGAAAGAACACCTCTTATATCTGTGTGGTGGGAATATTATATAACAGTGTGTGTTAACCATTATTTCATGAAAGAACCCCAGGTTCTCCAAAGACACAGGAGAAAGTGGAAGCACTAGTAGAGAGATTCTGATCCAAAGGGAAAATAAAGGCCTGGTATCCCCCTATAGTTTAATCCTTAGAACACCAGCTCCTGTCTCAAACCAGCCCATTTTTGCCCTATAGTATAGCTTCAGAAAAATAAATGTGTTTTTTTGCTACTCACCATAAGAGCTAACGTAAAAATGTTGTGCTTTGCCAAAAGTACAGTCTCATTTGACATAAGGAACTTCAACAAATTTATCAAGGCTTTAAAAGAAGAAAAAAAAAAACATTGATAAGATAATCAAAGCATAATCAATAAAGTTAAATGAAAGTAGACTAGATCTAAAGAAATCCAAACAGGGCTAGAACGAGTATACCACAGCTACTAGGAAATTTTTAAAAGCAGTCAGAGCAGGTGTAGTTGAAGAAAGCACTGACATTCTCAAGCACATGTCTGCTTATCTGTCCATAGAAAGTTTTAAAAAATTTACTTTTTACTTCTTATTTAGCAATTAAGCTCAGAAATTTGACTATAAAATGGACATTTCAGTGTTCCAAATTTACACCTATATGCTGATTTCCCCATCAAATTTCCTCAGTTTACTGAGCGTCCCTTCTCACCCCAGGCTGCTAGTGTTTCAAGTCACCAAGTTTTAGCTACGTATCTGTTTCAAACATTACTGCTAAGAAGGACATCTTTCGAATCTAAATGATCAACAGACATAGTGTAGAACCTACTGCTTTAGTTCTGGATAAAAAAAGCTCATGAAGGAAAAGAAAAAGCCCTTAACTGTTCTAAATATTCAAATAAGAGTGCAACGTGCTCTGTCCTCTCTTAACTGTGAAAACATTTACTGAAAAGGTCCCCTTTTTGCCTTGTAATCTTTAATGAGTGGAGAGAGTGCCAAAACCCAAGCAATCTCAATCATGAGACTGACCGCTAAGTCCGTAGTTAAACAGTACAGCTTTAAAGACATTTTTGCCAATAAATATTAAGCATAAAATAATTTAACAACTGCCTTATACTCTTTCACCCAAGGCTATAAACTCAGTCCTGCTTCTGTGCCCACCATAGCCACTGCCACTGTACCTATCTCCCCTGTGTGATGGGGGATATAAAGGAGGGGTTCAGCGGCTACAAGTATTTGATGTTCCTTTTGTCTTCTCCCTGTCAACCTACTTCTACATATACACACACAAAAAAGGCTTGACCGCTCCTTTCCTAAGACCATACCTGCTTTTTTGTCAGCAGAGAAGTCCATTCTCTTGTCTGAGCTTTGTGTGGTTTACTACTCTTAGAAAAGAGATGTGAGCTTAGATTTGAAACAGCAGGGAATGCTGAGTAGGAGTAAGTCTCTCCAGACACTTGCTGCCTGCCATACAACACCCCTCACTCTCAACCCTCTAAAAGCACAGGTACAGTAAAGAAACAGCAGGCAAGGAAAAGTACAAGAGCTTGACTACATTCTGTTTCTAAAGCCTGACTCTTCCCTTCAAATAGGAAAAAAAAAAAGCCTCGCTAGGGTTGAAGGAGGCAGGCATCCTCATTTATGAACTCTTCACCCTGACTCAAGTTCTCTGAGGTTTCCTAATGGAAAGGCAAATGATAGGCAGCTGGCATTTTTGATGTTGTCTGTTAACAAGTGATCTATTGGACTGGACCCAAAAAAGCTCCACGGGAGACCACTCTGGATCATACAATCTACTAAGCTCCTACCAGGAGCTCAGAGAATGAAGGGGACTAGCTAAAATCCACATAAAAATGACTAACCCATGGCGATTCCCTGGCAGTCCAGTGGTTAGAACTCGGCACTTTCACTGCCGTGGCCCGGGTTCAATCTCTGATTGGGTAACTAAGATCCTGCAAGCTGCAGCAAGGCCAAGAAAAAGACTAACCCAGCCCAAATCTCTCTTCATAATGTGTAGGGGCTTCCCACGCCACCCTCACTATCCCCAGAGCTTAGACAAGCCCTGTTAATAGATAAATCTTCTGACAGTACGACTCTATAAATTCACAAGAGACAAGAAAAAAGGATGGGTAACACATGTGGCATTCTGCAAAACATAATGGCTAGCTAGAGACAAAGTTGCTTTTGTACATAACCAATCAAGAAGGCTTTTGTCCCAGGCACATGCAGCACAAAGGTGCAGCCTCAGCAGTGGTTATGTGGTAATTAAGGGGTAGAAAACCTGGAGAAAAGGAAGTGAGCACAATGATTTATTGCTCCTCTGCTGGACTACAGCTAGCCTTGATCTCTGGGATTCAGAGTCAGGGATGACAAAGTGATAAATATGAGGGGAGGAAGAGAGCAATTCTAGCACAGGCCAAGAGGTGGCCTGTGTTTCAATTGTCACCGATGTCAGCAGAGTCAAATAGTGTTGACAAGGAGAGTCCAGCACTGCAATACTCTGAGAGTCTGTGTCGGGGAAACCTGCATTCTATCCCTGACAATGCAGGTCAGACCCCCTACCTTCTGAAAAAGCCAGGGTTTTCTTACCTGGAAGTCATCATTCTCTAGAGGGAATTTAAAAGGCAGCTATAATGAACAAAGTAACCTTAAAATTGGCTCCCACGAGCCTCTGACATCAGGAACCATGATTCTTCTTCAAGAAAGAATGCCCCAATATCCCATAATATAACATGTTTTTCCTTCGACATCTCTCTGACTTAGCATTCTATCAACTGTTCAGTGTCCTATACACACATACATGGTCTTCTATCCTCTGACACGACGTCATGGGAGTCCAAAGTCTGTGAGGCTTCAACATAGTTGATTTTAAATTTTTGGAGCTAGAAAGAACCTCAGAGGTTATTTAATCCTCCTCCCTCATTTTTGGATTCAAAAACAACCCCCAACCACCACCCCAACTAGTTAGTGACCAAGCAGGGACTAGAACCTGGTCTCCTGTTTAATGTTCCTTCTTCCATTCCATTAAGATAAAAGCCTGCAGTCCACAGGGTTGCAAGAGTCCATGGAGTCACTGCTTAGCAACTGAACAACAACAGACAAATAAAGGTGCTAAAAGTGAAAGTGAAGTCGCTCAGTCATGTCCGACCCTTTGGTACCCCATGGGCTATAGACTACCAGGCTCCTCCATCCATGGGATTTTCCAGGCAAGAATACTGGAGTGGTTTGCCATTTCCTTCTCCAGGGGATCTTCCCGACCCGGGAAACAAACCCGGGTTTCCCACACTGCAGGCAGACTCTTTACCATCTGAGCTAGATGCAATCAAATATTAAAACAGAAGGAAGCTTATGTATAAATGGTGTGCTTAAGATCTGCTAACTATACTACTATCAACACTTTCCTAGAAGACTCTGGTTTATAACTTTCTCCATCTATTGGCTGCTCCAAGGTTATTTCCATTTACTTGGCACTCTCCTTTTCTTGCTCCTCAGCTACTTATTATAGCACAGCTGCTTAACACCTTATTATTACCTTTCTTCTACTCATTCTCAACACTAAAACACTCCCAGTAGCTTTTCTCAGCAAAAACCACCTCGGAAGGCCCTCTATATCAGCTTTCATCTCCCCTCTTTATTTTTACTTTTTTATGTTTTATTTTTAATTGCTGGGTTTGACTCCTAAATCTTTTTTATTCCTACTAAAGGAGGATCCAGATCCCTGGCTTCAAATACTCTTAACCTGTACTGAGTGAAAAATAGAGAAGTTATGTCAGTGAAACATCTGAGGTATTCCATTACACATTCAACAAGTTTAAGTTGTAGGGAAGTGGGTGCTCCATACACACTTGTTTCTTCACTGGAAAGTCTTTTCCACCAGGCACTTTGAAAACTTAAGTTTCTGGATTCGCTTTCAGGAACTACAAACTAGCTGCAACTGCTGCCTCTTTACTTCCCTGATGACTCAGTTGGTAAAGAATCTGCCTCCAATGCAGGAGAACCCAGTTTGACTCCTGGGCCAGGAAGATCTGCTAGAGAAGGAATAGGCTACCCACTCCAGTATCCCTGGGCTTCCCTTGTAGCTTAGCTGGTAAAGAATCCGCCTGCAATGTGGGAGACCTGGGTTCGATCCCTGATTTGGGAAAATTCCTCTGGAGAAGGGAAAGGCTACACACTCCATTATTCTGGCCTGGATGTTGCCTCTTTGACTCTGTACTAGAGGCAAGTGTCAGTCTCCTACTTAGTCCTCCAAGTTTCTTTCCTTGGAGAGTCTTGTGCATCAAATATGGCAGCAGGATGCAGAAGTTCTGACTTTTCTGTATGCAGACACAAGTAGAACAAAGGATAGTGCACAGGTTCTGGAAAGTTGAGCCAGGAATGGGTACCCTGACAGTTCCCTGCGTCCCAAGTGAATTCACAGAGGCAAAGCAGCCAATCTGTTTTTTAAATGTGAAGAGTTCAATACCACCCACCTGAGAATCCTCCTGTCTGACACAAGGCCACCTCACTGCACAAGGAACCTTGTTCACAGAGCTGTTCCTAGCATTAATATACCTGACACAATGAGGACTTTCCCAGACTTTTTCTATTCTGCTTTGAATTTAAGTGAAGGAAAAGAAGGTAGCAAGCAGCAAACCATGTTGTCGTGTAGGAGCATAGAGTGAATAATGGATATATATGGGAACTTCTCCAGAACTAAAACCTCTCCCCACACTGAGGTAAACCAGGTGCAGAGAGGAGCAAGCCAACCACAGGAAGACACAATTAAGTGGTAGCTCAGCGCCTGCCTCAGAGAAGCAGAGGGGAGGTTTAATTACAAAACCAAGTGAATGACATTTAAATAAGACTAAAGACAGGAAGGAGGCAGAGAGCAGAGCACAAATAAATGTCTCTGAAGAATCAGGTCAGAGAGAGCAGTCTCTTTGAACAGCTTTTACCTGCTATGAAGACAAAGAGACAGAAAGCAAAGACAAGACTAAGCCAGGCCCTATTTTGTGGCCTGGCATGGAGTTAGGATGAGAGGCCACAGATTCCAAGTCAAAACCTGATCATTAGGGAAAATGGGTAACTTCACAGTGACTGATAGAAGAGAAATACTTAGAACCTTACTAGCTTAGGAGAGAGGTAGAAGAACTCAAAGGACAGGCTACAAATAGCACTAGTATGAAGAAGAACTAAAGAGCCTCTTGATGAAAGTCAAAGAGGACAGTCAAAAAGTTGACTTAAATCTCAACATTCAGAAAACTAAGATTATGGAATCCAATCCCATCCCTTCATGGCAAATAGATGGGAAAACAATGGAAACAGTAACAGACTTTATTTTGGGGGGCTCCAAAATCACTGCAGATGGTGACTGCAGCCATGAAATTAAAAGATGCTTGCTCCTTGAAAGGAAAGTTATGACCAACCTAGACAGCATATTAAAAAGCAGAGAAATTACTTTACCAACAAAGGTCTGTCTAGTCAAAGGTATCTTTTTTCCAGTAGTCATGTATGGATGTGAGAGTTGGACTATAAAGAAAGGTGAGTGCCAAAGAATTGATGCTTTTGATCTGTGGTGTTGGGGAAGACTCTTGAGAGTCCCTTGCACTGCAAGGAGATCCAACCAGTCCATCCTAAAGGAAATCAGTTCTGAATATTCATTGGAAGGACTGATGCTAAAGCTGAAACTCCAATACTTTGCCCACCTGATGTGAAGAACTGACTGACTGGAACAGATCCTGATGCTGGGAAAGATTGAAGGCGTGAGGAGAACGGGACAACCGAGGATGAGATGGTTGGATGGCATCACCAATGCAATGGACATTGAGTCTGAGTTGGCTCTGGGAGTTGGTGATGGACAAGGAAGCCTGGCATGCTAAAGTCCATGGGGTCGCAAAGAGTTGGACAAGACTGAGCAACTGAACTGAACTGAACAAGTCAATGCCTCTGAAACCCCAGAGGCACTATAAACTCCAGCAATTTGACCATCTCTGGACAAAATCACCAATTACTCAGGGACATTGCCAGCAATCAGCAGGCTCACTGTCAGTCAGCAAAGTGGCACAGGAAGGACTTAGAAACCAACACTGACCAGCAGAAAAATTCAAAAATACACTAGATGGGTTCTCAGAATACAGGCATCTGGCTGACTGTTAAACCCAAGTGCCTTACTGAAACAGAGACCAATGAATCCACCAAGAAAATGAAATGGCTTTGGTTATATGCTACGAGCCTCTCCAGGTGAACAGAGCACAAAAGTCGGTATACCCAGTGGGAGGATTCTGGGAAGGTGGCAGAGCATGAAACATCAGGAATCTCTCTCCCAGAATCCTCTGCCAGGACAATAATTGCCCTGGCAGAATCTGTCTGACATAACTGTTTAGAACTCTGGACTCTGATGAAGGTTTGAAACTTCTACAGGAAAATTTGGATGGTAAATTTGGTTCACTTTGGTCAATTTACTAGCAGCTACCTATCCCCAATCCCAGGCCTGTGGTAAGCAACTGTGCACCTGTTTCTAGAGCAGCTTGCACACAGCTTGTAGGAGCTGGGGTGGACCAGCTCCCAGATATGGCAATAAGGGCTGTAACTTCCAAATACTGGGGATCTGTGCTACGATCACTGATTGCTGCTTCTGATCACAGAGATGCAGACAAAGAGGTGGGCAGCCATTTTTGTTGCACTTCCCTTCACTGTTACAAGCCTGTCCCCCCCCGAGAGATAAGTGACACCTAGGCTTAAAGGGCCAGTGTCCCTTTTTCCCCAACCTTCATTTTTTGCTTTTCCTCTTTCAGGAGCCAGACAGTAAAAACTAGGACATTCAACACAAATGAACATGATTTAAGAAACAGACTCACAAACCAAGAGAACAGACTTGTGGTTGCTAAGGGAAGGTGAGAGAGGGAGGGATAGATTGGGAGTTTGGGGTTAGCATGTGCCAACTATTACATACAGAATGGATAAATAAGAAGATCCTAATGTATAGCACAGGAAACTATATTCAATATACTGAGATAAACCATAATGGAAAAAATAAATACATATGTATAATTGAGTCACTTTGCTGTACAGTGGAATCTAACATAACACTGTAAATCAACTATGCTTCAATCTAAAGAGAAAAGGTAAATACTAGGACAATAAAAACATTAATCAAGAAGAGCATTCAGAAACAACCAAAAAAAAAAAAACTAGGACATTCAGAAACAACTTCATATTCAAGGAAAATTAGAGAGTGACTGGACATGCCCAAGAAAAAAGCTCAGAAAAGATCTAAGAAAAGACTAAGTTCACACCTCAGGCTGATCCTCAGCATAGACACAGCCTACAGTCAAAAACAAAAATAACAGCGAATTCCCTGGTGGTCCAATAGTTAGCACTCTGGGCTTTCACTGTTGAGGGTCCTGGCTCATACCTTAGTTAGGGAACTAAGACCCCACAGCCATGCAACGCAGCCAGAATAAATATATTAATAAAAATAAACAAAAATAATAACAAAAAATATATAACTCTGCAAGAAGGGGGGAATCTGATTTATTGAACCTTCAGGATACTGTAAGTAAAATAAGTCAGGTCACAAAAAGACAAATACTGAATCATTCCACTTGCATGGAGTACTTAGAGTAGCCAAAATCATAAAGAAAGAAGATAGACTGGTGGTTGCCAGGGAAAAGGCACTAAGCGCAGGTGGCTGCGACCGGCACACTAAGCACGGCCAAGAGGAGCTACCCCACGTCCGAGGTCAGGGGTAGAAGCTGGGAGGACCCCATGCCGAATGGCGGCGGCCAAGAGGAGCTACTCCACATCCGAGGTCAGGGGCGGAGGCCGGGAGTAGCTACCCTGCCTCCGAGGTCAGGGGCAGCGGCAGAAGGAGCCACCCCGTGCCCGAGGCCAGGGGCTTCGCACAAAGGAGCCACCCCGTGCCCGAGGCCAGGGCCACGGCAGGAAGGAGCCACCCCACGTCCAAGGAGTGGTGGCTGCGCGGGCACAGGAGGGCCTAGAGGAGCTATCCCACGTTGAAGGTCAGGAAGGGCAGCAGTGAGGAGATACCCCTCATTCAAGGCAAGGAGCAGTGGCTGTGCTTTGCTGGAGCATCCGTGAAGAGATACCCCATGCCCAAGGTAAGAGAAACCCAAGTAAGATAGTAGGTGTTGCAAGAGGGCATCAGAGGGCAGATACACTGAAACCATACTCACAGAAAACTAGTCAATCTAATCACACTAGGACCTCAGCCTTGTCTAACTCAATGAAACTAAGCCATGCCTGCAGGGCAACTCAGGAAGGGCGGATCATGGTGGAGAGGTCTGACAGAATGTGGTCCACTGGAGAAGGGAATGGTAAACCACTTCAGTATTCTTGCCTTGAGAACCCCATGAACAATATGAAAAGGCAAAAGGATAGGATACTGAAAGAGGAACTCCCAGGTCAGTAGGTGCCCAATATGCTACTGGAGATGAGTGGAGAAATAACTCCAGAAAGAATGAAGGGATGGAGCCAAAGCAAAAACAATACCCAGCTGTGGATGTGACTGGTGATAGAAGCAAGGTCCAATGCTGTAAAGAGCAATATTGCATAGGAACCTGGAATGTCAGGTCCATGAATCAAGACAAATTGGAAGTGGTCAAACAAAATATGGCAAGACTGAACGTCACATTCTAGGAATCAGTGAACTAAAATGGACTGGAATGGGTGAATTTAACTCAGATGACCATTATATCTACTACTGCGGGCAGGAATCCCTCAGAAGAAAAGGAGTAGCCATCATGGTCAACAAAAGAGTCCGAAATGCAGTTCTTGGATGCAATCTCAAAAACAACAGAATGTTCGTTTCCCTCTGTTCGTTTCCAAGGCAAACCATTCAATATCACATTAATCCAAGTCTATGCCGCAACCAGTAATGCTGAAGAAGCTGAAGTTGAGCGGTTACAAGATCTTTTAGAACACCCAAAAGAGATGTCCTTTTCATTATAGGGGACTGGAATGCAAAAGTAGGAAGTCAAGAAATACCTGGAGTAACAGGTAAATTTGGCCTTGGAATGCAGAACGAAGCAGGGCAAAGACTAATAGAGTTTTGCCAAGAGAACGCACTGGTCATAGCAAACACCCTCTTTCAACAACACAAGAGAAGACTCCACACATGGACATCACCAGATGGTCAACACCAATATCAGATTGATTATATTCTTTGCAGCCAAAGATGGAGAAGCTCTATACAGTCAGCAAACACAAGACCGGGAGCTGACTGTGGCTCAGATCATGAACTCCTTATTACTAAATTCATACTTAAATTGAAGAAAGTAGGGAAAACCGCTAGACCATTCAGGTATGACCTAAGTCAAATCCCTTATGATTATACAATGGAAGTGAGAAATAGATTTAAGGGTCTAGATCTGATAGATAGAGTGCCTGATGAACTATGGAATGAGGTTCGTGACACTGTACAGGAGACAGGGATCAAGACTACCCCATGGAAAAGAAAAGCAATAAACCAAAATGGCTGTCTGAGGAGGCCTTACAAATAGCTGTGAAAAGAAGAGAAGTGAAAAACAAAGGAGAAAAGGAAAGATATAAGCATCTGAATGCAGAGTTCCAAAGAATAGCAAGAAGAGATAAGAAAGCCTTCTTTAGCGATCAATGCAAAGAAATAGAGGAAAACAACAGAATGGGAAAGACCAGAGATCTCTTCAAGAAAATTAGAGATACAAAGAGAATATTTCATGCAAAGATGGGCTCGATAAAGGATCGAAATGGTTTGGACCTAACAGAAGCAGAAGATATTAAGAACAGGTGGCAAGAATACACAGAAGAACTGTACAAAAAAGATCTTCATGACCTGAATAATCATGATGGTGTGATCACTCATCTAGAGCCAGACATTCTGGAATGTGAAGTCAAGTGGGCCTTAGAAAGCATCACTATGAACAAAGCTAGTGGAGGTGATGGAATTTCAGTTGAGCTATTTCAAATCCTGAAAGATGATGCTATCAAAGTGCTGCACTCAATATGCCAGCAAATTTGGAAAACTCAGCAGTGGCCACAGGACTGGAAAAGGTCAGTTTTCATTCCAATCCCAAAGAAAGGCAATGCCAAAGAATGCTCAAACTACCACACAATTTCACTCATCTTACACACTAGTAAAGTAATGCTCAACATTCTCCAAGCCAGGCTTCAGGAATACGTGAACCGTGAACTTCCTGATGTTCAAGCTGGTTTTAGAAAAGGCAGAGGAACCAGAGATCAAATTGCCAACATCTGCTGGATCATGGAAAAAGCAAGAGAGTTCCAGGAAAACATCTATTTCTGCTTTATTGACTATGCCAAAGCCTTTGACTGTGTGGATCACAATCAACTGTGGAAAATTCTGAGAGAGATGGGAATACCAGACCACCTGACCTGCCTCTTGAGAAATCTGTATGCAGGTCAGGAAGCAACAGTTAGAACTGGACATGGAACAACACACTGGTTCCAAATAGGAAAAGGAGTACGTCAAGGCTGTATATTGTCACCCTGCTTATTTAACTTCTATGCAGAGTACATCATGAGAAATGCTGGACTGGAAGAAACACAAGCTGGAATCAAGATTGCTGGGAGAAATATCAATAACCTCAGATATGCAGATGACACTGCCCTTATGGCAGAAAGTGAAGAACTAAAAAGCTTCTTGATGAAAGTGAAAGAGGAGAGTGAAAAAGTTGGCTTAATGCTCAACATTCAGAAAACGAAGATCATGGCATCTGGTCCCATCACTTCATGGGAAATAGATGGGGAAACAGTGGAAACAGTGTCAGACATTATTTTTTTGGGCTCCAAAATCACTGAAGATGGTGACTGCAGCCATGAAATTAAAAGACGCTTACTCCTTGGAAGAAAAGTTATAACCAACCTAGATAGCATATTTAAAAGCAGAGACATTACTTTGCCGACTAAGGTCTGTCTAGTCAAGGCTATGATTTTTCCAGTGGTCATGTATGGATGTGAGAGTTGGACTGTGAAGAAGGCTGAGCGCCGAAGAATTGATGCATTTGAACTGTGGTGTTGGAGAAGGCTCTTGAGAGTCCCTTGGACTGCAAGGAGATCCAACCAGTCCATTCTGAAGGAGATCAACCCTGGGATTTCTTTGGAAGGAATGATGCTAAAGCTGAAACTCCAGTACTCTGGCCACCTCATGCAAAGAGTTGACTCATTGGAAAAGACTGTGATGCTGGGAGGGATTGGGGGCAGGAGGAGAAGGGGATGACAGAGGATGAGATGGCTGGATGGCATCACTGACTTGATGGACATGAGTCTGAGTGAACTCCGGGAGTTGGTGATGGACAGGGAGGCCTGGCGTGCTGCAATTCATGGGGTAGCAAAGAGATGGACACGCCTACGCAACTGAACTGAACTGAACTGAACTGAGGAGAAAAGGGAAGAGGTTCAGTTTTAGAAGATGAAGAGTTATGGGGAACGACAGTGGTGATGCCTACATTACAGTGTGAATGTATTTAGTACCACTGAACACACACTTAAAAATGGTTAAGATAGTAGATTTTATGTTATCTGTATTTTAGCACAATAAAAAGTCAGTATGTCAACAACCTGTGCTGTCTAAAGGCTCTGTGTCCTAGATGAACTGGAGAAAAGAACAAATCCTTTCTTTAAATGGAAATTAGATTCTGTCTTACCATTTTCCTTGCAACTGAAGTGTATCTGCCAAAAAAGAAAATAAAATTCTCAACTATCTCCAATTCCCCATTTACTTGGGGACACTGCAGTCCTCACAGTTACCACCCACCCTCCTTACCGTGAAAGCAAGTTATTATGTGAAAGTTCCCATTGCTCCCATATGGAGCAATGCAAGATCCCATACACATTCTGTGCAGCTGCTTCTAACTAAGCATGCTTAGAGGCCACCATCCTCTTCTAGGGCCCTAGACACCTACTGATTTTTTCCAGCACTGCCCAAATGAAAAAGAGTCAAAATCACCCTTGAAGAAATCTCAGTTAATGAGACCATGTCTCAGTGGAGCCATCTGATGTATAACCAAGAACTTTACTTTCTGCTCAAATGAGGGAAAAAACACTAAGAGACTTGTCCTGCTCACTCAAGATCTAGGGAATGATGATACCTTATGAAATCAAATGACACTTTCCTACACAACCAGTACAGGCAGCACACCAAAAGCACAACTACTCTTTCCTCTGCCTTTTTTAGTTGACAAGATGCTAATGGGCCTACGAGAGTTGACATTTCTCTGGATGGGAAGTGCCTTTTTGTGCAGAGAAAAGAACAGAGATTTCTCACTCTTTTAGGTGGGAATCTTTTTCTCCTTCTAACAGGCTAAACTTGTTAGAAATTCTTATCTTTTGCTTCTGCCAAGATTCTAAGAGAAAGATTCAAAATAGTATAAATTTTAGATTTAGCCAAATGTGGTGATTTGAAGGGAAAAAAGGTTTCCTGGCATTCTTTGTCTGCCCTGGGGCTTCGTACACTACTATACAGGATCTTCCATAACAAAATTATGAAAAGAGAGAAACACCTTCAAATGCTCCCACATTAGAACATTCTAACTTTAAGAAGAACTGATTATCCACAGAAGAAAGAAGCTTCCATATTTTTTCACATGGAAGTTAGAGCAGTCTTAATTAGGCACATCAAGCCTAGAATACATCTTGTAACAGATTCCCCTAAATCAGAGAAAATTTGGGGAAAAAAAGAAGAACAATTTAAAAAGCAATTTTGAGAACAAAATAGCAATAGCAGCTGCCAAAATTCCTCTTGCCATATACTCTAGCTGTTTACTGCTATGTTCTTCCCCACCTGCATACTCTCTTCCAAACTTAAAGCAGCAATATCGTAGTTATGTAAGATGTCACCACTGGAGGAATCTGGGTGAAGGGTACAAAAACTCTCTGTACTATTTTTGCAACTTCCTGTGAGTCTATAACTATACCAAAATACAAAGTTTAAAAAAGTAACCAAACTAAACGAAGCAGACAATTAAAAACTCAAAGGATAGTTTCCCCAAATCAGGAGGGGCTAGCAAACTGTCAAAGCTATACCCATACAAGAACTGCCAGCTGTATCTACAGCTCAGGTCAGTCTTTCTCCTGAAAACTTCCAAGCCTATATAACACCTACAGTATAATAAGCATGCAATGAAAGCTCTCAATTCCCAGTCTCAAGGTGTACCTAACCATGAAGCCACAAACTTCTGTCAGTGATGAGTGTGCCAGCTGGATCCAGAAAGCTGTGACACTCTCTGAGTTTTCTATTTTTCCCAGTAGGTATCTGAAAGGTCAGGCCAAGTACAATTTCTCTCTTTTTCACAAAGCTGTGAATGCTTTGGATGCTATTTAGCACAGTGAAGCTGAACAGATTGTTTTGGGGGCTTTGGGGGCCTCTCTTCCTGCAGAGAGGCAAATGTTGCCTAGTGATCTGCTTCTGAGCATAGGAGTCAAGAACTCTAAGTTCTGATCATGACTATTTAGTCTCTGGTTTCCATGATCCTTAGCAAGTCACTTATCCTTCTATACACTCCCCAACAAATGGTGATAAAAATAATGACTTATCACCCAGATAAGTGGCAGAGTGAAAGGGTAAGAAGGACCGTGATCCACAGATATATGCCAAATATAAAATGCCAACATAAACCTGTCTTTAAATCAACCTGTTTTCAGACTGTGGAAAGCTACACTATTTAAAATCAGGCTGGCTCCCCAATGCCCCTTCTGCCTGCAATGGAAGTAAAATAAGCTGACTCCATGAAGTTCTCTGTTCAAGTATTTCCCTCTCCAACAACTATATGCTTCTCTGTAAACATTCTGCCCATTCCTTGCTTAATGGCTTAGAAACTAAGTTTCCATTTTCACTTGGTTAAAAGCAATCCATGTGTCTGGAGGTAAGGAAGAAAGTGACAAAGGAAAGAGAAATTATCCACCACTCCCTTTCATACCAACAATTCAAATAAAAAGGTGATGAAGTCAGCTCAAAGGACACATGAAAACAAATATTCTAATACTATTTTTTTGAAGTCCAAACACAACATTGTGCTGCCTTAAGAGAATGCTGACTCATCATCAATGGAAATTCGACATACCCATTCATCCATTTATTTATTCACTCAAATGTTTTCTGAGCCCCTGTTACAAGAAGGCAATGGCACCCCACTCCAGTGTTCCTGCCTGGAGAATCCCAGGGATGGGGGAGCCTGGTGGGCTGCCATCTATGGGGTCACACAGAGTCGGACATGACTGAAGTGACTTAGCAGCAGCAGCAGTGCTCTGGGAATAAATCAATGATTAAAACTCAGGCCCTGCCCTCCAGGAATTTTTTTTTAAGAGGAAAAACAGATAATTTAAGCAAATCATTGTACAGTCATGTGCAAACACAGCATAACAATGTGATATGCTAAAACAGAAGCCCAAAGATCTGTGAGAATAACAGGAAACCAATCATAGTGACCAACATTGGTCTTTAGTCTCAAGTTCAGAGATAAAACCAAAGTTCCCAGGAGGAATGCAATACAATCAGTAAATAAAGAAAAACTATCTAACCAAATATAAAGATGTTTCTGAAGACAGAATTGGAAGGCCAATCGCGAAAATTAAGACAAGAGATTCTTCCCCTCACCCCCTTTGGATTCCAACTTGAGACTTTTTTTGGCTTGTATTTGATTTTTCTTTAATTTTTTTTGCATTTATTTTTAATTGGAGGATAATTTCTTTTACAATGTTGTGCTGGTTTCTGCCATATATCAACATGAATCTGTCATGGAAAGACTAAGATGCTTAACACTGGATCATGGATGGGCTTCAGAAGAAGGTCTATAAACTCTCTGAAATTATATGCAACATCTACGTGCAAATGGACATTTTTCTGGATGCAAAGATATCTTTCATTACATTCTCAAAAGCAAAGAACTATTTCACTAGGATCTCACCCTAAAACTCAGTTTTCTATCTTTATCAGAGGAGCATTTTAAGACCTAATCTTTTACTCAAAATAGGAAGTCTGCGTAGCCTAGAGGTCAGAGGAGAGCTTTTGAACTTCCCATAACTTGGTGGAAAACAGTGACTGCTGAAAATAGGGTAATGAGAAAGACAAGACTTTTTCCTTTCTATGTTCAAGTTGAGGTTAGCCTAAATATATTTCCACATATATTCAGATACCATGGTGACAGGCATCATATAAATAGACCACGGCAGCAGTGAGTAGGTCAGGGATTACATCAGTAAAACCAACATATCAGGCAGGATTAAAGCCCGAACTAACATAGCTGGCTCCTCCTTATCATAAAACCAAACCTGAAAACTCCATATAGGAATTTGGAGGGGGATCCCTGGCTACTTCCCCAATAAGAAAGAGGTAGTCAAACAGTGTAAGAATAAAAATAACCACTCAAAGTGCAGTGAGACTAAACACTCTCATTCCAAATAATAAAAGGCACTTGCCATCCATGCTTCCTGGGCACCTGAGGTCTCTCATGTGTCTGACCTAACAACACATGCCTTACCAGTTTTATGTGTTAAGTAAAATTAAACTGAAGTTTGCAGCACATATATGGGCAAGCTTCTGTATACATAAGCATATTTGCCATGATGAATTTCACATACCTCCCTCAAATCTATATGTCTAGAAGGCAAAGAAAGAATGAAAACATGGGCAAACTGACATATGAAGGGTATTACCAGCCAAGGAGTGGGTGGATCCACCATAGACACATTTATATTCACTGATTACAATATTATACATTATTACAGGCTCTGATGCATCAGATGTAGTCAAGTATTTTGCAGCTTTCCTTAATACCTGCTGCTCTGCATCTCACTATATATACTCCATGTATGAACACAGGGAGTCACGTTCCAGAAGGGCTCACCCAGTCTACCTAGAAAAGGAGCTAATCTCACCTGGCAGAGAACTCCAGTACAAATGCCTATGCCTGGAACAAGCAGCCATCCAAGCCTCAAGAATGACACTCATATACACCTCCTCTCAACCTATCAAGGGCCTTAGCATGTCAATCAGTCCTGAGATCGCAAATAATTATACACAGAGCTAAACATGACATAAAGTACACAAAGAAATAAAGTCAATACAGGATAAAGACTGGTCTCTTGCTTCACAGTTTCTCACCAGAATAGGGAAAGCTAAGATCCAGAAAAGATAAATATAAAAGACTTTTAAAATCTCTTTAAAAGATAATTGCCTCTTTAAATCAAAATGATGGAAATGCATTTTGGGGTTTATAAAATACATAAAAGGTAAACGTATGACAACAGCAGCACAAAGGACAGAATGCAAGGGAGTAAGAGGTTACAGAACCCTAGGACTGAGGAAGACAGCTGAGGGTGAACAGGAGAAGGCAATGGAAAAGAAAACACAAGAGGAGAAAATGAGGAAGAGGACAACTGATGACAAGGATAGGAGAAAAGCCAGAGAGCTTCCAGGGCAAGAGGAAGGAGAGCTAGGAGAGAAAATAGAGGTGATAGAATAAAAGAGAAAACAAAACCAGAAGAGAATCAAAAGCAGGTGAAATAACTACTACCATCAACTCTTTAGTACTACAATGTGTAACTTCATACCAGTTATAGACACAAACCATCTGTACTTGTTACACTAATGTCCAGAGATTTGCATCATTTTTGTGTTTTCTCTTTAATTCTAAATTTTTAAATTAACCATACAACTAATTAATCATACAACTAATGCACAGGCAACCAAATAGTCCTTTATATTAAAAAGAATTGTTCCAACCTAAGAAATTCCAACTTTAGTCATTTCAATCTTTTGATCTCTCTTTAGCTTTTCTGACATTCTCTCAATTTTGAACTCTCACATAATCATACTCTTCTCCTAAAATATCAAAATGCCACTATTGCCACTTAGCGTTATTATCCTACTCCCCCTTCACCACCATAGGCAGTAACTGCAAATTTGCTAATCCATTAATTAAAGATCTCTACTTCCCATTATGAAGGACTAAATTTAGAAAGCCAAATTGGGTTGGGAGGATACCATGTGTCACAACAAGTGAGATGAATTCCATGGGCAGGGGTGGGGTTACTGGCCCGTTTCTCCCAAAGCCTCTGACACTCACATACACTTCTCTGCTCAGAATACAGAGAAGCTCTCCCAAGGGTGGGGCAACAATTTACCACTATAATCATCTGGAGAAGATTTTATTGTACTATCAGGTCACAAAAGCCACAGGACCTATCAACAAGCAAATGTCTCAGGAAACATGTCTCCTCTGCTTTTCTGAAACCTCCAATTTAGATGCACGAAAGCAAGGGGTGGCAAGCCAGTATTAATTGTACCCTTAGAGAAGAGCCACTCTTTCCCCCCACAGGGGTGGCAGTGACTTTACTGGGCTACCAAATGGATACAAAGACAAAAGTAAACACTGTAATTTGCTGTTTTTGTCTCTGGCACAGGGGGAGTGGTAAAACTGACACTGTCTGTAAACAGTAATAATGCCAGATGTAACACAAAGAACAGGGTTTCCCCCATCTCTCCACCCCCTCCCCACACCCTCTCCCTAAGACATTCCTCCTGAGATTACTCATCCCCAGGAAACACACAGAAGCCTCCCTATAGTCCATATGCTGTTACCAAATGGAACCAAGAGAGAATCCAAGTTTGTACTGACTCCTCAATGGAAGAATCAATGGAACTCAAGAAATATTTAATTGTTTCTGCCAGCTGACAAAAAAATACAGGGAGAAGGAACAAGAGAGAAAGTATAAAATATATATATATGTGACATGGCCATGTTTGGATTATAACAAGGCTGAAATGACAAAAAGAAGAGTTGAAAATACAAGTATCCTAAACAAACTAAAAAGTTTGTTTGATTGTCTATTTTAAATTCACCTATGCCCAGGAATAGGGGCTCATAAAAGATATAGGAAAAGATGATGAATTCAAAAGAGAAAGTTACCTGACCAGAGCTCCCGCCATGTATAATGCAGGCGTACTCTACACTTCTTCTGATAGCAAAGTAGTTTATGTACTACCTGAATGCAGCGCCTGGAACAGAAAAAGAAAAACTGGAATAAGTCTAAAGTTACAGTGCAACTCAACACAGATACCCTTTCTTTAACAAGGCAACTTTTGCTAAGATCACAAACAACACTGGATATGAATCTGTACACATGGGAAAGAAAGGAACTTCTGCAACTTTCTCGTGGATAAAAACCCCACCCCAAAACACACACAACGCTATTTGTGCTAATTCCTCTCTCTCTAGAAAAAGGGAGTTATAACCACATCTAAGTCAGTATTCAATTAGGCACTACTTTTACCATTCCCTTGAGTATCTTTCCTCAGAGGAAGAATGCACCATCAACCAAAATGAGACTACATTCGAGACTGCAAACATGGGATGCAAAGATGTAAAATTAAAGAACTTAAGACTTTAGATCTATTTAAATATGTTTTTAATGTAAATCAAATTTTAAATAATATTTAAATTTTGATTTACATTAAAGGTTAAATTAACAATTCAGTTCTTCGGTTGCACTAACCACACATATCAAGAATTCAGAAGTCACGTGTGCCTAGTGGCTACCATATTGGACAACACAGAAAAACAGAACATTTTTATAATCACAAAAATTATACTGGCAGTGATATTCTAGATCACTGGACTATTAAACATTATTCACATCCCAACAACAAAAATGCTTTTGAGAATATTTCCAAATAAACTGAAAAATGAAAGACATTTTTATTTTTATTTTTTTTAAGTTTTTTATTTTTCAAATTTTAAAATCTTTAATTCTTACATGCATTCCCAAACATGAACCCCCCTCCCACCTCCCTCCCCATAACATCTCTCTGGGTCATCCCCGTGCACCAGCCCCAAGCATGCTGTATCCTGCATCGGGCATAGACTGGCAATTCGATTCTTACATGATAGTATACATGTTAGAATGCCATTCTCCCAAATCATCCCACCCTCTCCCTCTCCCTCTGAGTCCAAAAGTCCGTTATACACATCTGTGTCTTTTTTGCTGTCTTGCATACAGGGTCGTCATTGCCATCTTCCTAAATTCCATATATATGTGTTAGTATACTGTATTGGTGTTTTTCTTTCTGGCTTACTTCACTCTGTATACTAGGCTCCAGTTTCATCCATCTCATCAGAACTGATTCAAATGCACTCTTTTTAATGGCTGAGTAATACTCCATTGTGTATATGTACCACAGCTTTCTTATCCATTCATCTGCTGATGGACATCCAGGTTGTTTCCATGTCCTGGCTATTATAAACAGTGTTGCGATGAACTCTGGCGTACACGTGTCTCTTTCAATTCTGGTTTCCTCAGTGTGTATGCCCAGCAGTGGGATTGCTGGGTCATATGGCAGTTCTATTTGCAATTTTTTAAGGAATCTCCACACTGTTTTCCATAGTGGTTGTACTAGTTCGCATTCCCACCAACAGTGTAGGAGGGCTCCCTTTTCTCCACACCCTCTCCAGCATTTATTGCTTGCAGATTTTTGGATCGCAGCCATTCTGACTGGTGTGAAGTGGTACCTCATTGTGGTTTTGATTTGCATTTCTCTAATAATGAGTGATGTTGAGCATCTTTTCATGTGTTTGTTAGCCGTCTATATGTCTTCTGTGCCAGTACCATACTGTCTTGATGACTGTGGCTTTGTAGTAGAGCCTGAAGTCAGGCAAGTTGATTCCTCCTGTTCCATTCTTCTTTCTCAAGATTGCTTTGGCTATTCGAGGTTTTTTGTATTTCCATACAAATCTTGAAATTATTTGTTCTAGTTCTGTGAAAAATATCGCTGGTAGCTTGATAGGGATTGCACTGAATTTGTAAATTGCTTTGGGTAGTATACTCATTTTCACTATATTGATTCTTCCAATCCATGAACATGGTATATTTCTCCATCTATTAGTGTCCTCTTTGATTTCTTTCATCAGTGTTTTATAGTTTTCTATATATAGGTCTTCAGTTTCTTTAGGTAGATATATTCCTAAGTATTTTATTCTTTTCATTGCAATGGTGAATGGAATTGTTTCCTTAATTTCTTTTTCTACTTTCTCATTATTAGTGTATAGGAATGCATTTCTTTAAAAGCCTTTAAAGTAAATTTGAAAAAATAAAAACCTTGTTTGATTAAAAAAGTTGTAATGATTAAAATTAAAAGCCAAATATGGGAAATTATTTGCAACAAATGACATGAAATGGTTATTATGCTTAATACATATGAGTTTATATAAAATTATAAGAAAAAATAACAACACACCTAATAAGAAAGATGGGCAAAGGAAATGGACAACAAACCCTTCCATCCCCCAAAAGAGGAAAAATATGGAAAGTTAACATTTTCCTATAATGTTCAATTTCACCTTAAAAAGGTACATTAAAACAAGATTCTGTGTTTTTTTTGGGGGGGGGGTGTGGGGCGGGCACCTGTGTGGCTGCAGGCTCTTAGTTTCCCAACCAGGGCTAGAGCCCGTTCCCCCTGCAGTGGAAGTGTAGAATCTTAACCACTGACTGGCAGGGAACTCCCCAACAAGATTCTGTTTCTGCAAACCAAATTAATATAGATTTTAATGCTAACAGCTAAAGGTATGAACAACCCAAATGTCTGTCAACTAATTAATGGATAAATGAAATGATGTTGTACACCCAAACAATGGAATATTACTCGGCCATAAAAAGGAACACTGTAACATGGATAAAATCCTGGAAGTATGCTAAGTAAAAGGTCAGTTATGAAAGATCACATAATATATAATTTCATTTACGTAAAATGTCCAAAATAGGCAGATATAGAGACAGACAGTAGACTGGGGGTGGGAGGAAAGAGGCCCAAGTCTTAGAACATATTTTTCTGAAGCTCCAAGCTCATCACACAAACCAAAAGATTCACAGGAAACTGTCAGACCTATCTTCATTAGTTCCAGAAATACTGACTGCAAACCAAATGAAGATCTAGCACTTAAGTCTTACCCAAACTAAACTGTTAAGTTCTGGAAATTAGATCTAGATAGTCTGCTAGTTTCAGGCAAATAAAGAGGCTCTTTCTCCCGAAACTCTTCTGACACCAAAGAATTAAGCAAAGAAAACAGAAATAAGCCAGGCAAAAGGGTGCAGCAAAAAGTGGCTTCTCCACATCTAATATGCCTCAGTTGAAATTCAGCTGAATGACAATACTTCTAGAGGTGAGAGTAAGACTCTCTCAGGTTCTGGGGTTTTAATATGAGACAGAGTATCCTGAGATCCTACTAACTTCAGCAGACATCATCTCAATATGTAGAATGTCAATCTGACAGCTCATGAAATCAAGCAAAAATGGTGACAGCTAATTTTTTGGGCCTCTTAGCAGAGGGCAAAAGAAAAAGGGGTTAAAAAAAAAACAACAACCACCAACCACCAACAACAACAGCAACAACAAAAGCACAACAAACTTCCCTTTATGGAGTGAGACACAGGGACGTTTAAGTGCCTGACAACATATCAAAGACACAAATGAAGAGAAATAAATTTGTAAGTTAAAGTCTAGCAAGTTTTCAAAATAATTCCAATAATGGAATGGGCCCGCACTGCTACCTCACTAGCCTATTCTACTTGCCTCATTATTCGCATCTCTCTGTTCTTTCCATTCCTCATAGTTCTAAGTGGTCTTACAGGAGACTTTCAGACAGAATTTTATAAGAGGACTAAGTGACAGAGATCTCTCTTAAAAGACTTCAGTATATATTAAAAATATTTTACAAACCAGACAAATATAAATATATAAATACATATAACAAAACTTTTAAATAATTCCCTTTTATTCTCTAAACAGAGTATAGAAAATACAGAATGGTGGCTCAGACAGAAAACAATCTGCCTACAATGCAGGAGACCCAGGTTCGATCCCTGGGTTGGGAAGATTCCCCAGAGAAGGAAATGAATGGCAACCCCCTCCAGTATTCTTGCCTGGAGAATTTCATGGATAGAGGAGCCCAATGGGCTACAGTCCATGGGGTCACAAAGAGTCGGACATGACTAAGCGATTAACACATTCTCTAAAAAAACTGTATCAAAACCACTTACAAAGTGATATAAATTGTAGTGTAAATCTTCCTAATACTTTCCAAAACATTTGCTGATTTTTAGAAATTGTGTGTGATCTTCCATGTAATGTAGCTGTCAGTAGCTACAGGATGCCCTCGTTTGAGCCATGATTTAACTCAGGAAAATACAAACTATTCTACCAATTTGCCATTAAACTGATAGTCATTAGGTCCCTCCCTGGGGCTGAAACTGGTGCTGCAGCCAGCAAGGGTGGCTGGCCACCGTCCATGCATGACCACCCACACACAGAACATTCCTGGACACCAGCACTTTTCACATGTCCTAGATCTGGACAGCTGTACCCTGTCTCTGTTCACAACATCCTCCCAGCACTGAGCCACTGTGGAGCAGCAGTGAGACACCACCTATGTTACCACACTCTGGTGCCAGCCCCCTCTGGTTCCAAGGCTTTTTATATCCACTCCAGGCTCCGTTCCTTTTCCTGAAGCCACCCAACAAGGGACATTATTTGCCTTGTGGTCTCAGTAACTTATATTAGTTACCAAACAGAATGCTAATGTTAAGAACTGCTATGATCTTAAAGATATGCTGGGTGAATGACTCCAAACTGACAGCTTAGGGCATTTCTTTCATGCATGTAGCAGTTTCCTATTTCAACACAAGACAGTTCCACTTTAACTTGAAACTCTTCTTGTGGGGTCTACTGAAGTCTCTACCCAAAGGTCTGAGAATTCCTGATTTAGAAAGAGTCCAAGTTTTCCACATAGGAGTAATTTAAAGGAGAGTTTTCTCTCCTCAGAGACCATTTCCCCTAACTCCCAATCCTGTGCCAGCAGTAGGGGTTGGCAGCAAGAATCAAAGAGTAGCAGCCAGAAAAGGAAATTAATTGGTTGGGTTTTCCTACCTCTTACTGCTCCAGGCAAAACTTTCTTTTTTTTTTTCCTGTATAAGCACCTTTCTCCATTATTACTTTACCTACAGCATTCACACACAGATATGAAACTATTTTGTTTCTGACCCAGATTCTGGCTTGAGTATTAAGTCTTTCCATATTCCATATTGCTTCATATTTCACCAGGAGGATTACAAACTTATCTGAAATGATAGAAATTTATTTTACTTTCAATTTCTCATTGTGCTGTATGCTGCTGAAAAGCAGTATATAATGAGAAGTGAGAGCAGCACATTGGCCTGGTGCCCAGCTGGGAGCAGATAAGTTCACCTAAAAAGGACTTGACACTCCAAATGCCAGAAACTGGAAAGAGGGCTGGAAGTGGGGGAGGCAGATATGGAAATATGCCCAGGGGTAGTAATGGAGAAAGTGAATTCAGCCTGAAGGTGGGACCTTCTGCCTAGCCTCTGTCAGCTTGATGCCTCATTATCTTCTCCATCTTCCCTAACCTCAGGACATTCAATTAGGAAGCAGGTGGAAAAGGAACTGAGAAAGCAAAGCAAAGCAAAAAAAAAAAAAAAGGCAGGAACCAGGGGGAAGAGGGAAGATCAGGATCACTGGCTGGGATGTGAGGGTTTGGGTAGACAGATAGGTATCCATAACTCTAAGTGCTGAACACAGTCTTATGTCATCCCCACCGTAACTGTTACCCATCATCTACTTAGTTCCGGTAACACTTTTTCTACTCTCTTGTCCTTCCCCCATGCACCCTACACTAATCCTCTTGAATTTCTTTCTATTCTCCAAAGTAGGCCACGCTATCAAGTCCCCAAGCTTTTGAACATGCCGGGCCCCTGCTTGGGGTGTTGCTCCCCACTCCTCTGCATACAAAACCTGCCTACTATTTCTTCATTACTCAGGTGAAGGACAGCCTCCTCTGATGCCCCAGTGAGTATTAGTTACCCTGTACAAATCTTTTCTTCGTCATTTATCATAGTAGTACTTAAGAAAGAGTACAGTCTCTAAGACAGATGTGAGCTTGAATCTTGGTGATGCAATGTATATATGCAACTATGGTAGCCCACAAGATGGCCCCCAATGGACCCCAACTCCTGGGATTCACATCCTTATGGAGTCCCTTCCAACACTGCTTTAGGCTTGGTCTGTGAGACCAACAGAAATGGTACGTCATTTGAGATTAGGTTATAAAAGGCCCTAAGGCTTCCATCTTGTGCTCTCACTCTCCTTTACTTTCTCTCTTGAATCACTTGCTTTGGAGAAAGTCAGCTGTCATGTCAAACAACCCACATGGCTAGGAACTGAGAACCAACAACCTTGTAAGTGAGCTTTGAAGCAATTCTCCAGCCCCAGTAGAGCCCCAGTAAAGCTAACATGGGCTTCCTTGGTGGCTTAGAGGTTAAAGTGTCTGCCTGGAATGCAGGAGACCCGGCTTCGATCCCTGGGTCAGGAAGATCCCTTGGAGAAGGAAATGGCAACCCACTCCAGTACTCTTGCCTGGAGAATCCCATAGAGGGAGGAGCCTGGTAGACTACAGTCCATGGGGTTGCAAAGAGTTGGACATGACTGAGCGACTTCACCTCACCTCACCTCAAAGCTAATATACTGACTGAGGCCTATCAAACCCTATACTGAAAACTGCTACTGGATCGCTGAGCCACAGAAACTATGAAGTAATAAATGTCTGCTTTAAACCCCTATGTTTTGGAGTAGCTTGTTACACAGCAATAGATAATACACCTGACAAGGGGTGGGAAGAACTTAGGATTTACTGTAAGAAAACTTGGGTTCAAGTCCAGACACTGGTGCTTACTAACAGAATAATCCAACCTTCAGAGCCTCAGTTTCCTTCCTTGGAAAATGAGTAAACTAAGACTATAATAATATATTACAAAAGAAAAAAAAAACTATATACTAGAACATAAGATAATTAAGTAAAAATAAAGCCTGTGGCAAAACAAATATAATCCTTGAGGTACTGACGCTCAGCAATCCCGTCTAAAATAAGCAAAAAATTCCGGGAGATGGTGATGGACAGGGAGGCCTGGCGTGCTGAGATTCATGGGGTCGCAAAGAGTCGGACACGACTGAGCGACTGAACTGAACTGAACTGAAGCTTGCTGTGCACCAAACTTCTCTCTTACTTGAAAAAGTGGAGGTACTAATTCTGTTGTCAGACTGAATCCAGATGTGTTTTAAGGAATAAAGAAAATACATATACTTGAGATCACACTAACATGGCACAGCTGTTCCTAGGCATTAATGAAAAGAATGCTAAAAGAGCAAAGAAGCGAGAAAGCCTAAAGGCTTAAACTTTATTAAAATATGAAGACTTTCAGATGTTTCTAGTTATACTGGTTGTAAAGAATTGTGACAGACAATCAGATCTCCTCGGGAGGCAGGAGACTCCCAGCCAGGCCACTATATATACACAATCTAACTAGCTAGCAGAATCCTGACTAGGTTGCTAGTACAATGTAGGCTAAGACTGAACCAAAAGATCTTTCTCTCTGGCCTTTCCCTACCTTCTAAATGCTGCTGACTCCTTTGATGCCAAGGTCTAGGGATGACTAAGTGGGTTGCTGGTATTCCATGTTTGGATACAAGAGTCACCCATGATCTCTGCTTCAACATATCAGCCCTATTCTTCATGCAGTATGCCTAAAAGTGATAATGAAGATATGTGGTTTGTGCTTTCCCCTCTTTCTGGAAAAATGTATAAACCCAGGCCATAAAACACTCCCTGACACTTCTCTGCATATATATGTGCTTTTCCTGAAGTGAAGTATACATAAAAATTTTGTGACTATTAAACTTCTTACACTTAATTCTATAAAATAGATTTGTACACATTAAATGAACCATGGTACTTACACATAAAGATCCATAGGAAACTCCTTCATCATGTGTGTTACAATAAACTCCACCATCAGGTCTGAATGGGAAAAAGAGAAAAATCATATCAATCAGAAATGAAATTCATTGCTTGCCTTTGGAGTTGGGAGAAAAACTTTATCAGTATACCTTACACCCATGCTGAGTGGCATCAACTAACCACATCTTTATTAACATGCATTTAAATCTATTTTATATAAGGCACTTTTTGCAACACTTTCACCACCTGCCACTTGTAAGGTAACAAGAAAATTAGTTTACCCTTCCACTTCAGAAGGATACTTTGACCTGCCAATAAACTCAGATACAAGGGAGATTTCACTGTACAGATATTTCATACCATGGCACTAATGCAAAATGCCAGAGGGAAATAATATTCTGAGAACCAAGTGATGAGGCAAGCAGAGAGAAAGGTATGGATCACATCTGTGTATCCAGAGACTCAAACTCTAAAGCTATATCAGTCTTTCTTATCTTCCTATCACATTCAGCTTGACAGATATTGACCAAAATGGACTGGGGAGGTTTAGGTCAATAAAAGCTTACTATATAGTCTTAATTATTGTTTTTAAAATCAAGTAGATTTAGGAAGTAGGGCTGAATATTACAGTGAAATGGGATTAAGAGTTCAGATCATTCCCCTGAGGAAAATGCAGAATTCTGGGCAGACAAAATTACTTGCAATACAGCCCCCTATCTGTCAGCTCTGTCAGCTCCTCTCAGCTTAATTTACTCAGAGGAAGTTTTGTATGTCTAAACCTTGAACTTTCGCCTCTTGGCTCACTGACACATCAATTTGGACCAAGAAATGGAGGGAAGAATTTGAGATCTTTATCAGGTGTAATAAAGTTTACAAATTTATGTATCAAGCTTAGATATTTGTCTCCCTAGAAAGAAGTTTTTCTTTGAACAAGGGCACCCTTTAATTGAACATTAAATTCACTGGGATTGCTTTATCAAACTCAACAAGAAACATGGTTTCTTAGGCCAGGGAAGAAATACAACTAGTAACTTCTTCTCTGAGGAGGAAGCACATCAAATAGGATCTATCCCTTATCTTAAACTTGAAAACCTATCACTGGCTCAGAAACATGCCCATTTTGATGATACTCACCCAGTACTGCACATACTAATGGACGGCAGGGAAGGTTCTTGTCTGCTGCCTTCTTCCTGTGTCTCATAGGCTTTACACAAATAAGAAATAAGATTATAAGACATCTGAACTAACATCCAATGGTTCACCATCATTTTTTTTCATGCAAATAACATCACTACTACTGGGAATTCCCTGGTGATCCAGTGATTAGGATTCTGCGCTTCCAATGCTGGGGGCCCAGGTTCAATCCCTGGTCAAGGAACTAGGATCCCATAAAATGCATGGCCTGGCCAAAAGAAGAAACAACAATAATAAAATAAAACCACTACTACAGAGAAGCTACCTTTCCTTTCTCTTTCAAGTGGTGGGTGTTGGGTGAGGCAGGGAGGACATATAAGTGCTTCTCAGTTATGGATGCAGGCCTGGGACAAAAACACAGTTCACAGCAAGACCATAGCCCCACAGGGCACTGAAGCATACTATAAGGGGAAAGCTATTTTTTTTGCTTTGATTTTATCTATACAAGTGACATTACTGACAACAAAAGAGATACACTAGTATTTTTCTTTGATAAAATAATAAGTAAGAAAAAGGGAGAATGTGGCTGTGTAGAGGCAGCAACAGTTAGCAGTTCAAAAAAAAAAGGAAAAGCTTTTTTTAAAGGAAGTTTTAAATATAAACCTCAAGGTGCTATTTCTGAACATACCTCCAAGTTTTAGGAAACTCCTTGATCCTTCATATTCATTTCCCCCACCTCTCAGATGAATAAATCTAATAAGCAGGATCTAGCATCACCCAATCAAAAATCACAGTATATTCTGAAAACAAAAGGCTTAGGCCCGTCTCCTTGTTGAAATCTACATTACTGATACATTCAATGTCAAGATATACCTTTTTGGGGTTTTTTTGTTCGCTTATTTTTAGTTTGTTAGTTTTGGGCCATGCTGGGTGGCATGCGGGATCTTAGTTCCCTGACCAGGAATCAAACCCATGCCTCCTGCAGTGGAAGTACAGAATCTTAACAAATGGACCACCAGAGAAGTTTCCTGATACATTCTACAATAATATTACTGCCATGGGTATGCGACTGTGGATCTTTCCACCCTCTATTGAGTAGGTAACACCTCTAAGACACACACAAAAAATTCCAACAACAGGCATGTGTCTTCTGAACAGCAGTTAAGCTAGAGCCCTTTAGGATAAATTTCCACCCACATCTGTTCTAGTAGGATCAATGTCATCGTCTCCAATTCTGCCAACATAAAAAAATTCCTCTAAGAAAAAACAAGAAGTAAAAGTCATACCTACCATTCTATGTAAGTTTACTCGAAAATTCATGTTGTCATCATGCAAAAATGCATTGGCATATTGATCCTAATAAAAATAAAAACACAGATAAGGAGGGAAAGAGAGCTATAAACTCCTTTTATAATCTATCTATAATCTATACTCTTATTAAAGTCCAAGGATTTACAGGTCTTAAAAGAACTCCTTTCAAGGACCAGTTAGAGAGCTAATAGGAGAAGACTACAGCCTTTATGTCACTCCCTACTTAAGCCATGAGGTTTCACTTTAGTATAATTTCCCAGTAGGCCTCTAACTGGCCAAAAATCTCAAAGCAAATTACAAACAATAAAAATTAAGGCACAGGCACTTGAGACAAATGCTGAGAGGAATCTGTTTTCCTATTCTCTCTTCCTTCCCATCTGCCCAAGGAGCATAGGGACTGCCAGTTACATGTGCAGGCTACACATAAGGATCTGAGATTAAGAAGAAAGGTCTGCACTACACCAGGAACAGGCTTGGCACAGCAAAAGAAAACTGCTTACTCAGGCAGCATGGCAACAGGCAAGACCCCGTATATCCCTGGCTTTGCTGAAGACTGATGGAAAATCAAAAGACTCTCACAATGAATCAGTAATAAACATCCCTTGGCTCTTTCCCAACAACTTTTCTGAAGATCTGACATGCCTACAAACTCCAATTCCTAGGAACTGCTACAATTTGTGAAAAACAACTCCTTTAATTATCTTCTTAGAAAGATTTTTGAAAAGCAATTACACCAGGCCCACTGCTAATAAGCAGCTCTTCTAGGCTACTCCTAACCTGGTGAAAAGCAGGTCAACTTTCCACAGCAAACATAAAAATGGAAAGACTGAGGGAGATCTGTGCTCTACATGGACCACACCTTAACTATTTTTCTTGGGAAAGGAAAGGAGTAAGTGAAATGAGGAGTAAGTGAAGGAGGAGATTGAAACTATAAATTCAGCTCTAAATTGACTCAATTTCTGCCAGACCTCTGTTACCAACAAGATATAAGGTGAGTTCAGGCCTAATTAATTCAACCAAAAGTGACTCTTTCCAAAGCCCAAGTTGCATCTTCTCTTCTTTATTTACCCTCTGGTTCTTGTTCTTCATCAAACTACAATCAACCCAACTTTACTCAGTTTCCAATGCCCATCCCTTAGCTTTTCTCTCCACCTCTCCCCACAGAAACCTGAGCTCCTTTTTTCATTTTGCTAAATGCAAAAGATTCAATATAAATAGTTTTAAAGGGACAGGACTGTTTTTTTTCTGAAGAGGTGTAAGTCTCTTTAGAGTTCCAAACTCTTAAGAACTAGAATCTTCCAGTTCTCAATTATAGCAGTTATCATATGAATTCATTATGAAGTCATGCAGTAAATACTAACTGACCCTCTACTACGTGCCAGACACTGAGAAAACATTGGCGAAGAAGACAAAGGACCTACTGGTGCTTCCATTCCAGTGGAGGAGATAATATAAAGGGGGAAGATTTTCTCTCCCAAACTTTAGGTCCCTAAAAGTCAAGAGACAGGAACAGGAGAGAAGGGTAGAAAACAGGGCATTTTGTAAGAGATTAGCTCATACCAGAAGGCTGGTGAGACCTACCTCTGCAATACATGTAAGGATAATCAGACAGAGTTTGCCACTGTGAAGCCGGTGCTCATCTGAAAAGAAAAAATAAATCGTTCTCTCTAAATCATCCAGACCATATTTCTATAGAGAATAAAGATGTGTATCATCAAAAAGAACATTCACACTTTCTTTCCCTAAAGAATTCATGAATGAAAATCAAGGTTTTACTAAAGTAATTCTTGCTTTTCTTCTAGACAAAAGAAGTCTCCCATAAGATTTTTTTTCTTAAGTCTTCTGGTAGTATGACAGACAGCTAAACATCTTCCTGGGAACCATTCAATTATTGTAACAGTCCTTAAAACTGTGGCCCAAATCAGGGCCATGCCCTTTGTTTCCATATCAGCCTTTCGCTTCCGGACAATCAGATCCATTCCTTTTCCAAGTCCACCTCATTCACTAGTTAAAGCACCACCATCTTTACTCATCTACCACAAAATCTAGAACATTTTTATAACTGTTCATAGCAAACTGGCAGCAGAACCAGAAAAAAATTAACTGGAAACTAGGGTCCAGCTCACGCTCTCCTTACAATGTGAACATTACTTACAACCAGGAAAGTTGGGAACTCTTGATCATTTTTCTTCCTGCCAAAGCTACTCACTCTACAAATATTTATTAACGACTATGTGGTAGGTAGGGCTTCCCTGGTGGCTCAGTGGTAAAGAATCTGCCTGTCAATGCAGGGGACGTGAGTTCCATCCCTGGCTCGGGAAGATTCCCTGGAGGAGGAAATGGCAACCCGCTCCAGTATTCTTGCCTGGAAATTTTCATGGACAGAGGAGCTTGGAGGGCTACAGTCCATGAGGGTAACAAAGAGTCGGACCTGACTGAGCATACACACATGTGGCAGGCACTATGCTAGGCAGCAGAGATACAGTACTGGACTAAAGAAAGGTTTGTGGCCTCCCAGAACTCACATTCTAGTTATTAAAAAAGAAAGCAACCTCAATAACAGGGCTCTAAGCCCACACAAAGGACCCAGAAAGAGCTAACCCATCACTGCCAATTACCAGAACCATTATAACTTTTTTGCTTTCTAGGATGTTTGTGGGTGAGGTGGTGAAGTGGAGGTAAAAAGAGGGTTATACCAGCATATCCAAAACAGAAAAATGGCTTATGTTGTTTCAAATTAGCTTTGACAGGACCCAGACTGAAGTCCATTCTGGAGAGATCTATTAACAGATTACCGTGCTATGAAAGTTAGCTAACAGTACTCATCCTGACATTAACCTGTTACTTCCTCAAAGATGAAATCTATAAACCAAAACCTGACAGTTAGAAGGCATAAGGAGGGTCGTGGTCAAAGAAATACATTTACCTCTCCTTAGGGATAGGCGGTGCAAAACAGTAATGACGATGATCCTATCTGACATTCTGGAGCTTACAGCAGAGTGCCTAAGCAGCCAGAAAAGAAATGCCTTGCTGATGCAAAACCAGATTTGTGAGACTTTTCTACCTACCCCTGGCCGCAGAGCTTCTCTGGTACTATCCTTCCTTTTCCCCAAATTTGTAAGACTCTTCTACCTCTCCTGGTCACAGAGTTCTCTGGCACTATCCTTCCCTTTCCCCAAAAAGCTGATAAGCAACTCTTGCAGAAAAGCCTGCAGCTATCTCTCCACTTTAAAATAAACTGTTCCTGATTACAAAACTAAGGCATATTTCATTATTATTCATTTTTAAAATTCATAAAAGCCCAAAAAAACAAGAACAATAAAAAATAAGTTTAATCACACCAAACATCATAAACATTGCTCTATCAACTTTAGGCTATGTATGCACAGATATATATTTTTAGTATTTTTATCTCTTGCCTATCTTAAAGCATGAGCAGATATTCCCTCAGGGTGACAATACCAAGACAGAATAACTTCAGGGAAAAAAAAAAGACTTTGAAAGCACAGCCAAAATCAAGGCGATAATAAACACAAAATTCTGAACCATGGAGAGGAGAGGAATAGCTGGGGAAAGGACACACAGGTAGCTTCAACAGCATTAATAGTTTCTTAAGTTGACTGATAAGTTCACATACATTCATTTTATTATTATACTTTTTATCCTATGCTATTTATTATGCTTATTATAAACTTTATAATCTAATAGTAATAAATATTTAAAGTATTTTCATAGGCAGCAAATGATATATAATAAAGAAGACAAAATAGCACTGGGGGGAGGGGAAGGAGGAGCAGAGCCAAGAAAAAGCTGCTTCTATTGCCACTAAAAACATAATGAGATCCTGTTAGCCAAGTCAGGGTCTTAATCAACAGGAAGGGAGCTGGGCCAGTGAAGCCACACAGGTATCGTTTTGAAATTAACTCTTCATCATACTTAACCATATTTAGGCTGCCTTATCCTACCATATTAAGGCTTCCTTTTAGCAAAGATCTAACCCAGCTATTATTTACAGAAACCGCCTGAGACCACGCATGCTGCAATTAATCTACCCTCAATTTTGCCTTCTATTTTATGGATGGCACAGTGACCAGTACAATGAGGATTATATAACCATTAAAGCTAAAAGTGAGTGTCAAGGGCCTCAATTCACTGTGTTATATCAAGCAAAGCTAGAAATCTATTTTCAGGGTCACATCTATGCAGTTTTTTGCTTTCTGTGGTTGCTGCAGTATTTCCAGAAAAAGGGAGAGGTTACTGATTTCCAAAAAGGAGAAGCAATGGCCTCAGGAAACACTGATGCATGTATAACAATGGGATTATACTTAGCGCCACTTAAAAATAGTTAAAATGGTAAATTTTACATTATATGTATTTTACAATAGATATATATACTAGAAATAAATAAATAAAATTGTAAACATTCATATAGATCCAGTTTAAAGAAAAAACTAGGCTTAAAAAAACAAAAACCTTGAGATACATACTGAACAGAATTTGTAGGGTTTCTTCCCAATTTCTTCTTCTAGCCCAACTATTCCACTACCCTACCACCAGTTAAAAGATCATAGAAAAATCATCAACAGAGGAAGAAGAGGAAAACTAGACAGAATAACATCAAGCTTTTCTAATACCTATTTCTCTCCCACTTCCATTCTGCATTTCACGGACGAGGACTAACACTTCTATTTTAAGTGTTAAAAAAACACAGTCCCTCTGAATCTCACCTCTTCCTACTGTACTCTGCACAATAGTTCTAATTCTCACTATGAGATGATGTTTTCAGTTCTTGTCCTCAAAAGGGAATTCCCTGAAACATGCTAATAATCCCCTCACTTCCCACACAAAGAGTTTGCATCTACTTACCAAAATCTATTAAGAAGACTTGCTAGTTTTTGTAGAGATCAATTTATTTTCTCTATTCTATTTTGGAGCACTCCCGCTCCAGCTCCAGCTCCAGGTTTTCCCAACACCATCTAATTGCCATCTGGCAGTGAGAAATTTTCCAGTAATCAGGACCATCACTTTGCAAGGAGGTCCCAATGGGTCATCTCGTCAAAGCTTACAAGTATTAATGCTGCTCCTTGATCATGCTAAGCAGCTACCTACCACCTCCTGCTTCCTGAGCTCTCAGAAGAGAATGCCTTACCTTTGGTGTCTTGCATGACAATCGAGCTGTACTTTAAGAAGGTTATCAGTAGATTACTGGTCTGTACATCTGCATCCAGTGGGAGTTCCACAGAACTTATAACTGGAATAGAACAGATAAAATGCATTCAGCCTGTAACATATTCCATTTAACACTTCTACCTATACAGACAACTTGCCAGCAGGCAAGAAAATCACAAAAGAATCTTTCTCCAAAACAGAGGAAAGACTGAGTGCTTATCATCTAGTCTTCCTAGGCCTCTACAGCTCTTCCTACCCCCAAGATTAAGCCCAAAGTACTTCTCTCCTATCTAAAAATGCCTGTCTAAAGGAAGAGTGCTTTTCTCCCAATGTTCTAAGAAGGGTATTTTGATTCCACTTTCTAGTTCCAAGCAAACCAAAAGGGTTCAAGGCCCTTCTAAAAAGCACTTTAATTTGTACCTAAGTGAAAGAGCTGTATTGAATATAAATGAGCCTTGCTTTGATGAGTCTACTGCTTAAAATAAATGACAATTCATTCCTAATATGGAAAAATCTTGCTCAGAGAATGAGCCTTTAGGCTGGAAATATGCAAGATGGAAAGAAAAAAAGTTAAGACAGAAATACATTCGAATTCTACTTCTTAATCCCTTCCCCACAAAAGGGAACTTAAGGAATACCAGGCTGAAAACAGGTGGACATTACTGACTGAGAATAGAGTTGTATATACCAAGTTGCTTGCTGGAGACACTACCCCTGCTCACATTCTCTGTGCCACAGTAACAATAAACAACAAGGGACCAGACTAGGGCTGACCCACACAGAATAGTCTTAATACAGATTCCCAAGTTTCTAATATTTTAAATGAGATTTAGACATCGTAAGTACTTTTACACTAAGACATAATATACAAAAAAAGGAAACTCATGATTGCCTAGAAAAACTAGAGGATCTGTAGTTTTCTGTCATATTTTCACCCATGAAAACTTAGCTGAAATACTAATATATCTTAAAATTCATGTTATAGATTAATGACTTGAGACTGTCATTTCAAACTACAGCCTATTCTGAAGCTCAGAGCCCATAATCTTTCCTTTGTCCAATACAAAGAGGCAATGGTCTGGTAGGTGGGACTTTTTTCTCCCAACTCAAACACAGAGATAACTAGAAAACTGTCTTACATAATACTTAGAAATACAGAAGTATATGTATTTTTAGTTTACAAGAAAATCCTCCCATGCCACGGCTGAGTTGTCAAATGTCAACTCTGAACTGAGAACAAACGTTGTTATAGCTAAACTGCTGACTTTTTAAAAATAATGGCAACAGTGACATACCTTTAAATATAACTAGGCCACTGAGCACCAGTTATATTAAAAACCAATTAAAAAACCAAAACTTGAGGATAGGGTTATAAGACTTAGGACCCCTACAAAAAGGAAATAAGTTAGGAGAGAAGAAAAAGAAAAAAAAAAATAGAAGCAATATCAATAGAATAAAATCCCTCACAAATCAAAATCTGCTTCCTAAGAGTTATTCCTTGATCGCTGGCTTCGTAATTCTTCCCAACAGCCTTTGTCAAGGGAGATAGTTATTTGAAAGTGGGCTGACTCCAATCTTCCCACTAGAAAAAGTAAAACCTCACTGGTTGTAAGTAAGTAAGCACAAATCAAGTTGCATAATCAAGTGTGTGGGTGAAGTGTTCACAATGAACAGTTTGAAAGGCGGTTCTCTAAAGCAGCCAAACCCCAACATCACATGAAATCAGAAATACAGATATAGACAAAGATATATGTGTGTGTGTAGATATACCTATGAGAACCCAAACGTGTGCACATGCGCGCGCACACACACACACACACACACAAGCCTTTTGATATCCATGGTAACCAGGAAGGATTCATCATCAAAGGAAAAAAAAAACAGTATTTCTGCTGGAATATTATTTGGTGAGCAGAATAAGCAGAGAACAAGCAGGCAATCCTACTACATGTTCCTTCTCATTAAGATACAGGTAGGCCCTGCTCTTCAAAAGCTTATTTTATAAAAGCCACTTCGCCTCCACAAAAAAAAAACTATCTTAGTATTTGTTTTCACTAATGCAAAGTCTAAAGACGGTTTTCACTTTTCAGAAAAAAGGCAGGGGCTTCCCTGGTGGTCCAGGGGGTAAGACTGTGCTCTCAATGCAGAGGGCCCAGGTTCAATTACTGGTCAGGGAACTAGATCCCATATGCACCAAATAAGAGTTCAAACGATGCAACAAAGACCTGGTGCAGCCAAAATAAATAAATGTTAAAAAAGAAAAAAAGGCAAAATGGAGAGGGGCAGAATAGGTGTAGGGAATTAACAGGTACATACCATTATATATACTAAGTAAGCTACAAAGATATATCACATATCACAGAGAATATAGCCTATATTTTATAGTAACTACTTGTTGTTTAGTTACTCAATTGTGTCTGACTCTTTGTGACCCCATGGACTGTTGCCTATCCAGGCTCCTCTGCCCATGGGATTCTCTAGGCAAGATTACTGGAGTGGGTTGCCATTTTCTTCTCCAATATAAATGGAGTATAATCTTTAAAAGTGTGAACCACTACGCTGTATACTTGAAACATATAACATTGTAAATCAACTATACCACAGTTTTTTAATTAAATTTTTTAAAAAGACAAGTGAGGGAATTCCCTGAAGGTCCAGTGGTTAGGACTCTGGGCTTTCATAGCAGAGGGCCCAGGTTCAATCCCTGATTGGGAGCTAAGATCTCATAAGCCATGTGGCCAAAAAAAAGACAAGTGATAACAAGTATTAGTACAGAGGTGGAGAAAAGGGAACTCTTATGTACTGCTAATGAGACTGTAAATCAGTGTAACCACTAAGGAAAACTGTATAAAGGTTCCTCAAAAAATTAAAAACAGAACTACCATATGATCCAGCAATCCTACTTGTAGGTATATATACAAAGGAAATGAAAATAGGATATCAAAGAGATATTTTCACTCCCATGTTCATTATAGCATTATTCACAGTAGCCAAGATACTACAAACACTATATGGCATCACTTACATGTGGAATCTTAAAAGAACAAGTCAAGCTCATAGAAAGAGAGAGTAGAAAAGTGGTTGTCAGGGGTTAGAGGATGGAGGTAATAAGGAGAGGTTGGTAAAAGGACACAAACTTTCAGATTAGCAAAATCTGAAGATCTAATGTAATATATTAAAATGGTAACCATGTTGATAATACTATGTTGTATAGCTGAATTTGCTAAGAGAGTGGAACTTAAATGTTCTCATCCCCTAGAAAAAAGAGAAAGAAAAATACATGAGGTAACGGATGTGTTAATAGATACGGGGAATTTTCTCACAATGTATATGCGTATCAGCTCACCTCAATAAAGCTGAAAAAAAATTTTTTAAGTATACACATTTAACTTTACTTTCTCAAATTCAGGCAAAGAAAAGTAGAAAAAAAATCCTACCACCTATCAACAATTAGAAATGAAAGTAACAAGAAACAAGAGTGATAGGGTGAGACAAAACAAAGACAAAAGGCAAAAAACGAAAAGTGTGCAGCGTTTGTTTTGCAGCAAGTTGTAACAGAGGCATTGGCATCCCCAGCAGTGAGAGTGATACCACTCAATTCCATCCCCACAAACTACACGCAGCATGTAAGAATCAAGCTACCCAGTTCTGAACTGCGTCTGTGAGCATCTGTGCTTTATCTAAATTTACTCTGTGCATCCATTAACAAGATGCAACCTAAGATATTTGCTTCTTTGCTTTACGCAATTTCAGCTTACAAAAGGTTGTGTAGGAAAGCTCTGCTTTCAGAGAACAGGGGAAATCTGTATTTTGGAATTTGACTATCAACTGAAAACAGATCCAATTTGCTACCAGACATGAAAATCAGTGGCACCTACCAGTAATACTTCTGTACTAATACTGCTTGTACTACCTTGAAATGCTAATGCCGCAGGTGTTATACCAAAGTTTAAAGGAGAAACAGCAGAGCAAAGATGGTCATGTCAAATATAGACAGTAGAGGGGCACAATTTTTTTACCCAAAATAAGTTCAACATTTGAGGCAAAACATCAAGTATTAATCAAGACTATTTTTAGGTTAAGTTATTCCCTCAAGCACACTCAGCTGACATTAGAACCAATTCAGGTTAATACAAAGTTTGTTGGGCAAAATTCTTAATTTCTTTTCTATTACCCTTTTCATAACTTCCAGCGATAAGATTTATACAGTAGAATTTTGTTGTTGTTATCTTTTAAAGGAGAGAAATCTTAAATACCCAGCAAATTCCCAATTATTACACACTTGTCATTTTCTAACTGGGTTTGCCTGGCAGACACATAACAGTGAGCAAATTCCAAGTTCACTTTCTCATTCATTTAGCCAACAAACATTTACTAAGCAATAACCATGTTAGGCACTATGCTGGACATTTAATGGTGCACAAAACAGGCACAGTCCCAACCATGATCCATGCAAGGTTCTTAGTGTCAACTTTCACTAATCTTAGGCAAACCTCATACTCCCCTGGCCTCAATTCCCTCATTTGTCAAATGATAACATTAGATGATTTTACCATTTTACATTTATTTCAGTGAGATATTCATAAAATATCTCATCTGAGCTTCACAAGTACCCTGAGTTTGGCAAGACAGGCATCACTGATCTCTGAGTTCTCTTTTAAATCTAGCATTTCCATGATTCTACAACCATTCCCTAAGGAGGACAAGCTGGAGTTTCATAGCTTCTTATACAGAGGAAAGCATTGGACTATCTTTTCTTTAGAGTTTCACGAATCCTAAAGATAATTTCTTAAGCAAAAGAACTAACAATTATGCTTTTTGTCAGAAAAAAAAAAAACTACACTCACCCCTAAAGATTCAAGATTGTATTAATCAAGAAAACAAAGGAGGTGATGGACTTACCATCAGAGGAGGGTGGCGTGGTCCCAAGTGGTGTGGCTGGGGTTGTTGGAGCAGGACTGACAGGGGTTGTCACCAAGCCCATTTCTGGATGACTCTGAAAGAGAACACAGATAAGGATAAGAAAAGAGAAGATTGTGGGTGTCCTCTGCTTAACCTTTCTGGTATTCCTGGCCTCATAAACAGACAGAAAGCTCACTGAGGAGAGACTGCTTCTACATTTAGTTCCTACTAGTACCCGATTATTGTTGATGCTTGCTAAACTCTAATAAGCTCTGCAGGCTAGTTTTCTTTAAGTAACTAAGTTCCCATTATGTAAGTCTACCTACAGAACCGTATGAATAAAAAACTGGGGTAAACAAATACACAGAAATATTCCACACACAAAAAAAGGGCACTTGCAGTCCTATCTGAATCTGAGAAGGGACTATTTATCTGATCAACCTAAAACATATCTACAGACTATTCTGATGACCACATAAGTCAACTAGCAAGTGCAGGTGAGCCAATGGGATAACAGATACTTTAAGAAGGGCTATGCAGAGGGCAGCCCTCCTTGTTCCACCACAAACAAGAGTGTGTGGGGTGGGGAGGCAGAAACGGGTGGAGACATCCACTAGGAACCAAAAGAGATGACTCCTCTTTCCCTTACCTTCCTTAGCCATCCTTGCCACATCAGCTCTTGAGATTAGGCTTAGTGATGGCTATTCCCCTCTCTTCCCCAATAGTTTTACCAGATTTTACCCTCCTCACTTTTTCCTTTAAAATCAATTACAGAATTTGGAGAGCTAACAAGGAACATCATGAGAATCATGGATAAAGCCTCATGTGATCAATAGTGAAAAATGAGAACTGCTAAATCAGCAAACCAGACCCCAAAACCAGCACAGCTTTTTGACCTTTTTTGTTGTTGAAACTCAGTGGCTCCCATACATAACTATCCTTTGAGAAAAGCATAAGCACACTTTCCCTTAAAAGAAAACTTCACACATAATTTAAACAGTCTGACCTTAAAAACACTTCATCAATTTTTAAAGACAGCTTTCATGGGCAGCACTTGAGTTCTCAGCCAATTTAAGTTCCTTCTGTACCAACAACTTAGGACATCCCTTAGGCAAGTGACCCAGTACTCAGGATTCTATGACTTTCTGCTTTCAATATTTGTTGACCTTTTTTTTTTTTTTGTTTAACAGCTAACCTTATGCTACACAGGATATTTTGTACTTTTCTTCTCTGGAAATGGATGAGATAATAACATAAGTGACGTGGCCTATTTCTTCTCTGGTAGTAATTACACAGAGGTTTAGGAAGCAGAAAGCCTGTTAAAAAAAATCCGTATGGGCAGATAATACTAAGGGATTTCCAGTGAGGAAAATGAAATAATCTCAACTCATTTGGGTTAGCAGAACCAGTCAAAGGGTCAAGACCATTAACTTGGCATGTTACCAGTTCCATTTTAGCACCAGATGGAAACATATATATTTGAGGAGAGCATGAAGCAAAGGCAACTGATGCAACTCTTTAGTTACTAACTATGGCTCACCAATGCAAAGCAGGGTTTACATGAGCACAGCCAGATAGGCTTTTCAAAGGAGGGAATCTGTATGAAAGTCAGGGAGAAAAAGAACTGAAATTTTTAATATAACCAACCTGGGCTAACACTGTGATAAAGTTGCGATTTAAATGAACAGCTTCGTAAAGTGCCAGAAGGATGGCCTCATTGGTTCTAAAGAAAAAGAGAACAAATTGGAGAGTCTCTTATAATGAAGAAGGTAAAAGAGTATAATCATCAAAATAAGATTTCACCCCAGCTCCTCATTATAAATCCCTTTGAGTTTCTAATGCTCCATTATTTCCTTTTTGGGCTTATATGAAGGAAATACAGTCAGCACTTTAATTCCTTAGATCTGTTCTTCAGTCAGTCAGTTCACTCGCTCAGTTGTGTCCAACTCTTTGCAATGCCATGAATCACAACACGCCAAGCCTCCCTGTCCATCACCATCTCCCGGAGTTCACTCAGACTCACGTCCATCGAGTCAGTGATACCATCCAGCCATCTCATCCCCTGTTGTCCCCTTCTCCTCCTGCCCCCAGTCCCTCCCAGCATCACAGTCTTTTCCAATGAGTCAACTCTTCGCATGAGGTGGCCAAAGTACTGGAGTTTCAGCTTTAGCATCATTCCTTCCAAAGAACACCCAGGACTGATCTCCTTCAGAATGGACTGGTTGGATCTCCTTGCAGTCCAAGGGACTCTCAAGAGTCTTCTCCAACACCACAGTTCAAAAGCATCAATTTTTTGGCACTCAGCTTTCTGCACAGTCCAACTCTCACACCCATACATGACCACTGGAAAAACCATAGCCTTGACTAGATGGACCTTTGTTGGCAAAGAAATATCTCTGCTTTTGAATATGCTATCTAGGTTGGTCATAACTTTCCTTCCAAGGAGTAAGCGTCTTTTAATTTCATGGCTGCAATCACCAACTGATGTGATTTTGGAGCCCATAAAAATAACGTCTGACCCTATTTCCACTGTTTCCCCATCTATTTCCCATGAAGTGATGGGACCAGATGCCATGATCTTCGTTTTCTGAATGTTGAGCTTTAAGCCAACTTTTTGACTCTCCTCTTTCACTTTCATCAAGAGGCTTTTTAGTTCCTCTTCACTTTCTGCCATAAGGGTGGTGTCATCTGCATATCTGAGGTTATTGATATTTCTCCCGGCAATCTTCATTCCAGCTTCTGCTTCTTCCAGTCCAGCGTTTCTCATGATGTACTCTGCATATAAGCTAAATAAGCAGGGTGACAGTATACAGCCTTGACGTACTCCTTTTCCTATTTGGAACCAGTCTGTTGTTCCATGTTCAGTTCTAACTGTTGCTTCCTGACCTGCATATAGGTTTCTCAAGAGGCAGGTCAGGTACTTCACTATTTCCCCTTTTCACTTTTTCACCCCAATCCAGTTAAGTCCTTAACTGCCTCAGACACCAAGTCCTCTTTATTTCCTTTCAGAGATAGCTGGGAACAGTTTTACAACTTCTTAGAGCTCAATACATGCAAGTTCCATTATTTAAAACTCAAGAAACATTTGACAGATCATCAAAAAAGTTTGAATCTGCAGAGATAAAGTTTCACACTTTCATATCCAGTAAGAGTCCACACCGAAGTTCAAGTCACCGCACAAGAATGTCAGGCACTTACTGTACTGAGATTTTCTCATGGGCATCTGCTATGAACATGCTGCCCACCTGTGGAAGAAAAGGGGAATTGCAGAGTTATAGCAGGGAAATGTGAGAGGAGCTCTGGGCCCTACAAAGCCTTTAATCAGTGAAAAAAAAAAAAAGCTGCAGCATGAGGGAACCCTGGCCCACCAGTCACACACAACAAAACCAGCTCACTTTGAAGATCTTAAAAGAATAAGTAATGAAACAATAAGTAATAAGTAATGAAACTCTCCTAAACTATCTTTGCTTAAAGGGACTTAAAAGAAACCATCCCAGTACTTCTGTCCAGGTCTCCTATGTGTTAGTTCAGTAACCACTGACAGCAAGTAAATGATAACTTAAACATCCTCATCACTTTGCCTCTGTCCTAGAAGCTGCTTAACTGAAACAAACTAACTCACAAGGAGCATTACAGAAAGCAGGCTGTTCATCCAGCATAGAGTCATCTTGAGGGAATATTTGGGTTTCAGACCAGAACTATTAAATCAGCGGTCAGCAACCTTTTTAGCATCAGGGACTAGTTTCATGGAAGACAATTTTTGCATAGACCTGGGGATGGGGGAATGATTTCAGGATGATTCAAGTGCATTACATTTATTGTGCACATTTCTATTATTATTGTATCAGCTCCACCTCAGATCATTAGGCATTAGATCCCAGAAGCTGGGGACCCCTGGTCTAAATGAAACCTACTATACATCTTTCACATCATGAAATCTTTTGTTTGTGTCCTAGGCAGGGCAGTTGAATGAGCAAATGGAATAGGTTGCCCTGATATATGGGTTATCAGAGGCAGAGATAGATGCCCATCCTTCTAACACTGCCTTTTCCACCTATTTATTGATGCCCAAATCCATGCAGCCGGAGCTCCATTTATTTGGTACAAAACTTTTTCTTCTTGGCAAAAAGGCAAAAGTCCCTGGAAGCAATAGGATTATATCTAATGCATCTAATCAAATACTGATACAGCCCTTACACTGTTTGACATCTGAGGGACTACCCACTTGTGCGTCAGAATTAAAGAGCTTATCGGTCCTTTCCTTGAAAGTAGGTTCTGAGAATGAAAAAGGCAGAGGGGGAAAAGTTGCCTTTTGGGGGGTGGGGATGGTACAGGGCCTGTTGTTCCTTACAATGAACTCAAAATCTGTCTTGCCTAGGGCTGATTACTTGAATACTAATAACCAAGAACACAGACTTTCTGAATCTGTCTAAATTCTGAGACCTTAGATTTACCTCTTAAAAATTAGTCCCAGATTATCTGGCCTAAAACGCCTACCATGCTAAGGCTGAGATACCTTGCTCAAGAGTCCTACAAACTGAACCAGTAATTTTCCCAGACCATGGACTCCTCAGCCCAGATCCCAAACCTTTAGATGAGTGGCTCGGATCACTGCACCAATCCCTCAACTCCAGGACGAATGATGATGAAGGGGTCACAGCAAACAGCCAAGGATTGCTTATGGTTGGATTCAGATCTAAACCCTCTATGCTGTGTTCCATACCTGTCCTCAAACAGAGCCAACTGTCTTTTTCTTTTCCTGGTTCTTTTTTTTCAGAGCCAGTTCTTCAGGAAGCAGAAGTCTGGCTTAATATGAACCTTTCTCTTTTTTGTAGCCTTAAAAAAATTGAATTAATTTGAAAAAAGAAAACAAAAAACAAAAAACCAGCCCCAGAGAAATCAGAGCTCTTCTTTGCCCTGCCTAACTTGGGTTTGGAAATCACTAGAAGAGATACAGCTCTCCAAAATATCTGCTATGAGCAGCCTCTCTCCCCTCATCATGCCATTATCTCAAATATCTAAACTTCTGAGTCCAGACTTGTCTACCCCTATAGATCTCATATATTTTTGAGCAGGGGAGAGAGAAAGGAAAAAAAAAAGACAAGTAGGACTTACCATATTTGTTAAAGCAGAGAAAAAACCGCTCTGGTGTTCTTCTTCCTTGTCTTTATACTGCCTGAACAAAAATAACTAAATTCAACTTTAGTGTTATTTATCACATATGTCTTTGTCCTTGGCATACTAGGTAATCAGGGCAGCTCACTGGCAGAATTCACTGACTCCAGAAAACAAAAACGTTCTAACAACCGAGCCTCTGCAGTTTGCCTTGCAAGCTAAGAGGCACCCATCTGCTCTTGAGGTAGCATACACCAAAACGCCCAGCTACTTCAGGAGAGACTTAGAAAGCAAGCTGCAAAAGTGTGAAATGCTCTAACATATGGCTGATCCAGTTATTTCCCAAACAGACTATTACTTGAAAAGTGTGACAGTAAAATTAAGGCTGTAACAGTGAAATTTTTGTTTGTTTTTGAAGGAAAAGGAGGGGAATCTGTGAGCTCAACTATTTGTGGAGATGGGGACAGATTTGAAATTCCAACACCCAACTGTACGTGAGGAAAGTCTGGAAAGGAGTAAGAAAGATCCTGCCTGGCCCTTGCCAGGATTAGATACAATTCTGGTTTCCATTCAATGAATACCAAATCCTCCCCATCTGCAGCAAGGGTGGGGGGAAAGCAAGCATCAAAGAAAAGAGCCCCCAGAATAGACTAGACTCTGAGAAACTGCAGTTGATTACTGATAAAAAAGAAATATCTGTCAAAAGAATTCAGCACTATCTCTTTTCTTCCTTTTTATAAGCATACAAAAAAAGCAGCACTTCACAACCTTTTTTTTTACATAGAAATGTATTTAAATGATACATCGAGCTAAATGGAATAGCCTGCCTGTGGCTGGAAAATTTGTTAAAATGCTCTGCAACAAAATGTCAAAGGTTGCAAAAGAATGTTTAACGTTAAGAACTGCTTAAACAAAAGATGGACACTAACGTGGTGGCTACTTTTCTCCTAGTGTTAGAACCCACCCCGGCTAAAGCCAACAAGTCAAGCTAGAGCAAATGCATCTGCCAGCAGCTATACCTCTGAATACTCTTCTAGGATAGATAAGGGATATTCACCCAAGAACTCTTAACAAACCTGTTCCTGACTCAACCAGTTCAAATGAAACTGAATGCAGATGGACTTACCTGTTGTACTCAGATAAAGCTTGAGCAATCACAAGCCCCATTCCCTAGAGAGAAAAAAGACAGCACAGGTGAAATAAGGGCCTGGTGGTGATGCTATGACTAGACCACGGAAAACACTAATGACAGTCCAAACCCAGCAAGTTTTACCTGAAAGTAGGCAACAAGGACAGAAATTCTGAGACTTGTCAAAGGATGAAAAGGAACTTCTCTGGAAAAATTTTTCTGATCTAATTACATTTTTTAATGTTTCTAGTTAGAATAGCAAGAGATGAAACAGACCAGCTCAGACCACTGACAATTTCACTGGGGTCATTTTTACCTCAAAAGGGAAGACTAAATTAGAATCTTTAAACAAAAAGCTCTCAGATGTCTCTAAAAACAACCCACAATAAAAGTGACAATGAGTTCCACCTTAAATGAAGGTACATACAAACAAGTCACTCTCTTTCAGACTACAGGAGAACAGTAGTGTAACAGAAAGAAGCAGCCAATAAATATTAAAGTAACTTATCAACCTCCCCCCTAGAACCTGCTAAGCATATCACAAAGATCAATTAAGGCCACAAGAATGAATCATGTGTGCTTTTTTTTTCTTCATAAGAGAAATCAGAAGAACAAAGAGGGCAGACAGAAAGAGAATAAAACTAGACACCTGGTCATCTTCTTCCTCCCTATATTGAGAGATCAAGTTTTATTTTCCAAACCTCCAAGGATATATGCACCAGATATTATATCATCCTCCACAGTTCAGCTTCACCAAGTCAGGCTGTAAATATAATCTGACTAGTTCTACAAGAAATCTCCCAACATTTAGTCATCTAAGCCTTTCTTTTTAAATTTTAGTTTTATTGAGGTATAACTATAAGATATTTAAAGTGATTTGACATACCATCTAAATCTTAACTCTTAGAAATGTCACTTCTTGACTCTGTAGGATAATCAAACTCAGCATACTAGAACATGAAGTATAACTGACCATTTCATCATAATTAGCAAGCAAATATCCTCTCAAACCTTCCTTCCATGATGAGAAAATAGAAAACAGCAGATAGCAGCACAATGTTCTAAAAAGAAATACCTATTCCCTCTTTATAGCCAGATGAAATTAACACAATAGTTTTCTACTCTCGGTTCTAAGTATCCACTTAAAAGTAAGGCCAACAAAGGCAAATAATTAAAACTCAAGAATCCAGATACTCACATTAAGAGTGGCTTCATCATCCACAATAGACAGCTTCACAATATAAGGATTCACAGACTGTTAAACAAAAGAAGAGACTCCAGGTGAGTGTGACCTAGTTAAGAACCCATTAGTTATTTAACAAAGTTTTAACAAAAATCCTTCCAAGACGCGCTCTCTAGAGTGATTTTCCTAATGCATATGCCCAAGTATCTTGCCAGCTCACTTCCTCCATTCCCAGTAAATCTTTCAGTGTGCATGGGCATTCGCCAAGCACACAGAAAGAGACAGACAGACACACACACACACACACACCCCCCAAGCATGTGTATGTTTACATGCACACACACACACACAATTCTATTCTACCTGCATTTTCCTCTAGGCTGAATCAGCTCAGGCCTATGTCTGCCTCTTCTCTCATTTTTCCCTCTTCTTTCTAGAAGTAAGTGAACACTCCATAACACTCACTTTGTCCTATCCTGACAACAATTTACTGAGTCCATAGGGACAGCTGTCCTTTGGGGGGCATAAAAGCTCCCCTGACATAAGGCACAAATTTATAAGTTGCTAACTTATACTCTCATTCCAAAGGCTCCCTAACCATTCCACAAACTATATCCAAGGACTAATTCACCCACCCGTAAAACAAAGCCACCTTGGGGGTGGAAAGTGGCAGCTGCTTAACAGCCAGAGAGGCCATTTATGGATCCAATACCCAAATAACACTGCAGGGGAACTGAAAAGAAAGATGTAATTACCCAAACTACAATCTGGTCAGGACACTGGGATTTAATGATTGTCCCATCACTTAAAGCACTGGAAGATTTCTTGAGTTTTTCCAGATTCAATCTCAGCTGGGTAGCATATGGAAATGGACATATATTTAAACTCATTAAGCAACTGGGCCATCTCCTACCAGTGGGATGAGAACCAATGGCCTGCTCACCTTGAAAACACGCCCCACGTGATAAGTGAGGAAAGACCCTCTATAGCTCAGGTACGAATTCTAACCCAAAAGAAGCTAGAACAATAGTTCTTAGATTAACAGCTTTTACAGCAACCAAGAAAACACATTACTGAGAAACTTGGAAATCCAACTAAGAGGCTAACCCCCATCTTCTCAGACTTTATTAATCAAGTTCCTGAGGTCATCTTTCTAATGTCAGTTGGGAATAGAGAAAGAGAAGCTTTGCTTTTTTTAACAGCCAAATGTTTATAAGGTTTTCTACAACCCAGTTCAAGGAGGTAAAACCCACTCCATTCATTACTTGATCTAACAGATAAAGGCTCTCAATGCTGCTTCCTCTAACACCAATGCTGATTCGACAGACTTCAGATAAGGTCCAAAGCAAGCAGATCCTTGGAAACGAAAATCAGCAGTGGGCTGACCTGGAGATGCCATCATGATGAGATCAACAGTAGAAGAAGCAGGCCACTGTCTCTCGGCACAAGTTTTGAAACTCCTATTTACTCACCTTCCCAAAAGTAGACTGTCTCAGGTACTAATAAGAACCACCTGATTACCAAGACAAGATTACCAAGACATTACCAAACAACCACTGCATTAGCAACTGTTGAGGAAAAGACGCAAGGTGGCTAAAATCAAGGGTTTAACTTCCAGCTCCTCCAGTTATTAATTGTGATGAGGTAGGCACGTTAATAAACCTAAGCTCAATTTTTTTCATCTATAAAGTGGAGAATAATATTTCCTTCCTTGGGGCTGCTATGAAATTTAAATTAGTTAAATCCTCAGCACAGTATCTGGCATATAATAAGGGCTCAATTATTGGTAGCTATATTTTTTCTCCTGACATTTTTATCACATTCAAAACAAGCTCTGTAAGGAAAAAAGAGAAAGAACAACTTAAAACCAGACATAATAAACAATTTTGTCATATCTAGGAAACATCATGTTCAGGGCAGCAGTTGGGGGGTGAGTCACTTCGTTTCAGAAGACTTAGCCAACCCAGAAGGCCAAGAACTTAAAGCTGTGAAAATTTCTATCCCAGCAGACACTGATTTTCCTTAACACTATATACCTATTCTGCTGGTCATGTTTTAAAACTCAAGACAATCTACTTTTCATCAGCAAGTCAGAATTATAAACTTCACAGAATCACTCTAATAGAGTCCAGCATTTATTTGATCTAAACCATACTTAACAAATTTCATTGCTCTTCCCTAGATCTTTCCCCTCCCCGCCAGCATCTTTTAATCTCTTGAGATTAAATGACTAAAATGAAGTGAGGAAGAACTACTTTCATTCCTTAAGTTCAACACCTGATTTGCCTTCTCTGTGTTTAGCTGGACACGGAGCCTCTCTGGCACCCTCAGCACCTTTCTGGAAAGGTTACAACTTACCCCATTGGTCATGGGACCAAATGTGCTGGCAACTAAAATGGTTGTTCTCCCAAGCACACCCTCTTGTATTTTGCATAAAACTTCTCCAGCTTTCAGTTTTGCTGTGTTCATCTGGAAATTCCTCACACTCCTGTCAAAAACACTCCTGCTCCATGGTCACCAGGTTTCCTTAATGGTTTCTGGTGAGTGACTTATATCAAAAGCTGCAAAGCCCAGATAAATTATGCCTACCAGCTTGCCCTCACCTACTATATTAATTCTTCTGAGGTTTCTGACAGACCAGAGATGCATACCTCACTCTAGAAATATGATTTTCTCCAGCTCCATGGCCATGTCCAATTTTTCAAGCTGACATTTCAGAAAGTCTTACTAGGCTGAACCAGGGTTCTGTTCACATTCAGAGAAGCCAAACCACTGTCTCAGAGTGGCCTGCATCCAGCAGAATGTTCTGAAAATATTCATTACTGATGATGGTGCTTTAATATCACACATAACTCAACTCTCTTTAACTACCTTCAGCATTTTTCCTCAGCTATTTTTCTTGCTGTTGTAATAAGGCCCCAGAGGCAATTACACATGACAGAGATCAAAATGGCTACCATGCTGGCCCTTCCAGATCACCAGCAAAACAGGTGTTGGTGATAAATTACTTATTTATTAGTAGCTCCGTACACCATTCATCAGTTCCTCTGAGACAAAGAAAACAACCAGCTCCTGGAGTTTATAAAACATTAACATTGCTCCATGTTCCAGTCCCTATTTCCCTATAAGGAAAGTCCCTATTCCTTTCTCATGGAATCCCTTCTTTCATATCCCTCTTTGTAAGAATAAGCTCCATATTTTATGTTACCCATCACTTTTAACATGGCGAGTAATCATATCAAAAATGACTAAGTGAAGATCCAGAAGCTCAAAAATGAAAATATTCCCTCCAGTTGGCCTATTTGTCATAGTATTGAAAGAAAGTGAAAGTGAAGTTGCTCAGTCGTGCCTGACTCTGTGACTCCATGGACTGGAGCCCACCAGCCTTCTCCATCCATGGGGTTTTCCAGGCAAGAATACTGGTGTGGGTTGCCATTTCCTTCTCCAGGGGATCTTCCCCACCCAGGGATCAAACCCAGGTCTCCCACATTGAAGGCAGACACGTTATCCTTTGAACCACCAGGGAATGAGAATGTCATAGTATTCAGTTCAGTTCAGTTCAGTTGCTCAGTCGTGTCCGATTCTTTGCAACCCCATGAATCGCAGCACACCAGGCCTCCCTGTCCATCACCAACTCCCAGAGTTCACTCAGATTCACGTCCACCAAGTCAGTGATGTCATCCAGCCATCTCATCCTCTGTCTTCCCCTTCTCCTCCTGCCCTCAATCTTTCCCAGCATCAGGGTTTTTTTGAATGAGTAAACTCTCTGCATCAGGCAGCCAAAGTATTGGAGTTTCAGCTTCAACATCAGTCCCTCCAATGAACACTCAGGACTGATCTCCTTTAGAATGGACTGGCTGGATCTCCTTGTAGTCCAAGGGACTCTCAAGAGTCTTCTCCAACACCACAGTTCAAAAGCATCAATTCTTCAGTGCTCAGCCTTCTTCACAGCCCAACTCTCACATCCATTCATGACTACTGGAAAAACCATAGCCTTGACTAGACGGACCTTAGTTGGCAAAGAAATGTCTCTGCTTTTAAATATGCTATCTAGGTTGGTCATGGAGAAGGCGATGGCACCCCACTCCAGTACTCTTGCCTGGAAAATACCATGGACGGAGGAGCCTGGTAGGCTGCAGTCCATGGGGTCGCGAAGAGTCAGACACGACTGAGCAACTTCCCTTTCACTTTTCACTTTCATACACTGGAGAAGGAAATGGCAACCCACTCCAGTGTTCTTGCCTGGAGAATCCCAGGGACGGGGGAGCCTGGTGGGCTGCCGTCTATGGGGTCGTACAGAGTCGGACATGACTGAAGTGACTTAGCAGCAGCAGTAGGTTGGTCATAACTTTTCTTCCAAGGAGTAAGCGTCTTTTAATTTCATGGCTGCAGTCATAGTATTGCTACTTATTAAATAAAGAAAGTCAAGTTGCCTCAATATAGCTTTTGATTTCTGGCCTCAGTAAAGTAGTCCTAGTATCCAGGACCCAGTACCAAGTATTCCCTGCTTCTGCAAAGCAACCCCCAATGAGGTTCTGGCCTTCCCTAAGTGGTCCCCTTTCTTTTCAGTGTATTCTGCCTTTTGAGGGGAATCAAGTAAATGACCAATCCAAGTATAAATCTTTGAGTTCAGCTCTTCATCTCAAAACCTATAAATCTGTCCCTAATTCAATGGCAAAAAGAACTCTAGAATTAATATGGATAAGGCTCTGTCTTCAACTTCCATCAAAATCAAAGAGTCCCCAAACCAACAGTGATATGTATACAAGTGGCCTGAGTGCATTATGTAAAACTAATATATAAGTTGAATGTTTCAAAATAGATGCATTAGGTCAATGGTTCGCAATCCCCTGAGCATCACATTCAATAAGAGATCTTCAAAAAAAGATACCCAGGTCCCATCCCCTAAGAGATTCTCATTTGGTATGCAAAGAGTAAAGCCCCAGAACTCCCCTGGTTGACCAGTGGTTAAGACTCTGCACTTCCACTGGGTGAGGGCATGGGTTTGATCCCTAGTCAGGGAACTAACAGCCTGCGTGCCATACAGTATGGCTAAACAAATAAATAAACAAAAAGTATGACCCAAAAACATCTTCTTTTTTAAAAAAATTCCTGGTAATTCTAATGATAAGCTGGGTTTGGGAACCACTACATTAAGAAAGATTTACTCACTTTATTGGAAGTTATACCACAGGATTCCTTTAAACAGCTATAACCTCTACCTCAGGAGTCTAACATAGGACTTTTAGAATTTAATTTATCAAAATTGATCTATATACCATTTGCCAAGAAAATGTTTTCTACATTAAACAAAATTACTAGGAGTGGTCACATTTAGGAAGATTATAGAAAAACAGCAGCTGTCCATTAAGAGACTCACCTCGTATTTTCTGTAGTTCACTAGCAAAGCCAAGAGGACGACAGCATCATACCCATGTTCCCTACGACTTGGCGGGTGGGAGAGTATCTGTAACCAGAACCACCAACAGTGAGAGTGCTTGGGGAGGCAATTTATCCAAAAAAGAAAAAGGTAACAGAACAAGGGAACTGACCTACCTGTAAAATTGCTTCAAATATGCTGTTGATCATTACATATTCCAAGATAGTGTTCTGGCTGATGTTATCTGTCACCTGAATACAATAAAAAGCTATTTAAAGTCTATACTAAGACACTGATATCTCAAGTGTATCTGCTCACCTAGTACCTAAGACAAACAGAAATATTAAAACATTCTACTAAGTATTTAGTAGATCTTTCATAAGCATCCCCAAAGCCACCAGCGCCTAAAGAGACAAGACACTAGAAGGGTAACAAATTAGCAAATTAAAACTTCCTAAATTTTTGACCTTCTCATTGTTTCTCTTATACCCTCACACAAGCATTTGCCTAAGTTTCTTGGGTTTCATTCCCTAAATGCACAGGAAGTACTTTATGATCCACAAGTCTTCAAGAGATTGAAGGGAAAGGAAACCACTTGAAATTAATGAATAACATCCTAGAAGGCACAGTACAGCTTCCAGGTATAAAATCAAGGTCAGAACAAATAAAAATATTCAGAATCACAAAAATTATTTCCAAATGAGACCTGATGAGTAGGGCAAAATCTGACAATACAGAAGAGAGTACTTCTCCAGGACTGGTACAGGTTAAAAATGTCATCAGTTTCTCCAACGAGCAACTTTTAGGAAGCAGAAGTCCATACAACTAACTTCCTTCTACATAAACACAGCCGAGTGATATAAAGGCCCAGTAAAGATTTTTCTCTTTCCCTTTCTAACTTTGGGCTCAAGAGTTCAAATTTGCCCCTGCTGTCAATTCACACCCTTGACAAAGAAACATATGGATGGGTCACTTACTGTCACTAAGCAGAGGAGAAGTTTCAGACATAAGCTCTTCAGACTTTCAGAACCTTCTGCACAAAGCAATGAATCCAAACTCTCCATGAGATTCTGAGAAAGAGACCCATTAAGTATTAAACTATAACAAATAACATTTCCACTGTGTCTTTGCCATACTCTGGGTTATGTTACACAGGGTAAAGTGAGTAACGTTAAATGAAGCAACCGTATCATTGCCTGAGGCCTAGGCCTTGCACAATTAGATGAAGAAAAGGAAGACTTCTAAGTCTAGCTATTTTGAGGAAAATGCTTTAGTACAACTGCACATAATAATAAAGAATTCACTATTCTACCAAATGAATGTTTGCAGCTTATCATCCTCATATAAGCCTTTAGATAAGAATTAAGTAAATTTTTCAAAGATTAATAATGATTAAATAATATATTTACAAATTAAAAACAATAAATATAACCTAAATAAAATGAAATTCTATTAAATAAATTTTAAAAACTAAACAAATCGTTAAGTTAAAGGTTAATAAAAATAGTTAAATAACGAAGCATGTTTCATTATTTGATAAAGAAAGCATATCACTTGATGCAGGCACACTGAACAAATAACAAAGAGATAATATCACTACTAGCTATTCACTGGCCACGTGCACTATCCAACAAAGTTGGCCCATATTCATCCTGGTCAAGTCTACTAACAAAGTGATTGGAGCTTATCACTTGTACTAACAACCAGCTGTCATACCAAATATAGTCAAAAGATAAAACCCTTAGCTACTACAACAGAAAGAAGAAAAAAAGAAATTTTTTACATAGGAAAATGAATGGAGAATACAGATTTAGCATGCTGGAAGGTTGAGTGAATACTCAAAATAAGCCACTTCAATTCAACAAATATGTAGATTCTATGTGCCAAATTTTGTGTTTTCACAGAAAATTTAAAAATAAGACAATGACCTTTGCTCTCAAGGCATTTTTAGTCTAATAGGACAGAAAAATAAGTAAAGAGTTTTAACTTAATGATTACTATGACAGATATACATATGGAGGAAAGGAATTAGCTATGATGTTACCTATTCCAGGACTCTTAAGGGACAGGTTGTACTTTGAAAAATTAGTAGGAATTAATTAAAACTTCAGGAGGAAAGGAATTCTAGACAGACATCAGCATGATCAAAGACACACAAGGAATGAAAACGGTCCTGGGTGTGCAGCTGGAATACAAGCAGTCTGTTATTATGGAAGGATGAGGCACAGTGATGAGAGATGCAATTTGAGAAATAAATAGAAAGAAGATCACAAAAGTTATATAAGGCTAATGAGAAGTTTGGTCTTTACCCTTTCAGTGATAGGAAACTAATAAAGGGTTTTAACCAAGATTTGTGTGTTAAGATACATGACTCTGGTGTCAGTGTGGATGACAGATTTAAAGATGTTAGGTCTGGAGGAAGGGAGAAAAATGAAGACTAATCTAACAGTTTTCTGAGGATGGTTGCCATGTCGAATTTGCCTCTGAATCCCCAGTGCCTGGCACACGAGAGCCTAATAAATGTCTGTCAAAAGAATGAAGGCAGGGAATTTCCTGGCAGTCCAGTGGTTAAGACTCCATACTTCCAATGCAGGAGACAAAGGTTCAATCCCTAGACAAGGCACTAAGATCCCATATGCCATGCAGTATGGCCAAAAAAAAAAAAAAACTCCAAGTACTAAATCTTTGTGCACTAATCGCATATTCATAACTCTTTTAAAATAACCTATTCACTGTAAGGATTCTTTTGCATGTGCTGTGCTGTGCTTAGTCGCTCAGTCGTGTCTGACTCTCTGTGACCCCAGGGACTGTAGTCCCCCAGGCTCCTCCATCCATGGGGATTCTCCAGGCAAAAACACTGGAGTGGGTTCCCAAGCCCTCCTCCAGGGGATTTTCCCAACCCAGGGATCAAACCCAGGTCTTCCAGGCTTTAGGTGGATTCTTTACCATCTGAGCCACTAGGGAAGCCCATTCTTTGGCATAGAGATTTCTTTATTTTAAATTTAGTGAATGAGAGAATACGAGTTCTTCAAAGTTCATGTGAACAACATTCATTCAAGATAGTGACAGTATTACAAATCAGATATCTGATAAGGGATTTGTACCCAAAATACGTAAAGAACTCTTACAACTCAACAATAAAAAGACAAATAATTCAACCTACAAATGGGCAAAGAATTTGAATAGATATTTCACACACACACACAAACACACATACATACTGCTGGGGAAAATGTAAAATGGTATTGCCACTTTGGTAAATAGTTTGGAATCTCCTCAAAATGCTAAGCATAGAATTACCACATGATCCAGCAATTCTACTCCTAGGTATATACCCAAGAGGATTAAAAACATATGTCCACATTTACATGCACTTCATAGTAGCATTATTCATAGCAGCCAAAATGCTGAAATATCTCAAATGTCTATCAACTGATGAATGGATAAGTAAAATAATATGATACATTCATACAGTAGAATACTAGCAGCCAAAAAAGGGAATGAAGTACATGCTACAACATGGATGAACCTTGAAAACATTATGCTGAGTGAAAGAAGCCAGACACAAAAGACTACATATGATATGATTCCATTTATATGAAACGTACAGTAGAGGTGAACCCATCAAGATATAAAACATATTAATGGTTGCCAGAGGCTGGAGGGAAGAAAAACTAGGGAATGACTGATAATGGGCGCATGCTTTCTTTTTCGGGTGATGAAAATGTTCTGAATTAACAGTGCTGATGGTTATGCAACTCCATGAATATACTAAAAACTACTGGTTATACACCATAAAAGGGTGAACTGTATGATATGTGAATTACATACTGATAACGCTATTTCTCAAAAAGCATCAAACAGTAGAAATGAAAATTCTGATAAAGTCACTGTGTTAAATAAGAAAACTTAAAATTTTAGAACTCAAGTATCCTTGTGTATTAATTTGTTACCTTCTATTTAAATTCTTACATGCTTTTAAGAATGTATGATCATGATGTAAATCACAAGCTGCTCAGTCTTTATCCTACAGGGAAAGGATGCCTCAATACAAATCTGAATTTCAAATTTTCCTTTATTAAAGGATAAACCAAATCTGTAAAAATATCCAAATTCAAGGCCAATTCAATCATCTATGTCTATCTGAGTTAAATGTCTAGAACACCTAACTGTCTGCAGATGGTATTTCTCAACAGCTGTCAGAAGCAGACACCCACAGGCACATCTGCAGCTTATGCCTCACCTTCATGCACAGCTCCGCCTTGTCAAAGCCCATCAGCATGTTGATAATGTCAAACCCAGAGGTAGACTTATTCTTTTGATGGACTCCTCGAATGAGTGCACACAAGGTCTGCAGAGATGAGAGAAAGAATTCTTTCTAGAAAGAAGTCTCAAAATGCGAGGGGCATTGGATCAGTAGCCTCACACTACAACCTCAGAACGTTCTCCTCATATAGCTGACAATCAACTGCTCTATGCGCTGAGCTCCAGAATGCAGTCGGGGTCTTAATATGTGCAAAATCTAGAAATTAAAAGATGAACAGCATCTAAAATTGTCATCTTTTTTATTCTTTTCTGGCCATCTTCTTTTTAAAAATAACATTGCAGACAAAGATTGGAAGGTGATTTTAAAAAATAAGAAACCGTTTTTAAGCTTGAATCATAGGATTGATAGAGCCTTTCCTTATTTAAAATTAATTTTAGAATTTACATAATAGCTTATCATCTTTAGTAATTATTTTTAATAACTATACAAGACCCTGTATGATAACAACTATCAATTTAAATCTTAAAAATTCATTACAATCCCCATCCACTACTTACTAACTGTGTGAGCCTGGACAAATCAGTTAACTTTTCAGTGCCTCATTTTTCTCATCTATACAATGGGATAATAATAGCATTAATCTCATAAGGATGATGTGAAGACTATGTGAATTAATACTGTAAGGCACTTAGAACTTAGTCCTTGGAACTTTGTTAAAATTCCTGGAATAGCCTGGAACTTAACTTTGTTAAAGCTCAATCAATATCAATTATTACAATAATGTACTATAATTCTATGGTTCACCAAGTGACTAATGTCAATATATTTCCACTGAACTAAAAAGTTTACAATTCATGCCCGCACAGCAAGTCACTGTAATTACAGGAAGTACAATTTCCAACTTTCATTTCAATTTGCAATGAAGAAGTCCTGACAACTGTGATGCTCCAAATGTAGAATTTACTGTCCAACAGTTAAGAAAGATACAGGATAAACATGGTCCTTCTTTCTGGGGCATCAGCTCGAAAGGTAATTTCTACATTCTACAAATGAGAAAACTGGTGCTCACAAACTGATCTGCCCAACTTGTAAGTAGAAACTTAAACCCGTTCTATCAAAAGTTCCAATAAAATTCTTTACATTGTCATGACTTCTTCATATTCTAAGCTTGTCAATCACTACCCTAGGTACTCAGCTCAATCTAGGCTACACTGGAGCTACTAAACTATAAACTTTAGAAATTTTGCCCCTCATTCTTTCAAAAAAATTTACTTCTAGAACGCTACCTGCCAAGCACTGATCTACACACCAGGAAGGAAGTATTGAATAAAACCATCTTTACCCTCAAGACTATAATGTATTCCACCAGCTCAATGTTAGGCATAACAGTAATTCAAGAAATAATTATTCATGAATCTTCCACATGATAATGCCACTTAGCATTAAGAACAATGATTCTTAATGTTTTTAGAGTTACCGACCCTTTTGAGAATCTGATGAAAGCCCTCTCTCCAAAAAAATGTACATATACACATAAAATATTACATAAAACTACAAGGAATCAAGGACCTTCTGAAACCTCAGAATAAGAACTCTTGATCTCGTGAGAAAATACTGTTTTATATAAGAAAACACTATTTATTTAATTAAGAAAGTCTTATGACTTTTGCTGTAGACTAAGCATCCTTTCTGGAGTTTCTTCTCTATCTTTTACTTTTCTTCAAGTAATAATAAAAATTCTGTCAAACAATCCACCTTTGCATTAAGTCAAATTATACAAATGGACAAGATTACTACTATAGGTGTCCATTTGTTTAACCAGGAATATAGCTAAATCAAACAAAGCACAGATGTTTGGTTACTTAAAGAAATAAAGGGGAAAAAAGCCTCAAGCCTAAGGGTAATTTTAGGTTCCTCAAGTTCCGATAAATGTATTACAGTTTAAACAAGACTTCCCCAGTCTCCCAGCCATGTACCTGCAATGCATTAACCACTCGAATTGGATGTTCCTCTCCCAGAGCCTGGATGCAGTGTTGAAATAAGCAATTAATATTGTCCTTGATTTTCATTAACTCCTCACCATCAAGAGATTCCAACTTGCCTTCCAGGTACTCTAAATTCACCTAACACAGAAACAACAAGGGCCTGAGTACATTTTTAGTGTAGCGCCTAGAACATATGTGAAGGCAATCTCAGTTACCAGGAAAATCCACAGATGCCACCAAATCTTACCTTCATGAGGAAGAGCTCCTCCCAAAACCGAGGACTGCATTTACTAGGGTCCTCTGTCTGAAACCAGAAGATAAGTAGATTCAGTATACCCAGCTAACACCAAAGCATTAAGAACACATTTGAAAGAGTCACTACATGTCTTTCATAGGGCCAATCTTACCTCTCACAATTAACTCTGAAAATGCTTGGTCATTCCAAACAGCTGTAATGGGGAACAATTTTGGTGGGTTTCTCCAAATGGAAGACATTGTACACGGATACATATTCCCTGCACCAGAAGTTAAATAACTCAAAGAATCTCCCTCAAATCTTCCTCTTCTTAATGAGAAGTGAAGAACCAGTCAGCCATATTCCGATACATCCCCACTGTACTTTTACGGGTGCTCAGTTTTCAAGCCCATTCATATACATGAAATACAACAGCCCAGTGAGCCAGGCAGGGTAAATATTATCACTGTTCTTCTTTTAGGAAAGATAGTCCACAGAATTACACAAGATATGCAACTCCTTTTACAAGAATAACATGTTTTACACGTTTACATGTACTACTTATGACCAAGATTTCAGAAGTTAAGTACATATGCAGGGTATCTAATTACTCTAAACTTCCATGATAGATTATATTTTAAAACACAGGCCTAGACCACGGTCAATACACAGTTCTGAAGACCCAAGGAAATCCCCAATATCTAACAACTTGAAACAGAATGTAACAGTGCATCTTTTTAAAATATCTGGACCATAGAATTCTAGGGCCAAAGGGAACTTCAAAGGACATCTAGGATAGAAAGGTCCTTAAGTCAAATCATAAGGAAGACAACTCTTAAATATATTCAGAAAGAGCCATCCTCTTTCAATTGTTTTACCCAGCTAGAGGCAACAATCTATAAGAACAACATAATAACAATCTACGTTAATTAACACATGATCATAATTTCTACTATGAGAGAACTTACTCTCACCTTTGTTCTCTTTTTCCCTCTGAAGAACTAGAAAGTAGCAGGCAGAGGTGAGGTTAATTCTCATTTTGGAACAAGAAACTAAGGAGTCAAGCTGTGAAAAATGTCAGAGCTCCAGGCCTTACCATGAAGATCTCATCATACATCAGCACCACTTTTTCCTTCAGCGGTTTTTTGGAGGCTGAAGATTTCCGGAGCAAACCCCCTCGTTTCTCTACCTGTGCCATGGTGAGAGAATCTGTGAAAAGAAAGCCACAGTTAGTGCTAGAAATGCTAAGATGTTGAAGAGTCTATTGAAATACCTCTTGATGGGAAATTTTTTAGGAAGAAGAAATGATAAATAACCATGCTATAGATTTTGTGCATTTGTCCAACATCCCCTCCTCTGACCAGGTAATTTCAAGGTTTAAATCATAACTTGGTCTACAGCAAAACACATTTTACATCCTTAAAACATGCCAGTGGACAAGACTTAAAGAAGATCCAAAACCAAGCAGGAAAGTGTAACTAGCTCCATCTGTAATAGGCCTGGTCATATATTTGAGGTTGATGGAGGAAAGGCTGCAAAGCACACACTGCCCACAGACTAATGGTGAAGTTAAATTTCAAGTATTGATCGAGCTTAGGACCATTAAGGCAGGAAGTGTGATGCAGACTGATGTGCTCCATTGATTTCCCCAAAGTAAGTAGGTCCTCCTCACTGCAAAGTACTTGGCCTTCACTGTCACATAAATCACACTGGACTTGACTGTCTTCAGAAATTCCTCTGCAAAGAAACCCAAGGCAGAAAACAGTAGTTAAAAGATCAAAAATTAAATTAATTTCAAAATAACCAAATATAACTCCCTTCAAATTTAATTATATATATATAACTTCACTGTATTTTTAATTCTCTATAAAAGCAGTTCCACAAATCATGCCCAAATTTTCCCACCTTGCTTCAAGGAATCCTCAATTTTTTTTCAAGTGAGAACTTGAAATGCCACAGGTCTCCACAGGGATTTACACATTCTCTTACTTTCCAAATTTTTTCTTCTGTTGACAAAATTCCTCTCTTTCCCTTAAATATTAGGCTTTAGTTATGAAACAATTTTATCCAATGGCAAGTATGGATGGTAGTGAGGAGACTGATTTCACTTTCAGACAAATCCAAAGCAGCAGAAAATTAATCTTGCTCAATGACATTTGGAAAATATACACTATGCTTCAAATCAAAATCAAAACTTTAAGGGAGATGAATCCAACAGCATAAAAGACTCTGTCTCAGATATCATCTTTCTCTAATACATATAGCCCCAAAGGAGATGCATTTTTGAGCTCTAAAAGCACAGAAAATTTTCTCACTAGATGTTATGCATTCTTAGACCAGGGACTGTTTCTTATATCTTTTTCATAAGCACTTGGTTCGCAGTAAATGCTCAGTATATGCTTGTCATTGAGAAATCCTATGTCTAACCTAAAATTTTAATTAGACCTATCTCTATCAAAGCCTCACTAAGACCTCTTATTCCTTTATGATCCAGAGAAAACTGAGGGAAAAAATAACAACAACAAAAAAAGAGATGATTCTTTCAGGCAATTTACACTATATTGATCATCACTTTGCCTCAAAGCATGAAATAGAGGCTCCATTCAGAACATTCCTGTGTCTTTTAAATAGGTTGTCAAGAGGAAGATGTCCTTATCGGGAGAAAATAAATTGGAAATCAAGAGGATCCTATTAAAATAAATCAAAAGCAATGCAATTCTAAGCTTAGTGGATATAGATCTTTCATGTGCTCAGCTTCAACCAGTTGATTAACAGGAATAGTGGGAACCAAAGTGCCTGGATGTGAAAAGCACATGTTTACAAACATCTCCTTCTGAGGATTTATAATTAGGTTACAGCTAATCAATGTCCACCCCAAATCTAATAAACTCACTTTCTCTTTCGGAATCAATACTTTCTAATAAGCAAAAGGGAATAGGAGAGGAAGGAAAAACGATTTCAACCGAAAGTACCAAATTTCCTAAGAAATTAAATTCTTTTCATCACTCTCCTTCCATCTGGAGCAGGGGAAATTCAACGAAGGGCCTCAACTCATTATTCTCTGTCATCATCACAGGCACCTGGAATTTACCACCCAAGATGTCTGAAGTATGACTAGAAACTGACAACATAAAAGTCCCCTCCTTTTGCCAGTACCTCCACCCAGTGAGCACAACAAAGAAGGGTATCTAGAATGCAAACTAGAAGAAGTGTAGAACTCTTAAAAAAAGTCTTTCTGGGATCTCAGAAAACAAAGCCTGTGCTCCCAAATTTGAAAGTAAAATATCTGACTGGTAAACAGTAAATTGCAGTACATCAGTAATGTAAGTGTAATCTGTTTCTATCCTCCCAGTGTTTCTTTCCTCTTTCACAATCCTCCCCTATTGTAGAGAGAACCAGTAGCAGCTGAGCAGCAGCCAGACATAACAGAACGAATAACCAGCAGAACTGAGACTAGAACACAGCTCTCCCAACCAACTAGATGACACTGAGTAAATCATTGTGCTTCTCAGTTTCCTTAGAAGTAAAGCTAGAGGATTGGACTAGACATGTTATCTAATGATTCTCTCAGCATCCCTGAAATACCACAAGCACAAAAGGAACACCTAAATACTGTAAAGCTCTAACTGAGGCACTGCTGCTGCTGCTGCTAAATCGCTTCAGTCGTGTCCAACTCCGTGTGACCCCATAGACGGCAGCCCACCAGGCTCCCCCCGTCCCTGGGATTCTCCAGGCAAGAACACTGCAGTGGGTTGCTATTTCCTTCTCCAATGCAGGAAAGTGAAAAGTGAAAGTGAAGTCGCTCAGTTGTGTCCGACTCTTCGAGACCCCATGGACTGCAGCCCACCAGGCTCCTCCATCCATGGGATTTTCCAGGCAAGAGTATTGGAGTGGGGTGCCACTGCCTTCTCCAACTGAGGCACTAAGGAGTTACAAAAAGGAAACTCCAAACTGGATCCTCTAGGAGCTCAAATCTATTAGCAGAGACAGGCACAGAACAACCCATGAAGCGTTAAGTCACTCAGTCCCGTCTGACTCTTTGTGACCCATGGATTGTGGCCCACCAGGCTCCTCTGCCCATGGAATTTTCAGACACGAATACCAGAGTGGGTTGCCATGCTCTTCTCCAGGGGAACTTCCTGACCCAGGGACCCAACCCGGGTCTCACACTGCAGGCAGATTCTTTACCATCTGAGCCGCCAGAACCCATAGCACAAGGCAAATCGTGAGAAATAGAGTTAAAGCACCAAGAAAATGCTGTGGACTACAAGGAAGAGAAAAAAGCATTCTATGACTACACTATGACCTCTGTTGGTCTGGGCTTTTAAATCCTTCTAGTGAAGAAGCAAATACAGCAAAGCCACAGCAATACCACAGAAATGTCATCTTAGGCATGAACCAGTTTCTGAGAAACAAGATATAGTAGACAAAGTAATAAAAAATAATCAGGCAACTTTTCAATGCTAATTTCACCTACCACCAAACTTAGGAATGGCTTCAAATCCCCCAAACTCAATGGTAAATCAATGAAGTCTTTCATTCCTAAACCTCAGGAACTGCTGGTCCCATGACCTGCATACAACTTCTCTCTGAAAGACCCAAGTCATACAATAAGAACTATATCTTAAAGCAATCCAGCTACAGACTTCTTAAATGCATGACACTTCACATCCCTACAGCATAAAATAATTAAATATCAAGATTTTAAAACCTAAAGTCAAATACCTCCAGTGTTTCACAGGCAAGGAATGTTAGTTACACTTAACAAGTTACTCATTTATTTTATTATCTTCTTAAGCACAATATATGCCAACTCTAGTATCAGAAAATTAACTTAATAGAAATTCACTCTGATTTCCAGAGTGATCAGTTACTCTATTAAAGTCTTGGTATTGTATCTATATGAGATGATGAAGGTTAAAAAACTATATCTATTGAGGTAATCATTTCACAGTATACATAAATCAAACCATCATGCTGTACACCTTAAACTTACACAGTGATGTATGTCAATGGTTTCTCAATAAAACTGGGAAAAATATCTTAAAAAGTCTTTTTTTTGGTCCCAACTATTATACACTCATTCTATAAGTTTCCTTTCTCTTCCTGGCTTCAATTTGCCAATATGTGTTCGACCGCAAGAAGGCTGAGAGCCAAAGAATTGACGCCTTCGAATTGTGGTGCTGGAGAAGACTCTTGAAAAGTCTCTTGAACTACAAGGAGATCAAACCAGTCAATCTTAATCAACTCTGAATATTCATTGGAAGGACTAATGCTGAAGCTGAAGCTCCACTATTTTGGCTACCTGATGCAAAGAGCCAACTCACTGGAAAAGACGCTGATGCTGGAAAAGACTGAAGGAAGGAGGAGAAGAGGGCGGCAGAAGAGATGCTTAGATAGCATCACCGACTCGTGTGTGCCTGCATGCTCAGTCACTTCAGTCGTGTCCGACTCTGCACAATCCTATGGACTACAGCATGCCAGGCTCCTCTATCCATGGAATTCTCCAGGCAAGAATACTGGAGTGGGTTCCCATGCCCTTATCTAGGGGATCTTCTAGACCCAGGGACAGAACCTGCATGTCTTAAGTCTACCTGCATTGGCAGGCGGGTTCTTCACCACCAGCACCACCTGGGAAGCCCAGCATCACTGACTCAATGGACATGAAATTGAACAAATTCTGGGAGACAGTGAAAGACAGGGAAGACTGGCATTCTGCAGTCCATGTGGTTGCAAAGAGATGGACATGACTTAGTGACTAAACAACAAACAACAGCAAAAGCCATGGCAAGAAGCCATGGGAAGAATGTGCAGAAAAGGGAACCCTTGTGCACTGCTGGTGGGGATGAAACTTGGTACAGCCACTACAGAAAACAGTATGGATGTTCCTCAAATACTAAAAATAAAACTACCATATGACCCAGCACTCCCACTTCCATATATATCTGAAGAAAATAAAGTCACTATCTTGAAGAGATCCACTCTCATGTTCACTGCAGCATTATTCACAATTTAAAAAAACATGGAAATAACCTAAATGTCCATCTCTGGACAAATGGATAAAGAAAAGGTGGTATATACATACAGTGGAATATCATTCAGCCATAAAAAAGAAGGAAATCTTGCCATTTGCAACAACACAGATCAATCTTGAGGGCAGTATGCTAAACAAAATGTCAGATAAAGACAAATATTGTTTGTTGCATGTGGAATCTGAAAAAGCAAAACAAATAGAAATTGAGTAGATTAGACTGGTGGTTGCACAAGGGATGGGGAATGGGGCAAATGGAGAGATGCTGGTAAAAGGGTACAAACTTCTAGTTATAAGACAAGTAAGTTGTGGGAATCTAACATAAAACCTGGTGACTATAGTTAACAATACTGTATTATATATCTAAAAGTCGCTACATTAAATCTTAAATGTTCTCACCACACACACACAAAAAAAGAAAAACAGTGACCATGTGAGGTAATGGATGTGTTAACTAACTTTATCATTGGTAATGATTTCATAATATATATGTATATCAAATCATCACATTGTATACCTTAAAGGTATACAGTGTTAAATATAAATTGTGCGTGTGTGCGTGTGTTAGTCACTCAGCCATGTCCGACTCTAGGACCCCTTTCACTGTAGCCTGCCAGGCTCCTCTGTCCATGGGATCCTCAAGGCAAGAATACTGGAGTGGGTTGCCATTCCCTTCGCCAGGGGATCTTCCCAACCCGGGAATTGAACACAGGCTTCCCGCACTGTAAGCAGATTCTTTACCATCTGAGCTGAAAATCATATCTTAACAAAATAGGAAGAGGGTAAGGAATGGCTCTCTACAGGCTTTTAGGGTAATGGTCTGGAGTTTTAGGTTCACACTTGTGATGGACTGGTAGCAAGTATCACCCTCACTTCTCTGCTTGATGAGGCTCCAAAACACTAGTGTAGGTAGATGCTCAGAAATACATCGCAAAACATTCCAACCAGTGTGGAAGAAAACAAAAAGTAAAAGAAAAGAACAAAGGGAAAGAAGGAAAAATAATAAAAATAAATGTGCCCACCATCCAGGAAGAAAAAAATATGCACAGATCAGGCGTGCATTCATTCATTCAACAATGCTAATACTGATCACCTTTCAGGTGCTATGTATTAAGGATACAGCAGTGAACAAGACAAACAAGATCCCTGCTTTCAGAGCTTTCATTCTAGTAGAGGAAGAAAGGCAGCAAACAACTTGAGACAATGATAAGTATCTTGAAGACAAATTGTCTAGGGGGACTACAGATAGCAAATCAAAGGACTCTAAGAAAAGTGTTAGGAGGACTAAGATCAGACTAACAGGAAGAAAACAGCCATGTGGAAACCTTGAGAAAAGTGTTCCAGATAGAGGCAACAGCAAACTGAAAGGCCCCAAGACTTGAACACGCTTGGCACGTTCAAGAAACAGAAATGCCAGGGAATTCCTTGGCAGTCCAGTGGTTAGTGCTGCGCACTTCCACTGCAGGGGGCCCAGGTTCAATCCCTGGTTGGGGAACTAAGAACCTGATGCCACACATCATGGCCAAAAAAGAAAGAAATGCCAGAGTGCCCAGAGTATAAATATTCCTTTTTTGAAAGGTTTTTGTAAAGCTTACTGAGTGTGAGTTTTTTTAAATATATGAAGAGAATTCAAATGTCCAGTAGGAGTAGAATGGGAAAATTATATTATATATATTATAATATATACAGCAGAATACTATACAGAAATTTTAAAGAACAAACTATTGAAATAATATTGATAAACTAGTATATACTGAATAAAAAATGTCTGAAAGAAACGAGTACAAACTAATGATTTCATTTATATGAAACTCAAAAAGGTAAAATTAATCTGCGGGGACAGAGATTAGAATAGTTGTTACCCTGGGCAGGGAGATGAATGGGATGGAGTATAAGGAAGCCTTCTGAGGTACCAGAAATGTGCTCTATCTTGACCTGAGTGGAAGCCATATAAATATGTACATGTGTAAAAGAATTATCAAGTCATACACTTCACATTATGCATACTGTTCCTCAATCCAAAACTATGTATGTGTTCACATATATATACATATATGTGTGTGCTGCTGCTGCTGCTAAGTCACTTCAGTCATGTCCGACTCTGTGCGACCCCACAGATGGCACCCCACCAGGCTCCCCCACCCCTGGGGTTCTCCAGGCAAGAACACTGGAGTGGGTTGCCATTTCCTTCTCCAATGCATGAAAGTGAAAAGTCAAAGTGAAGTCACTCAGTCGTGTCTGACCCTCAGAGACCCCATGGACTGCAGCCTACCAGGCTTCTCCATCCATGGGATTCTCCAGGCAAGAGTACTGGAGTGGGGTGCCATTGCCTTCTCCATACATATATGTGTGTATATATATGAAAATTTAACACTACCCATGCAGAACATTAGAACAAAGCCTAGTAGGGACTCCAACTTGCACACACAGGACACTGCTCTAAAATAACCACTGAAGAGTTGACACTTACTTGGCACTTATTATAGACCAAGCACTGTCCTAAGCACTTTATACACGTTGTTTTATCCTCACAACCTATGATCCAGGAAACTTGACAATAAGGAAACTAAAGAATGAAGTGGTTAAAAAACAAAAATAAAAAAAAACTTGCCAGGATAAGTGAAAGTAGAGACTCAAACCCAGAGAGCCTGATGTTTGAGTTCAGCCCTTAACCCCTATACTATACTGAGCAGAGATGAACAGAAGTAGAGTAACCTACACAAACAAAGCTGCCTCTGCAGAGAAACTGAAGAGGTTCCAGGTGAGTGAGGAGGAAGAGTACAGGCTTGCTCACCTAATGAACAAACTGTAGAGTATCCAGATATCTTGAGTTTCATCACTTATTTGCCTGTAGGTAGTTGTGCCATCCTAAGAAGTAAAAGAGAACTATCTGCTGCATGCATATGTATATAAATATGGATAATGGTGAAGTGAAAAAGAGATAGACAAATCAATGAAATAGTAGAAAACTTAGAAGGAAAAATTGAAGACCCTGAGTGTCTACTCAAGTTGACAGATGTATTCAGTATAATAAATGGAAAAAAAAAAGGCTGAAATACATTGATATCCACTATAGGATCTAATTGATACTATATTTAAACTGATTTAGGGCTTCCCTGGTGGCTCTGATGGTAAAGAATCTGCCTACAATGCAGGAGACCCAGGTTCGATCCCTGGGGTGGGAAGATATCCTGGAGAAAGGAATGGCAACCCATTCCACTATTCTTGCCTGGAGAATCCCATGGACAGAGGAGCCTGGCAGGCTACAGTCCATGGGGTTGCAAGAGTTGGACACAACTGAGCGACTAACACAACTTAACTGAGCTAAGTCAGTGCTCTGAGGGTAATTCTCCACCAAAACTTGATTATGAATGGAAGATACTATAAAACAAGACAGAAAGATGAAAATGCTTTACCCCTGCAGAGCTGTGATCACATGTTTCAGAATCTCCTGGCATGCCTCCCGGAAATGTAGACTTCTAAATCCCTCTCCCCACTACTGAAACAGACTTTTCAAGATAAGGATTAGAGGTCTACATTCTAATAATGACCCTAGTCAGTGGTTCTGAATTGGGGTAATTCTGGCTCCCAAGGGACATCTGTTGATGGCTGGAGGTATTTTGGGTTACCACAACTGGGAGGGGAGGTACCACTGGCATCTACTGGGTAGAGGCCAGGGATGATGCTAAACACCCTAAAGTGTACAGGACAGTTACCACACAAAGAATTATCTGGGCCAATAAGTCAATAATGCCGAGGTTAAAAGACCCTGCCCCAAAAAACTCTGATGTTCACTGAAGTGTGAGAAGTACTCATCTAAGCCTTAAAACAAGCCTTTAAAAGAAAGTAGCATCTGGACAGATTTTTGAGAGGATGAATAAAACTTCTGCCATCTCCAGGAAAGGCACTGGAGCAATCCTCACCTACTTCCACTTCATTCTCCCTGTATTACTCACCAACACCATCCCCTCTTCTCAGGATCTTAGCCTCTGTTTGCACATCTGTGAAAGATCACTATAGAACACATTGACTATAGTAGCCCACAGTGCCTCCTGAAGGAGATGAAAATCCTGTCTGCCCAGAAATTGTGGCTATGTCAGATAACACCACTCCACTCTGATCATGAGCCATTCACCCAATACACACTAGGTTTACCAAGTCAGAAACAGTCTTCTGACCCTCCTAAAAAATTTCCCTAGTTCCTCTAGATGTGAGGGTTTGTGTTTTTAATTTTTAGGCAAAAGTTTCTGCTCCCTATGTCCTTCTGCAAGGCATTCCACACTCCCAAGGTAAACACTAAAACTATAATGCAAGGCGTTTTTACCTTCAAATCCCAACCCTTAATTTCTCAAACTAGCTCCTGTATCACCTCTTCCTTTCTGAAGGCCCCAAAGATTTAGCTCACTAATTGGACTCACATACTCATGTTCCACGTGACTCCCTGTCATACCTTCTCTCAGTAGCATGGGACATGGGTTCCCCTAATTCTACCCCCAGACTGGGTCTGAAACCAGCATGTAACTCCTTTCCGTTTTAATGGATTTTTACTGCTAGTCACTCTAAGTCTTTTATACCCCCAAAATGAAAATAAGAGTGAGACCTGCATTCTTGAAGCTGCCTCTCTAAATCCCCTTCACGTGGTCTTTTTTTTTTTTTTTTGGCCACACCGCACAGCATGTGGGATCTTAGTTCCCCAACCAGGGATCCAACCCTTCCACCCTGAAGTGGGAGTGCAAAGTCTTAACCACTGGATCTCCAGGGAAGTCCCCCTAAATTCTCTTCATAGAGAGCTCCCCTACAGGCCACAACCCTTTTGTTCTATCATTTGTTTTATTTTAATTACTGGGGCTGGAATCCATCATTCATTCCTCCGTATCTTTCAGGGCACAGCCTCCCACTCAAGGTGGTACATAATAATAACTACTACTACTGAGTACTCACTATATACTTGGCACTGTTCTAAATGATTTAAATATACTGTATTAATCCTTACAACAAGAAATGAAGTAGGTACTAATACCATAATTTTACAGTGAGGATTTTACTTTGCCCAAGTAATAAGCAGTAAAGCCACTAAATCTTTCTGGTAGCTCTATGAGAATATCGTGTTAGTGAAAAAAACAAAAAACAAACAAGTGCTTACTAGTAGAATATTCAAAAATCTAGATTCAGTTAAAATTATGTGGATACTCCAAACTGGTATTCATATCACATTCCCATGTTACATCTGACCACCATCACCCCTATTTTCTAGATGCTAGGACAGAACCGGCCTGATTCAGTAATAAGCACATGAGCCACTATGGGGCAGCATCCCTTATCTTGTGTGTGTTCCTATGCTCTGTACAGTGTTTACCTCAGAGTGGGTGTCTAGCCTACACTTGAAAGTGGAATTCACTCAGGGACTTGCCCAAGACTAAGCAGCAAGTGGCGAAACCACGATTTCCCCAATCTCTACTCTGGGTTATTGGTCGTAGCCTGCATCTACTAGAAGTGAACTAGCTCCACAGAAGAGAATTCAATCTGGTCCCATCAGAATCTGCTAAGTCTGCCTCCTTTCACAAATTAATAATAGAGATGAAGAGGTTTAAGCAAACAACTATGTCAGGTTCCCTTTCAAATGATTTTACATAAGAAGGAATGCACTTGTACCTTTAGGAGGAGGAACCAACTTCAAACTGACAGGATTTCAGGAAACTGTGATTGAAAATCACCTTTTTCTGACAGCTCCCAGAATGAGAATTCATTGTAAGATCCTCTTCTCAAGAGCAGGAGCTCTTGTAAATTAATACTGTCTATCTCCTGCTCAAGCCCTGAACTTCCTCAAGCAGTACAATGTCACTCACACCTTCTTCATCTCCTTTCCTGTTGAACAATACAAGCCTCATGAATACCACCTAAGCATAAAATGAAAATTATAAGACACACTCCCATAATCTTCTTAAAGGAAAGCACAAAAGGTAACAGCAACCTAGCAAAGTAAATTGATTTCCTGTTAGCTCAACAACTAACACTTACCAGGACCTTATAACAACATGAGCACGGTCTAAGCAGAAAAGGACACAAAATTAGAGGTATGGTCCCTGCCTTGAGATGCTTACTATTAAGTGAAAGAAGTGCCTATTCAAATAATTTCTTATAAAGAAATAGACATTATTTTCCCAGGAGTTTTTTCATGTATGTCCTTCTTCCAAGCTACTGCCAAAATATCAAGCTCACCAGGCCTCCTTATTTCCAGCTGCCTACTAACATGTCCATGGGTATATTCCACAATCAACTTGATCTCAGCATACCAGACTATCTCCACTGTACCTTTCCCAAAGTCACCCAACCCTTTAAAAAATCTGCTCTACTTTTTCTAATCCATATCCTGGTCAATGAAATTCCCATTTACCCAATTTCTCAAATTAGAAAGCTTAGCCCACTGTCTCTCCCTAAAACAGTCACTAAATCCTATTGCAGCTATCTCAGAAATACTTTTAAAATCCATTCCCCTTCCTCTTCATTCCCACTGCCACACTTGATTGAGACTCTCAGTCAATTGCAACAACTCTAATTAGTCTCACTGCCTCATTTCTCCATTACTTTAATCTGCACTTCTGTCATTCTCTAACATTAAAAAGTTCCAATGGCTCCCGGCTCTCTCTGCAGTCTCACCTCCAGGCAATTTCCCCACCACACATTCTGTTTCAGACAAATTTCTGACACTTAAAAGTCATGTTATTTTCTTTCCTGACTGTCACCTTGTCTTTGCTCATGCTGTTGTCTCCAACTGGAATGCCTTTCCTTACCTGCACAAGTTCCTACTCATTTCCGACACGCAACTCAAATACTTCCTCCCTGCAGATTGCCCTGACCCTCCAGGCAATGGTAATATTTCCTTCACACCAAATAAATTCCTTTAAATGGATTTGTAACACGCAGCATTACAACTTTCATGTGAATATGTCTCTCTGATGTTCTTGAAGAAATATAGTCATCTTTTTTTAAAAAGTAAGAAGTGGATTTATCTTGAGAAACACACTCCTCAGACAGTGTGGGCCATATCCGAAGGCAAGAAGCCTGACACTCATATATCTAACCCCAGAGCCAGTTACATAAGTGCTCCATGAATGTGTGTTGAATAGAGTTCACCTTCATATATCCTGGATCAATTTGGTATTTGGTTAGTTTCCCCAAATTCTATGGATTTCTGAACTTGGCTCTATATGAAAGTCTAACTTTCCTAACACTGCTTTGTGTTTTCAAGAGGTTTTATTATTACTATTCAAATGTCTAATGAGTATATATGCCTAAACATCCTATGAAAATACCTTAAAGTCTCCCCTGTTCGCCAAGGAAAGAATGAGAGTACTCGTTCACAATCCTAACAAGAAGACTCATCCTTTCTTCTAGCCTGATCCTATATCTGGAAAAGCCCTCACACAGGAGGTACTGTGCACACAAGACCAACGGAAGGCACACCGAAAATAATTCCAATTAACTTGAGCTAAATTAACAGCAGACACAAACCCTATTTGCCCTCCTTTACAAAGTCAGTGAGAGTACAGAATAGCAAAGAAACAGCTCTCACTACACGCAAAACTTTTCCTGGAAAGGAGGAATTGGGGCGGGTCAGATGATCCACATTTACTGGGCCCTGCCCAAGCCTCTACTTCTCCACGTCGAGAGGCAGCACTCCTCAGCCTCCCATAGTTCTCCTTCCCCAAGGAACCAGCTTTTATTTCCTGTTTCTTCCCTACACCTTGCTGGGAACAGGTTCGTTTCCCTGGTTCACACCTAATTAGCGAGAGAAAACATGGGAGCTTTGTGTGAAGGGTGGGCTGAAGCTCGACGGTCAGGGGCTGTAAAGAAGGACAGGATGGAGCCCTTCCGGGACACCTGAACACTCCGGCACACAGGGCTTCCTCTAGCCCTTCTCCGGGGTCTTACTCCGCGCCCTCACCTCAGGGCTAGGATGGGTTGAACGCCACTCGGGTGGGAACAACCTGGGCGCAAAGCTCTCAAGACAGCCTGAGGAGTCCGGGTCAGCCTCGTTCCGGGGTCAAAGGTCAGCACCTCGGCTGCCAGGAGAGCCCACCAGGGACCCGAAGCGGCACTGGAGAGTTAGAGGGACCCGCTGCTGGAGGAGCGCTCGGCTTCTCGCTCCGCTCCGCCGTTCGGGGCCCACCCTCCCCGCCGCACGCAGCCTCCGCCCGCCTCAGCAGCTGCCCTGCCTCCCTCCCTCTCCCCGCGTCGTCCCCCCGGCGAGCGCAGGCCCCGCCCCCAGGGCCGCCTCAGGGCCAAGGCCTAGTATGGCAGGACCCGCAGAGGTTGGCCAGGTTCGGAAACCTGCCCTGGCCGGCAACGCTTACCGAGCCCTTGGCTCCTCCTCCACCACCCGTGCCGCTCCCGGGTCCGCTCGCTCCCGACGCCACCAACACCGCCGCTGCTCCGGGCTCACGGACGCGCTCCCGACCTTCCCCGACCCTTCCCCCAAGCCCGCCGTGTCCCCCTGGGTCCTAAAGCCTGCCGCTGAGAGGTTCGCCGGCGCCCGCTGCCTGAGGCTGGCGCGGACCACGATTCCCAGCAAGCATCACAAAGACTACGTTTCCCGAAATGCACCGCGACAAAGAAATTAGCGAAAGGAACCTGTATCAGGAGTCTACTGGATACAAGTTGAATTAGCAGTTTCTTTAAATATGGCAAATTCTGAAATCGGCAAATTTGGGGAGGAAGATGATGTTTCAGTTCAGTTCAGTCGCTCAGTCGTGCCCGACTCCTTGCGACCCCATGAATCACAGCACGCCAGGCCTCCCTGTCCATCACCAACTCCTTGATTTAACTCAGACTCATGTGCATCGAGTTGGTGATGCCATCCAGCCATCTCATCCTCTGTCGTCCCCTTCTCCTCCTGCCCCCAATCCCTCCCAGCATCAGAGTCTTTTCCAATGAGTCAACTCTTCACATGAGGTGGCCAAAGTACTGGAGTTTCAGCTTTAGCATCAGTCCTTCCAAAGAAATCCCAGGGCTGATCTCCTTTAGAATGGACTGGTTGGATCTCCTTGCACTCCAAGGGACTCTCAAGAGCCTTCTCCAACACCACAGTTCAAAAGCATCAGTGCTTCAGCGCTCAGCTTTCTTCATAGTCCAACTCTCACATCCATACTTGACTCCTGGAAAAACCATAGCCTTGACTAGAGAGACCTTTGTTGGCAAAATAATGTCTCTGCTTTTGAATATACTATCTAGGTTGGTCATAACTTTCCTTCTAAGGAGTAAGCGTCTTTTAATTTCATGGCTGCAATCACTATCTGCAGTGATTTTGGAGCCCAAAAAATAAAGTCTGACACTGTTCCCACTGTTTTAGGAAATGTCCATTAAATATCCAGGCAAAAGTATTTAGTAGACATTTGGATACCTTCTGTTGGAACTCTGCAGAGATATCTTGGCTGGAGATAAATATTTTGGAGCCATTGTCCTAGTGGTAACGGTTCTGTTGTAGCCACGCGTTCCAGGAAACAAACTCACTCAGAAGGACAATGCAGATAGTGGAGTACAGTTTATTACACCGGCGGGCCCAAGGCAGAGTCTCCTCTTAGCCAAGGACCCTGACCAGCATTTGAGAAAATCTGTTATACCCCACGTGTATGTGTCTGAACCCACCACTCCAAATTCCTTGAGACTTACATAAACCAAGGAAAATACAATCCCAATAACCCCATGATTCATGTGCTATATGCTCATGTGCTCAAACAGTCAAACAGTTAGCCAATAATCAATAAACCTGAGGTTACACTCCAATAGATACAGAAAAATTAATGGCCTGTCTGGAGGAAGGGGTAATTAGTGTATGCTTTCTCTTAGGCGATGAGTAACCTAGATATGATCTTCAAGGTTCCCCTGCCTGGAGGGGGGTCTTATCCTTCTGTTGTTTTCATAGGCACTAAACACAGAGTTCAGAGTCCATTAAAGGTGGCTGAGCATGATCAGCATGAACAGGCCTAAGATGGAGTCCAGGCCCTATGAATTCCTTCTTCAGTTCAAGCCACAAGAAGGAAAGAAATGGTCTAGGAAGAGGGTTTTTAAAAAGTAATAATGAGGGGGTGAGGCAGAGAGAAAAGGACCCCAAACAGAACTTTAAACCAGCAATTAAAGGATGGTGGAGAAAGAGGAACCAATGACAAAGTTCTGAAGATAGTACTATCTAAAAAGGAGGGAAATTAGAGTGGGAAGAAAATGCTGTGGAAACTACAGGAGAGACTTTCAGTAAGGAAGTTGTCAAATGTCTCAAAGAGAAAAGGAAATAAAAATACCTTGGAGACCTCAGGAAAATCTGCTTCTGATAAGTAGTGGTTTGAGAAATGAAGGGGAGAAATTAGAGACAACAAATGCTAAATCTGCAAGAAACTTGACTGTGAAGGGAGAGGGAGTAATCGAGGTGACAGTTTCAGGAGATAAGAATGAAAGAGTGACTTCCAAAACAGGACAAACTGGGGAGTGTTTCTATGCTGAGAGCTGCGGCTGCTGCTAAGTTGCTTCAGTCATTTCCGACTCTGTGCGACCCCATAGATGGCAGCCCACCAGGCTCCTCTGTCCACAGGATTCTCTAGGCAAGAATACTGGAGTGGGTTGCCATTTCCTTCTCCATGCTGAGAGCAAGAGGACAAAATGAGGCTGATGAAACAGATATGGATGCAATTCTCAGGGCAGTTGTGTGGAAAGGGAAGGAGGGGCAAGGCTCATGAAACAGGGGCTGGACTTGGAGGACAGAAGAATCCTACAGCACCTGAGAAGGCAATCTGGGATGGAGAGAACTCTTGCATGTCAGTTTGTAGGTACTGAAGTGAAGAATTGATGCTTTTGAACTGTGGTGTTGGAGAAGACTCTTGAGAGTCCCTTGGAGTGCAAGGAGATCCAACCAGTCCATTCTAAAGGAGATCAGTCCTGGGATTTCTTTGGAAGGACTGATGCTAAAGCTGAAACTCCAGTCCTTTGGCCACCTCATGTGAAGACTTGACTCATTGGAAAAGACTCTGATGCTGGGAGGGATTGGAGGCAGGAGGAGAAGGGGACGACAGAGGATGAGATGGCTGGATGGCATCACCAACTCGATGCACATGAGTCTGAGTTAAATCAAGGAGTTGGTGATGGACAGGGAGGCCTAGCCCTGCTGCGATTCATGGGGTCGCAAAGAGTCGGACATGACTGAGCAACTGAACTGAACTGAAGAGATTACACACAGACTCAGTACCATTAAAGTATGTTTTAATTTTGTTTTCTAGCAAAATGTTAGTTTGGATGGGTTGTTGATAGAATGATTTGGTGCAATGACCCTAGACCCAGATTGTGTGTGGTTGAAATCCTACCTCTATCTCTACTGCTTAATGGCTGTGTGATCTTGGTCAATGTACTTTATCTATCTGTGTTTTATTTCCCTCATCTTTAAAAGGGGGTGGGGGTCACAGTCCGTTCTAAGAAAGTACTAGCTATTGTTTTTTCCACTAGATTGTCATTCCATGAAGCTGAGGTTTTCTCTTTTGTTCGGGGTTGTCTCGCCAGAGCCAGGCACTTAGTAGGTGCTCAATAAAAAATTTCATGAATTTTCCAATTTTGGAATGAGAGAGCGTGACTTGGAGGGAAGGGAAGCGTTGGGAGTTGGAGGCTGAAAGGGCTGGAATCTGGATTCTTTGGGCCACTTCCCGGCTTCCTGGGGCCTGAGGCAGTAGGCCTCCGAAAGCGGCCCCAGGGCCGGCGAGATCGGAGACTCTGAGACCATTGGGTGCTCTCGCGGCTCCTCCTATGCCCCTGTAGCGCCCCCGCCCCTTGATGGGCGGTGTTTTGCCGGCTGGGCGTAAAACAGGCGCAGGTCTCGAGCTAGCCGTGAGGGGCGGGGCTGGGCGGGGCTGAGTCTTAGCCCGGCCTTGGCTCGCCTAGTCGACCCGGGACGGAAGTCTCAACCCCATCCTCGACTTCCCGCGGGAACCCGGGACTGAGAGACGGGCTTTGCCCTACGGTGCGGCGGACCTAGGCGTGCTCCGGCGCAGAGAACATCATGAAGCGTGCAGGGACTCTGCGCCTGCTCTCAGATCTGAGCAACTTCAGCGGCGCGGCCCGGCTCCGGGAGTTGCTAGCCGGGGACCCAGCCGTCCGAGTTCGCTGCAGCCCAGACGGCCGCCACCTACTGTTGCTGCGACCTCCGGGGTCACCAGCCCCGCAACTGCTGGTCGCGGTGCGTGGACCCGGTGCGGAGCTGGAAAGCTCCTGGCCGCCTGGCCAGCCCTCACCGCTAGACGCCTTCCTCCTGCCGTGGCCGGCGCGATCCGCGCTAGTCCTAGTGTGGGAGAGTGGCCTAGTCGAGGTGTGGGGCTCGGGGGTGGGGCCCGGCTGGAGGCTGCTGCAGAGCACCGAGCTGTGTCCTGGAGATGGAGCCCGTGTGGTGGCCGTGGCGGCGCCCCGAGGCCGCCTGGTGTGGTGCGAGGAGCGGCAGGCCGGCGCTGAGGGCCCGTTAGGGCCTCCTGCAGTGGCTTTTAGCCACTGTGTGTGCGTCAGGACCCTCGAGCCCAGCGGTGAGGCCGGCACCAACCTGGGCAGTACGCACATACTGCTGCACCACTGCCCCGCTTTCGGGCTGCTGACTTCCCGCAAGGACCTCTTCCTTGTGCCCACTGTCAACACCTGGCCTGGCTTGGGTCATATTCTGCTCATCTGGAGCCCAAGCAAGGGCAAGGTAGTGGTGGCTGCCCCATGTCTTGGCCTCTCCCACAGTAAAAGCCTGAATCCTGGAAGAGGAGATACATGGGACTTCAGGACCCTGCTCCGAGGCCTTCCTGGACTGCTGTCCCCCAGGCAGCCATTGACTGTACATACCTGGGCCCCAACTCCCCAGGGCCTGATGTGGCTTGATTTCAGGGGCACTGTGAGCCTGGTACAGCCCCACGGTGGCTCCCGGACTGTTGGCACCGTGCAGGAGGCACCTGCCAGCCTGGCAGGGTCTGCAGCACTGGGCACATTTCATGGCACTCTGGCCTGTGTGCTGGGCTCCACATTGGAACTGCTGGACATGGGCAGTGGGCAGCTGCTGGAGAGGAAGATCCTGAGTACAGACCGAGTACATCTGCTGGAAACCCCCGCCCCTGGCATGGAAGATCAGGAAGAGCTGGAGGCTCGAGGGGGTCTTCGTTTACTTTCAGCTGTGGGTCTGTTTCAAGTAGGCTGGAAAACCCCACAAAGCCTTGAGCTGCCTTCAGCTGAAGATATGGTGTTTGAGGAGGCCTGCAAGTACTACCAGCGACGGAGCCTGTGGGGTGCCCAGCTCACCCCAGAGGAACTGCGACACAATAGCACATTCCGAGCACCTCAGGCCCTGGCATCCATCCTCCAGGGCCATGTGTCCCCATCAGCACTGTTGACCACACTGAGGGCCGAGCTTCGGGATTACCGGGGCTTAGAACAGCTCAAAGCCCAGCTTGTGGCTGGGGATGAGGAGGAGGCTGGCTGGACTGAGTTGGCAGAGCATGAAGTGGCACGGCTGCTGAGGACTGAGTTGATAGGAGACCAGCTGGCCCAGCTCAACACCATTTTCCAAGCCCTCCCTACAGCAGCCTGGGGTGCCATCCTCAGGGTCCTGCAGCTCCAGCCAGATGGCAATGGCCATCTGAAGTCCCACGCTCCCCCGGATGTGTGGAAGAAGGTACTGGGGGCTACAGCAGCTGGAAAAGAACCACCCAATGGCATACTGCCCCCGTTTGAACTCCTGTGCCAGTGCCTCTGCCGGCTGGAGCCACAATGGCTGCCACCCTTTGTGGAGCTGGCCCAGCAACAGGGGGGGCCTGGCTGGGGAGCAGGAGGCCCAGGGCTGCCCCTCTATCGCCGAGCCCTGGCAGTACTAGGTGAGGAGGGGACTAGGCCTGAAGCACTGGAGCTAGACCTACTCTTGGGCAGTGGGCGGCCCAAAGCTGTGCTCCAAGCTGTGGGGCAGCTGGTGCAAAAGGAACAGTGGGAACGGGCTTTAGAGGCTGGCCTGGCCCTCAGCCCCTCTAGCCCCCTGCTTCGAAGTGAGATCTTCAAACTGCTGTTGGCCGAATTTGCCCGGCATCGCCGGCTTGACGCTCACCTCCCCCTCCTTTGCCACCTGTGCCCACCAGACCTAGCGCCAGCTGAACTCCTGCTTCTACTGCGGACATACCTCCCAGATGAGTTGGAGCCCCCTGCCCCATTCCCTGAGCCTGGGGCAGAGCCCCCTCTCACTGTGGGCTTGCTCAGAGCCCTGCTGAAGCAGACTGGGACTCAAGGACGAGCCTCTGGCCCAGTTCTAAGCTTATATGAGGACATTCTATGGGACCCAGACACTCCACCCCCCACCCCACCTCGGGTGTCAGCCCTCCAGGCATCAGACCACCCAGGCCTGGAGGCCTGGGCACCATCTGGACAGGGTCTCTATGTGACTGACACAGGCTGAAAATTGTCTCTAGGACACAGTGATCAGGGAAAGGTGCCTAGGAGTTGGAGGAGCCAGAGTGGGACTTGTGTGTGCAATACTCTTCTCTCTTCTGAGGGGTTTATATATATATGTATATGTGTGTGTATATATATATATATACGTGTATATATATATATATATGTATATATATATATATATATATATATATATAATGGTATAATAAACATGTTTGGTTTTTGTCCTTAGGTTTCTGTCTTGGCACAGAGCTTCTAAAACTCGTAGAATTTCCTAGTGGTATGCGTGAAAGAAGTGTCTTTGTTATAACAAACTCCTTTATATCAAACCTGCATTTATACTAATAAGGTAAATTTATACTGCTACTAAAAGTGGGGACCCCTAGCATCAGGATAAGGGCTGGTCAGCAGAAAGACTAAGTGGTGAAAGGGTTGAAAGCTTCAGCCCATCCTCAGCCTCCTGGGAGGGGAATGGGACTAGAGATTAAGCTCTATAAAAGCTCCTGAACAGGGAAATTTGATGAACTGGCTTGGTGAACACACTAAGGTGCTGGAACAGTGATGCACCCAGAGAGGGTATGGAAGCCCCATGCACACCCCACACACAATTCTTTGCCCTGTGCATCTCTTCCATCTGGCAGTTGTATCCTTTAATAAACCTGTAAACATAAGTATTTTCCTGGGTTTTGTTAACTATTCTAGCAAATTGTCAAACCAATTTATAGCATGAAACTGAAAGTAAAAGTTGCTCAGTTGTGTCTGACTCTGCAACCCCATGGAATAGTCACGCAGTTCTCCAGGTCAGAACACTGGAGTAGGTAGCCATTCCCTTCTCCAGTGGATCTTCCCAACCCAGGGATCAAATCCAGGTCTCCCACATTGCAGGTGGATTCTTTACCAGCTGAGCCACCAGGGAAGCCTGATTTATAGTATGGGAACTCCCAATTTATAGCCAGCCAGTCAGAAGTATCAGTGGCTTGTGACTGGCATTGGAAGTGAAGGTGGTCTTGTGGAATTGAGCCCTTAACCTGTGGGGCCTATGCTAACTCCATGTAGTTAGTATCAGAACTGAGTTGACTTGCAGGACACCCAGTTGATGTCCACAGAGAACTGATGGTTGGTATTGGAAAACACTCCAGAAACGCATACGCAGTTGGTGTGTTTTTGAACAGCTAAGGGCCTCATAGAGTTGGTCATAGAGGGAGTGGTTGAATCTGAACTTTTGGCTAAAGTGGCCACTTCCAATAATGAAAATATTAATAATTAACATTTATATGAGTACTCTGCTAGTCTTTAAATAGTCTGTCTTTTATAATGTTTCTAATAACCCCATCAGGAAAGTACTAATCCCCATTTTACAGATGAGGAAACAGATTTAGAAAGACTGCTTGACCAGGGTCAGTCAACTAGAAAGTAGGAGCTCTAAGATTTGAACCACCTTACTGTATACCCCTACAGTCGGACACAAAGAGTCGGACATGACTGAGCAACTTCACTCACTCACTCACTCACTCACTCATTTCCTCACTATATAGCCCTACAGCTGATGCTGGCTTGGGCTTGAAAGCACTTCTCATTCCTGGCTCATTCTTCCTCTAGCCTGTAGTGAGGAGGGGGATTTGCCAAGGTTCACGCTTCCTTTCCCCAAGACCCTTCTGTTCCTAAGTAGGAATTGTGCTAGGCCCTGGGGCCATGCTTGTCCTCCCTAGGATTCCTGGTTAAAGGGAAGGTTGACCACAAACAGGAGAGCTATCTGCAGAGACTTCTGGCTTAGTAACAAAAGTCACTGGAGCAGGGTTGCTTGGAGGCTGACTGTCTAAACCAAGAAACAAGAGCACCTCCAGCACAGATTTCTGACCCTCTGGATTTAGTTAGCAGGACCCCCTTTGAAGAGGCCTTGGCCCTCTACCCGCTGCTACGCAAGGGACTCCTCAGCTGGGTTCTGGGCTTAGGGTGGGACTCTGGGTGCTGCTACTCAGCATCATCCCAGACTCCCCAGGTATCCCTTGTCCATGGCTTGGGCCCAAGGTAAGGACTGCCACTTGGCTTTGTTCTCAGCTAGTACCTGCAGTGGCTCAGTGTTAAAGAATCCGCCTGCCAGTGCAGGAGATGCAAGTTCAATCCTTGGGTCAGGAAGATCCTCTAGAGGAGGAAATGGCAACCCACTCCAATATTCTTGCCAGGAGAATCCCCATGGACAGAGGAACCTGGCAGGCTACAGCCCATAGGAGCATAAAAAGTCAGACACGACTGAAGCGAATTAGCATTTAGTACACACACAAGTAGGGGAGCCACCCAGCCTGGCAGCTCTGAGGGGAGCAGCTGGGCTTAGATGGGAACTTCCACCTGCTCTTAAAGACTTGCTGCTTGAGTGCTCTTGTCCTTGCTCATGCCCCAGCTCCAATGAGTGGGGTGAAGCAACCCTCAACCTTGTCTCAGGACTTTGGAGTACAGTTCAGGGATGCAAATATTGTGTGACTGGGTTCTGGTGGAGTGTGCAAGAGGACCATCAGAAAGTTGGCCCCTGAGTCAGAGGGCTACAGGTAGGTGAGTGGAGAGAGGGGAGTTCCCTGGCGGACCAGTGACTGGGACTCCACACTCCCAATACAGGGGGCCTGGATTCAATCCCTGGTCAGGGAACTGGATCTCACAAGCTGCAACACTTCACGTGCCAAAACTAAAGATCTCACATGCCACAAGCAAGATCAAAGATCCCATATGCTGTAACTAAGACCCAGCGCAGTCAAATTTTAAAAAAAGTAGAGTCCTTAGATAGGGATATTGGGACATGGGGAAATACGGGATTTAGGAGCTAAGGTCCTTCATCTTGGGTGCCTGGGTAAAGGGGGAAATTCTGAGGCTGAAGGTTTTAAACATGTGGCTCAGTAGTTAAGAATGCCCCTGCCAAGCAAGAGACATGGATTCAATCCCTGGGTCAAGAAGATGCCCTAGAGAAGGAAATGGCAACCCAGTCCAGTATTCTTGCCTGGAGAATCCCATGGACAGAGGAGCCTGGCAGACTAAATCAATGGGGTCACGAAAGAGTAGAGACAGACTTGACTAAGTGACTAAACAACAAGGTCCCCGGGCAGGAGGTGGCAGGAAGGCCTGAGGCCCCTGGGGAGGTGAAGATGAGGCTCCCAGACCAGTGAGTAGTCATGTTTCCACAGGTGTGCCTCATCTCTGGTGCTCTTTCAAGGTCACTTGGCTGTAGTCTCTGGAAAACTTGAAGGTGAAACTAAGTTAGGCAAGACCAGAATGCAGTCTGGGCAAAGGAGAGGAAGCAAATCCTGAGGCTCCTCTACCTGCACATACTCCCATGGAGCCCTGCCTCCTTTTGTCATCTCCCTACTGCCCACCCACTTTTCCATTGCCTCACCAGGGGGTTCACTGTTTAGACACAGACCACAGCTTCTGTGCCACCCAGTGACTGGAACACAGGACTACCGCAACCCAAGTCTTCTCCAACCTGCCAAGTTCAGAGATCAAAGCCCACCGCTTTCTCTGCATCTGGCCTGTAAGAAATTGGTGGCCAGAGTAGGCAGTATCCAAACCACTCAGTTTTCCTCCCATATCCTGACCCAGCCACACTTTCCCTGCATGGTCAGGGAAAAAGAAGGAGTCAGACAGTGGGGAGGAAGTAGCTGTAGACTCCCAGCTCCATAGGGAGCCACCTAAGGCTGGAATGGCTGGCACTCGCACTACCCTGAAAAAAGGGGAAGACAAATCCTCACTGTGGCTCCCCAGGGCCCCACTCAGTCTCTTCTTAGGTACAGGCTCCCCCTGGTGGTTATTCTCATCATTGCCAGCTCCACCCATTACCTTTGCCACCTGGGAAGCCTCAATGCACACACTTGCCCATTTCTGGACTAACGACTGAGGAAGCCTCTGAAGGTGGTAAATTAAGGTTTTTTTGAGGGCAAGGGAAAAGGAGGGGGTCAGGATAGAATTCAGGGAGCAAAATCATAGGGGAGAGGGGAAGGGATCCTGGTCTTGTACTACGACAGGGTCCTAGTAGATACTATTCCAGAAGAGGGAGGAACCTGAGCTGCCAGGATGCTTCTTGTCCAGGGTGGAAACTGCCCCAGCTACCAGACTGACCTGGATAATTTGATCCAACCAAAGAGGAAGTTGAGGGCACAGCAGAGTTTTCTCGGAAGGCATAGGGTGTCTGTATTTTATATGAATTTGAAATATAGGAAAAAGATGCCAGATTTTATTCAAAATCAATAAAGTCCCACTTTATGCTCAAAATGTGAAATGAAGGTAAATTTTCCCAAATATAAAACTTTTTGAGACTCACAATTTCAAAGCTAATGGACCATGTGTGTGAACTGTAAACTGCCATACTATTACTGCATGGATCCCCGTTTCTGCTGGTAAACAAAAATTCAGGTGGAGAGGGAAGCTGAATCAGGCTGTGAGGTCAGGGCTGAGTGACCGGGGTCCCTCACCAGTTGTGGGTCGAAGCCTTGAGGTGTTTTCTGCTCTAGTTCCCAGAGGGAGAGCCTGGGCCTGCTCCAAAGGTTGCTACACAGGAGCAAGAACAAAGGTGAAGAAGGACAGAGGCAGAGAGATGAGTAAGAGGATGAGGTTGGACCAGGAGAAGAGAGAGAGGAGACACAGACAGGAAGGGGGAGACGGACCTGGAGGAGGCGGGGAAAGACTCTCACTCTGGAAGGCAGAAGATGCTAGATGCTCTCAAGAGTGACTGCTGTAGGATGGAGGACAGAGCAGAGAGGGGTCCCTTGGGGCCTCTCACCAGAATCATAGCCAGAGCCAGTGGGACAGCTAGTCTAGATTTGGTCTCCCAGAGGTTTCCATTATCTGGGAAATAAAGGAAAAGGGAAGGAATTGTGAAGAGCTGAGGAAGGGTGAGCAGGGGGTGGCCTTCACCAAGAATGAGGTCAGTCCACCTCATCTGGGCCTCCCTGAGCTAAAGGTTCTAGGGAAGCAGACTATCCAGGTCTTTCAGAGGTTTCAGGTCCTCGGGCTTTGGCAACTACTCAGATTCCAAGGTGACACACAGTCTTCTCACAGTTGCTATTATTTTTGTTTTGTACCCAGGAAAAGTGGGCATTGTCCCACCCTTAACCACATGAGGCTGGCACTAAGAGCAGCCTAGAGCCTCAGTTTTGAAGTTGTGCTTCTCAAAAAGTTTTATATTTGGGAAGATTCGCCTTCATTTCACATTTTGGGAACAGCTGAGGAGACATCAGGAAAGCAAGAGGGAGCTCTTCTCCCTGGGTGCTGCCTATGAAGGTGGCAGCCATCTCCTACTTGGCATCCTGGCCACCCTCATACCCCTCATGAAGCCCAAGATCATCAAAAAGAGGACCAAGAAGTTCATCTGGCACCAGTCAGATGGATATGTCAAAATTAAGCAAACTGGGGGAAATCCAGGGGCATTGATACTAGGCTGCCCAGGAGATTCAGGGGCCACATCTTGATGCCTAACATTGGTTACGGGCCAACAAGAAAACAAAGCACATGCTGCCCAGTGGCTTCCAGAAGTTCCTGCCTGGTCTATAACCTCAAGCAACTTGAGGTGCTACTAATGTTCAACAAATCTTCCTGTGCCAAGACTGCTCACAATATCTCCTCCAAGGACCGGAGAACCACTGAGGAAAGAGCAGCCCAGCTGGCCATCAGAGTCCCCAAGCCTAACGCCAGGCTGCATAGCCAAGAAAATGACTTGTGTGGACACCTCGTGCACACATTTTGTTCGTATTAATAAAACCCTAAAACTTGGCAAAAAAAAAAAAAAAAGACCGAACAATTGTCAGTTTGTCCCAAGTCTGCCCTGCCTTTCCCACCTCTGTGCCCAGCTTCAATTCCCAATCACCATCCCGTCAAACCCTGGGCATCTCTTTTCATTCCTCACACCTCTCACACCCCATCTCTCAGCGTAATGGATTCTGAGCTTATGCATATTGACGATCAAATCCACTGAGTCTATCAGTACACTGAAATTCTTAAAAGTTGAATTCAACAAATCTTCTGTATTATAAACTCTGTTGACATCTCAATCTTCTCCACCTGGGTGTTCACATCTGGGTGGTGTGGTGGAAATGGAGTGGTAGTACAAAAGCAGGATCTGAGCTGGGGGGGTACCCACCCTACATGTGCCACAATGTCTGCGCCTTCTTATCCCCTCTTTCTGGGATACCATGAAGAGACTGTGGGTCCCTTACTGGTGTTCCAAGTTTCACTAACTCAAAATCTATGCAACCAATTTTAGGAAAGGGGGGGATTAGAAGTTGACCCTACCGGGACCTTTTTGACTACTCTTCTAAAAAATCACTCCATAAAGGGGCTTTTTCTGCATGCAGCCGAAGAAATACAGAGGTGAGAAAAACTAACTGGGAAATGCTCAAAATACAGCCAGCCATACAGAGTTAAAGGGAAGATGAATGATTACCCTAGTTGGTGTCTTCAGGCCAGACCCAAGAGGAGAGGCTATCAGCCCTTTCATTCCATGGATCAGAGTTGGCAGAAGTTTCCCAGGTTTCTGAAATTTTCAAACCTACCTCAGGCTTTGGCCCTCTTTCCATACAGTAATCAACTGTAAAAACTTTTTGAAAGGAAAAGGTGGCATGCAATTGTCTTTGGGGAGATCGTAACTAAGGGGAGGCTAAGAGATGTGAGGAGAGCTGGTGGCCCCCTTCAGCATCCAGCCTAGAGATGTGAGGATCCCCAGAGATTAAATGGGTAGCTAGCAACCTGAGGCTCTTCTATTTGTGGAAAAGAAGAAAGGAGGCATGGTAGTACCAACTACAAGGTTTATATGGCTCTCAGTTCAGGAAGCGAATCCCCAGAGTTGAAAAGAAACAGACCCAGCTGAATGGCTAGGCCCTTGTAAATAAGGAAGTAAGGAAGAAACAGAGCGCAGGGAGCTAGCCTGGTTTGGCAAAATAAACCCTTCTGGATCTTTTTAACCCTGATGGTTCCCCCAGTATATTAAGACACCTACCATTGTCAGGAACAGTCCTACTTTGTTAATGATCATATAGGAGTTCATTCAAAAAAGTATTTAACACTGACATCAGTTAATTAACATCTGGAAGCGAAAGGAAGAAAAACCGGGTGGGCAAAGACTAAGACCTTGGGCCTTCCTTGCCTCACTTGTCTGGTGAAGGCAGAAACTCCCCCTTACTCCTTCTCCAAATCCTTGTACGATGGACACAACACCGTCACCTCATTCTACAGAGAACAGTAACCTGACTGACCCTTTCCTGCCACCAGCATCTGTGTGCTTTTCTCAGTTTAAAGGCTCTGGTGATCACGCTTGAATCAAATTCCCCATCACAAACGGGCTTCTTTAAGAATTCCCTGGTGGTCCAGTGGTTAGAACTTCATCACTGTTGAGGCTGTAGGTTCAATCCCTGTTCAGGGAACTAAGATCCCACTGCACAGGGTGCAGCCAAAAGGAAACAAGAAAAGAGGGGCTTCTTTAAGTAGGAAGAGATTTCTCCTTTCAGAGTCAATGACTCTCTAAGAATGGGCTTAGATTTCCCTCATCAAACTGGAGGCACATGTAGGGGATTGAATCATGGCCCCCAAAATTACATCTACCCAGAACCTCAGTTTAGTTCAGTTCAGTTCAGTTCAGTCGTTCAGTCGTGTCCAACTCTTTGCAACCCCATGAATCGCAGCACGCCAGGCCTCCCTGTCCATCACCATCTCCCGGAGTTCACTCAGACTCACGTCCATCCAGTCCGTGATGCCATCCAGCCATCTCACCCTCTGTCGTCCCCTTCTCCTCCTGCCCCCAATCCCTCCCAGCAGAATGTGACCTTATTTGTAAGAAGGGTCCTTGCAGATTTAATTAAGGTAAGGATTTCAAAAGGAGATCGTCCTAGACTAGAGTGGGTCCTAAATCCAAGAATGAGCATTCTCATAAGGCAGAAAAGGAGACAACACAAAGACACAGGAGGAGAATGTCATGTGAAGACAGAAGCAGGACAAGCGCCAAGTATAGCTGACTGTGACCAGAAGCTAGTAAAGGGGCATGGGATGGATTCTCCTCAGAGCCCTCTGGAACAAACCAGCCTTGTGAACATCCTGGTTTTGAACTTCTGACCTCCAGCACTGTGAGAGAACACATTTCTGTTGTTTAAAGACAAGTTTCTGGTAATTTGTTACTGCAGCCCTGGAATGCTAATACACAGGGAAAGTATGAGGTTGGGTCTTCCTCATCAGGTCTCCCTAAGGACAGGATGTATATCTTGGGTGGAGGCTACCTTTTTTGGGTCAATCTCAGGGTAGCAGTAAAAGGCTAAAGGTTATGGGAGGCCCCCTTACCAGGCTAAGGCTGAGGCCAAGACTCAGGCAATGAACTTGCACTTGCTGGCAGAGCTCCGTGCACTGAAGCTCTGGCTCCTCTTCCTAGTGAGCTGAGAGGCAAGGTCCCCATTGCTTGCAAAACCTTCAACACTTTTGTTGCTAGGAGAGGAGCCGAGAACAATAAACAGGACCCAAGCGCTGGTGTTGATAGTGGGAAGAGGACCTGGCTTTGACCTCAGCCTGGGGAGGAACAGCTCTGCCAGGCCTAGCTGGGGCTATAGCCCTGGAGACTCTGTGGATAACTTCTACCTCTCCTCAATACACACAGACACACACACACACACACACATTGAAAGAGCACTTCACACCTCAAAGTACCTCCCTGTCACCTTTCTGTCAGTTACTTCCTCTGACCGTCTGAAGCCCACAGAGCAGCAGTTATGATGCCCATATTACAGAGAAAACTAAGCAGCAAACAGGAAAGCTAGATCCTTGGCTAGCAGGTGAAAGATCTGGAACTAGAAAAGAGACAGGCCTACAGGCCTTAGGTTATCACCTCTTCCCCTCCCATGTGGACCTGGGAAACCCCTCTCAGCTCCAGAATAGGTCCCCCAGCCATGAGTGGACTGCCTTAGCAGCAGGAGTTTAACTGAGTACTTAGGAAACACAGGCATGTGAACAAAGGCTGAAGAGCACTGAAACTTACAAAGCAAAGGAGGTACATACGAAAAATATAACATCCTTCCATTTTAACTAGCCCCAACCCTTCAAGAGAGCCGGCCTGCCCTGCTAACACTTAGGGCATTCCTCCCAACTGTTAAAAGGTTACCTGGGGACACAGTGGAAATGAACTCACAAGGATTTAATTCTGCCTTTACCACCTACTGTCTGTGCAACCTTGAATAACTTTCTCAAGCTCTCTGAGCCTCAATGTACTCAGTCATAAAAGAGGAAAAGGAACAGTATCTACATTATAGAACAATTTTGAGGATTAAAAGAGGGAATGAATGTGGAAGAATTACTTGTATGATGTAAATTCTATAGATGTCATTTGGAGGGCACTAATAGTTAGGAACCTTAGGAATCTCTACTCCAGTACTCTTGCCTGGAAAATCCCATGGATGGAGGAGCCTGGAGGGCTGCAGTCCATGGGGTCACTAAGAGTCAGACACGACTGAGCGACTTCACTTTCACTTTGCACTTTCATGCATTGGAGAAGGAAATGGCAGCCCACTCCAGTGTTCTTGCCTGGAGAATCCCAGGGACGGGGGAGCCTGATGGGCTGCCGTCTATGGGGTCGCACAGAGTCGAACACGACTGAAGTGACTTAGCAGCAGCAGGAATCTCTAAGGTCAGTTCCTCTAACTGTTTTACATTGGAGAAAATGGAGGCTCAGAGGATAAATGACGGAAAAAGGGTCACAAAGTAACTATAACAGAATTATACTATACCAAGAGATGCGATTTTAAAGTAAACCCATAGCTGACTTCCCTGGTGGCACAATGGATAAGAATTCACCTGTCAATACAGGGGACACCAGTTTGAGTACTGGTCCAGGAAGATTCTACATGCTGAGGAGTAGTTAAGCCCATTGGCCACAACTACTGAGCCTGAGCTCCAGGGCCCGCACATCACAACTGAGCCCAGATGCTGCAACTTCTGAAGCCCTCACACCTGGAGTCTGTGCTCCACAACTAGAGAAGCCACTGCAATCAGTCCACACACTGTAATGAAGAGTAGCCCCTGCTCACCACAACTCAAGAAAGCCCACACAAAACAATGAAGACCCAGTGCAGCCAAAAATAAATAAATAAATAAAATTATTTTTAAAAATAAACATATAGGTCAAAAATTAAATCATATAGCCAAAACATGAAAATTCTTTCAATCATCTGGAAAATAAGGTAGAGCTGGCCTCTCAGTAAGTCCCACTCAGCCAGTTTGGAACTGTTTGCTGTTTCAATGGTTGAGCATCAGGTTTGGAAGTTGGCTTGCTTATAAGGTCCATGTTGTGTGAAAAATGCTTGAATCATTGAACATACATTTAGTATAACTGAGATGCCATCTCTCTTCTCAACCTGCCAGTTGTTCAAAATGGAATCGTTCTTTGCTGAGTGTAGATGTCTATACTGGTCCTCAGTTAAAATATGTCTACGATCTAGCTCCATAGAGTGGAAGCAAGAGGCAAGCCTTATGGTTGCACCTTCCTCCCAAGCATTTGTTCATCCAGCTAGGGGGGTCTAGCTGCTATCACTGTGGGCTTGCTTCTTGCTGAGCCTGGATTAGGCTACCTGCCCACAGTCACCCCCCAAAACCTATTTTTCTTACTCTCAATCTGCTCAGAAAAGGATTCCAGCATGGGCTTTTGATGCTGAGATATTGTGATTTATAATAAGAAATGTTTAGTTGGTCTTCATCTCCATTTCTGGCACAGAACTCCTAAAATCCTTGGAGCTTCTTAATTGATAAATCTGTCTAAGAAATGTGTTTTGATATTCATAACAAACCCCCTTTCAACTACTCCAGAGTTTATGTTAATGAAGTGACTTTCAGAAAGTACCTTAATTTTGGGGCTGGTTGCCAGGGGAACAAACCTAGTGATTAGAGGATTGGAACTTCCAGTTCTACCCCTGACCTCCAGGGAAGGGAAAGGGACTGGAGGTTGAATCCATTGCCAATAGCCAATGATTTAATCAGTCATGTCTATATAATAATAATTAAAAAAAAAAAAACTTAAGTCACTCAGCCTGACTCTTTGTGACCCCATGGACTGTAGCATGCCAGGTACCTCTGTCCACAGGGATTCTCCAGACAAGAATACTGGAGTGGGTTGCCATGCTTTCCTCCAGGGAATCTCCCCAACCTAAGGATTGAACCCAGGTCTCCTGCAATGTGCGAGGATTCTTTATCATCTGAGCCACTGAAGTCCATGTAATAAGGTTTAAAAAAAAACCCCAAGGGACTGGATTCAGAGAGCTCCCAGCTTGGTGAACCAGAATGAATCCACAAGACAAAAAGCTGGTGTACTCCAAACTCCACTGGGAGAGAGCTCTTGAGTTCAGGACCCTCCCAGAACTTTATATATATCTCTTCACCTTCTGTTCATTCATATCCTTTAATATCCTTTGTAATAAACTGGTAATCTAGTAAGTACACTGATTCCCTAAGTACACTGATTCCCTAAGTTCTCTGAGCCACTCTAGCAAATTAATCAAACCAAGGAGGGGGGTATGGGAACATTCGATCAATAACCAGTCAGTCAGAAGCACAGGTCACAACCTGGACTTATGATTGGCATCCAAAGTGGACTGAGCTCTTAACTTGTGGGATCGGATGCCATCTCCAAGTAGATAGTGTAGGACACCCCACTGGTGTGGAAGAATTGCTTGGTGATGTTAAAAAATCATAATGGAGATACCCATGGAGGATGATTCACATGCTGATCCCTAGCAAGGGCCTGAAATCCAGGGGAGACAGGATGATAATTGGCCACCAGTTCTCCCAGCCCCTCCTAGTTCCATGCAGGGTGCTTCCATCTTGCCCAGCAGGTTGGATTGGATTTTTCTGATGGTCTCCTTTCCAGGAGATAGTGTTTATATCCCTATCCTGGGAGTTAGAGGGGGCAGGGTCAGGATACCAGGAGTAAGGGAAAATTTGGGGGGAAGAGAGTTTCTTGTCCAGAAAAATCAGGAGAAGGGACAGAGAGATGCGACTGGGTGGGCTGATGTCTCACATCTGTGTCTGTGATGCCTGGAATCTGACACTCCCATATATGACTCAGGCTCTCTGGGAGGCTGGGATTCTGGAGTGGGGGTGGGATCAGAGTCCAGGACTCAGAGAGAAATTCCCAGGGGTGGAGGGAGGGTTAAGTCCCCTCTGGGCCTGAAGAATGGACTTGAGAAAGGAGAGGCGTTTGTACATGTTATTTCCGAGGGCATGGCTGCTGTAGCAAATGGTCTCCTGCAGCTGCTTACTGTTTATAAGCTGCGGATGTTCCAGCCCCTGGGGAGACCAGGCAGGAGGGAGAGGGGACAAGAACTCAAATGCAGGTCAGAATGTGCCGAAAGGTTGAGAAGGTCAGTGGAGAGCAGTTGGGGGTGTGGAAGTTAGGAAAAGATGGCTGGAGGTGAGGGGTCCGGGATAAAAGAGAAAAATGGGAAAAGGATCAGAGGCAGATGAGAGGAACCAGGGTACAGGCAGGGGCTGGGTTCGGGGAGTTCTATGTAATGAAAGGGGATGTTTCTTGGAGAGATGCGGCCCAGAAGGTGAAAGTGTTCGGGGAAGCACACTGACTGAAACCGCCCATCCTGGCCAGCCTCCCTGGTAACCATTTGCATGAGTTGTTTTACAACAGGAGGTCCAGGTGAGGAACATGGAACTAATAAGCCTCCACCAACCGGAAGAGTTCGGAAAAGGTCGAAAGGAGGCACCACGTGTCCGTCCACCTCGCAGGATCCCTCTTGTTAGCATCCATCTTGGCTGAGCAATGCGTGAGCCACCAGGAAGGACTCTGAATCAGAATGATTGGGCAAAGACAATCGGGAAACTAATCCCATCTCTGTAAAACCCGAGACTGCAAGCCACATGGCAGAGCAGTTCTCCTGGGTTCCCTTACCCTATAGAGCTCTCCACCCGGGTACCCTTTACCAATAAAATCTCTTGCTTTGTCAGCACATGTGTCTCCTAGGACAATTCATTTCCGAGTTTAGACAAGAGCCCAGTTTGGGGCCCTGGAAGGGGTCCCCCTTCCTGCAACAAAAGTGGGGAGCAAGTTGCACAAGGCAGGGAGGGGTTACAGGCTATGATGGGAATTTCCTGAGGGACTAGCTTTCAGACGAGAGGAGTGGGTACTGGGTAGGGAAAGGACAACAAACAAGAGCAGTGTGCTCATGCCCAGCAGGAAGCAGGCAGATTTGTGGTGCTGGGAACTGGACTGTTGAAACAAACAGCACCCGCAGAACTCACCTAAGCAGCTGGTGAAATCAGGACAAGAAGTTTACAAGATCGAAGATGAAGGCAAGCACCAGCTACAGTTATGTAGCCAGCCTCACATCTCAAAACCTGAGAGGGGGACCGGAAGGAATGTGGTCTTCGGCTTCAGCCAGATATCCAGGTAGCTCTCCATACACATACCCTACTTCCTGTGGGGGGAGGGGAGGGGTGGTGGCAGGGCGGCCTCTGGAGGCCAAACTTGCAAATGGAGCTCCCCTTATCTTCTTGTCATGTCCCACTGGCTGTCGTTGTTTTTTAAGCTCTCACAAGTCTGGGTCTAAGTGGTAGAGGAGGCAGAGTGGTGAGACAGAATGGACCTAATTAGCCAGAACCTCCTGGACAATGGGAGACTGCCTCAGCTGTGCCCTCCTTGTGAAGTGAAGGTCTCTCAGCCGTGACCAACTCTTTGCAACCCCATGGACTATACAATCCATAGAATTCTAAAGGCCAGAATACCGGAGTGGGTAGCCTTTCCCTTCTCCAGGGGATCTTCTCAACCCAGGGATCGAACCCAGGTCTCCTGCATTGAAGGCAAATTCTTTACCAGCTGAGCCACAGGGGAAGCCGGTGCCCTCCTTAGATCATCCAGAAAGCATCCTGATGTACCAACATGGGACAGAAGGGCTCTGATGGGGTGCTTCAGAGCCTCTCTGCTTTGCCGCTAGGCTGACCTACTCAATTTACAATTTCTTAGGTGACTGCAGCCATAAAATTAAAAGCTTTCTTCCTTGGAAGAAAAACTATGACAAACCTAGACAGCATATTAAAAAGCAGAGACAATACTTTGCCAACAAAAGTCCAGGTAGTCAAAGCTGTGGTTTTTCCAGTAGTCATGTATGGACATGAGAGTTGGACAATGAAGAAAGCTGAGTGCCAAAGAATTGATGCTTTTGAACTGTGGTGTTGGAGAAGACTCTTGAGAGTCCCTTGGACAGCAAGGAGATCAAACCAGTCAACCCTAAAGGAAATCAGTCCTGAATATTCATTGGAAGGACTGATGCTGAAGCTGAAGCTCCAATACTTTGGCCACTGATGTGAAGAACTGACTCATTAGAAAAGACCCTGATGCTGGGAAACATTGAGGGCAGGAGAAGAAGCGGACGACAGAGGACGAGATGGTTGGATGACATCACTGACTCAATGGACATGAGTTTGAGCAAGCTCTGGGAGTTGGTGATGGACAGGGAAGCCTGGCGTGCTGCAGTCCGTGAGGAAGCAAAGAGTCAGACACAACTGGATGACTGAACTGACCTGAGCTCTCAATGCTCCCATTCCTTCAAACCAATCCTTCCACACCTCCCACTTCAGGATCCCAGCCATTCTCACTCCTGTGGGCTTTGGAGCATCTCCTAGGGTGACCTCCAGGCACTGAGCAGGCTGAAAGAGGGGGGGTGGAGGGACCGTTTCTGGTCTGACTGGTGGCTGGGGACTGAGAAGTCTTAGCCCCACTCCACCTACCCCCACCCATCTCCCAGGGCCTCTGGGCATATCACAAGAGGTAATCTTTACTGAAAGTTTACTCTGTGCCAGGCATTTTCCAAACTCTCTGTGTCATTTACTCCTCCTAACAATCCTCTAAGACAGGTACTAATATTATCCCCATTTTAGAGATGAGGAAACATCTCAAAGAGATTAAATAACTTGTTCAGGATTATCTACTCATCAGCGGTTGGCCCAGGATTCAAAAAAGGAGGTGTCTCTGGCAGGAGCCTGTGCTCTGAACCACTGTGCTGTGATTACTTCAGGGATCCCTATTTTTGTTCATGACACGTGTCCTGTCAGTTCCTCCAAACCTTAATGTTGCCTTCCGTCCTTCCCCTCTACTCCCTCCCCATATTCAGTAGGCAGCCAGATTGTATCTGTTCTCTTGCTTATCTCCCAGTCCCACACATACTCCTTCATTCAGGTCTTTGCTACTTCCCACCAGGATTCCATCTCTTTTATGGTTAGTATTTGTTGTTATAAAGGTAGCATGAGTAGGTTAAAGAAACTCCGAAAAATGGCAAAGAGAAGAAAAGTCCACATAGAATGCAATCATCTAATTGTCACCATTGTGCCTTCTCCCCACATAATTTTTCCCCCAGGCACGGACCTTTTACAGAATTGCAGCCATTTTGTACTATCATTTATAGAATGATAATTTATCATCTGACTTTTTCAGTTAACACTGATCATAAATTATTTTTCATTCTTTTAACCTCTTGGTAAGCATCATTTTGACGGCTATATAGCATTCCATTGTTAGGATATCCCACAGTTAACCAAGCCATTCTCCTATCCATCACTTTCTGGAGTTTGCAAACTTTCTATAGCTAATGCTGTGAATCCCAGAAATGAAATTAGTGGGTCAAACGTTGTGGACAATGATACAAGTTGCTTTTCTGAGAGATTAGTTTACTCAAAGTATATGAGATTCTAAGTCTCTTCACATCCTGCCCAGTATTGGGTAGGACCATTGAAAATCTTTGCCTCTTTAGTATGATTCCATTTATATACTTCAAAAAACAGATAAAACCAATCATGGCATTAAAAAATAAGACAGTGGTTATGCTTGGAGAGGGAAAATGATGGGGAAGGGTCATGAGGAAGACTTTAGGTTGCTAGTAATGTTCTACTTCTTGATCTCAGTTCAGCTGGTTCAGTTTGTGTGTTCAGATGGAGAAAATTTATAAAGTTGCATTTTCATGATAGATGTACTTTTCTGTATGTTATACTTCAATGCAAAGTTTACCAAGTACAACAAAAGCACAAGCAACAAAAGAAAAAATAAATAACTTGGACTTCATCAAAGTTTAAAACTTTTCTGCTTCAAAAGACACCGTCAGGGACTTCCCAATGTGGGGTCCCAGGTTTGATCCCTGGTCAGGGAAATAGATCTCACCTGGTGCAACTAAAAATCCTGCATGCCAAATAAAGATCGAAGATCCTGCATGCTGAAATGAAGACATGGTGCAGCCAAGTAAATAAATATTTTTTAAAAAACACCCTCAAAAAAGCAAAAAGACAACCCACAGAATGGGAGACAACATTTGCAAATAATATATCTGATAAAAGACTTATGTCTATAATATATAAATAATTCTTACAACTAAAATAAAATAATATGAAAACGAATATATATAATTGAAACACTTGGCTGTACAGTTGAAATTAATACAACATTGTACATTAACTATAACTCAAAAAAAAAACTCAAGGAACTTTAAAAGGGCAAAAGATCTGAATAGACATTTTTTCCAAAGAAAATACACAAATGGCTAATAAAAGATGCTCAGTGTCATTAGTCATCAGGGAAATGTAAATCAAAACAATCATGAGATGCTACTTTGCACACTCCAGGGTGGTTATGGTTAAAAAAAAGACAATAACAAGTGTTGGGGAGGATATAAAGAAATCAGAATCTTCATATATTACTAGTGGAACTGTAGAGTGGTGCAGTCACTTTAGAAAAAAGTCTGGCAGTTGCTCAAAAGGTTAAACATAGAGTTGCCATTTGACCCAGCATTTCCACTCCTAGGTATATATCCTAGAGAAATCAAAATATGTATCTAATCAAATATGTGTATGCAAATGTTCATAGAGCATTACTCATAGCAGACAAAAAGAAGAAAAATATCCAAATGTCCCTCAACTGACGAATGGATAAATAAGATGTAGTATATTCATACAATGAAAAATTATATTTGGCAATAAAAAGAAATGAAACAGTGACACATGAGACAACATGGATGAAACTTGAAAATATTCTGGTAAGTGGTAGAAGCTAGGCACAAAAGACCATATATTGTATGAATCCATTTATATGACATGTTTAGAATAGGTAAACTTAAAAAGACACAAAGTGAATTAATAGTTTCCTGGGGCTGGGATAGTGGGGGAAAATACTGAGTGATTGTTATTGGGTATAGGTTTTCTTTGGGGAATGATGAAAATGTTTTAAAATAGGTTTTGGTGATGTTTGCACAACACTTAAGAATATACTAAAAGCCACTGAATTGTGTACACTTTAACTGGGTGAATTGTATGGTGTGCAAATTATATCTCAATAAAGCTGTTATATTATTTTTTTAATTTACTAAAAAAACTTTGTTACTTTAATAGACAAAAAGTCATACTATTTAAATAGAATTAAATTGCTATAGTTCTATGTGTTTTAGTCTTAATATTGATATTTCCTCCTCTGAAATTGTCCTTTACCCTTTTATCTATTGAGGAGCCTCTTTTTAAAACTATTTTGCATTAATAGTTGTACAAAAAGATTGTAAATCATCATATTTGCTGCAAATGTATTTTCCAGCACACCCATTTGTTTTTTTGGCTGTGAGAGGGGGTAGGGAGTGAGGATCTATTTTTTTATTTATACACACATATACCAAAGTTATAAATTTGCAGTCAAAATGATCACTTTTCCTTTTCTAATTCATTCTTTTCCTTTCTGATTTCTTCTATGGTATTTAAAATCTTACAAGTTTATACTTTGCAAACATACTTGTAGAAAGTTGGTGAATACTATTTCATTTTATTACCTTCTAATTTTATTTGCTTCTATTTAATTCTTTAATCTTGTTCAATTTATTTTATGATAAGTTAGGATCTTTTTGTTTGGGTTTTTTAAGTTGCTAGAGTATGGACTTCATGGCCCCCTACTTGGGCCCCCTTTTCTAGTTCTATATACCAGGCCAAACCAACCTTATACTTAAAAAAAAATACCTAAGTCACTTGTCTGTTCAGACCTGTTGGTGGCTTCCCACTCCTATAAAATTAAGTCTAAACTTTTCAAGTTGGGGATTCCCTGATGGCCTAGCAGTTAGGACACTGCCCCCCAAAAGAAAATACAATAAGAAAAAATAAATTTCTCAACTTGTCATTGGAAACTGTACAATTTAGAAAGACCACGAAGAGCAGTTTTGCTGATTCCTTCTCTCCTATCCAGCAAAGTACCCACCATTCCTTCCCTTGACCATGCTATTTCAGTACCTTCCCTAAAGCCATCCCTTAGAATGTCTGTCGATTCTTGACAAAATCACCTGTTACCTGTCTACTTCCCTCTCACAATTACAACCAATTTCACCTTCAGCAGGAGGTCTTCCCAGATCTCTTTGGTCAACACAAAGAGATTTCTCTCCCTATTAGTCTGAAGGATGTCACAGGTTTCTAATCCTGCTCCCTGAGGTGTGCTTTTACTCAGATCTCGGTCAGGTCTGATTTTCCCCTGTTCAGAGAGTTTCAGGAGGGCAGGGACCAGGTCTTAACTGTAACCTGCCTTAGACCCTGCAGTGACAGTCTATTATGTCTGGATGAAATTCAAAATCCTTGCTATCTTTGTCAGCTTAGGCAAATTGCTTGGCTTTTCTGGCCCTTACTTTCCTCCTGTTAATGGGAGATAAGAACAGTCCCTACAACACAAGTAGTGGTCAGCTTTCAAAGAGATTTCTTTCTTTCAGCTTTCAAAGGATTTCTCACAATACCTGTGCAGAGTAAGTGTTAACTGCTATCATCATCATCATCACTGACACCATGGCATTGTCCCATCTGGCCACAGCCTCTCTCTCCTGCCACCACATCTCTTCGCTCACCAGGCACAGAACGCACTTGTGTTCTATTCTCCCAAACCACCTAACACTTCCCAGCATCAGAGCCTGTTTCCTCCACCTGAAATCCTCTTCCCCATGCTCTTCACTTGGCCAAGTCCTCCTCAAGTCTTAGCTGATAGTGATAGATCACTTCCTTAGAGAGGCCTTCCTTTTTTTTTTTTTTTAAATTTTGATAGAGAGGCCTTCTTTAACACATGAGTTTAAACTAGGTGTCTCTAGGGACTACCACAATGGTCCAGTGGTTAAGAATCCATCTGGCAATGAAGGGAACATGGGTTTGATTCCTGATTCCAGAAGATTCCACATGCCTTGGGCTGACTAAGGACATGCGCCACAACTACTGAGTCAGCGCTCTAGAGCCTGAGAGCCACAAGAACTCAGCCTTCCAGCTGCAAGTACTGAAGCTTGTGTGCCCTAGGACACGTACTCCACAACAAGAGAAGCCACCGCAATAAGTCTGCACACTACAATGAGAAGCCCCCACTTTCCGCAACTAGAGAAGGCCCTTTGTGTAGCAATGAAGGCCCAGCGCACCCAAAAACAAATACTGTAACATTTATTAAAAATAATGAATTAGGTCTCTATTATACATCTAACCTGCACAATTCAGTTATATATAAATTGTAATTGCATATGTATGCAACCATTTGTGTAATATCTATTTCCCCACCCAACTCTGTAAGTCTTGTTTTCTTGTCTTTTGTTCTATCTCCAGTCCTTAGCATATGCTAAGGACTATGCTAACTAAATGTAGCATGACTGGCTGAATGAATGAATATAGTGAGAATAACTTACATAGCAGGTGCTCAATAAATGTCTGAACTTTATTTCAAGTTAACCCCAGATCCTCTGTCATAGTGAAAGCATTCAGATTTGAGCTTCAGAGGTGGGAACATGAATTTGCAGAGATCACACTTAAATATAGAACCAAGAAAAACTCTGAACATGTACAACAAGAGAAAGGAATAAAAATTTTCCTAGGAGGGCTCTTCATGATAGCAGAAATCATGATAGAATGTCCAGAGACAGGAGAATGAAAGATTGTAGTTTAGTCACACATGGAATACTACACAGCCATCAAAATGCATTAACTCAGGAATATGTAACAATATGAATCTTAGTATATTAAGTAAAAATAATAAGCTGAAAACTACATACTCAGTATTACTCTATAATAAAGCTTTTTTTAAAAAAGCCTGAAAAAAGTTGGGAATACATAAAGCTGAGACAAACTAATAAAAAGGAAAAAAAATGGGACCTACATAAACTCAAAAGCTTTTTCACAGCAAAGAAAACAATAAACAAAATGAAAAGACAACCCACAGATTGGGAGAAAAATTTGCAGATGATGTGACTTATAATGGATTAGTCTCCAAATTTTACAAACAGCTTATGATGCTGAAGAGCATCAAAACAAACAACCTATTCAAAGAATGTGGGAAGAAAACCTGAATAGACATTTCTTCAAAAAGGACATACAGTTGGCCAATAGGCACATGAAAAGATGTTCAACATCGCTAGTTATTAGAGAAATGCAAATCAAAACTACAATGAGATATCACCTCATACTGGTCAGAATGGCTATCATCAAAAAAATCCACAAACAACAAATCCTGGAGAGAGTGTGGAGAGAAGGGAACCCTCCTACACTGTTGGTGGGAATGTAAATTGGTAAAGCCACTATGAAGAACACTATGGAGATTCCTTAAAAAACTATAAACAAAGCTACCATATGACCCTGCAATCCCACTCCTGGGCATGAATCCAGAGAAAAACATGATCCAAAAGGATACATGCACCCCAATGTTCACTGCAGCACTGTTTACAATAGCCAAGCCATGGAAGCAACCTAGATGTCCATTGGGAGAGGAATGGATAAAGAATATGTGGGACATATAAACAATTGAATCTTACTTGGCCATTAAATAGAATGAAATAATGCCATTTGCAGCAACATGGATGGACCTAGAGTGTGTCATATTGAGTTAAGTCAGACAAAGAGGGAGAAATATTGAATGACATCCCTTATATGCGAAATCTAAAAAGAAATGATACAAATGAACTTACAACACAGGAAGAGGCTCAGACTTAGAAAACAAACTTACGATTGCCAAGGGGAAGGGATAGTTAGGGACTTTGGGAAGGTCATGTACACACTGCTTTATTTTAGATAACCAACAAGGACCTATTGTATAGCACATGGGACTCTGCTCCATGTTATGCGCCAACCTGGATGGGAGAGGGGTTTGGAGAATGGATACATGTATATGTATGGCTGAGTCCTTCGCCGTTCACCTGAAAGGTTAAAGTCTGGAAAAAATAAAAAGGAAAAAAGAATGGCAGATACTTTGGGAGAAGGATGGAGTTATCACCAAGATCTTAGCTTTCATGTGATAAGTTCTTAACGACAGTACTGTAATTAAATAAATGTGTTCTGTGCATAGGGCGATGAAAAGTGTATCATGAAACAAGGGTATGATTAATCTAATTCTGTGTACCTGACATGCATTAGAGGCAAGCAAATTACACCTACTTCCCCCAGGTAGCCTCACTGGTTTGGGGGTTGTGGGGGAAAGAGTCTTCTTTTCCAGGCCTCTCTGGGGCTTTCCTCAAGGGACTGTCTCTAGGTTCTTCTCCTGGAGAGGTGAGCTGGTGGTACAGAGGTGGGGAAGCAGGGATGGGAGTAATTTAGGTTTTAGCTACTTCAGAAAAAGGGTCCTGGAATTGGTGGAGTAGGAACCTGGGTCAGCTTCCGTTGCCCCCATTCTCTAGGCTAGGAACTTCAGGGTGTGTGGTCTGCCCCTCATTTCCTGTTTTGCTTCACTGAAGACCTCAGGATGGGGTGAGAAGGAGCTTCAGAGGTGGTCCTGAGAGATTGGGACTTTGGCCACATGATAGAGAGTTGTAGCATTCTGGATACTGGGGAGCTGGGTCCAGTGGAGGCCAAAACCACCATCTTCAAAATTCAGTTTGGAATTCCAGGGCTGCTGACTCACATTTTACATTCTTTTCAGCCTGCACCATCTTTGGTACCCCCTGCCCCTCAACCCTGTCTTACCTGCCCTTCGCTTTTTCCATCCCAGCTGTATCTCCTAATCTTGTTCTCTTACCTCTACTTCTACCAAGCCCCAAAATGAGGCCCTACTTTGTGCAAAAAGGGATGCGAGGGAGACCCTGGGAGGGCAGCTTCAAACTTTTCACCTTAGGGGAAGGAGCTGGAGGTCAGAATGAACTGGGCCTGAGTCTTACCTTTAGGAAAGGGGTCAAAGGTCAGGCTAGACTGGGCAAAAGGTACAAAAGGGGCTGGAGATTGTACTGGACTAAACTAGCAGTCCTGAGATCGGGGCTGGAGATCAGGCTGGATGGGACTGGGTTAGGAAACATGGGGAAGGAGCTGGGTTCAGGCTGAGCTGGGGTCTGGGGTTAAGGGTCTGGGCTTCCGCAGTAGGGCCCGGCTGGGATACCCAGCTGGGCTGAAACAAATTTTCCAGCATCATGCTGGGCCTGGGACTAGGCCCTCAACTGCACCTGAGAACAGAGGACATGATGGCTTTGAAGGACTTCTTACTTCCCCACTCCCCAGCAACGCCTCCTGAACAAGGGCCTTCCCCAGAGGGGCCTCTGGGGCAAACAGGGAGGAGCCAGACCTGGGGCTCCAGAGGAAGTCGCTGGTCACTGTTTCCTGAGTTCAAAAAGTGGGTTCTCCTGTCTTTCTGGTCCACTCCCTTGCGCCAAGCAGGGCAGAGTCTAGGCCTAGCCATTTACTTCTCTCCATGACCCCCACCTCCCTTTTAGAAACACACACACACAGAATGGGAAACTGCATGTGCTGAAACCCAGTCACAGGCCCACCCTGGCAGGCCCATAACCCAACATAATCATACTGCCAAGCCATGCATTCAATAGTACGTCCTCGTCCTCATTTATGTACTTGAAGCTGCCAATCACACCTAACAGTCGTGCCCTCTCTGCCTTGTTTAGCACCACATCCCTAGCACCTGGAGTTGAGGCTGGCTCCCAGAGAGGGCTCAATGCTCAATGTAATAGCTGAATCAATGAATCCACTAAGACATACATCATAAATAAACACATATACAAGCCCACACACCTATTCATAGACTCCCTTACATACACATATCCAAGCCCTCTTTCAGAAGTTACTATATACACTAGCTCACAAAAAAGCCAGATGTTACCTAGTGCCTGATACAAATACACTGCAGACAGGCGTCACCTAGGACTTCCAGGGTGAGTTGGTCACAGATGGCTGGTAAATGTCCTTCAGTCAGATCGGTCCTGCAGAGGGGTGGGACACGTGTGTGTGTGTCCTACAGAGGGGTGGGACATGTGTGTGTGTGTCCTACAGAGGCGTGGGACGTGTGTGTGTGTGTCCTACAGAGGGGTGGGACGTGTGTGTGTGTGTGTGTGTGTGTGTGTGTGTGTACACAAATGCAGGCCTTGAAGTTCTGAGGTGTTGGGGCAACAAGGAGCTGGGCTGGTGCAGGGCAGGACCAAGTTAACTGCACAGACTGGAGGGTGGGGCTGGGCCAGACAGTACTTTGCTCTGGTTTCTTCCTGCCAGCTTGGAGATGGGGGCAGAAGTGCATGTCTATTGAGGCCTTACTTCAGATCCAGAGACAACAGGGGAACAGTGAGGCCTCAGATTCCCCTGTCTGGATGAAAAGCAAGAAAACTGGGAATTCCTTGGCACTTTCACTGTCATGGCCTGGGTTCAATCCCTGGTCAGGAAACTTAAGATCCCAAAAGCTGATCTTGAACACTATGTGGCACAGCCCCCCACCCCCCCAAAAATGAGGAAGAATGGATAGGAGACTTTGTAGGTGCTAATAGCCCATCTTGCCAATCTTCTGGAACAGTGGGGGAGGAAGTGAATAAGGGAGAATCATCACCACCTGGTAATGAGTCTGAGACTATTCCTCCTCCTTCCTCTCTGTGGAGCTTCAGGCCATTCAGAGCAATAGCACTGAAGCATCCTTCTCCCTCTGTGCCTCCACTCAAAGTCAGCAAGGAGACAATCCTTCTACTCTCTCCTCCTTTCCCACCCAGGGTCCTCACGCCTGGGAGACTAGTGCAGAGCTCAGCTGGGCTGGTAAGCTAGAGGCCAGGTAGGGGTACGAAGCTTGCAGACAAAACAGGCCTGAGTCTCCTGAGCATTAGACCATTAGAGCGAATCTAACAGTCCAAAGCTCCTCCAATCCAAGCTGCCTACCAGGTGAGGACCCCTTCCCTCACCCTACCCCTAGCTCCCTAACTCAAGGCTGTCTATCCCAGGAACTCTGCCTCTGAAGGACCAGAAGACTTAGGGGTGCAGAACAGCAATCCGGGAAGGGACCGCCTGGGAAACAGGAAGAGCAACACCAGAAGTAAGGGAAAAGGGAGATGGGAGAGAGAATTCATAAGTCCAGTTCATACCTCCTCCCCAGTGGTTGTTTGTAGAGGCTGTGGGAAGGAGAAAAGGCTGCCTTGGACTGAGTCATAGGCATCAATGACCAACCAAGACACTCTCAAACCAAAAAGTCTCTTTATTGATCGATACCATACATGACTCAAATGGCCCAAAAAAAAAAAAAAAAAAAAAAAAAAGGGGGGCATTACAGTTGGGGTGGGACATCCATCTTCCCTACCCCTTCCCTCAGCTCCTGACACAACACCCTTCCAATAGTGGCAGCTGCAGTGGAGGAAACAGGATGTGTGGGGCCCCAAATCCAGAAGGAAGAGTGGGGAGAGGTGGTGCTAACACTTCTGGAACTGGCCACAGGAGAAGGCAGAGAAGCCAGAGCTGGGCCCAGATGCCTGGGACCCTGCTCTTGGCCTCACCCTGGGCCCGGAGCCTCCACACATCCATCCAATTGTGAGACAGAGCTGAGGATCCTGGCTGCCTCCCCTGTCCTTCTGTGAAGAAGGGGAGGGAGGAGATATTGGGAGATGAAGAGCCTTTACTTCAGCTGGAGGACAAAAGCCTATTGCTCCCTGGTGGGCTTAGAGCTGGGGACACCCTCAGTGGCTCCTACCCCTCTGAAGGGCAGAGGAGGACTAGATATGCAGTTTGAGGAGGTGGGAAAGGAGAGTACTGGAGAGTAGATGAACCCCCTCCTCTACCCCGATGCCTGCCCAACTGAGACAAAACAAAAAACACAGTAACAAACAAGGCTGTTCCCTTCCCTCCACACTCCCAAGGGAGGGAGCCTCCCCCTCCCCCATGCAGACAGCTGCTCTAGTGGAGGGCTTGTGAAGAATATACACACCGTGGAGGGAGGGGGTGGGGGCTGGGAGAGAGGGTCACAAGCACTAGGAGGGCAGGCCAGAGTCCTAGAGGAGGGAGACAGAGACAACAGCAGGGGCTTGTCACACAGGTGAGGCCATCAATGGCCCCCTGCCCCACGGCATGCCTTCCCCACTCGTCACCCCAGAGGAGAAGGGAAGAGAGATGGCAAAGTGTCTCCTTGGTCTGAAGCTCTCAAACTGTGATCAAGTGGTAATGCACAGCCCCCTTCCTCTACATGGGCTCTAAGCTCCCCATCTGCCAGGCGAAGGGAGGTAGCTGGACCTTTAATAAGGGGAAGAGGGGGGACAGGACTGATTTTTTTTTTTAAACTTAACATTTTTAATAATATTATTTTTTAAAAAACTTGGAGCTGGGATAGGTGGCAGAAGGGAGGAGTCCAGAGCTTTACCCCTCTACTACCAGCCACCTAAAGGGAAGGTTTGGGGAAGGGGCATTCAACCAAGCCCCACGACTTTAAGTCCCTAAGGGCTGTGGGTGTAGACAACCCTGGGCTTGAAGGGGGTAGAGTCAGGAGGATGGGGGTACCCAGAACCTGGGGTGAGGATGGAGGCAAATGCCCTGGGCAGGGGGTTGGGGGGGTGGTCAGGACATTTCTCAGAGGCCCAGGGTCCACGGAGGCATCCACATGAGGGCCCCCTTCCCCCAAAAGGCTCTGCAGAGGCCAGTCCCAGGGCCACTGGGGGACAAATCTTGGCACCTGCCCCCAGTGAGTCCAGTTCCTCCCTGAAGCGGGTGGATGAGGCTGCCCATTTCAGATGCTCAGTCTCTTCATTCTGTCTTCTGCTCCCTGGGGCTGCGAGGGGTGGGGCGGGCAGGCAGAGCGCTGGGTGGCTGTGGTGGGGCCTTTACTGGGAGGCCTGTGACGTGGGGTTCTCCGATTTGCTCTCTTGGCTGGATGGAGGCTTGCTGTTCCAGGGGCTGTTGGCGCCCAGGGCAGGGGAGTTGTTAAAGCTGTCCTCGTCGTCAATGCCGTTGGCCGCGTCAAACTGGGTGTTCTCCAGCCGGGTGATGAGCCTCTCGTCCTCGTCCCCGAACTCCCCGCCCATCAGGGTGGGCTCCCCCACCACCATCACATCCTGAGAGTGGCGGAGGTCCCCAAACATAATCGGGGCAGGGGCTCGCCCAGCCCAGGGCAGCAGATTCCCCCAGAGCCCCAGTACCCACCCAGGAAACTCAACCCCCACCCACCCGCTCATATCCCAGTTTACAACCCCATCTCCTCTGACACTCTCAGCCCCTGGAATACTTCTAATACTTCCCACTGAAAGACTGCAAAGCATCACAGCCTTTAACCCACATCCACTGGATTCTGGGAGAAGTCGATCTACTCCACCAGCTCCCTAATCCATCTCTCCAACATTTTAGGGGGCTCCTAAACTTCTGTCCACATGTGAGAGGGAGCAGATCAAAAACACCAGTGGGGGGGACTGTGTGCACGTGCATGTGTGTATGCTGGATTCACACGCATTTAAGTCTGTGTGTCCTTCTGTCAGCATGTGTCTCTCTGGTGGTCTGTGTGCCCCTAAACTGTTTATCCTTTATGTCCAGACGTCCCCATGGCTGTGTCCATCCCTTTGTTGCTATGTGTCCATCCTATGTTGCTATGTCTGAGTCTATGTGATCACAGCCATGCATATGACTGACAAGGACTCTCAGACTGTCCCCCTTGGGAAAAACTGTCTTGTCTTTGCTTCTACGTGTGCTAGTGAGCTCAGGGTGGGACAGGGTCAAGAGTCAGGGGTCAGCAGTGGGGCAGCCCAGAAGAGAGAAGAAAGCCGAGATGCTTACAGGTACCTGGCTGGAGAGGGCGAAGGTGCTGGCTGGGCTTTTCTTCTTGCTGTTGCTGTTGTTGGTGTTGCCGCCCCCTGAGCTCATGGTGCTGCCCCCGGACATCTTCCGTTTCCGCCGTTTGCTGGGCTGCTGCCGTGCAGGCTCCGCTGTGCCGGGGAAAGGAGACTCAGGTAGGGTAGGGCCCGGGGCTCCCTGTTCCCCAATCTGGCTCCCAAGGAGCCTGAGCCTACCCTGATCCCAATCTTGCAGACCCAGGAGCAAGGAAAGGGCTGCGTGAGGCGTTAAGAGATACAGCCTTGGGGAGCAGCATCACATCCTGGAAAGAGCAGGTGCAGGTGCAAGGCACTCACCGGGGGGCGCTACCATGCGCTGCCACTTCTGGAAGAGGCAGGTCTTGAGGCAGTCGCGGGGGCTGAGGCTGTAGGTCTTGTGGCGGGACATAAGCTCCTGCATGGGCTCGAGTATCACACAGAGCTGGGGGGAGACCAGTTGGTGGCTTGTCAGGGGACAGGCGTGAAGCGGAGACCAAATGGGATGGGGCAGAAACCAGGTGATCAGAGACTCACTCGGAGGTAGTTGAGAGTGGAATTGGACAGCCCACAACGGGTGATGTTTTTGGAGAGCTGATCTAACATCTGGGGGTCCTGGGCCTGGGAAAAGAAAGGTAAGAATACTATCACCTGCTTACCTGCCCAGTCACCTGAGCCTCGTGACACTCTGGACAGAGAAGGAGCTACTATATAAAAATTCACTTCTCAGATGGATAAATTTCAACCCTGTCTAGGGCCATGGCAGGAAACACAGCAGACCAGGTTCTACCCTTTCTGCTGCCCACCTGCCCCCTGGTGTCTTAGGTCCTGCCTATAACTCACATGCATGGCAAGGATGCTCCGGGGGATAAGCTCTCGGTGCTGCCGGATGCTGAAGTGCCACGTCTTTATCCGCATCATGTCATCAAACATGAACTCCAGGTACAACCGGCCCTCCACACATACCTGGAAACAAGCTTGTCACGAGTCTGCCCATCTCCCCACACACCCAAAAGTATACTTGTTCCCATTTCCTCATGACTCTCCCATTGCACACACTCCTGCCACCTAAACATAAATTTGGGTGTGCACAACTGACACAGACCATCTCCTCACACACCCGCCAATCCAGTCCATACACACACACACACACACACGCAAAGCAGAAATGCTAATAGATCCTTGTCCTCTCCTCATGTAGCCAGTGAAACACTCGTCTACTATAAGCCCCATGAGGACAGGCTTGTGTTCACTTGTGTCCCCCTGTGACCCAAAAATACTGTCACCTACAAACTCAATACATGTCTGCTGAAAACTGCAGCATGCCTGCTTGCCCTGCGTATATTGCCACTTCCCTGGGGAACAGCCAAGTACATTCTGGGGAACCAGTAGAGGAATCAAACTTAGGTCCTTCAGTGTTTCACATCCAACTGGGTGCTGACCTGGGTGAACATGGGTTTGCCGTGCTGGGTCACCATGCTGCCCTGGTCGCAGTCAAGGGAAACGAAGTTGCTGTGGAATGCCTCCTTGGGATGCTTAAGCACGTAGTAGAGCTCTGTAGCACCCCCCTCAAAGATGCTGCGGAAGTAGCGCGGGATCAGGGTCCGGCCAATGGCTGTAGAGATGGGACAAACTCTTCAGAACAGAAGACTCTCAGAGGTGGTCAGGCAGATAACATCCCTGTCAGGACAGATCCCCTGGGACAAACACCCAGCCCCACATCTTTGGACACAGGAGGTGTATACTTTTATAGCAGAACTGGCAGGACCCCCAGAGGCCACTCACTGTATCTCTTTGGTCCATCCTCCAGGCAGAAAGTGATGGTTAACATGGCATCATCCTCAAAGAACTCAGTTGTGAAAGCATCCCACCAGAGATTGTCACACTCCTAAGGAGCATAGGGAGGGGTGCGTGTATCAGCAGATGTGGCACAGGGATGCCCAGATGGCCTTCTCCCTCCCAGCTCCTTTCCCCTGCCTATACCTCTGTCCAGTTTTGAAGCCGTTTGTTAAGCTCGAATATTCTGTAGTCAGTTTGGTTGCCATATGGTGTGTGCCTCCTGGGGGAAATGAAGAAGGGAGGTCAGGAGGAGCAGACTGTCCCCCCCCAACCTCTGCCTTCACCTCTGTGATGTAGAGAACCAACCTCCCCACTGGACTCCACTTACCCAATCCCAGGCTCCAAGTATGTAGGCGGGTACATGGGAGTTGGGCTGTGAAAGGGAAAAGGCTATGAGAATGGGTAGAAGACAGGAATTATTTGGGGGTGTCACTCCATCCCCCTTTCAGGCAGGATGCCATATGGGGAAAGGACAGGAAGTAGAAAAGAAACTCACCCCACATCCCGATCTAGCATGGTGCCGGGATGGAACGGGGGGAAGGCGTTGCCGTTCGGGGGCTCCTTCGGTGAGTACAGCTTGAATGACTTTGACGAACAACCTAGAAGGGAAACAAAGATGGGGTCCCCCGAGTCCCTCTTGGGAGTGCTCCTGGAAGGCTGTTAAGACTGTATGCACAGGAACTGGTCTTCTGGAGCACCCGAGTACACTGTGAAAGGGAGATTATCCCAGGGAGCACCTATCCCACCTTCTAAATCTGGCTCCAATTTTGTTTTACAAACTAGAAGTTCTCAGTCCTAATACTCAAGAGCCTATTTCTTCATGTGGCTGAGCCCTGGACGACAGAATTGAAAATGGGAAGAAATGTCAATACCAGAGGATAAATATACAAACATCAGAATCTAAAATTTTTGATAAACTCCCTTTTCATCTACATTATTTTGTGTAATCATTACCACAACCCTGTGTGGCAGCAGAAGTGACTCTAACATTCCCATTTTACAAATGAGCCTAATAAAAGCTCAAAGGGACTTGCCAAGTTGCTAACTAGCAGAACCAGGACTTGAGCCTATTCTTCTGAGTCCCATATTCTATGGTAGTTCTACCCCACTACTGAACTCTGGAGACCAAGCTGGGAGAGGGTGAAGGGGGATTTTGCCAACTCGCTGCTCCTTCTCCAACCCCAGGGTCTCAGGAGGGCAGGGGATAAAACGATAAGGGGGGGGGATGCCTGCTGGGTGCCGCCCACTAGATAACCAGTTGGGCCTTCTGCCTCTCCCACCAACGGCCACTCCCTTATCAGCCCAGCCCCTCCCCCACACCTACCATGGTCTAGTATTGTCTACAAACCTGAAACCCAAAGCCTCAACCCCTTTTCTTTCCTTAGACTTGCAGTGGAGGTAGATGGGCCTCCAATAGATCCCACTCTCCTCACAAACAGAGAAGAAGCCCCTGGGAAGGAACCCAGGTTTCAGGAGCTCAGTTTGGAGGCAAGTGGTAACTGGACAGGGTCTCTGCTGGCGTTTAGCTATGCCTGTGCACAGGTGTCCCCACTCCACCTCGCCCGCAGCACAGAGTTTCCTGCTCTACCACTACCTGACTGGAAGAAGTGTTATATTCATAGTTGGGTGCCAGCCAGGGGCCCCTGAAATGCCATTTTCCCCCTCCCCACCAGACAGGAGGAGCGAAGTCCTAGCCACTGCTGCTTCCTCATGTCCCACAAACTTGATTGCATTTGGAAGGGTGGGTGAATTGGCTGTATCGGCTGTATCTGAGCCGAATCTCTAATTCTGATACAAAAATCTATTCTGTTTCTTGGTGGGGGGAGAGACAAAGGAAGACCCTGTGCCAACATGTGCCATGTAATTCTCTCCCCTGGGTCCCCTCCTTACAACATGGGCCATAGGAGGGTCCCAGAGGGGCCTATCCTACACGGTCCCCGAAGGTGCCAAAACTCAGAGCCTGTGTGTACCTGCACACGCGTGTGTCTCATCCTGCCTAGCAGGCTTCCACCCTCAGCTCGCCCCAACATGCCTACCAAGGCCTGGAACCCAGCAGCCCCAGGCAGGATCACGGTGCCTGCAACAGGCCCTCGCCCCACACTTGAGCTCTCAGGTGTCACATCCACAGGCTCCCAGTACAACACACAGCCTTCACAAGTCAGTCAGAACTGAGTGAGCAGCATATGTCCTCGGGAAAGAGACAGTCCCACCCAGTCCCAAGTCCCCGCCACTCCACAGACAGATAAGGCCACGTAAGAAGTCAAAGCTCACGTTGCCCTCCAGAAACCATGCCTGGGGAATACACCCAACAGTCTAGATTAGGAGACCTGGCCCTCATCCTCTACCTAGGCCCTCCTTTTCCCAAAACCATTACTGCCCTGCTCCTTGGTTTCAGGCCCACTCTGAGTGTCACCTCAAGATCCTAGAAAGATGAGAGGCAAGACACTAGGGTTCCTCTCTAACTCTGGAAAAAGTTTCAGAGCTTCAGTTTCTCACTAGAGAAATGACAGGCACATTGCCTGGGGCTGGGTAACAGTTCTGCAGAGCTAAAGCCCAAAGCTCAGGGGCCTCTATTTACACATCCAGTGAATGGACACAAATAAAACTCAGCATCTCTCCAGAGCCACAGCAACTCCCAGTAGCCCCAGCACAGGGCTTGGGAGTGAGAAGAGGAGGGGAGGGAACATCACCCAGACCATCTGTCCCTGTTGCTGCCTGTCCCCGGAGCAGGGGTAGAGGTAGCAACATGGGGGTGGGGGTGAGGGGTTGGAGTCAGGCAGAACCCTGGCTCCCATCTCTGGCAACCTGGGAGCCTTTAGGGAGGGGGAGAGAGAGAAAGAGCCCAGAACTAGTAAAGTTTTCTCTGAATGGAAGCAGCATCCTGTGGCCTTAGGGGGGCATCTCCAGCTGGGCATTTCCATGGTAACCGGACTGACCTGAGGGCAGGCCTCCTCCCTTTGGGGCTGACCACAGGTCAGCAGGATGGAGAGCTCTGGCCTGTGAGGTGGGGCATCTCTCTCCCAGGCCCGGACCAGACCCAGGACTTCCACCCACCCCCAACAGGCTTGCAGGGTGCCCAGACTTACCTGGGAGAACTGAGGGGACCAGGAGAGGTGCGGGGGGCAGCTGGGAGCCCAGAGGGGCCCTGGCTGGGGTGAGGCCTGAGGGGGGGCCAACTTCAGCCACTCATGTCCCGAGTGGGACGGGCAGGCCTGGCTTCGAGCTCCACTCCGCGGGCTGCACAAAGACTCTCACGCACGGCCTCAGCCCGCCCCGCGGCGGCCACAGCCCCGGGGGAAAGTTACAATGGCCACTGGGCCAGGGACCGGGGGCCAGGGGGCCGGCCTGGGGGGCGGGGGGCCGCGGGGAGTCCGGAGCCTTCTTTGTTTGCAAGGTTTCCCTCAACAATGGCTGCTCCGCTCTTTCCTCCTCCTCCTCCTCCTCCTCTGCTCTCCCCGCCTATGCCTCTGCCTCTGCCTCCAAGCAGCCCGCCCGCCCTCCCCAGGCCAGCAGGCCCCTCCGGCGGGGCACCAGCAGAGGCAGGGCCCGGCACTCACACTCACTCACACTCGCACCGCACACGCACAGACACACGCAGCACCCGCCGGCTCCCTTCCTTCTCTCCCTTTCTCTCCCTCCCTCCCCGCTCGCTCTCCCCGAGCCGCTCTCAGAATGAGGCCCCAGGGCGGGCGGAGGGTGGAGCTGCCCCCACCGGCCCCGCCCCCCTCCCTGCGAGGCAGGAGGAAGAGGGAGGGAGAGAGCGAGTGAGGCAGGCAGGGAGGACTGCTGAGAAAAACAAAAGAGAGACAGACTGGGAGAGACAGGGGACGGGACGGAGAGATGGAGACGGAACAGACTGGGTCCGGAGAGACCTGGATGGAGGGGAGACCTTTTGGGACCGGGAACAGGAATGCCGCCCTTAAGCCCCAAGCAGGGGTGCTCAGGGGTGAGCTGGGGAGCTAAAGCCACAGGCAAGGATGGAGGAGGGCACTCTCCTCTCTGGAGATTCCCAGTATCTTCTAACAGCCTCCTCCGAAACATCCCCCAAATCTCTCTTCCTCTCCTCAGTGATCTTTCAGGCTGGAGGCTGGCCTGGGCAGCCACTCTTGGCTGGTGAAATGCCACAGCAGCTGGGGGGAGGCTGCAGGGGGTTATTTTTGACAGACACACACTCAGACTTCAGCCTGTAAACACTGATTGGAGAGAGGGGGACACTCCAGGTTCCCTGCCCCACCCCCAACCCAGCTAAGTTCCAAATAGATCTGCCTTCGCAGAGGGAGGCCCTTTTCCCCCACCCAACATCATCACCACCACCATACCAGAGACACGTGGGTACAGGGGAAAGGGGCTCTGTTAAGAGCCAAGGAAGGCAAATTTGCCCATTTAAGGGTCCCCAGAAAGGGTCCAGTCTGCTGCTGAGTCCTCTCCCTATGCCCCAGGGACAAAAAAGGTATATGGTTGCCAGGGTAGGACCTGTTCTCCAAAGCAAGGGGGGAATCCCAAGAGACAGACAGACAGACACAGACACAGACACACACACACACACACAGACATACACACACACAAACACACACACACCCAGTATGTGTGTGGGGGGGAGGCAGTAAGGACTTCTTACTACTTTGCAATTTGATTCTCAGCTTTCTATTTCCTAACCCACAAGCATATTAACACACAGTCCCACAACAGGATTTCTCATGGCATACACACCAGTTGACTGTGCAGTAACAATATTATTGCACCTGGCTCTGTGAACATCCTCCATACATAAACAACCCATCTCACTTTCGCATAAATCAGTACCTGATATACACTTCAACCATGATATACTTCAAACTCCAAATAAACCCAAACCTAAGAAACACACACACACATAGTCTATGTCAGACACTGACTTCCATACACACTGGGGCTTGTGACACGCATGCCCCCATCCCCAAGACACACCCCAAAATTGCATCATACCTCCTGAACCTTTGACAGACTGCTACACACACCCTGACCATTTGCTACCCAGGGACTAACCCCACCCTCTTTGAAATCTGCACACCATGCTCCCTCATGGCCTGGCCATATGATACACTCTGGCTTTCATAAACATACTGAAAACTATACAATTCAGCCAGAATGCCTACTATCATAGTGCCTACCACCAGGACTTGAGATAGTTGCCCTGATTCCCAAATTTACAGCCCAACTCTAGGATAACTACATTCCTCCCTCTCTGACAGGACAATTCTTGTCATTTGTTTCATGCCTTTAAATTTTCCAAAATGCATTCACAAGGCAGTACCTTAAGAGAGTCTAATAGCACTCAGGGTCAAATATTATCCTAACGTGGACAGATTACAGTGAGACGGGAGGGCCCGAGGCTGGAACCCTGGTTCTAATCCCACTCACACAAGCCCAGCCATGGGGCACTGCAGCCATCCCTACTGCCTGTCCCATCCAAGTGGTCACTCCAGGCCCCAAATGACTGTCTCCTCACGGACAGGACATGCTGTGTGCTCTGGTTTCTGCCTCCAGTTCAGAGCTCTGAATCCCCACCCAGTCTGCCTCTTCAAATTTCAGGGAGAAGGGCCCCTAGACTCTGGCATATCATTCAAAACAGGCCCTCTCCTAGTTCCCCTTCTCTAGCAAGTCTGTTCCTCTCTCGGTTCTGGCTTAATTCTCCCATTTGCACAGGGGCAGAAGAGGTCCAACTGAAGAGAGTAACTCAGAGTTAGAAGCCTCTAAAATTGGTGGGGGGTAGGGTAGGGAGAAAGCTGGGAGCAGCAAAGACTGACAAAGGTGAGGAGGGAGGGAAGGGCCAGAGCACCCCTTCTGGAGGGGGGAATTCTGAAGGGCAGCAGCCCGCCCCAGCCCACAGGATAAGGTACCAGCACTGCCCCCTGCCCGGGCCCCTGGGGCTCCCTGACCCAGGCCTCCAGTGTGCCTGCCCCCCTTCCTTTGTCTGTGCCCGGCCTCCCGTTGGCCTGGCGCTCTGCCATCCTCCTCTCCTGGCTCCCAGCCGCCACCACTGCTGCCTCCTCCCCTCCCCCAACTCCTCCCAGCCTTAACCCTTCTGAGCCACATGCTGCCCCAGACAGGCCCTGGCCCCTTCAGCAACCTGCCCTGCCCAGGGTGATGCCCCTTAGCAGGGGTTCTCCCTGCTCCTGACCAAAGCCCCAGAAGCTACTCCGCACCCCAGGAGCACTATGGGAGCTAGATGTGTGTCTGTGTGTGTATCTTGTAGTGTTTCCTTCTGCGTGTGCATGTGTGTGGGTCTGCGTGTGCTCTGGCTTTCCTCAGTCACATGTGTGGGGCATGTGCTGTCTCTGCTGGGCTGGGGGAGGAGGAGCTGGGAGACAGCAGAGCACAAAGGAGAGACTCAGACGAGCAGGCAGGCAGCAGGCAGGCCGCCTGCCAGGGCGCCTGAGCCCCCACCCCAGGGCTGCTCAGGTTGAGGGCGGTGGTCTTTGGGCCTGGGACTGTACATGCTGCCACAATGTCCCTGAGTTCAACCATGTGCTCACACACACCCATGCAAGCCCGGTGCCCTCCCTTACCCCAACTCCTACCATTTCTCACCCCCAGGACACTCATGCCCCTCCCCAAGTGGTTCTCCTTGAAGACTAACCTCCAACCATGGCTTATGGCATCAATCATAAGACTTCCTTTCATTCAAGAAAAAGATTCCCCACTCTCGGCCATCTTAGGCCCCCTCTCCCCCAACCGATCACTAGACACACAAAACGAACATACCATTTAGGGCACTGACTGAAGTTGTCCCCCCTCACACACACAGATCCTCATCTGTCCTCATGCTGCTCCCAGAGAGGCTGAGAGGGAAACTTTCTTCCTTCTCCTACTGGACCACACACCCAACTTCAAAACCATCTACCTCTAGTCTGACAACCCTTCTAGACTTGCCTCCTGCCCACTAGTTGTAGGAACTAACAGTCAACATTTAAGACTTAGCCCTTTAGCTGTGCATCCCTTTAGGATGATGATGGATGATCAAGGCCATGGGATGGACTCCAGAGAATGGATGGGTCTGAACAGGGTACTCAGCATGGGACAATTGAAAATACACACAAGAACATGTGTGATAGGAGGAGCTGATAGGAGGAGCAGTGATGGGGCCAGACAGGATTCTAGCTTGGCAAGCTCTTCCTCCCACCTCCTCTCCCCCACCCTCTGCAGCAGGAGCCAGGGGTTCCCACACCCGGATATTCCAGGATCCTCAGGCTCTACCAGCCCTCCCTCTGGGCCCCATGCCCCTTAAACGTCAGCCTCAGCAGGCACTTTAAGTGTGTGCCCAGCCCAGCCCAGCTTTGGCCTGGGTCACATGATTTTCAAGGAAGCTTCCGCACAGGCAGCTTCCCTTGGGGATTGTGTTGGAGGGGGAGGGGGGCTTCCAGTTGTAGGGTATGGGCCTCCAGAGAACAGGGCATGTGAATGGGCAAAGGATCCAAACCAGGCTAGATTCAGGAATATCTCACTTTCAAAAGAAAGCTAATTCCTGCCTGGGACAAGATGGGGTTCTGCAGATAATTCAAGAACCCAGAGTCCTGGGGACGGGTAGAAACCATGTTCTGAGGCCCTCTGAAGACTCCCTCTCCATTCACATGGCCCCTCTCCTTCCTCTTGGCAGTAGATAAGTCTTCCTCTTCCCCAGGAAAGAACTCAGACCCCAGCTGTCACTGGCAAGAGTTGATGTGTTTGGGGGGAGGCAGGAATCTGAACCTAAGTCCTCTCTTTGGGGTCAAGCATCGCTTCCCTCAACTCAACCCTCACAAGTCACTCTATTTCCTAGCTTGCCTGGGGCTGTCACATTCCCCCTCCCACTAGGGCAGAGATGCCAGACCCAAGGGCCCAATTATCGGCGCCGCCCCCCCCCCCGCCCCCGCACCTCCGGTCTCTCAGGAGGGCCAACCGCCCCTGGCAACAGGCAGGATAATTTGGAGAGGGGCAAAATGGTCCCCACTCAATCCCTCCCCGCAAACAAGAGGCCTCAGAAACAGTCTGGAGGGAGGTGTCACAAAATGTTAGAGGGAATAGGCAGCAGGAAAGGTGGGGGGGCAACCCAAACCAGCCAATCACAACTCTATGATGACCTGAGGGGGGGGTCAAAAGTCCAGGCTCACTTCTGATTGGCTGACACCCTGGAATTCTGGGAATTTCAGCCCCCCCAACCCCTCCCTAATTAACCTCCCCTCAAACACACACACACACACACACACACACACACACAACCTACCCCCAGCACCCTTTACCCGTGTCTCTGGGCTGCTGCGCATTTACACAGTTGGTGAAAACCCTCCCCCAACTGAGGCCTCACACACCCCTCACAGCCCCCGACCACAGCCATGCCTTCGACGCCCCCCACACAAGTTCTCACCAAACAAGGATTGAGGGATCTGCAGGGAGGGCTCGGGAGGGAGGGGCCGGGAGGCCGCGCGCCTCACTCACCAGGACAGGCACAGCCCACTGACATCTTCACATCGCCCGCCGCTGGGGGCCCAGCCGAGTCACGGTGCCCGCCCCGCGCGGGGACAGGCCGGGCATGAGCCGCCGCCGCCGCCCGCGGTCCCCGCTGCCCTCGCCGCCGGCCCGGCCCGGCCTCGGCCCGGTGCGGGCGGCCCCTGGCTGCAGCGAGGAGCCTGTCAGGCGCGGAGCAGACAGGAAGGAAGCCAGGCAGGAAGGCGAGCTGCTTCTGCGTGTGTGCGCACGGGTGTGCGTCCCCGGAGTGTGTGTCCGTGTGTGCGCGTGTGCGTGTCTGTGCGCTCCCGCCGCCCTCCCTGCCGCCAACGCCGCCGCCGCCGCCGCCGCCGCTCGCCCCCTCTCGCTCTCGCGCTCCTTCTCGCTCTCGCTCTCGCTCTCCCTCTCGTAGGCGCCCGCTCTCCAGTCCTAACCGGGCTGGGCCGGGCTTTATTAATATGCTAATTGCCTGCTAGTGGGAGGGGAGAGCCGTGTCAAAGTGACCCGGGCGAGGGCGCAGCGAGCTGCGACGTGCGTGCGCCGCGCGGCGGGCTGGCGGCGAGGGGCCGGTGGCGCACCGGGCTCGGCGTGCATGTGACGCAGTTTTTAAAAAAGGAGACCGAGGCAGAGACCCCGGAGAGGGCAGGCGAGGGGGAGGGAGAGGAGGCGAAGCCTCACGCAGGGTGTTCGTCCTCCGGGCGCCGCCGAGTTGGGAGCGTAGAGGAGCTGGAGCGGGAGCCAGGACTAGGGGAGGCGGAGCCAGGGTGGGCTGTGAGGTGTAGCTCTATCCACCCCCGGCCGAGCTCAGGGAGGGAAACCGGACTGCCAATCCCCCAATCCAGGCTCTCTGCTGAAACCCCAATCTTAATCTGGACAGCCCTGGTTATGCGCCCCCATCACAACGTGGGTGGGGAAAGCAGTATTATCTTAATTCGAGTAGCAACCCCTGAATTTATCTCCCCCCCCCCCCCACCTAAATTAACTACCCCTACCTTGCCTGCTAAACCAGTTGGGACTGGAGCTAAAGGGTTAATTAGGTGAGGTCCTGGCCCCCTCCCTCGCCTAATTGCGTGGGATCTGTTTTGCTGGTAAGAGAGGGGCAGCGGAATGACCGCCAGGTTGGACTGGGGAAGGGGAGTCCGCAGGCCGTCCTCTACCCTTGCAGACTCTGACTCATCAGTCAAGATGCTCTCCTCCCTTCCCCCCTTTCTCCATCCAGTCTCAGCTTCCCTCCCGCCCCAACTTCTCCTGGAAGCTGCTTTCCTTTTGAGGGCATCGGAGACTGGGGAGGACAGGAAGGAGACCCCTCCATTGTCCCCTGCCCGCAGGAGCTGGGGCCTCTGTTGGAGGGGGTGGGATGATGTGGATGGTCACCGTGAGGAACACTCCTTCCCCAGGGAGGAGTCTCCCAACCTTCAGGCACTCCTCAAGGATTCCCCAACACAGCCTGGAGTGGGGGGGGGGGGGGGCCTCCATCTCCACCCCTTCCCAAAAGCTCAGCCTTAGCCGCTTCATAAACAGGAAATACCTATTAGCTGGGAGGAGGGAGGGGAGGGGAGCCGTCTGGAAGAGAGAGTTGGCCCCCTCCCTTCTGGGAGGGGGTCCCCAGCTGCTAGCTTCTTTTTCCTTAAGCTTCATAGTGAGTTCCAGCAGTAGATGCTGGGGACCTGGGCGGTGTCCCCTTCCTAGGCTTCTGGCTCGGACTGGGCGGTGGGTCCTCCTTCCTTTTGTTACTTAGGTGGGGATTGATAGTGAAGGTTCCCGCACCCCTGCCCAGAGTCCGCACAGCTGGTTTGACTGGCTGGGGGAGGGTTACAGATGTGGAGGCTTAAGTGTTTATGAGACCCCTTAGCTTTTGCTGAGGGAGCAGGAAGTGAAGCTAAGGGCAGATGCAGAGTCTTAGGGATGAAAAGAGAACCAGCCAGGAGATGGGTATCCCCTGCCCTGTGCTTAGGAGAGGGTGGGGGAAGGGAGCTGTTAGTGCAGCCTCTCACTAACTCCAGCATTCCATCCACATTGGATTCCCCCACCCCTAGCTTTCCCTATCTCCACCCTCTGGAGGGCAAAGAGTGTGTGGGGGTGGGGGGACAGGGCGGGGTTGCAGATAGAAGCCTGCAAAGGGATGTGAATGAAGCTGTCCACACTTACACAGTTATTCCCTTGGCAGCATCCCTTGCCTGTGTCCACCTCCTCCCCACATTCCCCAGGGCAGAGGTCAGCACTATAGGGAGTAAAGGGAACCTAAAGCAATATAACCTTAGCCTGGAATTTTGGATACCTCACTTGGAATTCCAGCTTTACCCCTCACTAGAAAATTACTTGGTTTCCCTGGCTTGGTGAGAATCAAATGAGACAGTGTATGCCCAGTCGTCTAGCCCAATACCAGTCATGTAGTCAGTACTCGATATACATTAGCTCCTTTCTGCTTTCTTTGAGGTTATCTGTTATTTGAAAAGTTTCAGAAGTGGGCTGGATTGTGTTGACCCCTTTCACTCCCTGTGTGTTAGTCACTCAGTCGTGTCCAACTCTTTGCAACCCAATGGACTGTAGCATACAGGTTCCTCTGTCCATGGGATTTTCCAGGCAAGAATACTGGAGTGGGTAGCCATTCCCTTCTCCAGGAATCTTTCTGACCGAGGGATTGAACCTAGGTCTCCCGCTTTGCAGATTCTTTATCCTCTGAGCCACCAGGGATGGATGCACACAATCCTGTAACCACTCACCCCTAAGGCCACTCATTCCAAACAACTAGCTTGGCCAGATTCCATGGTTATCACCAATCACCTGAGTGGACAAAGGGGCTTATAACCCGCCCTATAGGGGACTTTGCCTCCTCTGAACCTAAAGTTCCCTTCTAGACTACACAGGTGGAAGGCAGAAGGCAGAGAAGAAGAAAAACAGCATTTGTTGAGCTTACACTATGTGCCAGGTACTGTGCTAGGTGTTTCACACCTGAAATCTCATTTACCTTTCATGATGACCTTTGGAAGAAAGTGGTGTTCCATTAAACAAGCAAGAAAACAGATTCAGAAAGGTTAATAAATTCAAACTTTCTGTAAAACATTCTCCCTCTTCTTTGCCTACTAACTAGTTAATGTCTCCTTTGAACCTCAGTTATACTTTCACCTCTTCTGGGAAGATACCACTCTCAACTCCCATTCCAGCTGATCTATTGATCCTGTTCCTTTTAAGAAAATATCTCAATACTGTTGAATGGATGATTAAGTAGTTTCATCTCCTTGAGGAACCATGCTGAGGGAGGTTAAGTAACTTGCCTCAGGTCATACACCTAACAAGTACTTGACCCAGTGCTCTTTTCTGCTTTGCTTCTAGTTTGGACAAGACCTGGGGAAGAAGAGGGAAACATCACTGGAGCATCTCTGGAAATTGTGTTGCACAGATGAGAGGAGAACCCACAGATGCCTGGCAGATAGCCCTGGTAGGAAGGCAGTGAGTCTATATGGAAGGTCCTTAATGACAAGGTCCTTGAGGGTGGCAGGCTTAGCTGATTTGGATGGATGGATTTGAGCACCCAGTATTTTCTTTTTTTGAGGTGAAATCACATGACATAAATTAACCATTTTAAAGTGAATTATTCAGGGACTTCCCTGGTAGTCCCGTGGTTAGACTCTGTGCTTCCACTGCAGGGGGCACAAGTTCCATCTTTGGTCCAGGAACTGAGATTCCACATGTGGCATGGCAAATAATAATAATAATAATAAATAATTCAGTGGCATGCCAGTATTTTTATTTTTTCATCTTTATATTACAAAATTCTATTTATTTATTGGTTGTGCTGGGCATTTGTTGCTGTGAGGGCTTTTCTTTAGATGTAGCGAGTGGGGCTACTCTCTAGTTGAGGTACACGGTCTTATTGTGGTAACTTCTCTTGTTGCAGAGCAGGAGCTCTAGGACACAAAATGGATAGTTGCGACTTCCGGGCTCTAGAGCATAGGCTCACTAGTTGTGGCACATGGCTTAGTTGTTCTGGGACATGTGGGATCCTCCTGGATCAAGGATCAAACCCTTGTTTCCTGCATTGGCAGGGGAATTCTTTACCATTGTGCCACCAGGGAAGCCCACCAGTATTTTTTAATACCAGTCATTAGTGCAAGATGGACTCTGGACATGGGGATGAAGCAAAGTGGGAGGTGCTCAGAAGAGGTGAGGTGGTAAAAAATGAAGGGATGAGTCCCACAGACAGGCAAACAGCAGAAGCAGTGGGCTAGACTGGCCTTAGAACAGGTGAGTTCCTGGCTTCTTGCAGTTCCTAGAACCTGTCCCATCCAACTCCTTTTCCTGACCTTATCTTAGCCTTGTCTGTTTTTGCCCACATTTCTTTTACCCCTGAAACTCCCTCAAATACTCATTCGCATTGCTCTTTTTTGGGGTTGTGCTGGGTCATCGTTGCTGGGTGGGCTTTTTTCTAATTGCTGTGAGCCGGGTCTACTCTCTAGTTGCAATATGTGGACTTCTCACTGGGTTGACTTCTCTTGTTGTAGAGCATGGGCCTTAGGGTGCCCAGGCTTCAGTAGTTGTGGTTCCCAGGCTGTAGAGCATAGGCTTGATAGCGCATGGGCTTAGTTGCTCTGCAGCATGTGGAATCTTCCCAGATCAGGGATTGAACCCATGTGTCTCCTGCATTGACAGGCAGATTCTTTACCACTGAGACACCAGGGAAGCCCCAACATTCCTCTTTCTTTCAAGGGTGAATCTGCTTTTTCCATCAAGATGGTAATGATATATCTTATTGATGTCTCTGTCCCCAGCACCTAACAAGGTGCCTATAGCCTGATATGTGTCATATAATATTTATCAAATGATTATAAGAATTCTGATAGGATTTGTCTTTCCCAGCTCCAACACTTGATTCCTTCCCTTCTTGTCCATTTACCATCACCGTGACCATTTACCACTACCATCTCTTTCTCTGCTAAAGCAGTTACTTAAAGTATATGAAACTCTTAGGAAATCTGTTAAATATGTAGAAGGCCCCATCCTCCTTAGCAGGAAACCTTACCTCTGGAGGAAAGGGATCTATGAATCTGAATTTTAAAGAGGTGCCTCAGGTGGTTCTTAGGCATGCCAATATTTGGGAATACTTCCTTCAGAAAGGGTCCCTACCCCTTCAGAGGATTCTCACCAAAAGGGTTGAAACCTATTCATTCATCTCTCCTTCCATAAGCAACTGCTTAGTACAGTGGAGGATAGGCTGTTAGGAACAGAGGAACCAAAGAAAACATGATGTACAACTACTCACTGTGCCCCTGGGCATATTGTTTAACCCTCTCTTAGCCTCAACTTCTTCCTCAGCAGAATGGGGACAATAATATCCCTACTTTAACAGAATTCTCCTAGGGATATTGCAAGGAGACAGCAAGCTGAGGACTGTAAACCATTCCTCACAGGTGGGTTGTTTGGGTCTAAAAATAAAGCACTAAAAGGGATATTGCCTGAAAGTTTGCATCTCCCTGGAAGAGTAACTATAAACCAGGCATATTAATTATCTACTACTATGCAACAAGATACCCTGAACTTTAGCATCTTAGAATAACGAAATTTGTTGTCTACAACTTCAGTATTCTTGGGCTTCCCTTGCGGCTTAGCTGATAAAGAATCCACCTGCAATGTGGGAGACCTGGATTCAATCCCTGGGTTGGGAGGATCCTCTGGAGAAGGAAATGGCTACCCACTCTCTAGTATTCTTGCCTGGAGAATTCCATGGACAGAGGAGCCTGGTAGGCTACAGTCCATGGGTTTGCAAAGAGTTGGACATGACTGACACTTCTACTGGAAGTAATATATCATCACTTCTTCCTTATATTATTGGTCACACAGACCAATTCTGGTACAGTTATGGGAGAGAACTACATAAAAGTATGAATAAGGATTTCACCCTCTGGTTCAGTGGCTAAGACTCGGTGCTCCCAGTGCAGAAGGCCTGGGTTCAATCCCCAGTCAGGGATCTAGATCCCTCATGCAGCAATTAAAAAAAAAAAATCCAAAAAAAATTGACATGCCACAAGATCCAGTGCAGCCAAATAAATTTAAAAAAAAGAAAGTGTGAATGACAGGAGACAAGATTATTGGAAATCATCCTGGGGGTTTTCAATGAGACTAGGTCTGGTGCTCAGTGTTATAGGTCAGGAGGTTCAATTTAGGAAGTAAATCAGAATTCATCAGGTTCAGGAGACTGACTCACACAAATTAAATACACATGAAGCAAAAAATAAATTAAAAAATAAATACACATGAAGCATTATCTTGGTATTACTCTGTCTGTTTTCTAGAACTCCTTAGTTAAACTAGTTTTCATTTTAAACACAAAAAAATGTGTTCTCACTTGAGAGCCCATGCACTGACTTTTCTTCTTATCACGGAATGCTCTTTGAATGGCTAGGTCTTTCTTGTGGTTCATGTCTTACTTCAAATATGTTCTCTTCCTTACCTGATCATACCATGTTAAAAAAGAAAATGCCCCCTCTTATCTTCCACACTCTCCATCCCATTTATTTAATTCTCTCTCTCTCTTTTTGGCTGCATGCTTGACCTACAGGATCTTAGTTCACAATCGGGGATGGAACCTGTCCCCCTGCATGGGGAGCATGGAGTCTAAATCACTGGACCACCAGGGAAGTCCCATCCCATTTATTTTCTGACAGAACTTATGGCGCTCTGAGACTATTTTGACTCTTCATTTACTTGGAGATTGTCTCCCCACTAGAATGTGAACTTTGTTAGGGAGGCTGCTTTTTGTGTGTGTTGGTCTGTTTTGTCATTCCTGTATCTCCAGTGCCTAAAACAGTGCCTGGCACATAGTAGGCATTCAATAAAACCGGAATGCTGACTTGTTAATTCACATCGAGCAATAGATGTTATGTGAACGCAGCATTTTGTCTCACTTGATCAACACACTTTATCCCCATAGAAAATGATACAGGAAGTCAATTATTATACTCAGATGAGTCTTTATTGAACATGGAGTCAGGCAACGATGGAATTGGGCACCCAGTGTTTGGTGGCCAGTGTCTCTGAGGTCTTCCTTCCTGGCCCTTAGGCCAGGAGACTAGTAGCCTGCCAAGGAGACTAGTAGCCACAACACCCCTGTCTAGGTGGTACTGGAGAGATACATTCTTCTCTCTTTTAGTATATTCCATGTATACACCCTATGTAGGTAAATATTGTTTTATCAGATGCTAAATAAAGCAAAAAGGGCACAACTTTCTGCTTTTTAAAAAAACATTAATCTTCGCAAAGCCTAATCATCATAATATTGACCATAATTAGTTCCCAAATCACCAGCATTTACAGAGCATCTATTAGAGGATGTTTCTTCCAAAGAGGAAGAATTATGCACCCTGTATTGGTTCTTACTAATTTCTTATTGGCAAATTATTTCCAAGTTTATTGGAAATAAACTTTATTGTTGCCAGAACAGATTCACTTCACCCAAAAGAGTAATAAGAAACTAACTGAAAGGAAGTTGTATGAGTCTTTCCAGGCTTCCATAACAGGACACCACAGACTAAGTGGCTTAAAGAATAGAAATTTATTTTCTCACAGCTCTAGAAGTTGGAAGTTCAAGATCAGTCAGCTGGCAAGGCTGGTTTCTAGTGAGACCTCTTTCCCTGGCTTTCAGATGTCTCTTTCTCTTCTGACACTAGACCTAGTGGATTAGACCCCCCACCTTTGTGACATCATTTACCCTTAATTACCTTCTTAAAGGCTCTGTCTCCAAATATATTGGTTGTGAAGCCCTTCAACATAAATTTTGCCCATGGTGGTGGAGGGAACAATGCATATAATTCAGGCCATAATGAGAGATCCTCTCCTCTCATGAGTTTTTTTGTGGGAATGTATGTAATTTTTTAGTTTTAAAATATTTTGGCTGAACCATGTGGCATGTGGGATCTGTTTCCCAATCAACCAGGGATAGAACCAATGTCCCCAGCAGTGGAAGCATGGAGTCCCAACCACTGGACTGCCAGAGAACTACCTGGGAATGTGTATTAATACAACCTTCCTAAAGGGCAATTTGACAATGTCCAAACAATACCCAGTTGTAGATGTGACTGGTGATAGAAGCAAGGTCCGATGCTGTAAAGAGCAATATTGCATAGGAATGTGGAATGTTAGGTCCATGAATCAGGGCAAATTGGAAGTGGTCAAACAGGAGATGGCAAGAGTAAATGTCAACATTCTAGGAATCAATGAACTAAAATGGACTGGAATGGGTGAATTTAACTCAGATGACCATTATATCTACTACTGTGGGCAGGAATCCCTTAGAAGAAATGGAGTAGCCGTCATGGTCAACAAAAGGGTCTGAAATGTAGTACTTGGATGCAATCTCAAAAACGACAGAATGATCTCTGTTTGTTTCCAAGGCAAACCATTCAATGTCACGGTAATCCAAGCCTATGCCCCAACCAGTAATGCTGAAGAAGCTGAAGTTGAACGATTCTATGAAGACCTACAAGACCTTTTAGAACTAACACCCAAAAAAGATGTCCTTTTCATTATAGGGGACTGGAAGGCAAAAGTAGGAAGTCAAGAAACACCTGGAGTAACAGGCAAATTTGGCCTTGGAGTACAGAATGAAGCAGGGCAAAGACTAATAGAGTTTTGCCAAGAGAACGCACTGGTCGTAGCAAACACCCTCTTCCAACAACACAAGAGAAGACTCTACACATGGACATCACCAGATGGTCAACACCGAAATCAGATAGATTATATTCTTTGCAGCCAAAGATGGAGAAGCTCTAATACAGTCAGCAAAAATAAGACCGGGAGCTGACTGTGGCTCAAATAATGAACTCCTTATTGCCAAATTCAGACTTAAATCGAAGAAAGTAGGGAAAACCACTAGACCATTCAGGTATGACCTAAATCAAATCCCTTATTGATTATACAGTGGAAGTGAGAAATAGATTTAAGGGCCTAGATCTGATAGACAGAGTGCCTGATGAACTATGGATGGAGGTTCGTGATATTGTACAGGAGACAGGGATCAAGACCATCCCCAAGAAAAAGAAATGCAAAAAAGCAAAATGGCTGTCTGAGGAGGCCTTACAAATATCTGTGAAAAGAAAAGAAGTGAAAAGCAAAGGAGAAAAGGAAAGATATAAGCATCTGAATGCAGAGTTGCAAAGAATAGCAAGAAGAGATAAGAAAGCCTTCCTCAGCGATCAGTGCAAATAGAGGAAAACAACAGAATGGGAAAGACTAGAGATCTCTTCAAGAAAATTTGAGATACCAAGAGAATATTTCATGCAAAGATGGGCTCGATAAAGGATCGAAATGGTTTGGACCTAACAGAAGCAGAAGATATTAAGAAGGGGTGGCAAGAATACACAGAAGAACTGTGCAAAAAAGATCTCCATGATCCAGATAATCATGATGGTGTGATCACTCACCTAGAGTCAGATTCCTGGAATGTGAAGTCAAGTGGGCCTTAGCAAGCATCACTACGAACAAAGCTAGTGGAGGTGATGGAATTCCAGTTGAGCTATTTCAAATCGTGAAAGATGATGCTGTCAAAGTGCTGCACTCAATATGCCAGCAAATTTGGAAAACTCAGCAGTGGCCACAGGACTGGAAAAGGTCAGTTTTCATTCCAAACCCAAAGAAAGGCAATGCCAAAGAATGCTCAAACTACCACACAGTTGCACTCATCTCACACGCTAGTAAAGTAATGCTCAAAATTCTCCAAGCCAGGCTTCAGCAATACATGAACCGTGAACTTCTAGATGTTCAAGCTGGTTTTAGAAAAGGCAGAGGAACCAGAGATCCAACTGCCAACATCCGCTGGATCATAGAAAAAGCAAGAGAGTTCCAGAAAAACATCTATTTCTGCTTTATTGACTATGCCAAAGCCTTTGACTGTGTGGATCACAATAAACTGTGGAAAATTCTGAGAGAGATGGGAATACCAGAACACCTGACCTGCCTCTTGAGAATTCTATATGCAGGTCAGGAAGCAACAGTTAGAACTGGACATGGAACAACACACTGGTTCCAAATAGGAAAAGGAGTACGTCAAGGCTGTATAGTGTCACCCTGCTTATTTAACTTCTATGCAGAGTACATCATGAGAAACGCTGGGCTGGAAGAAGCACAAGCTGGAATCAAGATTGCCGGGAGAAATATCAATAACCTCAGATATGCAGATGACACCACCCTTATGGTAGAAAGTGAAGAGGAGCTAAAAAGCCTCTTGGTGAAAGTGAAAGAGGAGAGTGAAAAAGTTGGCTTAAAGCTCAACATTCAGAAAACAAAGATCATGGCATCTGGTCCCATCACTTCATGGGAAATAGATGGGGAAACAGTGGAAACAGTGTCAGACTTTATTTTTGGGGGCTCCAAAATCACAGCACATGGTGACTGTAGCCATGAAATTAAAAGACACTTACTCCTTGGAAGGAAAGTTATGACCAACCTAGATTGCATATTCAAAAGTAGAGACATGACTTTGCCAACAAAGGTCTGTCTAGTCAAGGCTATGGTTTTTCCAGTGGTCATGTATGGATGTGAGAGTTGGACTGTGAAGAAAGCTGAGTGCCAAAGAATTAATGATTTTGAACTGTGGTGTTGGAGAAGACTCTTGAGAGTCCCTTGGACTGCCAGGAGATCCAACCAGTCCATCCTAAAGGAGATCAGTCCTGGGTGTTCATTGGAAGGACTGATGCTGAAGCTGAAACTCCAATACTATGGCCACCTCATGTGAAGAGTTGACTCATTGGAAAAGGCCCTGATGCTGGGAGGGTTTGGGGGGAGGGAGGAGAAGGGGATGACAGAGGATGAGATGGCTGGATGGCATCATCGACTCGACGGACGTGAGTTTGGGTGGACTCCGGGAATTGGTAATGGATGGGAGGCCTGGCGTGCTGCGATTCATGGGGTGCAAAGAGTTGGACATGACTGAGCGACTGAACTGTAGTGAACTGACATTTCAAATGTATATACATATATATGGGGCTTCCTTGGTGGCTCAGATGGTAAAGAATCTGCCTGCAATGCAGGAGACCTGGATTCCATCCCTGGGTCAGGAAGATCCCCTGTAGAAGGGAATGGCTACCCACTCCAGTTTTCTTGCCTGAAGAAGTCCATGGACAGAGGAGCCTAGCAGGCTATAGTCTACGGGATCACAAAGAGTCAGACACCACTGAGCAACTAACACTTTTACACACATATATAGCCTTTAACTTAGCAAACTTCTTTCAAGGAAACTATTTCACATAAAGAGTGTGCAAAAATAAAAAAGGTGGGGGGAGAATTCCCCAGCAGTTCAGTGGTTAGGACTTGCAGCTTTTACTGCTAGGCTGGGTTCCATCCCTGGTCAGGGAACTAAGATACCATGGCAAAAAAGAAGGAAAGATATATGTATACGAATATTCACTGTAACTTAATTTGTAATAGTGAAAAACTAGGAATCACAAATAAAATTTAAATAATGGTAGTTCTATTAAATTATATATTCATTTGCAGGCAGATTCTTTGCCAGCTGAGCCACAAAGGAAGCCCATATATTCATTTAAATAATGATACATTCATTTAATGGAACTGGTACTCAGATCTCAGTAAATATTGGTTAATGAATTGATTAAAAATTGGAAAAAATATACAACCGATTTTTGAAAACAATTTATTCCTCCATTTCCCATGTTTAGAAGTCCTTATGATCCCACAGTTCGTTCTGGAACAAACTATGGACTAATATATTATCCCTAACACTTCTTTTTAGGGAAAACCCTTAGGGGAGTTTCCTGGTGGTCAGGTGGTTCCAGTGATTAGGACTCTTAAGTTCTCACTGTGGGAGGGCTCAGGTTCAGTCCCTGGTTGGAGAACTAAAATCCCCCAAGCCACTCAGCTTGGCCAAAACCAAACCAAACTAGAACAACCCCCTTTTATTTAGAAAGGCTAAAATGATTATATGCTAATTAGAACAGCTAGGTTGTATAAAAAATAACTTGAAAATTCCTTTTTGGTGTTCTCCAAGAGTTAGATTTCATTATACAGGCTTTGTTTTTTCTTCAGGTCCGGAAAAAAAATATACAACTAATTTTTAACAAATAATTTATTCCTCCCTTTCCCACGTTTAGAAGTCCTTATGATCCCTCAGTTCCTTCTGGAACAAACTTTTCTCTTCTCCAGCTAGCCCCAGTGGGTTCACCTTTACAAACTCTGGGACTAGGACAGAATGTAATGCTTGAATGTTTCTTCACTACGAGCTATACATTTTTATATTCACAGAAAATGTGGCTGAATATATCCCAATGGTGACAAGGTTAAAATCTGGGGATTGGAATTTGTAGGCCAAGTATCTTACTTAAACAGTTTTGTACTCTGAAATGAATTTTAAACTTCTGTAATACAAAACTTAAAAAAGAAAATTAGGAAAACAATATGAAGGAGATTCTAAATGCCAAATGAGTAAATAATAGAGATAATTATGGACTGTAGAAATTCAGGGAGTGCTCGAGTTTGGCTGGGATGACCAAAAAGGCTTTCCAGGATAAAACAGAGCATCAAAGATGTTTTGAGGCTCAAGTTTTCCACAGAGAAAAACAAAAGCAGGAGAATGCTTGTTGTCTTTGGAGGACAACAAGATAATCTGCAATAGCAGGCATTAAACTTGGCAATGAGGCGCCAGCGTGGGTCTCTGAGTATCTCAGAGCCGACGATAATGTGGTGTTCTAAGATTAAATTTGTGCCTGGCGCGCTGCAGTCCATGGGGTCGCAAAGAGTCGGACAAGAGTGGGCAACTGAACAAAATTAAACTTAAATTACCCTGCCGCAGTGTAGCAGGTGAGATTTAGCTCTTGGAGTGCAGGTGCCCATGAGGGGGTGCTATTTCAAAACACAGGCCCACTTGGACTAAGGCAAAAGGAACGAGCAGCAGGTAAAACGTCAAAGAGGGCGCTTCGACAGTTGGGCAGATTAAAAAAATAAAAAGATGAGCAAAAGGTAAATATCTCTTTCGCGCTCCGAAACTAGGTCCTCAAGCGCAACACAAAATCATGCATTACCGAATGCCTGTACCACGTGCCCCTCAGGCTCTGCTGAATGCGACTACTACTCCCAGGCTCCCTCGCGAGGCCAGTGCCGTCTTCCCGGGTGCAAATCGATATCACCACTCAGTCTTCTGGGATTCGTAGTCTTGCATGGTCTCTCGGGAGTTGTAGTTCCCTTCCGACAATCGGCTGGGCGAGGCGGCGCCGGCGATTAGAGCTGCGCTGGGTGTTCAGGGGCCAAGATGGCGGCGCGCCGGGGACGGAGAGACGGAATCGCGCCGCCTGCGAGTGGGGGCCCTGGCCCCGACCCTGGCGGTGGAGTGCGCAGCACCGGTTGGGGGAGTCGGAGCCAAGCACCATATGGCACCGTGGGCGCTGTGAGTGGCGGGGAGCAGGTGAGAGACTAGCGGGCGGCCCGCGGCTGGCTGCAAAGCGGCGTGTGCCGGGCGGTGACACGTGGACGCCACAGGAAAGGGAAGAAGCGTTCGGGAGTCGATGCCGGGTGGCTGCGCGAGACAGGTTGGACCGAGCGGGTCTGGGTCGTTTGCTGGGGGATATGCTGGCAGAAGCAGGGTCCTTATGGCCATTGCTCCGGAACGCTGGAGGGGCAGAGCCGGGTGTCGGAAACCTGGCGCATATGTGGGGGGGTGATCAGGCATTCAGACTTAAGTAATAGCGTAAGACCTTCCTCTAAGGATGCTGAGTGGGGGGTGCTTCTAGCCCCGCGCCGCAGTGCCTTTTCGGAGCCACGTGGGGTGGGGGGAGTGATTTTCCCGGGAGAACTTGTCTGCTTCCCCTCCCCCTCTAGGCGGCCCCGGCACCCACGTGGGTTGGGCCGGGGGCGGGGGGGCCGCGGGTCCACGTGGGGGCGGGGAGGGAATGTCCACGTGGCTCCCGCTCCAGGCTACCCGGCACCTGGTTTCGGCGCTGGAGCCGCACTGCCGGGAACTGGGTGTGTCTCAGCCGGTCCCGCCATCTCCGATCGGCGGCGGGGGGCCCCTGACTTGGAAGGAAGGTTGGGGCTGCTGGAATCAACTTTGCTCAGAACCTTGAAGGAGTTTTTTCCTTCTGCTTTGGCCCGCTTCGCCTCTCTACGACGGATGGTGAAGGACTTTCCAGATGTGCGTGTAGTCCTGCTGATGGCGGAGTGTGTTGGGAAGGGTAGAGAGCTGAGGTTGAAGGGCTGTGGAGTGAGCTAGTGGCGGCTTCTGTCCGACCGGCTTGGGGTGGCTTATGAGTCACAGGCGCTGGCGTTTTGTTTGCTTGTAGTCCTGCCTCCTAATTCAAGGGGTATGGGAGGTATCAACATTTACATGGGGCAGGCTTAGGTAAGGAAAGGGAATCCTCTCTTCCTCGCTTTTCCTCCACATCTCTGGAGAAGGCAGCTAAGGCCTGTTCCTGTGAATTGATATATAAATTGAGATGGTTTGTGTTTAAGCTTTTCTGGAATTTTTTCTGGGGATGACAAAAGTTGGAGGCGATTTGAGAACTCTTCAACACTAGTTGAACGTTTATTGAGTGGGGGGAAATTCTGTCATAATCTTTTTTTCTTGGTCTTCAGTTATTCTTACTTTAAAGTGTTATCGTCGTACTCCTCAACAGGTCTTCTTAAAAGCTCCCACCCAGAGTGGAGGTGGGCAAGACTTAGTTTGGACTGTTATCTCTCTTAAGCAATTAAGCTGAGTCCTTGAAATCCTTTTTTTTTTTTTTCGGTTTCTAGGTGGGAGTTGGGCTGCAGGCTGTCGGGTAATATCAGTTCTAGCAGAGCAATTCAGGCCTTGGAGGGGGAAGATGGCTTCTGGGGCTCTAACTTGGAAGCTGCCCACCTCCTCTTTTCTTATTTTCTCAGAGGCCACATGCTGTGGGGCTGGTGCTGCCCACCCCAACCCTTTGGGGGAGAGGCAGGAAGGATCCATGATCCAACTATAATCCAGGTTAGGTTGTTTAGAATTGGAGGTCTCACGGAGAGATTGTTCACCACAGATACACACAAAGATGAGTATGTGGAAGCTAGTCCAGTTAGCCAGGTACTGAGATTCCATTATGTTCAAACATGGGATATTGTGGTAAATCACACATGGCCCCTGTCCTCCAGAATCCTATGTCTTTATCATGTTAGACAATAAATGATGATGAGTGAGACAAAAGGAAAGTGCAGCATATTATATAATCAGCAGTAGTAATTTACCTTGCAGGGTCTGGAAAGAGACATTTTAAAGTGAGGCTATGGGGGAAGGGGAAGGAGGAGCTTTCCTCAGAGGGAATAGTGGGTGAAGGCCTTCAGCGGGGAGAGAACATGGCTTATTGGAGAAACCTGTATGGCTGGTGTGGCCAGAGAGAGTGGTTAGAGAAGACATCCGGGAGGAGTCTGGTGGGGGATACCAGGACCACTGTAATCCATTTAAGGACTTAAAGCTAATGTTGAGAACAGGAAAATACCCTTGGAGGGGACTAGGGAGGGTCTCCAGAGGTGATCAAATGTGTATTTTCAAGTTCGTAGCTGATTTTGAACCCTGCAGGGACAGGCTGACTGGGAAAACCAGTTGGGGGGGTTATTAAAGTTAGAGATGCTGGTGGCTAACACTCTTAGCCTTAGCTTAGCCCCTCCATGATCCTTGGTACTCTGGGAGCTGTGCTGTTTGGGGGTTGGGGGGAGGGATGGGTGAGGTCAGATGAAGAGGGGGTTCTCTGACTGGGTTTCCAGTACCTGTCAGATGGAAGTGGTGATGAGTGGTTCATAAAGCTGGGGCATCATCTTGGGATTCCAGCCTAATGGCTGGGTCAGGTAGGTGGCAAGGCAAGTTGAGGTGCAGCCTTTTTGTGCACCTAGAAGTGTTTGCTGAGGCAGGTGCTATTCAGGTGCTATTTATAATTATAGGATTGTGAAGGCCTGGGAGGAGTGAGTGCCTAAAACCTGCCACCTTTCTCTTCATCTTTAGGAGACCTGGCCTCTTAAAATGTCCCCAGGTATCCTCTCCTCTCATTGGGCATTGTAACTCCTTGGCTTGATTGGGAAGATGCATCCCACCTGTTGCTTTTTTTTTTTCTTTTGGAAGAGGTGCAGAGTTTCCCTTTGCTGTGAGAGGAGAGGGGAGACTGGCTTGTCCATGTTTGTTCCTCTTCTCCGGCCTTTGTATTATCTATAGTTCTTCTAGGGAAGATACCTCTACCTCTGGCCTCCCCAGCCCTTCCAGGCACTTCTAGCCCTGCCCACACCCACACTCTGTGACAGGCCTGGGCGGGCGGCTCCCTGCCTGACAAGGCTGAAGATGTTGTTCCTTCTCAGGGAAGAGATGGGGTGGGGCTTGCCCGTCCACAGAATCAAGTTTTCTCTTCTTTTGCTCTGACTGGGCAGAGAAGAGACTTTTCCCTTGCAACTACCTTTGAGAGGTTGGGTGGCACACTATAATGCCTTCAGCACAGAAATTGGAAATAAATGTGTCTATCACTCATGGTGGTTGAGACTGGGATTTGAGCTAAGCAGAGAACAGAGGCGTAAGTGGGATTTGAGGGAGGTAAGCTGGTTGTCACTGGAATCGCCAGCTCCCTGACCTCCTGCCCTTCGGTGTGTTCCTCAGAATGTCTGTCTTCATCATTGCTGGCAGATGACTCTTCTGAACAATCTTGGTCTTTTTGATCTTTTTACTCCCCAATTTATCAATTTCGAGGGCTCCGAGTATGTCTAGATGGAGTCTAAACTATTTTTTGCCCAGCAAGTCTAGAGGCGTGGCTGTAGTGGGGCTCCTGCTGAGTCCAAGGCCACTGGCGGAGGGCTGGGCACCTGGTTTACAGAGTGTGTCAATAGCTGCCCAGGGGGCCTTTCTAACCTTATCCTTTTTTGTCCCAGGCGCTGCTGCACGAGGAGGGCGATGATTCTGGCTTTGTCAGTCTGTCTCGGCTGGGCCCCTGTTTGAGGGACAAGGACCTGGAGATGGAGGAGTTGATATTGCAGGATGGGGCGCTGCTGGGGACCATGCACAGCTATATGGATGCCTCCCTCATCTCCCTCATTGAAGATTTTGGTAGCCTTGGAGAGGTGAGCTGGGGCTGTGACTTCCAGAACCTTGGTTCCCAGGTACTCAACCTGAGTCTTTGAAGTGTTTTTTTATTTCTAGGTGAGACTTGGGCTGTGTCCCATGTAAAAGTATATCCTGGCAGACCTGATATAGTCCACAGCCTTTCTCCCTGCCTGGGCCCCTGACTTACATGTCCAGAGGGTTCTAATCTTTGTCTTGAATCCAGTTCCAGCTTAGTCAAGGGCTGTCTGCTGAGCATCCCACATCTTAACTGAGAGTGGAGAGGGTATGAAACAAACTCAAGACTCAATTTTGACAGGTCTCTGTTGATACTAGAGAGGTGGTGGATGGTAGTAAATGAGATTGGAACCCATGCCCCCTGGTACTCGTGTCTCTTTCTGGCAAATTGAGCTGAATTGAGTCCAGGAGAGGGATTCTCTTGGCATCTAGTCCTTCTCAGTGGCTTGGTTAGGATGGTGGTGGTACCTTCCTATTGTCTTTCCTGAACAGAGCAGATTATCTCTGGAGGACCAGAATGAAGTGTCACTGCTCACAGCTCTGACGGAGATCTTGGACAATGCAGATTCTGAGAACCTATCTCCATTTGACAGCATTCCTGACTCGGAGCTGCTCGTGTCACCTCGGGAGGGCTCCTCTGTAAGTGTGGGACAGAGGTGTGTGGATGGTGCAAAGATTAGAACCACATCCGTGGGCCTACTCATAAAAGTTCTGAAACACAGACTCATCTCAGGTCTTCTTCTCCCTTTTAGCTGCACAGGTTGCTCAGCCTCTCTCGGACACCCCCAGAACGTGACCTCATCACTGCAACTGACCCACTGGGGCCCAGCACAGGCAGTAGTAGAGTAAGTGGGGTAAGCCTGCCCTAGGGAGCCTCATAGACTCCCGGGGGGAGGAATATGTGGAGACAGGCCTGGAAAAATATATTCCTGGAGAAAATGCCTATGTCTTGTTTTCTATCCTGTAGGTTGAGATGGCGCTCGCAGATCCCCCTTGGGACTTCTCTCCACCTTCCTTCTTGGAGACCTCCTCCCCTAAGCTTCCTAGTTGGAGACCCCCAAGGTCAAGAACCCGCTGGGGCCAGTCCCCTCCTCCCCAGCAGCGTAGTGATGGGGAGGAAGAGGAGGAGCTGGCTGGCTTCAGCAGTGAGATGCTTGCTGGGGAGCTTAACAACTCTGTGAGCAGCATCCCAGACTTCCCCATGCACCTAGCCTGTCCTGAGGAGGAAGAGAAAACAGCAGCAGCAGCAGCAGAGATGGCAGTACAGGCAGCTGGAGACGAGAGCATCTCCTCCTTAAGTGAGCTGGTGCGGGCCATGCACCCGTACTGCCTGCCCAACCTCACCCACCTGACAGCGCTCGAGGATGAGCTTCAGGAGCAGCCAGATGACTTGACACTGCCTGAGGATTGTGTGGTGCTGGAGATTGTGGGTCAGGCGGCCACAGCTGGCAATGACCTGGAGATCCCAGTTGTGGTGCGACAGATCCCTGCTGGCCCCCAGCCTGTGCTCCTGGATGACACACTAGAGGTCAGTCCGGCCTTGCAGCTGCTCATGCCACCACTAGAGGTGGAGACAGAGGTTGCTGTTCCCAAGGAAACCCTCTGCCCTAAGGATGAGGGCTTGTCACTGGACTCAAAGGAAAAGTTGGAGTCAGCCTCCATGTTGGAGCCCAGGGAGGTCATGGAGCCGGTGGCGCCCAAGGGGCCTCAGAACCCACCAGCCAACACAATGCTAAGTTCCCAGAGGGCTCGAAAGGGCAGGAGGAAGAAGAGCAAGGAGCAGCCAGCTGCCTGTGCAGAGGGCTACACCAGGAGGCTGAGGTCGGCCTCTCGTGGGCAGTCTACAGCTGTTCCAGAGGTGACCTCTCAAGGAGGCAGCCTGCCTCAGGAGGACCTTCAAAGAGAGATTGGGCCTCCCCATGGTAGAGGGAAGCCCCGAGCTTGGGCTCGGGCCTGGGCAGCTGCCTTGGAGAAGCCCAGCTCTGTGAACTTGGAGAGCAGTACTGAGCAAGCTAGTCCTGCTAAAGAAGATCCTGTAGACCTCTGCCCCAGCCTGGTTGACCCTATCCAAGCCAACCCTGTTTCAACGCATCTCTCACTGGTCGACTCTGCTCAAGCTGACCCCATGCCACTTGACTCTGTTGAAGCTGATTCCACTGTAGTTGACCCTGGTCCCACTGCGACTGACACTGAACCTGTTGACCCTGTGCTAACTAACCTTGCTTCAGCGAACTCAGAGCTGGTTGACCCTCTCTCAGCTGATGCAGTCCTGGCTGACTCAGCAGCAGCTGACCCTGCAGTGGTTGTTCCCATCTCAGACGACTTGTCTCCAGTTGACCCTGTCCTGGTCAAGTCAGTACAGGTTGACTCTGTTCCCAATGACCTGTCTCCAGTTGACCCTGTACTGGTTAAGTCTAGGCCAACTGATCCCAGACGTGGTGCAGTATCATCAGCCCAGAGGAATCCAGGTGGCCAGCTCCTCCTGGAATCAGAGTCCTCAGAACCCCCAAAGGACAACAGTCTTGAAGTCAGGGAGGTTGTAGGTCCTCTGAAGGGAGAAACTGGTACCAGTGCCACAACCCAGGAAGTCAGGCCTCGGCCTCTTAGCCTATCTGAGTACCGGCGACGAAGGCAGCAGCGCCAGCCAGGGGCCGAAGAGAGGACCCTTCAGCCTCCTGCTGGGAAGTGGCCCAGCCTCCCAGAAACTCCCACAGGGCTGGCAGACATCCCTTGTCTTGTCATCCCTCCAGCCCCAGCCAAGAAGACAGCTCCGCAGAGAAGTCCTGAGGCTCCTCCTGAGGCTGGCTTTGGGTCTGTGGGCCCCAGCCCTGCCTCTCCTAGTCCTGAGCCACCTGTGAGCAAACCTATGGCCTCAGCTCCTACTGAGCAGGTGCCATCCCAAGAGAAACTGCTGCCAGTAAGACTGCCACCTCCTGCTGTGCAGCCCATGCCCCCCACAATGCCCACTGCTCTGCCTTTTCCAACTGGTGGGCTGGGCATGACTCCTGTGCTGCCCCTTCCCACAAATGGGCAAGCTGTGCCCAGTCTGCCTCCACCACCCTTGCAGCCTCCTAATGTTCCGATGTCTCTGGGGCCAGTGCCACCTGATCCCTATACTCACTATGCCTCTGTGGCACCCTGGCCTTGTTATCCTCCTGTGTCTCCTTCTGGCTATCCTTGCCTGCCCCCCCCTCCAACGGTGCCCCTAGTGTCTGGTACTCCAGGTGCCTATGCTGTGCCCCCCACTTGCAATGTGCCTTGGGTACCTCCTCCTGCCCCAGTCCCACCGTATAATTCCAACTGTACCTACGGGCCCTTGGGATGGGGCCCAGGGCTGCAACACCCTCCGTTCTGGCCTGCTGTCCCCCCACCTCCTTTGCCACTAACCTCAGTTGGAAGAGTTGTCCCCCCACCCAAGGTGGAGCCTGGTGGCATCCCAGCTGGCTCTCCTGAAAGTGTGCCAGCTGTGCCGATGGCTCCTCCCCTCAGTCTTGGGGCAGCTGGCCAGGGAGCTCCACAGACAGAGCCCATCCAGGTGGAGGTCAAGCTAGTGCCTGCATCTCCCCATCTGAAACACAAGGCGTCCTCCCCAGTGCACAGCCCTCGGATCAAGGCTCCACCGTGTGTGTCTGCTGAGAATGTGGCTATTGAGGAGCCTGCATCAGAGAGGCTAAAGCCTGAGCCACAGGAGACTAGGCCCAAGGAGAAACCACCCTCTCCTGTTGCCAAGGCTGTTCCCACACCGGCACCAAGGCAGGGTGCTACCACCAAACTGCCTGCTGTCCACCCAGCCCGTCTAAGGAAACTGTCCTTTCTACCTACCCCTCGTACCCAGGGTCCTGAGGCCGTGGTGCAGGCTTTCATCAGTGAGATTGGTGAGTGCCACACAGTTCAGTTGTGAAGAATGGCGTGAGAATTGTGTGAGAAGTGTCCTCTGTAAAACAGGATAAGCCTCCATGAGGCTGACCTTTGTTAGAATCCTTGAGAGAGAGAAGTCTGGTTGATTTGATTCTCTTTCTCAGGGAGTGTTACTCCCCTGGTTTACTTATCACAGTGTACAGGGGGGGCATAGGGAGAGAAGCAAGGTGTTTTGGAACTTTTGGGACCAGTGTGCTCAGTGGATAGAGGCAGGTTTCCAATCCTGTGTTGTGTGCTTCTGCAGGAATTGAGGCGTCGGACCTGTCCAGTCTGCTGGAGCAATTTGAGAAATCAGAAGGTGAGGAAACCCTTTCTGTTGATGTTTCTTTTGGGCCCAGCCCTGTAGTTGCTTAAACTGGGAGGAGGGAGAAGGGGAGTCTGCCACTAGAGTGGCCCCCTAATTGGAATGGGAAGACAATTCCACTGATGCAATCCAAGCCAGGGAGAGGGTACAGCATGACAAGAGCTATAAAGAGTGGATGGATGAGGAGATCCAAGTGAATTGGGGATATTTTTCTAGAGGGAAGTAGTTCTCCAGCTGAGCCTTGGAAGACAGGAATTCAGAGAGCCTGCATGTGGTGAATAAAGGCAGAGGTACAGGAAAGGTCACATATGGTGTATTTGAAAGGCAATGGCTAGTTCAGCTTCTCAGTACAAGTGTGGATCTAGGTGCTGTGGAGGATGCTATGTCGTGTTGTCAAGGAGCTTATGATCTAACTGGGGAGAGGAATCTGCAGAAATGACTCCTGAATTGACAATAGGTATCTATAGTACAAGGCAAAGTACAAGTGTAGATCAAGAGTAGCTTATAAGACTAGCAAGTTAATCAGGTGGATTATATAGAACCTGGAATGCTAGATTTAGGAGTTGGGACTCGGTCTCTGATTCGGTGGAGTGTGTGCTTGTTCTTAAGCAGAAGAGACAAAAATAGTTGTTGGGTACCCACTGGAGGAGAATGGATTTCTTTGGGGAGACCCCAATGGAGTATGTAGGCAAAATGGATTTTCCTCCTTTGTGTCTTAAAGCCAGCGGTTCTGTGCCTCCTCAGTATGGAACGTCTGGTTGGGCTTTTAACTAGTATGGTTTCTTTGCAGCCAAAAAGGAGTGCCCTCCCCCGGCTCCTGCTGACAGCCTGGCTGTAGGAAACTCAGGGTAAGTATGGGGATGTGAGTGAGTTACCCTACAGCTGTTGGTCAGCAGCCGGCCGGCGCTCCAGGACTGTCAACTGGATGCCTCTGTTAAGGGACATTTAGTCAGCTTTAAAGTCTTTACCTGTTCCCCACCCCTGGCTCAGCCCATCACTACTGAGCATTGTCTTGGGTGATACATAGGAGGATATATATGAACCATTCTCTGGCTGATTCCAGTCTGGGGTTTCAAATGGTGATGCCTTCTATGTTCTGGCGAGTTGTGTTTTGGGGGGGTTCTTTCCTTTATTTAACAGGCTTTAAGGTTGCTCAAAACACTGCTGATGGTGTAAGAAAAAAATGGGGGAGGATGTTCATGGCTAGGGCTCCCTGATTCCTTGGAGGACACAGGTATCCTGGACCTCCTTGGTCCCCATTCTTCCAGTACCAAGAGGCCTTTTTTTTCCTTCATGTTCATGATACCCCATCCTCTTCTGCCAAGCATATTTTCCTCCATATTGATTTTGGGTTGGTTTGAGCCGGGCACAAGAGGCTCCCGGCTTGGAGGAGGTGGGGGGTATCAAGGTCATAGTCAGCCTGCCTCCAGAAATTGGAGAGAGCTGAGATCCAACTTACATAAAGTTCAGTCACTAAAACCCTTTTTGTGCTGGAGGAGAATGATTGGGACAGTTTGTGCCCCCTATTCCTCTCTGCACGTCCCCCTTTCCTGTTGCTTCATGAGGAAAGCAGATGTTGAGGAGGCAATGAACCAGGCTTTCCCTTTTCCCCCCGCCAGCAGCGTTGACACTCCCCAGGAGAAGAGGCCCCTAGACCGGTTACAAGCCCCAGAACTGGCCAACGTGGCAGGTGGGTTCAGGGTGGGGAACTCTGCCTTTGATTAGTTTATGCAGCAAATGTTTGTAGAGCCCGCTCTGCAGCAAGTGTGTGTAGGTGTTGGGGATACGGAAGTCTGATCGTCGTCCTTGAGGTTCTCACAGTCCAGGGGGCAGATGTGTAAACAGATGAGCACGTCGAGTATCAGAGGTTGTGTGTCAAAGAAACCTGTTTGGTTTATAGTGGGGTCTGAAGAGGGACTATCAGAACAGGGTTATACAGAAGGTAATCCTCAAATCGGAGGCTTGAGAAAATCACTGACACCAGGGGCATTTGAGGTTGTTGGAACAGCTTGAGTGAACTGAAGAAACAGAGCTAGCCTGGTATCGGTATGTTTTGGGAAATGAGTGGTTCGTTTTGGCTGGAGTGTAGTGGCTGATCAGGGTGGTGGGCAGAGCTCGGAAGAGAGAAAGCTGGAGTGTTAAGTAGGAGGCCAGGTTATGGGAACTTGGCCCTGTTAAGCTGGTTGGACTTTATATTGTACGTTGAAGAAGCAATTGAAAAAGTCTTACCAGTTTGGTTTTAGAGTGCTTCCTCCAGCGGGAATGTAGAAGACAGGTGGACAGGTGTGATGCCCAAGGTAGAAGATTATTAGATGATTACATGAGTTCAGGGAAAATGCAGCCTGGAAGTCAGTCAGTGCCGGGGGCAGGGGGTGAGTCTAAGAATGAAGAGGTGGAACAGACAGGACCTGGCCACCAGCTGGGTTTGGGCAATGAGAGGTTCAGGAGGACTCTAGCCAGTTGGGTTTCTGTTGCTGGTCTCCAAGATGGGGAGCTCGTGGGAAGGAGCGGTTGTAACAGTGGGAGAAGTTGGGCTGCTGATCAGTGTTAGTACACTTTGTGAAATGAAGTGGGGTTCTCTGGAGCCTGTATACACAGTGCTTAGAAGTGTAGAATCGGATCTCATCCTGCTATCTCCATCCTCCCTCCCCTCACAGGGCTCACCCCTCCAGCTACCCCTCCCCATCAGTTATGGAAGCCCCTGGCTGCTGTCTCTCTGCTGGCCAAAGCCAAATCTCCTAAGTCCACCGCCCAGGAGCGAACCCTGAAGCCTGAAGGAGTTACAGAGGCCAAACATCCAGCTGCAGCCCGCCTCCACGAAGGGGTCCGTGGCCCTAGTCCAGTCCATGTGGGCTCTGGGGACCATGACTATTGTGTTCGGAGCAGGACCCCCCCAAAAAAGACGCCTGCCCTAGTCATTCCAGAGGTGGGCTCCCGATGGAACGTCAAACGCCATCAGGATATCACCATCAAGCCTGTCTTGTCCCTGGGCTCAGTCACCTCTGTGCCTCCAGGCACAGCTGCCTCCCAGAAGCCACTTGATCACAGGACTAGCAAAGAGCAGGCAGATCCCCAAACTCCTTGCATTGCCCCATCTGCCTTGCTGTCCCCTGAGGCCTCACCCTGCCGGAATGACATGAACACTAGGACTCTCCCTGATCCCTCAGCCAAGCAGCAGTCAGTGCGCTGTTATCGAAAAGCCTGCAGGTCAGCCAGCCCCCCAAGCCGGGGCTGGCAAGGCCGCCGTGGCCGCAGCAGCCGTTCTGTCAGCTCTGGGTCCACCCGGACCAGCGAAGCATCTTCCTCCTCATCCTCATCGTCGTCTTCCTCATCCCGATCCCGGTCCCGGTCCCTCTCCCCCCCACACAAGAGGTGGCGAAGGTGAGCTCTGATGGCCTGTTAGGTTCTCTCCACTTTCGAAGTTCTCTCCTCTGGCTTACTCTGAAAGCTTTTGCACATTGAGTTTGATGAACTTTCAGGCACAAAGGCTTTTCTATTTCTGTCTTTGGCTTTTGTCTTCTTCCCTTTCCCTGGATTTGAAGGAGGCAAGCTGTGAAAAGATAGCTTCTGTCCCCTGTTGGAGATTGGGATATCTCTGAGATCTCCTGCTTCCTAGAGACCTGCCTTGGGAGAGACCGTTAGGGTTTGGTCTTGACCATGTTGATTCCTTTGAACTGTATCAGTCCTTATTTCTTGTGTTTTCTGGTAGATGTGGGATGGTGGGCCTAGTGGGTTGTTAATGGCAAATAATCCTTCTTTTAATCATCTGTTGAGGAAAGAGTCTGGTGTCCTTTGGGTGTCACTATGGCCTCATCTACTTTGGGGGAATACCTTTTTCTCTATAATAGACCCCAATTTTTCCACTTCATCAGTGAAGAATTCTTGGTTTTTGGTGGTGAAGCTTATCTTCAGGTATGTCGTCTGTTACAGATCTAGCACAGTCACCTCCCCTTAATGCTATAATCATAGTACTCCTGTGAGACATGAGGGGAGCAGGATTCCAGAGACACGGGCCTGCCTGCCCTCCCACCTCTCCCTTACACCTGCCACCCCTCGGCTTGTTGTAGTACCTAGGGCCCAGCACTTTATCTCTGAGTATTATTTTTATTCTTTCTGACTTGTTAGATATTCTTCTATTTTTAATTGCATAATTGACAATAAATAAGATCAATGCCCAGATACTCTAGAACATGTAAAGTTCATGAGGTTCTCAGTTTGCTTTTCTTCTGCACCTCCTCTGCTTTTCTCTGCCTTTGGTCCTGAGCTTCCTGACAGGGAGGCAGGGCTGGGGCCAAGGTGAGGTAAATGGATGATATCTCCACTCCTCCATTTCTGTGTGATCTTTTGTTCTCTAGGTCCAGTTGCAGTTCTTCTGGACGTTCCCGAAGATGCTCTTCCTCTTCCTCCTCCTCATCTTCCTCCTCCTCTTCCTCATCCTCATCATCTAGTTCCCGAAGCCGATCCCGCTCTCCATCTCCTCGCCGGAGAAGTGACAGGAGGCGGCGGTGAGCATGTTTTCAGGGAGTTGGTGCATCTGGGGTGCAAGAACCTATGAGTTGAGACTTGAGCTGTCTAATGTCTAGGGGGCTGACAGCACCTTTTTCTCTTGGCAGGTACAGTTCTTATCGTTCACACGACCATTACCAAAGGCAGAGAGTACTGCAGAAGGAGCGTGCAATAGTGAGTAGAGGAACAGGTCCCAGGAGGAGAGGGCTTGTGCCTGAGCCATGACATGAGCTCACAGAGCCATCTGCAGCTATGGCTTCGGCTCATGGTGTGTCAATTTTCCTTGACCCAACATAGGAAGAGAGAAGAGTGGTCTTCATTGGGAAGATACCTGGCCGCATGACTCGGTCAGAGCTGAAACAGAGGTTCTCTGTTTTTGGGGAGATTGAGGAGTGCACCATCCACTTCCGTGTCCAAGGGTGAGGTTGGGCCCTGTGCTCAGGATGTCCTTCCTGTCCTATTATCTGTCTCAGTGCTTTGTCTTTCCTGAATGCTCCAGTGTGCTGGGCAGTGTAGGACACCTTCATCTCTACAATCAGAGGGTTGGCTATTTGGGGAATGAGAAGAAGCTCTCCAGTCCCTGTACCCTGGGGAGCTGTCTCTTCTCCACGGCATGTGCCCAAATAGCCATCTCAGCTTCTGTCTCACCCTCCCCTCCAGTGACAATTATGGCTTCGTCACTTACCGGTATGCCGAGGAGGCATTTGCAGCCATTGAGAGTGGCCACAAGCTGAGGCAGGCGGATGAACAGCCCTTTGATCTCTGCTTTGGGGGCCGCAGGCAGTTCTGCAAGAGAAGCTATTCTGATCTTGGTGAGTGGAGGGAGGCCCTGAGCCTTTGGTATACTCCATCTCCTCCCTGGAAGAATCCCCAGCCTTTTGAGAGGCAGACTTGTCTTCCTCTGACACATGAAGGGCTTAAAGGGTGGGATGAGAGGAGAAATGGGGGCTCTTCTGTCTTTTGACTTAAAATTCAGGAGATTTTAGCTCCATCCAGTATAGATATGAGAGGTAGCTGGCCATTTGAGACCCTGTGGTTGGGAGGTGTACTCAAAGAGACCTTGATGTTTGTCTCTCTCTACCTTTGTAGACTCCAACCGGGAAGACTTTGACCCTGCTCCTGTAAAGAGCAAATTTGATTCTCTTGACTTTGACACATTGTTGAAACAGGCCCAGAAGAACCTCAGGAGGTAACCCTGGGCCCTTCTCCCCCATCCCTTTTTCTTTGGAGGTGCCCAACCTCCTCCATTCCCCTCCCCCAGTCTAGGGGAGAGAGCTGCTAGCGAGGAGATGACTGTTTTCTAAAGAAATGGAAAAAAAGTGAAATAAAAATGTAATACATCAGATTTTAAGTGGTATTTGTTTTTTATAATAGGCTTTGAAACACATTAACTTGCATTCCTGTGTAAGATGGATGGGGTTGAGGCAGACTAATAAACATGAACTAGAGAGAACTGCCAAGTGCTGTTGTGCTTTTTTCTATGGTGCTGGTGCCACAGAAGTCATGTTTCCTCTCTGAACCCAACAGGGACATTCTTACTTCCATTTGATTCCTAGGACCCCTCTTCAGTTAGGTGCAGAATCCTATTGGACTTGAAACTGCTCTTCAAGAGTCTTGTAGGTGAAATCAGTCATCTAGGGCAGTGCTTCTCAGACTTTGAAAGGGTAGCTAAATTTGGAGATCTTTTAAAAATGCGGATTCTGAGTTATGGGGTGGGCCTTGAGATTCTGCATTTCCAACAAGCGTGGTGCTATTGGTCTGGGAAGGAATTTGAATATCAGGGACCCAGAGGAAGTTCACACCTGTTGTAAATAAAGGTTTTTGAAACTGAGGCTTGTGTGTACCATTGCGTGAGCACAATGCTTGGCATTCAGCAGGTGCTCAGATGTTTAAAGAATGCATGCAAGTGAATAGACCTTTAGGAAAGAGGGACATACAGGAATTATACCAAGGACAGGGGAATGCCTATTTTGAGAAAGGTAAAGAAGTGTATCCTTTGAGAAAGTGAACCCTTACCTCCCTGAGGGGCATGAAGGAGAAATAGTCTAGGGCTAGTAGACAGGATTGTAGGGATTGCTATCTGCTAATGTGAACTGAAATATGGAGAACTTGAAATTAACTTAATAGGCCTGGGCATTGATAAATTTGAGTACTCATGACAGAGGCAGTTGAGGGGTTTTCTAGTTCTTCCACGGGGAGGATTCATAGTGTGGACTGTGACCCAGGAAGTAGAAGGGTTATTTTCAGGATTATCCGTTTGAAGAGATTGCTGCTGTCGCTCGGGTTTATTGCACATCCCCTTTTTCTCTTCATGAAGCTGACGTGAAGCTGTGTAAATAAGGGAGGGTAGAGTTGTCTCATGGGCAAGTCAAGATTGAGGTGGACAGTTTTGAAGATCAATACCTCACCACTACCACAGATAATCTGAAGGGCCCTCGGTAATGGAGTTGGGAGTGCAGAGGTTGGGGTGGTATTTTGAGAAAGGGCCTTCCAGGGTGTTGAAGTGAAGATGGGGAAGAGTGGGAATCCACTGGCAGCGCAAATAGGGGACGGTGGGATATGTGACCAAGTTTAGAAAACTCAAGGTCAGCTCAGGCCCGCCGACCCACGCCTTACTCTGATATCTGAATGCTAGGGGTAACCGCTGCACTGAGAAAGGTGGCTCCAGCAGGAAGGCAAGGCGCGGGAAGTCCGAAGCTTTCCCGCCGCCACCAAAGGCGTGACCTCTGACGTAAGGGCTCCGCCTTCACAAAGCAGAACGGCGGGCTCCGCCTTTCCAAGATGGCGACACTCGTGGGACCGGAAAGCGTCCATGGATTTCGCCTTTACCCTGTCTCCGAGAGTGCGCCCGCCCCTTCCGGCGTGTCCCGCGCAGCGCGAGGACGTTGCGTGGGCCCGCCCCTAGTCCGCCTCTTCCGGTTTCTTGAGTCGTGTGCGTCCGCGACGGTAGTGACGCGTATTACCCGGAGGATGGCGGACGCCGGCTTACGCCGCGTGGTTCCCAGCGACCTGTATCCCCTCGTGCTCGGCTTTCTGCGAGATAACCAGCTCTCGAGCGTGGCCAATAAATTCGTCAAGGCAACAGGCGCTGTGAGTCCGGGGCTTGGATCATGGGCTGGGGTGGGATCACCACAGGGCTGCGGGCCCTGGCATGCTTAAGTCTGCAGGTAGGGAAGTGTGCGGGGTCCGCCAGACTAATGACTGCCAGGTCTTTGTGCCGAGCTCTCGGCGGTTGGTGGAAAGCCTGGAGTCTTGGCATCACTTCCACGAGGTCTGGCTACTTAGCGCTGAGTCTTGCTTTTTTCTGGTGAGAGGTGAGGCGGTGGCAGCGTGGGACCCTCGTGGCCTAGGTCACGTAGCTAGCAGAGTGCGACCGGGCGGGAGCGCCTGGTCCTACCGGAGGCATTAGAGGCTCCTGGTAGTGCCAAGCGTGACTTGAGTTTAACTCTCAAACGAATTTACCCAGGACTCAAATAGAATTGCTTTAGAAATACTGAAAACTGAAAAAAAGTGAAAGTGTTAGTCGCTGAGTCGTGTCCGACTCTGCAGTCCCATGGAGAAGCTCACCAGGGTCCTCTCCAGGAGAGAATCCTGGAGTGGGTAGCCTTTCCCTACTCCGGGGGATCTTCCAGACCCAGAGCTCTAATCGGGTCTCCCTCATGCGGGCAGATTCTTTACTGTCTGAGCCACGGGGAAGTCGTTAATGAAAGCTGGGATTTTTGTTACTAAAGAAAAAAATGAACGGGAGTAGAAGCAGGGTTGAGCATCAAGCAGTTGTGGAATTTCTGACTTCCTGCATCAGACAAGTATAGGTTTGGGAACAGTCTCTGCCACTTTAAAAGTGTATGATCCAGGCAGCTTGCTTAATCTCTTTGAATCTGTTTCTACTTCTATGAGCATGCCATCATTCACTTTATAGGATTTTTGTGAGTTTTAATAACATGATATATGCAAAGTGGCAATACCAGTGCCTGGTGCTCAGAAAGCATCAATGAGTGGAAGTTGTTATGTTGGTTATGGTACCTTAGGATGTTTAAAAAACAAATAAAAGGAAGATGACCAGGAATATGAAAGGTTTGGAATCTCCATCTCAAAGAGATCAGACAAGACTGCACAAAAAAACACCTTGAAGATAGAGTGGAGTGGTGAGGTAGTCCTTAAAAGTGAAAGTGTTAGTCACTCAGTGGTGTATGACTCTTTGTGAGTCCATGGACTCTAGCCCGCCAGGCTCCTCTGTCCGTGGGATTCTCCAGGCAAGAATACCGGAGTGGGTTGCCATTCCCTTCTCCAGGGGATCTTTCTGACCCAGGGATCAAACCTGAGTCTCCTGCATTGCAGGCATATTCTTCACCACCTGAGCCACCAGGGAAGCTCATATGGTAGTCCTTAGTGGTCTTAGTCTTTGATTAAGAAGATAAGCTTGTTCTTTGTGGTAGAATCAGGTTACACAAGTTATAAGTCAGATCAGCCTCAAAGGGCTTCCTTAAGCTGAGACGGCCTGCCATATGTGATCTGATAGAGCTGCTTTCATATTGGAACTGTTTTGCATTGACTGTTAGAGGCTGCAGAGAGTGTTTCCACATCCGGCTGGATGGAATTGGGCCTTTCAAAAGAATCAGAAATCTTTTTTATGTGACAAAAGCTAATCTTTGTGGAGGGCATACTAAGGGCCAGATGCTAAGCCCCTTATGTGCATTATCTCATTCTCTCAACAACTTAGTGCTTTATAGTATTATCTATCTTAAAGGGAAGAAAAACAGTATTAGATCAAGTGATTTACTCAGGGTCACACATTACTAACCAGCAGAAGTAAGTTTCACATTTCATCTAACTTTGAGCCTGTACTCTCGTATATACTGTAATGCCTTGCCATTTTTTTTGAACACCAACTCATAATTCATAAGCAGTGTAATAGCTGAATGCAGTTCTGCACTGAATAATTAGCATGCTGCTAAGTCACTTCAGTCCTGTCCGACTCTGTGCGACCCCAGAGACGGCAGCCCACCAGGCTCCCCCGTCCCTGGGATTCTCCAGGCAAGAACACTGGAGTGGGTTGCCATTTCCTTCTCCAGTGCATGAAAGTGAAAGTGAAGTCGCTCAGTCATGTCCTGCTTACTCTTCGAGACCCCACGGACTACAGCTCACCAGGTTCCTCTGTCCATGGGACTTTCCAGGCAAGAGTACTGGAGTGGGGTGCCATTGCCTTTTCCTGAATAATTAGCATAGATTTTTACTAATCTTCTCTTGATGGTTGATTTCCAGTGGTTTGGAATTATAAACCAGGTTGCAGCAAATATCTTCCTGTGTAGGTATTTGTTTCATGGGTAAGGATAAATTCCTATATAGTACACTGCTAGAATAAAGCAGTGTTTTTAATGGAATGCATGTTTTTAAAGGCTTTGATAAATAGGATTGATAGGCAGGGGAATAGATGATGCCAGAAACTACAGGAATAACCCAAGTTTTTGCTACCGAAAATTTGGAAATACGTAAATAGAATATTTTCCCCCTAATTTATACAAGTAGGAGAAACCTTCAGAGATGTAACATTTTATCAGATAGAGCAGACAAAATAAGTGACTTTTAATGAGAGAGTAACACAAAATTTGAACTCCCATAGAATAACCAGGATAAAACTTTCTTACCGTGCTTTCTCTGTCTTTTCTCTTATAGACCCAGCAGGATGCCAACGCCTCTTCCCTCTTGGATATCTATAGTTTCTGGCTCAAGTAAGTCTTCTCTTTGCCAGTGTGGCAGTTTTCTCCCTGTGAGTAGGCTGGGTTGTATTCTTTGTTTTGAGAAGGTCCTGTTCCCCAGAAGTTAGCCTAATCTGCCTCAGCAGGTCCACCAAGGCTCCAAAGCGGAAGTTACAGGCAAATGGACCAGTGGCTAAGAAGAAGACTTCATCCAGTGACAGCAGTGACGACAGCAGTGAGGAGGAAAACCAGGCACCTCCAGCTAAGAAAGCTGGTAAGGCCTAGCAGGGAGTTGTGGTTCCAGGAAGAGGATTTGTAGTCTCCCAGTACTAAATGGCTGATTCTTACTGAGACCTGTATTTTTGTTCAGCTGTACCTGCCAAGCAGGCCAGTCTGCTTCAGCATCCTGGAAAGGCTGCAGTCAAAGCATCCGAGAGCAGCAGCAGCAGCAGTGAAGAATCCAGTGATGATGAGGAGGAAGAAGACAGAAAGAAAAAGCCTGTTGAGGTGCAGCTTTGGGGAGGAAAGGAATTGCTTAAGGGATTGGAAAGAAGAAGTCCAAAATCTTGGCTTTTAGCCTGGTGGTGCTGGTTATAAACAGCAGATTATTACGAGGTCTTTCAGAGAGATTGTAAAAATATGAGGTTTGGAAAGGATTTTGTAGGGTGAAAGTTGAACCCTGAATGTAGAGGAAATTCAGTCCATTCTGCAACCCTGACAGTATTGGGTTTCTCTGGGACACCGTCAAGGACTCCAAGAGTAAAAGATGTTTTGTGGACAGGTGCAGGGAGCTCTAAACAGGGAATGTCAGGAACAAGGCCTAAAAAAGGGAGCTTGCTTTTGTACCTTAAGATGTCCTTTGGGTGCCCTAAAACTCTTGCTGATTCCCCTGGCTTTTCTTACAGAAGGGAGTTAAGCCACAGGCCAAGACAGTCAAAGCTCCTCCTAAGAAGGCCGAGAGCTCTGATTCCGATTCTGACTCAAGCTCAGAGGACGAGGCACCAAAGAACCAGAAGCCAAAGACAACACCTGTGGCAGTGAAAACTCAGGCTAAAGCCCCAGCCAAACCAGGTATCGTTTTTGTTCCCAAGAGGCTAGGCTGGGGACCAGGTTGCTCTGGGGACTGGTGTGAAAATTCCTCATTCACCACAGGGATGAAATGGCACTGGTTATTGAACTAGGGGTATGGACTGGTGTCATTTTTTTTTAAATTAGGGACTAGTAACTACAGAAATGGCTTGCCTGGTGGCCCAGACAGTAAAGAATCTGCCTGCAATACAGGAGACCCAGGTTCGATACCTGGGTCATAAAGATCCACTGGAGAAGAGAATAGCTACTGCCTCCAGTAGACTTGCCTGAAGAATCCCCATGGATAGAGGAGCCTGGCGGGCTATAGTCCATGGGGTTGCAAAGAGTCAGACAAGTCTGAGCAGCAACTAACACTTTCACTTTTTTCAACTATAGAAATAGTGGGCAATGAGGGAAAACATGTTTAAAAGACTTCAGAGGGCATATTCAAATGATTTGCGTCATAAAATTTTTTGGAAGACAGGTTTATTTCTGAACTTGGGCAGGAAATTTATCCTTTGATAATACCACGGTAAACCACAGCCTTCTCCTTTATGCTTGCTGCAAAGGCAAGAGAATTGACAGTGAAGAGCCTAAGCTACTCTATCTTGTAAAAGAGCTCCATTTTGCAAAGGTACCGGGCAAACAGACTTAGACTTTGGATATTGCCTAAACTTGCCCCACTGTGCGCGAGCCAATCAGCCCTTGGATTAGACCTCCTGACTTTAAGTTCAAGAATTTGTGATTTACCTTGGAAGTAATGAGTTACATTTGTGATTTACCTTGGAAGTAATGATTTACCGTGGAAATGGGAACCAATCAGAACCCAACACCTAACCCTTCCACAGAAGGTAACCAATTAGAGGTCTCCCAACCTGGAAACTCCCGTTTTTCGAATTTTTCGCGCGAGAATACCCTATATAAGCAATATAACCCAGAGTTCAGGGCTCCTCTCCTAAGCCACTGCATCGGTAACGGTGGGAGCCCCAGCTCGAGCTTGGTAATAAAAACTCTCTTGCTTTTGCATCAGATATCAGCTCCCTGGTGGTCATTGGGAGATTTTGAGACTTGGGCATAACAACAGACTCCTAAGTACCAAGCTAATAGGAGGAGGCTTTAAGAAATATTTATTTATTTGGCTGCACCATATCTTAGTTGGTGCATGTGGGATCTAGTTCCCTGACCAGGGATCAAACCCCCAGCTCCCTACATTGGGAGCATGGAATCTTAGCCACTGGACCACCAGGGAAGTCCCAGTTCATGTCTGTTTAAAAAATATTTTTCTTTCTTTATTTCCGGGTGTACTAGGTCCTTGCTGTGTATGGGCTTTCTGCAGTTGAGGTGAATGGAGGCTGCTCCCTTGTGGTGGTGTGCAGGCTTCTTACGCTGGTGGCTTCTCTTGTTGCAGAGCACAGGCTGTAGAGTGTTGGGGCTTTAGTTGTGGCTCCCGGGATTAGTTGTCCCAGGGGATATGAGATCTTCCCAGAACAGGGATTGAACCTGTGTCTCCTGCATTGGTAGGTGGGTTTTTGTTTGTTTGTTTGTTTTTTTACCACAGAGCCATGAAGGAAGGCTGGCAGGTGTATTCTTAGCCACTGGACCACCAGGGAAATCCAGCTCATGTCTGTTTTCAACGTACCTGTCTTACAGTTTGTTGAAACAATACATATGTATGTCGGAGTGGTTGGCTGTAAAAACTTGAGCCCAGCTATCATCTGAAGGGTATTCACACCCACCTTATGGTATTTCAGACAGCCAGCTAGCTTAGTCTTCTTTCTCTTATGCTTGTTCTTGGGACTTATGTAAGAATTCTTCCTTTCTTAGTACCATCATGAAGTCCCAAAAGTAAGGTGAAATGTACACTCCTTTTGAATTTTATAGTCAAAGTACATCTGTGTTCTAGTTGCTTGCCAGCAAAGATCAATCTTTACTACTCAGGAAGAATTCTTTTTTATCCTGGATTTTGGCCCTTCATTTTCTGTTGTAGCTGAGGGTTTGACTTCAAGAGTGATGGTCATTCCCCTCAGGATCTTCATGAAATTCTGCATCTTGGCGGCAGTGCTGCTGAAGGTGGCGGGTCCGAAAACTGTCTTTATACTCATGTTATTTCTATTTTCTTAGGTACATCACCTCGGCCAGCACCTAAAGTCGCCAATGGCAAAGCAGCTAGTAGCAGCAGCGGCAGCAGCAGCAGCAGTGATGATGACTCAGAGGAGGAAAAGGCAGTAGCCATCTCTAAGAAGGTATAGGCCTTAATTTCTACCAGGGAAGAGGGGACAAGAGGGTGGAAGTCCTCCATTTCCTGGCAGGATTGGTTGGGTCAACATTTTCCTGTGGTAATTGATTTTCTCTGTGTGATGCAGACCATACCTAAAAAGCAAGTTGTGGCTAAGGCCCCAGTGAAAATGGTTGCTGCACCTGCCCAAAAGAGTTCCAGCAGTGAGGACTCCTCCAGTGAGGAGGAGGAAGAGGAGCAGAAGAAAAAGCCCATGAAGAAAAAACCAGGTGACTGGACACGGGGAGTCAAGCTACCACTGACGAGGGCCCAAAGGCAGGAGGACCTCTGCAGTCACCACGTGGACCTTGGCCTGACAGCTGGCCTGTCCCAGAGAAAGGAGAAAGCCAAATGGCATGCCATCGTCCCTGCCCTAGTCTGTTAGGAGTGAGTCACTAATCTGAGCCCATCCTCAAGGGAAAGGGAATTAAGCTCCATTTCTAGGAGGAAGCGGTATCAAAAAATTTGTGTACATATTTTATCACACTGTCCCTTTTAAACAGGTCCCTATAGCTCAGTCCCCCCGCCTTCTGTTCCCCCACCCAAGAAGTCCCTGGGAACTCAGTCCCCCAAGAAAGCTGCAGAGAAGCAGCAGACTGTGGAGAGCAGCGAGGAGAGCAGTGATGAGTCTGGTGAGTCATTTCTTGTGTTGGGTCTGGGAGTGTGTGAGGAATAGGGAAGGAAATGCTTCTCTTCTGCTTTTCTCTGAAGCACCTCAGGGCTAATGCTCTGTACCGGTCTTTGCATCCTTGTTGTTTTTGGCTGTGTCACATATCTTGCGGGGGTCTCAGTTCCCTGACCAGAGATTGAACCCCAGCCATGGAAGTGAGAGCCCAGAGTCCTAACCACTGGGCCACCAGAGAACTCCCTACACTTCTTTTTCCTGCCTCTGGTGGGACTCTGGACCCAGCCTAATGTCATTGCTTCTCTCAAGATTCAAGTTCTGAGGAAGAAAAGAAACCTCCAGCTAAGGCAGTCATCGCCAAGGCAGCTACTAAAGCAGCTCCAGCAAAGAAGGCAGCAGAGAGCTCTTCAGACAGCTCAGGTAAGGACGGTATAGTGTAGGAGGCCCTCGGGGCGATGGTAGCTCCAAGGACCCCCTTTAGCCTGATTCGGGGACCTGTTCACTCTAACCTCCCTGTCTAGACTCCGACAGTTCTGAGGACGAAGCTACTGCCAAGCCAGCTGGTACCACCAAGAATCCCTCAAGTAAGCCCGCCGCCACTCCCAAGCAGCCTGCAGCTAAGTTAGCTGCCACTCCCAAGCAGGCCGTGGGCAGTGGCCAGAAGCCTCTAACCAGAAAGGCTGACAGCAGCTCCAGTGAGGAGGAGAGCAGTTCTAGTGACGAGGAGGAGACAAAGAAGACTGTAGCCACCCCGAAGTCCAAGGCGACAGTCAAAGCAGCCCTGTCTTTGCCTGCCAAGCAGGCCTCTCAGGGTGCTGGGGGCAGCAGCTCGGATTCAGACAGCTCCAGCAGCGAGGAAGAGGAAGAAAAGAAGACACCTAAACCCCCAACTAAAAAGCCACGGAAGGAGGTGGGAGCTGTAGCCCCTTCCAAACCAGCCTCCGGGAAGAAAGCAAAGGCCGAGAGCAGCAGCAGTTCTTCCTCTGATGACTCCAGTGAGGAGGAGGAGGAGAAACCCAAGGGCAAGGGCACGCCAAGACCGCAGGCCACCAAGGCCAATGGCACCTCTGCACTGACTGCCCAGAATGGAAAAGCAGACAGGGGCAGCAATGAGGAGGAGGAGGAGAAGAAAAAGGCAGCAGTGGCAGTTGCTAAGCCAGGTCTGTATCCAAAAAACCTGCCTCCTGGGTTTGTCCCCTAAACAAGAATGGGCGGTACTCTAGAGGAGTGGATTAGGGAGCCAAAGCCCCTGACCAGCTTCCAGTTAGTTGGAGGCCCTCGGTGTGGGAGCCTGGGAGGAGGGGACAGGAAACTGGTTTCCTGAGTCTGGCTTTCTGTTCTGTAGGTTCAGAAAAGAAGAAGAAGAAGAAGAATGAGGCTGCTAAGGAGGCAGAGACTCCTCCAGCAAAGAAGATAAAGCCTCAGACCCCCAACACATTTCCTAAAAGGAAGAAGGTAGGTTGTCTTGTTTTCCTCCCAGGAGCCAGCTTTTAGAGCAGACAAAAACTGCAGATCATCTGGACACCTCTTTGCCTGGCCTGGCACACACGCTCAAGTGTGTAGCTCAGGAGGACCTTTTTGTTCCATGACTGCTCCATCCTGAGTTTCCTGCTCCATTCTTCCCCAGGGGGAACGAAGGGCATCCTCCCCATTCCGAAGGATCAGGGAAGAGGAGATCGAGGTGGATGCTCGAGTGGCAGACAATTCCTTTGACGCCAAGGTGAGGAGAACGAGGGGTCTTCACCATCCTTGAGGGGGTGGGGTGGGAGAGAGTACAGCGTTTGGTCCTGGTTGATAGGTTCTCTGGGTTTGAGTTGCCTGGAGCAAGAAGAAATGACAGGGCCCTGGGGTTGCTCTTCTGTGCTAACCACCTCTTTCTGCTTACCAGCGGGGTGCAGCTGGAGACTGGGGGGAGCGAGCCAATCAGGTTCTGAAGTTCACCAAAGGCAAATCCTTCCGGCACGAGAAAACCAAGAAGAAGCGGGGCAGCTACCGGGGAGGCTCCATCTCTGTCCAAGTCAACTCTGTTAAGTTTGACAGTGAGTGACCGTGGGCTGTCTATGGCACAGCAAGGGTGATGATCTGAGCCCACTCACCGTCCTCAATGGACCTGGGAATCCTAGGCTCTCTCAGGGGAGGGTCTTGGTGAAGAGAACAGTTTAGAATAGGTCTGAAGACTCTGCACTGTAATACCCTCTAAGGTCCTTTTTTGTGTTTGTGGTTTTGTACAGATTTGTTTTTTGAGTGTTGGGTAGCAAGGACAAAGAGTGTTCATTTTTAAGAAAAATTTTAGTTGTCATTCCCTCCATGTTCTGAGAAAGTCTTCATACTGAGAAATTTGTATATTTCCTATTAAATCATTTCTTACTGATTTTTGTTGTGGTTTTCAGAGGTGGGTTCCCCCAGATTAAAATCTTAGCTATCTCCCAAGACTTGGTAAAGGTCACATGTAAGAATTTTTATAATTGGAGAACTCTGCCTATGTGAGTGCTTGTGTCCACTTTTCATGCTTCCTACCCCTCAGAGCCCTGATGAAGGACAGTTAACATTAAGCATTGTTAATGTGTATATCTGTTAAGCATGAACTATGTACCTCATCCATGGGGTCTAGGACTGAAATCTTCAGCCAGCATGGACTTACCTACTTTAAGGGATAAAAGTCATTGTTTTATTTCAGACAAAATTCTAATGTGTGAATGCCCTGGGGTCAGCCTGGATTTTTTTTGTATTTTTATTATCACATAATGTTTGCAATATATGTTTATTAATTTAAAAGCATAAACTTTTTTACTGTTCAAAGATAATTTTTGATTGGCTTCTGAGGACTATATCTTCTTAGTTTTTTTACATTTTAAAGCACAAAATTTAATCTGAAAAGCACATATCACTTGGTATTTCTGTCTTGGTAGCATGGTGACACAAAATAGTTTGATTAACTTCTTACATGTTTGGGAGTCACTGATCAAGAAAGTGAAGGAAGAAATCTATAATGAAAATCCTCAGTAGGAATTAGGTTCCATTAGTCAGGTGAATTTATAGGTAACCTACGTATATGCTAATGGAGAGGAGAAGAACCTTTACAAAGCATTTTTCTAGTATTACTTGAGTTAGAGTGGTGTTGGGAGAGCATTCTAACAGGGTTATTGTGTCTTGTAGTTGATACATGGGAGCAACTCATATGCTCCCTTTAGAACCTCACTGTCAGTATCAGTGGAGGTAACAATAAACAAAACCTGTGAGCATAGATGCGGCTCTTGGGCCATGCAGGCTTTTTGTAGAACTGTAGGAGATTAATGTTGGCAGTGCTCAGCCAGAGCAAGTGAGGAGGAAAATTGAGTTCTCCAGTCTCTCCCAAGTTCTCTGGTGCTGGGCTGTCCCTGTGTTGGGAAAGTGTGCCGTAACTTTATAGATGAGGTGTAAGTTAAGATTAGCCTCCCTTTGTTTGGGTTCCAAGTAACCTGATAACCTGGTTTTCTGTGTAACTGCCGCTAGGAAGAAAGTATGCTGACATACGTATAAAGTCTGCATGGTGAAAGTTCTACATCTTAACTACAAAATAATAAACTGACTGGTTTATATGTGTTTTGGGAGTTTTACTAATGTGAATCCAAAGCCCTCCTACCTCCTACTCAGAACAACTTGGGTGCCAGTTAGAGGGCTAGAGTTCAGACCTGTGGAGGCTCACTGTGGACTGACTATACCTTCCTGACTATACCTTGTGTCATGGTGTCTTGTTCAGGCTATAAGTCCAGTGTTTGGGTGGTCTAAAACTGCTGCTGCTGCTAAGTCACTTCAGTCGTGTCCGATTCTGTGTGACCCCAGAGATGGCAGCCCACCAGGCTCCCCCGTCTCTGGGATTCTCCAGGCAAGAACACTGAGTGGGTTGCCATTCCTTCTCCAATGCATAAAAGTGAAAAGCGAAAGTGAAGTCGCTCAGTCATGTCCAACGCTTCGCAACCCCATGGACTGCAGCCCACCAGGCTCCCCTGTCCATGGGATTTTCCAGGCAAGAGTACTGGAGTGGGATGCCATCGCCTTCTCCGTGTCTAAAACTGGTGGCTGGCAAAATGGGCCATGGACTGGATCTAGTTGACCAGGAGCTAAGAATGTCTTTTACATTTTTTAAAGGGCTCAAAAAAAGTGACAAGACTATGTGATCACAAAGGATATAATATTTCCTGTCATGTTTTACAGTTTGCTTAAGCCCTGGGTAAATCAGTAATTTCACAACACTTGCTAAAAGTTACGACTATCTGGGGATCTTTTGAAAACACCAATGCCCTGGGACCCATCTGCTGACCAGTTGAGTCAGATCCTAGTGCTCTCTGGTGGATTCTGGGAGTTGGGATTTTTTTTTAAGCTCCCAGGCAGGTGATGCTGAAGAGACCTGAAAACCACTTGTGAGTGGGTAATTTTTCTTCCTTTTATGCTTTCATTTTCAAATATACTTACTAGATCTAATAGTATAAGGTAAAAATTTAAGTTTCCAATTTATCTATGTTTTCTAGGAGTTGTTTCTTTTCTCTTTCCAGAATTTATCTGTGCATCATTTCCCATTTCTCCTCACACATGGAGAAGCTCGCTATATGCAGTGTCTCATAATTTTGGAGCTCATTTTTAACAGCTGCATGGTACCCCATTGTATGGAAATAGCTCAAATTATTTTAACTAGTACCTTATTGGTAGCTGTTTGGGTTGTTTTTGTATTTTGTTATTCTAAATAGTGCTGCAGTGGATATTTTATACATGAGAAAATTGTATGTGAGTATTTGTGTGGGTATTTTTATAGGAAGTATTCCTAAGAGTGTTGGGTCAAAGGCTGGGTACTTTTAATTTATTCATCACTACCCTCCAAAACCACTGTAACAACTTGTAGTTCCAACAACACTTAAAATACCTTTTAGCTTGCCCTCTTGCCAACACTTAACCAAATTGACTTTTGACACTTGGATAAATGACAGTGCTCAGTTTTTTTTTAATTGTGGTAAAAAACATTTAAATTGCCATCTTAATCAGTTTTAAGTATATGGTTCAGTAGTGTCAAGTATATTGACATTGTAGTACAACAGATTGCTATGATTTTGACCAGATAGTTCATATGAGTGCAGTCAGACTTTATTTGTCCTTTTGCACTTAGCATGATGTCCTCAGGTTTGCTCATGTTGTAGCATGTAGCAGGATCTTTTCCAAGGCTTCATTCCATCGTATGTACCACATATGATATAATTTGTCCATTTCATTGTTTAGTTTTAGGGACCTGAATTCCCACCTGTTGCTGATGCTTTCTGGCAGTGTGGCTGAAATTCACGTGTTCAGTGAGTCGCACACATGATAGCTCATGCTCCTCTGCAGTGTACTTCACATGAACACAAAGCAGAAGACTTTCCAACATCTTCTTGTGCCTTTATGTTTCACAGGTTATATCCTCACTGTCACCCAACCCTGTTAGTGAAAGTGAAAGTCACTCAGTCATTGCCAGCTCTTTGTGACCCCATGGACTGTATAGTTCATGGAATTCTCCAGGCCAGAATACTGAAGTGGGTAGCCTTTCCCTTCACCAGGGGATCTTCCCAACCCAGGGATTGAACCCAGGTCTCCCATATTGCAGGCGGATTCTTTACCAGCTGAGCCACAAGGGAAGCCCAAGAATACTGGAGTGAGTAGCCTATCCCTTCTCCAGGGCGTCTTCCCGACCCAGGAATTGAACTGGGTCTCCTGCATTGCAAGTGGATTCTTTACCAACTGAGCTATCAAGTAAGCCCCAAACCCTGTTAAGTGAATATTAACTAGATCATGGTGTGTCAACCTTATTATTTGAGGCCAGGTAATTCTTTATGGAGAGCTGTACTGTTGGAGCATGTGTAGCAGCATCCCTGGCCTCTGCCCTCTAGATGCCAGTAGCATCCCTTAGTTTGGACAACCAAAAATGGCTCCAGATATTGCCAGATAACCTCTCGAGGCAAAATTTTGAGAACTGCTGGGGTTTATTAATTTGCTTAGGGTTGATAAAAACTGCAGCTTAGTGGCACATGTGAGACAAAAGCTCAGATCTCTCTAAAAATGTATCTGTATTCAACACTGAGTACCTATTATGTACAGCCATAGAACTCCTTGAGAGCTCAGTGTCTAATAAGGGAAGTCAGGGATGGGAACAGTTCTGTACACCATGCTGGGTCCTTTCACCAAGGGCCAGCACAGTACCCCCAGGGGACAAGCAAGAAAAGGCTTGACCAATGTTGCTTCAGAATTCTGAGGAGAGTAGCAGCAGCCAGGTATGAAGAAAGCACATGCCATGCAAGGAAGAGGTGTTTCCATCGTCAAGGCTCTCTTCTCCCACTGGAGGAGAGTTGGAGAGTTGGAGAGTTGGAGGGTGTGTGGTAAGTAGAGCAAGATGATAATCTGACTCAGGAGTCAGTAACCTTTTATACCCAAGTCAGGGATTAGTACTTTATTTTGTTCACATGATTATGTTAGGGGCTTGCCAGTCCAGTGCAGTGCACCAGGCATTCACACAGCTACGTGCTGTCACTTCAGTCATTTCCGACTCTTCAACCCCATGGACTGTAGCCTGCCAGGCTCCTCTGTCCGTAGAATTATCCAGGCAAGGATACTGGAGTGGGTTGCCGTTTCTTACCCTGGTGGATCTGACCAACCCAAGGATTGAGCTTTGTCTCCTACTTGACAGTCAGATTCTATACCACTAGCATCACCTGGGAAGCCCAACACAGCTGCAGTGAAAGCAAAGTCCCTACCAACAACAGAGTTCCCACCCCCTGCATGATGCAGAGGCGGCTTACGCTGTCTGCAGTTAACTGAAGAGGCCAGTAGGTGGGGTGCTTGCGCACTGTAGGAATCTGGACTCTAGTGGAAGCTTCAGTTCAGTTCAGTCCCTCAGCCGTGTCCAACTCTGTGACCCCATGGACTGCAGCACGCCAGGCTTCTCTGTCCATCATCACCTGGAGCTTGCTCAAACTCATGTCTGTTGAGTCAGTGATGCCATCCAACCATCTCATCCTCTATCATCCCCTTCTCCTGCCTTCAATCTTTCCTAGCATCAGGGTCTTTTTCAGTGTGTCAGTTCTTCACATCAGGTGGCCAAAATATTGGAGCTTCAGCTTCACCATCAGTTCCTTCTGATGAGTGGTCAAGACTGATTTCTTTTAGGATTGACTGGTTTGATCTCCTTGTAGCCCAAGGGACTCTCAAGAGTCTTCTCCAATACCACAATTCTGTGGCTTACAGCCAATCAACTCACTACTACAGGGCTTTTTAAAGAGTCCTGGGATGTTGGTACTGAAACATGAGATATGCAGAGGACTAGGAGTCCTGCAGCCATAAAATTAAAGGAGCTATGATCAACCTAGACAGCATATTAAAAAGTATGGACAAAGGTCCATCTAGTCAAAGCTATGGTTTTTCCTGTAGTCATGTGTGAATGTGAGAGTTGGGCCATAAAGAAGGCTGAGCACTGAAGAATTGATGCTTTTGAACTGTGATGTTGGAGTTTAAGTGAGCTCCGGGAGTTGGTGATGGACAGAGAAGTCTGGTGTGCTACAGTCCATGGGGTCACAAACAATCAGACACAACTGAGCAACTAAACTGAGGAGTCTGACTGAACTGAGGAGTCCTGGAAGGTAAGAACTGGAACCTGGCCCATATTTAGAATTCAAATGTGAGCTGTCAGATGGCCTGAGTGTTTCTGAAAAAAGGGAATGACTGGAAACCTTGAAAGATTCATTGTCTTCTGGAATCTGCTGGAGTGGACTGGATGGGAGAGCAGAACTGCATTTCATTCAGGGCAGTGGTTCCAGTCTGTATATAGGATGTCCACAAAGTCTAGAAACAGATGATAATATTATCTTCCTATGGAAGAATTCCTGATTATATAATGTCTCTGCTGGTGTTTCTAGACTGCATGGATTATATGGATCTGTAGTGGTCAGGAAGCCTGACACTCTGATAGCCTCTCAGAGAGCCTGTATGTTCAGTGAAGAGGGATCTATAGTGTCAAGGAGCATCCTGGGTCTTTTTTTTTTTTTTTGAGATTCAGTTGATACCCTGAGTTAAAGACACACATCACAGTTCAAAAGCATCAATTCTTCAGTGCTCAGCCTTCTTTATGGTCCAACTCTCACATCCATACATGACTATTGGAAAAACCATAACTTTGACTAGATGGACCTTTGTCCGTGCTTTTTAATATGTTGTCTAGGTTGGGCATAGCTTTTCTTCCAAGAAACAAGAGTTTTTTAATTTCATGGCTGTAGTCATCATCTGCAGTGGTTTTGGAGCCCAAGAAAATAAAGTCTGTCACTGTTTCCATTGTTTCCCCATCTATTTCCCATAAAGTGATGGGACCAGATGCCATGATCTTCATTTTTTTAATGTTGAGTTTTAAGCAGGCTTTTTCACTCTCCTCTTTTGCTTTCATCAAGAGGCTTTCTGGTTCCTCTTCACTTTCTGCCACAAGGGTGGTGTTATTTGGGTATCCGAGGTTATTGGTATTTCTGGCAGTCTTGATTCCAGCTTGTGCTTCATCCAGCCCGGCATTTCACATGATGTACTGTGCATTATAAGTTAAATAAGCAGGGTGACAATACAGCCTTGATGTACTTTCCCAATTTGGAACCAGTCCAGTGTTCAATGTCAGGTTCTAACTTGCTTCTTGACCTGCATATAGACTTCTCAGGAGGCAGGTAAGGTGGTCTGTCTTGTATTCCCATCTCTTTAAGAATTTTTCACAGTTTGTTTTGATCCACATAGTCAAAGGCTTTGGCATAGTCAATAAAGCTGAAGTAGATATTTTTCTGGAATTCTCTTGCTTTTTCCTCATCCCAACAGATGTTGGCAATTTGATCTCTGGTTCCTCTGCCTTTTCTAAATCCAGTTTGACCATCTTGAGTTCTCAGTTCATGTACTGTTGAAGCCTCACTTAGAGAATTTTCAGTATTTGCTAGCATGTGGGATGAGGGCAATTGTGTGGTAGTTTGAACTTTCTTTGGCATTGCCTTCCTTTCCTTCTAAATATCTTTTGCTTCTGTTAGATCTATACTGTTTTTGTCCTTTTTTGTGCCATCTTTGCATGAAATGTTCCCTTGGTAGCTCTAATTTTCTTGAAGAGATCTCTAGTCTCCCATTCTGTTGTTTTCCTCTATTTCTTTGCATTGATCACTAAGGAAGGCTTTCTCATTTCTTGCTATTCTTTGTCTGCATACTTTACCTCATTTGCTATGACTCCATTCTGTTTTCAAAATATATTTTTAATGCATATTTTATCTTAATTACTGTTAAAATCTCTTGCAACTTTCAAAATATACACCTCTGTTTCTTTCCAAAAAAATTGTTTTTGCCACACCATGCAGTTTGTGGGCTACTGCAACTATACTCCAATTTAAAAAACAAATCTAAGGGGGAGGGGGGGAAAAAAAAAAACAAATCTAAGAACGCCAATAAAGAAAATGTCAGAACTTTCCTGGTGGTACAGTGGATAAGAATCCACCAGCCATTGCAGGAGACATGGGTTTGATTCCTGGTCTAGAAAGACTCCACATGTCACAGAGTAACTGAAGGCCATGCACCACAATTACTGAGCCCACAAGTTGCAACTACTGAAGCCTGAGCGCCTAGATCCTGTGCTCTGCAACAGGAGATGCCATCTTAAGTTATTCATACAGAGTAACTTAATTGCCCTAAAAATTCTGTGTTCTTTCCATTCTTCCCTCTTTCCTACCTACCCCTGGCAACACTGATTTTTGTACTGTCTCTCTGGTTTTACCTTTTCTGAATTGTCAAATAGTTGGAATCATACAGTATGTAGACTTTTGAGCTGGCTTCTTTCACTTAGTAAAATACATTCAAGCTTATTCCATATCTTGTCATGGCTTGATAGCTCATTTCTTTTATTGCTGAATAATAGTCATTATATGGATGTACCACTGTTTGTTTTTTTTCTATTTACGTGTTGAAGGACATCTTGGTTGTTTCAAAGTTTGGGTAATTATGAATAAAGCTGCTATAAATACTTATGTGCTTCTTGGCCTTTTGGCTAAGTTCAAGTGTGTAAACATTTATGTGCAGGTTTTTGTGTGGACATAAGTTTTCAACTCATTTGGATAAATACCAAGGAGCACGAGTGCCAAATTGTATGATTAAGAGAAAGTTTAGTTTTGTAACACACTACCAAACTGTATTTATTCAGATTTGTCTTATGGCCTAGACTATAGTCTACCTTGGGGCTTCCCAGCTGGTGCTAGTAGTAAAGAACCTGCCTGCCAATGCAGGAGACTTAACCAATCTGTGTTCGATCCCTGGGTTGGGAAGATCGCCTGGAAGAGGGCATGGCAACCCACTCCAGTATTCTTGCCTGGAGAATCCCGTGGACGGAAGAGCCTGGCTGGCTTCAGTCCATGAGGTCACAAAGAGTCAGTTACAGCTAAAGCAATTTAGCACAAATATGCACATAGTCTTTCTTGGTAAGTGATCCATGTGCACTTGAGAATAATGTTTTTGGAGTTGGTGGTGGTCCATAAATGTCACTAAAATCAAATTGATGGGTCTTCTCTGGTGGCTCAGTAAAAAATCTACCTGCCAACGCAGAAGACACAGGTTCCATCGCTGATCTGGAAAGATCCCACATACTGCAGAACAGTAAGCCCTTGTGCCACAACTATTGAGACTGTGCTCTGGAGCCCAGGAGTGGAAACTACTGAAGCCTGTGCACCCTAGAGCCTGTGTGTGCTCTGCAACAAGGGAAGCCCACGCGCTACAACTGGAGAGTAGCCCCTGCTTGCCACAACTGGAGGAAAGCCTGTGCGCCAGTGAAGACCCAGCACAGCTGAAGAGAAATAAAGAATTTTAAAAATCAGATTGGTTGATAATGTTCTTCAAATTTTTATTATTGCTGACTTTCTGTCTAGCTTTACTATCAGCTACTTAGGGAAAAGTGCTAAAATCTCCAACTATAATTGCAGATTTGTCTATTTCTTATTTTTAATATAGCCATTCTAACTTTCATTTGGTTCTTATTTGTATAATATACATTCTCCCATCTTTTTACTTTAAACCATATGTTTCTTTATATTTAAATTGAGTATCTTATAGACAAGAAACTCGATAGTTTTGGTTTTGGTTTTGGTTTTTGAATCCAGTCTGACCTTCCTTGCCTTTTGATTGTGTTTGCTACATTTACAGTTAATGTAATTATCAGTATGATTGAGTTTGAAGCTACCATCTTTCAGTTACTTCCTATTTGCCCAATCTTCTCTTTGTTCCTTTTTTCTTGTCTCCCTGATTTCTTTCAGATTGAATTTTTTGTGATTCTATTTTTTCTTCATTATTGGCTTATTAGTTGTATCTTTATTTCTTTAGTTTTATAAAATAGATTTTTTTTTTTTTTTATCATCCTGTATGGCTTAGGGGGGAACTTAGATCTTAGTTTCCTGACCAGGGATTGAAGCTTGGCCAGGACAGTGAAAGTGTGCAGTCCTAACCACCTGGTCACCAGGGAATTCCCTATAAAATGCAATCTTTAAATATCAGTCTACCTTCAAATAATGTATCACTTCATGTGTACTATGAAACAGTACAGCAGTAATTTTTTTCCTCTTTTGTGCTACTGTGATCATACATTTTTCTTTTACATGTACTATAAATCCTATTGTAATTTTTGCTTTGAAGAACCAATTATCTTTTGAAGAGGTTAAATATTAAGTGTATTTTACATTTACTCATATTTACTATTTCTGACACTTTCCATTATGTTGTGTAGATCCACATTTCCACATGGTATCATTTGGAAGCAGTGAAAGCAATTTTGCTTGGAGAACTTCCTTTCATATTTCTTTTAGACCAGTAATTTTGTCATTCATCAAAATTCCAGTGTTGAATTTTCTCATTTTTTGTCTTAAAAAAATTGTTCTTTTTCCTTTAATTTTCTTATTGGGGTAAAACATATTGGGTTGGCCAAAAAATTCATTTGGATTTTTGTGTAAGATCTGGTTTGTATAATTTCTGATAAGAATTCTATGTCATTATATTGATTCTTTTGTAAGAAATATCTCTTTTTTCTCTGGCTGCTTTTAATGTTTTCTCTTTATCAGTGGTTTCAGAAATTTTATTGTAACATGATATGATGTGGTTTTCCCCAGGCTTATTCTGCTTGGGATTCATTAAGCTTCTTGGATCCATGAGTTTTATAGTTTTTAGCAAATTTGGAAAATGTAGGGCCATTTTGTCTTTAAATATTTTTTTTCTAAGCCTCTTTTCATGCATCTTCTTTCTTTATGGGATCCTCTTGAGATACTACATTATGTCAGTCTGCTTAATATCATTCCATACACAAATGGTGTTCTGTTCATTTTTTTCGGTCTCTGTACTTCACCTTGCTTAGTTTCTATTTCTGTTTCTCCTAATCACCAATCTTCAGCATCTGCTTTTATTCCATCCGTGTATTTTCCATCTCAGATACTATGTTTTTCATATCTAGATGTTTCATTTGGATCTTTCCTTTATCTTCCACTTCTCTATCTTGGTCAGGTTTTCCTCTACCTTTTTGAAGATATAAAGCATATTTGTAGTAGCAGCTTTTATGTTCTTGTTTGTTCCATCACCATTAAAATTTCTGGATCTGTTTTATTTATTTTTCCTATATTTTTTTTAAGCAAAATTGTTCAGAATTTTTTGTTGTTGTTGCCCCGTTTGTGCTATATGGCTTGTGGGATCTTAGTTGTCAGATGACAAGGGGAAAAACCTGGACCTCAGCAGTGAAAGCACTGGGTTCTAACCACTGGACAGTTAGGTAATTCCTGGTTCAGGTTTTATTCACCAGTCAATAGCTGCTCTCTTTCTCCTTCCTTCATCCTGCTGTGCTCCCTTCCACATTCCTAGATTCAGGAGAGGAATTCTCTGGCCTCCTGAGCTGTATAATCTCAGAGGGGAGGTCAGTGAAGAGAGCTGGAAGACAGTAGTTTGCTGTTGAGGCTGGCTGGGCAGGCCAGCCCTTCCATCAGCATGTGTTCCAGCACTTGTAATAATCACTCTGTCTCCCATTTAAGACTGGCTTTTATCTCACTGGTGGTTCTGTAGCCTTTCTTTCCTGCCAGCTCTAGAACCTCATTGTAATTCATACTGAGCTCAGCTGGAACAGAGTGAGTATGGTAAGTGCCACCCACAGGGATAATGCTGAAGCCAATGCCATGTGCCTTTATTTACTTGATGACCCTGATCAAGTTGTCTTGGCTGACATCTGATTGAATTTTTCCCTTCCCTATAAAACCTGTTGATGTAGCAGTTCCCCCAAAGTTCTCAAACTTCCATTCTGGTGCTTCAGGGCTAGGCACACTTTGATCATCTGTATGCCCAGCATCTCAGACCAAAATCCTTTTCTATAAATCAAGGGATCCATCCCAGTGGTGGCACACATGTCCTGGAACTGCATCTGGAACTTGAGACTCCTTTGGGTGTTTAGTTTTGAAGCTTCTTTGGGGTAGTAATGCTGCCTCCCACATGATGTGGCTCATATTGGTGACTTAGGTGCTGTTGTTTTGATTTGTATTTCCCTGATGGCTAATGATACTGACCATCTCTTCATGTGCTTATTGGCCACTTGTATGCCATCTTTGGAGAACTGTCTATTCATTTTCTTCCAGCCTACCTGGAAATGGAGATATGAAAACCATGGTGTAAAACATATTGGTGAACCATTTCTGGAATTCTGGTTCTACAATAGTAAGAAAAGTAGCTGCTCACTGTATTGTTATAATGTCTTCTGGAATATTATATACATCTCTACTCCCACTATCAGGTAATGAGAAGACTCCTATGTCCAGATGTCTAGCTTGAATAATATAGGTTTGTTGTGACTCTGCCAAGACAAATTAGTTGCAAAATGTACACGTCTGATTACATGAAAAATCCTTGATCACAGCCTATTCAGCTGCTGCCTCTCCTATCTTTTTAATCTTTTTACACATTGTAACAATGGCAGTGTTAGTTTTTAATCTGTTCATCATTAGGGATTAAAAAATTTTACATAGGGTGTACCTCAAAGATTGTGAACTCAGTTCCAGATTACTGCAATAAAGCAAATATTGCAATAAAGTGAGTCATGAATTTTTGGTTTTCCGGTGCATATAAAAGTTGTATTTACCCCATACTTAAATTTTTTAAGTTTTTACCCCATACTTTCAAATTTTTATTTATTTTTTTATTTTGGCTGCACTGGGTCTTCATTGCTGTGCACAAGCTTTCTCTAGTTGCAGCAAGCAGGGACTATTTTGTAGTTGCAGTGTGCAGGCTTCTCACTGCAGTGGGTTCTCGTTGCAGAGCGCAGGCTCTAGGGCGTGAGGGCTTCAATAGTTGCAGCAAAGCGGACCTTGGCTGCAAAGTGATGTCTCTGCTTTTTAATACTCTGTCTGGGTTTGTCATAGCTATTCTTCCAAGAAGCAAACATCTTTTAATTTCATGGCTGCAGTCACCATCCATAATGATTTTGGAGCCCAACAATGTACCTTAATTAAAATGGTTAGTTCGGTTCAGTTCAATTGCTCAGTCGTGTCGGACTCTTTGCGACCCCACGAATTGCAGCACGCCAGGCCTCCCTGTCCATCACCAACTCCCGGAGTTCACTCAAACTCACATCCATCAAGTCAGTGATGCCATCCAGCCATCTCATCCTCTGTCGTCCCCTTTTCCTCCTGCCCCCAATCCCTCCCAGCATCAGAGTCTTTTCCAATGAGTTAATTAAAATGTTAGGTAGTTAGAATAGGGAAAAGGAGTCCAGAGTGGTGGTGGATAAAAGATAAGGAAGAGAAAAGCCCACGAAAATGGAACAAAGGAAGGTCCGAGGACTGGAGTGAGGACCTCAGGTAAAACAAACAACACTCCTGGCTGGCCCAATTTACATAGGACAGGCCCAGGGAGAGAAAAACATATAAAAAGAGGAGCTAAAGAGCTGGGGCTCTCTCTCCTGAGTGCTGGGGTGCTCTTCTCTTCGCATCTTTGGGTTGACATGCCCTCACACCTTGAAGATGGATTTTCCTGTTATTATCTAAATAAAATAGAGCTGTAACACAGAACTGTAACACTGATTTGTCTAAGAGCTATAACACTGTCTGCTCGAGACCTAAGAGCTATAACACGGTCTGTCCAAGACCTGAGAGCTGTGACACGCCAAAGGCTTTAATGTCCGTCACTCCAAATCTTTGTTGTGACGAGACAGAACCAAGGAGCATACACTCACCTGACAAAAACACGCTAAGCATCATCTGAAAATGTAGAGTTCTCATGAGTCTTCAATTTGTAGAAAACACAAGATCTGTGAAGTGCAATAAACGGAAGCCCAACAAAATGAGAAATACTTTTAAGATCTGTCCCAGGAACTTATAATTTAATACAAGAGGAAACAATTACATAACTTTAAATCCAAAATCACTACAGATGGTGATTGCAACCATGAAATTAAAAGATGCTTACTCCTTGGAAGGAAAGTTATGACCAACCTAGATAGCATATTCAAAAGCAGAGACATTACTTTGCCAACAGAGGTCCATCTGGTTAAGGCTATGGTTTTTCCAGTGGTCATGTATGGATGTGAGAGTTGGACTGTGAAGAAAGCTGAGCACCGAAGAATTGATGCTTTTGAACTGTGGTGTTGGAGAAGACTCTTGAGAGTCCCTTGGACTGCAAAGAGATCCAACCAGTCCATCCTAAAGGAGATCAGTCCTGAGTGTGCATTGGAAGGACTGATGCTGAGGCTGAAACTCCAGTACTTTGGCCACCTCATGTGAAGAGTTGACTCACTGGAAAAGACCCTGATGCTGGGAGGGATTGGGGGCAGGAGGAGAAGGGGACGACAGAGGATGAGATGGCAGAATGGCATCACCGACTCAATGGACGTGAGTTTGGGTGAGCTCTGGGAGTTGGTGATGGACAGGGAGGCCTGGCATGCTGCAATTCATGGCATCGCAATGAGTCAAAACCGACTGAGCAACTGAACTGAACTGATGGCTAATTATGCTGACCATCTCTTCACATGCTTATTGGCTACTTGTATGCCTTCTTTGGAGAACTGTCTATTCACATTCTTTGCACATTTTTAATTTTGTTGTCTTTTTACTGTTGAGTGGTGAAAGAGTTTTTGTATATACTTGTATGTTGATGTTCATTGCAGCGTTATTCACAATAGCCAAAAGGTAGAAACAACCAAAGTGTGCATCAGCAGATGAATGGACAAACAACATGTGCATACAATGAAATATTAATCAGCCAAACAAAGGAATGAAGTCCTGATACATGCTACTACATGGATGAACCTTGTAAAGATAATGTTAGGGGCCTCCCTGGTGGCTCAGTGATAAAGAATCCACCTGCCAGTGCAGGAGACACAGGTTGATTCCTGATCCTGGAAGATCCCAAATGCAACTGAGTAACTAAGCCTGTCCACCACAACTCCTGAGTCTGTGCTCTAGAGCCCAGGAGCCACAACTGCTAAAGTCTGCATGCCCTAGAACATGTGCTCCGCAACAAGAGAAGCCACCACAATGACAAGCCTGTGCACTGAAACTAGACAATTACCCCAGTTTGTATTCAATATGTAGGGTAGGCAAATTCATTGAGTTGGAAAGTAGATTACAGGTTATCAGGAGCTTGAAGTGTAAGTAATAGAAAATTCTTGCTTAATGGATACAAAGTTTCTGTTTAGGTTTATGAAAAAGTTTTAGAAATAGTGGTGATGGTTGCAGAATATTGTAAATGTAACTAATGCCGCTGAATTGTGTACTTAAAAAAAATGGCTGAAATGGTAAATTTTGTGATGTATATATATTTCATCACAATTTTTTTTTAAAGGTGGCTTTGGCAGCTGTGAAGAAATCAGACTAAAGTTTAAGAATACAGCAGGAATCCAGGTTAAAGATGATCTGCTTTTCTTTCCAGAGCCACTCTGATCATTCTCTTCCCTGTTCTGTGCTCCAGGAAGCTGATGCTGTGGTGACCAGTTAACCAGCTGGTAGACCCTCTAACTTCTGGTTAAATTTGGTCAGTGTGGAGCATTGCCAACATGGAGGACTGATGAAGAGATCAGAGGGTGAGGGGAAAATGAGATAAGGGTATTCTCCTGACTCCCATCCTGCAGGATGCTGTGGGCATCTATCCCCTGATGAAAGGTATCAGTTCCTACCAGGCAGCCCTCTCCCCAAAGCTCTCTCTGTCTTTGTATTCTAGTAATCGCTCCCCTCTGTCATTTCTACTAGGGATATAGTGGCCACCCCTAGTGCACTTGTACTTCCCAATATATTAGTTATCAGTTCACTCACTCAGTATTGTCCAACTATTTGTGACCCCATGAACTGCAGCACGCCAGGCCTCCTTGTCTATCACCAATTCCCGGAGTTTACCCAAACTCATGTCCATTGAGTTGGTGATGCCATCTAAGCATCTCATCCTCTGTCTTCCCCTTCTCCTCCTGCCTTCAATCTTTCCTAACATCAGGGTCTTTGCAAATGAGTCAGCTCTTTGTATCAGGTGGCCAAAATATTCTAGTTTCAGCTTCAACATCAGTCCTTCCAGTGAACACCCAGGACTGATTTCCTTGAAGATGGACTGGTTGGATCTCCTTGCAGTCCAAGAGACTTTCAAGGGTCTTCTCTAACACCACAGTTCAAAAGCATCGATTCTTTGGTGCTCAGCTGTCTTTATAGTTCAACTCTCACATCCATACATGACCACTGGAAAAACCATAGCCTTGACTAGATGGACCTTTGTGGACAAAGTAATGTCTCTGCTTTATCGTTCGTTCATTAAACTTTCTTAGAATTCCCTGGTGGTCCAGTAGTTAGGACATGGTGCTTCCACTGCAAGGGGCCCTGGGTTTGATTCCCTGGTTAGGGAACTAAGATCCCACAAGTTGCACAATGTGGCCAAAAGAAATAAAAGGAGGGGAAAGAAAGAAAAAGAAATGGGATTACTATAAAGAGTTCATGGAAGTCTGAGCAGATTAACCTTTAAAAAAACATTAAGCAATTTGAGTTGCCATCAGTTTCCTGACTTCTTGATCAGAGTGGGTGTAGTAGAGAGAGCAATGGATATATTAATACTTGGAAGTAGAGCCTTGTGGTTTTGATAGGTTGGATGGTGTGATAGACATGGATCCTGGCTCTTAGAAAAGTTCTCATAAATTAGAGGACACAGAACTAGAGTCTAGGAAAAAAAAAAACAAAAACAAACTCACACTAATTAATTATAGTCCAGCTATAGACTCAAGTTCCAAAGTGGCTGAAACCGACTACTCAACGCGCTAATCCATCTGTCTCCTTGCCTTGGGGACAAAACTGACTCTTCTCCAAGTTCTCTGATACGCAGGAGAGAAATTGGAGGGGACTGGTTGGTTTCTACAGAGGAATCAGAAAACTGGGGGTCTCCCAAGAAAGCAGTAGAAATAAAGGTTCTTAGAAATGATCTCAGGAAAGTGTTAGTCAATTGGGTCAAAATCCGGACACCAGCTTGCAATAGCTCAGGTTCCCAACCAAATGGTCTGGAGATAAAAGAGGGACAACAGATTGTGGAGACATTCAGGGAAATATCAGAGTTAATGAAAAAAAAATCCCGTTACACCCAACTGTTGGCTTCCTGTGCCTATTCCATCCTGTAGCCATACTCGGGGCAAAAGGGGGATGATTATTCCCTCACAGACCCTACATCGTTTATACCCTCCAATTTCCCCTCTACTTTCTCTCTTTTCCCTGAATGCTGGTCTCCTATCCTGGCCCTTGCAGCTGCTGAAAGGCACACATCAAATCTACATCACTGCTGGATGGCAGAGTATCTGAGACCAAGGTGTTATCCACACACTTTGGGTTCTTCTGAGTCAGACTGGAAACTTGTGCCTGGCTTATTTCCCTTTGATTTGATAAAGAGAACTCTGATTGGGATGTAACTTCTATAATATGATCCTTAGGTCTTGGCTCCTGGACATGTCCTCTGGGGCTTGCTTTCAAACCAGGCCTTCTTGAGTAGCTGGTACTATAAGCTTTCTTTTTTGGTCACATTTACTTTACTCCCCAAAGAAGCACTTATCTACTACTCCATCTTACTCCCTTCCATGTTGTCAGGATCCAGGCACCTTTAGATATTTACAGCTTCTAGCTAGCAACCCACTCCAGTGTTCTTGCTTGGAGAATCCCAGGGACAGGGGAGCCTGGTAGGCTGCTGTCTATGGGGTCACACAGAGCTGGACATGACTGAAGCGACTTAGCAGCAGCAGCAGCAGCTAGCTGTATGAACTCAGAGACATTATGTAACTTCTGTATGTCTCAAGCTGTTTTAAAATTCTTAACCAAATAGTAGTATGTGACAACACTCAATTAGTGTTAGTTGTTGTTGTTATTAACATAGCAATATGTTCTTACAGCTGGTATAACCCACTTACCAAATTTGACTGTTAAAAATGTTCACATTTCTCTCTTTTTAAAAATCTGAGTCTAAATTCAGTTTATTTTTATAACTGTTTTATTTTACTTTAATTGTTTATTTCTTCTTGTGCTTAGTTGCTCAGTCCTATGTGACTCTTTGTGACCCCATGGACTGTAGCCCACCAGGCTCCTCTGTCCATGGGGATTCTCTAGGCAAGAATACTGGAGTGAGTTGTCATGCCCTTCTCCAGGGGATCTTCCCAACTCAGGGATCAAACCCAGGTCTCCACACTGAGGAGGATTCTTTCCCATCTGAGCCACCAGGGAAGCCCTATTTATTTCTTACCTAGATTTTATGTGCACTCAGAAAGAATTCCAAAACAGTAAAAAGGCCCACCACTTCTCCCAACCACCCACTTCACCTCCCCACCAACTGCCCTCTTACCAGTTCCTTCCTTAAACAACTTCAAGGACATTCTATGCAATTATGTTCACAAACTTGACCATTTTTCTCTTATATACCTCTTATATAAATATTAATACTAGCCATAATAATGTATCTCGGAGAACATTTCAAATCAGTTCTTACTGAATTGCCTAATTATCCCATTTTTTTCCTTTTAAAGATTTTCCTCCAGTTTTTAGATTAGGGAATTTAGGCATTAGATTCTACCCAATTTAGAAATATGGTACAATTTTCATAAAATAAGATTCATCCATTTTAACTGTACAGTTAATAAGTCTTGGCAATTGTATACTGTCATGTACCATCTCAACAATTAAGATACAAAATGTTTCCATCATTCTAAAATGTCCCCTCATTCTCCATTGTAATCAATCCCCTCCCCTAAAATCTAACTCTGTGAAACCACTGACCTGCTTTTCACTACAAAATAGTTTTCATTTCTAGAGTTTCATTTATATGGCATTGTACAATATACAGTGTTTTTTGTTTGACTTTGTACACTTCAATATTTTTTTGCAATTCCATGGCCTTGTTGTATGTATCACCATCTCATTTCTTTTTAGCACAGAGTATTACATAATAAAGGAGTTATTTACTCAATTATCAGTTGATAGATTTGGTTTGTTCCAGTTTGGGCTTCATATGAATAATGCTGCTATGAAAATTTGCATAACACTTTTGTGTGGAAATACGTTCACATTTGCTCTTAGGTAAATCCCTAAGAGTGGAATTTCTAGGTCATAAGGTATGTTTAACTTTATAAGACACTATCAAGCTGTTTCCCAAGTGTATCTACCATTTTGTAATCTCACCTCTGATATAATTTGCCTTAATTCTTTTTAACAGCTGGTATGCAGCTGCTGATCAAAAGAGCAATAGAGCAAATGTTAAATTGGTGAATCTGGATATAAGAGTACACAGGTGTTCATTTTACTCTTCTTTCCTTTTTTCTTTAAAGTTTTTTCAAAATAAAAAAGTGAAGGGGGTACTAGATTGCATGTTATATGGTATTGGACTAATTCTGAAGTTTATCTGGCAGGGTATTTGTAAGGAGAGAGTAAATTTTCAAAAAGAACAATGAAGGGGAATGGTTCCAACTAGATATCTAAACAAACTCTAAAGCTATGATAATTTAAACATTTTTATTGTCACATACAAAAACCTCCTGGATAGTCATACAGAGAGTCTAGAAAAAAGCTCATGTGGCTATGGATTTTTAATATACAATGAAGATGGCATTTTAAAATCAGAATGGGTTAATATGTGATTATGGGACTTAACTACTAATTTATAAAAATGTTAGATCTCTATTCCATTCCCTTTACATACACCTTATATATGAATTCCTTAAATATGAATTCAGGAAATAATAGAAGTATATTAGAAGAACTGTACATGATTTTTAGCCATGACATTCTTAAGCAAGAAGTGAAATCCAAAAGCAGTAAAGAAAAGTGCTGATATATTTTGCTACATAGACATTTAAAAATTCTATTGGATTAAAAACAACGTAAAGAGTATATCCGTGCATGTTTTTGTTTGTGTGTGCTCAGTCATTTGTCAGGTTTCTCGCAGTATAAATTTTGTATTTTATTTGTTTTTGGATGCGCTTCATTGCTGCACGGCCTTTTCTCTAGTGGCAGCAAGCAGGGGCTACTCTCTAGTTGCAGTGTGAGGGCTTCTCATTGTGGTGGCTTCTCTTGCAGAGCACAGGCTCTAGGGCGCCTGGCCTCAGGATTATTGCACGTGGGCTCAGTAGTTGTGGCTCCCCAGCTCGAGAGCACCAGCTCAGGAGCTGTGGCCCACGGGCTTAGTTGGTCTGTGGCATGTGAGATCTCCCATCAGTCTGAGTCTCCTGCATTGGCAGGTGCCCCTCACCGTATAGTTTGCTGATTGCATCCCCATAGTATCATGTTTCTTTCCCTCTTGAATTTGGTTTAGATTGATAGTTAAATGTAAAGGCTTGATCAGATTAGATTTCTTTTTCAAAGTAAGACTAATTTCAGGACTTCCTTGGTGGTCCAGTGGTTAAGAATCTGTGCTTCCATTGCAGGGGCCTTGGGTTGGAGAACCAACATTGCGCATGAGCATGGCATGGCCAAAAAAAAAAAATTTTTTTTTCTTGCCTCTTTTTATCAGTGTTATCAGCTATTGATTGTCTTTTCCTAGATCCATTCATTCATTAGGGTTTGGCAACTGGTGATATTTTAATCCTCTTTTCTACGGAGTTTATTAGAATACTTCTATAAGGAGAAACTTCCCCTTATCACCTATTCAGTTACCCTGAGATATTCAACTTGTATAGGAAAACCATAACAAATGTTGATTCTTTTTTCTTTACCAATTGTTAAAATAATGAGTTGATTCCCTACCATCCTTCAAAAGTGACTGATAAAGTGGGCTTTTGTAGTATCATTATGAATAAATAGATTTAATCCTATTTGAAGCTATAATTCATTGAGGCTGTAACTCTTTCTGATGCTCAAATAGTAGTTTTGGCTGGTGTGAATTTACTCAGGTTATGTCCAGAGTCCTTTGACACATCATTTGTCTTTATTAATTTCTTTGCATCCTGATAATGACAGGTTATTTTAGGCCCATCTTCTGTATACAGATCTGTCCCAGTCCTGGAATCAGCCACCTTAAGGAATCCAGGTTACTTTAACAAAATGACATTTAAAAACAACAAACTGAGTGCCAGGAATGCCCATTGGTACTGGGTTGGTCATGGACCCTAGATCTTTTCAGTTAACAGAGCTAGAAAATACAATTTTTAAAAAAACATTAAATATATCATGAGTTCATGTTGACACTTCCAATTCAAAATAAGCTATGGAGTTTTTACTTAACATCATCAGTCTTACCTCATTATCTCTTCTTAACAGTATAAAAAATATCAGTTGTCAATAACAGCAACATTATTTTATTTTTTATTTTTTTATTCTATCTCTCCCACAATACACAGTTTCAGAGCAACAATGATGCTAAATTGAAAGAGACACGTGTACCCTCAATGTTCATTGCAACACTGTTTACAATAGCCAGAACATGGAAGCAACCTAGATGCCCATCAGCAGATGAATGGATAAGAAAGTTGTGGTACATATTCACAATGGAGTATTACTCAGCTATTAAAAAGAATGCATTTGAATCCGTTCTAATGAGGTGGATGAAACTGGAGCCTATTATACAGAGTGAAGTAAGTCAGAAAGAAAAACACCAATATAGTATATTAACACATATATGTGGAATTTAGAAAGATGGTAATGATGACCCTATATGTGAAACAGCAAAAGAGACACAGATGTAAAAAATACACTGTTGGACTCTGTGGGAGAGGGCGAGGGTGGGATGATTTGAGAGAGTAGCATGAAACATGTATACTATCATGTGTGAAACAGATCGCCAGTCCAGGTTCATGCATGAGGCAGGGTGCTCAGGGCTGGTGCACTGGGATGACCCTGAGGGATGGGATGGGGAGGGAGGTGGGAGGGAGGGTCAGGATGGGGAACACATGAACACCCGTGGCTGATCCATGTGAATGTATGGCAAAAACCACCACAATATTGTAATTAGCCTCCAATTTAAAAAAATGAAAACAAACAAAAAACAATGTTGCCAATAACCACCAACAATATAATTACCAAAAACAATTTGAGGGTTTTTTTAGATTCTTTTTGTCCTTAGAGTACTTTTGACTATGGCTGTACAGTCAAATTAATGTATCTCAGTCATCTGAGATAGTTCTTTGTATACTTACACTACCAACTCAATACATATAGAGTATTTATTTTATTTATTTTCTCCCCAGTTTTATTGAGAACATTTAATTCCATTTTACTTTCTATTTTGGGTTTTTTTTACATTTTTATGTTTTGTCAGACTTTATGAGATATTAAAACATAATAAAACTCACCAGTTTTAAGTATACTATGAAATGAGTCTGAAAAAGATACGGAGATGTACAAGCATCACCACAATCATTATATAGAATATCTTCATTACCCCCAAAATTTCTCTCATGATTCTTTGTAGTCAGTCCCCTCCCCACATCTCTTGGCTCTTGTGTACAATTTGATGGACTTTGGTATAATACACTATGAACTGTTAAAAATTGTGGCAAAATATACTACATAAAATTGCCATTTTAATAATTTTTTAAGTGTGCAATTCAGTGGCATTAGCTACATTCACAATGTTGTGCAACTGTCATCAGTAATTCAAAAATGTTTTCATCACTACCAAACAGAAATTCTATACCCATTAATTAGGAATGCTCCATTATCCACTCTGCCCAACATGTCCATGACTATAAGCATCTTTGCCATAGACATCACTGCTGCAGACGTTTATGGCACAAATATTTTTTTTCATAACTGATTGGCCATAAGACCATTCTGCTGGAAAAGATAAAATAACAAAAAACCAAAGAGGGACATTAAAAGGACCTAATGAAACATATGAACAACAAAACTAGAAAGACTTTATTGCAAATTACAAAATCCTTAAATAAACTAAAATGTGTGTGGGTTCACTGCAATACTGTGCAAATAACTGATTTTACTTTGTGGGCTACATGTAAGCACTTATTTCCCAAGTCTTTCATTCACAGTCATATAATATATATAATATAATACATATTTTTGTCTTATATTTTTGTAATATAATACATATTATAAATATATATTACATATATTTTTGTTGTCAGTGATGATTTATCTCCTTGTTCAGCATTGTACTTTTTCTTTTATGTTAAAATTTCCTTTGTGAAGAGAATTATAAGTTTCCAAATACTAAGATGTATATTTTGTAACTGAGCTTTGTATTGTGTTATGAAAACCTTTCCACTGTTGTTCTTGGCATCTTGTCCATCAATAGATGTTCCAAAGTTCTATGGGTCCTATGCCTTAAAATCACTGAAGGATTTGCAAACTGACATGTAACCATTTTCCAGTACAGTGTGCAGTCTGGTTTACACACTTCTTATAAGTTTTATCAACCTATTTTGTATCAAGTTGACATACATTGTTGTTATCATCCACTATTTTAAGACTCTTCACTGTGTAGACCATAATGAGATCCAAGATTTATATATTATAAAAATGGGAGTTCTGCATCAAGGGGAAATAAAACCAGACTGTCAAGAAACTAATTGATGGCAAAATTGCGTTATAGACAATTAGCTATGTAGCAAATATGCTTGCAACTTAAGATGTCTATAGCAAAGATGCTTGCAATGAAAGTACCTAGAACCCTCCCCAGCCCCTTGTGACCTCTACTCTACTTTCTGTCTCCTTGAATTTGCCCAGCCTGGATATTTCATGTAAGTGGACTCATGCAACATTGTCCTTTGTGTCTAACTTCTTTTGCTAAGCATGTTTTCAAGATTCATCCATGTTATAGCATGTGTCAGAATTTCACTCCTTTTCATAGTTGAATAATGTTCCATTGTATGGACATGTCACTTTGTAAAATTTTTATTTATTTTTAATTGGAGGATAAATGCTTTACAATATTGTGTTAGTTTCTGCCCTATATCAACATGAATCAGTCATAGTTATTTGTATGTCCCCTCACTCTTGAAACTTCCTCTCACCTCCCACCCCATCCTGCCCCTCTAGGTTGTCAAAGAACACCAGATTTGAGCTCCCTGAATCACACAACAAATTTCCACTGGTTATCTAATTTTACATATGGTCATGTATATGTTTCAATACTACTCTCTCAATTCATTCCACCCTCTCTTTATCCTGCTGTGTACACAAGTTTGTTCTCTATGTCTTCATCTCCATTGTGCCCTGCAGATGGATTCATCAGTACCGTCTTTCTAGATTCTGTATATATGTATTAGTATGTGATATTTGCCTTTTTCTTTCTGACTTGCTTCGGGCTTCCCTGGTCACTCAGACTGTAAAGAATCTGCCTGCAATGCAGGAGACCTGGCTTTAATGCCTGGATCGGGAAGATCCCCTGGAGAAGGGAATGGCTACCCACTCCAGTATTCTTGCCTGGAGAATTCCATGGACAGAGGAGCCTGGTGGGCTACAGTCCATGGGATCACAAAGAGTTGCACACAACTGAGTGACTAACACACATATTCTGACTTACTTCACTTTGTATAATAGGCTCTAGGTTCATCCATCTCTTTAGAACTGAGTCAAATGCATTCCTTTTAATGACTGAGTAATATTTGATCGTGTGTATGTACAACAACAACTTTATCCATTCATCTGTTGATGGACATCTAGGTTGCTTCCACGTCCTGATTATTGTAAATAGAGCTGTGATGAACATTGGGGTACATGTGCCTTTTAGGATTATGGTTTTCTCAGAGCATATGCCCAGTAGTGGGATTGCTGAGTTATGTGGTAGTTTTATTCCTAGTTTTTATAGGAATCTCCATATATGTCACATTTTGCTTATCCATTTACCTCTTTATGGAAACTTGTTTCCATCTTTTGACTATTGTGAACAAAACTGCTATGAAAATGCATGTCCAAATATCTCTTGAGCCTCTGCCTTCAACTCTTTGGGGCATGTACTTAGAAGTAGAATTGCTGGGTCATAAGGTAATTAAATGTTCAGGTCTTTGAGGAACTCCCAAATTGTTTTCTGTAGTGATTGTACCATTTATTGTCCTAACAGCAATGTATGTGTCAATTTTTCCACCTGGTATTCCAGGTATTCTCAACAATACCTGCTGCTGCTAAGTCATTTCAGTCATGTCCAACACTGTGTGACCCCATAGACAGCAGCCCACCAGGCTCCCCCGTCCCTGGGATTCTCCAGGCAGGAGTATTGGAGTGGGTTGCCATTGCCTTCTCTGCAACAATACCTAGTAGGTGTAAAAGCCCAAGGGAAATGCAAATCAAAACCTCAGTGAGATGCCATCTCATGTAGATGTGAAATGGCATCTCACTGAAGTTTTGATTTGCATTTCCCTTGGGCTTCTCTGGTGGCTCAGACAGTAAAGTGTCTGCCTGCAATGCAGGAGACCCAGGTATGATCCCTGGGATGGGAAGATCCCCTGGAGAAGGAAATGGCAACCCACTCCAGAACTCTTGCCTGGAAAATCCCATGGACGGAGGAGCCTGGTAGGTTGCAGTCCATGGGGTCGCAAAGAGTCAGACAAGACCGAACAACTTCACTTAATGACTGATATGGGTTTCCCAGGTGGCTCTAGCAGTAAAGAACCTGCCTGCGAATGCAGGAGACTTAAGGGACTGTGATTTCTATCCCTGGGTCAGAAAGATCCCCTGGAGGAGGGCGTGGCAACCCACTCCAGTATTCTTGCCTGGAGAATCCCACGAACAGAGGAGCCTGGCAGGCTACAGTCCATAGAGTTGCAAAGAGTTGGGCAGGACTGAAGCAACTTAGCACACAATGACTAATGATGTTGAGCATCTTTTCATAAGCTTATTGGCCATTTGTATATTTTCTTTGGAGAAATATCTATTCAGGTCATTTATTCATTTAAAACTGGATTGTTTGTCCATCTTTTTATATTTATCCTTCATTATATATTTAAAGCAGGTTTCTTATAGGCAACAATTGGGTCTTATCTGTTTTATCCAGTCTGTCTTTTAATTGGTGTATTTAGACTACTCACATTTTAAATGTTTTTTGATAAAGTTGGATTAATATCTACCATATTTGTGACTATTTTCTATTCTCTGCAATTCTTTGTTTCTTTATTTAAATATTCTCCTTTTTTCTTCTGTAGTTTTTTCTCTTCTCTAGTTTTAATCCAGCATTTTATATGATTTCATTTTCTCTCCTCTCTTAGCATGTTAATTATACTTTAAAAAAGCATTAGTGATTTCCCTAAAGTTTAAAATATGCGTTTACAACTAATCTAAGTCTAATTCCAAATACACTATACCAGTTCATGAATAGTGCAGGTATCTTATAAAAGAATTATAAATCCCTCCTTCCTGTCCCTTATAATGTTGTCATTCATTTCAGTTATCTATAAGCTGTAATCTCCCAACACATTGTTGCTATTTTTATTATTGATTTATTTATTTTTGATTGCGCTGGGTCTTCATTGCTGTTTACAGGCTTTCTCTAGCTGCCTCAAGGAGGGGCTACTTTTCCTTGTGGTGCGTGGGCATCTCGTTGTGATGGTTTCTCTTGACATGGAGCACAGGCTTTAGGTGCATGGGCTTCAGTAGTTGCAGCTCGTGGACTCCAGAGCACCGGCTCAATAGTTGTGGTGCATGGGTTTAGTTGCTCTGCAGCATGTGGAATCTTCCCGAACCAGGGATCAAACTTGTCTTCCTATATTGGAAGGCAGATTCTTACCACTGTACCATTAGTGAAGTCCTGTTGCTATTTTTGAATAGTTGTATATTAGATCAATAAAATGAAAGATTTTATATTCACTTATTCCTTCTCTAATGCTCTTTTTTTTGTTATATAGATGCAAGTTTCTGACCTATACCATTTTACTTCTCTCTAAAGAATATCTTTTAATGTTTCTTGCAAGACAGGTCCACTGGCAACACATTCCCTTGGTTTTTGTCTGGAACATTCTTTTATTTTTTCTTCACTTTTAAACATAATTTTGCAGCAATGAAGACCCAGCACAGCCACAAGTAAATAAAATAAAAATAAGCAACAACAACAATAATAATAAAAGAACCTGGTAGAGATTCTGAAAGAAAAATATATGAAAGTTTGTGGGCCTCTTATAATTAGGCCCTCTGCTGCTGCTGCTGCTGCTGCTGCTAAGTTGCTTCAGTTGTGTTTGACTCTGTGCAACCCCATAGATGGCAGCCCACCAGGCTCCTCTGTCCATGGGATTCTCCAGGCAAGAATACTGGAGTGGGTTGCCATTTCCTACTCTAGGGGATTTTCCCAACCCAGGGATAGAACCTAGGCTTACTGTACTGTAGGCAGATTCTTTACCGCTGAGCCACCTGGGAAGCCTAGAACTGAAGATTAACTTTACTTAAAACAATTAAGGTGATGCTGATCAGACCACTGCATGGCCAATTTTAAGATGACTGTCAGAGCCGACTGCTATTTTTGCACATAGTCCCCTCCCTCCATCTATGAAAGCTCTTGCCCTCTGATGTCAGTGGGGTAGGAGTTGGCCTTGGGATAGAAGTCTACTCCCTCCCTACCCCCCCCCCATAGCTGGCATCCGAAATAAAGCAAATTTTCCTTTCCACTAGTCTTGCCTCTTCACTGGCCTTTGAACAGTAAGCAGCTGAACCCCACTTTCATTTACACAAACATACATTTTTATACATAGACGATATATGAAAGGATCCACAAGAAACTGGTAATTGTGGTTGCCTCAGATACGACTGGGAGAAGGCAATGGCACCCCATTCCAGTACTCTTGCCTGGAAAATCCCATGGATGGAGGAGCCTGGTGGGCTGCAGTCCACGGGGTCACTAAGAGTCAGACACAACTGAGCGACTTCACTTTCACTTTTCACTTTCATGCATTGGAGAAGGAAATGGCAATCCACTCCAGTGTTCTTGCCTGGAGAATCCCAGGGACGGGGGAGCCTGGTGGGCTGCTGTCTATGGGGTCGCACAGAGTCGGACACGACTGAAGCAACTTAGCAGCAGCAGCAGGAGATACGACTGAGTGACTGAGAACGCACCGGGAAAAAGAACTAAGGATAGAAATGGGAGAGAGAGAGTTGATTTTGTCAGTTTACTTTTTATTCCTTTTCACTTTTTTACAACTTACTTTAACTTCGTGTGTGTGTATATTTGTAATGGGAAAAAATGCCATTGTGTCCTCTATTCTGATTAATTTCAGAACACTTTCTGGACATGGAAAGAAGAATGGTAAAACTTGGTGTCAGCTGTGGGAATAGTGGCCCATGTTCCAGGCATGATTTGACAGTAGTCAAAATTATAGAGACAGAAAGTAAAATGGTGTTTATTAGAGTCTGGAGGTGCAGAAGGGAATGACGAGTTATCGCTTAATGCATACTGAGTTTCAGTTTTGTGAAATGAAAAGAATTCTGAAGATGGATGATGTCGATGGCTGTGCAACAATATAAATGAAGTTCATACCATTGAACTGTGCACTTAAAAATGGTTGAGCTGGTAAATTTTATGTCTATTTTACCACAATGTAAAAAATTGGAAAAAAACCCCACAAGACAGTTATTAACATTTTAAAGTACAAACATATAGAACTTTATAATAACAGAAAAAGAACTATTAATGACAGTGAAGGATAAGTTAAGGTTTTCCCAGATTTTAAACGAGCCTAAAGAACTTATTGCTATAATAGCAGACACGCCCTAAGGAAATGCTAAACAGTTGTTCCAACTGAAACGAAAAGAGAGTAACTAAAAACTGTACAAAGAAATAAAGAACACCAGTAACTGTACCTACATAGTTAGGTGTAAAATCCAGTACTGTTGTATTTTTGGTTTGTTTCTCTTTTTTCCCTGTATGATTAAGAGACAAATGCAAAAACAACAATTATCTATGTTAATGGGCACACAATGCTTACATATGTAATTTGTGACAGTAACAACATAAGGAAGGGAGGATGAAGCTGTGTAAGAGCAGAGTTTTGTATACTCTTGAGGCTAAGTTGGTTTAATTCAAACTAGATTATTATTAACCGGAGCTGTTACCCCTAACACCCGGCCGCTAAGAAAATAACTAAAAACAAAATCAGAAAAAGAAATGAGAAGAGAATCAAAACAGTGCACTAGAAAAAAATTAAACACAAAATAAGGCAGCAGCAGGAACTTCCCTGGTGGTGCAGTGGTTAAGACTCTGAGTTTCCAATGCAGGAGCTGGTGTTCAATCCCTGGTTGGGGAACTAGATCCCACATGCCACAGCTAAAGAACCTGTATGCCACAACTAAGACCCAGTGCAGCCAAATAAATAAATAGATATTTTTTAAAGAGATAAAGCACAATAGAGTCACCCCAGTGATGTTCCTATGTGTTCAGGTAGCTGAATTTGAGTGCACCATCCTTGAAAAAACAAAATACAGTGTGAATAGAAAGACTCATCACTGCCACCCCCACCCTTTTCTAAAAATAATTCATAAGAAAAAATCATTAATATTTTACAAAATTAGTTTCACCCAAGGTTCACACATGGAAGAAATAGCTAAGACATAACATCATAAATTCTCACTGTGAAATCACAATAGAATCTGATATATTCTGAGTATTTGCAAGTTGGGAGAGAGCCTCAGAGATTATATTACTCATCCCCTCACTGTAGAGATGAAGTAGGTCACTGAGGCCCAAGAAGGTCTAGTGTGGGACCTTGGGGGCTAACCCCAGGGGCAGAGCCTGGGTAGAATGCAGGCCTCCTGAAACTCAGGGTTCCCTCTACTCCTTCCTCTTTATCAAAAGTAAACATGCTGCTGCTGCTGCTAAGTCGCTTCAGTCGTGTCCAACTCTGTGTGACCCCAGAGACAGCAGCCCACCAGGCTCCCCCGGCCCTGGGATTCTCCAGGCAAGAACACTGGAATGGGTTGCCGTTTCCTTCTCCAGTGCATGAAAGTGAAAAGTGAAAGTGAAGTCGCTCAGTCGTGTCTGAGTCCTAGCGACCCCCTGGACTGCAGCCTACCAGGCTCCTCTGTCCATAGGATTTGCCAGGCAAGAATACTGAAGTGGGTTGCCATTGCCTTCTCTGAAAGTAAACATAAAATTCACCAAATGATAAAGTGCACATGCTAATGTGGGCAAGTTAAGGGCTTCAGTCGTATCCAACTCTTTGTGACCCCACGGACTGTAACCTGTCAGACTCCTCTATCCATGGGATTTTCCAGGCAAGGATACTCCAGTGGGTTGCCATGCCCTCCTCCAGGGGATCTTCCCCACCCAGGGGTTGAACCTGCATCTCTTGCATCTCCTGCATTGGCAGGTGGGTTCTTTCCCATTAACTGCCACCTGAGAAACCCCACACAAGGTGGTGCAGATTAGCAATTTGGTCTGCAGTGTGATTACTTTAGCCATCAGTCAGCTATGTAACCCACCTTGGAGTGGGAATTTTCATACGCGATTGTTCAGCACTCTGAGGGAAGACTCATACAGGTTAAACACTGCTTCTTGGTGGACTCAGGAAGACTTCATGGCTCAGCCTGTGGCGGGCAGGCGGTCAGATGCACAGCAGAATTCCAGATGTGTCCTGGCTTCGAGCAGCATAGCGATATCTGTATGGTGCATGCAGGATAACCTTTCTTCATCCGGTCTTTCCCCAAAGGAGGGCCTTTTGGATTAATCATTCCTTCAACAAAATGGTGAACGGTCCACACCAGTCTGAAGTCCACTCCTAGGCGTCCTTACTATATTGATATAAACCATAACCATTATGAGGAAAGGCGTTAGCAGACACAGTCTCCGTGGTCTTTGGTGTTGGTCATGGGAAACTCGCCCTGTCAAAAGTTGGTACAATGTTGGCCTTTTGGCTACAGTTTCTTGCCCCAGGGGAAATGTCTAGTTTGCAGACCTCCTCGACAGCAGTATTCCCACTCAACTTTCATGGGTAACCACTTCCCTGCCCAGGTGCAGTGCCCAGTGTGGTTTCAGGAGCCCGGGTGATCTGGCCTGGGTCAAACAGTAGAGTCGGGCCCTTCTGGGTGTCTCTAGGTAATGCCTTTAACAGGTAACCACCAGGGAGCATCTGTAACTGCCTGTTGGCTATCAGACCTCCTGTGCTCACTCAACATCTCTTCAAAGCCAAAGGAGTCAGCAAACCTGTCATGTTTTGTCAAACAGCTGGTTGAGTTTATAGCTTCTCAAATTTAGCCTTACTGACTTCATAGGCATCCTTGTAAAAAGCATCAATAGCAACTCTCTTCACAGATGCTTCTCCATCCTACTTTATCTGAGGATCATCGGTGCCCATTGTAAATATTCTTGCAGGGATGGGGTCATTTTGGTGGGTAGAAACAGCTGCTCTCCAGGCCTCTTGTGAGTATAGGTATGCAACTCCCATCTGCTACAGACCCTGGGGCACTGGGGAATGCCCAAACTGCCCGAGCCTGTGAGGAGCACCACACCCAGGCCTCTTGGCCTCCCACCAGCCAACCTGGGCCCCTCATCAAAAGCAGAGGCAACAAGAGGATGAGCTAGATACAGTTTTTGGTTTTTTGTTTTGTTTTTAAAAAACCTTAGATTTCCTTTATTCATTGGTCCATTTCTACAACAAATACATCCAAAACACTACATAATAAAATTATTTACAACATTTCCAAATGAGAAGATTCTTTCTGCCCTACGACTGCTATTCACACACAGTACTTCCACAGCACATCATGAGAAGATTACCCTGTACTCTAAACTGCTTAAGAAATGTGAAAACTAATAATGTAATTGCATTAGCTCTGCTCAATATGTGGCAACATTTTAGAAACCTTGAACTTCATCTTGCAACATCAAGAGAGTTCAATAACCGCTTTCCCCTGTACTTTACGAAATAAGTTGCAGGGACTAGGAGAAGGACCACATTGTCAAAATAACTAACCGTATAGAAATGGATTTAAAAAGTCACAACTCAAAATCACTTTTTGTAAATTTCACACACATTTACAAATATCACGTTGTCATCCAGCTTGTTTACTCGGATTTTCTTTGCTTGGATTGCACCACATTGGTTATGTCTTTAGTAGACCTAGAGGCTGAAGCACAGAGGATGGCTCACCATGTCCATTTTCCATATTCTCAGAAGCCACAAGCTGGCTCCTCAGTCTGGGCATTTCTTTGGCTTGGAGTTTTGGACTTTTCAATTACCTCTTTGGGCTCACTGTTCTGTCCAGACACTATGGCAGCATTTGCCTTGAGTTCTAACCTGGGAACAGACCCCTGTAGTGCTGTGGCTGGAGTTTCCTTTGGGACCAAACTCTGTGAAGGGCCTGGTGGTCAGCTTGAAAATTCTGGCGGTTTAGGGCCTGAGTTTTCCAAGCTAGTTCCTTGTTTTCCAGGTAATGGCTGCTTATCAGCCTCCTCCAGACCAGCTGGGTGAGTATCTGGAGTGTTTGGATTCTGCTAACTATTTTTCTTCTACCAAGGGGGTTTCTTCTTCAGTTTATTTGCATTGATGTTACTTTGCTTATTGTTTACCCCAAAATTGCCTGCAGAGATATCACTCTGCAATAAGTTGACCAACAATGGGTTTGTTAGTGTGACATCCTTATTGACTGGGAAGCCTAGATTCTGACCACAGAACATCTGATTTCCATTGGGTGCACCAATGAAAGGTGCGCTGAAAGGCATCCCATGGCCGGAGAAGTAGTTTCAGGAGGCACTGTTTCCCTGCATGGCCTGCACATGGGGGTGGGGGCATGGTACTTTGTTGCATGCTAACATCAGGCATCATCTGAGACGAGCTATCATTATTTGCTATAGTAGCAGGATCACCATGCTGCTGGGCCATACAGGTATATGTATGTGTGTGTGTGTATGTATATATCTAATTTATTTATTGGCTGTGCTGTGTTTCCATTGCTTCACGGGCTTTTCTCCAGTTGTGGTAAGCGGGCACTGCTTTCTAGTTGCAATGCACAGGCTTCTCATTGCAGAGATTTCTCTTGTTTTGAAGCACAGGCTCAAGGGTGCACGGGCTTCAGTAGTTGTGGCACATGTGCTCAGCAGTTGTAGCTCCCGGGCTCTAGAGAACAGGCTCAATAGTTGTTGGGCCATATAGTTTTAAATATTGTTTTTCTTTCACATTACTTTGCAAACATGGTTTTGTGTTTCTCCATGTTCTGGCAGCAGCAAGCTGTTTTATAATATTAGTATTTAATCATTGAAGTTTTCACTAGGGGGTTGTTTGCAGCTTTTTTGAGTCCCAATGATGTGTTTTAGTACATAGAGATTTTTTTTTCTTTTATTCTGTTTCACTGGCTTTTAAATTACTAGATGAGAGATTGGGTCAAAAGAAAGCCAGTTGGCTCTTGCCAAATGTTACCTAAGTGTGCCTCTAGAAGGATTATTACCTGGCCCCTAGACAGGTGTGAATATATCTGTTTCCCAAAGCTTGGACCAGCGTTGGGTATCTAATTTTTACTTGGTTTAATGGTTGTTATTTGGAACCATACTATACTTACAGTCTTTAATTTGTATTTCCCTAATTACTAAGGAAGTTGAGTCTTTTTAAAAATAAATATATTGTTTATTACTTGTTTATCCTGTTAGGTGCCTACTCGATTCCAAGCAACAGACATTCTGAGTGCCCACTCTGTGCTAGGAGCTGTGTACATCCCTCAAAGGGGCAGAGACCTAATAAAAATGATCCTTTGGAATAGGGTGGGGGAACCAGGATAGTATAGGAAATATAAGAGTAGCTGTACTCTCTCAGTAGAAGCACAGTCCTGGCAAACTGCTTGGGGAAAGGCCTGTGGGTGGAAGACAAAGAAGGGAAGGGTTGACTCTGCCTGAAAAAGATTAGGCTTTTGCATGGTAGGTGACTTTAGAGCTAGGGCTGAATAAGATTTGTCCAGCTGAGAAAATGATGTATGGGGAGAGGGGACAATATGAAGAGAGGTCAACAGGTTGAAAAGTCTGATAATATGGTGGTTGTGTTATGGGGCTATGACTCTTCCATTATAGCTAAGACATGGGATGCTGGAGCTGAGGAATGATGGGACATTGGCTGGAAAGGAAGAGTCAGGACTAACCTCAGGAATCCGACCTTGCTCCTGAATAATTTTTTTTTTTAAGTATTTATTTATTTGGCTGCATTGGGTCTTGGTTGTGATACAGGCAGTCTTTATTGTGGCACAGGAGCTTATTTGCTTCACAGAATGTGGGATCTTAGTTCCTAAACCAGGGATGGAACTCCTGTCCCCCCACATTGGAAGGTGGATTCTTAACCACTGGACCACCAGGAAAGTCTCGAATATTTTGTTCTTAAAGAGGAATGACAGGAGCTATTGTATGTTTTAGAAAGAAGTTTCTGGTAGGTGAAGAATCTGCCTGCCAATGTAGGAGATGCGGATTCGATCCCTGGGTCAGGAAGATTCCCTGGAAAAGGAAATGGCAACCCACTCCAGTATTTTTGCCTGGGAAATCCCATGGACAGAGGAATCCAGCGGGCTATAATCCATGGGGTCACAAAGAGCTGGACATGAATTTGCGACTAAACAGCAATTTTGGTATTTAATAAGAGGTAGACATATTCTTTGCCTTTATAGAGCTCAAGGACTAGTGGGGGAAACAAGTGTTAAACAAGAAATCATAATTATAAGCTCTCATTGAATGAAATGAGTCCCTGTATGGGCCACTCTCTTCTTTGCTTTCTTGGTGGCTCAGATGGTAAAGCGTCTGCCTACAATGAAGGAAACCTGGGTTCAATCCCTAGGTTGGGAAGATCCGCTGGAGAAGGAATTGGCAACCCACCCCAGTACCCTTGCCTGGAAAATCCAATGGACAGAGGAGCTCGGTAGGCTATAGTCCATGGGGTCTCAAAAGAGTTGGACATGACTGAGTGACTTCAATTTAAAGAAAGAAATGTCATGCTATGAGAGCAATTGATATGTAACAGGGGTAGCAGACCAACTCCAAAGATCAGGGAGGGTTTCCCCTAGGAAATAATTTCTGGAGGGTTTTCTTCTGCTGCTCTTACACACACCTCTCACTCAAGTCTTACCATTAAACTTCACAGATAAAAGCAATGTAAAATATTTGAGAGAAACCCAGAACTGAATATTCATATTCTACATGCATTTGTAAACCTCCCCAAATGATTCACCCTGACATTCCCTTGTATCTAGTTCCCAGTATCCCTTCTTTGTAAAAAATGTTAAATTTCATTTTATTCATTTACTCATTTATTTTATTTTGGCTGCACTGAGTCTTCATTGTGGTGCACTAGCTTTCTCATTGCAGCACTTGGGCTTAGTTGCCATAAGGTATGTGAGATCTTAGTTCTCTGACTAGGGATCAAACCTCATCCCCTGTGTGGGAAGGCAGATTCTTAACCACTGGACTATGAGGGAAGTCCCCAAAGTATCCTTCCATTGACGTTATCTGGCTTATAGACTGACCCCAACCTTGTGAGGCAGGCAGGCAAGTATGACTCTCAACATTTTATTGATGAGGAATGTTAGGTAACTTGCCTAAAATCATGGGACTAGTTAATATGTACAGGCATTTGAATCCACGTCGTGTAATACATATGCGGAATTCTTTTCTTTTTCAAGAAAAAATTTTTTTAATGATCTCAACAGGTGATCACAACTATGTTCTTTTTATTATTTTTTATTTAATTTTTTTGGCTGCATGTGTGGCATGTGGAATCTTAGTTCCTAACCAGCTTGCCCTCCCTGCATTGGGAGTGCAGAGTATTAACCGCTGGACTGTCAGGGAAGTCCCTAGATGGAATTATTCTTGCATTGCTCATTCTTTTGTTTGTTCATTAATCCATCAAATATGCACTGATCACCTTCTGAGTGTCAGGCTATGTGTGAAGCAATCCATAACCACAAAAGGTTTTAAGCAGGAAAGTAACATGATCCAATTTAGGTTTTAGAACCTTCTTTTGGATGAGAGGATGGAAGGAAGTGGTTTTCAAAGTATGGTTTGAGGCCACACTGGGTCAGAGGGGTCTTCCAGATGGCGCTAATGGTAGATAACTCACCTGCTAATGCAGGAGATCTAAGAGATTCGGGTTTGATCCCTGGGTTGTGAAGATCCCCTGGAGGAGGGCATGGCAACCTACTCCAGTATTCTTGCCTGGAGAATCCCATGGACAGAGGAGCCTGGCGGGCTACAGTCCATGGGGTTGGACAGAGTCAGACACGACTGAAGTGACTTAGCATACATGCATGCACTGGGTCAGTGGCTCTGGGGTTGGTGATATGCCAGGTTTGGGTACTGTTTTTTTCCCCTAATGCAATAGAAAGTGCTATATTAGAGAAGGAAGTGTCAACTAATTATGAAGAGGTGCTGGCTGTAGTAATCAGGTGAAAGATGACACAAAACAGAGACAAAGGGATGTACTTGGGAGTCATTGAGCTAGCATGGCAGGACTTCCCACTCACCCTTAGCTCAGACAGTAGCTGAGAAGTGAAACTGGAATTCCTACCTACGTCCTCTGGTTACAGAGCCTGTGGTCTTATTGCACATAACCATTTATAGCCGCTTCATGATTTTAAATATTTTGTATTTATTTCTCTTAGCATTTGTTTTGCATATCTCCATCGTGTCTCAAACTGCCTTCAAGCCTTGTATTTGCCCCTCATTTTCATAAAGTCTAGGACAGAAATAAGAGACAGATGAGTAAGATCTTAAAATTTTTTAAATGTTTATTTATTTGGGGCTGGGTACACAGGCAAGGAAAAAGTAGATTTGATTAGATAAACATAGACTAGGGAAGAACCACAGGATACTGGGAGATGAGCATCACCTCCTCTTCTATAAACCCCTGGCAGTCTCCAGGAAGCCTGAAGACAATAATCCCAGAAGCCCAGAGGGTGACCCCACTTCCTTCCCAGGGTTATTACTGAGTATCAGGCTGGAGCCGGCAGGAATTCAGGAAGCTGTAAAGAAACAACAGCCTCAACAACCCACTCTCCAAACATCAACACCAACTACCTCGACAATAAAACTCGTTACAATTCATCTCCCTCCCACTTACAACTGCAGACCAGAAGGAAGCCTTCCAGAAGGAAGGGCTCTTTGCTGCCCTTTCCCCTCATCCCCAGCCTGGTTTTCTTCCCAGGGTCTGGGGAGGCGGGAAACTGACACCCTGTCTCCGAATGGGGGCACCAGAGAAACGGGGGACACCTTCATTCTCTCCTCATTGCCAGATAGGTCAGAACTGAAACCAACTGAGGCAAAGGTTATTGTTGGCAGTGCCAGGAGAAGCCTGTCACACCCCAGTAACTCCAAAGCCACAGTGGCTAAACTAAGCACATCAGAGTTGAGGTGTGCGAGAAGATGGGAAGGTGGCGAAGGTCTAAGGTAGTGGGAGGCTTCTGGGGTGCTGTCCTTAAGAATGACCAATCAGAGAGCGGCTTGCAGCCCAGGGGCGGGACTGGGGGGTATCTTTGTTGCGATTGGATGAAGGCTGGGAGCAGGGAGGGGGCCGCGGCGCCTAGGACAGCTGCTTTGCAATTTCGCGTTATATACTGCGGTGGCCGCGGCTGTGGAAGCCGGCTGGACTGCAGCGCACGTGCCTGCATCTGAGGCTCTGGCTTGTTGCGGAGTTCCTTGGGTTCTGGATCTAGTCAGTCCTGCCCCCAAGGTTCTCTCCATCCTCCGTCCCCTAGCTTTCGTCCAGCTCCCGGCCTCAGCGACTGCAAAACGAAATGGTCACAACAGTGAATACCTCAGATGAAATAGAGCAGATGTTCCAGCCCTACAACTTCGAGCTGTTCCGGGACATGAGGCCCTTTTTGGAGGAGTACTGGTGAGACTCGTAGAAGGGGAAGGGCCATGTTAGGGGCCCAACTCTGATGACCGCTATTTGGGGGGGATTGGTGGAATGGGGGAGGGCGAGACAGAATGCCCACAGAGATTTTGCTAAGGAGCAAATGTATCGGATTCCCCAGTACTGGCTTCACGTCCCTGTTGTCCAAGGTACAGGTAGTGTGGCACCTCAAAGAGGTTAGATCTGGAAGAAAGAAAGGCAGAAATAAGAAGATGGGATGAAGAATTTGGGAGGAGAAAGAAACCAAGCGGGGAAAAGTGTAGTGAGAACTGGTCTCTGAAGAATGGGGTTGATCTGAACTCCTACTCCCACCCACCTTATAGACGACTCTCCATCCTTTGTGGCTGCATGTGTGCGCATGCGTGCATGTGCTGATGCCTGAGGACTGCTCTTCACAGTTATCATCTTATTCCTCAAATGTTCCATCATCCCTGCTTGTGGAGAAGGAGGCAAAATCTGGATACTCTTCCAAAATTTCCTCAGACTTTGCCCTAGAGCCCCTCAGAGCTCCAGCCAATTTGCTATGACCAAACAGGCAAAAGCTATTGCCACATTCTTTGTACATCACAGCCTTGGATTGCTTCTAGAAATGGACCAGCAGCTGTCACCCACTCCCAACCCCAGGAACCTTGGTTATAGCTGCTGTCCTGTGTAAAGTACTTTACATATATTAACACTGTCAGGAGAGGAGTGTTATTCCCCTCTTACAAATAAGGAAACTGACCCTCAGAGAAGGAAGTAGGTTTCCCAGTGTCACACAGCTAGTAAGTGGCAGAAGTAGGATTCCAATCCAGAGCACTGACCTGGAGGTATGAGTGGGCATTCCTCTAACCAGCTCCCACCCATAAGCCCATCCGCTCTGCCTTCTGCCTGCCAGGGCAACCTCATTCGCCATAGTTCTGATCTACCTGTTGCTTATCTTCGTGGGGCAAAACTACATGAAGTCACAGAAGGGCTTCAACCTGCAGAGACCTCTCATCCTTTGGTCCTTCTGCCTTGCAGTCTTCAGGTAAGACTTTCCCCACTCCAACCTATCTTATAGACCCTAGACCCTCATTCTATCCCTAAAAGCTCTCTAAAAACCTCAATTGCATCAACTGCCCAAGTTGCCCCCTAACTCTCTCCTTATTCTGTTCTCTCAGCTCTGACTCCTCTCCCCAGGTTCCACTCACCTGTTTTCCTTCTTCTCCAGTTCCTAGACTAGTAGTCTCTCCTCTCTCTCATGAGACCTCTTGTGCTCATTGAGTCTGGATAATTCCAACAATTTCCCCAGCCTCTAATATTCTCTACATCTAACACTCTCTCCCAAGACCTTCCAATAACTTCCCCAGCCCCTTCTTCCCATATTCCCCCCAGACTCCTTTGATCACCCCTATCCTGCCACCTGTCTCCTTCCAGGCTCCTACCCATCCTATGAACCCTACTCCCTAGTTCAGTTTTCAGTCTCAGCCTCTAGCACTCCCTGGTCCCTCCCCAGCCCTCATGTCTTCTATCTTCTAGATTACTGGTTGGCTTTACCAAGTTGGCCTTGGGATCTCAGAAGCTGTGACCCCTTTGGAAGGGTGGGGAGGTGGTGGAACTTGGATCAGTGACTTGACTAGGCCAAGGGTTAAGGTGCCTGGGAATGACCCTTACACCCTTTTCCTCTGTTCCATTTCAGTATCTTCGGGACAGTGAGGATGTGGGGCTACATGGGGACCCTGCTACTTAGGGGGAGCCCAAAGCAAACTATATGCTTCTCCTCCTTCATCAACAGTCCCATAATCCAATTCTGGTCCTTCCTGTTTGTTCTCAGCAAGGTCGTTGAACTTGGTGAGTGGCAAGGCTTTGTCTCTCTGGTGTCCAGTCAGTTGCATCCCTCCTTAAGCCCTCCCCTTTACCCATCACATGGAGAGTTCCTTCCCCACCCCTGGGTCCTAAAAACATCTCTCACCCAAGCCCCTCTTCAGATTCTCTGCCATAAAGACCCGTCTCCCTGTCCTGAAAATTCCCCCTGTGCCCCTACATCAAGTTCGGAGGGTGGTCCCAACACTGGGTGATATGTCAGCTATGACTCCTCATCTCCCAGGAGACACAGCCTTCATCATCCTGCGTAAGCGGCCACTCATCTTTGTGCACTGGTACCACCACAGCACAGTGCTGGTGTACTCGAGCTTTGGATACAAGAACAAGGTGGCTGCAGGCGGCTGGTTCATGACCATGAACTTTGGTGTACATGCCGTCATGTACACCTACTACACTCTGAAGGCTGCTAAAGTGAAGTCCCCCAGATGGTTTCCCATGCTCGTCACCAGCCTGCAGATCCTGCAGATGTTTATAGGAGCCACTGTCGGTATCCTGGCTTATATCTGGAGACAGGAAAAGGGATGCCACACCACAGAGGAACACTTCTTCTGGTCCTTCATCTTGTATGCAACCTATTTTGTTCTCTTTGTCAAGTTCTTCCACCAAAACTACATAATTCCCAAGATCAAAGCCAAGACCAAGAGCCAGTGAGTAGTTGGAGAAAGAGAAGAAGCCTCAAGCCCTCTCTCCTCCCCAGGGGACTGAGGGGCTGAGCTTAGGTTTGAGGGAATGATTAGGAAGCCTTTCCTATATGGTTTCCCCATGGGATGTATACTCCAAGGTGGCAGGAGATGATGACAGTCAAGAACTATCACCCCTGGGGTGGGGATGTGATCTAGTACTTTGATGTTTCTGTTGTTAATGTGAAGGCCAAGCAGGCCCTGGGATGGGGGTGGGACTAAGGAGGCTCCCCCAAACTGAGTTATTTATGTTTCCAGAAATCTTTCTCCTTCTTGCTCTGTTTTTAAATTAAAGACTCCAACAAGGTTTTCAGGGTTTGGGGATTTACAGGAAGGAGGGGACTGCTGTGATGGAGGAGGGCTGCTGGCAATCGGATGATGAGTGGGTGAGAAGCTTACAACAGTGTGTGGAAGGCTGAGAGTCACACACAGAGACACTCAATAAGAATCCTAGGCCTGGTAGGCACTTAATAAATGTCTGTTACAGACCAGAATTTTATTGCTGTTAGAGGCAAAAGCCCCTCATAGGAACAGTGAGAAACAGATGCGCAAAGGTGGAGTAAATTTCTAAAGTCGTTGGCTTCCTAAATTGCAGAATTGACACTTGACTTCAAAGCTGACCTTCCAGTTATCCTCCTTGAGACCACGAGGCGGCGCTGCAGTACCAGCTTTGTCCAAGCCATACACCGCCCACCTCCCCTACACAGACACGCACGCTTCGTGCGCCGCTTGGCTCCGGGAATCCCCAGGCTTCTCCATTCTGGGGTTGAGGGGTTGAGGGGTTGAGGACTGAAGCTCTTGAAGCCTGGACCCGCACATCTTTCCTGTAAACCCAGCTCTCCTTTAAAAATGGGGAAGGATGAGGGGAGGGAGCTCAACCGAAACTCTGAATCACCAGGCCTCTGATAGTCCGCGCACGTTTATTTCATTTATCTTTGAAAACCAGGGAGAGGGAGTCTGGAGAAGGCTAGGTGGGCCAAAGGTGAATTGGCCCCCGGGGAACTGGTCCCTATTCCTGGCCTTAGTCCCAGGGTCTCGGACTAAGGGCCCAGTCCACCCCTCAGGCCTGGGGGTGGGGGAAGGCTCTCTCCTGAACCTGCCGCCTCCCCAACCCCGACTGCCCAGCTCTCCTCTCAGACCCCGAGGGCGGGGGCAAGCCAGTCAAAACGACCCCAGTCCGTCGAGGCCGTGAATTACCGCCCCACCCTCAGGGATGATCGGCGGGCAGCGCCCTTCAGACGGGCCGTTCCACGGCGTACTGGCACGGACTGAGGTTGGCGGCCGGCGGCGGCCCCGGCACGGTGGGATAGCTGAAAGAGGCGTGCTGTTTGGCCTTGAGCCTCAGGCTGGCCAAACTCGAGTTACACGGGTCCCGATATACGTAGGGGGAGGAGGCCGCGGCGGCTGCTGCGGCTGCGGCCGAGGCGTAAGGGCAGGACACGGCCCCCGAGGACACCGCGGCAGGAGCCAGCCCGGGGGGCCCCCCGCCTAGGCCCTGCAAGGCCCCGGGCCCAGGCACGGTGCCTGGGGCGGTCGCGCCCGAGGGCACAATGGAGGCGGAAATGGAGCTGGGTGGCGAGAAGACGGGCTGCGAAGCCAGAGGCCCCACGTTGACCGAGTTGAAGGCGAACGGGAAGGTCTTGGCGGCGAGCGGCGGGCCGAGGGCCTTGGGTGGCCAGTTGCCGTACGAGTAGCCGGGGTACACCTCCTCGTAGGGCGGCACCAGCCCCCCGAGCGGCGCCGCGAAGCCGCCCTTGCACAACTCCGCCTGCTGGCTGCGCTCGCGCTTTCTCCACTTGGCGCGCCGGTTCTTGAACCACACCTGCGGGCGTGGGAGGAAGGTCGTCAGGACCCGGACCCCCAAGGCGGCTGGTGGACCGGTCGCCCAGGTTGGGGGGTTCCAAGCGGGGTCCGGTGCCGGGCGGAGTATAAAGATGAGGTGGCTGGAGGAGAATGGGGTGGTGGAGCAACGGCCCGGGGTGGCGCATGCGGGACGGAGTCGGGGGTGACAGTATCGGGGGTGGCGGGGACAGCAGGAGGGGGGTCTAGGAGAGGTGAAGAGAAGAACCAGAGATAGTGCCAGGGGAGAAAGCGCTCCGTCTAGGGCGAGAGAGTGGAGGAAGAGAAGAAATTGGAGGTTAGTGGAAAGAAGGCCGTGGAGGCAGCGGGCCTGGGCGAGGGACGTCGGGTGTTGGGTCGGAGGAAGGGGCAGGCAGGGCAGAACTACAGGCTGCCGTTTCCGAAGCTGCTTGCTGAGCGGCCCGCGAGAGGGAGGCCCGAGGTGGAGGGGAGGGTGGTGGTGGAGGGGGACCGCCGGGGTTGCGTACCCGCACGCGGGCCTCGGTGAGGTTGGTCCACACGGCGATCTCTTCGCGCGTACTCATGTCGGGGTAGCGGTTCCTCTGAAAGGTCGCCTCCAACTCCTGCAACTGCTGGCTGGTGAAGTGCGTGCGCTGCCGCCGCTGCTTTTTCTTCAGCGAGCCGTCTTCGGGGGAGCCGCCGGGGAGCGAAACCGAGGCCTTCTCCGAATCTGGGAGCCGGGGTGGGGGCTGTCACAGCACATCCTTGCCTGCGCAGATTCCCTGGCTCGGGGACTTCCTCCTTGGGCGCCTCCCTCCCCCACTCGCACCTGGGCTCCCACTCCCGGGTCCCACCCGGTTAGGGATGGAGCTTTTATTTCCCCCACCCCCAGAAGGGGGCGCGCTCACCGCTGTGCTCTTGGCCCTTGCAGCCGTGTTCAGGGAGTGGGGGGTGGGGAGTGCCCGCATCTGACAGCGAGAGGGCCGGGCTCCGGGCCTCTGCCTCGCTCAGCAGGCCGAACTCCATTGGGGGCTCGAGAACTCTGAAGGTAAGAGAAGACACAGACCAGGTTAATGGGAATAAAATCTCCAGGTTATCTGGTTCCCAGTACAGAAGTGTTTCCCCATCTTCCCCTTTCTCAGCCACCGACATAAAGCTATCCTTCTAATCTGAGGTGCCCTAGGTTAGAATGGGGAAACAGCAGCCTAAGTGGGGAAAGGTGCATACTCAGAGGTTTCATACACAGTTATACACACTAGACTTTGATTTGTTCCATGCTGGGCACCTAGAACCCTGCCTGGTACAGTTGGTGTTCAATAGATAATCATTGAATTAATGAAAACCTCACTATAGCACATTGCATACCACATACCACATCCTTAAAAAATCAAATTCCTTCTCACACGAATGCCCAAATATTCCCATAAACTCAAACGTGCCTCTCAGCCAGTCTGAACCTGTGTTATTCACTCTCCCATGGGACAGATTTGATTTTGAACCGGGCCTGATACTTTCCCTGTAAGGAGAATTGCTGCTATCATTTATGAGTACTGTCTATGGGCCTTCACCTCATTATTTCTCCTCACAAGAATGGTTCAATGTTAGGTATGATCACCCTTTTTTAGGTGTGGAAACTGAGACATGAAGTAATGATGAAAATCACAAAGTTTGTAAGTAGTAGAGTTATGATCTGAATCAGGTCTGTGAGATTCCTAAGATATACTTTTGTTTGCTTTTTCAAACTGTGTTCTTTGGGGTCCTCCCTGCCCTGCAAACTCCCTCAGGGACTGGAACTCAGGTCTAACCTCAGGGATAGAAATCTAGCCTGATCTTACTCAGGTCAGCTTCAACTAGGGCAGCCCTGCTTTCGTCGGTTTTATTTATGCTTTCTGGAGAGACTTCATTTGAAGAAAGGGTTCTGGGATCAAAAACAAGTTTAAGAATCTTGTCTGCTTCTGTACATTGCACCCCACGAGTCACCACTCTCTCCCACGCCCTCCTGCAGTCCCACCTCAGGCTGTGGGTGTAGGTTTCTTAAAAGCCACTTCTGACCATTACTCCCCATGCCAAATCTCACCTGACATTGCCCAGGAGCCTGCCTGGGTCCTCCTCCAAGTCTCCCCCTGCAGGGTCCCCTTTTCTGCTAGCTCTCCCAGGCCCCCTCTGGTGGGAGGAAGGGAAAGGGACACTAGTGGGCTCAAGACTCCAGATGCCTCTTGGTCAGAGGAGAACCAATGGAGGCTAAGGACCAAGGAGCAGGGGTGAAGAGCTATGTAGGAGGGGTCCATCTGCCTCCCCATTAAGAGGGACTTAATGCAGGCTGTGCAAGGTGGCATTAATGTGGCGGATTAGCCTAGATAGAGACGTGTGTCACTTGGCTGCTCTGAATTGATTAGGAGCCTTTCTAAGAGAGGCGCAGATGGGCAGTAGCCTGTATTTGCACATGGTAATGCCCCCTCCAACCAGCTCAGACATGACAGCTGCCCCCCCAACCCCGCCCCAAGCTAGTTTGAGTGGGACAGAGGTCAAGGCAGGAGGCTGAGAAACAGTCCCTGTTCTTTCCACAGGCAGAGAGGACTAGACCTTGGACCCTTTCCTAGGGCTGGAGAAGCAGGGCTGAAGGGAACCCCAAAGGAAGGAGAGAAGTCAGGCCAGGGATGGGAGTGCTCAGCTTCCCTCGCCTTCCAGGTCTGAGGGCAGAGTCAGAGGCTTAGGAGTGGGCTGATGATGCTCCTATAGAAGGGAGAGGCCCTTGGGAGGGACCAGGAGCAGCCTAGACTAGTAGCTCTTCCCAAGTAGCTGCGGAGGCTTAGAACTAACAGGTGGAAAAAGGGGTGCTCTGAAATCTCTTCATACCCTAAGATGCCCTCAAAATTGCAAACCACACCCCTGACTTCTCCAGAGGCCCACAGGAGCAATGCAGAGCTGGGAAAAGAAGGACAGTTGGGTTTGCCTGTAGGAAAAGCTGAATTCCACCATTGCCATTCATCCTTCCAGTCTGCTTTGGCTCCAGACTTCCCATTTTCCAAACTCCCCCTTCCCCCAGCATTCCATACCTGTGTCTTGGTTTCACCCTTTATTTCAGCAGAGGGAGGCAGAGTGAGGAAAGATAACGGCCAGAATAAAAAGACGAGACTGAGAAAGCAGAGTTCAGGCTGTGTGTTCCCAAAGACAGACAGACACACATGCAGACAAATACAGGCCCCCTCTCAGACAAAATAAGCACTTGGACTTGGAGCTAGAGGCATACAAACACACACTCTCTCCCACACATGTGCCCCCACATTCAGGCAGACAGACACACACCGTCACACAGACTCCTCTCTCTGTGACAGGGACAGCTGCCTCGGCTGTTTTGGAGCTAGCCATTATCCCCCCCTCCCCCTTCCTGGCCCCTTTGAACCTCAGCTCTCAGTCCCAGGAACTACGGACTCTGTGGGGGAGGAGGAAGCCTGAGGAGCCAGCGAAGTGGTCTATGCTCAGTGGCTGCTGGGGATAGCCTGTTTGGCTGAGGTGGGGAGAGTATGAGAATGCTGGAAGAATAGTATGGGGTCGTGGTGGGGGCAGAAAGTGATAAGCCCCCTCATCCCACTCCGACCGGGGAAAGTAATCCAGTATACCCCAAAGAAACTAGATTTAGATTCAAAAGATCTGAGTTCATGTCCTGGATCCTCAATTTACTAGCTGTGGGTCATACTTCTCTGGGCATGTTTTTTTAATCTGTAAAAGTAGGATTATAATTCCTTCTCTACCTCTCTTCAGTATTGTGAAGAGGTTAAAATAAAACATAACATTTAAAAATAAGTTGGGGTCAAACTCCAAGTTTTTTTCTCATTTATTGAAATAATGTTGGGCATTGAGTAAGGTGCTCAGGATAGACTCAGAAAGAAGGTATCATTTTTGTCTCTGCCTTTGCTTGACTGGTTCACCCCCCTAGATTCTGTCTCCCAGTGAAAAATTGCTCCGTGAATAAAGGTGAGTATGCTGCATTTTAGAGAGGGATGCATATGTGTGTTGTGAGCACTCTGTTCAAAACATAAAAGACCACCCAGTCAATAAGGAAATAGTCACATGGGTGGAGTAGCCCAAACTGGGAGCTAATCTGAGGACCCGGGATGGGTAGGAGAGGAAAGAATGAAGGCTTCAGACTCTTGACTGCGTTAGTAATAGCAGCAAGAGGAAAGGCAGCTGAGATGGGCCCTGCCTGTGAAGCTGAAAAAGCAGGAACACTAATGCTAGGCAGGCAACAGAGAGAGAGAGGGTGGGGGCAGAGGCCTCTAGCAGATTGTGTCCGGTGGGCTGGTCAGGCAGAGGCTGGGGGCGCCAAGCTGTTGTCTGAGCTGGAGACAGGCTGGCTGAGGATTAAGCTCCCCCAAACTGCTGGAGGTCGGGAAGCTGGGGAGTTGGGACTGCAGCCAGGGACTTCGCCTCACTCAATGGACAGGGATAAGCAGTAGGTATGGAAGCCACAGGTTTGGTTGATGCCGGTAGGATACACCAGGAAAGACCAGAGAGAGTTGAGAGATAACAGTGGCGCTGAGTCCAGGTCTTGGGGTAGGGGGCCTCCTGCCCCACCCCAGCCTTTCTGACACGCCCTGCAGGGGATAGACTCATGGCCCAGTACCACTGGTTTCAAGGTGACAATCCCAGCCCTAGGGAATAGAGGGCTTGCAGGTGACCTTTGACTCTGAGATACAGCATGGAATTACAGGAAGCTGTCATGGACCACAGTAAGAACAAAATATCCAAGATAATTAAAGTGGAGAATAGAGACTGCCCCAGAGCAGAGAGGCTATAGTGGGGAGGCCATGATTTCTAAGGGACACAACTTATGGCAAGAAAGTAACTTCCATGTGCACCCACTTTTGTCCTGAAGACAAAGGGTAGACCAGGGCCACAGCCAGAGAGCCCCCTAGTAGTTGTAAGTGGCCAAGGCACAAGGTACACTCTGGAACTGAAATGGAGAAAACCTTTTTCTTGCAGAGACTGAATGAAAAGGAAGATAAGAGGGGATGGAGTTGTAATGCTGTTGCTCAGCTCAGCCAGCAATAAGTTAGTGAATAGGTATAAACTAGAGCCCTAAACAGGATGGAACCTGAAACTAAAAGTGACACTCTTAAGTGGACACAGCCTCATGTACATTAGGGATGCTAGGCATCTACACTGTCTAGTCTCCTGAGTTGCTGTGAGCAAATGAAAGCAAAGGAAGACAGCCGTGGACAAGGTTCACAGCCCCAAGAGGAAACCTTAAGACTCAGGTGGAGGCATTGGTGATTTGATGCACTTACTTTATCAAGGGGTAAATCAGGGATCGGGCTTCCCAGGTGGCTCAGTGGTAAAGAATCTGCCTGCCAAGCAGGAGATGCAGGTTTGATCCCTGGGTCAGGAAGATCCCCTGCAGAAGGAAATGGCAACCCACCCCAGTATTCTTGCCTGGGAAATCCCATGGACAGAGGAGATACCCAAGAACAGTACAAGGGTACAAGACCCTAACTGCTAACAGCTTACAGTCTGGGGAGGCAAACAGAGGATAGGATAAAATGATGGACTGCATGGGACTGATTCTCAGATGGTGGAAGCTCAGAGACACAGAAGCCCATGTAAGGTGGCATCAAATTTTGGGGCTCAGAGAATGTAGCTGCTCTGGAAATCAGAGAGGCAGAGAAGGTGGCGGAAGCTTCTAAATAAAAGAGCCAGGGTCTCAGTGGGGGTAATGGGAGATCATCAGGAAAAAATGGTCAGGCTGAGGAGGCATCCAATGAGGGGCGAAGGGTGGGGGTTCATATTTGATACCATGTAGGCTAGAGAATTCTCAGCTTTTCTATGAAAAATCCCTAAGACTAGTAAGAGAGAATATAGTATGGGAAACTAGGGGCACAACCTGAAACAGCTGCCGCCAGTATGAAATTTCTTTGAGATCTTCAGCCTTATGTTAAAATTGGAAGTAAATTTTGCATTCTATCCCACATTCATTTTTTAAAATTAATCTATTTATTTTAATTGGAGTTTAATTACAATATTTTAGAGATTTTTGCCATACGTTGACATGAATCAGCCATGGGTGTACATGAGTCCCCCATCCTGAACCCCCTTCCCACCTCCTTCCTCATCCCATTCCTCAGGGTCATCCCAGTGCACCAGCCCTGAGCACCCTGCCTCATGCATGAACCTGGACTGATGATCTGTTTCACATATGATAATATACATGTTTCAATGCTATTCTCTCAAATCATCCCACCCTCACCTTCGCCCACAGAGCCCCAAAGTCTGTTCTTTACATCTGTGTCTCTTTTGCTGTCTTGCATATAGGGTCATCGTTACCATCTTTCTAAATTCCATATATATGCGTTAATATACTGCATTGGTATTTTTCTTTCTGACTGACTTCACTCTGTATAATTTAATACAAAAATAGTATTTTCTCTTCAAATTTCCAAGAGACATCTTCAAGTGACATCACCGCACAGGAAGATGGGCCCAGTGTAGCCTGCAGAGTCATGCCACTCCCACTCCTATACTGCCCCTGCCCCCCTGCCCCAACTTGCTACTGAGAAGCAGTGCTCCAAGCAGTGGGAGTCACTGGAGGCATGTAGGCCAGATAGTGACATAAACGCAGTATCTTTGGGATCTTTTTTGGGCAATGATGAGCAGAATGGATTGGGCAGGGGAGAAATAGGAAAGGGGAAACTATTAACTGACAGATGAAAAGTAAAGAAGGCCTCAGGGGAGGAAAAGTAGTGGAGAGCGTTCTAAGAGTGGCTTTCTCAGCCCATGTCTTTTCTTCTGTTTCCCTATCACTCATCATGGGTCCCTGTCAGTGACCAGAGACTACACACTCAAGATATTCCCAAAGCTCAGGACCTAGTTGCCATCTTCAGGCTGGTTGCCTCCCCTACATGCTAGGAAGCATCACTGAGATTGAATGGAGAAGAAAAGATTTGGGTAGTGTGTTTCTCTTATGCTCACCCCCAGCTTAGCTCCAGCATGCCTCCCTTTCCCTCCATTCCCGGACCTGGGTTCTGGGCCCATATTCACATCCTTGAGCTGGAGGCAGGGAGGGATCAGATCAGATCAGGATATTTGGTCTGAGAGAGTAGGCATTTGGGGAGTTCCCTAGAACTCTTCTCAGGGAGGGATGGGGATAGTGGCTGGCATCTGAAGTCTAGGATAGGGTGTCCCATCTGTCACTGAGAATCTTCCTGTGGCTGGACCACGGATGCTAGCAGGCTGATCTAAGGTTTGAGATGCACCCTTCCAAACGAAGATTCTGTGCTTACAGTGGACCTACAGTTTGAGCATAATAATACCAGTAATGTTTCTTATTTCTGTGTTTCTTCTCCATTTGCAAGGGGGCTTCCAAATACATGATTTCGTTGAACTCTTACAACCACCTTAAATGCCAGGAATGACCATTCCATTTCACCTCTAAAAAGATAAATTTGTCCATGGTTATAGAGATTGAAGAGGTTCTAATCCAGTTCTCCTAAGACCAGGGACTGAGCTCTTGCCACTCCTCACCCCCTCCACCCCAGCAACCGTTTGCGGCTCTAACATGCATTGATCCTTCCAAGCCCTTAAGGGATTCCATTTCTACTTCCTGCCTTTACCACCTCCCTGGAAATGAGCTCGGGAAGTTTGCTGCCCACTGTGTGCCAAGGAACATTTTCCCATTCATCCTGTGCTTGCATCATTCCAGTTCTAAGAGGCCCCCTCATATCTGGTTTCAGGATCTGGGGAGCAAACAAATCTGCTTATCTAGGTCTTGCCTTATTTTGTGGATTTCCATCCTATCTCACTTTCCAGAGGCCTAAACTTTCAAGTTTGCTCTCTCCAGCAGCCCCTAGCTCCTCCTTCTGCCACCATTCTCTGACCCTTCGATAGGTCCATGACATTCTTCCTAAGAGCCAGTGACCAGGCATGCAATCAGCTAAACAGCTTTATGCAGGGACAAGAGAAGGTTCTGTCCTTTGTTTCCAGCCATCTTTATTATAATGCCATTGCCTTTTTGGCAAAAGCAGAATCTAGGGCTATGGTCTTCAGAGAACCATCTGTAATGCCTTCCCTATTCCGTTACTGACTCAGATCCCTTAATTTCACCCATAATTTCAATATTTTCCAAAGACAATAGGAGCACAAGCCCCTTGAAAAGGGTATCAAAATGTGATGGGGAGTAACTGGGATGTGACTCTATATTTATCAAAAAGGGATGAGGGACAAAAGAGTTTGGAAAACAATGTCCTAGCCAGTGATAAATGAACTTTAAAATTAAGGAGTGGAGGTGGGAGTGTGGGGAAGACGTATGGGGAGTGTGGTGAGGGTGAGAAAGGTTGGAACCCACTTTGTTTAGATTACTCATTGCTGAATATATTACCCTGCACTTGTCCCCATGAAACTCAGTCGCCAAACAGGCTGTTTGCTTACTTACATAGATCAGGAGAGTTCCCTCTACTTTGTTCCCTTCAGCTTAACTGGGTTCTGGTTAAAGAGTTGGAGTCAGAGTGGGCGGTCATTGTATGGATCCAAAGAAATCAGGGCCCTCTCCTAGCTGTAGGAAAAGCAAATAAGGTAGTTGAGTAGGGCTGAGACATCCTTCCCAACCAGAGAAGGCAATCTGGGTCCTGTGTTGGATCCCAGTGTCTGGATCCCATGTGTCTCCCTCCCACCTCTCTCAGCCACCAGGGTGGTGGGGAGATTGGTGGGACTGGGGAAGCAAAAAGGGAAACAAGACCCCAGAGTTTGCTTTGCTAAAGGGCTGCAGTTTTCTCTTTAGGCCTGGGCTCCTGCCCACTGTGGGAAAGGAGACTCTAGCCTGCTGAAATCCAGGCAGAGTCTAGGGTGGGGTATCTGGTCAGCTGTACTGGAATTAGGGGTGACTGAGTTTGTGACGGAACTGAAGCTGTCAGGGGCTTGTGCTAGGCTCCTCCTTGCTCCCCTCAGTGCCCGTTGTGAGTCATTCCTTCCTTTCCTACTTTTGGTTCCCACTAGCAGTCCCACCATTGCTCCCTCTCCACAAATCTGGATTCTAGAAGTCCGGGGTGATGCTCGGAACATGTCTAATCTAGTTTGGAGAGGGAATGTCTCCGGGTGCCACTCCAACCCAAGGCCAAGTATCAGCCTTCACTCTCGGTCCCTGCTCCCTGCCCCGTAGCCCCTAGCAGAGAGACAAGTTTGCAAAGTGTGAACTGGAATTCTAGGCAACCCACCACAGCGAACCCCACCGTATACGCAGCAGCTGGGCAGGCGCTGCGTGGTAAATGAACATGCCACTCGGCCAGGGACATTCTGTCCACCGCTGCCCGACAAAGCGCCTGCTCTAGAGAGACCAACCTAGCTTCCCCGGACATTGAGTCCGCTTTGAGAACCGCGCGCGGCGGACATTCCGTCCGATTCCCTGGCTTTCCCAGGTCGGCACCCATCAGGGCGCTGACACCCCAAGCGGACCTGCCAGACCCGCCGTCTGGTCACTTGGACTACCCAACCTCGGCCCTGCAGCCCGCACAGCGGCCATCTGACACGGTCGCTGTCGGGTTCTCACAACACGGCTACTATCCCAACTGCAAAGCAGCTAGGAAGAAAAGCGTGTGCGACTAACGCACCCCTGCTCCCAGGCCCTGGCATCTGAGATCCAGCCCGGGGGCGTCTGGCATTGCCAACTGCCCCCTTGCTGGGCGGCCGCCGCCAGCTCCCCCCGCTGGCCACAACCCCTTTAGCACCCAGGCTGTCGGCCCCGCGCCCCGGGATCCCAGGGCGCTTCCTGATAATTGGTTTCCCAACGCTGCGCCGCTTCGCAGAACTCCTGTCCGTACCTCATGTCTCCGACTTCTCTTCGGATCCCTCGAGTCTTCCCCTACTAGGTTCCCCGAGTCCCGGCTCTAAGTTTCCCCTTTTCTAAGTCCTGGCCCCCGGTCTACAGTCCGTTCTCCCAGTCTCGACCTGCTCCTCAGGCACCGTTCTACAGTTCAGCAGCCCTAGGTCCTGTTTTAGGGATCCCGAAGTCCGGCCATGGCCCCTCTGCCCGGTAAGCCCCTGTCCCCGCATGGTCAAGCACTCACAGTGAGTCCCGCAGCAGGCAGACTCCCGGCAGCGGCGGCGGCGGCCGCAGTCTGGAAGGCAAGCAGGGGCCAGAGGCAGGGCACCCGGCCGGGGTGGGGGCCGCCCCCCTGAACCCCGGGCCGCCGCTCCGCTCCGGCGCTCCCGGACTCGCTGCGAGAGAGAAAGCCTCGCCGCGGACTGCCACCCCCCGCCAGCGCCCATTCACTTTATGGCAGCCCAGGGCGCCCCCAGCCAGCAGCGGCTAGCCGCGCGCATCGGGCCCCGCCCCCTTCCAGCTGCACTGCCGGGGCTCCACCCTTTCCAGCTGTGAATTTTATGGCCCCGCCTTCGGGGGCGGGGTCCGTCCGGCGCGGCGCCAACAGCCCCGCCCCCTGGCCAATCGGAGGCGCGCCTCAGTAACTGGGCCACGCCCCTTCTCCACGTGGCTGAAACCGCGCTCGTGGAGAACTGCGTGAACTGGGTATCCCCACCGAGCTTGGGCGGGTAGGCTGCGAGATGGGGCCAGGCAACCACCCTGAGCGAAGTGGAACGGTGCGGGGGGATAGAGCCAGGTGGGGGGCGGGGTGCGCACAGCCCGGGAGAGACCGCGCGGTTTCAGCATTCAGACTTCGTTGCCGCTCAAGTTTCGGTGATTTTCTCCACTTGTCGCTGTCTGTCTCTCTGCCCTTTTGTCTCAGCTACAATCCTCCCACTTCTCGCCTTTTTTTTTCCTTCGCCACCACTTTGCTTCTTCTGTTTGTCTCACTCCTCTGCCACTTCGAAAGACTAACTTAGGTTTCTGATCCTCTTTTTCTTTTTTCCCTTCCATCTTTCTCTCTTGCTCCTCTCGGCTGCCACTCCTCCCCAAGCCCCTTTTCCCTCTCTTCCAAGAAAGTAGCTTCGTGGAGAGTTTGGAGTGAGATAAATTAAAACAGCATTCTAATCCTGCCATCAGTTGCAACATTGCCAAGTGCCCTTGCACAAGTAACTTAACTATGATTCCCTTATTCCTCACCCACCCTGTAAAATTAAAGGAGATTCTAGCTGAATCTCAGGGTTTGGCCTGGGCACTCTTCAGAGACCTGGGCAAGTTCCCTGTCAGTCTGCTCTCTTATCTTACATAGGCTATATTCTCCCAGACTTGTCAAGGCTACCTAGGTTAGCCAGAAGTCCAGCCTTTTGCTCCCACAACCCTCCTGTGTGTAGATCTTATTACCTTACCCATCATATTGAAGAGATCAGTTTATGTGTTGTTCCCTATAATGCTAAGATTTAGGGTGCAAGGACCATATCTTCCTCATCTTTCTATTCCTAGGCATTATGTAGACACTCAGTACTAATATCTAAGAGGAAGATGCTTTGCTTAGTAAAATGATGGAGGTTAGAAGGGCTGGGGCATTGTCATTTCTCTTCGCCTCATCTCTAACACACAATTCCATTCATGCTTTTAGGTTGATTAATTTCTGGAGGTATATAGGAGTGGAGATAGGATAGTAGGGAGTTTTGGCCTACTTAGAGGATTTTTCAGTTTGTTATCTAGGACCTCAATCTGAGATAGGGTCAGAAGACCAAATTCAAATTTTCAAGTGAAGGTGGAAAATGGCTCAGAGGTAAGCTGGAAGAGATGCTACAGTGATTGTGTTATCAGCCTCTGACTCTCTTTGGGTGAAAGAGGCAAGATCTTTAGCTGGACCCAGAGATCAGGAGCCCCATATGTAGGTACACCAACCTACTGAGGAGTTCTTCGGGTCTGATGGGTTTCTCCATGTTAGAAGATTCTAGCACAAGGCTTTGGATGTCTGGTTTTGAGACCATATTCCTATGGGGTTAGGAATGTAGCTTCCTTAGACTTGCTGCTGCTGCTCAGTCGCTTCAGTCATGTCCGACTCTGTGCGACCCCATAAACGGCAGCCTACCAGGCTCCACCATCCCTGGGATTCTCCAGGCAAGAACACTGGAGTGGGTTGCCATTTCCTTCTCCAAGGCATGAAAGTGAAAAGTGAAAGTGAAGTCACTCAGTCTTGTCTGACTCTTATTGACCCCATGGACTGCAGCCTACCAGGCTCCTCTGTCCATGGGATTTTCCAGGCAAGAGTACTGGAGTGGGGTGCCATTGCCTTCTCCGTCCTTAGACTTGAGTCATCCATAAATGAGAGGAAATAGGGGAGAGAGCTGGATCTTTTTTTCATCGTTTTCTAGCAGAGTCTCTTCAGGTCTGTAGGGACACTTAGGCTTTATTCAAGCAGACAGGCTAGGAACTCCAACATTCAATCTGCAAGGAGAAAATTCATCCTTCTGTCCCCTTTTTACACACACTAACTACTAGGTCACTCTAAATATCCTAGCAACTTCTATCATCTCTTGCCAGGGGAGAGGCAACTAGGACAGGAGAGTGAAGACTACAGTGGGCTTCTTGCTCTCAGATGTTTTATCATTTCTAAGGCTTCAGGAAAGCCTTTAGTTTCCTGTCCCTGGTGATATGGACTAATCCGTGTGATTAGCTTTTTTTCCAGATAGGTAAAGAGTATCCAGGGGCTTCCCAGGTGGTGCAATGGAAAGAATCCGTCTGCCAGTGGAGGGGATGCAAGAGAGGCAAGCTCGATCCCTGGGTTGGGAAGATCCCCTGGGGATGGAAATGGGAACCCAGTATTCTTGCCTGTGAAATCCCACGGATAGGGGAGCCTGACGGGCTGCAGTCCATGGGGTCACAAAGAGTCGATACGACCTAGAGACTGAGCTTAGGATGAGGGTCAGAGCTGAGTCACAGTCTAATAAACTAAAGTGTAAGAGGTATCGAGGAGCAGTGAAAAAAAGAACTGGACTAGAGATGAGGACACTTAGGTTTGTCTCTGCTCTGTCATTAACTAGGTATACAAACATGGGGGCCATCTTTCCAATCTGGGACTCAGTTTCCTGATCCATAAAATGAAAGGACTTGAATTAGATATCCAAGCCTTCTGTCACTTCCCATTGTCTATTTCAGGATGATAGGCATGAGGCACAAGACACAGAAACAAAGTTGAGATGGGACAGATTCATTTATGAGAAGTCAAGCAAGCAGAAGGCACGGTGGGGGACGGGAGGTTGGAATAGATTGCTCCCTTAAGCTGCCTTGAAAGAAAACGATTCCTCAAGTTTATGGTATTGGCCCAGGTGACTTTAATAGGGAGAAGAGGCCGGTTTCGGCGTAGAGAGAATAGTGTCGGCCACTCAAGGCTCTCAAAACGGACTCCGCCCCCTTTCCAGCAAATCATAGCTTTCTTCCCCATTAATGCCCAGCAGCCACTGCCAAACTGTGCACTGCAACCTAACTCTACCTAACTCCACCTCTCCAACTGCCAGCATCATCTCTGCTTTTTTACTGGTTCTAGGAGCTGTCACTCAGAGAGTCCTCGTATCCGTTGGTTGTTCCCTGCCTATCTTTTTCTTTCCCTTGTAATCTCGCCTCTCTAGTCATTACCCGCCTCCCGACGTCAATTTCCTTCCTTCGATTGGGTAACAGAAATGCCATTTTTCACGATTCGAAGCTATGATTCGCTATGAGCGGCAGGGCTCGTGCAGTTACCAGGCAGCGGGCTAGACTGAGGCTAGTTACCACGTCAGTGAGCTGACAGGGAAGGTAGCCGGCTCCACCGCCCGTTCTGGCCGACTCTTCCTGGCTAACTGGGTGGGCTTTGATTTCGGCCTCAACTCCCGGAAAGGGCTCCTTTCCTGCTCCTATCTGCCGCCAGAGCCGGGAGAGCCGCTCGGAGACGCCTTCGAGGCCCGGGCTGGACATGAGCAGCGGCCGCCGGTCCTGGGACTAGGCCCCGCCATTTTGGATCCGCTGACAGGTCAGCGAAGTCTCTTATTAGAGTTCCAGTGTCGTGAAGGCCTCCCTGACATGACGAGAGGGAATAAGGAGAGGCGAGCCCTTAAACCGAATGAGCCGGGTTGGGTTAGGGGCGCAGGGGCAAGAACGAGATGAGGGAGAGATTGTTGTGGGAGCGCACTGGGAGAGGTGCAGGGGGCAAAGGTCAGGCCCCTGCCACCGGAGGGGCGACTTCAACTCTGCCTTTTGGTCTCTTGCAAGTACCCGAATCCTTCTCCCTGTGTTCCCAGGCTTAGCCTGTTTCCTCTCTTTTGGAGCTTTCTGCGTCCTAAAGAGCCCAGTTTTCAGAAGCTGAAAGCAGACCTGAAGAGTATCATATCTGCTTTTCAGGGTTGATTTTTAGAGCTTGGGTGAGAGTCTCTCTGGATTTTGTGCAGCGCCCACTTCTGTGTGACTGCCTCTTTAACACAGCTGAACTGTTTTATTAATGATGATAATCTGATCATCACTACTACTAGACCAGGTAGTGAGAAAGCTTGTGGATGGACTGAGGCCAGCCTCCCGAGGGCCTGGGTTAAGAGAAGGCTTTCCTTTTATGGGGCTGCTCACCTGCCAGTCTGGATCTGTGTGTAAACACTGGACTTAATCTTCTGAGCCTCTTTCATCTTTTACAAATATTTTCTTCAGGTGTATATTTTTGGTTGCCATCTCTTCCCCAGGTCTTCTCTTCACTTGGCCTAAGGAGAAGAAGTTTAATCTCAAGGAAGTCATTCTATTACAACATACTTGGAGGAGAGCAGAGAGGGATTTGAAACCTGTGAAGTTGGTATTGTTGGCCTATTATTTTTAGTGGTAGGAAGAGTCATGAGAGATATTCAGTCAGTTTAAAAGTGGTAGGTTCAGGACAGCAGAATGAATAATGGAACATAACCCCAAAGAGTATAGTTTGTGGTGCTGTGATGACTTTGACAAACTGCTGTGTTGTAAAGCTTTAAGAGTCCCTCAGTGATAAAGAATGCCTTTAAAAATAAGGAATAGGTATAGTGTCTTTTAATGCATGACATAGAACTTGGTATGCTTTTAAATCAGGTACACAAGGCACACCTCTGGACCCTGTGGAGGGTACAAATGGAAAGGTCCGATTGGAGGTTGCTTTGCTGTGCTCAGTTTATTGCTCTAAAAAGCAGTAGCAATATATGTGTACTGGCCTATACTGTGCATGTCAACCTAAGTGCCTTTTAGCATGTACACTCAGTAAGTGTTATTTGTACCTAGGATTAGATTTAGTGTGTGATCCTGTGGCCTGGTTCTAACCCTGGCAGTCAGGCCTTTTGCATGGTGAGGTAGTAACAAGGAGAATCTAAACCTCATGTGTTAGAAGGGCAAATAATCTAGATTCTAGAGTGACTAAACTCTGCCCTCCTGAAATTGTGTGTGTATGTATTTGTTGATTTAAAGTAAATGGGGTGGAAATTACAGGACACTATTTGCATTTTAACTTGAACTTACCTAACCTGAAGTATCCAGAGTCTGCTTTTCTCATCTGGGTTGATAGGCCCTGTTGATCCCTGTTGAGTTGATAATGCTTTGCATAATAGGCAGTCTAGTCTTTGGATAGATAGTATAACCAGTTCAGCATCTTTTCAGCTGGGCTTGGAGGTAAGTCAGGCATCAAAGATTTTACCTTTTCTTATTTAAAAAGTCATTTTCTGGATAGAAATAGTTATTTACTTCCAGCCCCCATCCCAAATCAGAAAATTTGTTCTTCCTTCAAGATTTGTATTTGAGCTTCTTTTTATAAGTGCCTGTAGACAGTACGTTCTAATCTTGACAGTGATGCTCATTGGCACAGTGGGAACTCAGGTTGTAGATACATCTCCTCATAAGTAGCTGGGCACCAATCCCAGTTGAACTCAAGTTCTCAGTAGTTACACTACTACTTCGTTCTCTGTGTTCCAGAAGGCAGGATGACTGCCGCTTTTAGATAATAACTTCATTGTTTGGGTACTTAAACTGGCTAGCAATTAGAGAGGAAAAAGACACAGCTCCTGCGTTTGAGGAGACCCATTGTCTTTATACAGTACTCACTGGAAGGATCAGCCTTGTCTTTGTATAGCACTTCTGTTGATTGATCAGTCTGTGCTTGTGATTCAAGGTGACTAATTAGAATGATTCTGTTGTGGGGTAATTGTGGAATTGAGTTAAAGGGAGTCGGGGAGGTCAATTTTACCTCTGGCTAGAAGAGCTGTTTAAGTGTAATTGTTAGCTCTTTAGCTTTTATTCTTCCTCTTTTTCTGTATTTCATTACGTTCAATGGCAGTTGTTTATTTAAATGAAAATGTACTGGACTTTGTGGTGATTTGGAGCCCACTTGTAGTGGATGTGATCATGAAATAATGATTTATTGCCATCATATACATAAACTATGGATTGCAAGCTCAAATGTCTGAGTATCAGGCAGGTAATGTAATTGAGTGAAGTGAGCCAGGAGGGAATGTGTTAGGATATAGTAGTGACTAGTGTTCTGAAATGTGGGCATAGTATGATCATTCTTCTTATTTTTCAGGAGAAACTGGGAATTCAGATCATTGTGTTTTAAACTGTTGGCAGCTAGTTAGATTATTTAAAAGCCTTTTACAGGTGGAAAATACGTCTGCGGACTGGATTCTATGCCATGACAGTGGAGGAAGACTCCTGATATTCAAGATGAGCAGACCTTATGAGACTTAATCACTGCAGTTCACTATGTATAATCATACAGACTCACTTTTTAATATTTGTCCTGCTCTGCCAACTTTTATGCTGAGTTGTCATGTTGGATGCTCTGAGTGAGAGAAAGAAACCTTGTTTCATTTTTTATCTCCAAGGTGACAGAAAGGACATCTTTGGACAACTTTGGGCTTATCTCAGTAACTCACTGCATATAGTTCTTGGGATAACCTCAGAATCTCTATAGAGGGAGGAGGTGGAATGGCAGAGCTGAGGTACACTAGTCACCTGCTTATTGGGTTGGGAGGATTTTCCAGTTGTATCCTCTCAGGGAATCAGCTTATTTCTTGGTTTTATTTTTTCTTACCTCCACACTTTAAGTAAATTTCTTGAGCCCAGTAAGTTGTTTACTAGTTCAGTAATTTTTGTTCACTTTCAACAAAGCACAGAATTATGGCATGTTCTTTGGCTAGCTATAGAAACCTTAAAAGCTCTGCATCTTTGGTGGTTCTCTGGGATGTTAGAGAGATGAGTGAAGATAAACCTTGGAAGGGCCAGTTGATGGTTGTTCAGCTCCCTCGTACCTTCTACCCTCTCAGTATGCCCATCAGAGTTTTCTTGGTTTACATAGCTCTGTATTAGACATCAGAGCACTATGAAAAAGAAAAAACCCCGAGTTTTTACCTTTGGAGAATCTAATTTCTAGCTGGATAAGAACAACTTTTAAGCAATGAAGAAAAATAATAATTGTCTACTAATAATTGCCAACATCCGCTGGATCATGGAAAAAGCAAGAGAGTTCCAGAAAAACATCTATTTCTGCTTTATTGACTATGCCAAAGCCTTTGACTGTGTGGATCACAATAAACTGTGGAAAATTCTGAAAGAGATGGGAATACCAGAACACCTGACCTGCCTCTTGAGAAATCTGTATGCAGGTCAGGAAGCAACAGTTAGAACTGGACATGGAACAACAGACTGGTTCCAAATAGGAAAAGGAATACGTCAAGGCTGTATATTGTCACCCTGCTTATTTAACTTCTATGCAGAGTACATCATGAGAAATGCTGGGCTGGAAGAAGCACAAGCTGGAATCAAGATTGCCGGGAGAAATATCAATCACCTCAGATATGCATATGACACCACCCTTATGGCAGAAAGTGAAGAGGAACTAAAGAGCCTCTTGATGAAAGTGAAAGAGGAGAGTGAAAAAGTTGGCTTAAAGCTCAACATTCAGAAAATGAAGATCGTGGCATCCGGTCCCACCACTTCATGGGAAATAGATGGAGAAACAGTGGAAACAGTGTCAGACTTTATTTTTGGGGGGCTCCAAAATCACTGCAGATGGTGATTGCAGCCATGAAATAAAAAGACGCTTACTCCTTGGAAGAAAAGTTATGACCAACCTAGATAGCATATTCAAAAGCAGAGACATTACTTTGCCGACTAAGGTCTGTCTAGTCAAGGCTATGGTTTTTCCTGTGGTTATGTATGGATGTGAGAGTTGGACTGTGAAGAAGGCTGAGTGCCGAAGAATTGATGCTTTTGAACTGTGGTGTTGGAGGAGACTTGAGAGTCCCTTGGACTGCAAGGAGATCCAACCAATCCATTCTGAAGGAGATCAACCCTGGGATTTCTTTGGAAGGAATGATGCTAAAGCTGTAACTCTAGTACTTTGGCCACCTCATGCGAAGAGTTGACTCACTGGAAAAGACCCTGATGCTGGGAGGGATTGGGGGCAGGAGGAGAAGGGGACGACAGAGGATGAGATGGCTGGATGGCATCACTGACTCGATGGATGTGAGTCTGAGTGAACTCTGGGAGTTGGTGATGGACAGGGAGGCCTGGCGTGCTGCGATTCATGGGGTCGCAAAGAGTCGGACACGACTGAGTGACTGAACTGAATAATCTATGTGTGTGTGTTCAGTCGCTTAGTTGTGTCCAACTTAGATCCCATAGACTATAGCCCGCCAGGCTCCTTTGTCCATGGAATTCTCCAGGCAAGAATACTGGAGTGGGTTGCCATGCCCTTCTCCAGGGAATCTTCTGAACCAAGGGATTGAACTCTGGTTTCCTGTATTGCAGGCATATTCCTTACTGTCTGAGCTACTAGGGAAGCCCCAACGAATCTAGTACCAACGAAAATAAGACACATATACATGAATATGAAGAATTGACAATTACATAAAGAATTGTAATTATTTACAATGTTTCGTAGCAGAAATGTGAACATGCACATAGCATATGAGGAGACTTCAGGAAGATAGATGTAAATCAGAAGCCTTATTCTTTGACTGGTGGATAAATGTGGATTCTTTTTGTCCGTAGAGTGGCTAACATGGAAGGTTTGCAACTTCTTTTAATAGAAGAGGAACAAACGTGGGTTACAGAAAGTTTTGCCTGCCTGGCTTAGAGTCCTTGTCTTCTGTGAAGCAGTTGTTCTCACAAGAGGTGGATGTGAACTGCATCAGTATTGAAGAGTCTTGATATTCTTTCATTTATTCATTCAGTATATATCACTTTTCTTACTATGTATTTATCATTTTTCTATGTAAAAGATGATAAATTATGGTCTCTTCCTGAAATGCTCATAGACTCATGGGAGAGACAGACTAAATAAATAATTATAAATTAGCATAAGATATGCTTAAATAGAGGTAGGTGCAATGCTATGGGGTGAAGGAAAAAAAAAACACAAAAAAACCACTCTCGGAAAGGAAAGTGGGTTAGCTAGGGAAGACTTAAACCTTAGGTATTATCATAATAACAGCCAACCTTTGAGGGGTTTTAATATTCCTAATAGCATGCTCGGCCTTAACAACAAGTGGATGAGGAGGTACTAGCTCAGTTTTGCAATGAGAACTGTAAACTGGGGCTCAGAGAGCCTAAGAAACTTGTTTAATTAAGATCATATAGGTGATAATAGTCACGAATACCACCGTGGTATTCTAAGTCTCTCATTGACTTTTGAATGTAGTGAGTAAAGATTTACCAGGTGGATAAGGGTGTGGAAAAATGTTCAAAACAGAAAAGAACAGCATGCACAAAGGCAGATAGCAAAGATCATGACTTGAACAAGAAAGAACTTTTGACGGTCTATTTAAGAAATATTTTTTGGCTATACTGCAAGGCATGGATCCTAGTTCCCCAATCGGGGATCAAACCCACTCCCCCAGCATTGGGAGGGCAGAGTCTTAACCACTGGACCACCAGGGAAGTCCCTTGATGGTCTCTTATATAAAGAGTATATATATAAAAAAAAAAAAAGAGTATATATAGCATACATGGGGCATCAGTGTCCCCAGCCAAGCTTAAAAAACAGAGCATCACCAAAGCTAGGGCAATGTGTATGGCCTTCCCTGCTAGTCACATCTTCCTCCCCTTAGCCCCTGTTGTAAATTTTTTGTGCTTCCCTGGGGTGTAGTCTAGAGGGAGTTGCTAATTGATACAGTGATGACTCCTCTTTGGATCCTCTTGGGGTGTGTAACTGGGATGCTGTGAAATACTAGAGGAATCCTATTAGACCCAGGTTTAAAGAGATAGTGGTTTCAAATAATATATGTTGCTCAGTCTCTGGGCAGATAAGACAGTGGCTTATTTGCCTGGAGGATGTTAGTTGTTGTGTTGTATATTTAGTTGTTTGTTCTTATATTATTTCTGATAAAAGGTAAGCCTTAAGTTCTTTTCTACCATACTCATGAGGTGTCTGCTGTCCTTTGTGACCTTGTGACAAGGAGGTTCTAGGTCGTTGGCTACCAGGCAGCAAGTGGTTCATCAGAGCTTCCCTTTGAACCCAAAGGACAAATTTCCCTTGGGAGATTCTTGGATGAGGAGACGTGCTTCAAGGCTTGGTGGGAGATTAGGCAACTCTACATAGTCCTTGAAAATAATTCCTCTTTATTCTGTACATGTTTTTCTTTTTTTTTTTCGCTAAGAAACTTATGACAATGATTTTTTTGTTAGACCTTTGCTATCTTAGAAATTTGTTAGCTTTTGATGCCTAATGAATTTTGATTTAGTGTAGGTCGATTACTTCAGGTGATATCCCAATTAAAAATTTATTTCTTGTTCGAAAGCCTACCAAATAGCATGTAGATCTCAGTTAAGTCTTGACACTTTTGTTTGCAATTTGTAGTATAGTGTTCTTTCTTGTTTCTGTATTGTTTTCATTATGGGTGTTTTCTCTCTTGCTCTTAGTTCTTTATTTAAAAAAAATTTTTATTTACTTTTGGTTGTACTGGGTCTTCGTTGCTTCACGGGCTTTTCTCTAGTTGTGGTACTTGGGCTTCTCTTTGCTGTGGCTTCTCTTGTTGCCGAGCACGGGTTCTAGGGTGGCTGGACTTCAGTAGGTGCAGTTCTTGGGCTCTGGAGCACAGGCTCAATAGTGTGGCCCAGGGGCTTAGTTGTTCCGTGGCACGTGGGATCTTCCTGGATCAGGGATCCAACCCATGTCTCCTGCATTGGCAACTGATTCTCACCACTGAACCATCAGGGAAGTCCTCTTAGTTCTTCAAAAGAGAAATTAAAGGTACTTCCCTGGCAGTCCAGGGGTTAAGACCCCGAGCTTCCGCTACAGGGGAATCACGGGCAGGGGACCTGTGTTCGACCCTGGATCAGGGAACTAAGATCCCACATGCCCTGGAGCACAACCAAAAAAAGAGAAATTAAATATTTTATAGTGGTCCTCTCCAGCCCCCCGCAAATATTTTTTACAACGATTGTAGTCAGTATATATACTACATATATTGAAAGCCCTCCAGGCCCCCACTTGCTTTTGTAGCTTTACCTGCTATTATTCTCCTAGGAATAATGTTCCAACAAGTCTGGAATAATCCTGATCCTCTAAATACATACTGAATTTTCCCACCAGTAAGCTTTTACTCTTGCCATTCTCTTGTATTTTTGGCTGTTTGAATCCTGTTTTTTGTTTGCTTTTCCAGTGTTCTCTAACAGGAATATTTTCTCTACTTCACTGCTGTGACACTGCATACCACTCATGTATTGGGATATGTATGGGTTGTGTATAGATGTATGTGTTTAATCTATTAGATTATAAATTCCTTGTGGGTGGATAGGGATAATTCAGTATGACACTGTCTAGCATTTTGCTTAGCATGTGCTAAATAATATCTGGTTGACTGAGGTGAATGTTTATTAGTTAACTTTGATTGCTGTTCTTAATCATTTACACACGAAATAATACAACTATTTTTCTAAAGAGCCTACTCATTTAAAAAAATCTGTTAAAGTTTAAAAATAGGTAATATATGTATGTGACACAAAATTCAAAAAGTATAAAAGAATATACAAAGAAAAGTAAGTCTTCCCCTCTCCATTGTGAGAGGAAGGAACTGGGAGTTCCGTTCTCCAGTGGCAATCTCTGTTGTGTGCTATGTCAAGTCGCCTCAGTCATGTTTGATTCTCTGTAATCCTTTGAACTATGGCCCGCCAGGCTCCTCTGTTCATGAGATTCTCCAGGCAAGATTACTAGAGTGGGTTGCTATGCCCTCTTCCAGGGGCTTGTCCCAATCCAGGAATTGAACCTGTGTCTCTTATGTCTCCTGCTTTGCCAGGTGAGTTCTTTACTTCTAGTGCCACCTGGGAAACCCGATGTTTAACACTCCTCCACACTGGGAATCGAACCCTGGTCTCCCGAATGACAGGTGGGGATACTCATCACTATGCTAAGAGTGTCTTAAAAATCTTTCCAGAGATCTAGAACATATTCATTTTGCCTAAACAATTTAAGGAAGAAGAGATACTAGAGATTTTATCTTTTCTGATACTTTATTTTTAAATTTATTTTTCTTCTACTTCTTGATTCTCTTCCTCTTCATCATTATGTGTTCTCATCATTGAATCTTCTCCATTCATTGAAGAGAATATTATTGTGTGCCTAGAGCATTTAGTCTTCTGAGACTAACCTAGTTGTTTCTTTAAATTGTTATTAAAATAAATGTTGGGACTTCCCTGATGGTCCAGTGGTTAAAATTCTGTGCTCCCAATGCAGGGGGCATCATTTCGATCCCTGGTTGGGGAAGATCCCACATGCTGCATGGTGAGGCCAAAAAAAAAATCTTTAAACAGTAGATACTATTTTTTGTTGGAATTCCCTGTGGATTGAGAGAGGTGTTATGGGCCTGAACAAAATTTGTACTCTTTTCCTTTGTCATAGTTTTCATCCTTCTCACTTTCTTTATGCAAAATATGCAAACAGAGCTACTTGCAGCGTGCTCCCCCCGCCACGCCGTGTCTCTGGCTCAGTTTTCTTTTAGATCCTGCTGAACTCTATAAATGCTTCAAGGGTAGAAATTATATCTCACTTCTTTCATAATTATTAATTTTAAATTATATTGATAGTATAGTAATATGTTCTTGTAAAAAATTAGAATATAGATAAGGCTATAAGTATCCTCTGATTACAACCTAATTTCATAATACCTTCTCTAGAGATAACTGTGGTTATTGAGTTTCGGTGTATCTACTCAAACCTTTTATTCATTGTTTACATATCTCTCTATATACCTGTAAGTATGTCTCTCTATATACCTGTAACAACATTAGATGACTCACAGACACAGTATTTCAAGGGAAAAAGACAAGTTGCAGAAGAATACATACAATCTGATATTATACAAAATAGAAAAATAGGCAGAATGATACATACTGTCTAAAGATACATATCAATGAAGTAAAAGTATAAAGTAACATAGAATTTTAATAAACATCAGATTTAGAATAGTGGGGACTATGGATGAAAGAGAGAAGGATGTAATTAGGAAGGACACACAGAGACTTCAGTTGTACTATTCTTAATCTGGATACTGGCTTGTTATATCACTATTTATATCTTGAAAGTGAAAGAAAGTGTCAGTTACTCAGTCATGTCCGGCTGTTTGTGACCCCGTTAACTGTGGCCTGTCAGACTCCCATGTCCATGGAATTCTCCAGGCAAGATTACTGGAGTGGGTTGCCATTCTCTTCTCCAGAGGGATCTTCTTATCCCAGGAATCTAACCTAGGTCTCCTGAAATGAAGGCAGAGTCTTTACCAACTAAGCCACCAGGGAAGCCCCTTTATATCTTTGTTGGTTTTGTTCAGTTGCTCAATCATGCCCGACTCTTTGCGACCCAATGGACTGCAGCATGCCAGGCTTTCCAGTCCTTCACCATCTCCCAGAGCTTGCTCAAACTCATATCCATTTGTGGTACCATCCAACCATCTCATCCTCTGTCATCCCCTTCTCCTGCCTTCAGTCTTTCCCAGCAGGAGTCTTTTCTAAGAGGCCTGAAAAGGAGTCTTTTTAGGGTCTTTTCTAATGAGTAAGCTCGTCGCATTAGGTGGCCAAAATATTGGAGCTTCAGCTTCAGTATCAGTCTTTCCAGTGAATAGTCAGGGTTGATTTCCTTTAGGATTGACTGGTTTGATCTCCTTGCAGTCCAAGGGCTTTATATCTTACTTTATGTTAAATACTGCATATTTTAAAAAATGAAAATCTAGTATTTTATGTAGGATTGGTTGGTTTGTTTTTACATAACTAGTAACATATAATCATATACTAGTTTTTTTTTTCTTTCATTTCACAGTATGTGTGAGGCTCTTTCCATGTCTTTTGCTCTGTATCCTTAGCATTCTGAAAGATGCCTTGTGCATAGTAGGTGCTCATTAAGTAAATATTTCTGAAATTGCTTCACTTACTCTGTTAACCTCACTGTTTTTTATTTTATTTTTAATTGGAGGATAATTACTTTACAGTATTGTGATGGTTTCTGCCATACATCAACGTGAATCAGCCACAGACATACATATGTCCCCTGCCTCTTAAACCTCCCTCCCTATCCCATGCCTCTAGGTTGTCACAGAGGGCCAGCTTTGTATTTCTTGTGTCATGCAGCAAATTCCCACTGGCTATCTATTTTACGTATGGTAATGTATATGTTTCAATACTACTCTCTCAAGTCATCCCACCCTCTCCCTCCCCCACAATGATCTTATGTCTGCATCTTCTTTGCTGCACTGTGAGTAGGATCATCAGTACCATCTTTCTAGATTCCATATATATTGCTAGTATACAATATTTGTCTTTCTTTTTCTGACTTACTTCACTCTGTATAATAGACTCTAGGTTTATCCACCTCATTAGAATTGACTCAAGTGCATCCTTTTTTATTGCTGAGTAATATTCCATTGTATATATGTACCACAACTTCTTTATCCATTCATCTATTGAGGGACATACAGGTTGCTTCCATGTCCTAGCTATTGTAAAAAGTGCTGCAATGAATAGTGCTGCATTGGGGTACATGTGTAGCCTTAGTGTTTTAATTTTCCTTGAGCCTGATCTAAATGTCTATATAACTGTGTGTCTCCCCTTCCCTTCTTTTTATCCCTTTTGCGTTTTAAAATTTTATCTATTTTGAGGAGGATTTCTTTCTAAATAATGGGAAGTGATTAGGTTGGTTTTATAAGTTCCTATTAAGGTTTTCTCTATGCCAAGAAGAGTCTACCTTTCAGCTTGCTTATTAGAGATTTCCTGCTATAAGCAAGTGAACTTGATTTTTCAGAACTTTTCAAAGCTTGTATCACTGCCACTGTCCAATTTTCTGGAGCTGACTTGGCAGAATAAATGCAGTCTAAAAATTGATACTGTAACTGTGGTTCCAAACTAAGGCTATTTTTCTAACAGCCTTCATTCTTCTTTTTTTTTTTAACTTAGACCTTCCTTATTGACTGGGTTGATAAAGTAAAAGAACAACAGGAAGATCTGAAATATTTCTTCAACAAGCTAGGCACACAAAGGTATCTGCTTGTCTTCATGCTTTATAGGGTAGATTTGGGGGACAGTTGACTTTGAAGAATTTGAATGCTTGTTAGAGATTGTTGAGGTACCTTTGAGAAATTTTATGGTGTGATGTTTTTTGAGTTGTATCTTGGAACTTTCAGAGACCTCTAGAAGAGCCAGGTAATTCTGATTCATAACATAAGAAGGACCTTATCACATTTTAGTATTATAAGTGGGGAATCTTGGTACTAAAAAGCTAGATCATAGTTCTAACCTTATCAGGTAATGATTCAAGCATGGGGATGCTCTTGGGTAACCAAATATTAACTAACTTTTCTCTTAACTGTTTCAGTAGGTTTGCCAGGATGGTGGATAAAAATATTTACATCATTCAAGGGGAAATTAACATTGTGGTTGGGGCCATCAAACGAAATGCCCGATGGAGCACCCATACACCACTGGTAAGTGGGGGATGGGCAGAACACTTGGTTACTGAGTTGTAGGGGATCTGATACATGGTCAGTTTCCTGGTAATAATGATAATAGGAGCAATTCAGAGTTTTTCAGAAGGGTATCAAGGACCCTTCTGTTTTATTTTAATAAGAGTCAAATTTATAAGCTGCTTTTTTTTCTCTAGAACCCAAAAGATGATACCATTTTTCTTCTAGCTGTTTTTATAAGCAGCTTAAGCTAGTACTTGGGACCTCTTTAATATGCTTAAACATGTCAAAAAGATTTCTCATCTTCTTTTTTGTTTGATTACTTTTTGAATCAGAAATTTTACTTCTAAGAATTTATTCTAATATTCAATATTGGAAAAAAATTGTGATATAGATTCCTTGCCTTCTGATTCCTGAGAACTATAATTAGCTATCAAATTCATTTCAATTAGTGTAGTTATTGGCAAATGGAATATGGCTTTGTACTGGTACTCCTTGGAAATTCAGCAAGCTTTCAAATATAGAGGAGACCATATCTTGCTAATCAGATGAGTAAGCTTAACTGTTGTAAAGCTGACTTTCTTTGTTGCATATGTATGTTCAGTGATGTTTTTGTTACAGTTGTATAAAACAGTTTTGAGTACAATTGTAAAATTAAAGTTTAGACATTTCTAGCTTGGTGAATATGTATATGTTTAGAAATTTCTCACTTTCATTAATAAAAATGAACTATTTTATAAGTAAGAGTGGAGTTAGGGATGAATGTATATAACTATGATAACTATGAAGAAAGAGAAGAGATAGAGTAATACATGTCTCAGTCTGTTTGGGATGCTCTAACCCAATACCATGGACTGGGTAGCCTATAAACAGATTTTTTTTTTTTTAAACAATGTATTTATTTCTAGGGGCTGAAAGTTCAATATCAGAACATTAGCATGCTTGGGTGAGGTACTTCTGGGTCTCAGACTTCTCGTTGTATCCTCACATGGTAGAAGGGACAAGGGAACACTCTTGGCGTGTGGGATCTTAGTTCTCCGATGAGGGATCAAACCTGTGCCCCCTGCAGTGGAAGCATGGAATTTTAACCACTGGACCACCAGGAAAGTCCCAGCACAGAAGTTTTGAGGGGTCATGATCATTCAGACCATAGCACATATAGAAGACCTCACAGTCTATGGTAACTTGAATGCCATTGTCTTGGTGTAGATTAATTTACTTCAGGATGTACTATTTTAGGTAAGCCCAGAGTACTTCTATGAGATAAGAGATTAAGGAACTGGAAAAATGAACCATGGCTAACTTCCTTTTTGTCAGAAGAAATACTGACTGAATTTTCTGGTTGGATTCAGAGAAAGAGCTCTTGATCTGTCTTTTATTTCCTTTTTACTCTTGGTCTGATAATGAATTTTTTTTTATTTAATTTGTGTGTTATAGGATGAAGAACGGGATCCTCTGCTGCATAGTTTCAGTCATCTAAAGGAGGTTTTAAACAAGGTAACAGGTAAGTGTGTTTGATTTATTGCAAGGGTGGACAAACTTTTTCTTTATAGTATAAGACTATATGACATTTTAGGCTTTGTAGACTGTAGCAACTGCAACTACTCAACTCTGTCATTGTAATGCAAATGCAGACTCAGATAATACTTAAATGAATAAGAAATAAAATCGTCTTTTAAAAAAACAGGCTGCAAGCCAGTTTTGGCCCACAGGTGTAGTTTGCTCTGGTTTATTTTACTGCTGATCCTTCCTGGAGCTCTTAGTGTCCCACTTTAGTGGGGAATCAGCGTTCATACAATTATAAGCTTCATTCTTTGCTTGAGTTATAAGTGTTATTTTTGGCTATTTTTCTTTCTCTAACTCACGTATGCCATCAGATAGGAAGTTGATGACACAAGTGAAGTGTTTAATACTTGCAGTGTAATCTTTCTCTTACAGAAAATCCTTACTGGTTTTAGGACCTGAGCTTTCTGTAATGCAGCTCTTTTAGTCTTCACTTGTTCCCAGAATCTTTTGTGTCACACACTCCGCCTTTGTTTTCCTAATCATAATTATCTTGTGTGATACTTATATGTTTAGAATTTTCAAAGCCATTTTCACATTTACTACCTTATTGAATTTTTTTTACTTTTGTTTTATTTATATTTCAGATCAGGAACTTCGTTCTTCTTTTAGTTTAATTGAGATGTAATTGACATATAGCACTATATAACTTCAAGATGTACATAGTGCTTTGAATTACATACCTTATGAAATGATTACCACAATAAGTTTAGTGAACATCTGTCATCTCACAGATACAAAATTAAAGAAATAGAAAAAAAATTTTTTTTCCTGGTGAGAACTCTTAGGATTTAGTCTCTTAACAACTTTCATGTGTAACATACAGCAGTGTTAATTACATTTATCATGTTGTATGTGCGTACATGCACGCTCAGTCGCTCAGTTATGTCTGACTCTTTCTGACCCCATAGACTGTGGCTTGCCAGGCTCCTCTGTCCATGGGATTTTTCAAGCAAGAATACTGGAATGAAGAATACTGGTTGCCATTTCCTTCTCGAGGGGATCTTCTTGACCCAGGGATTAGACCCATGTCTCCTGCGTCTCCTGCACTGGCAGGTGGATTCTTTACCACTGGGTCACCTGAGAAGCCCATTGTGTTGTACATTACAGCCCTAATACTTACTTATCTTATAACTACTTATTTATCTTATAACTAGAAGATTGTGTCTTTTGGCTGCTTTCATCCAGTTCCTCCTTCCCCCACCCCCAGCCTCTGGTATCCACAAATCTGATCTTTTTGTTCGTGAGTTCATTTGTTTGCTTTTGAAATAGAATTGACCTGTAATACTATATTCTTGTTATACAACATTGTGATTTGATGTTTCTGTACATTTCAAAATGTTCACCATGATAAGCCTAGTTACCATACCTTTTTGAAACTTTTACACAACCTGTGAGGGAGGCATGGCAGATTTGTCCCCCTTTTATGAATGAAGTTGAAGCCCAGAGATATTTTAAGTGATTTAGCTGAGATCACAGTGATCCTAAGAAGTGGAGTCAGAACTCAAAACTAGAATTCAGGCCCCTAACACCAGATTTAGTGCCCTGTTCTGTGTTGTTTCTGTTCATACAATTAGAGGAGAATGTACACAGGAAATGCTTTATATTATGTTTAAAAATATGTCAAAAGAGGTAAAAAAAAAAAAAAGAGGAGGTAAAGGCTCAACACTTCATATTTTTCAAGCTGGTCGGGGGAAGATATAGACATAAAGGGAAAGCCTCCGAGCAGTGCTCCTCTGTTGACTATAAAGGGCTTTTGCAGTGTATATCCCTGGAATGTTTTTAGCTAGTAACATTTAACACCACGATTGAAATAGCTTTTAGGCTTCTGTGGATTAAATAAATAAAAAATTAAGTAAATGTTCTCCTTTTATGAGAAATGTAGGAGAATATCTGGAGAAAAATGTCTTTTACTTTCCTAACCCTAATCCTAGGGAATCTAAGGGTTTTCTACATGTTTCTTTAAAGGAGCAAATTTGACTCAATATGAAAAAGTGTTGGCAATGTTAGCCAATGATCAAATATAGAGGAAGAGGTGTCTGATAGCTAGTTAGCAGGGCTAATGCTGCAACTAGGCATGTTCTCATTTTATGGCCTGTGCTGAAAGTGATTTGGCTGCTTTAGAAAGTTGGTGGCTTGTGCAGATTTTTTTTTTCAATTGAAGTATAGTTGATTTACAGTATTGTGTTAATTTCTGCTGTACAGCAAAGTGATTTAGTTATACAGATATACATTCTTTTCCATTATAGTTTATCCTGGGATACTGAATATAGTTTCCTGTGCTATGTAGTAGGACCTTGTTGTCCTTTCATTCTATACATAATAGTTTGCATCTTCCCAGGTGGCACTAGTGGTAAAGAACCCACCTGCCAGTGCAGCAGATGCAAGAGATGATAGTTCAATCCCTGGATGGGAAAGATCCCTTGGTGGAGGGCATGGCAACCCACTCTAGTGTTCTTGCCTGGAGTATCCCATGGGCAGAGGAGTCTGGTGGGCTACAGTCCACAGAGTTGCAATGAGTTGGACACGACTGAAGTTACTTAGCACGCACGCAGCACGCACTAACCCCAAACTCCCAGTCCATCCTCCCCTCCCCCGTAGCACAAGTCTGTTCTCTCTGAGTGTTTCTGCTTCGTAGGTAAGTTCATTTGTGTCATGTTTTATATTCTACGTACAAGTGATATCATATGGTATTTGTCTTTCTGACTTACTTCACTTAGTATGATAATCTCTAGTTGCATCCACATTGCTGCCAGATTTTTTTTTTTAACTCTTCATGTAAAGTTTACATATCCCAATTACAAAGAAAAGTAGTCAGTAGATATTTACAATTCTTCTTCGTGGGTCAGAGTTCGGAGTATTATTTTTCTCAGAGAATACATTTGGAAAATGTTTGGCAAGCATTTTATATACAGCTAAGAATTGTTGTCATAAGTGGCTGAAAGTGAAAGAAAGCGAAATTGCTCAGTTGTGTTTGACTCTTTGCGACCCCATGGACCGTATCCTACAATGCTCCATTGTCCATGGGATTTTCCAGGCAAGAGTCCTGGAGTGGGTTGCCATTTCCTTCTCCAGAGGATCTTCCCAACCCAGGGATCGAACCTGGGTCTCCTGCATTGTAGGCTGATGCTTTACCATCTGAGCCACCAGGGAAGTCCCATAAGTGGCTGGGTACACCCTAAAATGTCTGAGGTGAGACTGGAGTTGCCTTGTAGGCCTTTTGGGCACTTTGTAGACCCTCAGGAGCCAAGGTGGTGCTGCTCTCCTGATAAAGCCACGTTTCCTACTTGCCATCCAATCCATATCCTACACTTGTTTTCTCCATTCTGACATATCCCAAGAATTCAGTTCAGAGATTGTTTCTGTGGTGAGTAGTACAGTCCAGGATTTGGTTTCTAGTTCATCTGAGAGTTACCAAACTTGAGTCTGCTGCCTAATTTGCTTACATCTTTGGGTTAGGAATCCAGATTATCTTCTGCTTGAAAGTATTAAAACCAGAATGTGCTAAGGAACCAGTTCTGTCAGTGGTACTAGGAACATAGCTGGGTGTTGGCCAAGCTTTTCCTCAGAGTGAGGAAGAAGGTGATGATATTTTCCAGGGGCCAGTAGCCATGGCAGGTATTGAAACAGTGCCTGTCTAAGTTGCCCCATTGTTCTTGGGTTTTAGCATATTACCTACCTGATAAAATGACAGAGTGGATCCGAAATAAAGCATTTCATGGTCTTCTGATTGGTTCTGACCCCCCACATAGTGCTGGCTTCCAGGAGCAGGTTTATGGGTCAGCTGCTCCTGTGGTCCTGGACTTTGTAATCCATGACCAATTTCTTGTTTCTTTTACTGAAACAAACAGATTTTTTCTGATTGGCAGTGTCAGGAGGATTGCTTTCTTGGAAGCCTGTTAATGGTCGGAGGCTGGGAAAGGGTTTTGAACTTGGAGAGAGAAACTGAAGGGACTGCCCATGCTATGTGACTGGGAATGGTGTACCACTTAGGTTGGAAGAACTATGGTAGGAATTCCAAGACTCCATTCAGTTTAACTCATGAAACTGATTTGGGCTTGGTCTCTTTTTACAAAGGCTTTCTATTTGCACTTTTCTAGACTATCTGCCGGAGAAGGCAATGGCAACCCACTCCAGTAATCTTGCCTGGAAAATCCCATGGATGGAGGGGCCTGGTGGGCTGCAGTCCATGGGGTCACTAGGAATCGGACACGACTGATTGACTTCACTTTCACTTTTCACTTTCATGCATTGGAGAAGGAAATGGCAACCCACTCCAGTGTTCTTGCCTGGAGGATCCCAGGGACAGGGGAGCCTGGTGGGCTGCCGTCTATGGGGTCACACGGAGTCGGACACGACTGAAGCGACTTAGCAGCAGACTATCTGCTGGCTGGGTTGGTTAAGAATATTGTTAATGGAAACAGGTGATTCATTGGACATTGTCAGTCAACCAAAGCAATTTTTCCTCTTGTAAGCAGTCAGAAGATCTTTTAAGGGCATAAGTGCTACCTACTCCTTCAGGAACATTGTCTGAGCATTGTAAAGGATGTAAGTCTACTGTCTCTAGTAAGGGTTGGCTAAGTCCATGTCAGTTATTCTCACAGGTGTGTCTCTGGACCACATTTGCAGTCAGTATTTGCCCAAAATGCGTGACAACTGAATGCTCTGTAATATCTAGAGTAATAGAATGTTCTAATACCAAATCTAAAGACAGGGTTGCACTTGGAAAGTATGAAGTGCCTGAGAGCAAAGTTTGCATATTAGTGCTTTGGATAAAGCCATAGCTTACCACCAGTGAGACTTGACTGCTGCCCCTCATTTAGTCTTTCAGTTCTCTTAAGAATCCTGTAAGAGGTTATTCTAAAGGAGTTAAAACAGATGTGTGGTTTCTAGGAGCAGGAAGTGGGCATGGGAAGTAACTGCTAGTGGTAATAGGGTTTCTTTTAGGGGTGATGAAAATGTTCTGGAATTAGATCGTGATAATGGTTGTACAACTTTGTGAATATACTAAAAACTGTAGAAGTGTATACTTTAGAAGGATGAATTTTATGGCATATGAAATCTATCTTAATTTTTCAAAATAGCAATTGTAGACTGGAAAAGCAATGGGATTCACCAGCTCTTTCTCAGCACTCAGAGCCATAAAGGGATGCCTCTGACTATACTTGCTGCTGTGCTTTGAACCCATTGCCCAGCAAAGGCAGCATAAGGCTCTGTTCAGCCTCCTGGCCCAGTTTGTCCTTTTATGTCTCTGTCATTAACTCAAGAAGCACATGGCTTTTATATTTAAATTTATTCAAGCTGTAATCTTTGACATTTGAGTTAGCTTTTAGTACAGTTTTGCATTTATAGTAATATATATTATGTATTTTCTCTATCCCCAAAGAATCCATTTTAATCTTTTCCGGATGCAAATTTCAGGCTGTCTTGCCCCATCTCCTCTTTCTTTCTCTCTTTCCCCTCCCCCAACGGAGTGTGTTTGATCAGGTGTGGCAGGAATATCCACTGTCAAGCTGCGCCCTTTATATTAGTCAATATTATCCTTCTCCCCCCTCCCTGTCTGTCTGCCCCTTTGGGCTTTCCCAGTTGATTTATAATTTTGGAATTCTCATCGGAGTCTGTAATACAGTTTGTTCATTATTTAACCAAAACCTGTTTAATGAGCAGAGAGAGGCAATGTAAATGTTAGGCATGTTGCAGTGATGTACCTTTGTGCTTCTCAAAGCGGGTGGGTAGTTAACTCTGTGCTGCCTGCAGGGCTGGGGCTTCCTGGCCATAGGGGCAGAAGGACCATGCCTCTTCCTTGCATCTGCTCAAGCCATACGGTGGGCTTAGATTCCAAAGACACATTTCCTTTTATCCTTTTAGAGATCTTGTTGGGGCTCTTGTGTATTGGAGTTACCTATAATCTCACAGACTGGGCGGTAAGGTTTGTGACATGGGACAAGGGGATGAAAGGGAAAGTGAAATATTAAAATACTTGATACTGCTCTTGGTTTTAGGTCTGTAGAGAGTTGTTGTTCAGTCACTCAGTTGTGTCTGACACTTTGAGACCCGTGGATTACAGCATGCCAGGCTTCCTTGTCCTTCACCATCTCCCGGAGCTTGCTCAAACTCATGTCTGTTGAATCAGTGATGCCATCCAACCATCTCATCTTCTGTCACCCCTTTCTCCTCCTGCGTTCAATCTTTCCCAGCATCAGGGCTTTTTTCTAATGAGTCACATCTTCGCATCAGGTGGCCAAAGTATTGGAGCTTCAGCATCAGTCCTTCCAGTGAATATTCAGGATTGATTTCCTTTAAGATCGACTGGTTTGATCTCCTTGCAGTCCAAGCTGTAGAGAGTAGACAGTTTACTTTTACTTTTTCAGCTGTACTATGCCACATGTTGGATCTTACTTCCCTGAGCAGGGATCAGACTCGTGCCCACTGCAGCGAAAGCACGAAGTCTTTACCACTGGACTGCCAAGGAAGTTCCCCAAGTGTAGACAGTTTAGAGTAATCCTTCTAGCCAGCATGCTCTCTGGTCTTTGATCTTTTTGTTCCCAGATTAGACAAGTGCGTGGAAACCTTAGTACCCTTCATTCAATGTAGCTTCCCAGACAGGGCTCTAATCAATTGTGATTTGTGGTGTTTGGCTATGGTCATTTACCTCCAGATTTTAGGCTGCCTTTGTCCTTGGTGTTTAAACTTAGATCATTACAAAGAGATTCTTTTCCAGAATTCAAAATTTTTAAACCAAAAATTTTGGTTTAAAGCACAGAGGGAAGAACAATCTAAAAGTATCATACCAGAATCTAAGGAATCACCTCTTAGTGACTTCAAGGGCTTGAGGAAGACCTCTTAGTGATATGTGTGTGTGGTCAGGGGTGGTGGTAGGGTGGGTAGTAAGTTTGCCTATGGAGATAAAACTTCTTGTTGGTCTTTTTAATTTTGAGGACCTATGAGGCTTGGGGTATTTAGCAGAAGACTAAGGTGGTCTTGAAGCTCAGTATAAGCACCTGTATTAACTATGGAACTGTTGTAGCTGCTTGAACCTTTTCTTTCTGAGATTCACTAAGATTTGGATTTCTTCTAAGTCTAGCTTATTGAGTTGCTTCTGACCAATATTTACTGAATACCTGCTGTGTGCTAGGCATTTTGCTTAGGCACTTAGCCATTGGATCTATAATGGTAAACAAACTTCCTGCCCTCATAGCCACTGGTTTTTAAGACTAATAACTCTGGCTGACCATTCTGAGACTAACTTAGGTACTTATATACTATACTTTAGGCCATATGGTTCCCTATCAGATATGGAATAGATGATAGTGAATCAGAGCAGTCTGTTGCCATCTTTTCTTATTCCTCTTTTGCTCCTTGTTCACATAAACCATAGAAATGAAGAAAAATTTAGCTCATATATTTGCTTATTTGGTCTTCTCATGTAAAGTTGTTCTGGGCAGAGTTTAGGTATTCCCAAAGATATTGATGGGTTTGCACATTGTAACTCTGAGGGATAAGATATTTGAGGGATAAGATATTTCTTCACTGTGCTTACCTGTACAGCAAGATATGATGTGCCTGAGTTTAAGAGGAAGAAACAGGTGTCTGGAGAGAGTGGATGTATCAGGAGTTTATTTAAATATAGTTTATCCTGGACAAACACACCTGTAGGGTACTGTCTCAAGCTTTGTGAATTCAGAGTTTGAGGTAGGAGGTTTGAATCCATGTAACCTCTAGAGCTTTACAGAGAACATTTAAACAGAGTCTGAAAGCCAACCTGGGAGGAACTATAACTTAACACCTGTCTGACTTAGGCCTCTTAGAAATAGCCTTCTAAGTTGAAGCAAAACTGTTTCAGGATGCCTCAGACCTCATTTAATCTGTTTCAGTTGGAACATAGGGACATATAGGAAAGACATTTAGTAGTCGCTGTCAGGAAAAAGGCTGAGTAAGGGTGCATATTTGAAAGAGAAATATCAATCACCTCAGATATGCAGATGACACCACCTTTATGGCAGAAAGTGAAGAGGAACTAAAGAACCTCTTGATGAAGGTGAAAGAGGAGAGTGAAAAAGCTGGCTTAACGCTCAACATTCAAAAAACTAAGATCATGGCATTTGGTCCCATCGCTTCACAGTAAATAGATGGGGAAACAATGGAAACAGTGACAGACTTTATTTTCTTGGGCTTCAAAATCACTGCAGATGGTGATGAAATTAAAAGCCGCTTGCTCCTTGGAAGAAAAGCTATGAGAAACCTAGACAGCATATTAAAAAGCAGAGACATTTCTTTGCTGCCAAAGGTCCATCTAGTCAAAGGTATGGTTTTTCCAGTAGTCATGTATGGATGTGAGAGTTGGACCATAAAGAAAGCTGAGTGCTGAAGAATTGATGCTTTTGAACTGTGGTGTTGGAGAAGACTCTTTGAGAGTCCCTTAGACTGCAAGGAGATCAAACCTGTCAATCCTAAAGGAAATTAGTCTTGGATATTCATTGGAAGGACTCATGTGGAAGCTGAAGCTCCAATACTTCGGCCACTTGATGTGAAGAGCTGACTCATTAGAAAAGACCCTGATGCTGGGAAAGATCAAAGGCGGGAGGAGAAGGGGATGACAGAGGATGAGATGGTTGGGTGGCATCACCGATTCAATGAACATGAATTTGGTTAAGCTTCTTGAGATGGTGAAGGACAGGGAAGCCTGGCTTCCTGTGGTCTTGTGGTCTCTTAGTTCCTGACCAGAGATTGAACCCAGGACACCCAGCAGTGGAAGCTCAGAGTCCCGGGACTGCCAGGGAATTTCAAGAGTTATTAACTTTGATCCACTTGGAAATGAGCTGGTAAATTGTTCAAGGCCTAACTAGAGACTGAGAGGAAAAAATGATAAAATGATGAAATTTGGCTGACAAATTTATATAATGTGCTAAGTATTAGAACAGGCAAGATTGGGCACACTTACGTAAGTATCTCTTTCCTGTGCCTTTTTTTTTCTTTTGGTTGTGCTACATGGCATGCAGGATCTTAGTTTGACTAGGGATCAAACCTGTGTTCCCTATAGTAGAAATGTGGAGTCTTCACCACTGGACCACCAGGGAACTTCCTCCTGTGCTCTTTTTTTCTTTCTTGTTCTATAATAAAATATATGACTATATTAGTTTGAAGATTGTTGAGCAACACATTAGAGTGTGACTTGAATTTGAGTCAGGCTGACTTTGGCATCTTGGTAGCTTGCGTGTTCTCAGATTTATGGGCATTTGAGCACAGTTAGGGGAAATAAAGGTACTGTGTGTTTTTTTTTTCCTCTGAGAATATTTATATCAATAAGATGGCTCCGAGACGCCTATATTTTGATGACTTTACTTTGTCATTTCTTTTTACTGGTGTGTTACTCGCTCAGTTGTGTCCGACTCTTAGCAGCCCCATGGGCTGCAGCCCTCCAGGCTCCTCTGTTCATGGAATTCTCTAGGCAAAAATACTGGAGTAGGTTGCCATTTCCTTCTCCAGGGTATCTTCCTGACCCAGGGATCGAACTTGAGACTCCCAAATTGCAGGCAGATTCATTATCAGCTGAGCCATCGGGGAAGCCCCATAATCTGAACCTTCATTTGACAATTCTAAACCAAGTTCTTCTAAACTTTTGTTTGTCCCCAAGATTAGAAAATGAAGACTTTCTTGAGAAGAAGCAGTTCTACATAGTCTTTTTATTAATCAGACTTTCCCTTTTCTTTTCCTAGTGCTCAAACACACCATCAGAACCAGTCTTCTGGTACATTTTCCACTACTCATATCTGAAAGGAAGCTGTGAAGAAAAGGACTTTTTTTGGCTGCACTACATGCCCTATAGGACCTTAATTCTCTGTCTAGGGATTGAACCTGCAATCTGGGCTGTGAAAGTGTAGAGTCCTAACCACTGGACCCCCAGGGAATTCCCATAAAGGGCTTCCTTAATATATTGGCTCTCAACAGCAGAAGCAAAGAAACCTAATTTCTTTCTAGTAGAGTTTAGCGGACAAGGTGACAGTGTGGCCTGTGGTAGGTGTCACTGTTGCTAGAATTGCTCTTGTTGACATTGTCTTTTTTAACACAGCCACCTCTTGAGGCCTGAAATTTCTCTCTGGATATGTGTTCCAGTTTGCCATGACAGCAATCAGATGAGTAAAAAGAGGGAAAGCCAGATACAGCCTTGTTTTTAACAGGGAGGCAGGCAGAGTCCGTTTCTTCTCTTCTACCCATTCAAACCTAGGGCAAATGCCAAGAGGGTTTCCGATGGAGCCAAGTGTTTGAAATTCACTGTGCAGTTTTTGTTAGGAAAGATAGTGAAGAGTTTTGTCCTAGCCTTACCTTCTTTAACCACCTTTCTGTGCTCACAGATGTTCAGTTGGTCACCCCAGTTTCTAAAATGATACTGGTTATGTTTATGGAAAGGGTGAGTACATTTGTCTTTTCTCTTCTGCACCCATTAGAAGATAGAGTGGGATATAGAGCAAAATGAAGATCAGGTTATTTTATCTCAGAGATCATCTTAAACAAGAGTTGTAGATGGAGAGCAGTGACTACCTTACGCTATCAGTTTTGCTTCTGGAAACGAGGAGATAAGATGCTCCTTTCCAGTTTTGAGACCTTTGTTTCTTTACTTTGGTCTTTGGAAGTCTGAAGGACTTAGATGGACAAGCACTCCTGGCTGCCTGTTGGCTGGCTTCTCTTTGCATGCCTCTTCAGTAACACCAGCCTTCTGTTACCACTGTATGTTGAGTTGTGAAGGGCTGCCACATGTGCACGTATCACAACTGACCTTTCCTTATTCCACGCTTGTTGAGCGATTATTTGCCCGTTTGTAGAGCTCACATTATTGCTTTGGGTTTCTGGCCCATTGTGAAGTGGGGCCATCCAGGAAGTGGATTGATACACTGTACATCAGAGGGGAATAAATTGGCATTTGATTTGGTGGAAAGGCAGGGCCAGATGTAGTGTGGGAGCAAGGGTTTTTCTGCAGTCAACCATGTAGCTTGCTTCCAGGTGTCCTGGAAAGCAGCTTGGGAACTGGAGGCTAAGGGTAGTTGGGGACAATAATTTGTGAGCAAGAGGATCAAAAGGACTTCAATGTTATCTGTGATGGGCCCTTAACTGGAAAAAATCCTCTAAAAGTATAGGGACAAATGAAATTTCTCTGACCCTGGTAGGAATTTTTCAACTGATTATTTTTCCTTTTCAAGTAAAGTGAGTTATTAATTGGCAGAAAAATATAAAACTTGAATAAGAAAACTTCATTTCATGTGAGCTTTTCATGAAGGTTCATTCTTCTGTTTGGGCAACAACAGGTTTAAGAAAACTGCCTTAGTATTGGTAATAAAGGGAGAGCTAAGATAATATTATGACTCCCCTACTGTGGGCTGGATTGGTATCTTCAGACTATGGTTGCATTCTGTTAATGAGTTGTTATATCATTTTAAAGGGTTACACAGCAATTTTTTCTCAAGTTTTTAGTATGAAAAATTTCAGACATACCAAAATTGAAATATAGTGAGCACCTGCATCCCATACTTGAGTTAAAATTATTAACATTTAGCCATATTTGCTTTATCCATGTATATGTGTAATTTTTTTCATACACCATTTGAAAATAAGTTGCAGATGTGTTGACATTTCAGGCTGGATCCTAAATAAGGAAATTCTCCTACATAATCATAGTACCATTATCATACCTAAGAAACTGAGCAGTAAGTTACCAATATTAGTGAATATCCAGTCCATTTATTAAAATTTCCTATTTGTTCCCAAACTACCTTTTATATCTATAGCTGGTTTTACCAACCAAAATCCATGTAGAATTCTCATTTCATTATGTAGTTATATCTCTTTAGACTTTAAAAATCTAGTATAGTTTTCTCTACCCTATTTATTATTTTTTTCTTGGCATTGACTTTTTGAAGAGACTAGGCCTTTTATCTTTAGAATGTTTTACATTCTGGGTTTGTCTATGTCCTTGTGGTGTCATTTAACTTGTTACTGTACTTCAGATATTTCCATTCTAGAAGTTAGAGTTAAAAGCTTGACTCTATTCAGGATAAACATTTTGGGCATAGATGATACTGTGTACTTCATATTATATCACCACAGGAGGCACATAGTGTCAAGTTGTCCTGCTGTTGATGGTGCTAAATTTGGTTATTGCTTCTGGTGGTGACTGCCATATCTCTTGATTGTAAAATAAATTTATTTTTCTCTTTGTGATTAGTAGATAATCTATGAAGTAATAATTTGGCATCTTGCAGATATCCTGTTTCTAATATACCTAATTCATCCACTGATGAATTTTTGCCAGAATCACTTATTTTACTAGGGGAGGGGATTTGCAGAATGACGATTTTCTAATTCTGTCTTTCTTTCTACATATTGGTGGTGTTCTCTAGAATAATTCTCCTCTGTAAACTGGAGGATGAAACACAGTTTCTCCTGAAAAGGCAAGGAAAATGCCTAATTCTTTCTCTTAAATTACCAGCTTTCAGATAAGGAGTTTTTGTAGTAATGAGCACGAATGGGGGCAAGTGAGGAGTTTTCCACTTTGGAGGGGCTTGTGAATTTTTATTTATTCAGTGTTTACAGTTAATTATATTTATGATAATTTTTCTGCATAAGTAATTCCAAATTTGGTCAATGAGAGCCCCTTCAAACTAACTCCTTTGTTCCTTTGATATGACCCCTTTGAGTACTTCCTTGTTTTCTGGTACAAGCTGTGGGCCTTAAAAAGAATAGAATAGAAAGCATTAGTGCATCGCACATAATAAAGAGAATACATGACTTATTCAATTAGCATAATGTCCCCAAGGTTCATCTATATTGTTACAAATGGAAGTTTTCCTTTCTTTTTTGTTTATGGCTAAAGTATTTCTATTTATATGCTCGTTTCTCTCTGGGTGAATCAGCTTTTGCAAGGCAGAAATTAATTTGAGACCATTTGAATCATAACAGTCCTGGAGAATGTTAGAATAAGTATTCTTCCCCAAGGAAATAAAGATTGTGGGTGTAATCATGATTAACTAGTCACTTTGTACCTTCTATATTATCTGTTTTACATGATGTTAAACTGATTGTTCAGGAAAGAGTGGATAGCACATCATGTTAGACATGGCCTGGCCATCGTTTTGAGTTCTTTTGGTAGATCAAGCAGGGAGTAAGTTGTGCTAGAAAGATCTGAAATAGCATCTTTTATAGGAACTTTGATCTTGGCAAAAATTCATTTATATATTAAGTCAACAGGTATTTCTCAAGCACTTCAATGTGTGCCAGACACTGAATTACGTATTAAGGACCTAGTTTTCAAAGAGGACAACCCAGTTCCTGTCCTCATAAAGTTTATGGTCTAGTGGATGGGTGATATGAGAGACTCTGGAATTTGAGTGGACAGCTGGATGGTGGTTTGAAGTCTTCCCAGCTTCCACATATGATCTTAGGAAATTGTTGTGTGCCCTGGTGTACTGAAAGAGGTTCTGGGGTCTTCAGAAGAACAGCCTTGGTGTTTGTCAGCTTTATCTCTCCCATTTTCTGCCCTCGCCCTGGCTTCCTGGCGGTAACCGTGTGCATGGCAGCTTCATTAGCTGCTTTAGGGCTTTGGATGTCTTAGGGCTCCATTAATCCATTTATATTCATCTTTGATTAATCAGTCTGTGCATTTCAGAGCTGAACTGACTAAAATTGTACTACAAGGAAAGGATATCAATGATTGATTGTCTTTTCTAATAAAAGTCAACTTCTAATAAAATTTTGCTTTCAGGCTTGGACTTCTAACATAGTTGTTAGGATTCTGCAGTCTAGGGGCACAAAACAAAAATTTTAATAGCTACTTAGTTAAGGTGCTAAAAGAATGAGGGGAATTCTATGGTGATCCATTGGTTAGAACTCTGACCTTCCACTGCTGAGGGGCTGGGTTTGATCCCTGGTTGGGGAGCTGAGATCCCGCAAGCCATGAGCTGTGACCAAAAAAAAAAAAATTTACAGCTTAATCAGGCCAACAGTATAAAAAATAAAAGAATGAGGAAAATTCTTTTCTATAGCTCAAATTTAAAGTAACATGAGCAGCCCATTGTCTTTAGCCCAGCAGCCTCACCTGAGGAAAAAAAGTATCAAAACTCACCGTGACTTTGAATAGGATTTGACTTCAGACTAGCAGAACATTCCATTATATGTTTATCTTTTATTTCCCAGAGAAAGCTCCCTTATTTAGAAGTAACCCTTGAGAGACTTGATTTCTCAGAAAGAATGCCATTTAAGAAATGTCCTTTTTCCTTAGGAAAAAGGAATATTCCTAGGATTTTCAAGGGTGGAGAGAGGTAGTAAGGCAGTGAAGCAATTAAACAGTGGTTAAGATCTTTCTAAAAGAGGAAGTTGGAGTGGATGTTGGAGTAAAAATGTTATTCAAACAAATGTCCATAAAAAGACCTCATCATTTGCTTGATAGCTTATTGTGTTTAAAGTGCAGTTTTATCTTGTTGGCCTTTTTTCTGGGATGAGTGTACATCCAGAGTACATCCCTAATACCTGTTATAGCCCGATACTTTTGGTGACCAGAGCCCAGTGACTCTGGCAAAGGATCCTGTTCCCTCTGGCCCAGGAAGAGGAGTTCTCTTTCGGTTCAGCCCACCTGGAAAGAAGCATTTTGGGATAAATAGTCAAGGGAAAGTGGATTTCTGTTGAAATCCAGAATCCAAATATGGCTCATTAATCCTCCCAAGTGAGCCCAAGATTAGCATCTTAATCAGTCTCATTTCAGAGGTTTTAAAGACTTAATCTGTTCTCTAGGTTCTTTATAAGGAAGGAAATGAGCAGTGGCTGCAGTTGATAGAGCTCTGGTATTTAGAGAATGGGAGCTGTTGTTAGGGTCCTAAGTGGTCCTAGGTAGGCTGCAGCCTTAAGAATCAGCAAAACTGGGTTGTGTGTATCCAGTGACTGAAGGCAGAGAGCAGGAAATATTTGTGTTACTGATAGTCTTCCTCTGAAAGCTCAGAAGGAAAAGAATTGGCTTGCTTCCCTACCATTTAGTGTTTTAGTGTTATCTAGAATGTAAGTCCATCTCTACTTCTTTACTTTACTGGTGTCAGGATATTTAATCATCAACTGATAGTGGATTCTTTGGAATTTTCATTTTGAAATAATTTTAAACTTAAATGTTGCAAGAATAATACAGAGGTCTCCTATATACTTTTGTTTTTATTATTCTCTTTCTATACACACACATACATATGTATATGCATTTTTTCTAAATCATTTGAAAGTAGATTATATATATATATTACAGCCTTATCACTTAATACTTCAATGTATATTTGCTAAGAACAAGGATAACCTTTTATGTAATCTTTAATACAGTATCAAGTTCAAGAAATTTAGCATTGATACAATACTATTCATATTTCCAATTCTGTCAGTTGTCCCAGTAATAGATTTTTAAATTTTTTCCTTTTCAGTCAAGGATCACCTGTTGCATTTAGCTGTCATATTTCTTTAGTCTCCTTTAATCTGAAACAGTTCTACAGCCTTATTTGGTCTTTCATGACATTGAATTTTTTAAATGAATATCAGCCATTTTTTTCTTCTTTTCTTCCTTTCAAGAATGTTCTTCATTTGGGTTAGTCTAGTATTTCCTCATGATGATTCAGGTAGTATGTATTTGGCATGAATCTACACACCACTGGGCTTTCCTGGGGGCTCAGACCATAAAGAATCCACCTGCAGTGTGGGAGACCTGGGTTCGATCCCTGTTCTGGGAAGATCTCCTAGAGAAGGAAATGACAGCCCACTCCAGTATTGTTGCTTGGAGAATTCTATGGACAGAGGAGCATGGTGGGCTATGGGGTCACAAGGAGTTGGACACAAGTGAAGCAACTTATCATATACCCACCACTACTGATAATAGTGTCCTTCTTTGGACACCTCTTACCCCTCATTGGTGATATTAATTTTGATGACTTCATCAAGGTGTTAACTCTGTTTCTCCACTGAATAGATACTGTGATCCCCTTGGAACTCACAAGCAGTTTGTGGGGCGACATATTAAGACCTTGTTTTGCTCCTCATTAAACTTTTGGTGGCTCAGTTTGCCAATGCCGGAGACATGGGTTCGATCCCTAGGTTGGGAAGATTCCGTTGGAGAAGGAAATGGCAACCCACTCCAGTATTCTTCCCTGTGAAATCTCATGGACAGGACTCTGGAGGGCTACAGTCCATAGAGTTGCAAAAGAATAGGACATAACTGAGCGACTAAATAACAACAATGACTAACTTTTCTCCCCATGATTTATCAGATGTTGATGATTCTTGCCTGAACCATTTTCAGGTTGCGTTGATGGAAAATTTGAATGGTTCCCTAAAACATCTGTTCTTAAAGGACTTGTTCTTAGGTATGAGAAGAAAATGTGAATTTTCTTCCTAGCTTGCTTATGTTTGTTTCTTTCTAAGAAATACAATCACATGCTCTGAAGATCTGTATTTCTTTATGGCTTTGGTGATGCTGCTGTTCTTGTGTGTGGTTTTTTTTTAATTTATGTATTTTATTTTTTGGCTGTGCCAGGGTTTTTTTGCTTTGCTGGCTTTTCTCTAGTTGTGGAGAGCAGAGGCTACACTCTAATTGTGGTGCCTGGGCTGCTTCTTGCGGTGATTTCTCTTGTAGAGCACCGATTTTAGGACACACAGGCTTCAGTAGTTGCGGCCCCCATGATGAGGGCACAGGTTCAGTAGTTATGACGTGTACACAGGCTTAGTTCTCTGCGGCATGTGGCATCTTCCTGGATTGGGGGTCCAACCCGTGTCTTCTGCATTGGCAAGCGGATTCTTTACCACTGAGTCACCAGGGAAGCTTGTGATGCTGTTTTTAAAAAATATCCAGTAACTTGGGGAATTCCTTAGGAGTCCAGTGGTTAGGACTTGGAGCTCTCACTGCCAAAGGCCAAGGTTTGATCCCTAGTCGGGTAACTAAAATCTCATAAGTCACATGGCATGGCCAAAAGAATTTTAAAAAGCCAGTAACTTAAAAACTCTTCTAGTTGTTGTCGTTAATAATTTTATTTATTTTTGGTTTTGCTGGCTCTTCGTTGCTGCACAAGCTTTTTCTAGCTGTGGCAAGCGAGGCCTGCTCTTCATTGCAATGCGCAGGCTTCTCATTTTGGTAGCTTCTCCTGTTGCGCAGCATGGGCTCTAGGGTGAGCGGGCTTCAGTAGTTGCAGCTCATGGGCTGTAGAGCACAGGCTCAGTAGTCGTGGTGCACAGGCTTAGTTGCTCCATGGCACATAGAATTTTCCTGCATCAGGAATCTAACTCATGTCGCCTGTATTGGCAGGCGAATTCTTATCACTGAACCACCAATGCAGCCAAAACACTTATTAGTTTTGAAAATTGGGAAAAGGTTTACCTCAGTGAGGGTTGACCAAGGGTTTGGTGATTTCCTAGAATATGGCAACATCATCAGTAGAATGAATTTGTTCTCTGCTCAACCAGCAGCATAAATGCTTTTCCCCTAAGCCAGATTGGAAACAGGCTTGTGAAGCTGATGCCCTTCTTTTTTTTCTTTTCTCCTTTTAATAAGTGGGATAGCAATATGAATGCACCATATATCAACATTTCTCAGATGTATTTTAGAAGCCTGGTTGAGCTCATTAAGAACTTTTGCTTCAGCTTTTTAAAATATGTAAAGTTTTGAAATGCCCATCATTCAGGAACTTTAAGAGAAAAAATTGGTTTTAGAAAATCACTCCCCATTCTTATTTACTATCGCCCTTTTCTCTCTGTCACTCTTTTTTCTCTACATTTTTCCTTTTACTTCTTTCTTTTTATTCCTTTGAAGGATGTGATCAATATGCATGAATGAGCCTCCCTAAGAAAAGAAAAGGTAGAGAAAAAGGTATTATTCTTTGCTGAGTCTTATTCTTTGAGTCTTATTCTTTGCTGTTATTATGATGAAGAGTAGGCTGATGATATGACATTACTAATGAAAACCTTACTAGTTATCAGTTATGTTTTGTTGAGGAAACATTGTCTATGAAAAATTGAGAGAGAGAGAAAAATAGGGAAATAAAATAAATGGAACTAGAGAGACAGAAAATAAGGAGGAAAGATCAGAAAGGAGCAGAAGAAGAGGACTTGGAGGGAAGGACCAAGATTACAGAGCTGCTAAATAGGAAAGTGGGAATCAACTCTAACATTTACCTTTACCCAGTCTACTGTTTCATCTTTCCCCTTTCAGTAGAGTGTGCTGCAAGGTAAGATGAGGTCGGGATGAATAAAATGGTCCCAGCTTTGATTCCTTGGATCCATCCATTCAGAACTGAAAGGTTTACCCTGTGATATGGTGACTTGATAGCCTGATCCTAGTAGGTTATGGTGAAAGAGTCTATTAAGAGATGCCTTTTGGGCAGCTAGCATTAACAGTTATTTTTAACTGTTAATGAAACTCCCATTTCAATCCCTTCATTCTTTAGGCTCCTCCACTGGCTACTATGAGAAGCAGTCAAAATTAGCACCTATACAAAATGAAGTACCTCTTGTCTCCCCAGTCACTTCCAAAATAAACAGGGAGTAATACTGTCCGTATTTTGTCTCACTTTACTCTGAAGGCTACCGATAGAGGAAGCATGGATTAGTGTGTAGTGATTTCTAGGCTCTGCCCTCTGGACGGATTCCCCTGAGTGTTGTGGCTGAGTGACAGGACCATGTGGCAGGAGTGCAGCTGGAAGTATATCATCGGCAGATTTGGGTTGGGTAAATATAGCAGGAGCAGGATGTCAGTGTGGGAGATGGATTGTTCTGGGAAAGGAAGTGTTGTCTTTCGTCTGAGAAACAATTTCCTGCACTTCTGGGACTCTTGCTTTCTTCTTTTTTTTTTCCAGGGCAGAACAGGAGTTGGCAGGAGTTGGGTACACTTGGTGTATTCTATCTCTGGGTGTCTGTCTGTTCCTACATTTGAAGATGGGAGTAGAAATCAGATCTGCTTTGGCAGTTAGCAATAAATAGCCATACCCTTTTGCCTTATAGTTCACTTTTTGCAGTCTTAAAATTATAGCACATACCTGTATAGAGTTTCTTTTTTAAAAGTAACTTTTTTTTTAGTAAGACAAGTTGAAAGACAAATATAATTATACAAAGAAAATCAACTCTATTGAAAGTCAGACATGAGGCACCAGCTGGCAGGAAACAGCTGGGATGTTTCTGGGGGCTAGACTCTTCACACCAGAACTTAACTCTTTAAGCTATTTCTGTTATCTGAACTACTTAAGGTGGCTGCCTACCTATCAACAATCTATATAAAAGACTAAATCTACTAAATTATGTGACCTTTTACAAATGACTAGAACTTTGCAATTTATAAAGTGTGCTTTTGCATAATTTAAAAACTTTTTAAAAAGTGTTTTTATTTTAGAATAGATTTAGATATTTGGAGAAATTGTAAAGAAGTTCCCATATACCCTACATCAAGCTTCTCCTATTATTAACATCTCTCATTAGTATGGTACATTTGTCACAATTAACAAACCCATCTGATACATTGTATTAACTGAAGTCCATTCAGATTTCCTTGGTTTTCACCTGATGGTTCCAGGATCCCATCCAGGATGCCATATTACCTTTAGTTGTCATGTTTCCTCAGGCTCCTCCTCACTGCGATAGTTTGCATATTTTTTTTCTTTAACGTTTCATAACAACCCACAAAATAGACTGAGCCTTTATTAGTATCCTCCTTTTACAGATAAAATTCACCTCTGGAAAGGCTAAGTAACATGTTCAAGGTTATATAGTTAGTAAAAGTTTCTATTAAAATGTGATTATGATTTGGAAAAAGACAGTGAAGTAGCTATTTGCTTTTAATGTGGATGAGGGCAGAACTGTAGCCACCTTTCCAGTGGGCCATTTGTAGAAGAGGAATAAGAAACCAATTTGAATAAATATTACTTGTTTTGGACCTTTCTGTCTTACCTGGATATAAATTAACATTATTATTTTAGTAACAGTCCCATGGGAAATGCCCATTCTCTTTGTAATTCTGCTGTCTATCAAAGGAGCTGATTCCAGAGAATTCTGGACTGCCTGATAAGGTGACCTTGTTCTCTAGCAGCAGGCTTGCTGCTCTCTGGTGCTTGTTGTTAGACATCCAAGTTCAGTAGGAAGGTCCATTGAAAGCCTAGCGTATGCACTAACACAACCAGACTGTTTCTGGCATTATGTGTAAGTGACTGGGACTAAAGCACATGAATTTTTTGTAAAGTTCTAGAGTCTAATTGAGCAGGCTGAAGTTCTGGCTTGAAGTTAGGAGATTCACAGAATTATAGTGCTGAGAGGTGGTAGAAAACTGAAAAATCCACCAGGAGGTGGCAGTTACAGGCTCTGAATGTTTTTATTCAGTGGGGTAAGGTGGAGGAGGGGAGAGGAGGTAAAGTGTAGTATGTTACTGATGCTGCTGCTGCTAAGTCCCTTCAGTCGTGTCTGACTCTGTGCGGCCCCATGGACTGCAGGCTCCTCTGTGCATGGGATTTTCCAGGCAAGAGTACTGGAGTGGGGTGTCATTGCCTTCTCCACTGAGGATGCTAGATACTGTTAAAAGATGATTTCAGGGTGATGGAAACTGTAGGGGTACAAAGCATCAGATCTTGAGGGAATAGCATCTCTTGTCTAGAGAAGTATCTGTGCGATTATACCTGAGTCTTAAAGAGCAACTTTTAAAGTTCTCCAAATTAAGCTGATAGGGTAACAGTTTATTGATGGCATTAACAACCGCTTTTATTAACACAAGTTTTTATTTTAATTAATGGGAAATAGGATACTTCTCAGTTTATGCTTTTATGATATATAGCTATGAGCCTAGAGGCTGGTTTAGCACCTTTTTGTAGTGACTATTGCTCTCTCTGGTTATTAGCTCTGATTTTTTGTCTCCAAAAGGAAGCTATGAAAATAGCAATGAATAAAAAAATGAGGGAAAACTTGAGGAAGTTTGTGTATATTGTCTGTCTTCATGGCATCATGAAGTAGGGTGGGAATGATGTAGACGTTATAAACTACCAGTTTAGGAGTCTTAATGGGCATGGATGACTAAGGCCTTGTGCCAGGAGAGTGGGAGGTTATCGATGGGAGCAAAGATGACAGCAAATATTAAACATTCCATGGACTACATACATGAACTATAGTCCTTGGAATTCTCCAGGCCTGAATAGTGGAGTGGGTAGCCTTTCCCTTCTCCAGGGGATCTTCCCAACCCAGGTATCGAACCCAGGTCTCCCACATTGTGGCCAGATTCTTTACCAGCTGAGCCACAAGGGAAGCCCAAGAACACTGGAGTGGGTAGCCTATCCCTTCTCCAGGGTATCTTCCCGACCCAGGAGTCGAACCGGGGTCTCCTGCATTGCAGGCAGATTCTTTACCAACTGAGCTATCAGGGAAATCATTAAACATTCCAGGATGGACCTAATACTCTGAAAATGCTTTTGCTTTACCAATTTGAAAGAGAAAATATAAAAGACAAAGTGACAATATGAAAAATGACTATTCAAACCAGAAAATCCTGTCCATTGGTGAAATTTTAAACTGTCATTAGATCAGAGGAAAGTCTTGTTCAGAATGTAAAACAAGAAACAGTGAAGTATCTATGTCTCCAGAGAACTCATTATTTGAACTGTGATGGAGGAAAGGGAGATTCCTTACTGCGGTCTTGCACAATGTGAAATCTTCATGAGGTCTCAGCAGATGTAGAGTCTCTAAGGATTTGTGACTGGCTAAAGAGGCTCAATCACTGCAGATGGTGATTGCAGCCATGAAATTAGAAGATGCTTACTCCTTGGAAGGAAAGTTATGACCAACCTAGATAGCATATTAAAAAGCAGGGACATTACTTTGCCAACAAAGGTCCATCTAGTCAAGGCTATGGTTTTTCCAGTGGTCATATATGGATGCGAGAGTTGGACTGTGAAGAAAGCTGAGTGCCGAAGAATTGACGCTTTTGAACTGTGGTGTTGGAGAAGACTCTTGAGAGTCCCTTGGACTGCAAGGAGATCCAACCAGTCCATTCTGAAGGAGATCAGTCCTGGGTGTTCATTGGAAGGACTGATGGTGAAGCTGAAACTCCAATACTTTGGCCACCTCATGCGAAGAGTTGACTTATTGGAAAAGACTGTGATGCTGGGAGGGATTGAGGGCAGGAGGAGAAGGGGACGACAGAGGATGAGATGGCTGGATGGCAACACTGACTCGACGGACGTGAGTTTGAGTGAACTCCGGGAGTTGCTGATGGACAGGGAAGCCTGGTGTCCTGCAGTTCATGGGGTCACAAAGAGTCGGACACGACTGAGCAACTGAACTGACGAAAGAGGCTCAGATTCAATGAGCCTTCAGTGTGGAGTGCAAGACAGAGATGGCTCACTGACATCTCTGCTTCAGAGCAATCAGTTTTGCTGAGTAGGAAGCTACCAGGTGTACTTCACTTTTGCAAGAATCCAGAACAGTTCCAGTGAACTATGGCCTGAGGTGACTGCTCCTCTCTACAAAAGCTACAAAGAAGACACTACAGGAACTTACAATTTCCCAGAAGGAAAGCTCATATCCTGTTAAATCACTATAGAAAAATTAAGTAGAACTAGCGAAAAGAGAAGGCAGTGGCAACCCACTCCAGTACTCTTGCCTGGAAAATCCCATGGATGGAGGAGCCTGGTGGGCTGCAGTCCATGGGGTCGCTAAGAGTTGGGCGACTTTCACATTTCACTTTCATCCATTGGAGAAGGAAATGGCAACCCACTCCAGTGTTCTTGCCTGGAGAATCCCAGGCACGGGGGAGCCTGGTGGGCTGCTGTCTATGGGGTTGCACAGAGTCGGACACGAATGAAGCGACTTAGCAGCAGCAGCAGCAGCAGTGATAAGAGAATCTTTACTTTCATTTTCAAGAGGCTTGTAAAAAGAAAAAATTGAGGTCAATTCATCCAACATAAAATTGACCATTTTGAAGTGAACAGTTAATTCATTGGCACTTGTTGTTCAGTCACTAAGTTGTATCTGATCCCATGAACTGCAGCACACCAGGCTTCCCTGTCCTTCTCTATCTCCCGGAGTTTGCTCAAACTCATGTCCATTGATTTGGTGATGCCAAACATTCATAGTGTTGCAGCCACCACCTCTGTCTAGTTCCAAAGTATTTTCAGTACCCCTAAAGGAAACCTTGTTACTACCTACTAAACAGTTAACTACTTCTCCCTTCTCCTCAATCCCTGGCAAACACCAGTCTGCATTCTGTCTCCATCCTAGATTGTTGTTGTTTTAGTTACTAAGTCACATCCAACTCTTTTGTGACTCCAAGGACTGTAGCCCACCAGGCTCCTCTGTCCGTGGGATTTCCCAGGCGAGAATACTGGAGTGGGTTGTCATATCTTTTTCCAGGAGATCTTCCCAACCTAGGGATTGAATTCACATCTCCTGCATTGGCAGGTGGATTCTTCACCACTGAGCTACAGGAAAGCCATATGACCCATCTGGCTTCTTTCACTTAGTATAGTGTTTTGTTTGTTTATTTGCATATTTATTTATTTTTTGTTGCACTGGGTCTTTGCTGCTGTGCAGGCTTTCCTCTAGTTGCAGCAAGAGGGGGCAACTCTTCATTGCAGTGCATGGGCTTCTCATTGCAGTGGCTTCTCTTGTTGCAGAGCATAGGCTCTAGGTGCACAGGCTTCAGTAGTTGCAGCCTGCAGGCTCTAGGAGACAGGCTCAGTAGTAATGGCACACAGGCTGAGTACTCTGCAACATGTGTAATCTTCCCAGACCAGGGATTGAACCCGTGTCCCCTGCCTTGGCAGGTGGATTCTTATCCACTGGACCACTAGGGACATCCTAGCATAGTGTTTTTGAGGTTTATCCATGTTAGAGCAAAAATCAATACTTTATTCCTCTCATGGCTGAATAATATTCCACTGTTTATATACCACAGTTCATTTATCCATTCACCCACTAATGAACATTTGGACTATTTCTACTTTTTGGCTATTATGAGTAGTCCTGTTAGGCATATGTGTGTACATGTATTTGAGTACCTGTTTTCATTCTATTGAATTATATACCCAGGAGTGGCATTACTGGCTCATATGGTAACTGACTTTTTGAGGAAATGTCAAACTGTTTTTCACAGAAGCTGAATCATTTTACAGTCCTAGCAGCACTGTATGAGGGTTCTAGTTTCTCCACATCCTTACCAGCACCAGATAAAACTCCTTCAAGTCTTAATGGATCTCTTGACATGCTTCCCTGAAATCAAAGGAAGGCTATTCTGGGTCAAATAAAGTATTGAGGTTCTACCTTTTGTGCTAAAGAATTACTTTCTTCTAAAATCTGTAGGACATAGTGGTCACAGCTGATATGGTTTGCTTAGATAGGGTTGAAATCTGACTTGCCAAAAAGAGTGTCAGTTACACTTTGGGTTTTGACATAGATGGTAGTATTTCTGGTATCATATGCCATCAGAATCCTGCACCAGGCAATAGAGTGGGTCTTGCTGACTATTCAGGAAGTTCAGTTTGCTTGCAGATTGCCAGCTTACTTTCCTGCTTGCTGAATTGCCTTCTGGAGAGGGAGTTAGTGCTAATTCCTGATAAGTTACTGGTTCTTTTTAAGGTGCTACATAAATTGATTTCTGTTGTTATTCTTTTACTACTTGTTAGTTGCTTAGTCGCTCAGTCGTGTCCAACTCTTTGCAACCCCATGTACTGTAGCCCACCAGTCTCCTCTATCTGTGGGATTCTCCAGGCAAGAATACTGGAATGGGTTGCCATTTCCTTTTCCAGGGGATCTTCCTGACCCAGGGATCAAACCCAGGTCTCCTGTACTGGCAGGCAGATTCTTTACTGTCTGAGACACCAGGGAAGCCCTTTACTACTTATATGGACCTTAATACTCTAACAATCCCATTTCTTTGCTATTTGGCAAGATGGTTTCTTATCTTGATGTCTTCTACATCAAATTACTGAGTTTCTAAATGCCTTTTTCATACCTTCTCTTTTTTAGGCCATCAATTTCTACTTCTTATGTGTATATATTTTGTGATTTGTATAATAGTAATCACTGTGGTTGATGTTTTAGTGTGTCTTATCTAAGTTTTTCTTTTGTAGAAATTACTTTCTTCTTGTGGAAGGAGGAAATTGTTGCTGGAATCTAGGAAGCTTGACCTTGTAGTTCTCTCTTCTCTATAAATCTAGCTTTCCTTTTTTTGGTAGCACTGCTTTCTCCAGTTTGAGTTGGGTGGTAGGTTTTTCTAACTTTCAGAAAAATAGTTTTTTGCTACTGTAATGTGTTTGCTGTGTTTTAAATCAGAATAAATCAGAATACATTTCAATGTTTATTGCTTCCATTGGTTGCTTAAAAAAATTTTTTTTTTAAATGAGTCTGCACCAGTTCTCAAAGCAAACAGAAAATTGTAGTCTCTACTCTACCTCTCTCCCCCTCTCCCTCTCCCCTGCTCCAGGTTAGGTTTATAAATGCATCCTAACCATTTGATCAAAGTCAGGCTTTGAATAAGGCTTTATAGTCAGGTGTGGTTGAATGACAGGTATGTCTGGATTTGGTCTTGAGAGATTTGGGGATGGGTTTTTTTCCCTCCCTCTTCTAATAATGTGCTGTGTTCTATAATAGGTTGAGTTGTAACATTCATTAAACCACTCCTCACATTCCCTGTTTTCAAAGCTTATCAGGATGACTTTGATTTAGTTATTTGGAACCAAAAAGGCGTTTGTGGAGCCTGGTCTGGAGTTGTGGAACAGTAATATATCAGAGATCAGACTTAGGTCCCAGTGGGATTATTCCTCAGGATTTACTTGCTTGGAAGTACACACAGGAGTCAAATGGTATGTATGGAAAGCTTTGCTGGAATGCAAATTGGACACATTTTGTTGGGACCTGTAGGGGATTTTCACTGCTTCATAATTTTTCAAAGGTTTGTTATACATCAGACAGTCACTGCCTCTTCTTTAAATCTTTAAATCCCCCCTCTTTTTCCTGTTGTAAAGGTCAGATTTTTTTTGACAACTGTGTGCAGGAACAAGATTTGCTAAATCCCTTCATTTTTATTCATACAAATATCGGCATTCAGTGAGCATCAGTTATCCCAGCATTTAGAGGTAAGGAAAACTCAGGGAGAGTCTTATGAATCTCAACTTAGTACCAGGCATATATCTCTGGGGATAAGTTTGCTGCCTCAACTTTAACCCTGACTGCTCTGATATGGGATGAGACTCTCACAGTGACTTGTACAGGAAACTTACCCTTCATTAACTCCATGTCTATGGTTGTAAAATAGATAATATGACTAGTAGGAGGAAACTATTGGACTCTTCTGATGGGGCCTCTTTGTGACAATCCTTAGATTAGTGTTGAAAATAAAGCACAATTTGTTCTCTCCAATGGAGCCCCCTTTTAAGTTTTATTCAGCTTTTAGTAATATCTTGGGCAGCACACCACTTTTAATTTGAATATGATTCTTTTTCTCACTCAGTAGATGGAATCATGGTATTATTACCATATGGTACAGTTCCTCATCAAACTTGTTTAGTTTGATGTTATCATGTTATCTATTGCTATGTAGCAAATTACCCTAAAACTTAGAAGCTTGAATTTTTTATTATGGAACATTTTCTAAGGGTCAGGACTCTGGGAGCCACTTAGGGGTTGCGGCTTAGGGTCCCTCAAGATGATCAACCAGAGCTGCAGTCATTTGAAAGCTTAGCTGGGCTGGAGGACCCATATCCAAGCTTACTGATATGGCTTTTGTTAAGGTACTCCAGTTTCTTGCAGGCTGTTGTCCAGAGGCCTCAGTTTCTCACAATGCAGACCTTTGCATAGGATACCTAACAACTTGACACCTTACCCCTAACAACTTAGGCTTAGCCCTAAGTGGGTGATCCGAGAGAGAGCAGAAGCTGCACTAATTTTTCTTACCTAGTCTCAGAACGTCTACCGTATAACATTGATCAGCAGACCAATCCTGACATGATCTGGGAGAGAACTGCACAAACATATGTAATCATTGTCACTGAGGGTCGTCTTGGAGGCTGGCTACATAAGAAGTTAATTGAAAAATTTCAAAAGTTTACTTGGGCTTAAATACTGATTTTTTTCCCCCCTAAAAAATTGTATTCTCCTTACTAGCCTTCTTTCTGTCTTTTCTCTCTCTCTCTCTTTTTTTTCTTTCTTTCTGTCTTTTCTCATACTCTTCTGTATCTGAATTATCCAGGGTGTACATGGCAAATATATATGTGAAATATGTATTCTTCAACATGTGAATCTTTCTCACCCATTGTCATTTCTACCTTAAGCAGTAGTAAAACCCTTCTCTGTTTCTAAAGCAAACCAGTAAGCATGATCAGTCCCTCTGCTGCTTCCTTCCTGTCTTCCCTGTCTTCTGTCTCTTTCTTCTGAGAGAAACACCTGTGGCAATTGGTCCCAAGAGTCCTCTCCTTCAGTTGAATTCAGATAATCCTTTGTGCTTTCTCAATCCATTTACCACTGATCCTATAAAATTTGGTGCAAATAGACCAGAGTGGCCAGAGTCATAGGACCACTGTGGATCTTCCAGATTGATATATATGACGATGTGAACTCTTCTTAGATTCTATCCAGGAGCTCTGAGATGGAGATAAAGTCCTTGCACAGGGGAGATATTCAAAAACTAAATTAGCTGTTACTTGATGGGTTCATCTGGTCCTTTGTATACTAATCAGAAAAGAGCCTAAAGAGTGATTTGCTTTTCTTTACCTTTCTAGGCCAAGCAGGTCTATAGTCACAGTAATGAAGAATGTACAGGTTGATCTTGAAACTAACCGGAGACACTGTCCTGCCTGTTTTGGTGACCATGCAAGCTATGCTGTTGCATTGACATCTTTCGCCGCCTTGGTAGAGTTTCCTCCACCAAACTCTATGCCTGATAGCCTGTGTTGTGAAATTGAAGTTGTTCAGCTCTTATGGGTGTTAAAAAGGAGAATTAGCTTACTTTCTTAAAAATCCCAGAGTATCTTTGGCTTCCTAGGAACAGCCTGAAGCTATGAATGAATCTGGCCTCATATTCCTGTTGTTGTTAACTGGCCTACTAGAAAATTCATACCTGGAAAAATATACACGATACTTTTTTTTGACTCAGGATATACAGAACCTGGAAAATTCCGTGGACAGAGGAGCCTGACGGACTCTAGTCCATGGGGTTGCAAAGAGTTGGACAGGACTGAGCATACACGCACAGCGTAACGCAGTATAGAACCAGTGAGTGAAGCCCCTCAGTTGTATCCAACTCTTTGCAACCCCATGGACTGTAGCCTACCAGGCTCCTCCGTCCACGGGATTTTCCAGGCAAGAGTGGGTTGCCATTTTCTTCTCCAGGGGATCTTCCTGACCCAGGGATCGAACCCAGGTCTCCCACATTGTAGGCAGACGCTTTTACCATCTGAGCCACCAGGGAAGTTGTATAGAACCAGAGACGATAAAAAATTGTGTTTATCTCTATAGAAGTCCATAGATAAAAGTAACAAAGCAGGCAAACAAGAACAAAAAAACCTTTCATCATAAAATCACTCTTTACCTAACTGTGACCTTCTCTAATCCTTAGCATTATATACACATAATTTAAATAATTTAATCAATTTTCCATATTATCTTTGTTCCTTTTATTCATTTAGTATAACTTAATACAGAATTTTATTTAGCGTTTTTATTGTCATTATAAAATTACATTGAATTAGAATGTCATAGGTTAACTATTCTTTTAAAAATTTTAATTTGTTGGATATAGTGCAACTTTAATCATCTTTATGCTGATAAAATTGTTTTTTTTCCTAATTATCTTCGTGAAATAATAGGCCCATTAGTAGACTTGACTGAGTTTTATGGTTGTGCTATCCTTTATTATTTTTTACCTTCTTTTTATTTTGCTAATTTAGTTGACAAGATGATACCTTTATAATTTGTTTTATGGTTCTTTAATTACTAGCATTTTCTCAAGTGTTTTACTGTTAGAAGTTTTTCTCATGTGAATTATCTGTACTTAAGTCTTGGCCACTTATTTGACAGAGATTGGATAGTGTCCATTCCAATTTGTATCAGCACCTTTTATATCTGGATAATGCTTTTTTATCTTTTCATATTTATTCCTCATGTCTTTTTCCCCCTATTATTGTGGGCTTTTTGAAACCTGGTTAGGTTAGTGGTATTTTTTATTCTTACAATGAGGTTCTTCAGCATTAACTAGTGTATCTGTATTTGAAATATAGAAATGAGAGTTCCTGTGAGAGCCTTTAACTCAGAGTGTGCATGGGAGCCTCCCTGTGTGGAGAGCAGGCAATCCAAGGTGTAAGGAGGGGAGACGAGGACAAGGCTGACTGATACCAGACCTATAAATAACCTAAGGTTTAGCTTTGTGCTTTGAAATAGGAATTAGGTCACTTTTATTGTCTTCCCCAAGTCATTTACTGGTTGGCCATGAAGAGGAGGCATTAGGATTTTTTTTTTTTTAAGAAAATGTTACTGTTTTCTGCTCTTAGAAAAATGAGAAGTGCTGATATTGGTCAGCTCTGTCTTATTTTCTTTTTTCTCTTAGAGTGAGATGATTGAATGAAAAGTGTGCGTTTGGGGATTTAACTAGACATGATATCCAGCTTCCTGAGAAAGTAGAATTCTAAATTGTGAAAGGCCCTGTATCTCTTTGCCATGGCACCAGGCCTAGAACAGATTGACCATATGTGAAAGGGAAGCTGGTAACCCATCATGTGTCAGTCTTCTCCCCATTGAGCAGGGTCCTTTTTTACCTTGTAGACTGATGTGCCTAATCATTGTCACTGGTCGCTGCAGAGAGTTAAAGGCCTAGACTCTTAGAACTTTTTCTCTGGGCCCTCAATTTTCTTCTCTAACCTGAGAAAAGTGGACCAAATGATCTCTGAAGTCAAAGTCCTTAGCTTCTTTGAGTCCACTCTCCTCTCGTACAAGTTTAGAAATACTTTCAGAGAGACCCTGTTCTGCATGAGTGTCATTATCCTTTATTTGTAATGAAGCTTTTGATGTTGGAATAGTACAGAAAGTAATTTTAAAGAGAAAATGCACATAATCTTTGCTTCCATGTGTTTTGAGGTAGTCTCACTTTACAGTTTCCCTTTGTCTTTCTGTTGTCTACTTGGGTCACTTTTCAGGTGAACTGTACTTCCAACTTGTTATATAATTTCATAAGGGCCTTTTAGTTCCAAGTAAGTGATTCTAAGATCTTTGTTATCTCTTAAATTTTTCAGTAGTTCTTGGAAATGAATTAATATTACATGAGCATTCTATTTTTGATTTAGAACTTTTACTCATTAAATACAGTTATATATTAACATATATGAAGATATATAAATATGTCTCAGTTAAGACTTAAAACAATTCTGTGAGGTAGGCATGAGGATGTGGAATAGTAATCCCCAATACCTGCTGTTCATCATGTGCCACTCCCAGGAGGCAACTCCTTTCATCTCTTTTAGCAGATTCTTTCAGAATTTAAGTAACAAGCTTATATTGCTACTTCTTGGTTTTTTCAGTTTTAAGCATGAAGTTCCCCTCATTTGTTTTATGTTGCTACTAATGTTTATAAGAATCAAGTTACCTTAGAATGAGAAGAGACTTCAGATCTTCCAGAGACCCATGCTCAAAACTTTTAAGGGCCTAGCAGGTAACTTATAAATGGGTATGAGGATAGGGATCATTGGGAACTACAGCAAATTGAAAGGCTACCCCAGCTAAAGAAATTCAATTCTGTTTTTAACTGCACATAACAAACAGTTTCAATATATGGGTCTTATTTGGGTCCTGATTTATACAAAGAAGTGTTACAAAAATTTATGAGGATTATAGAAATCGCAAAGAGTCGGACACGATTGAGCGACTTCACTTACTTATAGAAATTGAGTAATTGCAAATTGAACACTAACGCTTTGATTCTAGGGCAATATTGCTGTTTCAGATGTGATGATAATGATGTTATCAAGATGAATGAAAATATATGATATAAAGGATTTGCTTCAAAATAATAGGGGAATGGTGGTGGTTTAGTCGCTAAGTCGTGTCTGACTCTTGCGACCCCATGGACTGTAGCCTGCTCCTCTGTCCATGGGATTCTCCAGGCAAGAATACTGAAGTGGGTTGCCATTTTGGGAGGGGATAATAAAAAAAGATTAGCCCTGAGTTGCAAATTATTAAGGATGGGTTTGGATGGGAGTTCACTACACTAGTCTGTTTACTTTTACATAATTTTGAAACTTTGTGTAATGTTAAAATTCCATAGTTCAGAATCAGGTCCTTATAGCAGAGGAGTAATAGAATAAGGAGGAAAAGCATCTAGAATAGACTAGAACAAAGGTAGTTCTTTTAGCTATACTGTCACCAGACCCTTAATAGTATATTCAGTCAAATAATCGTTTGTTATTACAAATGTTCATTTGTCTAGTCTGTTCTTTTAAATTTTTATTTTTTTCCTTTAGTAGATGATAACATGTCATATAAAAATGTGGTTTCAGTTATTCTTACTAAATTCATTCATTGCTCTAAACAAAAAACTTGCAGCTTACATACACCAAACAAAACATATCCGTGGACTAGCCCTGATTTTTTAAAATGGGCTTAAGTTTGTGATTCCTCAGTTTGTTCCAGAAGAAACTAAAGCACAGAATGGTTTTCATTTGACCAAGGTCATACAGCTTATTAGTGTAGAAAGCTAGAACTCAGGTCTGATACTATTGTCATTGTTTCTTATGAGAAAATTGCCCCATTAACTTATATACGAAAAGGTGGTTATGGTTTTGCCTGGCAGTTTTCTTTTTTAAAACTTTAGCTATTTGTTTTTAAAACACTGACTAAAGATTTGGCTTCTCTTTTTTTGTAAGGTGATAAGAATAAGAGATCTGAGCCACAGTCAGCTCCTGGTCTTGTTTTTGCTGACTGTATGGAGCTTCTCCATCTTTGGCTGCAAAGAATATAATCAATCTGATTTCGGTGTTGACCATCTGGTGATGTCCATGTGTAGAGTCTTCTCTTGTGTTGTTGGAAGAGGGTGTTTGCTATGACCCGTGCGTTCTCTTGGCAAAACTCTATTAGCCTTTGCCCTGCTTCATTCCATATTCCAAGGCCAAATTTGCCTGTTACCCCGGGTGATTCTTGACTTCCTACTTTTGCATTCCAGTCCCCTATAATGAAAAGGACATCTTTTTTTGGTGTTAGTTCTAAAAGGTCTTGTAGGTCTTCATAGAACTGTTCAGCTTCAGCTTCTTCGGCATTACTGGTTATGGCATAGACTTGGATTACTGTGATATTGAATGGTTTGCCTTGGAAATGAACAGAGATCATACTGTTGTTTTTAAGACTGCATCCAAGTACTGCATTTCGAACTCTTTGGTTGACCATGATGGCTGCTCCCTTTCTTCTAAGGGATTCCTGCCCACAGTAGTAGATATAATGGTCATCTGAGTTAAATTTACCCATTCCAGTCCATTTTAGTTCGCTGATTCCTAGAATGTTGACGTTCACTCTTGCCATCTCCTGTTTGACTACTTCCCAGTTTGCCTTGATTCGTGGACGTAACATTCCAGGTTCCTATGCAATATTGCTCTTTATAGCATTGAACCTTGCTTCTGTCACCAATCACATCCGCAACTGGGTATTGTTTTTGCTTTGGCTCCATCCCTTCATTCTTTCTGGAACATATTGGGCACCTACTGACCTGGGGAGTTCCTCTTTCAGTATCCTATCATTTTGCCTTTTCATACTGTTCATGGGGTTCTCGAGGCAAGAATACTGAGGTTTGCCGTTCCCTTCTCCAGTGGACCACTTACAAACAAAGCTAGTGGAGGTGATGGAGTTCCAGTTGAGCTATTTCAAATCCTGGAAGATGATGTTGTGAAAGTGCTGCACTCAATATGCCAGCAAATTTGGAAAACTCAGCAGTGGCCACAAGACTGGAAAAGGTCAGTTTTCATTCCAATCCCAAAGAAAAGCAATGCCAAAGAATGCTCAAACCACCGCACAACTGCACTCATCTCACACTCTAGTAATGCTCAAAATTCTCCAAACCAGGATTCAGCAATACATGAACCATGAACTTCCAGATGTTCAAGCTGGTTTTAGAAAAGGCAGAGGAACCAGAGATTGAATTGCCAACATCCGCTGGATCATGGAAAAAACAAGAGTGTTTCAGAAAAACATCTATTTTTGCTTTATTGACTATGCCAAAACCTTTGACTGTGTGGATCACAATAAACTGTGGAAAATTCTGAAAGAGATGGGAATACCAGACCCCCTGACCTGCCTCTTGAGAAATCTGTATGCAGGTCAGGAAGCAACAGTTAGAATTGGACATGGAACAACAGATTGGTTCCAGATAGGAAAAGGAATACGTCAAGGCTGTATATTGTCACCCTGCTTATTTAACTTCTGTGCAGAGTACATCATGAGAAATGCTGGGCTGGATGACGCACAAGCTGGAATCAAGATTGCCGGGAGAAATATCAGTAACCTCAGATATACAGATGACAGCACCTTTATGGCAGAAAGTGAAGAGGAACTAAAAAGCCTCTTGATGAAAGTGAAAGAGGAGAGTGAAAAAGTTGGCTTAAAGCTCAACATTCAGAAAACTAAGATCATGGCATCTGGTCCCATCACTTCATGGCAGATAGATGGGGAAACAGTGGAAACAGTATCAGACTTTATTTTGGGGGGCTCCAAAATCACTGCAGATGGTGATTGCAGCCATGAAATTAGAAGATGCTTACTCCTTGGAAGGAAAGTTATGACCAACCTAGATAGCATATTCAAAAGCAGAGACATTACTTTGCCAACAAAGGTCCATCTAGTCAAGGCTATGGTTTTTCCAGTGGTCATGTATGGACGTGAAAGTTGGACCGTGAAGAAAGCTGAGTGCCGAAGAATTGACGCTTTTGAACTGTGGTGTTGGAGAAGACTCTTGAGAGTCCCTTAGACTGCAAGGAGATCCAACCACTCCATTCTAAAGATCAGTCCTGGGTGTTCATTGGAAGGACTGATGCTGAAGCAGAAACTCCAATACTTTGGCCACCTCATGCAAAGAGTTGACTCATTGGAAAAGACTCTGATGGTGGGAGGGATTGGGGGCAGGAGGAGAAGGGGATGACAGAGGATGAGATGGCTGGATGGTATCACCGACTCGGTGCACATGAGTTTGGATGAACTCCGGGAGTTGGTGACGGACAGGGAGGCCTGGCGTGCTGCGATTCATGGGGTTGCAAAGAGTCGGACATGACTGAGCAACTGAACTGAACTGAAGAGTAAGAGAAGAGATTCAGTCTTAAAATCTGGTGGAAATCCAGGCCTAGAGATGGTTCTGTTTCTTAGGATAAGAAATTGCCAAGCTTAGGCAAGTTATAAGCATAAAACTTTAACTGAGGCAGTACTGGAAAAATGAGCCCCTTGGTTCTATTAGATCCTTAAGTGAGATTTCACTCCCACTACAAAACTACTACTCTGTTTACTTAAAAAAATATTTTTAAACTATCTTAACTATTTTTTCCAAGTCCAAAGCACTAAGCCAGCAGAATAGACATACAGACTTGCCAGCTCTGGGGAATGTGTTGCTAAGTAGCTGTGACAGAGCCTTGGTAAGACACTGTCCTATAGAGCTGATACTAGGTTTTTGCTCCCAGAACAAATTGGGAAATAAGGATTTGGGAAGTCTTCTTTTATATATGTTTTATTTTCATGCTTAATATAAAAGCCTAATGAACCTGAGCTGACTTTCAAAGAGTTATTGCTATACTGGCAAAGAATCACATTGTAAATATCAGTTGAGGGAAAATTTATAGAAAGCATCAGAAGAAAGTAAAATGACTCTTGTAGATAGATTCTAATAAGTCTTTCCACCATTATAGCTTATTTACCTCTTTTTGACCATCCTTCCCTATTCCTGTTTGTTTATATATTTTCCCACCAAGACCAAACAGAAGCAAGATAGAAGGAAATGAATTGCAAAATTCCTTTGGGCAGAGAATTTGAATCTTTCAGACTTTAGTTAAATAACCCTTTTGAAGTATACCCTGTTCTCCTAAAGAACCCCCAAATTTTGTTAAGTAGTCTCTTACCAAGTGTCATAGAACTCATGCCTTTATGTATTTTTCTTCCTCTCAGGTGTCAAAAGTTATTAGGACAAATGTTTATCATTTAGAAATTGATGCAGATACCTGGAATGAGAGAGTTGGAACCTGTAGTTTTTAGAATCCATACTATGTGTTGACTAGTAAAATACTTTGCCCTTACCAATGCCTAGGGAATATTCTAGACTGGAAGGCAGATAGATTCCATACCAGAGTATTGATTCTGTTGTTTTTTTTTTTAATAGAAAATTAAAGCTATTGGCTAAAATTAAATTGAATTTATCTCTGTATTTTATTTATAGATCCAGCCACACAATTTAGCATCATATTATATAATAGCATCTATTTTATTTTTAGGAAAATGTTTCTCTCTTTAGCAAGAACATGTGTACCTTGTAGACAGGGGCTGTGCCTTCTACACCTTTCAAAGCTTAATAAATACTACCTTGTGTATTTAGTAGATATTTTGTTTGGCAGGGCTTTATTGGCTGTATTCAGTGCAAGTGGCAATAATATTAGTGTGTGTCATACATCATCTCATTTAATCTTTCCAGGAATATTTCAACATAATATTGTCCTCATTTTATGGAAGAGGAAACTTAGGTTCTAAAAAGTAAAGAACTTATAGAAGTTCAAATACTTAGTAAGTGGCAGAACTTGAATTTTAAACCTAGGCCTATTTCCTTAATGATAGCTCCTGCTCTTTATTCCATATCATGTTCCTTAAGAGCTTTGGAATCATTGCTAGAAGTGTTGACAAACTGTTCTCTCTTCCGTTTTGGTAAGCATAAATCTCATTTATTCTTTTGTACCAGAAGAGCCTTTCATGTTTAAATCAGGATATGGCATATGCTCCTCTGAGAGTCTAAGCTAATAGGGAGCAGTATAGCATAGTGGTTAACAGTATGAGTTCTAGAACCACACAGACCTGGGTTTGAATATTGGCCTCACATTAGTGACCTTCAGTAGGTTACTTAACTTTTTTGAGCCCCAGCTGCCTTATCTATAAAAATGAGACAGCATGGAATGATACTCAGCAATTAGAAGGAATTAACTATTGATACACACAAGAACTTGGGTGGATCTCAAAGCCATTATACTGAGTAAATGATTCCAGTCGTATGATATTCTAGAAAAGGCAAAACTACAGAGACAGGGAACAGGTTATGATTGTCAAGGTTAGAAGTGGGAAGATGGTGTGACTATTAATATTAGGAAGGATGGTAGAGGGAATATTTGAGGTGGTGACAGTGTTCTGTGTCCTCATTGTCGTGTTGACGATATGACTCTGTATATATTAAGACCCATAGGACAGTATACCAAAAAAAATGTATTTACTGAGTGTTAATTTTAAAAAATAAATGTAAAAACTGGGGATAGTAATGAAACTTTTCTCATATAGTTATTGTGAAAATTAAAAATAAGATAGCATAACAAGTGTTTATCACTGTATGTGGTATGTAGTACACAATGAATAAATGGTTGTTGTTTTATCATTAAAACATAATATTAAATATAGTGACATTCATTGAAAGGAAAATGGAATAAGCTTTCACATCATCTGCATGGGTACAGTCAGTCAGTAAACAATGAGAAAAATTAGCAAGAAGGATTATGTGAGTCAAATGTGAGTCAGATGGATTATGTGTTTTCACGTGATTTGAGATCTTCTGGAAGGTAGGGGAAGGTTAGGCTTCTTTTCTGGCTGCCTGAACAGTTCCCTTGATCTTACTCTTCAACAAGATAGCTTTGGTCTCAGAGGCCACAGCTTCTTTAACTGGCTTCAGATTAGATCTGAAATTTTGGTTTGAGCAAACTGGATCAAAGAAGAAGCTGAAAGTGATTCTCACACTTGGAAGATGGTAACTGGTCTGTATAACAGCTGTGGCTTCCAGAGCCATTTATTCCTGCCAGCCAGTCTCTGATTAGACAGTGACAGCAGCAGGGCAAACATTATTCAAGAGCTAAAAAAAGTTAAGGTCAAAGTGGCACTGTGGTTGTACTAAGCAGTGAAACGGGGTCTAAAGTGAAACTTTGACCTTTCTGTCGTGTAGTTTAATTGTCTTGTACAAGAGTTCAAAACTAGAATCAAAACAAGTTGAAGTGACAGTGAAAAGGAATCCAGTCTTAAAAATACCTGCTGTACTATTAATAGTTACTTTACAGTCTTAATAGCTCTCACTGGTCTGTGAATTATATTTCTCTTAGCTAATACTAGAATTTAGGAAGCATGGGGAAAAAAGGAATGTTTGGGGTTGTTGGTACAGGGCTTTGGGTTAGGAGTGGTTTGTTTTTGCCTAATTTCTTTATAGCAGTGACAAATTTCATGCAAAGCTCTGTCATTCAGTTTGCTTCTTTCATAGCTTATTTTACTGTATGTTGTTATTGTTGTCCAGTCACTTGTTGTTTGTGTCCAACTCTTTGTGACGCCATGGAATACAGCATGTATTCCAAGCTTCCTTGTCCTTCACTATCTTTCAGAGTTTGTTCAAACTCATGTCCATTGTGTTGACGATGTCATCCAACCTTCTCATCCTGTCACCCACTTCTGCCGTCAGGATCTTCTCAGTATCAGGATCTTTTCCAGTGAGTCACTTTTTCACATCAGGTGGCCAGAGTATTGGAGCTTCAGCTTCATCAGTCCTTCCAGTGAATATTCAGGGTTGATTTATTTCCTTTAGGATTGACTCTCCAAAGGACTCTCAAGAGTCTTCTCCAACACCACAGTTCGAAAGCATTAATTCTTTGGTGCTCGGCCTTCTTTATGGTCCAACTCTAACATCTATACATGACTACTGGAAAAACCATACCTTTAACTATATGGACCTTTGTTGGCATAGTGATGTCTCTGCTTTTTAATATGCTGTCTAGGTTTGTCATTCCTTTCCTTCCAATGAGCAAGTGTCTTTTAATTTCACAGCTGCAGTCACCATCAGCAGTGATTTTGGAGCTCAAGAAAATCTGTCACTGTTTCCACTTTTTCCCCATTTGTCATGAAGTGATGGGTCTGGATGCCATGGTCTTAGTTTTTTGAATATTGAGTTTTAAGCCAGCTTTTTCACTCCCCTCTTTCACTGTCAATTCCTCTTCGCTTTCTGCCTTTAGAGTGGTATCATCTGGATATCTGAGGTTGCTGCCATTTCTCCTGGCAATCTTGATTCCAGCTTCTGATTCATCCAACCTGGCGTTTCACGTGATGTACTCTACATATAAGTTAAATAAGCAGGGTAGCAATAAACAGCCTTGACAAATTCCTTTTCCAGTTTTGAACCAGTCCATTGTTGCACGTCTGGTTTTAATTGTTGCTTCTTGTCGCACTTACAGGATTCTCAAGAGACAGGTAAGGCAGTCTAGTATTTCCATCTCTTTAAGAATTTTCCACAGTTTGTTATGATCCATACAGACAAAGGTTTTAGCATAGTCAATTAAGGAGAGGTAAATGTTTTTCTGAAATTCCCTTGCTTTCTCTATGATCCAGTAGATGTTGGCAATTTGATCTCTGGTTCCTCTGCCTTTTGGAAATCCAGCTTGTACATCTGGAAGTTCTGTGTGGCTAAGTCATTGATTGGGTTTCCCAGGTGGCTAAGCGGTAGAGATTATGCTTGCCAAGCAGAAGACACAAGTTCTATCCCTGGGCCAGGAATATCCCTTGGAAAAGGAAACAGCAACCCACTCCAATATTCTTGCCTGGGAAATCCCATAGACAGAGGAGTCTGGCAAGCTACAGTCCATGAGATTGCACAAGAGTTGTATGTGACTTAGCAACTAAACAGCAAGTCATTGATTACTATGAGGAACATTACTCTCTTTTATACTGTGAGGAGACAATGTCAAGGTTAATAGCCTTTTGTTTTGCTTTGGTTTTAGTTTTTAGTTCCCTGGTAGATACGCTGACTTAGGTGATTGGGACAAAGGTTTATGAAATATAAAAGGATCATTTTTTTCAAAAATCATACTTTATTACACAACTCAGAATATATTAAAAAACATTGACTTGTACATGTTAAAGGGGTGAATTTATATGACATGTGAATTATATCTCAATAAAGCTGTTACCTGAAAAATGCCATATCAAAAAAAAGTCATGATATGTGACCTTTTAATGGAAAGAGTTTGACTAAGAACTTTTCAAAATGGAGCTCTTGGCACTAAGGGAGGGTCCTGAGATCCTTTCAAAATGATGGATTATGGAATATTAAATTACTTTTCCAGAGAGCTCTTAGAGTTCATCTACTAAGCAAATAACCATTCAGATAGTCATGACACAAACATTGGCAGTTTTGGAAAGGAAAAGTTTAGGGAGCATCATTTATTCTAAAATAGTGATTCTCAACCAGGCAGTTTTGCCTTCCAGGGGAAATCGGGCGATATTTTGAGGCATTTTGTGTTGTCAATGCTAAAGAGGGAGGAGTTTTACTAGTATCTGGTGGATAGATGCTCCAGACATCCTACCATGCACAGAATAGCCTTCTACAACAAAGAATCATCTAGCCCAAACTATTATTAGTTATTGAGGTTGAGAAACCATGGTGTAAAGATTACACACCTATGTTTTCTTAGAGTTTTATAGTTTTAGTTTTTACATTTAGGTCTTTGATCCATTCTTTGTATATGGTGTGAGGTAGGGGTCCAACTTCATTCTTTTGTATATGGATATCTAGTTGTCCCAGCATCATTTATTAAAAAGACTATTCTTTACCCACTGAATAGTCTTGGCATCCTTGTCAAAATCAACTGACCATACAAATCTGTGGAGATAGTGAAAAGATCAGGGGTTGCCAAGAGTTAGGGAGGAGGGAACACAGGTGAAACACAGACCATTTTTAGGGCAGTGAAAACTGCTCTGTATAATACTATAATGGTGGATACATGTTGTTATACATTTTTCATAACCCATTGAAGGTACAACACCAAACGTGAACCCTAATGAGAATGTATACATGTATATGTATGACCAAGTTCCTTCACTGTTCACCTGGAACTAGCACAACATTGTTAATTGGTGATACCCCAGTTCAAAATAAGCAGTTTAAAAAAATAAAATTTAAAAAATGCCTTCTAGTACAGGAAAAAAAAAAAGTGAACCCTAATGTAAAATATGGACTTTGAGTGATAATGATGTGTCATTTCAGTTTCATTGTAACGAATGTACCACTCTGGTGGGGGATGTTGATTGTTGGGTAGACTGTGAATAAGTTGGGCAGAGGATATATGGAAACTTGACTTCTTTCTCAGTTTTGCTGCAAATCTAAAACTGCCCCCCCAAAATAAAGTCTAACTTTACAAAAATCAATTGACAATAAACAACCCTGGTAAAATGAATGATATCTGTACAGATTTCTGCTAGAAAAGGCTTACATAGTTTCCCTGAGATCTTAGATAATCTTGATGACTATATTGCTTCAGAATAACTTAGGGTGTTTCAGTATGGACACTACTATAACTGAGTGAGGACAAACACCATTGTTATGGTGTCTCTAAGCCTCCTCCTGTTATATATTAAGGCAGCTCATATTATGCAGCCTCAGGGTTTTCCCCAGGCTAAGCTGTGGCATAACGACCCCATGGACTGCAGTCTACCAGGCTCCTTCGTCCATGGGATTTTCCAGGCAAGAGTACTGGAGTGGGGTGCCATTGCCTTCTCCAGGTAAAATCGTAAGAGGACCCTAATGATCATTTAGTCCAACACTCTACTAAGATCTCTGAATTCTGTCAGTAATGTATTATTATTGTTTATGATACTTCTTAATATGCAGAGTGAATACCCTTTCAGGACCTAGCTTTTTCCAAAATTATCTTAGCTATTCTTATCTGAGTACTTTATATACATTTTTTGTTTTTGTATTTTTATATTTATTCAATTGCTCAGTCGTGTCTGACTCTGTGACCCCATGGACGGCAGCACACCAGGCTTCCCTGTCCTTCACCATCTACCGGAGCTTACTCAAACTCATTGAGTCAGTGATGCCATCCAACCGTCTCATCCTCTGTCATCCCCTTCTCCTGCCTTCAGTCTTTCTGAGCATCAGGGTCTTTTCTGATAAGTCAGTTCTTTGCATCAAGTGGCCAAAGTATTGGAGCTTCAGCTTCAGCATCAGTCCCTCCAGTGAATATTCAGGACTGATTTCCTTTAGGATTGACTGGTTTGACCTCCTTGCAGTCCAAGGGACTCTCAAGAGTCTTCTCCAATACCACAATTCAAAAGCATCAATTCAGACTTCCCTGACAGTCTAGTGGCTAAGCATCCATGCTCCCAATCCAGGGGACCTGGGTTCAATCCCTGGTCTGGGAAACTAGTTCCCACATGCCACAACTAAGGTGTGGTGTGGACAAATAAATAAATAAAACAATTTCTAAAAAACAGCATCAGTTCTTCAGCACTCAGCCTTCTTTATGGTCCAACTCTCACATCCATACATGACTACTGAAAAAACCATAGCTTTGACTAGATGGACCTTTGTCAGCAAAGTAATGTCTCTGCTTTTTAATATGCTGTCTAGGTTGGTCATAGCTTTTCTTCCAAGGAGCAAGCGTTTTTTAATTTCATGGATGCAGTCATCATCTGCAGTGATTTTGGAGCCCAAGAAAATAAAGTCTGTCACTGTTTCTGTTGTTTCCCCATCTATTTGTCATGAAATGATGCGACTGGATGCCATGATCTTAGTTTTCTGAATGTTGAGTTTAAGCCAGCTTTTTCCCTCTCCTCTTTCACCTTCATCAAGAGGCTCTTTAGTTCCTTTTTGCTTTCTGCCATAAGGGTGGTGTCATCAACATAGCTGAGGTTATTGATATTTACATACATTGTTTCATTTAATTCTCAAGCTGAGCCTATGTGGTAAGGTTTTTCAAATCTCCATTTTATGGTTATGGAAACTGAGACTTAGAGAAGTTTGCTATGGTTACACCAGAATTGAAACTTGATTCTTGGTCCTTTTTATTCCAAAGCTACTATCTTTAAATGTAATGAGGTCTCCATCTTCACATAAAATTGAGTTCTAATAGGAATAATAACTATAAAAATGTATTCAAACAGAAAAATGGTACATGAGACTTAAGTTTAAGCCAGTATATACTTATGGGGAAATCTAAACTATATTTAAGATTCATTGACCTTTTGTAGTCTATCTTCTGACCCAGAAAGGGAATGTAGACTGCTCTCTGAATACACTGGCTTCTTATTTGCTCTATAGCCAAAAAGGTCCTTACAATGGTGGGCCTCATCCTGCAGGATTTTAAAGACAAAAATATAGCATGCCAATACCTTAAATACCATTTGTGGTTCATATATATATGAAAAAAATTTAGAGAAAGTAAATTAAAGAAGGGACTTCTAAGTTTTGGAATATTAGAATTCAGGAACATAATCTTCAAATTAGAATTAAGTATAAGAAAAAGTTCTACCTCGTGTGGCTGTTAGTAAATTTGTAAGTTTTATATAAGAAGTTTATTCAAGAAAGATTGAGATCAGACATTCTGATCTGGGGTCTTGGTATGGAATTTAGGAGATTAATAGAACTCCTGAAAATATATGCAGACTTGTATATATGCACGCACATGCACATGTGCACACGCACACACACACACACACTTTTCTGGGGAGAAGATTCATATCTCATCAGAATCTCAAAGGGAGTTCAGTTCAGTTCAGTTGCTCAGTCGTGCCCGACTCTTTGTGACCCCATAAATTGCAGCACACCAGGCCTTCTTGTCCATCACCAATTCCCGGAGTTCACCCAAACTCATGTGCATCAAGTCGGTGATGCCATCCAGCCATCTCATCCTTTGTCATCCCCTTCTCCTCCTGCCCCCAATCCCTCCCACCATCAGGGTCTTTTCCAATGAGTCAACTCTTCGCATGAGGTGGCCAAAGTATTGGAGTTTCAGCCTCAGCATCACTCCTTCCAATGAACGCCCACAAACCTCCATAAACTTGGGCATCGTAACTTTAACTTTTTGTACTTCATTTTCTTTCACCTGTAAAATGATGGAATGCTCCTCTGGTCCCTTAATACTGACTCTGGTGTTAAGACTTCCTTTTCTCAATAAGTTGCATTCTTGGTTCCATGTCCCTGAGGAAGTGTCACCTTGGTGAAATAGTATTAAGAGGTACCACTTCTAATTCTGGACAGTATTTCTCTCTTAGCTGTAGAAGCTGAAGTCCTTTCAACTGTGTTTCTCTCCTGAAGAGTCATTTCAATATATTTTTATTGAATGTCCTCTGTATACCAGACACTTTAGGGTGCTTTGTGTGATACAAAAATAACAAAGTTTTATGAGTATCACGTACTGGCTTTGACAATGAACGTGTTACTTGTGTCCAACTGTTTGTGACCCCATGGACTGTAGCCTGCCAGGCTCTCCTGTCTATGGAATTCTCCAGGCAAGAATACTGGAGTGAGTAGCCGTTCCTTCTCCAGAGGATCTTCCCTACCTAGGGATCGAACCCAGGTCTCCTGCATTGCAAGCAGATTCTTTCCCTCCTGAGCCATCAGGGAAGCCCAAGTAGAGAGTAATAGAGCTTTCCTGCCAGAAAGGTGTAGGTAGGACAGTCCAAGGTTTGGAGAAAAGCAAGGAATCCATTGGGAGAGAAGGATGTTAGGTAGGTTGGATTCATGTTATGGAGGGCCTTAACTGCCAACTGAGGAACACCATTAGGTGGTGAAAAGAACTTAACTAGCAGTCTGAATACTTGAGATATAGATTGGGCTTTGTCATAATTTTGTGTGTGATCTTGGGTGAGTTAATCTCCTTTGACTTCACTTTCATTACATATGTATACACACACATAATGGGATAGAAAATGGGCTGGTTGAGTGCTTGTTTCCTTATAGTTCTAAAATCCTATGCTTCTTAATTCAGTTATAAGTGGGAAATTATCAAAGGTTTCTGAGTACAGGAGTTTTTTCATCAGCAGAATTACTGCTGTTCTGTTGCTTAGATACTCCTATTTATTAATGCTGCCTCTTCACCCTAATGTGATTGCTCTAGTGGGACTGTCACTTCAGATAATTCTTGATGTAGTCAAGGAGTTGGCTATCATTGTCCTTATTAAGTTATATTATCAAGAACATAGAAACTACCAGGTGTCTGTTTTTGAATCAGATCTAAAGCTAGTCTTATTTCCTCATGTTATCAGTCACTGACTTGAGAGTTGGATCATGTGTCCCGAGGGTGGGCAGCAGGTAAGTGCTGACATTTTGATGGCCACATCATATTTCAGGGATCTATGAGAAGGCCTGTAATGACCGTGGAAAGCCAGCCAATGATCTCCTTGCCATGGACAAATGGGAGAAGTTACTAAGTTTAGCTGACATTAAGCTGTAAATTATTTGAAAGATGGAAAAGGATTCTATTCAGAGGCTATCTAGAATTTCCATTTACTAATCAGGGGAATGTAGGGGTTCCATCTCAGGAAAAATACTACTTTCTGGTTCCTCTTTCCCCACACTTTGTCCCTGTTATATTGGGAAGATGATTTGCAGCTCTTATTGGGACCTGGCACTTTAGTGCTTCCTGCTATTCTTAGATTCCAGGGGCCTCAGGATGATAAAATCAGAGGTTGGAACTGCTCGCTAATAATTGGAATATGAGTTTCATTGCAGTTGAGATTTCTCCAGAGAATGAGAGATGTATGAAATACAGTAAATTGATTTTTGAAAGGAATATTTCTAGCGATATTTACAAATCACCAAACCTAGCAAATAAAAAAGTCTCTATAAGAACTTGTATAAATCAATAAGAAGAAGGCAGATTTTACAACAGAAAAATGGGCTAAAGACTTGAACAGACACCTCACAAAAGAGGACATCTGCATAGTTAGTAAACATAAGAATAGATGTTCAACTTTATTAGTCGTTAGAGAAATTCAGAGGCACTGTGGACTACTACTACACATAGAGCAGAACAACTGAAATGAGTTGATATGGCCATACTCTGTTGAGCCAGCAATTTTATTTCTAGAAGTATATGCTGTGCTGTGCTAAGTCGCTTCTGTCATGTCAGACTCTTTGCAACCCCATGGACTGTAGTCTACCAGGCCCTTCTGTCCGTGGGAATCTCCAGGCAAGAAAACTGGAGTGGGTTGCCATTTCCTTCTTCAGGGGATCTTCCCAACCCAGGGATTGAACCCATGTCTCTTACCTCTCCTGCATTGGCAGGCAGATTCTTTACCACTAGTGTCACCTGGGAAGCCCCATTTCTAGAGGTTTCAGTCCAGTTCAGTTGCTTAGTTGTGTCTGACTCTTTGCGACCCCATGGACTGCAGCACGCCAGGCTTCCCTGTCCATCACCAACTCCCGGAGCCTGCCCAAACTCGTATCCATTGAGTCAGTGATGCCATTCAGCCATCTCATCCTCTGTTGTCCTCTTCTCCTCCTGCCTTCTAGAGCTATACCCAATAGAAATTCATACATATGTTCACCGAAAGATGTGTACAAGATTACTTATAGCAGCCCTATTCATAGAAGACAAAAAAGAGGGGAAAGCTACCCAGATGTCTATAATAAACAAAATGGATGAATTTTTCCAATGTAATATTGAGCAAAAGAAGCCAAACACAAAGGAGTTCATACTACACAATACCATTTATATATTAAAAGCTTTTACTTTGGTTAGCAGAGCAAACCAGATTTTGTTTGATTGCAGAGCAATCAGTGGTATTAGAAGTCAAGATAATGGCCACCTTTGGAATCATTGTGAATGGAAGAAGTCATGATAGTGGCTTCTGGGTCCTGGTTATGTTCATCTGGGTGCTGGTTACTTAGGTGATTAAGTTTGTGAAAATTTATTGAGCTGTGTACTTAATGATGTTATGTACTTTAATTGAAAAGTTTTCTTAAAGGGGGAGGGAGGGCTTAAGTTTGTAGATGCTGAGCTGTCAGCCAGCTAAATAATAACTGTTACAAATTACTTAAAGCAGAATTCAAACTTTTGTCTCAGAAAAGTTATTAATTATGATGATTCTTGGATCTTTAGAGCCATTTTTAAATAGTTGAGATAGTATGTTAAATTTATGGATGCTATTTTGGTCATCAATACTAATAAGAAGGTCTTTGGGGAAATATGACTAAAATGAAATGGCAAGAAGAGGTCTACTCTTATAATACTGATTTTTGGTCAGTATTATATGAAACGCTCCTTGTAAGAAAAGCTGTGACAAACCGAGACAATGTATTAAAAAGCAGGGACATTACTTTGCCAGCAAAGATCTGTATAGTCAAAGCTATGGTTTTTCCAGTAGTCATATATGGATGTGAGAGTTGAACCATAAAAAAGACTGAGTGGTGAAGAATTGATACCCAAACTGTGGTACTGGAGAAGACTCTTGAGAGTCCCTTGGACTGCAGGGAGATCAAACCAGTCAGTCCTAAAGAAATCAACCCTGAATATTCGTTGGAGGAACTGATGCTGAAGCTGAAGCTCCAATACTTTGGCCCCCGCTGATGTGAAAAACTGACTCATTAGAAAAGACCCTGATACTGGGAAATATTGAAGGCAGGAGGAGACGGGGATGATAGAGGATGAGATGGTTAGATGGCATCACCAACTCAATGGACACGAGTTGGAGCAATCCCCGGCAGATGGTGAAGAACAGGAAAGCCTGCCGTGCTATAGTCCATGGGCTCGCAAAGAGTCAGACATAACTGAGCAACTGAACAACAAGAACAATTATATGGAACACAGAATACCTTGTGTTCTGTTGACCCTTATAATACTAATTTTTTCCCTCTGTCAGAGTCAGGCTCCAGAAGTTGTTTAGTGTGAAGCTTGCTTTTTCTCTCTGGGCTGCTCAGTTTGTGACTTTTCTTACTTTTGCTTCAATATCTTTGTTTGTAAATATAATACTTGCTTATTCATCTTCCAAGACTGGTAAGATATCTTGTCCACTGTATTTATTCAGATTAGGCTGCCTTTTTTTTTTTTTGAGAATTTTTGGTCTTTCTAGTTATGATTTGTGTGTGTGTGTGTGTGTGTGTATCTGGAACTCAATTCATTATTAGTTGTGGAATGAAAGGCAAGGTATATTCTTTTGTTCTCCTGAATTTTCTCCCTATTCTAGATCTGCTGTCTATTCTAGATCTCAGGCTTTAGTCAGAAGCTAATTTAGTGATGCTGCATTAGTCCTAGAAATTGCCTTCAATTCTAGTTTCAATTTATTCTGAGTTTCTGTGTTTTCAAAAAATCTCACTTTATGATTCTTTGTTTACATTTGTATAATTTAAGAAAATATGGCCACCTGTATTTTAAACACCTATAGCTTCATCTTTTCTATTGGGCTTAAAGAGCTGTGTTGGATATTGTGAAACTGGAAGTAGGTTGTGTGGATAGTTGTGGGATTTAAATGGATTAGTAGTTGGTAGAAGTGATGAATTGGAAAAGTGGTAGGGTACATGTGTTTCTCACTCAGGTCTAGTCTGTTCTTACTGTTTGTTGTCAGAGTAAAAAGTGTCAGTAGCTCAAAAAGGCAGAAGCATCTTGACAGAGTTGAAAAAGTTACACTGATATTCCATTGACCAAGAGGAAGTTATATTTTCCAACTTGCACCCTGATATGAAATCAAAATCGTATGTCTGCCCTGCTTATTCTTCTTAGCCTTGATTTGGTTTTCAAATCTTTGCTATTAAATATGATATATGTTATATTAGTATTGAATCTGCTATGCCTGTATTGGTTGAGATTTCTATTAATCAGTATTAGATTTCTGGTCTCTGTTAGGTACCTCATTTTTACTACTGGCATTCCCTAGAATAGAGGCATGCCTGCATGTTTGTGCTCTTATGATTATAAGCACTAGAGTTTTTTTTTTTTTTCCCCTGGGACTGTTAGAAAATATTGCAGCGGTATTAACCTAGAAGAGATTTTGGGATTTTCAGATTTTCAGGTAAGTATGAGGGCTTGGTCAGCCTGTGGCTTCTACACCAAGACTGTTCTTTATCAGCCCCAAGCCACAGGGGTTTGTGTGGAGTTGAGGAAGGGATTGATTTTCTGTTTATTAGAGGTGACAAGAGCAGTGGGGCAGTGGCAAAGAGGCCATGTTGCTCTTGCTAAATATACATCCCTGACAGTTGGATAATAGGTTCCAGGAAGTTCAGTGGAAAATTAAAACAAAGCAACATTTATAGCTGATTGAACTTGAAAAGCCATTTTGGTGTTGAATGGCAAATATGTAGACTTCAGCATTCCTGGAGCCTGATGCATCCCGCTGGATGGCCCTGTTCCTGTGTACATGATGGCCTGGGGACTAAGCATTGTGCAGGGCATTCTCCTTTAGAGAGTGTTTTGAGGAAAGAAAGCTTCCTGGTGCTTATAGAAGTCCCCTTCCCATAGACTTAGGTAACACAGATTCCGTATGTCTTGGGAGCATCTTTCCTCTGATGATTTGAGGACTTATTTATTAGAAGGACAGGAATGTCTGGCAAGAGACAGAGCAGCTCTTAAGTGCTATAAATACTCCTAATCATTCTGTATTGGGGCTGAAGCTCCTAAGTAGATTGTTGTGGTATACACACCTGATCTTAGCATGGTACTACTTTTGATTAGCGTCCCTAGTTGTCCTGAGGCCACTGACTTGAGCCTTAATTTGAGCTGACTTGGCTATGAAGAAAAGGTTTCGGACTCCATGTACTGGGTGATTAATTTTCTTAGAACCAGGAGAGGGGCTTCAATCAAGAGATTGGAAGGTGAAGAAATGGTACAGGGAATATAGGTGGAGAGATAATTGAGCCTTTTGCAACTATCAAGAAAAGTTGCTGTACCCATCTTTTTCTCCAAGATTATCTCATGCTTCCCTTCCTTTGTGTCTGTCTTGTGGAGAACAAAGCTTGAATGTCTGATGAAAGCTTTTGAGCTTTGGTTTAGTAAGAGTGATGAGAAAGTCCCTGTCACTTAACTTGATCAGTCCCTTCAGAACTTCATGCTAATGAAGCCGTCAGGAAAACATGAACTGTGGATATGGGCATAATTTTATTTGGTTCCCACTCAGGCGAACTGCCTTTGTTGGCTGTAGAACCAGTCATTCCTGTGCCCTGTGTATTTCCCCAAAGTTGAACTACTCCAGTGGAATGGAGAATTTACAGGTTCCCTAGCTTATCAGGGCATTTTCCCAACAAATAGTTTTCTTCCTTTCCACCTTAACTAGAAAACAGAGACCTACCTTAACAGTTCTCTAAGCTCCTCCTTTACTGAATGAAGCTTGAGTGGGTCCCATTTTAGACATGTCTCTTATAAGAACGGTGGAATGTTAACAAACTTAGAAAATGTTAAATCTCTCTCTGCCCCCATTCTGCTGTGGGTTTGAGGCATAATGCACTTAATGAATGGGCCTCTTCCCTTCCCAATTGCAGCCATGTCAGCTCTATGCTTATGTTGCTTAGCAAACATTTATAAACGTTGGATAACCTGGCACCAGGCCTTCAGTTCACTTTTATTTTAATGCTTTTGAAGTTTCGCTTTTAGTTCGGTAACCTTTGTTGGTGCCTAACTATTATAATTAGCAATCTCATCCATTGCAGGGGAATCTTGGCAGCTGATCCACTGTTGTCTATGCAGTTTCAAGGGTCTTTGGTTGTAGTAAACCCTTACTTTTGGTGTTCCCAAACTGTGAAACTGTGATGCTACAAGGTGGGAACAGCTGTTTCAGTTTGGTTTCTCCTACAGAAAGAATTCTGCTCATGAAATTTGGCTCCAGGTGTTTTCCTCAAGTGCCTGTAGAGTTACTGAAGAAGAAATTGGTTTCCAGTGAATTGAGTTTAAGTTTGCCCTGTTGCTTTCTCTGTCTTCATCTCACATTGGCACCGTTAGTTTGGTTTCTAAGCCACTGAAAGCAAGGATTTGCCTGTCCTGTAGAGATCTGAGACTTGGCTAGGCTCATCTTTGTGGTCTCCTGGTGGTGAAATTAGGGCCAAGGCACAAGGAAATGCTGGTTCCTGTAGTGTCTTGTGGACAGTGAGTGTTCACTTTGACAGGACAAGGAAAAGTAGTTCTGAATATGTGCTCCAGAGTCCCGTGCAAAGGTAGCAATACTGTGAATGCTAATGAAGAATTGTGCTGCTGGGCAGACGAAACATTTCATGACTTGAAAGCAGGCTCCTTGTATTATGGAGGCCAGGCTGTGTTCCCAACTTTAGGAAGGTGACACTATAACAAGAAGCTTCATGTTCTTCTGAGTATACCCAAGACCAGATTGCAGTTAGTACTATTCCTTTCCTGAAATAAGAATGTGATTTACGAGGTGTGGGCCCTTACGTGAAAGAAAACAAAACCGGCTGCTGTGTGGGCCTGTAAAATTCTTGTGCCATCTCGATGGTGTAGGTTACAGGAGAAGATGGAGAGGGCTAGCTGGCCCTCCCTTGCTGGGGCGCAGCTGCCCCAAATACTTGTGATATTGTGGGTTATTTATGAGCTCGTCTGGGCTGGGATTCACTACCCCACACCCTGGTAGGTGAAGATTTGCAGGCAGAATGTAGAAGCCCTCATTAATCTTCCTGGTCTTGTTGGGGATTTCTTGCCGACCGGAGCTCCTGTTGGACAACAGGCTGGCCTTCCCAGTGAATTGCAATGACTCAGATTAATAATAATCCCTTTAATGCTGCAGTTCATGATATAGTCATTAGGTGACTTGGAACTAATCCTGTCCACCTAACTACTGTGATTTATTAAATACACATGGAGATCGAGCCTGAATACAGCCAGGCAGAATCAGCAGCAAATAAATACCTCTGTGTATCTGTATTAATGCTGGTTGATTGGGACACAATTGCAGGCTGGGCTGGGGAGGAACGGGAGTAAAAGACTGCTGAGCTCTCTAATCAACAGCACTTGTCCATCCCTGGCCTTTAATTTAAGTGACAGAAATTCTGAAAACTCTAGTTACAGGCCCAAACTAAGGAGGAAAAAGTCCCTTAAATATATCAGTTATTTTATTGACTTTCTTCCTGTACTTTTTCTCCTTTAAGTTTTAAGAGTAATTATTCAGATAAAACTTAACTGTGCCTTAACTTGCTTAGATTCTTTGAGTTCTTCATTATTAGACAACCTAGGCAGGGCATGGGGCACAGTGATCTATCCGCTCTCTTGGCCTCAGGGCTTACATTTTTCTTTTTGAAAGGGGCAAGGACGTGGAGCAGCAATACCTGCCAGATAACAGTTCTTCTTTTATATCCTTGCCCAACTTAGAAGCATAATTTCTTCTGTAAATAATTTTAAGTTTATCATTTTCCATTCTCAAACCTTCTTTTCTTTCCCCTTTTGCTCTTTTAGCAAAGATGGCATTAATATGAAAAACATCTACCTTGCTGGCTTCGTTTAATCAGGCAAGTCTGACATTTGTGAAACCTCTCATTAACATTTTCCCCAAAGAGCACAAAATGGCCTCTCTCCCATCTCCCTTCCCAATACAGCCACCTCAGATTTTAACTGCTTTCCATCTCCATTGGCAGGCTGGTCTCAGAATGTTACTTCTCTGAACTCTCACTCTTGGCCAACAGCCACTGGTCACATATGGAGGGACCTTCTGTTCAGGTGCTGCCCTATTCCTTATAAACCTTACTTTTCACCAATTTTTCCTGGAAATGACAAGAAATCTTTGATAGGAAAATTGGGATATGGATTTCGTTAGTATGTCCCTGTGACCTTTTTCAACTGACAAGCATTGATTGAGTACTACTATCTTCATGAACCCTCTCTGCCTTCCAGGAGCTTACAGACTACAATTAGCTATTCCATAATGGTACTTCACATGGTAAAGAATCTGCCTGCAATGCAGGAGACCTGGATTTGTTCCCTGAGTCAAGTCCAAGGTTCCCTGGAAAAGGGAATGGCTACCCACTCTAGTATTCTTGCCTGGAGAATTCCACAGACAGGCTATGGTCCATAGTGTCGCAAAGAGTCAGACACAACTGAAGCTACTAACATGTTTCACCTTTCCTTTTTTTTCCCCCACAAGCCGGGATATGCTATATATACTAAAGCAACAGCATTCTAGAAGTACCAAGAAGGAATAGATTAATTCTGGTAGCAAGAAATTAAAGGTAGTTATTTTCGCTGAAATTGAGAAAGTGAGTAATGAGAGAGCCAGGCCTAAACTCTTGGGAAGATCTTGGTTTTGTTACTGCCATCAAAGTGGAGACCTCTGTGTGTGTATATCTATGTGTTAGTCACTCGGTCATGTGAGAAGCCCCGAAGATCTGTGTACCCTGAACCAATGGATAAAAACTGACCCAGAATAAGAATCTTAATACATCATGGTAGTAATGGTGCTTCCTACTTTTATTGCAAGGTGAGCAGTGGTAATTCTCTTTATTGCTTGTACTCAGTTTTCTTTGCTCTTCCTTTTATCCACTTGATTTCAGTGTGACATACTAATTCATATCCAAGTGAGGACAGTAGTCTCTTGTCAGTTACCTCTGTGTTTAGATCATACTTTTGAGAGGCTCTTTGTTCTTTTCCTGAGTATAGTTTAAGGTGGGACATGATCTGCTTAGAAAAGGCAAGAGAATCCAGAAAAAGAGAAAGCAAGGGAATTCCAGAAAACATCTAATTCTCCTTCATTGATTATCCTGAAACCTTTGACAGTGTGGATCACAACAAACTATGGAAAACTCTTAAAGAGATGGGAATACCTGACCACCTTATCTGTCTGAGAAACCTGTACATGGATCTAAAAATAACAGTTAAAATCTTATGTGGAACAACAACTGGTTCAAAATTGGGAAAGGAGTATGACAAGGCTGTATATTGTCATCCTGTTTATTTAAATTACATGCAGAGTACATCATGCGAAATGCTGGGCTGAATAAATCACAAGCTGGAATCAAAATTGCTGGGAGAATTATCAGCAACTTCAGATATGCAGGTGATACCACTCTAATGGCAGAAAGAAGTGGAACTAAAGAGCCCCTTGATGGGGTTGAAAGAGAAGAGTGAGAAAGCTGGCTTACAATTCAACATTCAGAAATTGAGATCATGGCATCTGGTCCCATCACTTCATGGCAAATAGAAGGGAAAAAAATGGAAGCAGTGACAGATTTTATTTTCTTGGGCTCCAGAATCACTGTGGATGGTGACTGCAGCTGTAAAATTAAGACAGTTGCTCCTTGGAAGGAAAGCTGTTGACAAACCTAGACAGCATAAAAGTGAAAGTTGTTCAGTCGTGTCCGACTCTTTGCCACCTTGGAGTGGGTAGCCTATCCCTTCACCAGCAGATCTTCCTGACCCAGGAATTGAACTGGGGTCTTCTGTGTTGTAGGCGGATTCTTTACCAACTGGGCTATCCTAGACAACATATTAAAAAGCAGAGACATCATTTTGCCATCAAAGGTCAATATAGTCAAAGCTGTGGTTTTTCCAGTATTCTTGTATGGATGTGAGAATTGGACCATAAAGAAGGCTAAGCACTGAAGAATTGATGCTTTCAAACTTTGGTGCTAGAGAAGATTCTTTAGAGTCCCTTGGACTGCAAGGAGATCAAACCAGTCAACACTAAATGAATTTAGTCAGCCCTGAATATTCATTGGAGGGTCTGATGCTGAAGCTTCAGTACTTTGGCCACCTGATGCAAAGAGGTGAGTCATTGGAAGGGTCCTGGTGCTGAGAAAGATTGAAGGGGAAAGGAAAAGAGGGCAGCAGAGGATAAGATGGGTAGGTAGCATCACCAACTCGATGGACATGAATTTGAGCAAACTTAAAGATAGGGAGATAGTGAAGGACAGGGAAGCCTGGCGTGCTGTAGTCCCTGGGGTTGCAGAGAGTCAGACATGACTGAACAGCACAACTTTTTAAAAAAAAATAGATTTTAAACATTTGAACCACTATCTGTTGACTTCCTACTCCTAGATATAGAAATATAGCACTTCTGCAGTGCTGCTTGACACTTATTTTCCTTCCCTCCATCCTCCCAATATATAATAGTTCTCTCTCCAGTTGGCTAAATCAATATTCAGTCTTTACCTTATTAAGATCTTAAGTATTATTTACTACAAGTCAGATGTTACTCCCTTTTGAAAAATATGCTTAATTTTCTATGTTAGTATTACTATTTCTTCTCAAGCTCTACAATACAGTTTTTAACTCTGAATATTGTTTTCCCACATGATCAAACACTCCATTCTTGTCTCTTCCATTTTTATCTTCTACTCCATTTTTCTCTCTTCTTGGAGAATCTTTATCAGTGCCTGCTAGCCTCTTCTTCCATTCTGCATCGATTGCTCTCTAGGCATGAGGTACAGCTGTCATCCTGAAACTTCCCTTCACTTTTCTCGGGACTCCTTTTTCCTGGATTCCATGTCCATTTCCTTTTTGTTTTACTCTCTCAATTTGGGTTAAAAATCCTCCAAAGGCTCCTAGAAAAAGACATTTGGTATGTAAATTCTTTTAGACTGTATATCTGAAACTATTTGTATTCTGCACTGCTCTTGAGTGAAGATTTGACAGGATATAGAATCCTAGTTTGGAAATTATTTTCTTTCAGAATGTGGTGGCTTTGCTTCTTTGTCTCTTCATTTCCAGTGTTGCTCTTGAGTAGTCTGATACCACTGACTCTCAGTCCTGTGTGTTTGAGCTCGAAGTGTTTTTGCATTCTCTTTGTTTCAGTATTCTAAAACACTTGATGTAAATAAACACTTGATGTCTCTTTCTAGTCATTGTGCTATGTTCTTAGTGAGGGTCCTGTTGATCTAGGAAAATCATTATCATTTGATTGGGAGATGATCTTAATGTTAGTTCTTCAATGATTTCCTCCTCTTCCATTTTATTTTCTTCTTTTTTCTCACCCTCCACCTGATGCTTCCATTTCAGAGCTTGTTTCTCACTGGTGCTTTCCTCTGAAGGCCCCTGGTATTCAGCCTTTTCAGCTCTACTTCCGTTTCCTTTTCTTCTGCTAAGCATATGTTGATGAATCTTATAACTACTTTTCCTTCATGTCAGGTCACTTTATTTCACCTGTTAATGTTTCAGTTTTTATATTTAACTCTTGAATACTTTTAGCACTTATATGAGCCCTAATGTCTTTCTCTTCTACTACATAGGAAAGGATTGCATTGCATTGTTGACCGCTATATTTCTCTTATCCATCCCAGTGACTGCTACACAGTTGGTGCTCATAAATATTTGTTGAGTGAATTAATTACTATCTTCTTTTAATCACATAGAATTTATTTTGTCAAGTGAAATGAAGCAGGAATGTGACTTTTACTCCCTAATAATTAACCGTGTGTTACAGGACCATTTATTGAATTTTCTTTTATCATATATTACATATTATTCTGCCTATTCTGCTAGTATTATACGTGCTTATTTGTTATAGTTTTGTAACTCATTCTAAAATGATACTACAAACTTTTATTAGTTATTTTTAAAAATATTCTGGCTATCATTATCTGGTTATTCTTTCACATGAAGTACAGGGTCACTTACTCAAGTTCTTTTAAAAATTCCAATTGGGATTTTGATTTTTAAATGTCAGTTAATATGGGGAGACTTTACATCTTTATAATATATGTTTGCCTCCCTGTCCAGAAACGTGTTTTTGCTTCCACATTTATTCATGACTTCTTTTGTAACTCTAGTAAAATTTTTAGGTTCTTCTTTCCCCCGTTTATGTACCATAAATTTCTTAAGTTTATTCTTAGATTTTTTTAAATCTTCAATTGCTAATGGAATGAGATTTCCCCCCAATATAAATTCTTTTTAACTAAAATTGGGTAGATTTTCCTTGTTTATGCGATAGAGTTTATGTTATATGCCCAGGACAAAAGAATACTAGCTTCATTTTTAACAAAAGCTAGCTGTTTCAGTTATCTGTTGCTACCTAACAAACCACTTTAAAAGTTTGTGGCTTAAAGCACAACCATTTTATTATATCTCACAATTCCATGGGTTGACTAGGGCTCAGCTGGGCAGTTCTTCTGATGCTCTCACTTAGGGTCTTTCTTGAGGTTGCAGTCAGCTATGACTGTGGCTTAGATGTGTGGTGCCATGTGGCTTCTTTTGATATGATGCTTCAGTCTCCAGGGCTTTCCCTCATGACCTCTCATAGAGTAGCTTAGAATTGGTACATGGCAGTTCAGATTGCCAAAATGAAATAGACACTTCAAAGCCTTTTTAGTGCCTGGGCACTGAAGTCTCAGATTGTCCCTTCTCCTGCATTATATCTGTCAACGCAGTCACAGACCAAATTCAAGGGGAACCTCTTGATGGGAGGAAGCCATGTGAGGGGTGGTGTTGTATGGGACTGTCTTTGGAGATTATCATAATGGCATTACCTCTCCTTACCTTTCTTTTCTTCCTTCTTTTATACCAAGTAGCCACTAGGTAGCCTAGGCTCTTAAATTCCCACAAGCTTCTTTCATCCAGTCAGCTTCCAGTACCAAATAACTATACTTATTGTTATTTGGGACTGGGAATTAGAATCTGTTATGAAGAGGGTGGCAGAGAGAAAAAAGTTGTTTCCACCTTCCCATTTGCTCTCCTGGGTGAGGCATAAGTCTCATGGACAGAAATACAGCGTTCACTTGAGCATGAAATTCCAGACAAGGGGACAGGTGTACATTGGCCTTGTTCTTCTGAATTCTGCCTACTCTCCAGGAAGAACAGCCTCCCCTCTTCTCCTCCCCAGCAGAAGTCTAACCACTTTCTTCATTGTAGCTTATCATAAGAGCTCCCTCCTATGCTGGTCCAAGCAGAAATGAGAAAGTGTCATTCCTTTTCTCTTTTCACACGTACTTCTTCCTACCCTGGGTGTACTAACCTCTAGCTTAAATGTGCACTAAGCAAAGATGTATAGTCTTCCTCCCTTCCTCCCTCTCAGCTTAGTCTGAAGGAAGGCAGCAGGTGATAGAATGAATAAAGAATGGGGCTGGGGTGATGGGGAAGGAATCTTTTCTCACACAGTATGGATGTTGCTCAACAGAACGGGTGTGAAATTTAGTCAGAGCTGCAGCATGTGTTTCAATTTTCCAGGGAATTTCCTCTTCCTAACAGTAGGTTTAACCCTTTCTTCTGTATAGTGCCAAGAGCTACATGACATGTGTGAAATGAGTTATTTACAAGAAGGAAAAAATGCTAGGGCCCTTTGGAGATGTAGGATCTCCAACTTATTTCCTGCCAAATGGTTGTGGAGACAAGTGTAACTTTTAGAGCTGAATAGACCTGGGCTCAAATCCCATCTCTACCATTGGGTTGTCTTGGAAGTTTGTTGTTGTTCATTAACTCAGTCATGTCCAACTCTTTGTGATCCCATGAACTGCAGCACACCAAGCTTCCCTGTCCTTCACCATCTTCCAGAGCTTGCTCAAACTCATGTCCATTGAGTCAGTGATGCCATCCAACCATCTCGCTGTCATTCCCTTCTCCTCCTGCCTTCAGTCTTTGCCAGCATCAGGGTCTTGACAGTTACTTGACCTGTTTGAACTTCCATTTTTCATCTGTAAAATGGGGATTAAAAACTTGTGTTACTAGGGTTCTCATGAGGAGTAAACAAAATGATACATGCAAGGAGTCTAGTACAGTGCATACCTAGCACATAATAGGCACTCAATACATGTTTGTTTTCTTCTCCAGTCTTCCCACTGGATTTTGAGGATACCTACTCTTCTTTTATAGACTTCCCTGGTGGCTCAGACAGTAAAGAATCTGCCTGAAAGGCGGGAGACCTGGGTTGGGAAGATTCCTGAGGAGGGCATGGCCATCCACTCCAGTATTCTTGCCTGGAGAATCCCCATGGACAGAGGAGCCTGGCGGGCTACAGCCCATGGGGTCGCAAAGAGTTGAACACGACTGAGCGACTCAGCACAGCACTCTTCTTTTATGCTGCACCACCTTGGGTTTGCCATGTAAGCAGCTTCTTATATTCCTAAGCTGTAAGCTATTTTCTTTGAATCTAACTCTGTAAGTGTGTTAGAGGAGTGAAATCATTTCACATGAAATGCAGAATCCCTCTGGTTGGGGAGGGGGTGGCTCTCATTAAACTAAAGGATGAATCTATAACAATGCTGAGAAGGATTACAAGGCTTGCCTTCCCCATCTGATCCTGGAGGTCATATGAACTTATAAGAGTATTAAAATAATACAGTGGTAGAGCTAAGGTGAAGCATAGATGTCATTCAGGCCCATTTTATTGAGCAGGAACTGTGGCTTAGAGGTCATGCTTTATATAACGTCTCATGACAGAGTGGTGACGGCTCTGGAACTAGAGCTCTGACTTGCTTGTCTGTTACTATGGTTATAATATGTTTTTTAAGACTGTGATTTTTTTTATTTTTTATTTTTATTTTTTGGCCACACCGCTCAGCCTGTGGAATATCAGTTCCTCAACCAGGAATTAAACCTGTGCCCTCTATAGTGGAAGTGCAGACTCTTAAACACTAGACCACTAAGTCCCTGAATTTTAAGTAGTGAGGGCCTAACTTTTTCTTTGTGAACTTCTAAATTGAACCCTGATTATACTTTTATCAATGGGGAAGTAAACACTGGAAGACATTTCAGTGACACTCCTTTGAGGAACCATAGGGTCTCACTAAGGGTATATTAGTTACAACTTGAAAATCTCTTCTTTCCCCAAAGGTTGCCCAAGGGGCATTGAGGTGGCAATTCAGCTCGCTGTTGAGCCTCTGCTCCCAGAATGGTGAGCTAAGAAGCAAATCTGCTTCTTCTCTTCTATGTCTTCATTCTCCTAAATAATCCCAATAGGAGAGGCTGATCCCAAGCACCCCTAGTTCTCTCTTCTTTTTTTTTTAAGTTGAAATACAATTAGCATACAGTGAAGTACACTGACCTTAGGTGTTCAGTTGATAATAGACATTCATTAACCATCTTTAAAAAAAGATATATAACATTTTCATTACCCGAGACAGTTTCCTCATGCCCCCTTTAAGTTAACCCACACACACATACACAAAACCACTTTCTATATTCTATTACCATACCTTAGTTTTCATTTTGAATTTCCTATAAATGGAATCACATAAGATATTCTCTTTTGTATCTAGCTTCTTTTCACTTAGGATGTTTTTGGAATTCATCCATGTTGTTGCATATATCACTAGTTTTTTGGGGGGGTTGATGCATTCTGTTTTACTGAGTAGTATGCAGTTGTATGGGTAAACCATAAGAGAATTAACTTATTTTCTTATTGAAGGATATTTTGAGTGTTCCTAGTGTTTGTCTTTCATGAATAGGTTGCTATGAACGTTCTTATACAAGTCTATTTATGAACATGTGTTTTAGTTTCTCTTAGACAAATACTTAAGGATGAAATTGCTGGATCACAGGGGAGATATGTGTTTGAAAGAAACATTTCTTCAAGGTGGCTATAACCCCCAGTCTATCTTTTCCTCCCCTGGGGGGCTAGGCTCTTTAAATTGAGGATTTGGCAGGAGAAGAGAACCCGTATCATCAGGGTCCCTGCTGCCAGAGCACAGTGGCCTGAACCGGACACTTAAAAAGCTGAAACAGGTGTTTGAAACCCTACTCCAGCCTCCCTATTTTATGCCAGCCCCCTGAGAGGCTGGGGCTTGGCCAGCAGAATTCAGATTTAATCTAATGGATGCTGGATTAGAGATTTTTCAGGACATGGCTAGGTAATAATGTATGTGCTGTGACTTGATACATTTGATGGAGGTAAACGAGCATCATCATGTAGGAGAGGGGCCTTTGGTGGCCCAGATGCTTCTTGATCAGGGGGTAGTCAGTCTGTGGCAGATGAAAGCCCCTTCCCACTCTTGGTTTTTGCCCCTACCTTTTCTCCTTGAAGCTGAATGCAGTAGAAATCATCATTTCCCTTAGTGATGTTAATATTCCCAAGGGCCTTTAGCCACTTAGGATTTGGTATACTGTGTATCAAATATTATGGAAAATAAATTATGCCCTGGTAAAATTCTTTCTCTATATTTTTAATGCCTCTATCTTACCTAGGTCTTAGGGAATGAATTTTTGGGAGCCAAAGGTTAAAGCAAGAAACAAAAAGTTAGGGTGTGGGCTCCCAAAGCCCACTTAATGTACCAAAGCTTCTCAGTAGGCTTGAAATTGATGGAAGTGAGATCTGTCTCTGCAGGGCTGCTTCAACTGAAGGTTTTGAAAGAACAAGTTCCAATAACAAATTTTTTTCTAATATTGGTTAGAAGAGCCCAGGGACAGAAGAAATAGGCTCCCCATGCCAGTCTAGCCTTTCCACAGAGGAAAGGGCTTTTCAGAATTCAGGTCCGTGTTCATAGGTGGCCATTCCCTTAAACCTGATCTCAGTGTCTTCAGACCTCAGTCTTAGAAGGCAGGGCCTGATATTCCGCTGCCTCACATGGATGCCATTCTTGGTATGAACTAGGCTGAGATTTGTATGTTAAGATTGTTTTGGTACTTAAATTTTTTTTTAATTTTAATTATCATATAGTAAAATTGACTTTTTTAGTACACGTATCTATGAGTTTTTACATACACATAGATCCCTGTAAGCACTGTGTCAGTTGGAATACAGAACAGTCTCATCACCCCAGAAAACTCCCTCTGTTATTCCTATGTAATCACAGCCCCCCCTCACCCCAACTCCCGTGAACCACTGATCTAGTCTCTTACCACAGTTTTACCAAAGAGTTCATATAAATGGAATCCTACAGTATGTAACCTTTTCAGGCTGATTTGTCTAAACTGCTACCTAAATCAATAGCCTGTTCCCTTTTTACTGCCAAGTAGTATTCCATTGCGTGTTTCTACCACAATTTGCTTATCCATTCACTAGGTGAATGACACTGGGCTTTTCCATTTTGGGACAAGTACGCATAGAGCCGCTGTAAACATTTGGGTACAGGTTTTTGTGTAAAGAACATTGGTTTTCATCTCTCTGGGATACATATCCAGGAATAGGATTTCTGGGTGAAAGAATAAGTGTATGTTTGGTTTTGTAAGAAACTGCCAAACTGTTTTTCCAGAGTCCTATACCATTTTGCATTCCCACTAGCATGAGGATTCTGATTTCTCCACAGCCTCTCTAATGTTTGATATTTTCAGTACTTTCATTAAGTCAGTAAGTCAGCAGTGGTGTCTCAAAGTGGGTTAAATTTGCCTTTCCCTAATGGCCAGTGAAGATCCCCTGGAGAAGGAAATGGGAACCCACTCCAGTACTCTTGCCTGGAAAATTCCATGGATGGAGGAGCCTGGTGGGCTACAGTCCATGGGGCCGCAGAGTCGGACATGACTGAGCGACTTCAGTCACTTCAGTCAGTCAGGCAATGGCCAGTGACATCAAACACCATTTGGTGATCTGTCTGTCCAAGTCTTTTGCCCATTTTTTGATGGGAGTTGTTTTCTTATTGTTGAGTTTAAAGACTTAAGTCTATTCTGGATTCAAGTCCTTTATTGCAATTTTAATTATAATTTATACAGTTATTTAAATATTTCCTCCCAATCTGTAGCTTGTTTTCTCATTCTCTTAACAGTCTCTCATAGAATAGACATTTTGTTTTTATTGAAGTCCAGTTTTTTTCTTTCGTGCATTTTGCTTTTGGTGTCCTATCGAAGTACTCTTTCTAAAAATTATGCAGATTTATGCTTTTCATTTACCCCTATGATCTATGTTGAGTTAATTTTTGTGTAACATGAGGTTTAGGGGAAAAAATTTTTTTTTTTTGCATATGGGCGTTCAGTTGTTTCAACAGTATTTTTGAAATTTAATACCTTTTTTGATACCAAATTCTCCTTAGGACTGTGTATTCTTTAGGAATGAAGGAATTACAGAGCATTCTCTTGAGTTCTTCCTATCTTTCCAGCAATCACTTTTGTTCCTATTCCTTGTTTATTTCTGAGTCTTTCTGATTTGAGGTTTGTTTTTAATGCCATGTAATGGAAGACTCATTATTTATAAATTGATTGAGCATAAAGTTTTTCATTATAAAGTGGCCATCCATCACAAAGAGGCATGTGGGCTGTGAAAAACATGAACTGTGCACTCTGGGCTGGAATGCAACTTTACCAGAATAATGCAGCTTTTGTATTGTATGAGGTTAGAATAAAATGAGAGAGACAGATATTGTTGGAGAAACAGGTGTTGGCTGAACCCAGGTTCTGTCCCATGTTTTCTGAAAGGTTGTTTCCTAACCCTTTCAGGATTGTTCCTCTAGATTCAGCTGTCTTGAAGGTTCTCTGGGTACCTTTCAGAACAAGTAACGTGTGACTTCGCAGAGTACGGCTGCTCCCATAAACTCTGTTTGTTCATTCTCTAGCTCACAGTCATGTCTTTACAGGCAGCAATGGCAGGTGGTTAGAGTATTGTCATGGCCCTTGTTGATTATATTTTCAGTGTCTGTTTTTCCCATCAGTAAAGTGGAAATGTCCCTATTCATAACGTTCTTGAGCCCATTAACACAAAAGGTGGCTGAGGCAGAATAAGATTCCTCAGACTTATTGTCACTAAGAATTTGTGATATGCTGCTATTAAAAAAAAAAAAAATTTCCAGCTGCTGGGGAAAGGTGAAGAAGTAGGATTCTGTACACTCAGGGAACAGGGAGAGTTGCTTACCAGTCCTGTTACTGATACTCTTTAGGGATTATTTTACTCTTCTCCAAAAGCTTTGGCTATTGACCCTTCAGTCTTTTTCTATCATCTATAGACTTTGCTAATGTCAATTCAGAATTTAGTTTTCTTTAGTATTTCCTTTTACTTCCCTTCAGGGCCCCTGGAGGAGACCTGACAGAGTGGTAATCTCTGATAAACCTGTAATTGTTTTCTCTTCTTGCTGCCATTGAACAATGAAATATTTTACTAGACTATGAGGGAATTTGGATTGAAAAAGTTGCTCCAAGTGTAATGACTGCATAAAGCTGGGGTGAATGTCCTGTTTTAAAGTATAGCAACAGAAATTTTTAATTTCTCCTGGGCTTTCAAATTGCCTGCTTAAGTTTGGTCTTGGTCTTATACAATGAATGCAGAAAACAGCAAGGCAGAGTAAAGGACCACAGCAGCTCTGGTTTGCCTATATGTTACAACCTAATTGCTTTCCTTTCAATATGGGCCAATTTCCTCTAGAAGGAAGAGAACTAGTGTTTAGAGTTGATACGCATCAAACTTGTGCTCTCAGTAAGACAGATGGATCACTGTGTCCTCAGGCCTCTGTGCTATGTTTGAGGCTGCTCCCTGTGGGCCTCATTTAGCCCTGCCAGCCTTGTTAAAGGGACCTCACTCTTCCCTCTTGGATTAGGAATGAATGTGGGCAAACCTGAAGCTTCATTTGTATGGCAGTCATAAAATCAGTAACTGTGTTAGTCACTAGTTAGGAAGAAGAAAGGTACAGAAGAAACTTCAATTCTAGGATAGTTAAGTTTTACATTTTTATTTGCCATCCATGTTATACAGTTAATATATCTAATAGTAAACCCATAGCAATAGCATAGTACAGTGTTAAAGAACATAGCCCAGAACAGACCTGGATTTAAATTCTACCTCTTCCACTTATTGTGTGACTTTGGACCAGTCATTTAACCTCTTAGAGCCTTGGTTTTCTTATCTGTAAAATGAGAACAGTAATATTATTCCTCAGGGCTATTCAGTTCAGATCAGTTCAATTGCTCAGTCGTGTCCGACTCTGCGACCCTGTGGACTGGAGCATGCCAGGCTTCCCTGTCCATCACCAATTCCCGGAGCTTGCTCAAACTCATGTCCATCGAGTCAGTGATGCCATCTAACCATCTCATCCTCTGTCATCCTCTTCTCCTCCCACCTTCATTCCTTCCCAGCATCAGGGTCTTTTCTAATGAGTCAGTTCTTTGCATCAGGTGGCCAAAGTATTGGAGCTTCAGCATAAGTCCTTCCAATGAACATTCAGGACTGATTTCCTTTAGGATTGACTGGTTTGATCTCCTTGCAGTCCAAGGGACTCTCAAGAGTCTTCTCCAACACCACAGTTCAAAATGGGAAGATAAAAATTATCTACATATGATAATTAGTTTAGTATGTAGCTGTTGCTGATGTCTGAGGCCAGTAAAGGTTGTTGTCCTGAGCAATGGAATTGGATTCTTCTTGTAGGTGGTATAGATAGCAGCTCCTAGTAGCAAGCTAAACTGGTTATTTAAGAGTTTAAATAACTGTTTAACCGTAAATAATATTTTAACTGGTTATTAATGTCCAAGGTGGGAAGCTCATTCTTCTTCCAATCAGGATTATGTATCATATTGAAGAAAGTCATACAGTAAATTAAAAGTATTTTCCCATGTGTGCGCTGCCTTTTACGTTCCTATCTTACCTTCTGAAAGTGAAAGTGAAGTCGCATCCGACTCTTTGCGACCCCATGGACTGGAGCCCACCAAGCTCCTCCCTTCCATGGGATTCTCCAGGCAAGAATACTGGAGTGGGTTGCCATTTCCTTCTCCAGGGGATCCTCCTGACCCAGGGATTGAACTCAGGTCTCCAGCATTCCAGGCAGATGCTTTAACCTCTGAGCCACCAGGGAAGTGAAGGCTAAATCTGACATCAGGCAGACCACGGTGGTCCTACTCAACAAGGAGGAGATTATAAAAGTGAGGATTTCAGGAGCAGAGATATTTGGGAAGTAGCCTGCTTTGGCTCTATATGCTGTCAAGAGATTTCAATCTGAAAAAAATACATCTTCTTTTCTATCCTCTTCCTAAGGAGAGATGGACTTGCTGTAGAGACAGAGGTGACCCAGGTCCTGACAAGGTGTTTGAGCTAGAGAACATATGTAAATCCCCAAAACCCTTTTCTTTTTGATCATCTTGAACATTTGGAGGCCAGATGTCTATGAAAGAAGGAGAGTAGTTTTTATGTCATCTCTGACTTAAGTTGGGACTTGATGAACATGACCTACAAATAACTTATTGAAGACAGCTTGGAAAAAAATATAAATTTATCATTTCTAATTCTTGGGATCATCAGACTTTTAATAAAACCCCAAGATGCATAAGTTCAGGAATTGCTTATGTTTAATTAGAGTAAAAGTTAAGATTTGATTTTTTTATTCATAAAAAGAGGTTGAGTTGGCTTTTGAGGGAGATACTAGCCTGAAAAATGAATACTTCTCAAGGGGTTTATAAAGGGCAAAGTGTTAAGCATAATTTGCCTTTCTTAGTGTAAGGTGGTTTGTACCATGTAGGCTCTAGGTAGACCCATAGACTCACCTTGTACCTGGATGTGGTAGTGATTACGCTATCACTGTACTTTAACAAAACCCTGATAACCGTTTGCACCCCTGCCCCATACAACGAAAGAAACAAACAGACAGACAAAATTTTAAAAAAACTTTTAAATTTTATTTTTGGCTGTGCTGGGTCTTCGTTGCTAGTTTTGGAGAGCTACTCTCTAGTTGTACTTGGGCTCCACACCAGGATGGCTTCTCTTGTTGCAGAGCACAGGCTCAGAAGTTATGCACACGCTTAGTTGCTCCATGTCATGTGGGATCCTTCCAGACCAGGGATGAAACCTGTGGTCTCCTGGGTTGGCAGGTGGATACTTTAGCACTAACCCACCAGGGAAGCTTCATACTTTGTTTCTTAAAGGGTCATAGTATCAGAGATAATCTGCCTCCCACCCCCAATGCAGTCTGAAGGCACTTTGAGAAACTAAGCATTTGTTTGAAAATAGGAAACAGATCTGGGAAACTACTGGATGATATCTAGAAAAAGAGGACCCACTGTCAGGAGCTTAGACAAACAAACCAGGCTTGCTTTTCCCCCAGGCTACCTTTGTAACAGACTGTCTGCATTCATGTTTATTTGTTCCCAAACTGTACTTTGTGTTTAGAATAAGCTTGGAGGGTCTAAAGGGAGCCTTAAAGAATTTCATTAAACTGTGTTCTCCTACCACCATCTTCCCCAGGAAAACCCTGTGGATGAGGAAACTGGCCCAAAGAAGTGAAGTGTTTGCCCAAGGTCACATATAGTGACAGACCAAGACTGGGCGTAGCACTTTTTGTTTGTTTGTTTGTTTCTCTTGTTGTATGGGGCAGGGTTGCAAACAGTTATCAGGGTTTAACCCTTAAGCCCAGACTAGGTAATTTTCTGAGAGCTGCTCTTTGGCAGCCTTCTCTCAAGTCAGATCTTGAAATCAAGCCTAAATCCCCACCTAACCTTTCAAGGCTGGAAATAAAGGTGTGGCAGATACCTCAGAGGCTTCTGGCTCCACCAAAGTTTAGTTTGGCTTATCCTTTGGACCACATTACTCCTGATGTCCCCTAGTGACCAAAGAGTACAGCTCTTTCCTACTGGACTTACAGTTTCTCAAAAATTCCATTTGTAGCTCATTCTCAATCTTACTTTGACTTTTACAAGAAATATTCCTAGGTCTAGCTTAGTCAGAGAAGTAGAATATGAGGACCTGGTGGTCCAGGGATTAAGACTCTGTGCTTCCACTGCAGGGGACACCAGCTGAATCTCTGGTGGGGAAACTAAGATCCTGCATGGCACACCAAAAAAAAAAAAAAAGGAGGATCTAACACTTTCTCCTAAAATGGAATGTGCAGGCATAGACATAAAAGCCCAGAACCAGAGAGCTTTTTATGCTCAAATAATTCTGTCCTGTGTCTCTGGATACAGAAATGTCAAGTGGGGTAAATGAACTAGACTTCTGTTTTTATCATGCTCTGATTCATTAGTCTGTTATACATGATCTGCCTTGTGAATGATGATATTCTGTCTCCAGGAACATGAGCCAATATTTGCAGAATGAAGAGTTAGGATGGGAGCAGGCTGGTGACCCTCTAGAAAGCAAGAAGGGAGAAGTAGGCTCTGAGGGCAAAAGGGGTCGAGACAAGCATTTCTGAAGTCAAATGGTGTTGAAATAATATACTGCAGGAGTTTTTCCTTGTCAGCGTAATCCAATTGAGAATGCCCAACCGTCCCTGATAAGAGTCACTCAGGAGTAAAGAGCTTCACTACCAGGGAAAGCAGCTTATGTGTGCATTTTGGCTCAGGAATGTGCCAGCCCAATGCTGGCCAAATGAGAAAAGGCTGCTGCAGGCTGGAGAACACATGCCTCCTGGGAGGATGGTGACTGCTCCCCTGTATGCTGAGAAGAGATTGTTCCCTTTTGTCTGAGGGCAGTGCATAGCACCACATGTTGAGGCCTTTGACATAGGTTATCAGAAAAGCTCTGATGTGGGAAGATAAAACAGTGTCACTATTCATCTCCTTTTGGACAGGCCACTGCATCATCTGAGAAGATGAAAGACTTAGGAGTCATCTACAGATTCTCAACCTGACTTTAGGCCAAACTGAGACTTACCTGTTAATGCTATAATATAGGGAGGTGAGAGCCCTGTTCACTGATGTTGAGCAGAGTAACAACAGAACACCATCAAGAAACCTCTGGAGAGTCAGTTTGCTTTGTGTTCAAGTGGCCTACAGCTTCTCCAGAAATAGTTTAGTAAGTCTTGTTTGATTATTCTTACTGGGCACTGACTGACTAAACGTTGGACCTGGACTTGATTTGAGAAGCAGGTGGCCTAGTCCTCGAAGGATCCCAAGTGTTCTTTCTCCAGTGGGCGTTGAATTCCGCCTCTTCCTTGTTCAGTTCAGTCGCTCAGTCATGTCCGGCTTTTTGCGAGCCCATGGACTGCAGCATGCCAGGCCTCGCTGTCCATCACCAACTCCCAGAGTTTACTCAAACACATGCCCATTGAATTGGTGATGCCATCCAACAATCTCATCCTCTATTGTCCCCTTTTCCTCCCACCTTTGATCTTTGCCAGCATCAGGGTCTTTTCAAATGAGTCAGTTCTTTGCATCAGGTGGTCAAAGTATTGGTTTTTGAGCTTCAGCATCAATCCTTCCAGTGAATATTCAGGACTGATTTCCTTTAGGATTGACTGGCTGGATCTCCCTGCGGTCCCAGGGACTCTCAAGAGTCTTCTCCAACACCACAGTTCAGAAGCATCAATTCTTTGGTGCTCAGCTTTCTTTATAGTCCAACTCTCACAACCCTATATGACTACTGGAAAAACCATAGCTTAGACTTGACAGACCTTTGTTGGTAAAGTAATGTCTCTGCTTTTTAATATGCTGTCTACGTTGGTCATAGCTTTTCTTCCAAGGAGCAAGCATCTTCTAATTTCATGGCTGCAGTCACCTCTTCCTTGTACCCATTCCTTTTTTATCTTCCCATCTTAGAACATGAATTAGTCACCTTCAGAGCACCCCTCTACCTAATCTGCACTCTGTTTACTGAACTGTTTGTGCCTTGAGGTTGACAGCCTTCCAGGGTGGGAATTTTGGCTACTTGGCCAGGAGTGTCAGATGTCTCCTTGGTTGTAAAATTACTCAGCCTGCTTACTATGAGCAGCATCATGGCACCTTTTCCCTGAAGGACTCAGGCACTCTTCGTACTCTTCCAAAGAAGATCTAGACAATTGAATCTCAATTCCTGGGCAGAATGAACCAGAAGATAGAACATCAGAAATTTTTCTTTTCTGGATTCATAGGAAGCAGTAGAGTTGAATCAGCAGTTCAAACTAGAGGTCAAAACTCCAGTTCTGCCTATACCAGATTTTCTTGGGAAAGTGATTTCAATGTACCATCATTCTCTATTTTTGGAAGAGTAGGGGAATGAGGGTGATAGTGAAGGTTCCTAGTGGGTTCTTTAAAAAGTCCAGTCCTTTCAGTTTTCCATCACTAAATTTCCATAAAGCATTGACTCACAGAATGGAAATGCTGTAATGGATATATTATAGCAATCAGATTCCAACTATCTAATCTGACATATGAGCTTAGGTATCATATGCCTGGTTATTAGTAGGAGTGAGACTAATGATTCCTTGTCCATTGACTGGATTGTATATTTTGTGAGGGTCACATCCAGAGAGTTTTTCGTGGGATGTTGTCCAAGCCTCTGTATCATGTCACTCCTGCCCCCTCAAAGTTTCTCAATGCCAAATTGAGCTCTTTCCTCTTAAGAAGCACAAGGTTAGCAAGTCAGATCTAACAGTATATAAAAGTAATTATATACTAAGGCTGATGAGGTTAATCCTGGGAATACAAGGCTGATTCAATATCTGAAAATCAATTAATCTGCCATATTAACTATCTAAAGAAAAAAAATCACTTGATCATATCAGTTGTTGAAGAAAAGGCATTTGACAATAAAACATCCATTTTTGATCATGAACATCTGTAAAACTTATGGCTAATAACATACTTCACAATGAGACACTGAATGCATTTATCCTAAAATTGGGAACAAAACAAGATATCTACTTTTATAGTACTAGAAGTCCTAACCAATAGTGAGACAAGAAGAGGAAATAAAAGGCATGTAAATTGAAAAGAAAGAAACAGGGACCTCCCTGGTGGTCCATGCTCTCAATGGAGGGGGCCTGGGTTTGAACCCTGCTCTAAGTGCTAGGATCCCACATGCCATAACTAAGACCCAGCACAGCCAAATAAATAAATAAATATTTTTAAAAAGAAAGAAACAAAACTGTCACTATTTGCAGAAAACATAATTGTCTATGTAGAAAACCCCGAGGAAGCTACCCCTCCCCACAAAAAAATCCTAGAATGAATAACTGAATTTAGTAAGGTCATAGGATGCAAGGTCAACAGACAGAGATCAATCACATTTCTATATTCTAACAATGAACATCTGGAAACTGAAAATTAAAACACATACCACTTACAAATATGCCAAATAAAATTAAATACTTATGTATAAATCTAACAAAACATGTATAGAATCTGTATGCTGAAAATTACAGTACACTGATAAAAAATAGTAGTAGGTACACAGACATACCGTGTGCATGGATTAGTAGACACGACATAATAAAGGGGTCATTCATCACCAAGTTGAACTATACACTCAGTGCAATTCCTGTAAAACTTCCAAGATTCTTTTTGCAAAAATAGACACGTTTACCATGTTAAAATGGAAAGATAGAAGAACTAGAATACTGGAAATACTGGAAACAGTACTTAAAAAAAAAGAAGTAAATTGGAAGAATCACACCACCTGATTTTAATATTTAGAATATAGCTGTAGTAATCAAGAGAGTGTGATATTGTCACAGAGTTTGACACACAGATGAGTAGAACAGAACAGAGAACCCAGAATAGACACACAAATAAGGCCAACTGATTTTTAAAAAATTGTATTGAAGTATAGTCAATTTATAATGTGTTAATTTCTGCTATACAACTAAGTGATTCAGTTATACACACACACACATATATATATATATATATATATATATTCTCTTCGTACTATTTTCCATTATGGCTTATCACAGGATATTGAATGTAGTTCCCTGTGCTGTACAGTAGGAGCTTGTTATTTATCCATCCTGTATATAATAGTTTGCATCTGCTAATCCCAAACTCTCAGTCCCTACCTCCCGCACCCACTCCCTCTTGGCAGCCACAAGTCTGTTCTCTGTGTATCTGTAAGTCCAGTTTTGTTTCTTAGATCTGTTCATTTGTATAGTATTTAGATTCCATATATAAGTGATATATTATGGTATTTGTCTTTCTCTTTTTGACTTATATATTATAATTTCTAGATCCATCCATCCATAATGCCTTATATATTTACACCACAACGTTTATTTTTAACTATTTATTTTGTATTGGAGTATAGATGATTAATATGCTAGACAGCATGTTAAAAAGCAGAGACATTACTTTGCCAACAAAGGTCTGTCTAGTCAAAACTATGGTTTTTCCAGTAGTCATATAGGGACGTGAGAGTTGGACTGTAAAGAAAGCTGGGTACTGAAGAATTGATGCTTTTGAACTGTGGTGTTGGAAAAGACTCTGAGAGTCCCTTGGAGTGCAGGGAGATCCAGCCAGTCAATCCTAAAGGAGATCAGTCCTGAATATTCATTGGAAGGACTGATGCTGAAGCTGAAACTCCAATACTTTGGCCACCTGATGCAAAGAACTGACTCATTTGAAAAGACCCTGATGCTGGCAAAGATCAAAGGCGGGAGGAGAAGGGGATCACAGGGAATGAGATGGTTGGATGGTATCACCGACTCAATGGACATGGGTTTGAGTAAACTCTGGGAGTTGGTGATGGACAGGGAGGCCTGGCATGCTGCAATCCATGGGGTTGCAAAGAGTCGGACACAACTGAGCGACTGAACTGAACTGATAGATGATTAACAACGTTGTGATAGTTTCAGGTGGACAGCAAAGAGACTCAGCCACACATATATGTGTATCCATTCTCTCCCAAACTCTGCTCCCATCCAAGCTGCCACGTAACATTGAGCAGAGTTTGATGTGCTATACAGTAGGTCCTTGTTAGTTATCCATGTAAAATATAACAATGTGTTCATGTCTATCCCAGACTCCCCAGCTATCTCTTCCCCCCATCCTTCCTCCCTGGCAACCATAAGTTCATTCTCTAAGTTTTGAGTTTCTTTCTGTTTTGTAAGTAAGTTCATTTGTGTCATGTCATTTTAGAGTCCACGTATAAGGGATGTTATACAATATTTTTTCTTCTCTGACTTACTTCACTCAGTATGACAATCTCTAGGTTTATCCATGTTGCTGCAAATGGCATTATTTCATTCTTTTTAATGGCTGAGTGATATTCCAGTGCATATATGCACTGTATCTTTATCCATTCCTCTGTGGATGGACATTTAGGTTGTGTCTTGTCTTGGCTCTTGTAAATAGTGCTGCTGTGAACATAGGGGTGCATGTATCTTTTTAAGTTATAGTTTTATCAGGGTATATGAGGAATGGGATTGCTGGATCATAGTCTACTCTATTTTTAGTTTTTTGAGGGACTTCCATACTGTTCTCTGTACTGGCTGCACCAACTTACACTCCCACAAACAGTGTAGGAAGGTTCCCTTTTCTTCACAACTTCTCTAGTGTTTATTATTTGTAGACTTTTTAAAGATGGCCATTCTCACTGGTATGAGGTGGTACCTCATTATATTTTTTATTTGCATTTCTGCAAGTAGCAGTGATGAACATCTTTTCGTGTGCCTATTGGCCATCTGTATGTCTTCTTTGAAAGTATCTGTTTAGGTCTCCTGCCCATTTTTCGATGGGGTTGTTTGGTTTTTTGTTATTTAATTATAGGACTTGTGTGTATATTTTGGAAATTAAGTCCTTGTCAGGTGCATCATTTGTAAATATTTTCCTCCCTGTCCGTAGATTGTCTTTTCCTTCCATTTATGGTTTCCTTTGCTGTGTGAAAGCTTGTCCTTTTAATTAGGACCCATTTGTTTACTTTTTCTTTTGTTTCTATTGCCTTGGGAGATGGATCTAGGAAAACATTGGTATGATTTTTGTCAGAGAATGTTTTGCCTATGTTATCTTCTAGGAGTTTTATGGTGTTTTAAGTCTTTAAGTTATTTTTTAGTTTATTTTTGTGTATGGTGTGAGGCTGTGTTCTAGCTTCATTGATTTACATGTGGCTGTCCAACTTCTCCAACTGTTTGCTGAAGAAACTGTCTTTTCCCCAACGTATATTCTTTTTCCTTGTCAAAGATTTATTGTCCATAAGTGTATGAGTATGTTTCTGGGCTTTCTATGCTGTTACATTGATTCATATATCTGTATTTCTGCCAATACCAAGCTATTTTGAGTACTGTTAGCTCTGTAGTATTCTGTGAAGTCTGGGAGGGTTATGTCTCCTGCTTTGTTCTTTTCCCCCAGGACTGCTTTTACAATTCTGGATCTTTTATAATTCCATATAAATTTTAGTTCTGTGAAAAATACCATGGGTATTTTGATAGGTATTGCATTTAATCTATTGATTGCTAAGGCCAGTTGAATTTTGACAAAGGTGCAAAGACAACTCAATGAAGAAAGGATTTTTTTTTTTCAACAAATGCTGTTGGGACAACAGAACATCATATGCAAAAAAAAAAAAAGAACCACTTTCATCTGAAGCTCATCAGTCAGTCAGTTTAGTCACTCAGTCTTGCCTGACACTTTGCAACCCCGTGAACTGCAGCACGCCAAGCCTCCCTGTCCATCACCAACTCCCGGAGTTTGCCCAAACCCATGTCCATTGAGTTGGTGATGCCATCCAACCATCTCATCCTCTGTCGTCCCCTTCTCCTCCCATCTTCAATCTTTCCCAGCATCAGGGTCTTTTCAAATGAGCCAGCTCTTCGCATCAGGTGGCCAAAGTATTGGAGCTTCAGCATCAGTCCTTCCAATGCACACTCAGGACTGATCTCCTTTAGGATGGACTGGTTGGATCTCCTTGCAATCCAAGGGACTCTCAAGAGTCTTCTCCAACACCACAGTTCAAAAGCATCAATTCCTCAGCACTCAGCTTTCTTTATAGTCCAACTCTCACATCCATACATGACCACTGGAAGAACCATAGCCTTGCCTAGATTGGCCTTTGTTGACAAAGTAATGTCTCTGCTTTTTAATATGCTGTCTAGGTTAGTCATAACTTTCCTTCCTAGAAGTAAGCATCTTTTAATTTCATGGCTGTAATCACCATCTGCAGTGATTTTGGAACCCCCAAAAATAAAATCAGCGACTGTTTACCCATCAGTTTGCCATGAAGTGATGGGACCAGATGCCATGATCTTAGTTTTCTGAATGTTGAGCTTTAAGCCAACTTTTTCACTCTCCTCTTTTACTTTCATCAAGACGCTCTTTAGTTCTTCTTCACTTTCTGCCATAAGGGTGGTGTCATATGCATATCTGAGGTTATTGATATTTCTCCTGGCAATCTTGATTCCAGCTTGTGCTTCATCCAGCCCAGCGTTTCTCATGATGTACTCTGCATAGAAGTTAAATAAGCAGGGTGACAATATACAGCCTTGACGTATTCCTTTTCCTATTTGGAACCAGTCTGTTGTTCCATGCCCAGTTCTAACTGTTGCTTCCTGACCTGCATACAGATTTCTCAAGAGGCAGGTCAGGTGGTCTGGTATTCCCATCTCTTTCAGAATTTTCCGCAGTTTATTGTGATCCACACAGTCAAAGGCTTTGGCATAGTCAATAAAGCAGAAATAGATGTTTTTCTGGAACTCTCTTGCTTTTTCCATGATCCAGCGGATGTTGGCAATTTGATCTCTGATTCCTCTGCCTTTTCTAAAAACAGCTTGAACATCTGGAAGTTCATGGTTCACGTACTGTTGAAGCCTGGCTTGGAGAATGTTGAGCATTACTTTACTAGCGTGTGAGATGAGTGCAGTTGTGTGGTAGTTTGAGCATTCTTTGGCATTGCCCTTCTTTGGGATTGGAATGAAAACTGACCTTTTGCAGTCCTGTGGCCACTGATGAGTTTTCCAAATTTGCTGGCATATTGAGTGAAGCACTTTCACAGCATTATCTTTCAGGATTTGAAACAGCTCAACTGGAATTCCATCACCTCCTCTAGATTTGTTCGTAGTGATGCTTTCGAAGGCCATTTACTTCTGTTAGGTCCATACCATTTCTGTCCTTTATTGAGCCCATCTTTGCATGAAATGTTCCCTTGGTATCTCTAATTTTCTTGAAGAGATCTCTAGTCTTTCACATTCTATTGTTTTCCTCTATTTCTTTGCACTGATCATTGAGGAAGGCTTTCTTATCTCTCCTTGCTATTGTTTGGAACTCTGCATTCAAATGGGTATATCTTTTCTTTCCTCTTTTGCTTTTTGCTTCTCTTCTTTTCACAGCTATTTGTAAGGCCTCCTCACACAGCCATTTTTGCCTTTTTGAATTTCTTTTTCTTGGGGATGATCTTGTTCCCTGTCTCCTGTACAATGTCACGAACTTCCGTCTGTAGTTCATCAGGCACTCTGTCTATCAGGTCTAGTCCCTTAAATGTATTTCTCACTTCCACTGTATAATCATAAGGGATTTGATTTAGGTCATACCTGAATGGTCTAGTGGTTTTCCCTACTTTCTTCAATTTAAGTCTGAGTTTGAATCCACAGTAGGCACTTGTTTAAGTCTCTAAACTCAACAGTAAGAAAACAACTCCATCAAAAAATGGGCAAATGACTTGGACAGACAGATCACCAAATGGTGTTTGATGTCACTGGCCATTAGGGAAAGGCAAATTTAACCCACATTGAGATACCACACCTTACGTACTAGAATGACTTAATAAAAGTACTGAAAGTACCAAGCACTAGAGAGGCTGTGGAGAAATCAGAATCCTCATTGCTAGTGGGAATGCAAAATGGTATAGGACTCTGGAAAAACAGTTTGGCAGTTTCTTATAAAACCAAACATACACTTATTCTTTCACCCAGAAATCCTACTCCTGGATATTTATCCCAGAGAGATGAAAACCATGTTCTTTACACAAAAACCTGTACCCGAATGTTTACAGCGGCTCTATGCGTACTTGTCCCAAAATGGAAAAGCCCAGTGTCATTCACCTAGTGAATGGATAAGCAAATTGTGGTAGAAACATGCAATGGAATACTACTTGGCAGTAAAAAGGGAACAGGCTATTGATTTAGGTAGCAGTTTAGACAAATCAGCCTGAAAAGGTTATATACTGTAGGATTCCATTTATATGAACTCTTTGGTAAAACTGTGGTAAGAGACTAGATCAGTGGTTCACGGGAGTTGGGGTGGGGGAGGGCTGTGATCACATAGGAATAACAGAGGGAGTTTTCTGGGGTGATGAGACTGTTCTGTATTCCAACTGACAGTGCTTACAGGGATCTATGTGTATGTTAAAACTCATAGATATGTGTACTAAAAAAGTCAATTTTACTATACAATAATTAAAATTAAAAATTTTTTTAAGTACAAAAGAATCTTAACATACAAATCTCAGCCTAGTTCACACCAAGAATGGCACCCAGGTGATGCAGCGGAATATCAGGCCCTGCCTTCTAAGACTGAGGTCTGAAGTCACTGAGATCAGGTTTAAGGGAATGGCCACCTATGAACACGGACCTGAATTCAGAAAAGCCCTTTCCTCTGTGGAAAGGCTAGACTGGCATGGGGAGCCTATTTCTTCTGTCCCTGGGCTCTTCTAACCAATATTAGAAAAAAATTTGTTACTGGAACTTGTTCTTTCAAAACCTTCAGTTGAAGCACCCCTGCAGAGACAGATCACACTTCCATCAATTTCAAGCCTACTGAGAACAGTAGAGAAACTACTCTTTGGTACATTAAGTCATTTGGCTTTGGGAGCCCACACCCTATGTGTGTGTTAAAATTTATAGGACTCAAAGAGTCAGTTTTAACGAATTAAAAAAATTTAAAAACAAACAAAAAGAAACAGAATGTACTTCGCCCTGAAAGTGTCAAATGCTGGTTATAAAATTGCCCACGTCTTTGACTACAAAGCAAATATAGGTATAGCAATTGAGTGAATGCTCAGAAAAATCTGTTCCCTATCCTACATCTCAAAAGATTTTTTTCCATTTAACAGTTTCATATCTCAAATATTCCCAACTTGACTATTTTTTTTAAACAACAAACCAAATTGTTTGTAATAGAGTTGTGTTCCTAAAGCAGCAGAACTAGATGACTTTAATTTTCTCAGTTGCTTTTTAAAGGTATTTTATATGTTTATTTTCCCAAATATTTCTATTCCTTACATCTGAACGCTTTACCATCTTACACACACACACACACAAAGGTCTTTCTCTAGGCTTTTTGTGCAGATTGTACGTCTCTTGGTGGGGGTAACGGGGGATGAGAAGCAGGTTTTATACAGCTGATGTGATCACTATACAGACAAGCTTGGAAAATGCTACCCAATCTGCCAATTAATTAAAGCATTAATCTGAGGAGCAGCCGGGCCAGGGAATATTTACCCTGAGAGGGGCGTGGTAGAAATTGAGTGGGAAGCTCCTTGTATTTGCATGAAAATGAAGGTGCTTAGGAAACCAGCTTCCTTTTGTCTCTAAAGGTGGGGCAGCCCTCATCCAGTCGCTAAATCTTTCTAGTCTGTTTAGGAATCCTTTAAGGAAGCTAGAGTCTGACGTATGATAGCACTGTAGAAAAACAAAAATTAAACCCCAGGCATAGTAGGGTACTGAGCAAGTCCAGTATAGAGTAGCTTCTTAGACCTGGAATGAAACCTAAATTCAGGAGTTTGTGCTGATAATTAAGTAGAATAGATGTAATGTTTTTGCAGGTTTTAGAACCATATGTATGGGTTCAAATTCCAGCTCTGCTTCTTACTAGCTCTGTGATTTGGGGTCAGTCATGTCTTGTCTGAGCCTTATTTTTTTCATCTGTAAAATAAAGATCATGAATTGCCTCATCATCTCAAGGTAGTTAGCCCTCTACTTACTGTAGACTGAAAGAAGGCTGGAGCGTGATTAGGACCTTTTGGTCCAGTTCAGTAGCTCAGTGGTGTCTGACTCTGTGACTCCATGGACTGCAGCACGCCAGGCTTCCTTGTCCATTACCAACTCCCAGAGCTTGCTCAAACTCATAACCATCAAATTGGTGATGCCATCCAACCATCTCATTCTCTATTGTCCCCTTCCCCTCCTGCCTTCAATCTTTCCCAGCATCAGGGTCTTTTCCAGTGAGTCAATTCTTCGTATCAGGTGGCCAAAGTATTGGAGTTTTGCTCAGCATTGCTCCTTCCAATGAATATTCAACACTGATTTCCTTTAAGATTGACTGGTTTGATCTCCTTGCATTCTAAGGGACTCTCAAGAGTCTTCTCCAACACCACTGTTCAAAAGCATCAATTTTTTGGTGCTCAGCTTTCTTTATGGTCCAACTCTTAACATCTGTACATGACTACTGGAAAAACCATAGCTTTGTCTAGACAGACCTTTGTTGGCAAAGTAATGTCCTGCTTTTTAATATGCTGTCCAGGTTGGCCATAGATTATAAACTGCCTCCAACACAGCCTTTTGTTCTTTTTAAAATTATTTTTCAGCAAGGGACTATAAACCACAAGTTTCCCCCTCAGCTTCCTGGGATGTGCTGCATTCTTTATCTCTGAGAGAAGTGACCTTGATTATAACTACAAAAGACCTGAAGACAGCAGCTCATCCTGAGATCTCTTTGGCCTGTTGGCTGTACTCAAGATGAGGTTTACCTGTGTATCCCTAGGGAGGGTGGTGAAATGGACATGGAAAATTGACTCAGCTGTATTGATGATATTAAAGGATTACTGTTAATTTTTAAACTGTGGTTTGAAATATGTATGTGTGTGTGTGTGTTTGTGCATATGTATATTAAAAACATAAAGTTTACCATCTTAACCATTAACTCATTGTTAATTTTTAAACATGGTAATGATACTGTGGGTTGTTTTTTTTTTTTTTAATCTTTTAGAGCTACAAACTAAAAATTTTACAGACAAAACAACATAGTGTCTGGAGTTTGATTCAAGATAATCCAGAAGGAGGACGATGGTCCCAGCAACTAAGAACTTTGCCTCACAGCACAGACAAAATGGCCTCTTTCTACATTTAGTTTCTTGTAAGATGGCACCTCCTCATGCTCATTTCTTTTCTTACAGAGCTCTCAGAAATTGAGCCCAATGTATTCCTTCGTCCATTTCTGGAAGTAATTCGCTCTGAAGATACCACTGGCCCTATAACTGGACTTGCACTCACCTCTGTCAACAAGTTCCTGTCCTATGCGCTCATAGGTAAGCACTCGGGCTTTTTTGAGTGACCACACCCTTTCATTTCTTTGCCATTTCCAGGGTGGTCAGGCTTTAGGCAATGAGCTGGTGTTGCTGGAAAGTTTTCCCCAGCTATCTGTTTCCTTGTAGAAAAGAAATAGGATTGTTTTTTGGTTACTCATCACACTAATTGATTGAGGTTGTACAGAGTGGGAGTGAGAGGTTTCCTTGGTGCTACTGATTTCTTTGTGCTTTGGAGGCACAAAGGATATGATGCCCTTGGAGGTTTGATTTTAGTTTATCTTTGTTTTTCCAGTATCATGTATGATTATTTTAAGAAGATAAATAATAAAGAGTTGACTAAAAGAAAAGTTAATGGTCTCTCTCAATGTTCCTCATCCTTCTTTAGGTAAATGATGTTAATAGGAAGGTTTGAATCTTTCTATACCTTTCCATACCTGTATATAAATATATATAAAGTCCTACTTCTTTTTAAAAAGAAATAAAAATAGAATTGTGTGCTAAATTTTTTTTCATTTAATAGTATTAAAACAGTGTACATAATATAATTATCTATCTGATTTATTATTTTCCCTCCAATTTTATTGATATAATTGTCGTATAACATTGTATTAGTTTAAGATGTACAGTATAATGATTTGATATATGCATATGTTGCAAAATGATTACCATACTTAGTTAAGTCCATTACTTCACATAGTAACAAATTTTTTGTCTGATGAGAACTTTTAAGATCTGTTGTCTCAGCAGCTTTCAAACATACAACACAGCATTGTTAACTACAGTCATCATGCTCTACACTACATCCCCAGAACTTAATAATCTTATAACTGGGAGTTTGTATGTTCTTTTTTTATTGTAATAAAATACACATAATATAAAATTTGCCATTTTAAAGTATATAATTCAGTGGCGTTAACTATATTCACAGTGTTGTACAGCCATCCCCACCATCTGTTTCTCAAACTTTTTCATCATACCAGACAAGAAATTCTAACCATTAAGCAATAATACACCATTTCCCCTGCCCCTCAGTCCCTGGTAAGGTTTTTATTCTTTTGGTAGCTGTATAATTTCTATAGTATAGATATAACACAGTTCACTCAATCATTCTCTTATTGGAGAATATTTAATATTTACGTTGTTTCTGTTTTTTGTTGTTTTTTTTTTTAGAAAAGATTTATTTATTTTTGGCTGTGCTGGGTCTTCCTTGCTGCACGTGGGCTTTCTCTAGTTATGGTGAGCCCAGGCTACTCTCCGTTGTGGTGCACCGGCTTCTCATTGTGATGGCTTCTCTTGTTGGGGAGCAGAGGCTCTAGACACATGGGCACCCTGGCTCAGTAGTTGAGGCACACGGGCTTAGTTGCTCAGGGGCATGTGGAATCTTCCCAGACCAGGGATCAAATTCATTTCCCCTGCATTGACAGGCGATTCTTAACCACTAGCCCACCAGGGAAGCTCACATTGTTTCTTATTTTGAGCCATTATCAATAATGCTGAAATAAGCTTCCTTGTTCACATAGCTTTGTTATAAAATTTCCTTTTGTATGACAGATTCCTGTACTTGAAATTTGAATGTCTTCTCCTTTATTGAGTTGTCTTTGGTTTTCTTATCAGTTTGTAGAAGTTCCTTGTATAGTGAGAATATTAACCCATTATCTATCATAGTGTTACAGATTTCTCTCAGTCTAGCCCAAATGTTTTATCTAGTCTATTGTTTGTCTCTGAATTTATTTATGGTGTATTTTAAAAATTTCTTTTTAGTTGATTTTGTTACTCAAAATCCTGAATTCTTTTTCTCCTGTTGTCTGCCCATGTGCAATCATGAGCAGCACAGAACACGGGCAGCTGTCCTTATTTCTAAGTGGGGAGACAGGAAAAGTGGCAGCTCAGGTAGCTAGCAAGAAAGGAAAATGCCCTTCAGTTCAAGGCAAGAAAACTCTTTATCTTTTCTAGAAAATTGGATTTGTTTAGTTGAAACATTCAGGATTGGGAGCAAATATGCTGGTGCCAGCTAGGTTCTGAATAGGGGCATCAGCTTCTCCAGGCACCCTGGTCCTAGCTTCATACTTGTCCTAAGCAAAAATCAGGCCCAGCTGCTTAGAGCCTTGCCCTGAGCACCACCTGCAGGTCATCTCTCTTCATGGCCTCCAGTAGCTGCCCTCTGTGCCTTTTCTCTCTCTCTGCTCTTTTGTCAGTGTTACTGTCTGGCCTCTCTTGGCTTGGCAGACAAGCTGGTCATTGGAGACCTCAGGCCAGCTGGTCACTGAAGTTTCCTGTGGTGGGAAAAGAGAATGCTGGAGGTGGTGATTGCAGTGGGCATGAGAAAAGGAACAGGAAGGAGTGTATGAAAGCCAGAAGGCAAAGGAGATGAGATTGGCAAATTTCCCTGAAGTCTTCTCCAGGGTGGCCAGGAAAGGAGGAGATTCTAAAGAAGAGGTCCTGCAGAAGATAAGGTCTGTTACTGTTAAGTGAAGCAATCTTTTGTTTAGGCTGCCCTTCTTGAAGGAATTGCCCTCCATCTCTCAATCCTGTGATGAAGGCTTCTAGGATTATTTTAGATCCTACTCCAAAGACCAGCCTTTTATTTGGCCCCACACAGCTGCCAGATCAGGATTTGTGCCTCTGATTGCCTGGCTTGTGAGGCCCTGCCTGTGGTTCGAAGGACCTGTCACTTGTACTTGCCTTTTAAGAAAATTAAGTTTGCTACTTCATTCAAGCTCAGAGGATAAGAGCTACAAAAAGATCAATAGAGCTTAAACCACTTTAACTAGGGAGGTTACTGAAAGAAGGGAAGAAATAAACCCTCAGAAGTTTGTGAGGTGAGAGCAAGGAGCCATACTAGGAGCCATTCACTAGGAGCTCTGAAACACCCACACGGCACCAAGAAGGTCCTGGATTTTCTGAGCAAGGAAATGTCCTTCTGTGGACTCTGTCCAGCAGGCCTGTGAGAGAGGACTCAGGCAACTGCCTTGAGAGCATAAGATTTTCTGTATTGATTGAGAGAAACATGGAGAGTTGGGTAATAGAAGGAGCTGGGTCACTTCCTCTACTATAGATTATCGTGAAATTGGCTTCCTTCTGCATGACCTCTAAAGTAGCCATTCATGATGCTGAGTAGAGGCATGAAGTAAATATAGGACAATAAGAGTCTTTGACTAGGTATCAGAGACTAACCAGGACGGAAGAGAAAAATGAAAACCAATCACAGTTGATGAAAGTGTTCTGGCTCATTGTTGCAAGAGAAATGTTCTGGTTTATCAGCCATCCCCAGAGCTTCAAATTCAGGAACTCCATTATTTTCAGGTACAAGGAAAGAGAATGGAGAATTTCTTCTAATTCCTACACTTTAAAACTAGGAGGTTCTCTTACCTTACACCATGTCACCTCTGGAGCATTTTTCTCTGTCACTCACAAAGTTTTTGTCATATCCCCATCTTTTTTTTTTCCTATTTGTACCCCCTAAGAACAATCCAGGCTGTTCTGGAGGACCCTTGTAAGCCTTGATGGAGGTCACTTCTTTGTCTACTCCTTATGGGTATTTAAATCATGAATGGGAGCAGTTTCCTCCTTGGCAACATTTGTGTTAGCTTCTACCCCAGTGCTGGTTGTCAGAGCTGACATCTCCCTTCATATTCACAGTTTAAGGTCTTCCTCTCTCCTGCTTCTCAGTTAGCTAGCCTCCAGCCCTCTTCAGTTTGTCCCCTGTCACTCCTTAATCTTTATTTAAGGATATTTGTCCATGACATACTGTTAAGCATGAAACCAAAGCAGGAAGTGCTCTCTGATTTGCTATAATGGGCACCCAGATCTGCATATTGGCAGCAGTGACTGTCCATTTTTTCCTTCTACTCCCCTACCTCAGTTGCACCAGAATATTGCATTCCAAAAGCAATCAGATAGAGAGATGTGTTGAAAGAGAACACATGAAAAGAGAAAGCCTTCAACCTTGACATTCAAAGCTCTGGCCCTCCCAGGCACTTGCTCTGGGCCAAAACCTCAAACTTCCAGGTCTTTCCTCTATCAAGTGAGTAGCTTTACATCAGTGATTCCCAAGTGTGGTCCCCTGACCAGCAGCATTAACTTTACCTGGAATCTTGTTAGAATTGCAGATTCTCAGGCCCCATGCTAGACCTACTAAATCAAAAATTTGGGGTGTGGGCCAGCAATTTTTATTTTTTACAAGCTCTCCAGATGATTCTGATATGTGATTGAGAACCACTTTTACACAGTAGCGTTTGTGCTGAGACAGGCACAACATATATCAGCCAGTTACAGGCAAAAACTCTCAGGTAATTCAAGGAGCCATGGGTTAGAGAATTGAAGAGGAGAAAACTAAAGTCTCTCAAAATAGACCCTACACAGGATGTCTTGACTTTCTGTCTCTCCTCTTCATGTCCTTTCTTTTTTTTCTTTGCTGGAGCAGATCCCACCCATGAGGGCACAGCAGAGGGCATGGAGAACATGGCAGATGCTGTCACCCATGCCCGTTTTGTGGGCACAGATCCTGCCAGCGATGAGGTTGTCCTGATGAAAATCCTTCAGGTAAATGGAAGGGAACAGCAATTAGGCTAATGGCCAGGAGCTGGTGCCTCCGGCTCTACTTACCAGAGCCTGCCAGCAATGTGAAGCTGTGCTTTGACTCCACTGAGGCTTAGAGAGCTACTTTGTTTCCAAACAAGCTGCTCCGTATCCAAAGTAAAAGCTTTTTCTAAGGAAATAATTAAAAAGCTTTAAATTTGATACTGATATCAAATAACCGGAACCCTTAATACACTTGTACCTCGGGCAGACTGTATCTGTGCCATCCATCTGTTGGGTTTGTGGGCTAGGGCAGAAATGAGTGCTGAACTATGTCGAGGTCATATAACGTAAAGACACAGCTCCTAAGATAAGCTCCTGAGACTCTACCACCAGCACCAAGTAGAAGCAAGGTCAGTATTCTTGCTAACCTCTTTCTTACTCCTGAGTGCTTCCATAGGAGACTAGAGAAACAGGAGGCACTTTCTCTCCCCTCATGTACACCCTTCTTTACCCAGCCTGCCTTGTTTATCATAGTGTCTCCTTTTTCTTCCTGGTAGGTACTGCGGACTCTGTTGCTGACCCCAGTAGGTGCCCACCTAACCAATGAATCTGTGTGTGAGATTATGCAGTCTTGCTTCCGGATCTGCTTTGAAATGAGGCTCAGTGGTAGGTGCTTGAATACTGGGCCTGTCATCATTCCTAGGGGCAGTATCTGTGAGTATGAATATAGATGCTGTCTCTGAACCCGAGAGAGAGAGAAAACTCATGACTTCTCCATCACCTACCTTGTGAAGCCATAGGGATTTTGAAGTCTCTGTACTTGACAATTTGTTGTGTGGCTAGAAGAGACTTTAACTGTTTGTGCCAGGGCAGGAATTGGGCTAGATCGCAGACTGACTTAGACCAGAACCAGATCTCCTTCCCTCGAGGTTTCTGGGATTGACACCGGCCTACAACCCCTGAGAACATATCCTTGTGCCTTTTTTTCCTGACTCAGTAGTGCCATCTAGTGGGTCAGTGAAGTTAAGGCTGCCAGGCTGAGCTGGAGCTGGTTTTAATAAGTTTGGTATAATCCTTAGTAAACAAGGTTTGGAGGGGAGTCTGCTCTGAGAAGCCTCCTGATAATAGCACGGCAAGTAATGACACCTGTGTTATTTGTTTTTGCCTGTGCAGAGTTATTGAGAAAATCCGCAGAGCACACTCTCGTAGACATGGTGCAGCTGCTCTTCACAAGGTAAACCTGCTGCTGTTTGCTTCAGCCCGGCTGCCCAGGCCTCTTGAGCCTGCCTGCTTCCACACAGCCACTTCAGGGACCTGGCCAACCCCACAGCCACATCAGAGGCTACTGAGATTGTGGATGGGAGTAATTCTCTGGGCCCAGGGTTACCAGGCAAGGGAGAAGGAGGAGGGAGATGGCTTGGCCTCAGAGGGAAGCAGAGGGTTATTTGATCTAGGCTGACAGAACTTCTGCCTCCCCAACTTGTGTCAGTTTCTGTGCAGGTAGCAGCTGGGAAAGGAAACCCAGAGGAAACCAAACTCAAGGGAGCCTGGAGCAGGTTGCTGAGCTGCCAGAGCTCAGTCCAGTTTCTGTGAGGAAGAACCAGGGCTAGGGTAACCAGCAATCCTGGTTTGCCTGACTGTCCCCATTTGAACACTGAAAGTCCCGTATCCTTGCAGTCCAAAACCATTGGTTACCCTCATCAAGGCCCTCAACTTAGCCCTGAGGCAAGCGCTTTACAGCTTCCCCTAAAGGATATTGATGATGGAGGAGGTTATGCATGTAGGGGAGCAAGGGTTATATGGGAAATCAGTGTACTGTGAACTAAGATTGTTTTTTTAAATAGTCTATTAAAACGCGCACACACACTTCCACCTGGGATTTGTTTTTGCTCTCAAATCTGTAAATAATAATCTTTATTACCCACAGACTAGATTTGCCTCTGAACCCTGCTGCTAATTGTTTCCTACTTCACAGGTTCAAATTTACTGGTTTCAAAACTTCATCTGCCTTTCACTTTGACCCTATGCCCAGTCTCCTGGGGTTTTAATAGACTGCCCTCTCCCCATATCATGCCTTTCAGCAATATCTGCCAGGGGAATACAAGCAGGAGAGTATCAGTTTAAAGATGAAAAGAGCCTCTGCACTCCAGAGGTACTTAGTCACCTTTCCCTCATGACAGCTACCTTATTTTTTAGAACATGTCTGTGTTCCATGTTCCTCAATTTCTGTGCCCCTTCGATGAAGCTCTGAAAAGGGTGAAATTAGCCTGTTTCTTTTTCTAGCTTTTTCTAAGAGACTCTGACCTAGAGCATCTTTGGGCTGTGGCTGGCATGAAGGGGAATATTTGTTGTTATCCCTAATTACAGTCCATGGGATTTTCTTGTCTTACAGGTTACCTCAGTTTAAAGAAGAACCCAAGAACTATATGGGGACCAACATGAAAAAGGTATGATCTGCTATCCCTCACCCAGACTTCAATCTCCCAGCTTCTGTGCTGTTGGGATTTTCCTGGATACCCTTGCTTAGCAAAAGTATGCTTTTGCCTAGACAGGTTTGCTTGGAATCTAGAAATAGTTATCACTCATTTACCAAGAGATTTTCCAGGTACCTCTTTCCCAAGTACCTCTCCTTCCCCAGCCTTTCCTTTCTAGCCTGTCTTTGTTGACTCACCATGTAAGCTGGTGAGCCAGTCCTTCATGGAATCTGGGTGAGGCCCATCAAGCTGGGCCAAAAATGTATGCTGCTAAAGGTGACAGTCCTGCCGTCCACTCAGGGCCCAGTCAGCAGGTAGGAGGCCTAGGGAGGCTATACCTAAAATCCCCTGATGCTGGAATAGACTGGGCTCATGCTTGGGCTAGCCTCTGACAAGATAAATCAAGTCTGACTCCAGATCAGAAGGTTCTCAAACTTCTAGGAGAAGAATGGTGTTCAGAAGAATGGCCTCTTTCTGTCTTAAACTGAAGCCCTGGACTTCACAGGCCTCTGATGAGGATTCTGCTTGCAGCCCTACAAGCTTCTGCCCTTGAAGCTGACCCTTGGCTATTTGGTGCATGAACCTGACCTTCCCATTTCCCCTGCCATCCATCCCCGTCCTGCCCTGTGCCCTGTTGGCTTGTGTCTGAGTTTATTTCACTCTGTTTAAATCGTTCGTTTGCCTGTCTTTCACAGATTTCTCCATGTCTCCTCAACAAACTGGAGCTAAGTAGTGGGGAGCAGACCAAAGCCCTGAACCAGTTAGAGAGGGTACTACTCTTTAAGAACCTCAAGGTCTCTCTCCCTCTCCCTCTCCTTACCCCCTTTTAATTTATTTATTTAAATGTTTATTTTTTATATGCAACATCTGGGTCCCATTGTCCTCTGTGTAGAGCACAATTTACCCCTCCCTAGTAATATCTCACAGCTTTGGAAGAGCTGCATGTGTTTTTAACTTTGCAGTGTTGGGAATTTTCATGGGGCATCTGGCTGCCTGAAGGCAGAAGGAAGCCTTGAACTGGTAACACATTGTGTAGTGAACCTAGATAGAGAGCCTCGGTCCTGCTGACATCTTGTGAGGAGGCTTAATATCTACCATTTCTAGGGGAACTATGAGGGACCATCAAACAAGACCCTTCACTTTTCTACCCTCTCTCTGTCTTAGAGCTGGCATTAAAAAGCTTAAGCACAGTCCTTGATTCTAGCTGGATAATTGAACTTGGTTTTGAGGGAAAGGGTAGTCTGTCTGGTTGAGGTCTTTTTTTTCTTGGTTACCATTAAAGGAGTCATTCTAAGATTTAGGACTCTAGATGGATGAAAAGGAGCCAGGTCCCAGGTTAGCCCAGGACACTGGAAATACTTTGTGATCTGCCAGGGGGCCCTCTGTCCTTGAGAAGTAGGGGAACTTAGAAGAGGTGCAAGCTAAAGATAACTCTAATCCCCGTATCCCTGCTTTAGGAAGGAGAAGGAGAGGAGGCAGTATGGGCTATCTAAGCTATCCCAAGATTGTGCATGCTAGAGGTGTAGCTGTGGACATCCAGGTCATTGAAGATGGACTGTGTGTGCACTTGGCAGTCCACAGGCCTGTGCTCTGTCTGCCTCGTCTCAAAATTTCATTTGTGTGCTTGCCTAGTCTCAAGTTGCAGCTCTCTTCAGTGGCTACCCTGTGCTTTGCCATGTTTATTAAGCTGGAACCTGCCCCCCCCTTTTTTTAATAAAGCTTATATTGTCTGTTGGAAGTAGAATTATATAGAAAAGGAGATGAAGAGTTTCATGGACTGTACACCCCAGCCCCCACCTTAGGATCTTATAACAGGGAGCACAGCTATACTTTTAAAGGACTGAGACACTTGTAAGAACTGGCAGCCTCTCAATTCTTACTCCAGCCAAGAGGCAGAGAACACTCACTGAAATGATCAGGTTAAAGCTGAAATACTCACTGAAATGATCAAACACATCCTCTCCTTTGCAGAGGATGGAGAAGGAGACAGGGATATGATCCTAGTGTGGGAAGGAATCTCAGTGACTGGCTTCTCATTGAAAGTGGGACTACCTGGAGTTCCTGAAATTGGGGAGCCACTTGGAGAGAAAAGTTATCTCACACAAGTCAACCCAGATGTGAGTGTTTTTTGGAGCTCAGTGACAGTTTACAGTTTAAGCCAGGAGGTTCCTGTTTTCCCTCATTGATCTCTTGGACTTCTGGCCTATCTGTATGTTTGACTGACTCTTACCTCCAGAATTTTTTTTTTGCCATGGACTTGATCCAGATGAGCTTCAGTGGTTCCCGGAGGGAGCATCCTGGTTCCTGCTTACCACAGAAACCCCAGTACTCAGAGCACTTGAAGCTCTGTTCTAGGCATATGACTGCTGGCATTTAGGAGATGCAGGGACAAAAAGTGTAAATCCAATGCTAGGCTGTTGCTATGTTACTAAGAGCTGGAGGTGGGGCTCAGCTGTTGGGCCTCTCTCCTTTATGGGTGGAGATATGGGTAGGGAGGAAAAAATTATGTGGTTTCTAAGCAAAACATCAAAGGTTAGCCAAATTCTGGAGGGCTTGGGGAAAGAAGGGGGGCCTATCTCTCAGATAGCAGAAGGAATTGAATAGGCCAAGGATAACATGGGTATATTCAGCCTTTAGAAAGAGGCAGGGAGAAAAAATTGTTTCTGCTCTCTTTTAGAGTCATGCTAATGGTTCCTAGAAAAGAATTTCTATTGCCCATCCCAGGAATGGTCCATCAGTCTAGGAATAGTTTGATATAACTGAAGGGGGATTAGATTCAAACCATAACTGAGAAGGCATCAGGATTAAGAAAATGAAATGAGCATAAACAAAGTAGCTATGAACTTAGAGTGGAAAAAAATGCATGAAAATTTATACCCTAAAGTAGTCAACAGGTGATAAAGGTTTTCCTTTGTGACTAAAAAGGAACTATAGGAGGGATTAGAAATATAGCAAGAGAGAAGGAAATGGAATAGAGCAAGAGTCTAAGAAATCCAGTAGTCTTAGCATCTGAAAGCATAAAGATGCTTCTGGAAAGACCAACAGTGAGAAGGATAGGAGGGCTCATTTATATACTGAAATTGGGAGTACCAGGGCAGCAACATGACATGACCTTTCATCCTTAACTCCACAAGTCAGCTGGGATACCACTCCTTCCATAATTCTAAGGAATTAACCTTTGACCTGTTTGATGTAGACAGTCAAGAGTGAGGGATGTGGTTAGGATCTAGGCCCAGTTCATGAAGTAATAGGAAAGCTAAGCATTTGGCTGAGAAGAGGTAGGCTGTCATAGCTGGGTAAGAACTAAGAGTCGAAGGCTTCTATGCAGGTAGTTGAGGGAAGCCCAGGGCTCCAGGGCCTGTAGATGTCCAGCTTCTGGCAAAGGACCCCCTGCCCTTACCCTTTTTGCACAAGGGTCGGGCACCATCTGCAGGGCTCAGGATGGCCACCTGGGATTCAAGGAAGCAGAGTGATGTGTGAGGATTGACCTTAGCAATGACCAGCCTAAAAACAGAATGTCACCTTGCACTTGGAGGCTCCCAGGCTGACCTTTAAAGTGGCGAATGTAGAAGGCCAGCTAGAGGACTAGGACTGTGCTCTGATGGTCTCGATTGTTACTTTGGTACAGATGTGGTGTATAGGCTATTTTCTAGGGACCAGTAGAACTAAAGAAGGGAGATTTCTAGGGATAGAATCTTAATTTGAATATCAGTGCTAATGAGGTATGATATTTCCAGCTGAAAATGAGAGCAGGAGGCATGAGTGATTCATCTAAGTGGAAGAAACAGAAGAGATCTCCCCGGGCCCCACGCCATGTGACCAAAGTCATACCAGGTTCAGAGCAGCCTGCTTCCAGTGGAACCACCTTATCCTCTAACCTCGGTGGTGAGTACCTTGAGCTGCTTCTTCTAGTTAGAATAGATAGAAGAAAAGCTCCTACCTCTCTCAGGAATTGTGTCAGTGAAGACCAACTAACTGAGGCACTTTGGTCCTTCTGCAGAGGGCAAAAAGGAAAAATTCCAGGTCAGGTCAAACCGTGACCATTTAGCAATTCTGCAGTGACTTAAGGTTGTTTTCCTTCCAGTGGGACTCTGACTACTTTAGAGACCAGCGTATGCAGTCTAGGCAAAAACAAGCAAACAAACGGTACCATGGAGGGTAGGTGTTTCCTAGAGTCTCTTTTCTTTAAGCTTTACTTACTTTATTTGGCAGGTGGCATGCCCTTCATTGATGTACCCACTCCCATCTCCTCTGCAAGTTCAGAAACTGCTTCAGCAGTGGTCAGCCCATCTACTGACAGTGGTCTGGAGTTCTCCTCCCAGACCACCTCCAAAGAAGACCTCACTGACCTGGAGCAACCTGGCCCTCCAGGGTACAGCACAGTTGCAGACTCTGGCAGCAGCGAGCTGGGGGCTCCTGAGCAACCTGAGCTGCAGGTATGGCTTTGATTTCTAAAGATCCCCATGCAGTCTTCTGCTGTGGGAATTGGCTTGATCCCTTGGCTCCTTTATCCAGGCCTTGCTTCACAAGAAGGTTGGGGCAGTAGGGGTTCTTCCCTGTTTCCTAGAATTAGCTGTGCTGCCTGGGAAAAAAAAAAAACAGCTTGACTCACTGTGGTGGGTAGCTCCCGGGATTTTCAAGTTGTGCATACAGGCAGTACTTGGCAAAGGTGAGGATGCTGGTCATGGCTTTTTCTGGATATTAATGATCTAAAGCCCAAGCCCCTGAGGTCCTCTGTTGGTATGGGGTTCTAGTCACCATAAGTCAGTGTTGGCTCAGGTGATGTTTTCTGAGTCCTTCGTCATACTCCTTCCCTAAACCATCTTGCAGTGATTCATAGCCCACTGAGCTGGCCCTGTACCCACAGTCCACTAGAGATACTTGGAGGACAGAGACTTAAGAGAAATAAGTTCCAAGTTGCTCTTGCCTCTTCCTTTTTCCTATATCCTCCCCATGACTGATCATAGCAGGAAGGGGCCCATGTGGAAAAGGCCCAATCGACATCTGTGGAATCCATCCCTGAAGTGTTAGAGGAGTGCACATCCCCTGCTGACCACTCTGACTCCGCCTCTGTCCATGACATGGATTACGTCAATCCCCGGGGCGTGCGCTTTACACAGTCCTCTCAGAAAGAAGGTGAGTACTCTCAGACAGGTTCTTCCCCTATCCGACACACTAAGCTGTCTGACCCTAAACCACCCTAGATCCAGGGTGTCTTCTGGCAATGTCCTAGGCTATTGTCTAGTGAGGAAATGGAATCAAGCCAGAGGACTGTTGGATGGAGCCCTTGCCTAGCTTACACAGAGAGGGGATTTGGTTAACAGTAGGAAGTGAAAGGGAAGAATAGAAGCTTGAGACTTCTAACAGAAAGATGGGATCATCAATTCTGATTCTCTTCAGTGAGTGAGGCTTAGTCTCCCTACTGCCCTAGAAAAAAAAATTTTTTTTTTTTTTTCTGGAAGAGAATCACTTATCTGAAATATTCTGTATGATACAGGGCAGGTTAGCCCTGTGATTGAGCCAGTTGTTTCTTAGCAGTCCCGCTTCCCTCCTGGCCTTTCCCAGGCACAGCTTTGGTCCCCTATGGTCTTCCCTGCATCCGTGAGCTCTTCCGCTTTCTCATCTCCCTCACCAACCCACACGACCGCCACAACTCAGAGGTTATGATCCACATGGGACTGCATCTGCTCACAGTGGCTCTTGAGTCTGCCCCCATAGCCCAGTGCCAAACCCTCTTGGGCCTCATCAAGGATGAGATGTGCCGCCACTTATTCCAGGTAAGACTGGATTTCTAGAGGGGCACCAAGCCCCTGGCTTTTTTTCAGGGTCTCTTAAGGGCCAGGGACACAGGGAGGTTTGGCTGATTCGTGTGAAGAGTATAGGACCCAGGAAAGAACCTACCTCCCCTACTGACCACTAGTCATAGTCAAGAGGCCTCCATTAATTCCCCGGGGATGCTGGCAACCAAGGGGAAACATAGGAATGGCTGGATACAGAGTTCCCTCAGAGCACAGATATAGAGTTCCCTTGGTGGCAACTTCCCACAGTTTGCTCTCCTGCTTTTCTCTTGGTTGAGCCAAAGTCAGGTTCAGAAACCTAATGGCCGGTCCTACTGTGATCTCCAGCTACTCAGCGTAGAGCGACTGAACCTTTATGCTGCTTCCCTCCGGGTATGCTTCCTACTCTTTGAGAGCATGAGGGAGCATCTCAAGTTCCAATTAGAGGTGAGTTTCTTGAACTTGGAAAAAGAAGGGAAAAAATTGGAAGATGTATGGCACCTTCATTTGGATCAGCTTTGTCATGCTGCGGGGGTGGAATTTAGTAGCATCTGAGGAGAGTGCTTTTAGCCTCCATAGTTTGGTTCACTGGCTAACCTCTCTCATGGACAAATTAAAAGGAGCCCAGAGAAATCTGCCTGGCTTTAAAATGGGAGAACCCAAGTGTGAGAATTGGCAAGTAACCTCACTGTGAGTGGGTAGAACTCTTTTGCCTGTAGTTCTTTTGCAACACAAGCAGGCAGGTCAAGCTCAATTCACCATAAAATTGCAAAAAGGAACCCTGAATAGGACCAGATCAGGCTCACAGAGCACAAAAAGGGCAATAGGCAACTTGTTTTGGATCAGGCATGAGGTAGAGAACCAGCCCGCCCCATCATGAAGGGCAAAGAGGAGAATGTCTTTAGGTATGGAATACCATTGTCCCTTAATGCATGCTTCCTGGCTAGCATTTGCTTCCTGTCTAATTTGCCTCTTCTTATCTTGAACCCTTTCCCCATCCAAATGGCAATTACTGGATTATTGTCAGATGTACATCAAAAAGCTCATGGAGATCATCACTGTGGAGAACCCTAAGATGCCTTATGAGATGAAGGAGATGGCACTGGAGGCTATTGTGCAGCTCTGGCACATCCCCAGCTTTGTCACTGAGCTCTATATCAACTATGATTGTGACTACTACTGTTCCAACCTCTTTGAAGATCTCACCAAGCTGCTGTCCAAGGTGCTGAGCATTGTTACTGGTCTCTAGAAAGAAAATTAAGGAAATCTCTCTGGTGGTAGTGAGGATAGTACATATAGGGAATGAAACACTTGAAAGTTGGGAAACAAAAGGAAGGGCATTTTCTCAAAGCAATGTAAAAGTTATGGGCAATTTTAGGATTTTTTGAGAAGTATTCTAACCTCAAGTCTACTGGATCTGTTTACTTTCCAGAATGCCTTCCCTGTGTCTGGTCAGCTCTATACAACACACCTGCTGTCTCTCGATGCCCTACTGACAGTGATTGACAGCACTGAGGCCCACTGCCAGGCCAAAGTCCTCAACAACCTTATCCAGCAAGAAAGGAAAGAGGCAGCCAGACCTGGCTATGAGGCAGTAGATGGCACTCGAGAAGCCAACAATAGTGAGAGGAATTTCTTTCTTTGAGGATCCCAGGATTCTATGTTTATCCCTCCTCTACTCACTGAATCCTTTCTCCTACACTTTCATTACTTCCTCTGAAGTACTCCTAATTCTGTGTTTCTAAGATTTGATGATGTGAATCATAGACCAGACTGGCACATAAACAGGACTCATGGACTTCTCCCTTTCTCCTCTTCCATACTTTGTCTTTTTTACTGAATTGTTATATCTTTATGGGGAGAAAAGAGAATTTAGATTAAAGGATATATAGGACTTATGTTCCTTAAAGTTCCAGGCTTTAAGGAAGCTTTTCCTACTTTTCCTACTTTCCTTCTCCTACTCCCAGTAACTGCCTCAACTCCAATTACTCTTCTCTAACTTTTCCTTGAGATTGAGGTGCAGGAGATCAAGGAAAGTGACTCATTAATCTCTTTATTAAACTATAGAATCTAATGCTTGACTAATGTGTGATAGTGAATACTTATTTGGGCTTGAGTTTATCCTGTCAGGGTTGGTGACCTATGTGGGAACATGCAGATCTCCTTTGCCTGAGACTCGATTCTCCTGAAGCTCTGCTTGGCTTCCTACAGCACCAGTCTTCACTTAGCTTCTTCTCTCTTACCAGCCGAGAGAGCAGCCAGTGATGGGAAGGCTACAAGCATGGCCCCAGACATCGCAGGCCTGAATCTGCCAGGTGGAGGGCGGCTGCCAGCAGAACATGGGAAACCAGGATGCAGTGATCTGGAGGAAGCTGGTGACTCTGGGGGTGTGTACTGAGCGTCCATCTTCCTCAGCCCCCCTCAGCTGGAAGACCTGTTGGAGAACAGGGCACGGTCGCAGAAACCCCTGAGGGCGGTACCCAAATGAACTTGGCCGCTCACCTTGGCTTCATACCCAGAGAGAGGAAGGAGAACACTGGGAACCCTAGAAAATAGAACCTCTAGGGATGTGAAAGACTGATGAGCACAAGAAACTTTCTGAGGCATCCTTCTTTTCATTAGAGGGTATATCAGCATCCTTCTAAAAGTCATTTTCCTGGTAAAAGAGGTCTTACTGGTGTTTCCCTCTTTCCCTCCCATTCCTAGCTGACAAAAAGTTTACCCGGAAACCACCTCGATTTTCCTGTCTCCTGCCAGATCCACGAGAGTTGATTGAAATTAAAAACAAAAAGAAGGTACATATAGATATCCCCAGAGCTCAACCTCTACCCGCTCTGACTGGGTGTTCTCTGTGGGGTTCTGTCTCAGAGAACAAGCGAGAGTTTCAGCTCACTGAACAGTTTCCTACAGCTAATTTTTGTGCTTGTTGGGACTTCAGCAGTCCCCCAGTCTCCTTTGAAGCCCTTTCCTTACTCCTAAGCCATGTAATCAGGACCACCTATTGTGTGCTCCTGGGCAAATGCTGCCCTCACTGAGAGTCAAGTGTTAACTTGTGGTGACAGGAGTCCTGGGAACTGGTATCCTGTGGGTCACTGAAGGTTATTGGTCATCTGGAGCTCTGGGGTGATCATTGGCAATAAAAGGGTATTGACATTTATTCTGGTGCTTTTAGTAAAGTTCAAATAACTGTGCTTTGTGGTTTTCTTAACACCAAGAAAACCTATTTAACCCTTCTTCATCTTAAGGCCAGCCTATGATTTTGGTTTATGTGTGCCCTTGATTGCAGAACTGTGAATAGACAGTCAAAAAGTTATCGTCACAGTTTGCCTTGTCTTTCAATCTCCAGGGCCTTAAGAGATAGGAAACCAAAGAAAGAAGGGGAATCTGTAAAGAAAGATGAGAATCAGCTAGTCTGTAAACAGATACTAGGGATGGCTGTAAAACTGAAAAGATAACCTTCTCTAGTCTCTTTCTTTTACTTTTCCCCCCTGATTCTCAGGTTGGAGGAGAGTGCTATGGATTTTTAGCACTCAGAAAAGGAGTAAGAAGGAGTTCCTCAGCCAGTTCTACATAAACAATGGAGATTGGGGAAAGCTAAGGGCCAGTATGATTCAGCCTTAGTTCTGGAGTGAGCTGTGTCCTAGGAACCCATTAGGTGACCAGCTGTGGACCCTGATGGAGGCCTGGTCTTGTCTGGTTTAGGGGCAGAGCAACTTTTGACACCTCCTGTATTTCTCCTGCAGCTGCTGATCACTGGCACAGAGCAGTTCAACCAAAAACCAAAGAAGGGGATCCAGTTTTTGCAGGAGAAAGGTCTCCTTACCATCCCAATGGATAACACAGAGGTAGCCCAGTGGCTGCGAGAGAACCCTCGACTGGACAAGAAAATGATTGGAGAGTTTGTGAGTGACCGCAAAAGCATTGACCTGCTGGAGAGCTTTGTGAGGTGAGGAAACTCTAAGAAACGTGGGATGTAGTTGGGGGACAGACAGTTCAAAATAGTACCAGTCAGTTCCTGCTGGTAACCCAGGTCACATGCTCTTCCTCTTCCCAAGATTTGTATCTGTTTAGTTTAAAAGAGTCTCCAGCAAGAAAGCTGAAGGAGCCAATCCATTTTATACAGAGAACATTGCAAAGGGGTGGAGCAGGGTTCCTGAGCACAGGGCAGGTTCTGGGTTCCAGAATGAAATTTCCAGGCAGGAGCACACTGATGTGAAAAGTACTAAGGTTAGTGGTTGTCAAATTCTGATTCAGTGTTAGAGATGTCCAGAATATACCTCCCCTTCGCCAAAGCCTTCAGCTTCTTCTGTTCCAATAGGAGAAGCTTAGGGGGACTATACCTATAGATCACCCAACATTTGCAACTTATATATCTTAAGTCTTTCATCCTTCTTTCTTTCCCTGTAGCACCTTCAGCTTTCAGGGTCTGCGACTGGATGAAGCTCTCCGGCTCTACCTGGAAGCCTTCCGCTTGCCCGGGGAAGCACCAGTCATCCAGAGGTTGCTAGAGGCATTCACAGAACATTGGAGGGTGAGTTTGAGTGGCAGGGGCTGAGTCCAGCATCCCAAATTAATTTGACTAAGGGTTTCTGTGGCTTCAACTGAAAGACCCAGTTTCTGTCTCCTAAGAAGGCTAAGAACAACATCAATGAGCTTTCCTATAGAGGGGATGCCAACTTCCATCAAGGAGTTGGCAAGAGATAGGTCATTTTCTGGCTGGTACCTTCCCTCTGTCTCAGCATTGACCAGTAGGTTGGCAGTGAGGGTTTGATTGGCCAGAGAAGAGCATTGACATAGGCGGGGTCTTTGCTTTTTCAGAATTGTAATGGCTCCCCATTTGCCAATAGCGATGCCTGCTTTGCCCTGGCCTATGCTGTCATCATGCTTAACACTGACCAGCACAACCACAATGTTCGCAAACAGAATGCGCCCATGACCCTAGAGGTAAGATTGAATCCCAGCCGTGGCAGAGCAGTTCCAGCACAGTTTTGGAGGTAGCAGGAAGGATGTGGGATTTCCAGTGGGCACAGTGGACACGGTTCTGTCCAAGGGAGCCAGGGAGGGCTGGCTAGTATAGGAGAGGAACTGGGATAAGGAAGTGGATTCTCTTACTTACTGTTTCCTAAGTCCTATTTACCACAGACCCAGGAGTTCCTTGAGTGGGGCTTCAGCATTGACACATGGTAGGGTGAATCTTATTGCCCTGTCTCTAGGAGTTTCGCAAAAATCTAAAAGGTGTGAATGGAGGCAAGGACTTTGAGCAAGACATCCTGGAGGACATGTACCATGCCATCAAGTGAGTATGTGTAGAGAATGGTGTAACATCTCTGCTAAGGAGAAGCACACTGCTTCCTTTTCCAAATGTTGGCATCACATCAGTCTGCAGTGACTCACATGCCCTGGATTTAGCTTCGTACTTTAGCTGGGCAGCCCTGTCTCCCCCAGCTCATTTATTTCTTAAAGAAGCTGAACAGTACTATAACTGAAGAACCCTGAGCCAGGATTCAAACTGCCCCTGCTGAGTGGAGGGGGCATCATTGCCCTGTTTTCTGAATCCACAGCAGCTAGCTTTTTCTGTCTAGCTCACAAGATGCGTTAGGATGGGGGTAGTAGAGAACCCAAAATGAGTGCTAGAGAGTGAGGTTTGGGACACTTAAGATTTTTACTGTTCTCTCATACCCAGAAAGAATATGAGATCTTACTATGGAACTAAAGGCCCACTTAGAGACAGGGCTTGGAGATTTATGGGATGCTTCCTTTCTTTCTCCCTGGTGCCACTGGTGGGCAGGGAAGCAGACCACTAAGCTGCAATTTTGATGACCTCTCATTGGTGGAAGTGCCAGTTATGGGCAAAGCCCCTTGTCCTAGATTGTGCTCAGTCAGTTCAGAGCAGTGCACCTACTCCTTTTGTTACCTCCTAACAGGAATGAGGAAATTGTGATGCCTGAGGAGCAGACAGGCTTGGTCCGGGAGAATTACATGTGGAATGTGCTGCTTCATCGAGGTGCCACCCCAGAGGGCATATTCCTACGTGTGCCTGCTGGCAGCTATGATCTTGACCTCTTCACCATGACCTGGGGCCCCACTATTGCTGCTCTCTCTTATGTTTTTGACAAAAGCCTCGAGGAGACAATCATCCAAAAAGCCATCTCAGGCTTCAGGTAGCCAGGATTTGACTTTGGTCTTAATCTTCCACCTCTTTGAGTTAACATGATTGCCCCAATGCCTCTCTGACTCCTACTCTTATTGTCCTTAGAATGGGGTTCCTCCTGAGTTTCTGGAGGGAGACTGAAGCTTGGGAAAGCTCAGTATTAAACAGACTCAAGAGTAAAAGGTTTCTTCCTGAGACTGATTAGGGAAGAATCCCAAGCAAGCCTCCTTGAGGACTTTGAAAGGCTGCCTGGCCTTTCAGTGACTGTATCTGGTATGTGACATTACAGGAAGTGCGCCATGATCTCCGCCCACTATGGCCTCAGTGATGTGTTTGACAATCTCATCATCTCTCTATGCAAATTCACAGCTCTCAGCAGTGAGGTGAGCATCGACAGGAACTGTGTGCTTGGCATTACAAAGGAAGACCTCTCCCTTGGCCATAGATCTACCCTTATCTGTGGAGCTGATTGCCTTCAGCATACTCTCACTCAGCCAGACTACAGAAGAGCTTAGGCCATTTCTGTCTGACATCCCTGCGATGAGATTAGCATTACCTCATATAATGGGGATGAGAGAGGAGACACAATAGTGGAGAAGGCCTTAGCCAGGTTAGCCCTTCTCACCAACATTACAGGGGATTGAAGCAGAAATAGGAGAAGGACCCTTAGGAACATAGGTACAGGCCAAAGAGAATCTCCTTTCAATTCATTTGCCAGGCTCTAAGCCTCTTCTCATTTTCTTTTCCAGTCTATTGAGAACCTGCCCACTGTGTTTGGAAGCAACCCTAAAGCCCACATTGCAGCCAAGACGGTGTTCCATTTGGCCCACCGTCATGGTGACATCCTACGAGAGGGCTGGAAGAATATCATGGAGGCCATGCTGCAACTCTTCCGAGCCCAACTGCTACCCAAGGCTATGGTAGAGGTAATTCTTGGTAGGAGACTAATCGATAATAACAAGGCAAGAGGTCCAAGATTATGTACTATCTGTTTTTAGAAATGGTTGAGAATAGCACTGGGCCTGATGCATGCTGAAACTTAACAGGAACGCCTCAAATGTAAGACCACAGATCTTCAGTCAGGGGATAGCTGTGAAGGAAGGCTGGTAGAAGTCATTACCAGTCACCAATTGGAGGGGACCCTATCAGTTGTGGAGGGCAGAGGGCAACAGGAAGAAAGCCAGAAAACTTTACTCAGAGGAATAGGAAATGCAAAAGGCATGTGGGAAGAAATTATTCTTGACCTGATTTTCTAGGTAGAAGACTTTGTGGATCCCAATGGCAAGATCTGTCTACAGCGGGAAGAGACACCATCGAACCGGTGAGGGCAAATCAGAGGCTAGAGACTTTGGGGAGGGGGCATTAGAACTCTAGAGCTCACTAGAGCTTGTACCCTCTTTCTCCAGGGGAGAGTCAACAGTGCTGAGTTTTGTGAGCTGGCTGACACTAAGTGGTACTGAGCAGTCTAGTGTGCGGGGCCCATCCACTGAAAACCAAGAGGCCAAGAGAATGGCTTTGGACTGTATCAAGGTAACTGACCCTGCTCACCCCTGGTGAACAAGCCTAGATCCTTCTGTACGAGATAAGACACAGCTGTATGAACTGAAGACTAGGATCACTAGAGTTTGTGACCAGAGCTGACTCCTTCTGCCCTCTCTTCCTAGCTTCTTGGGAACATTCTCTTCCCTCTAGTCCTTATCATTAACCCTTGTGCCCCTCTAGCAATGTGACCCAGAAAAGATGATCACAGAAAGCAAATTCCTCCAGCTGGAGTCACTGCAGGAGCTCATGAAGGTACAGAGTGGAGAGGAAAGAGGGATGAAAGGGCTGGCTGGGTCTGGGAGGGGAGACAGGGACATATGCCTCAGTCACTGTCAGGGCTGGGCCAGTGACTGGCTTCTTCTCCATGCCTTCTTTCCTGCAATTATTCTCCTCCAGGCTCTGGTCTCAGTGACACCAGATGAAGAGACCTATGATGAAGAGGATGCTGCTTTCTGCCTGGAAATGCTGCTGAGGATTGTGCTAGAGAACAGGTAGCAGGCAGTCTTTAGGCAGGCCTCATACTGGACTTGTGCCAAAGGGATGGAAGCCTGGAGTCATCTTGCAGGGTGGACTCTAGGGACAAGAAGCACAGGAAGCTGCAGGCAGTGGAGGAGAAGCTTGCTCATTAGACCTGCCTTGAAGGGCCTAGCTTCAATCAGAAAAGAAGGCTTATTGTCTACCGGCCTCTTCATCTGAGACTGTCCTCATCCCTTATATTTCTCAGGGACCGTGTTGGCTGTGTGTGGCAGACTGTTCGAGACCATCTATACCATCTATGTGTCCAGGCCCAGGACTTCTGCTTCCTTGTGGAGCGGGCAGTGGTGGGGCTGCTGCGCCTAGCCATTCGGTTACTCCGGAGAGAAGAGATCAGTGGCCAGGTAAGCAGAGTGCAGCTGGGAGGGTAGGAACGTATATAAGGGGTAGAACCACAGTATTAGTTATCGATATGGCCTGAAACAGAGAGCTCATTTAATACCCTACAGCATGAGCCCAGTGATCTACACAGAGCTGGGGGAGTCTTAACAGGTGGCATTGGAAGTGAGTCTGGAATGGCCTCAGGCATGAAGCCTGATACTCAGCATCTGTGCTCAGTAGGGTTGGACAAGGCTACTGCCTTGTGGCAGTCCCAACCCTGTACCTGATTTCCTAGTTCTCATGCTTAGGACCTTTGCCCAATTTATAAAAAGACAACCAGCATAGAAATAATAAGTGAATTCTGCAAGATCAGGGGATATAAGATCAATACACAAAAATTAATCACATTTTTTAGTACTAACGATGATCATATAGAAAATGAAACCATTTCAAGTTTTCCAAATGAAATCAAATACTTAGCTATAGACCTAACAAAACATGTATACACTCTGTATGCTGAAAATTACAAAATGCTGATGAAAGATATTAAAGAAGACCCATATAAATGAGACATAGTATATGCATAGATTGAAAGATTCAGTGTAGTAAGGACATCATTTCTCCGTTAATTGATCTGTTTAATGCAACTCCTATGAAAATCCCAGCAAGGTTTTTTTGTAGACATAAACAAGCTTATTCTAAGATTTACATGGAAAAGCACAGGCCCTAGAATAGCCAAAAGACATTTTGAGAAAAAAGGTGGGAATGGTCACTCCATGTGATATTAATGCTTACTATACAGCTACAGTAATCAACACTGTGGTATTTTTGGAGGGACAGACACATGGATCAATGTAACAAGCCAAAAACAGACCCACACAAAGAAACGTAACTAATTTTTTGACAAAGGTGCAAAAACAATTCAGTATAGAAAAGATAGCCTTTTTAATTGCTGGAGCAATTGAAATCCATGGTAGGGGGTGAACCTAGACCTAAGCCTCATACCTTATAGAAAAGTTAACTCAAAATGAATTATAGATTTAAATGTAAAATGTAAAACTCTGAAACCTTTAGAAAGAAATACACGAGGATATCTTTGGGAGCTAGGCCAAGAGTTCTTAGACTTGACACCAAAAATACAATCCGTAAAAGGAAAAACTGATAAATTAGACTCATCAATATGAAAAATTCTACTCTATCAGAGCCCAATGTGGAAAGGATATAAAGACAAGGAGTGTTTGTTTTCAAATCAAATACCTGAAAAAAGACATATCTAAAATGTAAAATAACACAAAACATAACAGTAAAAAAAAAAATTAGAAAATGAGTGAAATATATGAAAAAGATACACAGATGGCAGATAAGTACATGAAAATGATTAAGTGATGTTCAAATCATTAGCCAACAGGGAAACACAAAACCACAGTGAAATACCACTGCACACCTATCAGAATGGCTAAAGTGAAAAATAGTGATAATACCAAATGCAGACAAGGATGTGGGTCACTCATAAATTGCTGGTGGAAATGTAAAACAATAGAGTCATTTCTTATCAGACTAAACATGCAGTTTTAACACAGTCCCGCAATTGTGCTCTTGGGTGCTTATCCTAGAGAAATGAAAGCTAACTTTTATAAAAACCTGTGCATGAATGTTCACAGAAGCTTTATTTGTAGTAGCCAAAACTACAATCAGCCCAGATGGTTTTCAACATAAAGTGTAGTATATGCATACCATGGAATACTATTCAGCAACTAAAAGCAACAAATTATTGATACACAATTCCTTGGATGGTTCTCCAGGGAATTATGCTAAATGAAAAAAGCCAATCCCAAAAGGTTATATACTGTATAATTCCATTTATATGACATTTTTGATTGACAGAGTTTTAGAAGTTGTGGACAAATGGCCAGGGGCTAGGGACCAGGGCAAGAAAGAGTTCATGGAATTCTCCAGGCCAGAATACTGAAGTGGGTAGCCTTTCCCTTCTCCAGGGGATCTTCCCAACCCAGGGATCGAACCCAGGTCTCCCACATTGCAAATGGATTCTTTACCAGCTGAGCCACAAGGGAAGCCCAGTAATACTGGAGTGGGTAACCTAGCCCTTCTCTGGGGGATCTTCCCAACCAAGGAATTGAACTGGGGTCTCCTGGATTTGCAGGCGGATTCTTTACCAACTGAGCTATCAGGGAAGCCCAAGAAAGAGGCAAGCGTGGTTATAAAAGAACACGAGGAATCCTGTGGTGTTGAAACTATTCAGCATCTTGGCTAGTGGTGGAAACACAAACCTCCACTTAATTAAATTGTGTAGAACTTAATATACATATAAGTAAAACTGGGGAAATCTGAATAAGATTAGAGAATTCTATCATGGTCAGTATCCTAGTTAGGATGTTATACTATAGTTTTGCATAATGTTACTGGTCTTTTCTTTTTTTCAGTTTTTTAAAACTTAAACTTTTAATATTGAGTTAAAAGTTATATATATATCTATATAACTATATATCAATAGAGTTATATTGATAACTATAGATTCATATGCAGTCTTTTTATAATAAAGTGTTGGATATCAGGTAATTTATTAGATACTGTACTGAAAATGGCAAACAGAATGGTTGTAAGTGCATCAGTTGTTCACCTTGATGATGGCATTTCTGACTGGGAGCGGTGGCACCCTGACACTGCCCAGCATTGCAAGAGAGTATTGTACTGCATGCACATGAGTAGCCCTGGAAAAAATTAACTCTTAAGTATGGTTTCTACTGAATGTGTATTGCTTTTGTACCACTGTAAAGTCCAAAAAAACCTATGTCAGATCATCATAAGTTGGGGGCTGTCTGTATACATTCACCATTTTACCCCAGTGGTAGCTTTATGCAAAACGATAGTATAGTATCCTAACCAGGATACTGACATTGATATAGTTTACTATTCTTACCAGATTTCCCCAGTTTTGGTTGTACTCATATGTGTATTACGTTCTACACAATTTAATCACTTGTGTAGATTTGTGTTTCCACCACTAGGGAAGATGCTGAATAGTTCCACCACCACAGGATCCCTTGTGTTGCCCTTTTATAACTTGCCTCTTTCTTGCCCCCATCCCTAGCCCCTGGCCATCTGTCCACAGAGTACCCTAAGTTGGGTCTTAGTTGAAGCATCCTCACTGGCCTAAGGAGACTGCTGGGGAAAGAGGCTAGACAGGATACTGTGTGCCCACTTTCTACTTCCTGCTCCCTACTCTTGCTCCCCAGGTACTGCTCTCCCTGCGCATTTTGTTACTAATGAAGCCCAGCGTGTTGTCCCGAGTCAGTCACCAGGTAGCCTATGGGCTCCATGAACTCCTTAAGACCAACGCAGCCAATATCCATTCAGGCGATGACTGGGCCACCCTCTTCACACTGCTGGAGTGCATTGGCTCAGGTGTAAAGCCTCCAGCTGCCCTACAGGCCACAGCCAGGGCCGACGCACCTGATGCTGGTAAGCCCTTTCCCAGGGAGATCCACAGTGGCAGATAACCAATCATGGCCCCTGTGGCTGAGACAGCAAAAAAAAAAAAAGGTGGTTGTGTTCATCAGATTAAATACCCTTGGTTCTGCCATCTGCTTCCAGGGCTTTCTGTGCCCACTGGCCTCTCACCAGTACTCACAGACTAATAGCATAAAGGCAAGCAGGCAATGGAAAAGGCTATGAGCCAGGCTTCCTACTGTCCTGGGGACTGTTTCCCCAGAAACTGTCCTCACTGCCATCTCCCTCCCCAACAGCTGCTACTAGATGCCACCCAGAGCCCAAATTAGCCTGCTGCCCCATTTGGTCAAGAGAGCAGCTCTCTAGGCCACCCTTCAGCCCTCTGGTGACAGAGCTGAAACTAATCTAGACCCAGAGAAAAGAGAGGCCAGGCTCCAGCACTTTTCTTCTGATAACTGAAATTATCCCTCATCCCAACATCCCCATTGCCACCCTGACTCTGCCCCTTTCCCCGCTGTTTCAGGGGCCCAGTCAGATAGTGAACTCCCATCCTACCATCAAAATGATATGAGCCTGGACCGAGGGTACACTTCCGACTCAGAGGTCTACACTGACCATGGCAGACCTGGCAAGATTCATCGATCAGCCACAGATGCTGATGTGGTCAACAGCGGCTGGTTAGTGGTGAGTGAGCATATGGGCAGCGGGTGAATCTTCCCCCCCTTGGCCTGTGGAAAAGATTCCTGGTCCTTGAGAGGGCATCTAGGGGACGATCAGGGTCAAGCCTGGATTCTCAGCTCTTCTGTACTCAACAGGTGGGGAAAGATGACATCGATAATTCCAAGCCAGGGCCTGGGCCCAGCCGGCCAGGTCCTTCACCTCTGGTCAATCAGTACAGCCTAACAGTGGGGCTGGACCTTGGGCCACATGATACCAAGTCCCTGCTCAAGTGTGTGGAGTCACTGTCCTTCATCGTGCGTGACGCTGCCCACATCACACCTGACAACTTCGAGCTCTGTGTCAAGACTCTACGCATCTTTGTGGAGGCCAGTCTAAATGGCGGTGGGTCACCTGATGAAGGGGCAGTTGGGGAGTAGCCATGTGAATTACGGGGCAAAGTAGGGGAAAGGCAGGCCACCCATGCCCATAGATATGAAATGTGACCTGGGTCTGGCCCTGCTCAGGGTGCAAGTCCCAGGAGAAACGTGGCAAGAGTCACAAATATGACAACAAAGGAAACCGCTTCAAGAAAAAATCCAAGGAAGGCTCAATGCTTCGGCGGCCTCGAACCTCCAGCCAACATGCCCCTAGGGGCGGGCATAGTGACGACGATGAGGATGAAGGTGTGCCAGCCAGCTACCATACGGTGTCTTTACAGGTCAGTCAGGACGTAAGTATGGCACCCTTTACTTCCTCTCCTTTCCCTGTACCTGACGTCGGGAGTCTTGGTGGGGCCAGGGACAGCCAGGGCTAAGAGGAAGGGCCTATTTTCCCAGCCCAAGTCCTCGGCTAGCACCCCCACTGTTTCCCTATCCAAGGCTACTTGTAAGTCTGCATTTGCTTAATTTTAAAGTTATAGTTTATTTTTTAAATAAATAATTCTAATGCACATAGTACAAAGTTCAAAAGGTACAAATGGGTAAACAGATAAAAGTCCCACTCCATTCCTGTCCCTAGCTGCTAAGTTCTTAACAGAGGGAACCACTGCCACCAGTTTGTGTTTCTTTCTAGTTATTCTGTTGTCTGTTCAAAACATACAACGTTTATTTTATGAGCAGACTTTATACCACTAAATAAATGGAGAACTAATTGCTTTAAATAGAATAACCTTAGAAAAGCAATGAAAACAAAAATTACTACATCTGTCCATACACTCAGTTCAGTTCAGTTCAGTCACTCAGTCGTGTCCGACTGTTTGCGACCCCATGAATCGCAGCACACCAGGCCTCCCTGTCCATCACCATCTCCCGGAGTTCACTCAGACTCACGTCCATCGAGTCAGTGATGCCATCCAGACATCTCATCCTCTGTCGTCCCCTTCTCCTCCTGCCCCCAATCCCTCCCAGCATCAGAGTCTTTTCCAATGAGTCAACTCTTTGCATGAGGTGGCCAAAGTATTGGAGTTTCAGCTTTAGCATCATTCCTTCCAAAGAAATCCCAGGGCGGATCTCCTTCAGAATGGACTGGCTGGATCTCCTTGCAGTCCAAGGGACTCTCAAGAGTCTTCTCCAGCACCACAGTTCAAAAGCATCAATTCTTCGGCACTCAGCCTTCTTCACAGTCCAACTCTCACATCCATACATGACCACTGGAAAAACCACAGCCTTGACTAGACGGACCTTAGTCAGCAAAGTAATGTCTCTGCTTTTGAATATGCTATCTAGGTTGGTCATAACTTTTCTTCCAAGGAGTAAGCGTCTTTTAATTTCATGGCTGCAGTCACCATCTGCAGTGATTTTGGAGCCCCCAAAAATAAAGTCTGACACTGTTTCCACTGTTTCCCCATCTGTTTCCCATGAAATAGATGGGACTGGATGCCATGATCTTCGTTTTCTGAATGTTGAGCTTTAAGCCAACTCTTTTACCCTACTCTTTCACTTTCATCAAGAGGCTTTTTAGTTCCTCTTCACTTTCTGCCATAAGGGTGGTGTCATCTGCATATCTGAGGTTATTGATATTTCTCCCGGCAATCTTGATTCCAACTTGTGTTTCTTCCAGTCCAGCGTTTCTCATGATGTACTCTGCATAGAAGTTAAATAAGCAGGGTGACAATATACAGTCTTGACACACTCCTTTTCCTATTTGGAACCAGTGTGTTGTTCCATGTCCAGTTCTAACTGTTGCTTCCTGACCTGCATACAGATTTCTCAAGAGGCAGGTCAGGTGTTCTGGTATTCCCATCTCTCTCAGAATTTTCCACACTTTATTGTGATCCACACAGTCAGAGGCTTTGGCATAGTCAATAAAGCAGAAATAGATGTTTCTCTGGAATTCTCTTGCTTTTTCCATGATCCAGCGGATGTTGGCAATTTGATCTCTGGTTCCTCTGCCTTTTCTAAAACCAGCTTAAACATCAGGAAGTTCACAGTTCACATATTGTTGAAGCCTGGCTTGGAGAATTTTGAGCATTACTTTACTAGCGTGTGAGATGAGTGCAATTGTTCAGTAGTTTGAGCATTCTTTGGCATTGCCTTTCTTTGGGTTTGGAATGAAAACTGACCTTTTCCAGTCGTGTAGCCACTGCTGAGTTTTCCAAACTTGCTGGCATATTGAGTGCAGCACTTTCACAGCATCATCTTTCAGGATTTGAAATAGCTCAACTGGAATTCCATCATCTCCACTAGCTTTGTTCATAGTGATGCTTTCTAAGACCCACTTGACTTCACATTCCAGGATGTCTGGCTTTAGGTGAGTGATCACACCATCATGATTATCCGGGTCATGAAGATCTTTTTTGTACAGTCCTTCTGTGTATTCTTGCCACCTCTTCTTAATATCTTCTGCTTCTGTTAGGTCCAGACCATTTTTGTCCTTTATTGAACCCATCTTTGCATGAAATGTTCCCTTGGTATCTTTAATTTTCTTGAAGAGATCTCTAGTCTTTCCCATTCTGTTGTTTTCCTCTATTTCTTTGCATTGATCACTGAAGAAGGCTTTCTTATCTCTTCTTGCTATTCTTTGGAACTCTGCATTCAGATGGTTATATCTTTCCTTTTCTCCTTTGCTTTTCGCTTCTCTTCTCTTCACAGCTATTTGTAAGGCCTCCCCAGGCAGCCATTTTGGTTTTTTGCATTTCATTTCCATGGAGATGGTCTTGATCCCTGTCTCCTGTACAGTGTCACGAACCTCATTCCATAGTTCATCAGGCACTCTATCTATCAGATCTAGACCCTTAAATCTATTTCTCACTTCCACTGTATAATCATAAGGGATTTGATTTAGGTCATACCTAAATGGTCCAGCGGTTTTCCCTATTTTCTTCAATTTAAGTCTGAATTTGGCAATAAGGAGTTCATGATCTGAGCCACAGTTAGCTCCCGGTCTTGTTTTTGCTGACTGTATAGAGCTTCTCCATCTTTGGCTGCAAAGAATGTAATCAATCTGATTTCGGTACTGCCTGTCAAAGCCTCTGAGCCTGAGATTTGCCATTTTTTAAATGAGGTTAATGAATATGAGGCTTAATCTGTCATCAGGGTGAAAGAGAAGTGAAAAGAAAGTGCCTTTCTCACTATGTAATTGTTATTAAATTCTTAGTGCACACACCTCAAGTCCCTGCTACTGGGAGTAATACCTATCTTTGGAAAACACTGGTCAGGAGTAGGACACCCAGCTCACACAGTTGGAGAGAGTGATGAGAGGAGTGTGGTGCGATCAGTCCTAGGGGCTCCCTTGAGGACTCAGTCAGGGACAGTGGGAGTGGGCTGTTGGGGAGGGGCTCCAGCAGACCTAACCCCATTTGTGTCCTGCCCCTCCTGTGATCCCAGTTGCTAGATCTGATGCACACCCTGCACACAAGGGCAGCCTCTATCTACAGCTCATGGGCGGAGGAGCAGCGCCACCTGGAGACAGGCGGCCGGAAGATTGAAGCTGATTCACGCACCCTCTGGGCTCACTGCTGGTGCCCTTTACTGCAGGGTAAACCTCAGGGGAGCAGGGGCAGAGGTGGAGCTGCTGATTAGGAACTACCAAGATCAGGATGCCTGAAGGATCTGAGCCTGTTCTTGTTCTTAGGCATTGCCTGCCTGTGCTGTGATGCCCGGCGGCAGGTGAGGATGCAGGCACTGACGTATCTGCAGCGAGCACTGCTGGTACATGATCTTCAGAAGTTAGATGCTCTGGAATGGGAGTCCTGTTTTAACAAGGTAGGCCTTCCCTCTAGTCTTAAGGTAAAGGGCAAATCCTAAAGACAGGGATCCCCTGGCAGCCTGAAGAGCCACTAATGTCAATCCTCAGTTGATTATACCTTCCCTCCTGCTCTGTACCCACACTCCCCAACCCAGGGTCCGGTGGGCAAGGCTTCCACCTGACCCCTCTGGAGAGACGTTGACTCTTTACCCATCAGGTGCTGTTTCCTCTACTGACCAAGCTCTTGGAGAACATCAGCCCTGCGGATGTGGGTGGGATGGAGGAGACACGGATGAGGGCTTCCACCCTGCTCTCTAAGGTACTGTCACCACCCTACCACCCTGTACCTACACCCACTCTCTCCAAACCTGCCACTTCAGAAGCCTGGGAGGACCCAGAGATGTAGTGTAGGCACTTATGACCCCCAGCTGTAGAGACTCAGCAGGACCCAGGAGGATTTTGGAATTCAGAGGAGTCTCTGATCCAGGATTCCCATGAAAGATCGAGAAGGCTTGCCTCCTATCCATGGAGAGGGGTGCAGAAGGCTCCTACCTTCCTCTCGGCTGAAAGGGGCTGGGGCCCATAGGTCTTTCTGCAGCACCTGTCTCCACTGCTGTCACTCTCCACCTTTGCGGCCCTCTGGCTGACCATCCTGGACTTCATGGACAAGTACATGCACGCAGGCTCCAGTGACTTACTGGTACGTTCTGCCTCAGCCCAATGCTGCTGCCTGTGTCCTCTCCTGCCTTCTGGGAAGACTTGCTGTTTCCCCCTTGGTGGCTGTCTCCTCCTTACCATATTCCTCCATATCCTTTTTCCCATTCTCATGGTCCCACTGCCATCTGCAGTCAGAGGCCATTCCAGAGTCTCTGAAGAACATGCTTCTGGTGATGGACACAGCAGAGATTTTCCACAGTGCAGATGCCCGAGGAGGCAGCCTCTCAGCCCTCTGGGAGATCACCTGGGAGCGCATTGACTGTTTCCTGCCCCACCTGCGAGATGAGCTCTTCAAGCAGACGGTCATCCAGGGTAGGGGGCTCCGGCCAACTTCATCAGAGAGAGTCTGGAGCTAATAACTAGTTCTGTGCCCTGGGTAGGTGGGAAGTCTAGTAGGCAGCCAAGACTACTCAGAGAACGCACTGAGAGCTGCTATCTGGATTCTCTGCCATCCCCAGACCCTGTGCCCATGGAGCCTCATGCCTCAAAACCGCTGGCCTCAGCACACCTGACTCCTGCTGCTGGTGACACTAGAAGCCCTGGCCATCCACCTCCCCCAGACATGCCCTCTGAGCTGGGGACCTGTGGTGAGTCCCTCTGAGCGAGCTTGCTGGGTGTCAAGGCCTAAGAGGAGGCCCAGAGTACTTTATGACTGCTGCTGAGCACAGGCAGTGAGCCAGGGGAAAGGAGGAGCCACAGGATCCAGCTTACCTGCTCTTCCTGTGGGAGACTGCAGGGCCAGGTCTGATGAGCTTGCTGCCCGGGATTTGCAGGCTTCAGAGAAGAAGGCTGGATTGGGAACTTGGGATGAAGAGGTAGAGGTGCCCTTCAGGGATGTTAGTAAAAAGCAGACCAAAATTAATCTGACTGGAGGTACAACAGTCGGGGGAGTGGGTAGGTATGAGGTAACTGGACACTGGAATAAGTTTCAAGCAGACAATCTCAACTATGTAGACTGGGAGGAGTCATTTTGCTCACAGGAATGGGGAGGAGCAGAAGTGTGGTAAACCAGCTGCGGACTGTAAGGGGGTTTGACTACAGCCACCTTGCTTTCCTCTAGACTTTGAGAAGCCCGAGGGCCCCCGACCTGCTAACAGCAGTTCTTCTGGATCACCAGTGGCGTCCAGCCCCAGCAGGCTGAGCCCTACCCCAGATGGGCCTCCACCGCTGGCTCAGTCCCCACTGATCCTGCAGCCCTTGGCCTCCCCTCTGCAGGTGGGCGTGCCCCCCATGACTCTGCCCATCATCCTCAACCCTGCTCTCATTGAGGCCACCTCACCTGTGCCCCTCCTGGCCACACCTCGTTCCACAGACCCCATGCCCACCTCTGAGGTCAACTAAGGCAGGCTCCTCAGCTATCAGGACCAGTACTTCCAAGCAGGCTGTCCCTGGCCCTGCTCTCAGCTGTCCCAGGGGCCACAGACTCTTCAGTCCCAGCCTAAGTGGCTGTCACTGCTTTTTGGATGGGGATAGGAAATAGAACTTTTATGGCCCCTCCTAGGACCCACAGATAGTCTGTGGGACCTTCCTCCTCTGCTCTCCATTTCTGGGAGTCCAACCTGAGAGCACACTCAGGTATCACCTGCAGCCTGGCAGCTCCGAGGAGGGAGGCATCACTGTACCAGCCCTGCAGTGCCCGCCCTTGTGCCCGTCCTGTCCATGTCAGGCATCGAGAGCCCAGTCAACCACTCTGCACTTTGTTTCCCTCTCCCAGCCCCACTCCCACTAGCCCTGGACTACCACCTCTAGTTTTTCCTCTTTTATTAATTGGTCAGTTTGGAGAGTTGATTTGCGCCATAGAGTGGGCAGGTGGGACTGGAGAAAAGAACTGCCCCCCGGAGCATGTACATATGGAAAAACAGGAAAACAGTGGACTTTTTATGATGTAATAAATGTCTTAGTACCAACATCACGGCCTTTTCTTCTAGTTTCCTTCTTGAGCTTGTGGGTACCGTATTTTGGGATATGTAGGCCCTCACGTGAACAGAGGCCGAGCCTACCAACCATGGTCAGGATTCCTTCACCACTGCTGCTGCCCACCTCCGCACGCCCCCACCGCCACCACCACCATCAGAGCAGTGCTCCCTTGTCACCACGGATGTGCTGGGGGTTGACAGTTCTCTTCCCTAACTGCTCCAGTGGAGATAACTGTGACAGCTCAGGCTGGGGCAGGGGGAAGGTGAGCCAGGGCTGAGCTGTCATTACTCAGAAGGCTTCCCTCAGGTGTGCCTCATAGTCCAGCAGCACAAGGAGCCCATGGGCCTTAGGGGGTGGGAGGCTACCTTGCCCATAGCTGTGAGCTTGTGTTTCTGGACACAGGGCATTCTGGCCCGTAACTGAGCATGGAAATGTTTTTCCCATCCTGTAGCCTCCAAACAGCCCAGTCACTGAAGCGTGATTGGAGAAACCCTTCTCTTCGTTCCCTTTGCATCAGGATAAGACAAAAAGGAGTGTGCATGGGGCAGGCAGCATGGCTTCTGCAGGGCTGAGCTACTGTGGGTGGGATGCAGAATGCTATTAAGCCTTCCCAAGTGAAGCATCTCCCATCATCTTGACTTCCTCCTTCACCACAGTCCCTTCCACCAAAGGGTGGAGAGTAGTACCAGTGGGCCTCCCTCTTGGAGACTTGGGGGCGCTCACCTCTTCATTGGGCCCAGCTGTGTCTGTGATCATTCAGCCTCTCAGTCTTCCCTTTGCTCAGCACAACCACATGGATGGGTCTGGATGTCTGTCAGTGCCTCCCTTGGGTGCACCACTGTGGAAACGGAAACAACCGGATGTGGAACAATACTAACAGGAGTCCAGCAGCTCCTGTACTAGTTTCTCCCACTTCCCTTCCATCTACAAATAATCCAGACCATGCCTGCTTTCCACACTAACCTGAAACCTTGCCCCTGGGAAAATTATGAGTAAGACTGAATGCCTCACCTGCTCTTTTCTGTATGGGTGCAGAAAAGCCTGGACCTACAATCAGGTAGACACTTGGACCATTGGCTTTGACTCTAACATCTCTGTTCTCCCTTCTGAGCCCCACAGCTCTGCCTTCAGAAGCTTCTGAAGGAAGGGAAACATGTTGTGAGGGAGACAACATAGACTAACATATAGAAATCCAAAATCTATCCTGTGAACAAAAGGATATGAAAAGTCTGTAGCCCTTGGTCTGAAATATTAGGAAAGAAGCTAGGGTGATTGCAAACTGAAGCCCACCCCACTGGCAAGCAAAGGAAAGCATTTGTCGAAAGTCTTACTCTGGTATAGAAAAATCAGCTGACATATAGCCTCACTTGTGCTGTCAGGTGAGGGAAGCTACAAGAAGATCTAGTACGCAGGCCTTAATTCTGACCAAGAAAGACTGGCTATGACGTGGAAGTGACAAAGCCTCTGGGAAGATAGTATAATCTGGAAGGAAATGCTGCTTAACAGTGTCTCCTATAAGAACTCTAGGATAGCAGGTTTCAAAAAGCCCAGAGGCCTGAGATCCTAACAAGGAGACGTGACATTGTTGGAACACCAGTGCATGTCAATATTAAGTGCACTGCTTACCCAACCTTGTAGAAATATTAACTCTCCTAGATGGTTCAGAGAGGCCGTATTCCTGGGAAGTTAGGGAGCTGAGATTCAAACCCAGGTCTGTTTCACTCTAAACCACATGGTCTTTCACATGACACTTCCCCAGCTCAAAAGTAGTGATGGTGGTGTGGAAACTCGAAAATGAGGTACATTTTTCTGTAGTTTCTCATGTGGAAATAAAAGGTCGAGTACCTGAAGTAATAATTACATGGTGAGCTAAGACTTCACTAGAAAACTGGGAAAGAGGGGCAGGTGCCGGGAGCCAGTGTGAGGAATCCCACCCGTGACAAGGCCATGAGGAAGGAAGCTGACATACGCAAGGCATGCTCAGACTTCAGGGACCCCTCTGGAAATTCCTAAGCATGTACCCCAACAAAAATCTGCTGGCTTTTGTGCTCTGCTTTTCCACTCTTCTGACATTTTCTGGAAAAAGTCAATTCAGGGCTTTAGTCTTCTGCATTTGAAAGAGTGTTTCAATCCAAAAAACCCTCTGATGGCTTTCTAGCCTGCCTGCAGGATTCGTACAGCTGCGCATGTGATTGTTTGAGGCCTCCTGACTGCAGGAGGCACAGGAAGCTTAAAACATCCTAGGAATGTAGGGGCTTCCGAAGAGTCAAAATCTTTAGAATAGGACTGATTAAAAGTTTCATTTGTTGAGTCAATGCTTGCTGCCAAATTTTCATATCCTTTATTTTTAGATATAGTTGGTATACAGAAATGCAAGTAGTAGATCTTGTATTAGCAACATTAGATCTTTGAGTTAAGTACCTTCTTTGTTATATCCCACTGCACCTTTGTTCTATAGAGATGTAACTTTAATGCTTTAAGGAGATGCAGATTAAAGAAAAACACTTCAGGGGAAACAAAATTAACATTCATTAAGGAAGAGAGCCAAAAAGTGTTAACAAGCCTCTTGGCCAGAAGATAATGTAAATCACCTGAGACCTTTTGTATACAAAATGATATACGGAAAGAATCTGGGTTGCGAACGCTACATAATTTTGTGTTACCCATTGATCTCCATGTTTTATCAAAAGTATAAAAGGCCTTCTGAACAACAAAGGAGGGGGCCAGTTTCTCGGACCAGTTTCTCGAACTAGTCTCCCGGCCTGGTTTCTTGGGACTCTGGCTACCCCCGTGTCTTTCTCTCTCTTCTTCTCTCCCTTTCCCTCTCTCTGCTCTTTACTTTAACTTCAGGCTGAATCTCCACCTGGGGCGCGGAGGCTCGCCAGGTCTACTTACTTGCCCTGGCGGTTAAGACCCGCGCGAAAGGGAGCTTAAGGCGAGGCACCCTTAGATATTCAAGCGGGCGCCGGTGGCCCAACGTAGATGGTGCAAATTCCTTGTCTGGAATTTTATTGGCCTTCCGTGTAAACCAAGCTATTCAGCCCTCTTCCTCCACTTAATCTTCTTACTACACTATAGTTTCTTAATCTAATCTTATATTAATAAATAAGTCTTTCCACACCAATGCCGTCCACCCTTCGAATTCCCTGGATCCACCGGGTCTGGACCCCGGCAGGCAGGGATAAACGAGCTTGGATTAATAGATAATATACCATGTGTGTGCATGCATGCTCAGTTGTGTCCAACTCCTTGCCACCCTGTGGACTGTATAGCCCACCAGGCTCCTCTGTCCATGGGATTTTTCAGGCAAGAATGTTGGAGTGGGTTGCCATTTCTTCCTCCAGGGGATTTTCCCAACACAGGGATCGAACTGGTGTCTCTTGCATCTCCTGCATTGGCAGGCAGATTCTTTACCACTGAGCCACCTGGGAAGCCCATAACAGATAAACACTGCTGCTGCTGCCACTGCTAAGTCGCTTCAGTCATGTCCGACTCTGTGCGACCCCATAGACGGCAGCCCATCAGGCTCCGCTGTCCCTGGGATTCTCCAGGCAAGAACACTGGTGTGGGTTGCCATTTCCTTCTCCAATGCATGAAAGTGAAAAAGTGAAGCTCAGTCGTGCCTGACTTTTCTTGACCCCATGGACTGCAGCCTACCAGGCTCCTCCATCCATGGGATTTTCCAGGCAGGAGTACTGGTGTGGGGTGCCATTGCCTTCTCCGAGATACCCACCACTACATATAAAATAGATCAATTATATTCAATATCTTGTTATAAACTATAATGGAAAATCTGAAAAAATATATATGTATGTGTGTGTACGTTGTTATTCAGTCACTCAGTTGTGTCCAGCTCTTTGTGACCCCAGGGACCGCAGCCCACCAGGCTGCTCTGTCCATGGGATTTCCCAGGCAAGGATACTGGAGTAGGTTGCTGTTTATTTCTCCGCATGTGCATGTGTGTGTGTGAATCACTTTGCTGTATGCTGGAAACTAACACAACATTGTAAATCAACTATACATCAATAAAAGGGGACTTCCCTGGTGGTCCAGTGACTGAGACTCTGTGCTCCCAATGCAAGGGACCCCAGTTTGATCCCTGGTCAGGGAACTAGATCCCATATGCTGCAATTAGGAATTTGCGTGCCATAACTAAAGATCCTGCATTCCACAACTCAGGCCCAGCATAGCCAAATAATATTTTTTTAAAACTATAATTAATAAAAGAAAAACGGGAAAAAACAAACATAACCAAGAATAAATGTGAATTTTCTGAGTACATAAGAATGATATCAGAACTTCCCTGGAGATCCAGTGGTTAGGACCCCACACTTGTACTGCAGGGGGCATGGGTTCCATCTCTGCTGGGGGAACTAAGATCCCACAAACCCCATGGAGCAGCCAAAAAAATAAAAAAGATATCAGGGAAGATGAATTACAGAGTTAGTAATATTGGGCGCACACTTCCCCATCACCCCACCCCTCCCAATAAATTCTAGGAACAATAAAGTATGTGGCTTTTCAAGCCCTTGGGTATTCACCTGTGTTCAGGGCTCACTGGGAAACTGTGTTTGTGAGAAAACAACCCTGGGCTTCAGCTGAGGAGCTTTAATTCAACTAAATAGTTTACCACCCCCTCCATGAAATGCTCTCACCTGGCTGAGACACGGGTTTTTCTTGGTTCTCCTCTGCCTCACTGACCATGTCTTTTCAATTTCCTCTTTTGGTTCCTCATCTCCACAGCTTCTCAACATCAGAATGTCCCAGGGTGTAGTGCTTGTCAACTCCTTTTCTCTAAATTCAATCGTGGGGTAATGATGACCACTGTCAAAACTTCAGATACCATCCATTACACTGACTTAATGTACAATTACCCCTCATCAACTCTAGGTTCCTATATCAACACCCCTTCCCAACATCCCACACCCAATTCCTAAGCAAGTTTTATTGCCCCTGACTTTCAAATCTACCTAGACTATGACCATTTCTCCCACTCTTATCTACTCCCACCCAAGTCTAAAGTCTCACAATGGGGTGGGAAGACCTGCTTTGCTTTATACAAATTTAGGGTGAAGAGCTTTGTGCTAGAGTTAAGAGACTGGGTTTGATTCTCACTCTGTCCCTTGTCAAGCCATGTATTTGGTTGTGTTACTTCTCCTCTCTGAGTCTTAACTTTATCAGTTTGGGCTTCCCTGGTGTCTCAGTGGTAAAGAATCCATCTGCCAATGCAGGAAATGCAAGAGACTCAGTTTCAATCTCTGGGTTGAGAAGATCCTCTGGAGAAAGAAATGGCGATCCACTCTAGTATTCTTGCCTGGAAAATTTCATGGGCAGAGGTACAGTCCTGGCAGGCTACAGTCCATGGGGTTGCAGAGTCCGAGATGACTGAGCAACTGAGTACACATACATCTTCCCATAGTATCTGGCACATTCAATTTGCAGGCAAGATGAAGAGGGAAGTGACAGGAAATTACCCAAATCAAGGGCCACAATAGTCTCCCTTTATGCAGAGCTACTGCAGGCCTGTAATTCCATAATTAAGGTCAGGGGCAAGCTGCAGGCAAGATTTGAAACAACAGCCTATGTTCTACCATGGTGAGCCTAAGGGAGGACACCTCCAAAAATGGAGATTATTCATGGCACCTCCTGAAAAGAAATTCTATCAACCAGAAATGTCCAGCCCCAGAGGTCAATACTTTGTGAAAATCTGTACTGACCTTGCTGCTGCTAGAAGTATCTAAGCAGGCAGGGACTTCCCTGTGGTCCAGTGACTAAGACTTCACACTCCCAATGCAGGGGGCCCAGATTCCATCCCTGGTCAGGGAACTAGACACAATGAAGACAGAAGATCTCAACAAAGATCTCAGCTAAGACCCAGTGCAGCCAAATATATATATATTTAAAGTAAGCAGACATTGAAAACTATATAAAAAGGTAATTTCTTACATCAAAGGCATTTGAACTAATAATTTTGGATGACTTTTCAACTCTAATATTCCAAACTTCCGTGATCGATGAGCAAGGCCTGAGTCTCCCAGATAAATACCTCCTTTCCCTTATCCTCGGAAGACCTCCTGAGCTCAGGTCTGAAAGTCTGGCCAGCTGTTAACCTGTCATTTACAAAACAAGTTTCAGGTCCAGACACTTTCTTCCCGGGAAGACAGAGGATTATGGAGTCTCCTTGAGGCTCCAGAGGAGCCACCAGATGGCACTCTAGAACCTACTGCAAGATTAACTTCCTTCCTCTTCCTCTAAGTCTTCCCGGCAGCCGGGCCCCGCTCCGGGCGGGACCAGAGGGGCTGAGGCATATCAGCTTCCCCCTGGGGTTCCCCGACTTCAGAGGTGGCCGAGCATTAGGCGCAGCATAAAACCGAGTAGCAGCAGGGGCTGCCAGCCGGCTTGGACAGGCCTGGGTGTGAGGAGACCGGAGCCAGGTGCCTCGGCTGGGGAATGGCGCTCGGTCAGCGGATCCCGCAGTGGGGTGGTCCCCAGGTTAGAGCTAGTGCCTGTCTGAGGGTCATTCTCACTCTGGCTTCCAGAGCTACACAAATATTTCTCCTCCAAGGGGCGCCCCTGAGTCACTCCCGATTGGCTGTGTAAGTCCAGGAGTTAAACTTTCAGCCAATGAAAAAGGGCATGGCGAGTGACGCACGGAAACGTCACGGGAATTCCCCCCTCCCGGGGGCGGAAAAGGGGCTTTCCCGGCTGGAGTCCTGGTGGTGGGAGAGGTGTCGCGACCCGTCCGAGGTGGGTCCGGCCGGGAGAGAATCCTGAACCGGAGCCACCGCCGCGGTGAGTGGCCGGGTTCAGACCCCTGGGTGGTGGGACACCGGCAAGGGCGGGAGGAGGGTCCTTAGCTGACCGAGCCTTAGCGCTGAAGAGCGGCATCTGCGCATTCAGAGAGCGCGCATACGAACAGGACATGCGGATACACATCGATATCCTGTACAAAGATACGGGCCGTACGTCCATCTACACGTATGCCCGCAGGTGCACAGGATCGCCCATGCATTCAGACTCGCACATACATGCATACGCAAAACACACTCACCCGTGCACAGGTGCCTGGACACACACCCTCCACGCAGAAACTCAACGACAGGTTCCCCTGTGCCCTCAGATACACGCTGACATGTGTCCACACTAATAAGCTTAAGGACTCTCACCTGTACACGCATGTCCACGCTATGCACACAATGCGCAAGCACATGGGCTGAAACATACTAGACACCTGTACAAGTGTTACATACGGCCATGGGACAGGGGCGGGGGCGGGGCACCCAAAGCAGGTGCGGTGTGGGAATCAACGACTGTTGAGATTTTCGGGAAGAGGGAATGGAGGTGCCCCTCCCAACACCCCCTCCGGCCCCTTGGCCTCAGAGACTGCTTCTCGGGACAGAACCCCGGGGCCCTCTACTCGGAAGAGCCCCCACCTACAGGCCTTCGGGGTGGAGGCCTTCCTACAGCAGGAATGTCCCCCCAAAACCCCCCGGGGTGAATCAGCCGTGGCCTCCCTGAGGGTAGAAAATCCCAAGGTTGCTCCAGGAGGGGGAAGGCGGGGGGGCCGGTCCCCGGACTAGGAGCTTCCTCCGGCCTTGAAAGACCCCCAGTCCCCGGCGCCGGCCTGGAGAGAGGAGGGGGGTGCCCCCCCAACCCCGCGGGGCCTTCCCTGGGTTTGATTGCCCCTCTGCTTGCAGAGACGCTGCAGGCGCTCTCCGGCCAGCGAAGAGACGACCTCGCGCCCCTCCCGCCCGGGGGCGTGGTCAGTGGCGTCATTTCCAGGCCCGCCCCCTGGCCCCGCCTCCCCCTGGTATTTTCGGGACTTTCCTAAGCTGTTCTAACTTTCCTGCCCCTTCCCCGGCCTGGCCCAGCCCAACTCCGGATCTCGCCCTCCACCGGATCCTGCCCGCCACACCCGGACGGGTAGCTGGAGGAGATCGGACCCTCCCCTAAATTTGGGCCCCTCTCTCCCCCCAACTCCCGTCCTGATCTATCTCTCCCTACACCCGCCACTCCTCCCCACCTAAGGCGGGCGCCTGAAACTCTGGGAAACAGAACCCGGCCGAAGCCACCGGACAGAGCCGGGCCTAGCCCAGAGTCATGGACAGTTGCTACGACCCAGTGAGTCACGCCGCCTGGCCTCAAAGCCTGCCGGCTGCCCCCCTGTGCCTGTCTGCTTGTCTGCCTGCCTGTCCTAGTCCCTTCTACTCCCTTGCACCTCTAATGTCCTCAGATTATTTCACCCTGCCTGTAAGTCAGTCTCTGCAAACTGGTTTCAGTAGGAGCTTTTTTAAGGGCCTGCCTAGGAGAGGGGGTGATTGCTAATGGTTTAGAGAGCTGAGAGGTGGAGGGTTCTGGGGGTGGCTCAGAATCAGCTGCCATCTCAGTCTGTCTCCATACCAGGGTCTGGATGGCATCATTGAATATGATGATTTCAAATTCAACCCGTCCATTGTGGAGCCCAAGGAGCCAGCCCCAGAGACAGGTTAATGAGTCCCCTGACCTGCCCTTGTCTTGGAGGGAGCGGGAGGGAGGAGGAGGGAGGAGCATGTGGTGTGTGTGCCCTCTGTCTTGGGAATGGGCTCAGAGGTCCTGGCTCAGCAAGGCTCCTCTGTCCCCAGCTGATGGTCCCTACCTGGTGATTGTGGAACAGCCTAAGCAGGTGAGCAAGTAGAAGGGATGGCTTCAATTTTGGGGGCAAGTGGGACAGTTGTAGCTGGGTGGCCACGGGCAGGGTAACTGATCACAGACCCACTTCGGGTTGGGATTGTTAGCAGCTGCTGATCACAGTGGCCTGGTGGTGATTCAGGATACATACGTCCAGTCATTATGGTCACTGCTGGCTGGGGATGTGGCTGGTGAGGGGGGATGTTTCTCCTGGTCACAATGTCACTCTGCCCTGGCACCTTCAGCGAGGCTTCCGATTTCGATATGGCTGTGAAGGCCCTTCCCATGGAGGACTGCCAGGTGCCTCTAGCGAGAAGGGCCGGAAGACTTATCCCACGGTCAAGGTGAGCCAGGGTGGTGCTGGAGGGTGGGCTAGTGGACAGTGTGTCCATGGGCATTACTGACAGCCCTCACCCTTCACAGATCTGTAACTACGAGGGACCTGCCAAGATTGAGGTGGACCTGGTAACACACAGTGACCCACCTCGTGCCCATGCTCACAGTCTGGTGGGCAAACAGTGCTCGGAGCTGGGGGTCTGCGCAGTGTCTGTGGGGCCCAAGGACATGACTGCCCAGTAGGTGTCCGGTGCCCCCTACCTCTGGTCCCCACTGGTGTGCCCCTCATTGCTTGCCAGTCCTAGGTCCCAGCCCACCTTTGTGAGCTTAGCATCTGACCAAGGGGAAAGACTCTGGTTGGCCCCAGAACCCAGGGCCCCAAGTAAAAACTAGAAAAGCTTCCTAGAGGAAGTAGAGCAGGGCCGAGCCTTGCCGGTGGGTAGGGTGCCTCAGGAGGAAAGAACTGCCCGCAAGGCCTCTGACTTCTCCCTGCCCCCACACAGATTTAACAACCTGGGTGTCCTCCATGTGACTAAAAAGAACATGATGGAGATTATGATACAAAAACTTCAGAGGCAGCGTCTTCGCTCCAGGCCCCAGGGCCTTACGGGTATGGGGGATATGGAGGGAGTCATGGGAGGTGGTCATGGAAGGAATAGAGGAGGAGTCCAGGGGTCACATGTATGCCCACTGCCCAGAGGCTGAGCGTCGAGAGTTGGAGCAGGAGGCCAAGGAACTGAAGAAGGTGATGGATCTGAGCATTGTGCGACTGCGCTTTTCTGCCTTCCTTCGAGCCAGTGATGGCTCCTTCTCTCTGCCCCTGAAGCCAGTTATCTCCCAGCCCATACATGACAGCAGTGAGTATCCTGACCACCTGGGGTGCTGGGTCTGGGTGCCACAGGGAGTGTGGAGGGCAGCCTCGAACTGTGGAGTCAGATAAGCTTGGGTTTGAACTTGGGCCCACCATGTATGAGCTGAGTGATCTTGAGCAAGTCACGTCCCCTCTCTGAGTAAATGAAGATACTGGCAGTTCCTGTGTCTCTTGGGGTTGTTAAAATACAAAGCACCTGGCTCCCTAGTTGGGACCATGGCTATTGAATCATTTCAAGTAACTGATATGCCATCTCCAGAGTCTCCTGGAGCCTCAAACCTGAAGATTTCTCGAATGGACAAGACAGCTGGCTCTGTGCGGGGTGGAGATGAGGTTTATCTGCTCTGTGACAAGGTGCAGAAAGGTGAGGCTGGAGCCCAGGCTGGGAGCTAGTGATGGGCATCAAGCTTGGGGAGCAACACAGCTTCAGGACAAATGGCCCTATAGATTCAGTTTTCCCTGTAGATGACATCGAGGTTCGGTTCTACGAGGATGATGAGAATGGATGGCAAGCCTTTGGGGACTTCTCTCCCACAGATGTTCACAAACAGGTACCCTAGGGCCAGGGCTGGGTCTGGGCTCAAATTAAGTAAGGCCTTAATGACACCTATGTCCTCCTTCCTCCAGTATGCCATTGTGTTCCGGACACCTCCCTATCACAAGATGAAGATTGAGCGTCCTGTAACCGTGTTCCTGCAACTGAAACGCAAGCGTGGGGGGGATGTCTCTGACTCCAAACAGTTCACCTATTATCCTCTGGTAGAAGGTGGAGCTGGGCTGAAGATCCCAGGCGGGGCTGGAGGCCAGGGCTTGACTGGAGGTCTCAAGAACTAGATCAGGGGACTCATGAGTGAAATCAGGAGTAGGGAATGTCCCAGAAAGAGGTGGCCCTAGGAGCCAGCCTGAGGGCTTTTGGGGGAAAGGCCATTACCAGAGTGGGACAGGGCTCTTGAGGCTGGTGCGAGTTGGGGTTTTAACATCTCATTTCCCTCTACCCCTAGACAAGGAGGAGGTGCAGCGGAAGCGGAGGAAAGCCTTGCCCACCTTCTCCCAGCCCTTTGGGGGTGGCTCCCACATGGGTGGAGGCTCTGGGGGCTCGGCTGGGGGTTATGGAGGAGCTGGAGGAGGAGGTGAGGTGGTGCTGGTGGCAGGAAGGGCAATGGAGGAGGATGGGATAAAGGGGAGAAAAGTTGTGGAGAAGAAATCTGGGAGAGTCCTCCTGGTGCCCTCTGCCCACAGTTCTGCCTGTATCCACAGGTGGCAGCCTCGGCTTTTTCCCCTCCTCCTTGGCCTACAGCCCCTACCAGTCGGGCGCGGCCCCCATAGGCTGCTACCCGGGAGGAGGGGGTGGGGCCCAGATGGCCGCCGAGACGCCTAGTGTGGATGCTGGGGAGGAAGCAGCAGAGCCGAGCGCGCCCCCCGGGACGCCCGAGCGCGAACAGCAAGCCCCGGAGCTGCTGCATCGAGGTATGACCTCGGGAATCCCAGCGGTCGGGACGCTGCGGGTGGGGACCTAGCCCACACCCACGCCCCCTGTCACCCCCAGCCCGGGAGTACAACGCACGGCTGTTCGGCCTGGCGCAGCGCAGCGCTCGAGCCTTGCTGGACTACGGCGTCACGGCGGATGCGCGCTCGCTGCTGGCGGGACAGCGCCACCTGCTGACGGCACAGGATGAGAACGGAGACACGTAGGTGGGCGGGAGAGCGGGCGGGGACCAGGGTTCCGCACGCCGCCGGTGCAAGGTCGTGGGGTGTGGAGCAGGGAAGGGACCTATAGAGCCAGGGCTCCGGAGTTAGGGAGACCCAGTTTCAAGTTCGGCCTCGCTACGCTCTAGTTCTGTTCAAGATACTTAAATCTCTGTAGACTTCAGTTTTGTCGATTAAGGGGCACAGTAATAGTACGCACTTACCACAAAAGGTGCGCGGAAGGATTTACTTTCGTGGGCTGGAGAGAGGGAGATTATGGAGGTGGTGGAGTTTTGAGAGTAAAGCAAAACGAGTTGCTGAGCTTCCTAGGCCAGAGTCTCACCCACCAATCCCTAGGCCGCTGCACTTGGCCATCATCCACGGGCAGACCACCGTCATTGAGCAAATAGCCCACGTCATCTACCACGCCCCACACCTCGGCGTGGTTAATATCACCAATCATTTGCACCAGGTGAGGGGTCTCTATTGGTGAGGGGGAGGGGTTGGAAGTCAGATAGGTGAGGCAAGGAGCAGGCCTGGCTCACCCTGCCTGCCTTCCCCAGACGCCCCTGCACCTGGCAGTGATCACAGGGCAGACGAAGGTGGTGAGCTTCCTGCTGCAGGTGGGCGCAGACCCAGCACTGCTGGATCGGCATGGAGACTCAGCAGTGCACCTGGCACTCCGGGCAGGTGCCAGCGCCCCCGACATGCTGTGCACCCTGCTGCGGAGTGGGGTTCCTGCCATGCCCCAACTGCTGCATGTGCCCGACTTCGAAGGTGAGTTCATCACCTCATCTGAACCATCGGGCAAGAGTGGGCACCAGGGAGAGGATCTGGGGAGCGCCTACAGTGGATGTGAGGTGTGGAGGTCAGCTGGTCAAGGGCTCACATTAGGGGCAGAGCTGCGGGCTGAATACCCTGTATCACTAGGGCTATACCCAGTCCACCTGGCAGTCCGTGCCCGAAGCCCCGAGTGCCTCGATCTGCTGGTGGAGAATGGGGCTGAAGTGGAGGCTGCAGAGCGTCAGGGGGGCCGGACAGCCCTGCATCTAGCCACAGAGATGGAGGAGCTGGGGTTGGTCACCCATCTCGTTACCAAGGTGGGACTGAGGACTGTGGAAGACGTGGAGCCAAGGGCTGGGGACGGTGAAGGTGTCGGGGGAGGCCCAGTGGATCAGTCAGTGCTATGATCAACCCCTCCCTCGCACCCCACAGCTCCGGGCCAACGTGAATGCCCGAACGTTTGCGGGAAACACACCCCTACATCTGGCAGCTGGACTGGGATCCCCAACCCTCACCCGCCTCCTTCTGAAGGCTGGTCAGTCCCACCCTCCGGGGCTTATGAACAGGGCTGATGGGGGAAAGGGGGTACCTCCCAATCCCGCACTTTGCAGTCCTTAACGTGGGCTCCGAGGGAGCCTCCCCGTGACTATCTCCCTGCCCCAGGTGCTGACGTCCACGCAGAGAACGAGGAGCCCCTGTGCCCACTGCCTTCGCCTCCCACCTCTGGTAGTGACTCAGATTCTGAGAGCCCTGAGAGGGACACTCGAGGCAGCTTCCGGGGCCACACACCTCTTGACCTCACTCGCAGTAGCAAGGTGAGGCCAGCCCAGGACTAGCAGTACCAGGGGATGGGGCATCCGGGCTTGTACATGGGGTCCTGAGTAGCTGGTACCTGGGGTCAAGTACTGTGATGGGAGGTAGTCATGGCTGAAGCTGTGTCCCTAGGTGAAGACCTTGCTGCTAAACGCTGCTCAGGACACCATGGCGCCGCCGCTGACCCCGCCCAGCCCTGCAGGTGAAGAGCTCTCCCCCCCCACTGCCAGACCCTTGACCCCTGCTCACAGCGGTCTCTTATCCTTCGGGACCACTGAAGGAGGTCTCCCTTTCTCCATCCCCATCCTCCATCCATTGCCCCAGTGGCCCCGCCTGCACTATCTATCAGGTTGCCTTGAGATAAAGGTGACATTTGGGTGTCTTGTCTTTGCCATCTCTGGGGGTAACTAACATGTTTATGTGTGTGTCCCCTTCAGGGCCAGAGATACCCCTTGAAGATACAGTCCTACAGAACCTGGAGCATTTGCTTGACGGGCCAGGAGCCCAGGGCAGCTGGGCGGAGCTGGCAGAACGGCTGGGGCTGCGCAGTCTGGTGGACACGTATCGAAGGACAGCCTCGCCCAGTGGCAGCCTCTTGCGCAGTTACCAGGTCAGTCAGGCCCCGGCCCATGCTCCATGCCCCAGTCTCAGATCTCTGGCGCTTCCTCAGGGATCCCACACCCTAACCACAACTCCTGGTTCATGCCTCCTCCTTCTCCTCAGCTGGCTGGTGGCGACTTGGCAGGCCTGCTGAATGCCCTGTCTGACATGGGCCTGGAGGAGGGGGTGAGGCTGCTGAAGGGTCCAGAGACCCAGGAAAAGCTGCCCAGCACAGGTAAAGGGGCCGTAACTGAGAGGTGGATCTGGGCTTGGAGGGTGGGAGGCCTAAGGCCTGACGCTTCCCTGCACCCTTTCCCGCGTCCACTCCCCCAGCAGAGGTGAAGGAGGACAGTGCCTATGGGAGCCAGTCGGTGGAACAGGAAACAGAGAAGCTGGGCCCACCCCCTGAGCCGCCAGGAGGGCTCTGCCACGGGCGCCCCCAGCCTCAGGTGCACTGAACCGCTCCCTACCCACCAGCCCCTTCCGGGCCCCCTCTGTACAGTGACCCTGCCTGTTCCAGTTCTTATTTAACACCCCATGCCCACCCTTCAGTTGGGGCAAATAAAAGATTCTCATGGGAAAGGGAGGGGGCCTGGCCTCCTCCCCAACTTACAGCAGCCCCTGATGTGTGTGACGCTTGTCCTTGGGAAGCAAATGCCTACCCTGGCCTCAGGCCAGGCACGGGAGAGAGGAGGAGGCCCAGCCAGCAAGTCGAGAGCAGTTTTAATGGAGGTGGAGGTGACACAAAGGGCAGGGCCCACTGAAGGAGGGAAGCAAGGCTGCACTGCCTGGCCTGTGCACGGGGCCTCAGCTTGGACATCCATCCTCCTCCTCTGGCAAGGGAGAGGGTGAGCCCTCAGGGCAAAAGGAGGGAAACCAGCTCAACCCCAACTCCTGGCTTGTGTCTGAGCCAGGCCCCAGGATGGAGGGGGACTGCTGGTGTCAGGGGTGGGGGTGGTCTCAGCAGAAAGCAGAAACGTCAGGTCTCCCCCACAAAAAAAAAAAAAAAAAAGGAGCATCAAGAGTCCAGGGGGCCTGGCCCCTCCCACCCCCATCCCCTGTACGAAAAAGTGCAAAACATTATCACAAAAAAGGGGTCTCAGAGGGGCCCTTAGCCTAAGGCTCCTGAGGCCCATGCCCTAGCCCTGCCCTGCCCCGGACACCGCGTCCGGCGCGGTCAGGCCCTGGACCGAGAGGCCCTCACAGGTGGCCCGAGGCCGGCCCGGGCTTAGGCAGGGCCGTGTCATGCAGGTGCCCAGTGGGCACCGCCCCCCCACTCCCACCCCCAGCTCAGGGCTTCCACCGCCCACTGCCTGCCCCTGCCCGAGCCTCTGAGTCAGGACACTGTGCCCGGGGCTGGCTGGAGGTGTTGGGCAGCAGGGAGGGACTGGAGTGAGGAGGGGGGAGTCCATCCTGCGTGCCGCCAGTCTGGGCCACTGCTGCCTCCACCGCATCCAGCTCCTCGCTGCCTGCCTTCAGCTTGACCCGAAGCAGCGCTGCGTATGTGCCGTAGCGGGATTTCTGAGGCAGAAGGGCAGCGGTGAGCCTGCTCGTGCCCCTCTGCCCAGCCCACCCCATCTGGAGCAGGGAGGCAAAGAAGGCTAGGAGATACCAGGTTCTCGCCAACCTCTGGGGCCCCTGAAGCCCCCAAGGACTGACTGTGACCACTCACACCCCTGGGTGTTCTGGTGCCGTTCTCTGGACTCTGTAGACTGCCAGCTGTAACACCTCGTGTTCCTGGAGCCTTTACCAGAGTCAGCAAACTGGAGCCCTTAGCAGAAATTGGCTCCTTTCATCACCCTAGTGGGGACAGACTATTGTCCTCCCTGTCCCACTTGAGAGGAAACTGAGGCTCATGGCAAGAAAGCTGCCCGCCCAGGGTCACCCAGATAGTCCCACTCTGAGCCATGCCCTTAACCACGTGTCTGAGCCTGTGCATGGGACATAGAGGCCCTGAGGGAGCAAGAGGTGCCTGGGCTGGGAGCTTACCTCAAACTCCAGATACGCCTCCTTCTGCCGCTGCTCTTCAGCCTCCTTGCCCCGGGCCTTCTTGGCCAGTTGCGTGGCCCGATGCTCCCTCAGCTCACTTGCCATGGCCTTCAGCTTGGCCTCATGGGTCCGCACCTGCTCCTCCTAGGGGCCAGGGGAGCATGATCAGGGTTACTCTGGCAGAGACAGTGCCTTTGTGCAAGGTTTTTGGAAAGGTGCCCCTTCCTCTGGATGAACAAAGCACCTGGTGTCTGGGTTAACTGGATTTGAGCCTCATGGCCCCCCACATCCTGGTGCAGTGGACAGCCACATCATAGGCAGCAGCCTCGAGTGCGGTGGGCCTAGGCCGGCCCCACTCCAGCGCCCCACTTGCCCCGAGGCACCAGGTGGACAGGAGGTTGGCGAGGGTACCTGGGAGAGGCGGGTGGCAGCACTGGGTAGCAGAGGGCGGCTGAACTTCTTCTGGGAACTGACTGCAGCTGGGAAGGGGGGTGCAGAGAACATGGCAGCCACCACGTTGATGCGAGTGATCCAAGACTGCATCTGCTCCAGGCTCCTGGGGAGACAGCACGGCCACCTGGGACTGGGCCCCGCGATGGCAGTGCCGGCTCAGGGTGTGGCCCGAGAAGGAGCGAGGGGAGCGTGCTGGGGGTGGGGGGAAGGGGTCTGGGATGGGCCGGAAGAGGGCACTCACGGGGCCTGGAAGAGGAAGACTCGCCAGTCAGCAGTGCGCAGGTAGAAGACATGCGGCCTCTTGCTGTAGTCACTGGCCCGCGTGGCCAGCGCGTGGTGGATGCTGATGGCGTTCTTAAGCTCTGCTTCCGACAGCGCTTTCCCAGGCTGGTACTCCTCCTGTGGGGTGCCTGTCTTGTCCTGACCACAGTCCTGTCCCAGCCCAGCCCCTCGAATTCTCTGAGCCATCCCAGCCCCACCCCTTTGGGCTGGCCTCACACCTTCTGAAGATAGAGGATCATGCCCTTGAGGATCCCGTGGAAGTTCTTCCAGCCGCGCTTGCCCCGAGGTGCTGGCGGGTGGGCAGAGGTGGGGGGTAAGGAAGACGAGCGGGGGGCCTGAGGCAGGCCCGCCCCCACCCCCGCCCAGGCCTTCCCACCTGGCCACGTACTCTTCCTGCAGTCAGGGTCCGCGTGCACCTTCCGCACCAGGGCACCGTGCTTGTAGACCGCAGCGCCGGGCTCGGGGGTCAGGTCCAGGAAAGGGCTGGAGCCACTGCCACTGCCCCCGCCGACCCTCTTGATGACCTTGGGGTTGGGGTCGGCCAACTCAGACAGAGAGCGTCTCAGCTCCTCCTCGTCTCTGTAGGTGTGATCACCTCAGAGGGGGCTGGTGGTGGAGCCACAAGCCTGCCCCCACATCCAGTCCTGACCTCTGGCACCCAGGAAAGCTCTCCAGTGTCTGTGGAGAAGGGGGTGGGGGGGCTGCCCCTCTACTCCACAGAAGCCACAGAGGGTGTGGCTCTCCTCAGCCTGAGGCTCCTGGAGCCACATCTCCAGCCTCAGACCCGGTGGCCCAGGGTGCCACTGTACCTCGCCACTCAGATCAGGGCGCCTTGAGCCGGCACGTCTCTGCCCCCATACTAAAGCTCCCACGAGTAGGGCCATGTCTGTCCCTTCCTCTCTTCACATGGACCCAGCCCCATCCTCTCCATTTGTGCACACACACCCCTCACTCCCTTCTCCACTAGGGCAGAAACGTCTGACTCAGCTTCTTAACCACAGCCAGCACCAGGCTTTACTCACAGCTTGTTGGCTAAATGGTGGCAAGAGGAGCTTCCTAGTGGTTCCCTCGTACATCCTGGTCTGCAGGCTCTGTCAGATATCCTCTAAAGGATCTGATTCTATCTTGTTACTCCCTCCTCAGAAACCTGCAGTAGCTCCCTACTGCCCCCACACGGAGCCTACGCCACATCCCACCAGCACTGTCTCCTTCCACACTCCACGCCAGTTAGCCCTGCCTCCTCTTGGTCTCCCCACCCCACACTCCTTTCAGCCACCATGCATTTGCCTCCCAAATATCAACTTCCCTCTTTCTCTCCCCAAACAATTTTCCCTCTCCTTCAAGGCTTGCCCCAAGATCAGTCCTCACAGAAGCTTTCCCTGATCCCCGCTGTACCCCAGACCTGAGCTTTGCCTCCTCTGAGGAGCAGAGGGAGCACCCAACTAAACTGAGCAGTGATGGACTCTCAGCAGATACCAGCAAGTATGAGTGACCCATTGACTGTTTAGATGAGGTCTGTACTCTCAGACTGGGGGATTCAACACTAGGCCTCCTCCCTCAGACTAGACTTTTCCAAGACAACTCTTAAGTCTTTCTGTTTCACTGGGGCTGCCAAGAGTAGACAACTCTGGACTCCCTAGGACCCAAGAGGGGGCTCTCCCTCTATCAATCAGACTTCTACTTTCCCGCTTGGATTGCCAAAAAGACCTCCCCGTTGTGTTTCCACACCCCTTCTCCCAGGCCAGTTGATCCTGGCCACCTACCCAACCCAGCTTGTCAAAACAACCAGCTAGAGACAAGACACAGGCCCCACATCCAGGCAGGATCTCCAAAAAAGGAAGTGAGGCAGCCTCATAGCCTCTTTTAGTCTCAGCCACCTCCCCTGTCTCACAGCCCCAGGGTTCACTCAGCCCACCTGAGTACTCTCAACCCCTCCAGGCAGCCCCTTCCTGACATCTCATCCCTCCCCAGCCCCCCTCCAGACATCCCCAGGACTCACATGGCCCATTGCAACTTTTCATTCTTGATGGAGCTGTACAAGGCCTGGGGAGGAAGGAACAAATCAGGGGGGTGGGGGTCGATCCAGGGGGATGTGTACCAATGCCCGAGCTCAGAGCCCTCCCTCCCAGTCAGGGGGAGAAGAGAGAACTGGGGGTAAGGATGGGCATGGGTGTAATGACCAATGACCCAGGCTGTAGAGTGAAAGACAGGACCCAGGCCCAGATCTCCCACTTGAGCTGCAGGCCAAGTGTCTATGGGAGGAACAAGCTATTACCATGTGTTATTTTTTGGTGGGGCTGAGCCGTGAGGCACGCAGGATCTTAGTTCATTGACAAAGGATCAAACCCACAGCCCTTATATCATATCAGGAACTTGGAGTCTTAACCACTGGGCCGCCAGGGAAGCCCCAGTACCGCATGTCTAACACGGGGCAAGCAATTAACACAGACATCACGGCACATGGTTGATGTATAGTATACAGTGACTGCTATTATTATCTTTGGGCTTCCCGGGTGGCACTAGTGGTAAAGAACCCACCTGCCAATGCAGGAGATAAGTGTGGGTTCGATCCATGGGTCAGGAAGCTCCCCTAAAGGAGGGCATGGCAACCCACTCCAGTATTTTTGCCTGGAGAATCCCCTGGACAGAGGAGCCGGGCCTATAGTCCACGAGCTCCAAGAGTTGGACACGACTGAAGCGACTTAGCATGCATCTTTACTGTTGTTATTGTTAAGGGTCATCCTGTTCAGATCCTGGGTAGGGGAAGCGCAGCTCCAGAGGGAACAGAAAGAGCAGCCTAAGAAGCTCTCCTTTTCCCAGCCACATCTTTGGCCTATTTCCATGGAATAAACCCACACAGAGCATATGGAGAAACTGAGGCCCAGGAACAGGACTCTCCCTGTCACCTCCCTCCTTGGCTAATAGAGAACACGCTCTCATGGCTCCCAACCCCAGGGCAAGCTGAGCACTTCCCCCAACCCAGACAGCCCCACCAAGCCAAATGCCAGGGTGCTCCAACCCCCTGCCCATGCCCATAGTTCATGTTACTGGGGAATGGACATTAGTCTAAAGGGCAATAGTTTTAGCTTCCAAACCCTGTACACCGCCAACTCCCTGTGAACTCCTGAGCCAGTCCCTTCTCTCTGTGGAGTTGGCCTGGGGGACCTGCAGGGGCGTTAGGGTGGTGGGAGCAGAGGATGAGTTTCAGGAGTGGCACAGGGGACCCCTCTTCTTGGCAGCAGCCAGCGACATGGGCTCACACCAGTGCCTCCCACTGTGGGGGTGCTTCCACCAGCCTGTGAGTGGGTGTGTCCCCAGCATGTGTGGCTAAGTGTGTGGCGTGTGGTGGCGTGTGCTGCTGCCTGCCTGCGAGAAGCTGGGTGCAGTGGTGACGTCGGCACCTTCTCCAAGATGGGACACAGCCCCCCACACACCGCTCCCCAGGCAACATGGTCTCTGACTCTTTCACTGTCCACCCGCTATGCCCAGCCCCAAGTACCAAGCATCTCACCTGTGCACACCCTTTCTGGGGTAGGTACACCCCACCACTTCCACCCCACAGCACAACCCAGACAGATGGACACACAGCCCTCCCAGCACAAGCCCAGCCCACACTCAGCATAGCTCAGAGCCCAAGCCCTCACTCTTCAACTCTCTGGCCAGGACGCTGAAGTGGTCGCTGAGATCCGGCCTGCAATAGTGTCTCCAGCCTCCCAGTTCATCCCCTGCCCCCTCTCGGCACTTCCGTTGGTCCACAACCACATCTTCCTTCCGAAAGTCCTAAACCCCACGAGTGAGGCCCATATCCTGCTCTCACCTAGAAGGACCCTTTGGTCTGAGATCCCCAACTTGATCTCAGGGCCTCTGTCCTACCCTCTCCATCCATGCCCACCCCTGGCTACCCATGGGCTCTGTCCTGTCGAGCTCCCCCGCCGGCCCCAGCGAGGCCCCCCTCGGCTCGTGCCGCCTTCGCCGCCTCCCTCAAGCCGCCCCCTCAGTGGCGCGCCGCCCTCAGCAACCCCCTCGGTCGGCCCCCAGCCTGGCGTGAGCTGCGGCCCCAAAGCCCTCACCGCCTTTTTCTTCTTGCGGCTCTGCAGGCGGCTGACCACCAGGTCGGTGTAGAGCACGGGCTTGAGACTGCGCGAGCGCTGCGGCCAGCCGTAGCACAGGGTCTCCGCGCCGCGGTGGGTGCGCCCGTAGCGCACGGAGCACAGCGAGCGCGAGCGCAGCCGCCCGGCGCTGCTGTGGATGCTGTTGACACCGATCATGCTGGCCTGGCCGGCGCGCCGCGGCCCCCGGCCATGCCCCCGTCCGTCCTCGGCCCCGGACGGCCCGGACGGCCCGCGGACGGCTCCCCCGACAGCCGGTGCGAGCGGCCCGGCCCGGCCCGAGCCCGGCCCGGCTCGGCTCCCACCGACGCACACAGCGCGCGGCGGCGGCGCGGTCGGCTCTGCAGCTTGGCGAGAGCGGGAGGGGGGCGCCGACGGGGAGGGGAGGGCGAGGGCTGGGGGCGGGGACGGCGCAACATGGAGGCGTCCGACCGAGAGGAGGGCCCGCGGCGCGCCGTCACCGTCACCGGGGAGGCGCCTGGGAGAGCCAGTAGGGGGTTCTGGGGGGGGTTGCTGCTCCAGGGGTGCTGGGAGGTTGGGGCTGTGAAGGAGGGGTGCTCCCGTAGGCTCTGGAGCGCCCCCCGGGCTCGGCAGGGTGGGGTGGTGAGGAGAAAGGTCGGAACGCCTCCTGGTGGCCCTTTTTTTATGGAGCCAGGAGGGGCCAAGAGGCTGGAATCACCCACCTCGCCAAGCCGCAGATACTTCAAATGCCCGTGTATAAACCCCAGATTACGCTCAAACACCCCACCTTACATACATCCCAACTAGCCAGATGCACCAGTTCACATTCATCTCAACTCACAGTAGAAATTCAGAGATACACCTCAAATTTTACAGTCACATACATCCCCCTACTCATGGACACATGTCATAAACCAGATAGCCAATTCGCAGATATACACCCCAACACACACAAACACGCAACCTACACCCCCAACTCAGATACACTTTACATCATAAAACCTAAGGACAAACACACTCCAAGTCAGACAAACCCCTTTGGTTCACCGACACCCTAAATCACACGTATACAAGTATACAACTAAAGTCAATATATATCCCAACCATTAACCCCCCCAACTCACAAAGGACAGCCCCTCAGATGCATCCCCAAACTCAGAAGCTCAACACACCCCAAGTTCACAGACATGCCCATGCTGTCACATGTAGGTGGTGTCCGGGGACCCCCTTGACAACTCTGGGAGTGCAGGCCTCCTCGGATAGAGCACCACCGGATCCGGGAGAGGAGTGAAGCCGCGGACCAGGACACCCGCCTCCTCCTCCCATCCTACCAGCTCCAGTGTAGCTAACCCTCAGGTTCTGGCGCCCGGGCGCAGGGCCTGCCCATTAAGGATCCAGAAGCTCAGGATGTAGTCCCAGTTTCGTGCTAACTGACTTCGCGATCTTCTAAAGCCTTTGTCCCTCTCACGCCCCTCTACCTCCGGGTCCCTCCGGTGCAGTGGTACCAGGGAGGCCTTTGTGGCCGTACACCCTGGGGCGGGGGCCATACACCCCAACTCAGTGAACCCTGTAGGAGGGGCACTAATGAAGGCAAAATAGAGTCCAGGGCCCGCTGATCACGTGTTCTCCACCAGCTCCGCCCTCCCACACAGCCTGCGGGGATGACGAGAGCGCATGCTCCGGGAGAGCCAGTCCCGTCGGGGCTGGGGGAGGGTCGGTCCCCAGGCTGAGTCACTAGAGCCCAGGCTTCCACAGCAGGAACTGGGTGCTCTCAGGCCCCTCACCTCACCCGCCTTGGAGGCCTGCTGTCAGATCCCCTGCCCCTACCCCCTGCCCCAACCCCCCACCTTGAGCAGCTCTCTGGGGAAGTCGCCGCCTTCGTTGAGGCCTTCCAGGTTACCAATGAAGTCTCCGCAGGTCATGCGTTTCCCGATGTTCTATTGGAGGGCACAGAGGCCTGTCAACTTTGGTGTGTGGGGGGTCGGTCCTTTGCCTCCCAGGCCTTGAAGTATCCGGACGGGGTTTTCCCATCTCCCTCCCCCCAGCCCCCCACTCACGTGGCCGTGGAGATCCGTATTGAGTAGCATGAGGGCGCAGGTCAGCGTGTGCGCACCGTCTAGGGGAGAGTTAACATTTAGCCTCGGCTGCCTCCCAAGGGGTCTTCCCACAGCTCCCTTCCTCTCTCTTCCAGTTCATGCCCTGACCCCTCTCGGACCCTCTTTGGCCCACAGGCACACTTTTGTAAGTCCTGGACCCCACTGGCAAACCCCTCCAAGGCAAAGACCTCTCTCCTCCAACAAATCCCTCAGACAGGACCTCTCCCCCTTCTTAGGTCACCCTACCTAACCCCCTAAGGTTCTGGGGACAGCCCATTGCTCACACTCAACACCAAGGTTCCTCTGTGTCTATGCATTAGACACAGCAGCTGAGCCCCACACAGTTATGCAGGCCAAACAGAATCCCTACTCAGGTCCAGCACTGTCTTGTACATATATGTGAACAACGGCATGCAAACACACCAGCCACGTGCCTCTTCACAGCACATACTAGCCTCTAGCACTGTACTTGCCCACATGCACAGTTCCACATCCGTGCAGTCATGCCAGCATTGTCTGCAATACATGCATGCTTCCATGCCTGCAAGCTTGTGCACTCATGTACTTCTGCACAAACACTCATGCCGCTTTGCACAGATGCAGTACCCATCTGCCTCCATGACCAGACAGGAAAACCCTGACCCTGGCCTCCTCACCCTCTGAGGACAGGGCTCCAGGATTACACTGGAAGTATCTCTGGGAGAAGTGGGCCAGTACACGCTCCCGTTCCTGGGTCTCACCCATTAAGGCCAGCTCCTTGAGAAACACCCTGGGGAGAGGGGAAGAGGGGGCATGTCACATCTACTCAAGGTCCCCTTAACCAGGCAACTCTGGCTCTTGGCCATGCCCAATCAGCTTGGGAAGAGTGACTTCAGGGCAGTTTAGAGGAGGCACAGGGCTCAGGGGAGGCATAACTGAAGCCCTGCACACCAGGCCTAGAGAGTAGGGCCTACTCTCAAAGGGCTGGACACCCACCTGAGAGCTTGGTCCAGAGTCATGCCCGTGAAGACAAAAAACTTCAGGTACTCGCCAGCCACAAGTTTGCTGAAGTCATTGCTGTGGGCAGGGCAGAGAGACAGGTGGAGTCTCAAGGGCAAGTGTCAAGGGGCCAGGTGGGGGTAACATAAAGACCTGGGGGCATCAGATATAGGGGATGTGGAGGTGCTGCCCACAGAATGCATTCCCTCTCCTCCCATTCTCAATCCCAGCCCAGTGTCTTTACTTCTTGCCCAGATGCCGGGCCACATCCGCCTTCCTGAAGCCATCCAGGCGGTACAGCCTCTTGGCGAGGCGCTGTGCAGCCTCCAGGTCTGCCTTCTGCCCGTTGGACAGGGTGTCAGTGCTTCCCAGGGCCAGCCGCTCTGTGCTGTCCAGCTCGGAGTCCGAATCAGACACCAGCTGGTTCAGGGGTGGTTCACTGCCAGGGTAGAACACCAGCTCAGAGGTGAGACAAGCCCTCAGGGGCCATCCAGATGCTTCCTCTGCCTCCAGACCCAGTAGACAGAGAAGGAAAGATAGGGACATGGGAAAGGCATTTTTCTTTTCTCCAGAGGAGATTCTTTCCATCAGCCTAGTCTATCATTACCACCTCTCTGTGGAAGTCCTGCCTTAAATCTAATGTGCATCCATCTTGCTGCTGTGGGAGTTTGGGCTGCTTTCCCCCAAACTCCCAAAGTTTGCTATTAGACATAGATTCCCCATCCCCACACTGGCCCTACTCAGAGTCCTGTCTCTCTGAGAATATGGGCAGAGATAGGACTGCTAGGGAGGAACAGTGGAGGGTCAAAGATGTGAGGCAGCAGGGACACTCTCCTGCTCCTACATCTTCCCTCTTCCCGCCTTTTAGCAAAAGGAGTCTCCTCCGTGTCCTTCTCTTCCACCCACAAAGTAGGCTCTGGGGTAGCGGGGACAGGGGGGTCAGAGCACACCCCCTCAGCCCCTGTCTCCTCCTCCCTTCCCTTCCCACCCGAGCTGCTTTACTCACAAAGCCACCTGTCACCCCAGAGACAGAGGCCGGAAACTCCTGGTTGCTAGGCAACCCTGTCTCCCTGGCCACCCCCTCCTGTTGCCATGGCTTCAGTGACTGAGAGGGTAGCTGGCAGAGGGGAGAGCAGAAAGGTTAGACTGGTGAAAGGACTTCCTGGGGAAGAGTGAGAGACTCCAGATTGGAGGGGGTAGGCGACATGGGAGAGGAAATAGGAGAGGCTGGTGGCTGATTCTTTGGGAGGAACCTCCAGGCTGGGGGGTGGGGTAAGAGCAGAATTCTAAGCAGGTTAGAGGCTCTATGTAAGGAGGGAAGCGGCCTTCTAGAGAAAAAGGGCAGTGTTCTCTAGGGAGCCTTCTGTCCTGAACCATGGTTTTACAAGTCACTGGATCTGAGGCCAAGGCAGCAGGCTGTAAGGGGGCTCCCACTCATAGCCACTGGAAGTAGTCCTCCAAATGGGAAAACACATCTGTATCCCCTAACCACCCCAGTCAGGAGTCAGGAATATAAACCACATTTTTACATTCAGGATCCATCTCTTGGAGCAACTGTTTCTGGGACCCTAGGGCCTGAGGTCTGAGGAACCAAAGGAATCACTCACCTGCCCAGGGGTGCTGCCCCCAATCCAAAGCTGTCTTCTGAGTGGCAAGGACTAGGGGGATCCCTCCCTGGGGCCTGCTCGGCTCCAGCCTCTGCCTCCTCTTCCTCCCCTCTCTGTGTCCAAGGCCCATCAGCAGCAGAGCTGGTACCAGAATCCGGTTCAAGAGGAGCAAGTGGGGCAGGAGCAGGCGGATCAGGCCTGGGGGCAGGGGGTTGGGGAGGCAGCTCGAAGGTGAAAAAGGGGCTCTGGGTTGGGCCAGGTGAGGCCAGGGCCTCCAGCGAGGCGAGGCTGGTGTAGGAGGTGCCCTTGGCCCGGTGTGACTCCAAGATGGCTTCAAACACACAACTGAAAGAGTCAGGCCCATCAGCCGAGGGGCTGGTCCCAGGTAGAAAGGGTAGAGGTGACTTGAGAGGCCCAGAGTGAGGCATTCGGGTACCTGGCCTGTAGGGTCAGGGAGAATCTCTGATCAGGGGCCTAGAGGACAGCTCTCAGGTATCATTTCACTGAACTTTCACACCAACTCTGTGAAGGGCATTATCATCTCATTTCACAGGCTCCCAGCCCCTCCCAAAAGTTACCTGGCTCAGAGCTCCCCACCACAGGTTCACCAGGCCATACAATGCCCCCAGAACACCCCAGCCACCCATCCCCAGTACCCAATCCCTTCCTCTCTCACTCCCTGCTAATCTCCCGTTCTCCTCTTTCTCCCTGATCCTCTCCCCTCCTGCCATTCCATTTCTATTTCTGGCAACATCTTAGGAGAAGAAGATGAGGCTCCTAGCTGCAATGGGGTGTGAGACAGAGAGGAAAGCCCCCACACTCCACATTCTCCTGCGGGATCCAGGATCTAAACTGATGCTCCCAAGCCCCCAGGCTTGATTCTGGCCTCTCACCCTGCCCCCCTGTCCTTCCTTAGAACCCCTTTCTTCCTCTATCCTTGTGTTCCTACCCTCCTGCGTTCTTGCTGATGGCCCCCCCACAACTCCAAACCCAGTACTCTGCCATGCCACAGGCTTCGGTCTAGAATCCCGTGCTCCACCGCCCTGTCAGCACTCCAGCTTGGTCCTGACACTCCCAGCCCCACCCTCATCTCTATCCCAGTCCCTTGGAGCCCAGCCCTGGCTCTGGGTCAGTGGGAAGGAACAAGTCACTTTCCTTTCCCACTCCCCCACTCACTCACCGGGCCCCTTCTGAGGCCTCAAACACTTCGTCGTCCACATCCTCTTCCCCACCTGCCTCATCCTCGTCCTCATTGCCACTGCCCAGGCTGGGATGAGGGCCAAGGCATGGGCCAGGACGTGGGGCAGGTGGGCAGGCAGTGCCAGGAAGGCCCTCAGAGCTGGGCTGACTCTCGATGGCCGAGTCAGCCTCTTCCCGCTCAGTCAGCACCTCATCGATGTCGGTCTCGCGGTAGCACCTCAGGGGCACTGTGTCCAGGTCCGTCTCGGAGTACTTGGCTGCTCGCCCCACAGCCACCCCAGAGCCCTGCCCTGAGCCCACCCCAGGTGGAGATGGGGGGGCCTGCTCTGGGGGCTTAGCACCTGCAGTGTGCATAGGCATCCAGGTCAGCAGGTTACTCAGGTCAGCTCCCTGTCCTGATTCTGTTCTCAGAAGGAGCTCTCCCCCACTGCCTCATATTGACCCGAATTTCTTTCGCTGTCTAGCCACCATTCCTCCTGCTACAAACTCAGCTTGTTCCTGGTGAGGCTCCTTTCAAATCAAGTTCTTGTCAAACAGTTTTGAGGGGCCTGAGGGACACCAGCCTCTTTATTCCTCCAAGGAATGGCCCTTGATATCTTGCCATTCCCCTCCCTCCACTACCCAGCTGCCTCCAGGTGCCCAAACCAGCTGCCATCCCTAACTGCTATCATAACACGGATGGAAAGACTGAGGCTTAGAGAGGCATTAGCCAAATCAGAAGCCCAGGAAAGGACTGGGGGAGTTTAAAGGAAGGCTCCCTAGCATACCATGGCTCCTGTGGAAAAGGCCCTGTCCTGTTCCCGTGGCCTCAGTCTCAGGCCTTACCTGAGCTGGTGGGGTCCAAAGAGCCATAGAAGAATTCCCATTTGGCTCGAGCGATTCTCTGGGCATGAGAGGAGACTTCTCGTGGTGAGGACCAGATGTCCCCCTAAGCCAAGGAGGGAGTCATAGACACAGGCACCCAGAGAGAAAACCAGACATACAAAGACACAAGAACATGGGACAAAAGCACAGAAGGAAAAACATACAGGGACAGAAGTATAAGGACATAAGGACAAACACAGAGAGCAAGAAGGAGGCAGATTTAGCACAGATTGAAGAATTCAGAGTGATAGGCCCAAGACCACCAAGGAGACAAGACAAGCCTTGGGCTTCGCTGGGTCTCTGAGGTTGCAGGGAGCCCGAGAGAGATCACATACCTGGTTCAGAAATCCAGTGTCAGCAGGTCCTCGGAATAATGTGGCCAGGTGCTCAGAGGGCCCCCCCAGCCCATTGGGAAGAGAGGAGTAAAGACCATCTGCTCCAACCTGGGGTTGAGTTGGTGGCCCCTGTAAAAGGCCCTGACTTCCAGGCCGAGCTGAGCCTCCTCCAGCTGGAAGCGGGTCTGATGTGGATGCTTCTAGCCTCAACTTTTGATGGGAGCCAGGCCCGAGGGCTGGGGTGGGCCTGGGAGGAGAGACCCCACCCAGGTCCCAGCTCCGACTCAAGCCTCCAGGAGCAGGCAGCCCATTCAGTGGCCTCACAGTGGCCTTCTCCACAAAGCGGAATATGACCACAGAGCTCTGGGCCCCTGGTCGGGGCTGCCCAGTGGGTGAAGAGGGTGCCCAAGGTGAGGGAGCAATGCGGGGTGAAGGGGGGCCACGCAGAGGTGTACAGGGCGCTGTCACACGTCCAAGCTCCCGGCTTCGGGGACCTGGACCTGCTACTCGCCGGAGTAAAGAGCCTGTACTGCCATACATGCTGGCTGGGGGGCTCTGGGGCACTGGGCCTTCGGGGAGCCAGCGGCGTGGGCATCGTGGTGGGGAGATGGCACAGTCGCCTTCCGAGCAGAAGCGCATGGCACCCTGGGCCATGCTGGGGCCGGGGGTCAGGCTGGGGGGGCAGGGATGGCCAGGCCAGGTGGGGAGTGAGCGGGCAGCATGCTCTTCAGACAGGCCTGCAAGAGAGGAAGGGGAGCAGGGGGTGAACTGCTGGGGAGTCAGGAGGATGGGAGAGCAGAGATAGGGAGGGAAAGCAGATGGGGCCACTGGGCACCAGGGGTCTAGCCCACCCTGGGAATATGGCTGGGCTATTTCCATGGAGGCCTGAGGAGAAAAGAATTATGCCCCAGTGGGCCCCTGGCTCCTCTCCTTTCTGCCTAGGGGCCCAAGCATCACCCTGAGAGAACCAAGGAAGCTATTTCAGAAGCTGAGTGAGCCCAGAGTCACTGTGGCATTTTGGAACTACTTCTGGTGGGGGAGGGGGAAGACTGCTACCCCACCCTCAGGATCAGAAGTATCAGCCAGCCAACATCATCACCCGGCCAGGGGCTTCCCACAGTCTCTCTGTAGGAGCCCCTCACTCAAGGGGAGGGGACTCAGGCCTCCTGGAAGGAGAGGGAGGAAAAATAGGGGTAGTATATAGGGACATGAGAGGCTGAGAGGCACAGGTGAAACTCTAATACATACATGATGAACGGGAAAAGGACATTCTTGTTCTCCATACAGGTACATACACTCATGCGCGCACACACGTAAGGACAAATAATGTCAGTACACAGCTAACACGTTTATAGGCAACACCCTCCAGCACACACAGACCCAGGCACACACACACATTGCTCAAAGACACACCCTCATACACTCTCTCAGTCATAACAAATATGTGTGTAATGGAAAGGCACATGCTTGTTTTACACACACACACGGCAATCAAACAGAAACACACAAAGAGATACCCAAATATGCACACAAGGCCCTCATTCCCCAAGATACACAGAGACACAGGTATATCAGACACTCACAGAGACCTACTGGTCACAATCAGACACAAATACAGATGCCTACTCACACACATACTTAAACAGGGACATACACCTTCTCCCTAACGCCCACCAGTCACTGGTCTCTGAGGGGAGGTGGTGGGGCTGAGCTACACCAGACCCCTCTCCCCATCTCTCTCTCCACCCCCAGGGCTATGACAGATCTTGTCCAGGCCTAGGAACGACGGTAAAGGGGTAAAGGGGCCCCTGGAGATGCAAGGTAGGGCAAAGGTCCGGAGCAGCAGCCTTGCCAGGAAGGCTTCTGAAGCTCAGTCGGGGCCCCATTCGCCCTCAGCGCAGCCCTGGACTCAGTCGCGTCAGTACTCACCGCTGCTCGCCTGGAGCTGGGGCCTTGGAGAGGCAGGGGAGAGGCTGGGCCCTGCTCAGCTGTGAAGGCAGCGCGGCTCCCGCTTGCTCCCGCTTGCTCCAGGCCCGCCCGCCTCTCAGTCCCTCCCTCTCCCCGCTACGCGCGGCTCAGAGCTAATCCCCCCACCCACCCACCACCACCCCCCCGCCCTCTCCCGGAGCCCTGAGCCCCAGAGGCTGCCCCCCTCTTCTCGACACTAGGTCCCCGCAGGTCTCTCCCGCCAACCTGAGACCCGCCCCTGAAGAGGGGGAGGACGTATGGAACCTCTGGTCTGTTCTTCAGACCCTCACATGCCCCACCCCAATCGTGTCCACGTCCCTCTAGTCCACCACCCCCTGAGCCGCACGCGGGACCCAGCTGCACACGCGTGTCCCGCTCCAGACCCCACGCGTGTCCCTAGGAGGTTGCCACATGACCTGTTATATGCCACACGCGCTCCCGCCCCCACGAGCACGCGGCCCCGCCAGCACACGGTATGGGTGTAGACTGGACCTGCTCCCTACATCCAAGAGACCACCAGTTTATGGAAGAAATATCCAGAGAACTCGGCCTCAAACCCTCCGGAGGTTCTGAGACTAGGACTCAGGAGACACAGCCCTGACCACTCGCCCAGGATGCAGCAGGAGGGATGTTAGTCAGACTTCAAAAAGAACTTCCTTGCTGCCTGAATTAGACATCTTGCCATCTGGGAGTAAGAGGTTAGACGGAATAACGCCTGGACTAGAGGAAGTGGGAGACAGGCAACCCTTGTGCCCTTGGCCAAGGTAGAAGCGGGCCCGGCTATCTTAAGAAAACACCGCTAGAGTTACTATGGCAACTGCTCTCCTTGGGAAATCCAAGGCAGGCAAGTAGTGACCTCGGAAGGAAGAAGGGGTCTGTTCGAGCGGTCAGGGGGCGCGAGAACGTGCGAGGCGGGGGTGCGCGGGGCTCACCGCGGGGAGGGGCGGCGCTGGCTCGGCGTGGTGCTGAAGGGGACAGCGCCAGATTTGTCGCACTGCGCAGGCGCAGAAGCGCGAACAAAGCTGGAAGGGGGAGGAGGCGCGCGGCCCGAGGTGGTGCGCGCCCACTTGACTCTATCTTAGCAGAGATCTATCCTTCCAGCTACCGTTCCCCAAGGAGGCGGAGGAAAAGGAAGCAAGTCCCCCACCCAAACTGATCTTCCTTGGTCCTTCCCCGCTGCTGTTTACTGTCTTCTCAGCAGCATGGGAGTGGGGGTGGGGGAGGTTGGAGGAGTGTGAAAGGAATTCGGGGGAAAACAGGATGCCCGAGTTCTCTATCCCGATTCACTTGACCCCGGACAAGGTGCTTCCTCTCCAGGGCTTCGGTTTCATCTTTAAAGTGGATTGACGGAACAGATGTGTCCACCTTGCAGAGGTGCCTGAAACCCTGGTAATAGATGGGAAGCAGTTTTCGTTATGAAGAGGCAGGTGAAACAGTTGCACGAAGGGAGAATGCAACCCTGCTAGGGCGAGGGTGGGAGTGGGGGAGCTCCTAGGACAGCAGTAGCCCTCTGCGTCCTTCACACCCTCCCTGACAATGGATGATGGGGAAAGCACTGCTCCAGATGTCCCCTGGAGCGGACTCTGAATTAGGATCTGGGGACGCGGTGAGAGGACGACCCAGAGTCTGAACCCAGAGGTCTGGGGGGCCGCTGCCCTAGGGCGGGCCTAATCTTAGACCCCACAACTAAATCCCCAGACCAACGCCAGGTCAAACGAGAAGCAATATTCTTGGTGGGCCGAACTGAACATTTACTCTTCTCAGGATTCCAGACCTCCCGGGTAAAGGAAAGGGACCCAGCTGGAGATATAATCCTTTTCGACCCCAACATTTCTCCCCAAAAGGTGTAAACCCGTTCCAAATCTTCTGGGAGTGGAAGGGGTTGAATAGCTCTTTACCTCACAATCAACCAGGGATGGGAGGTTTGGGCAAATCTGCTTCATTAAGGAAGATAAATTCTAACTTTGCCCCTTCGATTCATTCACCAATTCTTGGGCATCCACTCCGTGTCAGACAATGAGAGCCTGGACAGTTTCTCCCCATTTTTCAAACTCGCTAAACGCGACCAGAGGGCAGAGAAAGCAGACCCAGAACCTTAGAATCTTGGCCCCGCCCCTTATACGTTTGGCTTTGCCTGCTCCTCCCATCACTTCACTTAGACGCGGCCACTGGCCCCAAACGAAAAAAGTCAGTCTCTGCTGCACGATCGCATTCTTCAGCCTCCAGTCTCAAGCCCTATAGCAGAGAAGGCGAGGTCTCAGTTTACACCACGGGTCTGTTCCGCCTTCGGTTTCAGGATCCATCCGGAGGGCTTTCAGATAGGATCCTCAGTGAGCCGGCACTCGATTGAATCGGTCTGTCTCTGTAGCTCAAGAGGGCGGGTTTGCTGCGTCCGCTCCAAGGCCACAGCGAGAAGACCTTACTGCGCACGCGCAGTAGGCAGCCGATGGAGCCACCGATGGACCCGTCCGGAGGGGAGCAAGAGCCCGGAGCCGTCAGGTACCGAGCACCGGAGGTGCCGAGAGAGGGAAGAAGGGCCTGGGGGAGTGGAGCTGAACCAGGGCTGGGCCTGGGGGCTGGTTTTAGGAGCCTAGGCTCAGGAGCATAACGGAGGCGGACTCGCAGGTAACAGTGACTCGGGGACGCCGCCGCCAACGCCCTTTTACCCACAGGCTCCTGGATTTGCCCTGGGAAGACGTGCTGCTCCCACACGTCCTGAGCCGGGTGCCGCTGCGCCAGCTGCTCTGGCTGCAGCGCGTCAGTCGGGCTTTCCGGGCACTAGTGCAGCTGCACCTCTCCCGGCTGCGCCGCTTCGACGCCGCTCAGGTGAGCCTGGGGCTGGAGCCCCGCCCCCTTCTGGATACTGCCCCCCCCCCCCCCCGCCACTTCTGCCCCGCCTCCAGCCCCCAGCCCCTCTGTCTACCCTTCCCGATCGCCAGTGGGCCGCTAGGAATGCCTAGGAAGCGATCCACCCAGCGAGAAGTACTCTCAAAGGGGGAATACCAGGGATCAACTTGAGGGCGCGTAGGGTCTCTCCTGGGAGGGCAGGTGCCAAGCCCCGAGGGCAACCTGCTGCCAGGAAAGAACTCCTCAGGGGCGAGTAGGCAGAGTCCTCCCCCGGGAACAGCTGAGAGTCGAGGTGCCTCCCCGCCCATAGGTGGGTCCGCAGATTCCGCGGGCCGCATTGGCCTGGCTGCTGCGGGACGCCGAGGGGCTGCAGGAGCTGGCGCTGGCGCCGTGTCACGAATGGCTGTCGGACGAGGATCTGGTGCCGGTGTTGGCGCGGAATCCGCAGCTGCGGAGTGTGGCGCTGGCCGGCTGCGGGCAACTGAGCCGCCGCGCGCTGGGGGCGCTGGCCGAGGGCTGCCCCCGCTTGCAGCGCCTTTCGCTCGCGCACTGTGACTGGGTAGATGGGCTGGCGCTGCGCGGCCTCGCTGACCGCTGTCCGGCGCTGGAGGAGCTGGACCTCACCGCCTGCCGACAGCTCAAGGATGAGGCCATCGTATACCTGGCGCAGAGGCGCGGCGCAAGCCTTCGCAGCCTCTCCCTAGCGGTCAACGCCAATGTGGGGGATACCGCCGTCCAGGAGTTGGCTCGGAACTGCCCGGAACTCCAGCACCTCGACCTAACAGGGTGCCTCCGCGTCGGAAGCGACGGTATCAGGTGCCTGGGCTGGGGTCGGTGAGATGGGAAAAGAGCGATCGCTTAAGTTCTCTGGGGGTAGGGGCGGGCTCTAGTTGGCAGAACTGGGGTTTCTGGATCTTTCTACTAGCATGGAACTGCATTCTGAACAGGAAGTGCCTCCAGGAATACCTAGGCCAGAGATCCCATAGTTGAAAACCTTTTCTGAACTCCTATTTACACCTTGGGAGATTTCAGAAACAAAGTCAGATTTCTGGCTATTCAACAAGGGGAAAACCTTGCAATCCTGGGGCATGAAGTCTCTGGTTCACTGGAGGCATTGAGTGTATGACCTCAAATTAGGCCCCTTCCCTCCTGTAAGGAGGAAAGTATGCCATAACTGGAGGGAGACTGGGCTCTGCTGGCTCCCCCACCGCGTGTGTAGCGGCTTCACGCCCTTTGCCTCCCCCTGCTCCTCCCCCAGGACTTTGGCAGAGTACTGCCCAGCGCTGCGCTCGCTGCGGGTGCGGCACTGCCACCACGTGGCCGAGCCCAGCCTAAGCCGCCTGCGGAAGCGCGGTGTGGACATCGACGTTGAGCCGCCGCTGCATCAGGCCCTGGTACTGCTGCAGGACGTGGTGGGCTTCGCACCCTTTGTCAACCTGCAGGTCTGACCCGCCTGCCGATGGGCACAGCCGGACTGTGTGGCGGGGGCCTCACCGCGAACTGTAAGGAAACTGAACTGTGGGGGCCTCCGGTGAGAGGCCAGTGCCCTGCCCCACCCTAGAGCTTCAAATAAAAAGCTTTTTACCCCCTCTTGCCTGGTGCCGCTGCTCTGTTGGAGATAGGGGATGTGAAGTTGGGAGAGAAAGACACAGTATTCTAGCACCCCAGCTGTGAAATAACCAGAATGGACTCACACCTTCCTGGGGCTACCTTTACTGTGCTTGTGGCAGCTCCAAGAAGAGGTTAACACTGTAGAGCAAGGAAGTTGGGAAGGAAGGGGGACAGGAGTTAGGGCGGGCCCTGTGTGGTGTGTAGGGCTCCTGCATCCCTCTGGGATCTGAGCCTAGATGGCTCGGGCAGAGTCTGGCAAGTGCCTCAGTGGAAGCGGTACTTTCTGGCCGGCTTGAGGTTGATGTATGTGGCCTTCATCTCCTCAGCCTCAGGGTTCCGCACGTCTTTGAATCGCTCCCCTTTGGTGCTCACTATCTGGTTATCGATGTATCGGATCAGCTTCTTGGGAGCCTGTCAGGCAATCAGGCAGTGAGCAGCAGAAGCCTGGAGACAGATGCGCCCGCTCCACGACCCCGACCATCTCACCTCCTTAGGAGCCATAGGACGGTGAATCTTCTGATCCTCCGCACTATCCACCATCATGTACCTGCCAAAAACTGGCTGGGTGAAGCTCTTGCCACCCTGGGAAGACCCTCAAAGGTCCCAGCCCTGCCCAGCCCAGACTCACTTCTGCAGGATGAAGGACTTCAGCTCATCCTTTTGGGGGCCTCTGAGACGCCTGGGCAGGTCCTGCAGAGAGAAGCCAGGTGTAGGGCCTAGGGTACCAGCAGGGGAAGCAAATGGGGCTAGGCTAGGGGCAGGGGCTTAGCACTAAGCTGGAGCATGGCTGAGGTTGCATGGGGTGGGGGAGTCTAGCAGAGGATACCTGGTTGGGGCCATCCCAGGCTGGAGGCCCCTGCTTCCCCTCTACCAGCATCTGCACAGCTTCTTCCAAGTCCCCTCGAGCTTTGGCCAATACCCACTGGGCCTGCTCCACTGAACAGGTGGGAAAAACCTCCAGGAGTACGTCCACCCCTGGCAGCAGCTCTTCCTCAGGGCCGGCTGCCTGTGGCACAAATGTTGACAAGAGGCACTATTTCCTCCTTTCCAGCCCCCCGAGCTCCTTCACTGGTACCCTCCTCTACCAGTACCTCATCTTGGGTGTCCCCAGCAGAAGACATCATCTCTTCTTTGAGCTTTTCGGGCCGCTGCAGGGCCTCTGGGGAGATAGATACCTGACCTTGGCCCTCGGAGCTCTGTGGCTGCACATTCTCTTAAAGGGGCAGAAAGAGCAACAGGTTTGCCAGGGTTTTGGAGGAGGCCATTTGAGTCACCCAGGGGCCCGATTCCCAGGCTTACCTTTGTTCCTGGCACCACTCAACTGCCCTGAGAGCTTCTGGATCATGTCCCCTATTGTACCCCTGAAAAGACCAGGAGGGTGGTTAAAGGACAACTCTACCCACCCTCCACCATCAGCCAGCCCCCCTCGTCTTGGCCCCAGCCACGCCCCACCTGGGGATGTGGGCGAAGCCGGGCACATAGGCCTCCATCATCTCAGTGAAGGCTTCCATGTCGAAATTCTCCTCTGATGGGCCTGAGGGGCCCAGGTCCCCAAGAACCCCAAGCACATAGGAAAAGATGACGTCATCCAAGCCGCTGCAGGAAGAGAACAAGACAAGCCCTATTAGCCTGGGACTCCAGCCCCTGGCTTCCTGGGGACCGTGAGGCAGACCTCAAGCCTTAAGCCTGGAGAGTATCCCACCCTCCCCCTTCCTCAGAGATTTGGTCTCCCCTCTGTTCAACAAGGGTGACGGGAACAGGATGAGAGGCAAGGCCACACCAGCAGATCATACTCAGCCCTTCCGCATCTCAGGAACAGGGCTGAGTGCTCCCCACCCCAGTCTCTCCACTGGTTAGGGTCCAGAGTCCTGCCCAGCTGCTCCAGCACTGGCCCAAGCATGACCCTTCCAGGAGAGCAGCTCCTACCTGAGATCGGCCTCTGGGAGGTGCGTCTGGACAAAGGCAAGGAGGGCTGCACTGACAATCCGCTCCAGCTCCATGCTCTCTCCTCTGCTGAAGGGATACAAGAGGGAGGCTCATCAGGCCCTCTTCTGCCTGCCCCTGCCCACCAGGTCTGGGGGCAGCCAGCTCCTCCCTCCTGCCCTGCTGTAGAAACCATTTGTTGAAGTTGCCTGAAGCTTCCAACTCTCTGGTCCTCCCCCGCTCGCTCAAGCAGAGCCACAGCCCCCCGCCTCCCTATCTCTCCACCTCCTCCAGCCTGAGACAGGACAGGACACTGTCTCAGGAGAAGGTTTCCAGAGTGGAGGTTTCCCTCCTCCCTCCCCCTAACCTCTCCCCATCTCCCCACCCCACTCCCCAGAAGTAGGCCCAGATCTTCTGGGAAGACGCCAAGGTCTTGAGGTCACATGCCTCCTGGCTGAGGAATCCCATCACTGAGAGGGCCACTGGGCCCCCAAGTCCAGCCACAAGGGGCCCATTGTCCAGCCCCCCAAGGAACAGGCCTCAGGATTGAGCACAGCCATCCCCCCACCCAGAATGGGCCACCCACCCTTCACACAAAGGGGCTTTTCTGGCTCTGGGGCCCAGATAGAAGGGGAAGTCTTTCATGAATTCTATCTCCCTGCCTGGTCCTTGCCCTTCCAGCAGCTTGAGGCTACCTACAGAGGCTGTCCATTCTCGTTCCCAAGGCCTACGATGTCCTAGAAGATCTGGCCTTTGCCTACCTTCCAACATCACCACTCCCTCCTCGCTCATTCCACCAGCATCCTTGGGGTCCTTCAAACTCGCCCAGCTTCTTCCTGCCTATCTCTTCCAGATAACCACGTGGCTCATCCCCTCACCTCTGCCGGGGCTCTGCTCAAATGCTGCCTCCAGAGAGACTGTCCCTGACTAACCTACCAAAAATAACCATTCCCATATTCCCCAATCTCTTTCTCTGCTTTATTTTCTACATGGCATATACTAGTTTAATGTTATTTTTATGTTTATTTGCTTTTTGTCTCTCCTCCCCTATAGAACATAAGCTTCAAGAAGAGAGAGTTGGGAGGGACTTTGTCTTATCCTTTGGTATAGCCCTAGCACTTAGAAAAATGCCTGCACTTAGTAGGTGCTTGATAAATACTAACTGACTTGTTTCAATCCTACTTACATGCTTTTGGCTCCAGAAAGTCTGTATTTGGTAGCCAAGAACATACAGGTGGCAACAAACTGCTCCAGAGCCACAGGTCCAAATGTCAGCTTATCCCAGTTAGAAGACTCAGGAGAACCTACCCCCAATTCACCATATCCTTGCCATCTGTGTATACCCCCTCCAAACAGGCACCCCCTCCTGTTTCACTAGTTGACACAACTTGCTCAGCTGCCAAACCTGAACTTGGGGGTTACCCTGAGTCTCACCCTCTCTCAACCCCACCTGCTGCAATCAACCAGTCACCAGGTCCCGCTCAAGTCTACTGCCTTATTCTCCATTCTAGCCACTTCTCCCCAACTTTAGTCTGGCTTCTGCTCCAACATCTCTACCAAATCTTCTCAGGCTAAGGTCAGGAGTTACTGTTTTCAGGTTTTGGTCTAATTATTTTTGTTGTTTAGTGGCTAAGTTGTGTTCAACTCTTACGCAACCCCATGGACTGTAGCCCTCCAGGATCCTCTGTCCATGGGATTTCCCAGGCAAGAATACTGGAGTGGGTGGCCATCTCCTTCTCCAGGGGATCTTCCAACTCAGGGACTGAACCCATATCTCCTGTGTTACAGGCAGATTCTTTACTGCTGAGCTACTGGGAAGCCCTAATTGGTCTAATTAGGCTGAACCATATGAATTTGCCAATATTATCCATTTTTTATCAAGAAAGAGAGAAAGGCCATTTCTTTCACCTCATATTTGCCCTTTCAGCAGTATCAGTATTGGTCTAGGAGGCATCACATCCTCCCGTTTCTCTTCCACCTCCTTGGCCCTTTCTTCCCAGGCCATCCCTCTCCTCTTTTTCCCCTCTAACTGTGGCAGCAAAGCTCAGGCTCAAAGCTGCTTCTCCTCTCTTCAGTCTGCACACTCTGTCTCTGGAAGATCTCATCTGGGCCCAGATCTTCTTGTTCCAACTCCATGTCACCAATTCCCAAATGTCTAGTTCTCTAGTCCAGCCTCCTCCTCTGAGCTACTGACACCTCCATGGGGATGACTTAACATGTTCCAAACTGACATTCTCCCAAGTCGTCTACTCCTCCAAGGCTGTCCCTGTCCCCAGTGTACACCTGTCCATGTACCCAGCTGTTCCTGCCACAAGTCTGAGACCAGACGCTGTGAGGATCCCTGACACCATCCTACCCTCTGCCTTCCCACATCCAATCAGTCACCAAGCCCTGACCATTATTTCTCAACATGTCTACTTCTCTCCATCTCTCCTCCCACTCAGCTCCATCTCTTGCCTTAACTGCAAGTTTCCCAATCGTTCTCCTCACCACCATCTTTCCACCAACAACTTACTCTCCACAAAGATCATGGCTGTACAATCTTTACAAAAAATCATGTTCTTCCTGCATAACATCTATCCATGATTTCCTGTTTCCAGAGTAGTCCAGATTCTTTTTGTGGCCCTCAATTCAGGGCCTTACTCCTGCCTCTGTCTCTCCAGCCATTATGTACCACTGCCCGCCCCCATCCCCACCCAGATCACTCCTCTCCACCCTGGCTTGCTTTCACCTTGCCAGCACTCCAGCTTTTTCATGGCAAGAGTCTCTGCATGAACTGTTTCCTCTGCCTGGGTAACCTGCTGCTTCCACCCCTTCACTTGCTAACTCCTCTCACCTTTCAGGTTTCATTTTACAGTTTCCTTCAAGGGATGCTGTCCCTGACCCTCTAGAACTGGTTTGGTCTCTATCTTACACCCTTACTCCAGACTACACTTTTCCTTACTTAACAACACCTTTTATAGCTATAATTTAAAAAATTACTGGGGCAATGTTTAATGATTCTTCCACTTGCTTCATGAGCACAGGGACTACACACCTGGTTTATTGATCAATGTACACTCAATAAAGTTACTTCCCACTTCACAAATGAAGAGACTGAAGCTCAGTGGGTTTAAGGACTTGCCCAGAGTCACCTGGCTTGACTGTAGTAGTCAAGAGATAAATCCAGGACTTCCTAGTTGAGTGTATATTCAAGGGGCTACTTTGGGAATGGGGGGATGTCAAGACCTCCAATTGGGTTGAGACAGGGCTGCCATCTACAATCACAGTTCCCTGGTTCCCTGACTGTTAACACAGAGTTGCTGTGACAGTACAGGGTCACTTGGGACAGCAGAACTAAGAAGCCCTATCCTACCAGGGGAGGCCAGCCTCTTGCTCCAGACCCTAGTACGGGCCCTGGCGAGGAGTGTAACTGCTCAAACCAGGCATACCAGATCCCATCATGCTGCTCCCCCAAGAAGTCAGCCCCCTGTGGAGACCAACATCCACCCCAGGTTATACCACTCCTGGCTGCTAGCAGCTGTCTGCCAACCTCTGTGAGGACCAAGGTCCATGGATGCTGCATGAAAGCTTCTAGGGAAGAAGTTCTCAGGGATGTGGCTGATGCCTAGCTTCTAGCCAAGGTCCAAGAAGTTATTCATGGCAAACACCTCACTGTGCTCAAATAAAAGTTTTCCTGCCCTGAGCTTTTGCTCTGGCTTATTTCCTAATAGAATGTCCCCGTTCCTCCTGTTCTTGGGCTGCCCAAACTTTCCCCTTCAAAGCTTGCCACTTCTTTCTTTCACCCTTCTCCACCCCTTAGGCTTCATTGGCATTCCTTTCCTACCCAGAACCTTCTCCTAATATTTCTCCTCATAGTCCCTGAGTTGGGGAAGCTGCAGCCCAAATAGCCAGGCTTCTCCAGGGTCAGAACGTGATTTCCCCAAGACTTTTCAAATTCTGGATATAGCCCACAGAACCCCATTACATCCTGGGGGCTCCAAATCAGGGTTCACTGGTTAGTTGCCCCCATGAAATGTGACTGACATCCTGTTGTGAGTCTTGTTTGAATACCTCTGATGAAGGTAATAATATTTAGCATTTACTGACTGCTTACAGGGCTTCCCAGGTGGCCCTAGTGGCCCTAAACAAACAGAGGTGGGTTCGATCCATTGGTCTGGAAGATCCCCTGGAGGAGGGCATGGCAACCCACTCCAGTATTCTTGCCTGGAGAATCCCCTGGACAGAGAATTCTGGTGGGCTACAGTCCATAGGGTTGTATAGGGTTGCACAGAGTCAGACACAACTGAAATGACTTAGCATTCATGGACGACTGCTTAAGATCTGCCAGGGATTGTTCTGTGCTCTTTACATGTATGAATTTACCTAATCCTCACAATTACCCTAACATATAGATACTAATATATCATATTATCCCATTTACCCAAAAGGAAATGGACACATTGTAAGGTTAAGTAATTTGCCCAGGATCACAAAGGAAGTTAATGGCAGTTTTATACCCAGGCAGTCTGGCTCCAAAACCTTCACTGTTAACCACCATACTACACCACCTTTCATGATGCAAAGGGTCTGTCCCTAACCTATGTTCTGATCCTCCTCTCCTGCTTGGCTAGCCCTCTTGCCTACCTCAGAATCTTTGCTCACACCATTCTCCCCACTCAGAATGTCTTTGCCCCTTTGCCCCTCACTTTGCAGGACTCACTTCCTCTCCGGAGCCAACCCTGACTGCCCCATCCTCACTGGCCAGGTGGCCTGGGAGCATCTCTGGGACCGCACAGCCCTAAACTCTCCAGATGCTCCATAATGCCTCCTCCCCTCCCCAAACAAATTTAAGTGAAACTGGGGAAAGAAGTACTATGTTGTTCCCTTCAGGTGGGGATGTGCCCCAGGTGGAGGGAGACCAGTAGGCCATGTGGGAGGAGTCCTGGGAAGCGGAGTGGAAGAAGCCCCGGGCACTCAAGAGTCTAGAAACGAGGTCTTCACTGCTTATCCCAGATTCTATGAAGCCCGGTTCCTGGGGCCCTGGTACATAACGCAGGTTCCAGAGGACATCATAGTCCCCTGACCCCCAAAGCAGCTCTTAGAAGCACCAAGTGGATCGAGGGGTATACGGGACTCCGGCATCCAAAATCAGGCGGGAGTATAAATGCGGGGTGATGGGAGTACAGGAAGTGGGGGCACAATGATGGCCGACCCCTGAAGCAGCAGCTCCCTAAACGAGCTAGCGGGATACCCTTAAGCATCCAGAATAGTGGGCCCGAGGGCACATGGATGCGCTTGCGGCCCTGGGGGACACATGATGAGGGAGGCCGGAGCAAGCTAAAAAGTGCCTCGATACAGGCCACGGCGAGAATCAGAGATGGGGGTCCGGCGGGCCCCGGGGGTACTGTGGGGAGACACACGGGACGGGTACCCTTGGTCAGTGCTCTCCGCGACTCTTCCAGCCCTGAGTCGGGGCCTGGAGGGGGAATCACCTGCTCCGTCGGGCGCCGCCGGCGACTTGTCCCGCGCGGTGCAGCTCGCATGCCCCCAGCCCCACCAACGAGATCAAAGGCGGGGCCCAGAGCGGTTCACTTCCAGAAGCGCTGTGGTGGCCATTTTTAAGAAGGGCAATTGCCCATAAGTGGGCGGGACTTCTGCTTCCAGTCTCATTTGTCTCAGGGTTTTGGACGGGCTCTCGCGGAGGCCATTTTTTTGAGGGTAGGGAGTAGTTACGCATGATAACGCCATGGGTGGAGTCTCACCGATTGACTGTATACCCTCCTAGTTCCTTGTCTGCCCAGACCAAGGACATTAGGCCCCACCCAGTGTATTCCCACCCACTTTATTTCCTAGCCCCCCAAATCTCCCTCAAATCCTGTATCTTCCCCTTGACTTCTTGTTTTTCCCGTCTTCCCACAATCCCGTGGCTCACTGGTTGATTCTGGTGGCCCCTACTGCTAGACCTGGTGTTCCCCAAATCCCACTGTCTCTCCTCCTACGTGTCCAGTCCAGATTCAAGCCCTGTCACCCATCAACTCTTAGGTACTGACTTACCCGCCATGCGTGTGTGTGCGTGTGTGTCGGTCTCCTTGTGACCCCATGGACTGTAGCCCCAGGCTCCTGTGTCCATGGAATTTTCCAGGCAAAAATAGTGGAGTGGGTTGACATTTCCTCCTCCAGGGGGTTTTCCCAACCCAAGGATGGAACCTGCGTCTTCTGTATTGGCAGGAAGATTCATTACCACAAAGCCACCAGATAAGACTAGATCTGCTCGTATGCATTCTCTTAACAGTGATGTCTCCCCAAGATTAGGGTGGCTACAGGGCCTAAGTTTTGGGACCTGGAACCTGGTTTGGATGGGGGAAGGGGCAGCAGGTGCTCTGAGGACCCACCTGAGCTCAGGTGCAGGATGCCTGCAGGCCAGTACCTTAATGCCCACGTTGGCAGGGCTCCTCATTTAGGACAGGATGGCTGAACCCCAGTACCCAGTAAAACCTCAGCTTCCTCTTTCTGTTCCTGCTACCTCAGCTTCCCGGTGCTATCCAGGGGGGAAGTCCAGAGCCTTCCCTTCCCAGAAGTCCTTCAGTGGGTCATGATGGAAAGAGTTCTCCCATTCCCAGCCACGAGGCTGAGCCTCTTTTCAGGTCTAGTCCTCCTGTAGGGTGCTGGGGGCCCAGATATTGTCCCTACGCTGAGGAGTTCGTGGTCCAAGGGAGAAAGTCCCATTCTCTTCCCTAAGGACAGAAGCAATGCCAGAATATGGAGAAAAAGAGGATCACCACTCCCTATTCCAGTCCTGTCCCTCACTTCAACCTCCCACCTCCCCACCAGGATTCTCTAGCCTCAAAGAGAGCAAGATGTGGGCTGCTGGGGAAAGGGGGCAGGAAAGGGGAGGAAAGAAAGAGGGAGCGCTTTTGGCGTCGCGTCTCCCATAAACGCTCTGCTGCTGACAGCCTGGTGCTGCTGGGGTTAATGAAGGGTGGGGTGACAGCCACTTTGAACTCAGGCCAAGCAGGCCCCTGGGAAGGAGGTGATGGATAGCTGCCAGGCCTCTAAAGACTAAGCCATCGCTCCCCTCCCCCAGCCCCCCATCCGTCCTCCCTCTCCCCTCCATTGCACAATACTGATGCCTCTTCTCTCCCTACCACCCCCATTACAGGAATTTCCAGGTTTCCTCAGTAGAGCTGTCCCTGGTTCCAAGCCCAAGACCCTGGCGACCTGTTTCTTGAATGGCAGGGATGTAGCTACTTATCATGGGAAAGAACTTCTTGAGGTTTCAGGGAAAGACCATTTAGGGGGAGCCCCTCAATTCCCAGCTCAGATTCTGGAGGATCTCAACTCTGTGCAGTAAGAGTTGGGTTCTGGAATCAGAGGACAGAGGGTGGGCTGGGGAGAGGGCCCACCACAGACACAGGGACACTTACAAACCTTAATCAGGAGCTCCAGGGAACACTAGTCCCATGCGACATTCACACTGCCTGGGCCTTAACCCCCTGATTTTTCTTTTCCCTCAGGTCTCAAACTATCTTTCCACGGAATGGGAATAAACTCCACTTATGCTTTGGATGCAGCTTGAAGCCACATGAGTAAGAAGGAGGGAGACTGATACCCCCTCCCTCCCCATTCCGTGAGTGAATTCTGGAGCTGATGCTGGGCCTCCTAAGCCGATGGGGAAAGCTAGAATCTTGTGCTGAAGCCTCCACAGCACATCAGCTCCCCACCATTCAACCTCAGAGTGAGGAACTGGGCTTGAATTAGGCAGAAAGGGCAGATTTCCCAGACATTAAGGGCAGAGAAAGAACCCAGTGGCTTGTTTCAAGGGGTGGGAGGGACTCAGTCAGAGACTGAGGTGAGGAAGGGGATGCTTTGAAAGATGAGGGGTGGGTGGAGAAGGGGGTCCCCATTCTTGCTTGAGGTCAAAAAGGGCTCTCTGGGCAGGGTGCCCGGCCCTCCCACACCTTCCTCCTTTCTCAGAAGAGCCAGGATGGGGCGGGGGCGGGAGTTGGCTGGGGCGGGGCCTATTTAAGGAGCAGTCTCTGGGAGCATCACTGTAGATCCAGCTCCAGGAGGGAGAGGAGAGGCTTCAAGGGTAAGTGCAGACCTGTTCCTTTCAACTCAAGTTGGGGGTGGCGGTGGAGGGTGGCTCTTGAGCCTGCACACTTGCCTTTCCCTCTCCAGAGACAGGCTGCAGCTCTGCCCTGAGTGGAAATAGCACCCTAGTCCTCAGTTTAACTCTCTAGAAAGTCACAGTGTGTTTCAGGGAAGTCTTTCTCTTCCATTCCCTTATCTATACCAGGTACTTCAGATCTTCATTTCAGGTGTATTTGTGTGTGTGTGTGTGTAGGGGCGGGGGCAGTGGTTTCAGGGAGCTTGGACTCCTGGGCCTCTATCTTGTGGATCCACATTTTGTGGGTCTTGTTTGGCTCAGGAGGCCTGTCTCTAGAGAAATATCCTCTCAGTGTACATACTCTAGCTCTTCCCCCAGTCCCTTGTCTATCCAATTCCACACCTAGCCCCATTGGAGCACATTTGGGCAGGGATGATGGGACCCTTTCTAAATGGAATCTCTACCACAGCCCTGAGCCACCCCACCCCCGCCCGCCCCATATCTAATATCGGTATCCTGTTGGAATTGAGAGAACCTTTGCCTCTTCTAGCAATGGACCTCTGTTTTCTGCTCCAAGCTCAGACCCTTCCTGGAATAGGAGGAATCTTGAGATCTCGGGTTTCTCACCTGATCCATCCTGGGGATGAGGAAAGATTCACAGAAGAGAGGGCAGGAGGGCAGCATCAAGGTTAAGAGAACTTTGGCCACCTGGCTCTGAGAACTGAATTCCATAGGCTGTGAGCTCTAGCAAATGCCCTAGGGACTCAGTTCTGGTGCCCGGCTGCGCTACACCATCAATACTGAGGTCACAGGGCATCAGCCAGGTGCTGCCACTGGCTCGATCTTTTAACAACTTCAGTTCAAGCCACTTTTCTTGTCAGAGACTTCAGTGGCTCCCCAAAACTCCTCACTTTGCCGTTAAAGTCTTTCGAAGTATGGCCTCCACTTAGCTTTGAAGCCTGACCCTCCACTGCTTCCTGGTTATAACCTGCCTTCCAGTGAAACCCTGCTCCTTCCTGCTCCTTCTGCCACGCTTTTACTTGTGCTGACCCCTCCTCAGTTCTTCTCTGGACACCTCCTTTTCATCGCTGTTAGATTCCTACACCTCCTTCAAAGTCTTTCTCAGATGCCTCTTACAAGAAGCTTCTCCAGTGCCTCAATGATGCATATGATGTCCTACAAATCCTCCACACTCTGCTTCCAGTGGAGCTTGATTCATGAGCCCCATGATGACTAGTCTAGTATTCTTCACAGAGTGGCTGTTCAATAAATGTTCCTTGTATTTTGCTGAGCATGTCTAATGTATGAAAAGGCCTATATGTTAAGGCTACGTCAGATTTCCCAGGTTTATAGGCCTCAGTTTCCTTATCTGTAAATGGGGATAATAATTATATACACATCAAGGTTTTGTGAAAATTAAATGATAGTTTCTGTACAGGGCTTAGCACAGTGCCTGCACACAGTAAGTGCTCAGTTAAGTGTGTAAGATTGTTGTGATAATTACCCTCCTTTCAGTAGAATGTGAGTTACCCAGTTGGGAGGTGGGATAGGGTTTAAAATTGGTCAGTCATGGTTTATTGGCAAAGGGCTCTAAACCAAATGCCAGGGTTGGGTAAGGCTGGGGGAAAGCCAGGAGGAGAAGTCCATCAGGATGAGAGTATGGTGGCTCAAGACCCACTGAAATAGGGACAGTAGGTAGATTCCCACCTACTGTGTGACCTTGGGTGAGTCACTCCTCTCTGGCCTTGGTTTCCCAACGGAAGGTAACTTGAGGAGGTTGAGCCAGGTAAACAGTAAAGTCTCTGGCAGCCCTGATGTTTTATGAGTTCTAAGCTTCTAAGGGTTAAGTTCAAAGAAAAGATCAAAGAAAGAAACATCTAGGACTCCCTGCAGGGCTTCCTTACAGCCACAGACAGGGCTGGAGCACTGGGGTTTGGAAGCAATGGCAGGCTGGACTGAGCTGAGTAGCAGCCCTTCCTTCAAAAAGTCTATAATTGGGGACCTCCTCCCTCACCGGGGCTGGGGGATAGGGGTAAATTATGTGCAGCTTCTGGATATTTCCAGGGCATAAGTGAAGGCCTTGGGGGAAGAATGTGTGTGAGCAATGTGGATTCTTAGAGATGAGGAGAGTTGAGAGACTTTAAGGGTGGGCCTGAGAGTGTAGAAGAGGAAGGGGATTCAGAAAAAAATCTTATATGGTGGGAGATTCATGATTTACTTAACCTGCTGTGTTTCAAAAAAAAAAGAAAAAGGATTTGAGGAGGCTTACCAGCATGTAGAAAATTCTCTAAGATTAAAATATAAAATCTGTGACAAATTACATTTTAAATGTGTATCCTTTTTGATCCAGAGACTCAATATCCTTCTTATCACTAGTTTTAGTTAGAAATTGTTTCAGACTTACAGAAAAGTTGCAAGAATAGTACAAAGAACTGTGACTTAACCTTATACCAGATTCACCAACTGTTAACCTTTTTCTTTTTTTTTTCCATATTGCTTTCTTTAATATATAGTCCTCATTCAAATCTTGCTACTTGTCCCAACATTGTCCTTCATAACAATGTTCATTCTGGTCTAGCATCCAAAAGAGGATCATGCATTGCATTTAGTTTTCATGTCTGTTTCATCTCCTTTGACTTGAAACCTTTGTTTGTTATGACACTGACATTTTTGAAAATTTTTCTCTTAATTTAGGTTTTTGTTTCCTGATGATTATGCCTTACCACTGAATTTTTGATGTTGTATTTTTTCAGTTTAACATATCCAAAGCACATGATGTCAGTTTGTCTCCATTAAAGAAAAAAATTAAAGACACTCATTAAAGATGGTAAGAAAAAAAGATGGTAAGGAAAAAAAAATGGTAAGAAAGATTTTGTTTAAGAGGGACTACTGCAATGGGGTTATTAACATGTTACCCACCACTTTTCCCTATTATACTATTAGGTTACTATTTTCTTCAGGTTAATATTTTAAAATTTGTAATTAATAAATATCTTATTGGAACATACATGAAACTATATAAATATCAGGTTTTTCATCAGACTTTCACCCATTATTTTTAGTGTCCAGGAATGAGTCTCACTTGAATCATTCATTACTGTGATGATTGGGGATGGCAATTTTCTAATTTCATTTTTCCTTCTTCTATAAGGAGAGCTTTCCAGTCACATGTATTTGTTTAGTTAATATTAGCATGGACTTAGGGATCCTTATTTTATTCAGAAGGTTATAATCTGTTACTGTGATTATTTGTTTTGATGCTTACAGTGTCCTTGATTCGGTCAGTGGAAGTCCCTTCAAGTTGGCACCTTTGTTCTTTTGATATTTTTGAGGAGTCCTTTAATTTTTGGCACAAGTTGTTCCAGGCTCATCTTGTACCTTTCCTGCCACAGCCTTGAAATCAGCCATTCTCCCAAGGGGAGTGGTTCCTTTTTTGGAGGATGGAATTTAGAATAACAGATCTGGGCACTGGCTGTGCTTGTTGCTACCAGGGTGTCATTGTTCAGTGATTCAATCTCTAATTTTAAGGTTTCAGATTCCACAATTTAACACTTGTATATGTGAACAAAGATGCATATTCAAGGACATTTATTTTCTCATCACTCTCTCAGCTTATTTCTCAAATGTCTCCTAACTGTTCTCCCTATTTCTACAATGGACCCTCTATAGTCTCTTTTCCACACATCATCCAGAATAATTCAAAAAAAAATCTCATCACATTTCCCTGTGCTCATAATCTCCTCTAAGGAAAAAAATCCAAAATTTTCTACATGGCTTCAAGATGCCACAGGATCCAGCTTCATCTGTAACTTCATTAACTATTCAGTTCAGTTCAGTCACTCAGTCATGTCTGACTCCTTGTGACCCCATGAAGCACAGCAGGCCAGGCCTCCCTGTCCATCACCAACTCCCAGAGTCCACCCAAACCCATGTCCACTGAGTCGGTGATGCCATCCATTAACTGTTACATTCCCACTAACTCACCGGACAAGGACACCCCAGCCAAGGGTGTTTGTACTTGCTTTTCTCCCCCAGCTATTTAAATAGCTTGCAAAGCTCTTTATTAGGTCTTCACTGAAGAGTCATCTCCTCTGAGAAGCCTTCCCTAAGTATCCTGCTGAAAATAGCACCCCATCACTTATTGCTGTATGACACTGCATTGTATATTCCCCTTTGCTTATTGTCAGTCTTCATTTCCCTACATTACATCTCTAAAGTAAGCTCTATCAAGAGCAGAGAGTTGTTTATTTTTCTCCTAGAGCCCCAGTGCCTAGAATACTGCCCAGCACATGTGGGCTTTCAAATGCCTGTTAAGTCAATGAAGATGACTTTCATTCCTTGGGACTTTTGCATTCACCGTACTTTCTGCCTGGCTTCCCCTCACCCTTCTCTTTGCATAGCTAGCTTTTTCATATTCTTTAGGTCTCAGCTTAAATGTTTTCCATAAGGACAGAAACTGCCATGGCTATCTCATTCACGACTATATCCTCAGGGCCTGCAATAGTTCTTGGCAAATAAAAGGCATTCAAGAAATTTGTTGAATGGACTTTTAATAGCTAAAAACTGAAAAGAATCCAAATGCTATAGACTGTTAAAGAATGAGGTAACACCATGTGCACTGGCATAAAACGATGTCCAAGATATACTTAGTGTAAAATGCAACAAGCAAGACTGCAATTCCTTTTATGTAGGTAATATGAGGTGCACAGAAAAAAACAGTAAAAAATACTAGATTGGACCTCAGTGATCATTTGCGGGTGATGGTCTTCCCAGGTGGCCCTAGTGGTAAAGAACCCTCCTGCCAATGCAGGAGACGTAAGAGACACAGGTTAAGTCTCTGGGTCAGGAAGATACCCTGCAGGAGGATACGGCAACCCATTCCAGTATCCTTGCCTGGAGAATCTCATGGACAGAGGAGCCTGGTGGGTGACAGTGCATAGGGTCACACACAGCTGGACACAACTGAAGGGACTTAGCATGCCACACAAAATATCAGAACAGATTTTAATTCTCCATTTAATAAATTTCAGTATTGCAAACTACTTTTTAAAAACAAATAATAACCTTTGAGCACTTAGTATATGACAGTTATTGTGGTAAACACTTTGTGTGCAGGATTTCATGATATCTTCTCAATAATCTTATGAGATAGGTCCTGATACCATCATCCCCATTCGCGATGAGGAAATTGGTTCAGGGACATTAAATAGTTCACTCAAGGTCACACAGTAGACCTAACACACTACAACAGCTCCCTGTGTTTCCATAATTTAAAAAAATAAGGAAAGGAAAATAAGATGAAACTAGGGGTAACAGTTCAGGATCCAGGTTTTACACAAAAGATGCTAAGCAAATTTGGCTCCCCAGAAACCAGGGCAAAGAGAAAAATATGATCAATTATGAGATCCTTGGTGCTTCACAGATAAAAAAGCAAAACCATTCATCAGGAGAAACATCGTTACCAAGTGCTGAGGTTTAACAGAACTTCTGCATGAAGCTCATAATTATAGCAGTGTTCAATCAAGTGATCTGCAGTTTCAGTAACATACCTGTATACCCAGGTATCTTCTGGCCAACTACAAATGGAAGTTCACTGAAAGCATTTCCATGAGGAGCCAAACTTATGCAGCCTGGGTCTTAGATCTGGTGGTATGGCTAGAGCTGTAGTTAAAATTCGATGTGTGGCTTAATCCTCCAGCAAACTCCTAGAATAGCGCACATTCAACCTATTAAAGACTGTCAGCAAGAAGGAGGAGACAAGATACAAATATATGTATGACTGAGTCCCTTCGATGTTCACCTGAAACTATCACAACATTGTTTATCGGCTATCCCACAATATAAAAGTTTAAAAAGAATCAGGAAACAAGATGTGACATTCATCTTAGATTTCAACCCTGGTAAAATTTCCAGGTAGGCTGTACTAGTTTTATTCTTCTTTAACAGATGAATAAACTGAGGCTCAGAGAGTCTAGAAAATGTCAGTCAGTTCAGTTCAGTCCGTCCAACTCTTTGCAACCCCATGGACTGCAGCATGACATTCCTCCCTGTCCATCACCAACTCCCAGAGTTTACCCAAACTCATGTCAGAGCCAGCCCTAAATCTGTGTCTTAGGGATCCCTTCCTCAGCCATGCTTGCCATCCACACCTCAACAAAATAGCTGATGCCCTCAGAATCTCTCTATGGGTGGTGGGCCTCAGGACCTAGGAGAAAGTCCTCTTGCACTGGAAGGGAGCTGGTTAAGGAAAATGGGGCCCGGCGAGTGAGGAAGTACACATTTCCCACTCTAATTCCTGACACCTTGTACCCCAAAAAGGGAAGTAAGGCTCACATTACATAGATGAAGAAACCCCACCTCCACCCCCAAACATAAAAACAATCTTAAAGCCTACACCTGACTTCAGTCATTTACTTTTCTTTACAGGCTGGGAATAAGTGGGCCCTCAGCTTGGGGAGTTAGGGGAGATTTCCTGGAGAGAAGAGACGAAAAAGGGCACGTGGGGGCTCATTGCAGGGCAGGGTTCATGGGGAGGAGGTTGGGCAGGGAGGAAACAAAGGGTCCAGACCCTTCCTCCACCACACGCTCAGGCTTTCCAAGTCCAAGGAGAAGGAAGGAGTAACAGGACACCCACTCAGATCTCTTTGATCCCTTTTCGCCCTCGCCCCGCCATCCTGCAAAAACCTGAAATCAAGGAAGAGCAGCAAGCCAGCGGTGCTTAAAAAAAAAAAAAAAAAGGCAAAAATACAGGTGACAGGTGCACCCAGCCCCAGCGCATAGCTGCGGCGGCAGGAAAACGGCGCGCGTGCTCACCGTCGCCTGCCGCCGGGCCTCGCGCGCCCTCAGCTCAAGCCTTCCTCTTCTGCCGGCGGCCGCGCTCCACCGCTTCCCCCGCGGGACTGTTGTCCCCGCTGTCGCTGCTGGCCGGCGGCCGCAGGGCTCCCCTCTCGACGCGGTTCTCGGGCTCTCGCAGGCGCGGCGAGCCCCGCAGCAGGAACTCGCCGCCGCGGTAGGTGACGCGCACGTTGGTGCGCGGGTATGTGCCGTACACGCGGCGCAGCTCCCGGCGCACGGAGTCCGGCAGCTCGAGGCGCGGGCCAAGCGCGCGCTCTACGCGGCCCCACCGCAGCTCGGCCTGCAAGGTGCCGCCTTCCGGCCACTGCGCCCCGCTCTCGACCGCAGCCTGCGCCGTGGCCGCGGGCGCCTGCAGCGATGGCCCCAGGTAGCCGGGCGCGGGGAACGGCGGGCGCAGGGCCGCGGCGTAGGCCGGTGGGAAGACCCAAAAGGGCGGCGCGAACTCCAGGGGCGCGCCGGTGGCGTGGAAGCAGTGGTATTCCCGCGGAGCAGCCCACTCACCGCCGCACAGGTCGCGGGGCCGGCTGCAGAAGTTATGGGCCTGGATAGGGGGCAGCAGCAGAGGGGCGGGCTGGTAGGTGTAGGTGAGGTGCTGCAGTAGAGGCCAGACGTCCTCCCCAGGCGCTCGGCAGTAGCATGCGTACATGGTCCGAAGTTCAGGCGGCCGGCGTGGTACCTGGGGCCTTGTCCTGGTCCAGACCTGGAGTAGGGGAGATGGATGCGCTTTGTTCTCAGGTCCACCGCCGATCCTAATGCCTAGTAAACGCAGGCCCTGATTCACAGCAGGAGCCCCTGCGATTGTGCCCCTGGCTTTGGGAACTCTTACTAAGGAGTTTGGCTACCAGGTCACCTCTTTTCCTAGGGCTGGACCCAAAGCCCAGGCTCCCAGCAGGCAGGAAAGACTCAAGGCCGTTTGAAGCCCCAGCCCTGAAATGCTCTTCCAGGTAGCTCCCCACTCACTTGTCTCCTTTAGCCTCGGGGAGCTGGCCCCCAGCATTTGGAGGAACCTGAGAGATCCAGGAGCAGAGCTCCTCTCCACCACTTTTCAGTTGATCTGCTGTTCTTCCTGCCCTGATTCGGCCACACCTCCTGGTTTCCAGGCAAAGGGAAACACCTTGACCTTGCCAGAAGCCAGCCAGCCTGTGTTTACACTGGGTGAACCTGCTGGAATCATGTTGGCCCCAACTTAGACACAACCTCCGTGAGGGCATCCTGGTGCCCTTTGCAATTAGGTTAGCTCTCTGTTATCCACATCCCATTTTCCCAGTCAGATGGATTGAGTTATCATGGCATCTGGTCCCATCACTTCATGGGAAATAGATGGGGAAACAGTAGAAACAGTGTCAGACTTTATTTTGGGGGGGCTCCCAAATCACTGCAGATGGTGACTGCAGCCATGAAATTAAAAGATGCTTACTCCTTGGAAGAAAAGTTATGACCAGCCTAGATAGCATATTTAAAAGCAGAGACATTATTTTGCCAACAAAGGTCTGTCTAGTCAAGGCTATGGTTTTTCCAGTGGTCATGTATGGATGTGAGAGTTGGACTGTGAAGAAAGCTGAGCGCCGAAGAATTGATACTTTTGAACTGTGGTGTTGGAGAAGACTCTTGAGAGTCCCTTGGACTGCAGAAAGATCCAACCAGTCCATTCTGAAGGCGATCAGCCCTGGGATTTCTTTGGAGGGAATGATCCTGAAGCTGAAACTCCAGTACTTTGGCCACCTCATGGGAAGAGTTGACTCATTGGAAAAGACTCTGATGCTGGGAGGGATTGGGGGCAGGAGGAGAAGGGGATGACAGAGGATGAGATGGCTGGATGGCATCACTGACTTGATGGACGTGAGTCTGAGTGAACTCCAGGAGTTGGTGATGGACAGGGAGGCCTGGTGTGCTGCGATTCATGGGGTTGCAAAGAGTCAGACACGACTGAGCGACTGAACTGAACTGAACATTTGAGTTAAGCTCCTCCTCACCAGGCACTGAATCAAGTTGCTTCATGGTTCAGTCGTGTCCAACTCTCTGAGACCCTATGGACTGCAGCACGCCAGGCTTCCCTGTCTTTCACCATCCCTGGGAGTTTGCTCAGACTCATGTCCATTGAGTCGCCAATGCCATCCAACCATCTCATCCTCGTTCAAGTTGCTTATGAGCATCTAACTTCAAGTTTACATCAGCCCTAGAAATGAGGTATTAATAGTTCTCCCCCCACCCCTTACATAGCAAGAAGCTGCTTGCCTCAGATATGGTATACAATGAATGTATTCTATGACTGGGGCTTATGTAAATATCCTGCTCAGACTCACACAGCTAGTTATGTTAAGGGCAAAATTCTCAAGACTTGTGCTGTCAGTAATAGCATGATCACCAATCTATGCTGGGTCTGCTTTCCCGCTATCTGACTATTCTCCCCTCTAGAATGTTACATAAGAGCTTATAACTTTTTTCAAAGAACTAATTCTTATTAGCCACATGAAGAACATGGTGATATCATTCTCATGGAATAGATTAAGGAACCAGAGACTCAGGAAGTTAGGCCACTTTCCCATCTTCTCACAGTCTGTAACTGGCACTGTGGGATTTGAACTCAGTCCAACTTATGCCAAAGCCCAGAAGCGACTTGGGTAAAGCCAGAAAGGTTGCTTCATTCACATGGGGTGAAGACTATCTGATCTCCAGTCCCCATTGGCTGCAGGTCATGCCCTTCCAGCTCTCTTCCCCAGTGGAGTGGGTCATAGTTGCTGGATGGTTAAAATGGATACCCTCTCCTAGTTGCTGGGCTGCCAGGCCATCATACTTTCCTTCCTCCTCTGTTAATCTAAGCAGTATTACCACTAACCCCCACAGTTTCTCATAGATTTTCAGCATCCCTCAGAGTCCAGCTACCCTCTGGGAAGTTCTCCCACACTCACCCTGATGATGTCATGTTTATTCCTGACTGCACCACTCTTTCAAGTCTAATTCAGACCATTGGCCTAGTGGCAGCAGCAGCTTCGACTGGTTTAGTTTATCTACCTAACACTCCCTATCCAACAGCTCCAAGAAGGGAGCCTCCCCCTCTGTCCTCTTTAAGAACTGGTCCCAGGGACTTCCTGGTGGTCCAGTGGTTAAGATTCCCCGTGCTTCCAATGCAGGGGGCACAGGTTTGATCCCAAGATCTCTCATGCTGTGTGGCCAAAAAAAAAGAACTGGTCCCAGGACATAGTGGTCTTTGCTAGGGGAGGCCTCCCACCCCCATGATGTCCATGGCTTAATCCCTGGGAACTCGTTAATAAGTTACATTACATGGCAAGGGGGAATTAAGGTTGCAAATAGTATTAAGGTTGTTGGTTAGAAGTCCTTAAAATAGAGAAGTTATCCTGGATTATCTCGGTTGGTCCAGTGTAATTACAGGAGTCAAATGTGGGAGATGGAGACTCAAGAGTCAGAGTATGTGATAGTAGAGAGAGTCAATCAGCTATCGCTGGCTTTGAAGATGAAAGAGGGTCATGAGCCTCGTGAGCCAAGGAATGCAGGCAGTCCCAAAGCTGGAAAAGACAAGGAAATGGCTTCTTCCCTAGACCCTCCAGAAAGAAATGCAATTCTGCCAATACCTTGATTTTAGTTAATGAGACAGAAATCCAGTCTCAGGAACTGTAAGATAATGCATTTGTATTGTTTAAAGCCTCTAAGTCTATGGTAATTTGTTAGACCATTAGTGGAAAATTAATATACCTCCCCACTCTATTTATAACTGCCCCTTTCTCCCCCATGGGGATCTGATCACCCTGAGTAGGAGATGAGAATGTGAGACCAAGCTCAAATTGAAGCCTGGGACAATGAGAAGCCTGTGTTTTAATGTTCTGACATACTTGCTGAAGACCTCTGCTGGTCTGGGGCAGAGGATAGTTCTAAGGAAAAATGAGAAAAATAAGAACCAGACCAAGTTTCTCAGCATTTATTCACCCTGATTCCAGCAACAGCCTCCAGATTTTTAGGGTTCCACACCTTATCTACTCTTAGGAAAGTGGTTCTGGGGGAGTTGGTTTTAGCCCATCCTTAAATTACCTAGGTGATTTAGGGCTCGACCAATCATCACTGTCGTCCCTTGGGCCCTAGTGACTAGTTTAGGCTAGCCATGTGACTCAATTTAGGCCAATGGGAACCAAGCCCAGGGCTCTGTTCTCTTATTGTGTGGATGGAAGGGCTCTCTCCCCTGGACTGAAATCTGGAAGAATGCAGTTCTGGGTCCAAAGGCGATGCTCTCTCAGCATGGAATTGCAGAAGAAGTGGAACCAAAGTCAGAGGGAGAAACTGAGTCCTGATGACATCGTTTGAATCCTGGACTTTGAAGTCCTGTGAGCCATTAAATTCCTTCTCCCCCGCTCACTTTTTAAGGATACAGTTGGTATACAGCACTGTATAAGCTTAAGGTGTAGAACATAATGATTTGACTTACATTTATTGTGAAATGATTACCACAATAGGTTTGGTCAACATCCACCATCTCATATAGATACAAAAAAGAATTTTATTTTCCTTCTGATGAGAACTCTTAGGGTCTACTCTCTTAACAACTTTCAGACATACCATACAGCAGTGTTAACTTTGGTCATCATGTTATACTCTACCTTCCTAGTATATATTTATCTTATAACTGGAAGTCTGTATGTTTGATCAGCTTTATCCAACTTCCCTCTCCTCACCCTGCAATAAATTCCTTTCCTGCTTAATCTAGTTTGAGTGGAGTCTTTTTTTTTTTTTTGTATATGTAACCAGTTTTGTTTACTTCATATAAACTTAACTATAAAAGACACAATGAAATGGGCATTTAAAAAATTATACCAAAGCACCATCATGTTAGCCTTTGGAAGAGTAAATGTTTATTATACTGTGGAGTGGGGTCTTCTGTTGTTTGCAAAAACAATACACCCTGAGTGTTTTCCCCCCAGAATTTATGAAAAAATTCAAAATACAGCAACCTGAGTAGTTTTTGATCAGTGACCCCCATGATCAGAGGCTCTTTTTCAGGCGAAGTAGAGGATGGACTGGGGAGATAAAGATTGGAAGCCCGTCTTGGAGGAGGTTCACATCCTAGTTTAGGAAAACTGACAACCAGAACAAGAGCAGGAATGAAAAAGACATGGGAGCAGATTCACCTGGACTGGATTCCAGGTGAATCAGCTGCCTGGATGGGTAAAGGTGGATGCACATGTTTTTAGCTTGGTCACCTGGATGGGTAGTCAAGGTGATCCTGGGGATAAGAAAGATGAGGGGGTGACAGAAGTTGAGACAGTGCTGAGTGCTGGTGGGACATGTGGAGAAGACTATCTAGCAGCAGTTTTATATTCAGGCTGGATAAGAGGTGGGTTGGTCATGAAGGAAAGGTAGTAAGTGAAGTTACCAAAGCCGCTGCAGCTATCCTGGCCCAAATTACATACACTGTGTCATCAGGGATGCCAATTTGTTGGGTTCCATGTATGCCTTTTGAGGGCAATTGAGGTATAGCTTATGTATAATATTGTAAGTTTCAGGTGTACAAATAGTGATTCACAATTTTTAAAGGTTATATTCCATTTATAGTTATTATGATATTTGACTATATGTCCTGTGTTGTACTATATATTCTTGTAGCTTATTCATTTTATATATAGTAGTTTGTACCTCTTAATCTCTTACCCCTATCTTGCCCTTCCCCTTTTCCTTCTCCCCACTGGTAATTTGTTCTGTATATCTGAGTCTTTCTTTTTTTGTATATACACTAGTTTGTTTTATTTTTAGGTTCCACATATAAATTAAATCATACAGTATTTGTCTTTGACTTATTTCATTTAGTATGATTCTTGTTGTTGCAAATGGCAATATTTCATTCTTTTTTTTTAATGTCTGAGTAGTATTCCAGTGGGAGAAGGCAATGGCACCCCACTCCAGTACTCTTGCCTGGAAAATCCCTTGGATGGAGGAGCCTGGTAGGCTGCAGTCCGTGGGGTCGCTAAGAGTCAGACACGACTGAGCAGCTTCACTTTCACTTTTCACTTTCCTGCACTGGAGAAGGAAATGGCAACCCACTCCAGTGTTCTTGCCTGGAGAATCCCAGGGACGGGGGAGCCGGTGGGCTTCCGTCTGTGGGGTCGCACAGAGTCGGACACGACTGAAGAGACTTAGCAGCAGCAGTATTCCATTGTGTGTGTATGTGTGTGTATCGGGACTTTCCCAATGGCTCAATGGATAAAGAATCTGCCTGTAATGCAGGAGACACAGGAGACCGGAGTTCAATCCCTGGGTCAGGAAGATCCCCTAGAGAAGGAAATGACAACCCCCTCCAGTATTCTTGCCTGCAAAATCCCATGGACAGAGGAGCCCACGGGCTACAGTGAAAAGGGTCGCAAAGAGTAGCACACGACTGAGCGACTGAGCACACAGCATATATATATCTATATATACCTATACATAGATATATATATACCTATATATATATATATATATATATATATATATATATAGGCTCACATGTTCTTTATCCATTCATTTGTTGATGAGCACTTAGGTTGCTTCCACATCTTGGCAATTGTAAATAATGCTGCTATGAACATTGGGGTGCATGTATCTTTGCAAATTAGTGTTTTCATTTTTTTCAAATAAATACCCAGGAGGGAATTGCTGGGTCATATGGTAGTTCTATTCTTAGTTTTCTGAGAAACCTCTATACAGTTTTCCATAGCGCCTGAATGAGTTTATATTCCCATCAACAGGCAGTCTTGGTTTTGAAGTCCCTCTTACCCCATATAGTGTATGGCCTGATGAGTTTAAGTGAATACATGAAAACAGTATTGAAAATGGAAATTTGGGGGACTCTTTCTCCAACTAAGAAAGCCCTAGAAAAATGTGCCCCAAGGAAGGGGCCTGAGGAGTTGTTAGGTGGGGGGAGACTATGGTGGAACCCAGATGAAAGAGGTTGGAAGCCAAGGGAGGAAAGAATTTCAGGGAGAGTGTGTATCTCTTTCCCACAATCCAAGAACTCTGATACAAGTTGAGAGAAGGTGACATGATCTTCAGTTATACCACATGTCCCCTCCCTGTTATCTCTGTGCTTGACAACTGAGAAGGAAATCAGATATAATCACAAGCCTGGTGCTGACAAAAAAAGGGTAACTGGTTACACTGTCTATAAAATCAGAGGCTGAGGGAACACTGAGTGTAACTGTGGGGCATTAAGTGCAATACAGAGGCCAAAGCCTTCCCTGTAAGACCACATCTAGTTCTCACCCCTTGGCAGCTCAGCCCATTTTTCTGTTCCCCCACTGGATACCCAGGGAGGGCTAAGCCAAGATTCAGGGTTGCTCTGAAATAATGGTGCATGCATTCCAGAGATGGAATGCCAGAAAGACTCCTTTAGTCAATTTATGGAGGACCTAGTGTATCAGACTCCATACTGAATGCTGAGTTTCCTGCCTTCTCTTCTCACTGCCAGGAAAGCATAGACAGGGATAAGGGGTAGCAATGGGAGAGAAATGGTAGTCTTCCTTCTAGTAATGAGGGCTTTCTAGAACATGAGGGGAATTAGCAATTGCTTGAAGTCTTTAGAAGAGGGATGATGCCTGTGTGGCCAAGGTGAGGAGGATATAGGCGGTAAGAAGAGGGTCTGACGGGCAGGATTGAGGAGGAGGAAAATGAGACAGACTAGTGGGAGATGGACGCTGGGGGCAAGATTCATGGGGCCTCTAGGGCTCTTAAGGAACTGGGTGAAGAGACTCTCCCCCTGGACACTTAGGCTCTTGTGCTGGACTGTTTGCAATGGGTGTGCCCTTTGCAATGGGTGCCACCCAGGTTGTCAGGATGGAAGATAAGGATAATATTCCTGTTGACAACAAAACTCTTACACCCCTATTTCTCATTTAATGCCCACAAATTCTCTCGAAGGAGTAAAGCAGAGACTCACAAAATGACGGTTCCTGTAAAAGAGGTGGTGGAGCCAGGGAACTGAGTCCCAAGTCCCCCAGAAGTCAAAAGTCATGATCATTGCCCCTTATCCCAGGGTAGGGAAACAGCAGGACTGGAGTCTGTGCTGTCTGACTGCCTAGAAACCTAACTAGGCTTACAGGCCTATTGAGAGAAGACATGGGACATCCTCACTGGATTAGACTGAGCAAAACAAAACTTGACTTTCAGGGCCTGGGAAGGGGTAGGAAGAGGAAAGACTCCCAAGAGTCAGGAGACCTGTGTTCTAGCTTGTCTGGGCTGCTTGCTTGATGTGTGAAAGTCATTGAATCTCTCCCCACCTCAGTTTCCTCATCTGTAAAATGGGATAATAAGACCTACCTCCCAGGGATGACAATGTGAGTACTCAACAAGATAATGCATACAGAGTGTTTAACACAGCACAGGGCAAGTTCTAAGAGCTCAGTAGCCAAGTCACTTCACTTGGGTCCAACTCTGCAGGACCCTATGGACTGTGGCCCACCAGGCCCCTCTGTTCACGGGGTTCTCCAGGCAAGAATACCGGAATGGGCTGTCATGCCCTCCTCCAGGGAACCTTCCCCACCCAGGGATCGAACCCGCGTGTCTTCAGTCTTCTGCATTGGCAGGCGGGTTCTTTACCACTAGCGCCACCCGGGAAGCCCATATTTTTCTATTAACAGTACAAGGAGGTTGGGCCGCTTGGTTGCTCTCTCAGGGTCTTTTGCGTGTGACCCGAATCCTGGTGCCCACAGCAGCTCAAGGTGGGCGTGTCCACTCTTGGCTCACAGTCCAGCTTCAGGGAGTCCCAGGTCGTGCCACCGCCCTCTCCTTATCTGTCTCAGCTGTGCATCCAGTCATATGACAAGGCTTGAAGGGAGGCACTGATCTCGCTTCATTCTCCGATTTAAAAGAAAGGAAGGAGGGTGCAGAGGACGGGAAGCTCTCAGAAAAACAGCTGATTTGAATTGAAGTGACATTAAGCCTTCGTGGAGGTGAGAGTCAGGAATCCAGGCAACCTGCCCCGTTTTTTTGCTAGCATGCACGTCTTCTGTTTGATCCCCAGGGGCAAAGGCCCATAACAAATATGGCGGCGACAGCCTCAGGCTCCAGCACCTGCCTAAACTGCGGTCCCAGGAGCCGCGCGCAGCCAAACGCTGGGTAGGGGCGGAAGAAGAGGCTGGAGAAGCTATCGGCGGCCCGCGCGCAGGCGCACTGGCTGGCACCTGGCTCCCGGCAGCCGTGGGATTAGGCTTCGCGTGCCACAATTGCGGTGAGCGGCTGGCCGATGGCAGGGGCTAGGGGGCAGCGGGCCGGACTGGGGGCCAGTCAGACACAAAGGACACACCGAGGGGGACAGGAGTGCTGTCTGCTCTGGGAGTCCTGGGGGCTGTCTTCGGGGGTTCCTGAAGTGATCTGGCTGTGGGTTGAGAAAGTGCTTGGATCAGGGTGGGAAAAGCTTGGGCTCAAGGGGCGAGGATGGAATTCTTGCAGAGAGGACTCCCTAGAGTCGCCGGCTGCTTCGGGCTGGGATCCATTTCATTAACATAATGGCCTTTAACCCTGGTGATGTAGTAGAACCTATAGGGGAGCTTTAAAAGAACACCGATGCTGGGCCCCTTCTCTAGAGAGTCCAATTTATCTAATTGGTCGGGAGTGAGGCTTGGGCCTTGGTATGACTGAGCAGCTCCTCGGGTGATTTTAATGTGCAGACAGGCTGGAGAGCCACCACATGGTTCAGCACCATGGTTGATCCCAGACTCCTCTGTGGCTTGGAAAGGGTGGGTGGTCTTGGGGGTGAAGTTATTGACATTCCAAGGAAATGGTCCCAACTCCCAATAGGGTGAAATTGACTTCTAGCCTAAGAAAGAGAATGGGCCCTAAGAGAAAGTTACTGCATGGAAAGTGGGCACCCTTCCAGGGTGGGCCTCCCCAACGGCGCTGCCAGGGGTTGTGGGAAGACTGAACAGGGAGACAAAGGGGATGTGAAACAGGAAACTCAGCAGACAATTCAAAGGTCACTGTTGGAAAAAGGACACCCTTAATATTTGCATAGGGTTTTATACCTTTAAAATTCATTTAATACTCCCTGGGGACAGACAGGGAATGGAATTTTTCTCCGGCTTTGCAGATATAGGAATAAACTAGTTAGTCAATAGCTAGTTAGTGATAAGGTTCAGACTTGACCCAGGGCTCCCAACTCCAAATAATGCTTACTAGTAGATTTTTTCCCCTCCATACTAATTGCTTCTCATACAGTGTCTAGTCCTTCCGAAGCCCCTCACCCCAGGGGGCCCTATCTGGCACTCTTGGTTCCCTCTCCCAAGTTTACCAGCTCCCTGCCCACCACAGGCTGGTTCAAAGATCAGGGAGCTGCTCTTGTTTCCATGCTTTTCTAGTTATTTCCCAGGAGCCCGATGGGGTGAAGAGGGGAGCATTTTTGAAAGATGCGGGGGGGCAGGGATCCTTCTAAAAATCTTTTTCTGTCACCCGGCCCACCCCCCCTTTCTGTTGTCCTCAGGAGAGTATCTTGTGTGTGGTTTCCAAGCCCTTCCTAATCTGGTGTCTCTCTGTTCTGAGCTTGCTTTCCATATTGTATGTTTTCCTTAGCACATGGTGAAAGCTTAATAAATGTTACATTTTGTTGTTATCACTGTTCCTCTTTGTTCACCTGTTGCCTTGCTGTCCCTGTTTCACATCAGGCTTTCCCTTTCTGAGGTTGCCTCTTTCTGACTTCCACAGTCAAACAGAATGGAGAGTTGAGGGGGACAGTGGGATCTGGGGGTCTCACTCCTCCTATGGGTGCTTTTTCCCCCTTGGGCTGGGGATGTCCATATGAGCCTTTTAGGGGCAAATTGACCCACTGGGTATTAATTAAAAGGCCAGTATGTGGTGAAGGAGCCTGGTGGAGGCTAGAGGTAGAAATCAGGGGTAGGTCTGACCTGGCCCCGCCCATAAGGAGCTTGGAGGCTGGAGAAGGGTTAGGGAGATCTTTGGATCCTGATACAGAGTATTCAGCCAAGGGACCTGAAATAGGGAGAGAACACCTAACTTGGTGTTCTTGAGAACGTTTGTGCCACTGAACTGGCCCTTTCTCAGATAAGCAGGATTTGATAATGATTGTGGTGGGTGATGGGCAAAGTGATGTGAGAAATGCTGAGGGTTTTTCCTTCTTTTGCTCAAAAGCATCTGTTTTGAATTTTGGTTCCAGCACTGAATAGCTCTGTGATTTAGGGCCAGTTACTTATCCTTCAGAGCCTTGGTTTCTTCACTTACAAGATAAGGATAGAAATAGTAACAAGTTGTAAGGATACATGATGATAGGTGTAAAAACCAGCCATATCTTATATGCCTGAGAACTGGTATGTAGTTACATCTAGAGAGTTTTAGGTGGAAGGAACAACATGAACTAAGGTTGGAGGTGGCATTCAAAAAAGAATTTGAAAGATGGTAGGATATGGACTGCAAGGAGATCCAACCAGTCCATTCTAAAGGAGATCCGCCCTGGGTGTTCTTTGGCAGGAATGATGCTAAAGCTGAAACTCCAGTACTTTGGCCACCTCATGCGAAGAGTTGACTCATTGGAAAAGACTCTGATGCTGGGAGGGATTGGGAGCAGGAGGAGAAGGGAACGACAGAGGATGAGATGGCTGGATGGCATCACCGACTCGATGGACTTGAGTCTGAGTGAACTCCAGGAGATGGTGATGGACAGGGAGGCCTGGCGTGCTGTGATTCATGGGGTCGCAAAGCGTCGGACACGACTGAGCGACTGAACTGGACTGAACTGAACTGAGGATATTTCAGACAATGAGAAGCATCAATGTTTCGTACTGAAAAGACAACTTCAATCCTTGATTTGCCAGAAGACACAGACTGAAATCCTTTAAAGATCATAAAGCCAAACTTCAAAGAAGTGAAAAAGAAAAAGAATAGTTACATTTTACTGAGGGTCTTCTAGATGCCAGGCACTAGGCTTGGTGCTTTATATACCTTCATGCATTTTAGCCCCACAGCAATCTAAGAGGTTGGCTTAGATCCCCACTTTATAGATGAGGAAACTGAGGCCCTGAGGGAGGGAGTGGCTGGCTCAAGGTCACACTACTGGGACCATACCTGCTGTCATTGTGGGGGATGGGCTGTGGGGCCTCCAGCAGGTTCTCATGGTGTCAAGGTGAGGGTGGAGTTGGTTGCAGGTTACAGGACATCTCAGTCTCGTTATACAGTTAGGCTAGTGTGGGCCCCAAGCTGTTCCTTCCCAAGAGAGGCAGGGCTGTTGCTCTCTGTGGGGGTGGATTGGGGGTGGTGGTTTGCGGAAAGTTTTCACTTTCATCTTAGGTTCAAAGGATTTGTTAACAAAATAAGCCTCGTGTTATATACGAATAAATAATACCAGTATTTATTAGAGAATTATCTAACTTACTTTTGATATACTAACATTAAAAGAAACGAGAAAGAAACAGCAGAGGATACATCACCAAACTGAGTTTTGACCAACATCCAGACTCAGACAACATTTGGGAAGTCCCATGACACAGCACATCTGGAGTCCCAGTTGGGAAAAGGTCCCAGGCATCCCGTCCGCTTTGTGGATGAGACTTCAAAAATTACAGTTCAGAGTTCCCACTCATAATCCCTGGACGCAGACTGATAATCATCAGTCTGTGAGCAAAAGCAGCTCTGGTTTTATGTTAATGCTGTTTGTTTTGTCATGTAAAACTTGGAATGTTGTTAAGCCTGGGACTTGGTTGGTCAGGGCCTCTCTATGGGCTCAACAATTTCAAGATTTGTCCCCTATCTTATCTATGGTGCCACAAGGCTTCCACTGACAGCAGGCAGTCAAGGCACGCACAGTCAGGGCATTATCCCGGCAGGTTAGAAGCAAGGTCAGAGACCTGGTCTGCCTTGTCTCTGAAGCCTAAACAGGACTATTTATTTAATTTCCCTAACAGGTGGGACTTCCCTGGTGGCTCAATTTTAAAGAATCTGCCTGCAATGCAGGAGACCCATGTTTGATCCCTGGGTCTGGAAGATCTCTTGGAGAAGGAAGTGGCAATCCATTCCAGTAGTCTTGCCTGGGAAATCCCATGAACAGAGGAGCTTGGTGGACTCTAGTCTATGGGGCTGCAAGAGTCGGAAACAACTTAGTGACTAAACCACCAACAGGTGGGGAGGGCTAGCAGAGGAAGAAGTTACTGATGGAGCAATACAATTTGGAAGAGAAACCGTTGAGTGACCCTGCATGCTCCTCCCGCAGCTCTCTTTCCTGAGCAAAGGCTTACCTGGGCATGGTGCTTTGCCTCTAGATCTAGTCCATGGTTTACGGGTTTGTCTCTGGTACCCCTGAACATTGTCTATGCTCCTGCTTCTTGCAGGCCCTCCTCCTCTGACTTTACCTCTTGTGCTTTTTCCCCCCTCAAACTCCCTTGCCACAAGAAGGACCTGATTACCTGCATATTCCCCTGCTCTTACTCTGATCTAAGTGAGCCTAAGAAAAAGCCAGTTTCTCAGCATATTTCTATTGGTGCTCTGGGGCTTACTAGTACTCCCTTTGTTTGTTGGTGATCAGTCACTAAGTCACGTCTGACTCTTTTCGACCCCATGGACTGCAGCACGCCAGGCTTCCCTGTCCGTCACTATCTCCCGGAGTTTGCTCAAACTCATACCCATTGAGCCTGTGATGTTATCCAACCATCTCATCCTCTCTTGCCTCCTTCTCCTGCCCTTAGTCTTTCCCAGCATCAGGGTCTTTACCAATGAGTCTGCTCTTGGCATCAGGTTGCCAAAGTATTGAAGCTTCAAAATCAGTCCTTCCAATAGACATTCAGGGTTTACTTGCTTTAGGATTGACTAGAATTGATACTTTTGAATTGGGATACTGGAGAAGACTCTAGAGAGTTCTTTGGACTGCAGGGAGATCAAACCAGTCAATCCTCCCTGCATTCTTGTAAAGATAGGCACTTACTTTCATTTTGCAGGTGAGGAATCCAAGGTTCAGACAGGCTCAGACCTTACCTGTGGGTGCAGTTAGTAGGAAGTGCAGTTGAGATTTAAAACCAGGCTCTTCTGATGGCAAAAGTCATACTTTTTCCATCTCACCACACTTTGAGGTTTTCCTCTACTGTTGTCCCAGTGTGGGTGCAGGGAGCTGGTGGCTGGCAGCTGGGGACCTTGCCTATAGAGTCCACCTTCTCCAGTAACCAGGGCAGGTCACTGGACATCTGGGTAGGGGCACCAGCAGGCTTCAGTCCCTTTGGACAAAGGCTTTCGAGGTGAGGGAGGGGAGTTCTTAAAGGCCCTGGGGAATCAGAGGAGGTGACCTGAGTTAAGGGTAAAAGCAGACGCATACATTGTGCTTTATAGGCGCAAAACACCTTTAGATGAATCCCCATCTCATCCTGGTGTGGTGGATATGGACGGTCTGGGAGGCTTGATAGTGATAGTCTGTGAAGTCCCGGTGCTCACTGCACTTACTGTGCTCACCATGTCAAAGTATCTTCTCATTGACTGCTGACCCTAGCCTTAGGAAGGTTGACTTCATTGTGCAATTCAGGAAATAGGCATGGAGAGGTTAACCAAATTGCTGCAGGTCACATGGGTAGAAAATGGTAGAGCTGGGCCTTTGGAGACCTCCGCTTATGCCTTCTTTCCACTACATTGCTTGGGAAAGTGCCAAGGAAACTTTCAGAGTGATGGATATATTCCTGATCTCAACTGTGACAGTTTCACAGGCATACACATTGCCAAAACTGATCAGACTATACACTTTGAATATGTGCAGTGTTATTATCTAGGGAAGGGTTCTTTTTTTCTATTCTCTCTCTTTTATTTTGGTCGTACCACAGGCCTTGCAGGATCTCAGTTCTCCAGTCAGGGATTGAAACCAGGCCATGACAGTGAAAGCCTGGAGTCCTAACCCCTAGGCAACCAGAGACCTCTCCATTGTGCAGATTACTGTATGTCAGTTATATCTCAATAAAGCTGTGGGAAAAAAACAATATTTCCCACCAAATACTTCTTCAGGGGCTTAAAGGCCCCATGGATAACGTCCTGCTTCTGGACAAGGCGGGATCCTTTTGGCCAGGGAGAGATTCTCACAGACTTAGCGGCTGCTTTCAGGAAGTTTGGGCTTCCCAGGTGGTGCTAGTGGTAAAGAACCCGTCTGCCAATGCAGGAGTTGTAAGAGACACAGGTTCAATCCTGGGTTGGGAAGATTCCCCTGGAGGAGGGCATGGCAACCCACTCCAGTGTTCTTGCCTGGAGAATCCCCATGGACAGAGGAACCTGGCAGGCTACAGTCCAAAGGATCTCACGAGTCGGACACGACTGAAGTGACATGGCATGCATCCACGCAGGTAGTTTTGGCCATTCCTCCTTCTCCTTCCTCCATCACTAAGATGTGGACTGGCACAAAGCTGGCACGGGGGTGGGAGGCTGCATACTGACCTCTTGAGTGACCACCTCAGCTTCCAGTGAGCCTGAGAGGGACCCTGTCAGAGTCCCTCCTTGTTCTCCCCGCAGAGCCTCTATCTCCCCAGCCAGTCACTCCCACAGCAAGGGTGGCTGAGTCCGGAGATGGAGGTAGAGGTGAGGACACAGGCCCCATGCTGGCGAACCCCGCCGTCAGGTTGGAGTGCAGGCAGGCAGGAGAATGTGTGCAGGGCTGGAGGCACAATGAGGGGCGAGGAGTTGGAGTTCTAATGGCCATGACGGGTGAGATGGAAACGAAGAGATGTGGATGGCGCTTCTGGTAGCAGGGGCCCTTGAGAACAAAGGCCTGGCCAGAGAAGATGGAGGCTTGAAGGTCCACGGGAAGCTGGGCTGGACTGGCCGGGGGAGGCTGGACTACAGAGGCCCTGGAAGGCTAGGCGTGGAAGCACAGCCCTGGGGACTCATGGGGCAAGAACAGGGCCTGTCGGGGGCGGGTCGCCACTTAGGGACTGCGTCTGAGTTGGTTCTCCAGGGCCTGACTCTAATGGGGAAACAGGAGTTTCTGTTCTGCATATGTGTGTGCAAGCATGCAGACATGTAAATGAGGCCTGTGGGTAGGCTTGGGTCACGAGGGCTTCAAGAGGAGATAGCCTCTGAGGAGGTGCATAAGTTTTAAGGCTGCCGAAACAAACAGCCACAAACCCAACTCCAGTACTCTTGCCTGGAAAATCCCATGGGTGGAGGAGCCTGGTAGGCTGCAGTCCATGAGGCCGCTGAGTTGGACACGACTGAGCGACTTCACTTTCACTTTTCACTTTCATGCATTGGAGAAGGAAATGACAACCCACTCCAGTGTTCTTGCCTGGAGAATCCCAGGGATGGGGGAGCCTGGTGGGCTGCTGTTTATGGGGTCGCACAGAGTCGGACATGACTGAAGCGACTTAGCAGCAGCAGCAGGTAGCTTAAAACAACCTCACGGTTCCTGGAGGGTGGAAATCCAGCACCAGGGCACCAGCAGGGTCATGCGCCCTCTGGAGGGAGCCTCTAGGAAAGCATCCTTCCTTGCCTCCACCTGGCTGTCTTGTGCTACCTGCAATTCTGCGTGTTCTCTGCCTCACAGCCGCATCGCTCAGATTTCTGCCTTCATCTTCACGTGGCTGTCTTCCCTTTCTCTGTGTCTCTGTGCAGATTCCCCTCTCCTTACGAGGACAGCAGTCCTTAGATTAGGGCTCACCTCAGTTCAGACCTCATCTTAATGTGGTTACATCTGTAAAGCTCTTTCCAAAGAAGATCACACTCACAGGTGCTGGGGGTTAGGACTTGAACCTATCTTTTCGGGGCTAATTCAACTAGCTACAGGGAGTTTGAGAGAAGAAAGCCCCCATATCTTCCCTCTGGCGGGCAGAGAAGGGGGGTGGTCAGACAAGCACACATGGGATTATTTTTCTGAAAAGAGAACAACAACTTTGAATCTAAAAAAAGAGACAGATAGACTTAATGCCTGGCTGCTTAAAGTGTGGTCATGGCCCAGCAGCATCGGTGGCCCCTGGGAGCCTGTTAGAAAGGCAGAATCTCAGATTCCACTCCACACCTGCGAAGGCAAAAATCTACATTTGAACCAAGTCCCCAGGTGACGTGGAAGCACATTACAGTATGAGAAGCACTGCTGTAATAAGAATTGGGTTTTTATTTCCTTTTAAACCCGTGGTCCGTCTAGCCTGCTGGTCTCTGCATGAGCTGGCCTGGTCCGGAGCAGCCGCGCGTGTTGTCCTTTGTTCTTTCATGTAACACGTTCTTGAGTTTCTCTCCCGTGTGTTGACACTGCCCACGTACTTGACCTTTGTGGAGAGCATCGGGCTTGTTGAGCCAGTCCCTTTGTTGTGTTCCTGGGCTGTGTCCAAATTTTGGCTGTTTTTAGAAGTTGCTGTTGTGAACAACTCTGTACATGTTCTCTTGGGGTTAGTTCCTTGAGGTGGGGTTTCTGGAATCAAAGTGCATGGGCAGTTGTGGACTCTTATCATATCTTATCACTCTTATATCCCTGTGAAACCTGACATCACAGCAGGTCTCTCCATTCTACCCAGCACCCCACAGTAATCCAGTTTGGGAGGTCAAGTGGCAAAAAAAAAAAGGCTTCGGAGCCAGACAGGCCAGGGTTCAAGTCTGCTACTTTTATGCTGTGTGACCTTGGGCAAATGACTGAACCATCTCTGAGCTTGGGGTTGCTCTCCTATAATATTGGAACAGTGCTGTAAACGTTGTATGGGTTTTATAAAGATGATAATGATACCACCAACATTTATTGAGCACTTTCTGTGAGTTAGCTCATTTAATCCCTTTATTCTTCTGAGTAGCCATGATCATCCACTTTTCCCTTTTACAGAAGAGAAAACAGGCTGGGGTTAACTAGCTTGCCCGAGATTCTACTGTAGGCACAGTGTGTGCCCAGGCCCAGGGGTGTCAGGTTAGAGTATGGATGAAAGAAGATGCCCTAGCATGCGACCTGACTCTGCACTTGCTGGCTGTCTGCATTCTCTTCCCACGCCTTTATCAGTTTCCTTTTACTCCCTAGTAGTGGTGATTCCCATTGGCGATTCCCCAGTTTTGTTTTATGTGCAAACTTTCTCCCAGTGAGATGACTCAGAGGTCTGGGGTTAGGAGCAGGGCTGGCTCTGATCCCTGCAGCTAACTGGCTCCTTCTTCCCCAGGGACAAGTATGGCCAGACTGCCCATGGCCATGGGCGTGCCTCGGTGCTCCTGGGGCTGAGGCTGGGCTGGCCACCATGAGGCTGGGTGGACCCTGGGCCTCGCTGCTGGGCCTGCCCACGGCTGTGGTCTATGGCTCCCTGGCCCTCTTTGTCTCTGTCCTGCACAACGTGTTCCTGCTTTACTATGTGGACACCTTTGTCTCAGTGTACAAGATCGACAAAGCTGCCTTCTGGGTTGGAGAGGTAGGCCAGCACCGGGGCAGTCATCCGGGGTGGGAGCCGGGCAGATGGCAGGCAGGGTCCCACTGAGCCAGAAGCAGAGAGTAAGCTGGCTTGCCCACCAAGATTCAGCAAGAAAAGGTAGAGCTGGAGGCCTCAGGGGGATTATGCCAACTCTCCCGTCCTCTGTCCTGTGAGCCAGGCACTGTATGCACATTTTTAATATATTCACATGTATTTATCAGCAGTGCCCTGGACGGTGGGAGTTTGATGGGGGCAGTGGCTGTGGGTTATGGCAGAGGGACTAACCTGAGCACACGTTTGCAGGCAGGAGAGCTGGCGTCATCTCTGAGGGGTGGCGAGTAGACTGGGGTGGGGAAAGCCCTGGAGAGGACATCGCCTGGAGCCCACCTGCCCGTCTCCCCTCTGCCCACAGACGGTGTTTCTCCTCTGGAACAGTCTCAACGACCCCCTCTTCGGCTGGCTGAGTGACCGTCGGTTCCTCAGCTCCCAACCCCGGTTTGTTTCCCGGGGAAAGCTCAGGACTGGTCCTCTCCCACCTCCCCCTCCCCAGGGCTAGAGGACCGCTGCCTGTGTGTGGGGTGGGGAAAGAAAGGGAAACCACTGCCAGCCATTGGCTGGGCCTTCTCATTTCCCAAGTTCAGGCAGGGAGTGGGGCCTGCCAGGGCATCTCCCAACGGCCCGCCTCTCCCCGGCAGGTCAGGCGCTGGGCTCTCCTCACGGGCCGTGGTGCTGGCACGGGTGTGGGCACTGGGCTGGCACGGGCCGCTGCTGGCACTGTCGTTCCTGGCATTCTGGGTGCCCTGGGCGCCTGCTGGGCTGCAGTTCTTGCTGTGCCTGTGCCTCTACGACGGCTTCCTGACGCTCGTAGACCTGCATCATCATGCCTTGCTGGCCGACCTGGCCCTCTCAGCCCACGACCGCACCCACCTCAACTTCTACTGCTCCCTCTTCAGCGCGGCCGGCTCCCTGTCTGTCTTTGCCTCCTACGCCTTCTGGAACAAAGAGGACTTCTCTTCCTTCCGCGCCTTCTGCCTGGCACTGGCCACTGGCTCCGGGCTGGGCTTTGTGGGGGCCGCACGGCTGCTGAGGCGGCGGGTTGAGGCGGCCGGCAGGGAGCCGGGGTGCCCAGCCATGGCTGTGAATGGCAGGTGAGTGGCCAGCACTCTGCTGGGCTTGATTGCCATGCTGGGGCTCCCGGCTGATGGATGGCTGCCTGAGGTGGGAGATGGCTCTGGCCCAGCCTAAGCTGTTCTTGATTCCCCTCTGCCCCATAGCCTGTGTGAAGAAGAGCTGCTTGTGAGCAGCGAGGAGGCAGGTAGCATCACCTTGGGCCAGTACCTCCGGCAGCTGGCACGCCACCGGAACTTCCTGTGGTTCGTGGGCATGGACCTGGTGCAGGTATGGGAGCAATGCCCATTCATAGGATGGCTGCAAATGCCTCACTCAAAGGAATTGCCTTCCCAGAAGCTGGGAAATCAGTTCTGGCCTTCCCTGAGGCTGAGCGGCTGAATGGCAGGAATACAAGTTGGGTAGTTAAGAGACCTGGATTCTCCCTGCATCTGAGCTCCTAACTCCCTGTGTGATCTTAGGCTGGTCTCTCTCTTTTGGAGCAGCCATGTTCTCACCTGCAACGTGAGGATAGGAGAGAGAGGTGCTCCCTTGGGGACTTTTTTTTGGCCACTCTGCGGGGCATATGTGGACTTCCCTGATGGCTCAGTGGGTAAAGAATGTGCCTGCAATGCAGGAGACACAGGAGACATGGGTTCAATCCCTGGGTCAGGAAGATCCCCTGGGGTAAGAAATGGCAACCGATTCCAGTACTCTTACAAGGAAAATTCCATGGACAGAGGAGAGTGATGGGCTATAGTTCATGGAGTCCCAAAGAGTCGGAGGCGACTAAGCACGCACAATGCTTAGAACACTTTTGTATAATTCTATTTTTGCAGGGCATGTGGGATCTTAGTTCCCCAACCAGGGATCAAAACCACACCCCCTGCATTGGAAGTAGATAGTCTTAATCACTGGAACACCAGGGAAGTCCCTGAGGACTCTTTAACACCACAGGCCAGACCTAGAATACATTAGTATATAAGCCAGCGAAATTTAGAAACACATTGTTTTTATGTCATTAAGCTTGTTTTAGCATTGATAAGTTTTACAAGAGAAACCTTTCAGTTGTTTTAATGGTGATGTTATCATTCCTTCTAACTTTTATAGATAAGCATAGGAATTTGGTTTTAGGTTTTGTTCTGGTATGTTCCATGCTGAAGGACACGGAACTAGAGGCTGCTCTGGCTCCTGCTGCTGCCCTCCCAGCCCCCACCCCCCGCCCCTCCGCCTCCCGCCTGTTGGTTTTCCCTCTGTTCCTGGCTCCCCTTCACCCCTCCTCCCCAGCGCCTCCCCAGCCTCCTTAGTGTCCCTGTTGGTTGTTCCTGGCTCCCCTTCACCCCGCCTCCCAGCCTCCTTAGTGTCCCTGTTGGTTGTTCCTGGCTCCCCTTCACCCCGCCTCCCAGCCTCCTTAGTGTCCCTATTGGTTGTTCCTGGCTCCCCTTCACCCGCCTCCCAGCCTCCTTAGTGTCCCTGTTGGTTGTTCCTGGCTCCCCTTCACCCCGCCTCCCAGCCTCCTTAGTGTCCCTGTTGGTTGCAGGTCTTTCACTGCCACTTCAACAGCAACTTCTTTCCCCTCTTCCTGGAGCATCTGTTGTCAGAACACATCTCCCTCTCCACGGGCTCCTTCCTGTTGGGTGAGTGGGTACCTGGTGCTGGCTGGAAGGACAGAGGCTTGCACCCCAGAACCCCTAGACTGACTGCAGATACAGTCACCTCCCAGCTGGGGCCCAGGTGGCAGAGGGCAGAATCTGCACTGGGGTTGCACCTCCAGCCCCCAGCCCCACCCCCACTCTGTTTTCCAGAGGAAGGGAGGCAGCTTCTGCGAGTTTGAGTGGGTAGGGCTGCCCTCATGGTGGTCCTCTTGGTAGTCATGCCACCTAGCGGTAATGTGGCGCAGTAGCTTGTTCACAAGGGACGACTGCTCTCCTGACAGGCCTGGGAACGAGTGCTTCTTCCCTGTGTGGCCTTGGGTGTTTTATTTCATCTCTTTGGATCTCCATTTATCTGTAAAGTAGGGATAGTACTTACCTTAAAAGGTTGCGAGGACTAAATAAAAGGATGTGGAAACTCAGCACAGCGCCTGGACCGAGTTAGTGCTGAATCAGTGCAAACTTTGATTTCTGATGGTTAAAATGTGGGCAGTTGTGGAGGCTGTGGCAGTGCCCCTTGACAAGGCCACGCTCCCTTCCCCAGGCATCTCCTACGTCGCTCCCCACCTCAACAACCTCTACTTCCTGCCCCTGTGCCGGCGCTGGGGTGTCTACGCCGTGGTGCGGGGGCTCTTCCTGCTCAAGCTGGGCCTGAGCCTGCTTATGCTGTTGGCTGGCCCTGACCACCCCGGTCTGCTCTGCCTCTTCATTGCCAGGTAGGCCCTGCCCCTCCCTCGCCCCCACACCTGTTTCCCCCCACCCCCACATCCCCCTTCATTCTTATCCATTCTCTCTCGCTGGCAGCAACCGTGTTTTCACTGAGGGCACCTGTAAGCTGTTGACCTTGGTGGTCACGGACCTGGTGGATGAGGACTTGGTGCTGAATCACCGCAAGCAGGCAGCCTCAGCGCTTCTCTTTGGCATGGTGGCCCTGGTGACCAAGCCAGGCCAGACTTTCGCTCCGCTGCTGGGCACCTGGCTGCTCTGCTTCTACACAGGTGAGGGCCCAGGGGCTGGCATGGTGCTTGAGGCTCCAGGGGCATACCTGGTGTACCTGCTGATGAACCTGGGACCTGGGTCGAGTGAAGCAGAGAGAATGACAACCAGCCGTGACAGAGGCTGGGCCTGGGCTGCCCCTGACTGTCATCTCTCCTCTGCCTGCCCCTCTGTTGGCAGAGGAGCTGGGTTCCATCTTTCAGTAGTTCACTCATTCATTCAGCAAATATGTATGGGATACTTTCTCTGCTAGGTGCTGTTCTAGGTGCCTCTAGGGAGAGAGAGAACAAAATAAGACAGATAAGGTCTTTGCTGTCACGGAGCTTATATTCTATGTTGGGGTGGGGGTGGGGTCGGCACTAAACAGCTAAACAGGAGAAGAGCAGGCAGTGATAAGTGCACTGCTAGAAGTATCACTGTGGCTAAGAAGCTGCTCTGTGTGGCCTGGAAAGACCCTGCGGAGATGGCACCCAGGATGTGAACTGAATGGTGAGGATTGTCTAGAAAGATCTCAGCAAATCACAGGCAGAAAAGAAAGTACAGGAGCCCAGGTTACCAGGAATGGTTTGGATTGGCATTTCCTCCTCTGGAGGATCTTCCTGACCCAGGGATTGAACCCCAGTCTCTTGTATCTCCTGCACTGGCAGATGAGCTCTTTACCACTGCACCACCGGGGAAGCCCAGGAGTGGTTTGGAGATGAGGCTGAAAAAGTGAAGAGGGGCTCTGTAGGTCAGGGCAGGGTTTGGATGTTATTCTCAGTGCAGCTCCTGGGAAGGTTTTAAGTAGGGCAATGGCCTAGTCTGATTTACATTTTTTAAAGTTTGCTCTATCTGCTGTTTGGAGAGTGGACTGTAGGGAGGCTGTGGCAAAAACAATGGAGGCTTGGGGCAGGTGGTGCTGGGGGCGGAAAAGAAGTGTTTGGTTTGGGCTGTGTTTTGGAGTTGGGGGAGGTGAAGGATTGGCTCTTGGGGAATGGTGAAGCTAATTGAGGACTCTAGGAAGACATTGGTTATTGGGGGGATAGTGGTGCCATTCCGCAAGAAGGAAGAACCGGGGAGAAGCAAGTTTGGGTGCGGAATTGAGAGTTGGGGTTTGGACATGTCCATGTGACATCTGAGATGAGGCACTGTGGACTCTGGAGGCCAGGGCTGACCTGTTCTTTCTGCGGGCTCTCTTGTCCTAGGTCATGATCTCTTCCAGCGGCACCCCCCGTCCCCTGTGGGGAGTGCTCAGCCCTGGCCGGAGCCCCCGGCTCCGCCCCCGGCACAGGCCCCCGCGCTCCGCCAGGGCTGCTTCCACCTGCTGGTGCTGGTGCCCATCGCCTGCGCTCTGCTGCAGCTGTTCACTTGGTCCCAGTTCACGCTGCACGGGAGGCGCCTGCACATGGTCAAAGCCCAGCGCCAGAGCCTGTCACGGGCCCAGACCCTGGACATTAAGATGGTGTGAGGGGAGTGCAAAGCCACCCCGATGAGGACACTACCTATAGCCCTGGGGCCGCCAGCCCTGTGTCCTGCTCTTCCGCCTCCCTGGGGTCCTGCCTGGAGGACAGATGGCAGAGTGGGAGCACTTGGGGCTGAGCCGGAGTGTCACTGGGGTCTAAGTTCCTGCATGACTGTCTGGCCCAGCTTGGGCAAAGGCTGGGCCGTGTGTGTGCTCAGGGACCTGCTTCCTCCTCTAGAGCAGAAGAAGAGGACCGAGAAGGGTGGGGCCCGCCCTGTGGTCATATGGGGTTGCTATGGGTATGGAGGCCATTACTCCTACCTGGCTGGGGCTGGCGCCCTGTGTGGGCTCCAAAACCACTTTTGCCTGGTCAGGACTGGGAGTCCTACCTGCCCCTTCCAGTGATTTCTCTCAGAATTCTCTGCTTCAGCCGCACCTGGAGTAGCATGCCCCAGCTGCTGCAGGGCGCCCCTGAACCCCAAATGACCTCTCAGTGAGGTTCATCTCATCACAAACTGATTAAAGCCAGTCATTTCTATTTCCATTCCTGGAGTCTTTGCTGTGTATGGGAGCAGTGGGCTGGAGAACAGGATTCCTTAATAAGAGCAGCCTGAGAACGTTTTCAAAGATGAGTAGGGTAGGGCGGAGGGGGACGCTGCATCAGGTTCACTGAGGTAGTGGGGAGAGCCTGCAGACCGGTAGCCTCATGGGCCCCTGGGAGCCAAACAGCTTTCAGGCCTGTGGTCATAGCCCCAGTGCGTTTCCCATGTACCACTGCTGGAGGTGGGCAGGGAGTGGCCATGGCTAGGCTAGAGATCCTTAACCTTGGAGTTGCAGGATCTTCCAAAGATGACTTTTAAAAAATTGTTTCTTTACTGTGTGACTTGGACTAGAAACCTCGGCTTTAGGCCGGCGTTTCTTAGTCTGGGCTCTACAGACATTTGGGGCTGGGGAGTTCTTTATTGTGGATGGCCTCTGCCTGCTAGATGTCAGTAGCATCTCTCCCCAGTCATGATGACCAAACACCTCCTGCTGCTGCTGCTGCTAAGTTGCTTCAGTCGTGTGCTACCCGATAGACGGCAGCCCACCAGGCTCCGCTGTCCCTGGGATTCTCCAGGCAAGAACACTGGAGTGGGTTGCCATTTCCTTCTCCAATGCATGAAAGTGAAAAGTGAAAGTGAAGTCACTCAGTTGTGTCCAACTCTGTGCAACCCCATGGACTGCAGCCTACCAGGCTCCTCCATCCATGGGATTTTCCAGGCAAGAGTACTGGAGTGGGTTGCCATTGCCTTCTCCATCAAACACCTTCAGACATTGCCAAATGTGTCCTGAGAGGCAAACTGACCTTAATTGGGAACCACTGTCCTAGACCAATGGTTATTTGAAGGTCTGCATCACAGTTAAGAATGTAGTCTAGTGCTATATTGCCTGGGTTCAAATTCTAGCTAACAAAGGGCAGACTTGGGAGAAACTACATAATCTCTCTGTGGCTCTATTTTGTCATCTGTAAAGTGAGTAACAAATATACTTCCATTTTAGTTGTTGCGAGAATCAAATGGTTAACACTTGTAAAGTGCTAGCAATTCCCATCCCTAACGTGAAGAGGAACTAAAAAGCCTCTTGATGAAAGTGAAAGAGGAGTGAAAAAGTTGGCTTAAAGCTCAACATTCAGAAAACGAAGATCATGGCATCCAGTCCCATCACTTCATGGGAAATAGATGGGGAAACAGTGGAAACAGTGTCAGACTTTATTTTGGGGGGCTCCAAAATCACTGCAGATGGTGATTGCAGCCATGAAATTAAAAGATGCTTACTCCTTGGAAGAAAAGTTATGACCAACCTGGATAGCATATTCAAAAGCAGAGACATTACTTTGCTGACTAAGGTCCGTCTAGTCAAGGCTATGGTTTTTCCAGTGGTCATTTATGGATGTGAGAGTTGGACTGTGAAGGCTGAGCGCTGAAGAATTGATGCTTTTGAACTGCGGTGTTGGAGAAGACTCTTGAGTCTCTTGGACTGCAAGGAGATCCAACCAGTCCATTCTGAAGGAGATCAGACCTGGGATTTCTTTGGAAGGAATGATGCTAAAGCTGAAACTCCAGTACTTTGGCCACCTCATGAGAAGAGTTGACTCATTGGAAAAGACTGATGCTGGGAGGGATTGGGGTCAGGAGGAGAAGAGGACGACAGAGGATGAGATGGCTGGATGGCATCACTGACTTGATGGATGTGAGTCTGAGTGTACTCCGGGAGTTGATGATGGACAGGGAGGCCTGGCGTGCTGCGATTCATGGGGTTGCAAAGAGTCGGACACGACTGAGTAACTGAAATGAACTGAACTGCTCTGCTCAAGTATACAGGTTTAAAATGGAGAAGTGATTAATCAGAATATCTGAGCATAGACCCTGGGAACTGCATTTTAATAAGCTCCTGACTTCAGAGATGTGAAGAGCTGGCGTCATTGTGGGTGGAGTCTCATCCATGGGCTTGGGCATGTGTACAGGGCATGGACTCTCAGTTCCTGGCCTGGTCTCTGGGCTTGTCAACAGCATCTTTGCATGCACCCGACAGGCTGGGACTTGGCTGAAGGTCTGGCCAAGTCTGGCGGGCGCAACATGCCCTCTAGAGGACAGACTAGGCCCAGTCTCAGGGCCCAGAGCTCCTCCCTCCTCCCACCCTGCACTGACTACAGACAGAGGCCCAGCTGATGTGTCTATTAGAACGAGTTTATTTAAGTACACTGGGCCCCACCAGGCAACATGGTTTGTGCGAGGCTGTGCAGGGGACAGGCTTGGGCTAAGAGGAGGGAGGTGAGCTGGTTAAGCACACTGCAGTCCGCGGGTCGCCACATCGCTTTCACACACACCTGCTGCTGCGGCCCACACCTGGCAGGGCCTTTGGTCATTGGACGGCATGGGGTCGAGAATACTGCCTGGAATCTGGGGTCGGGCAAGTGTTGGTGTCATGGGTGAGGGTGCCAGTGAATATCTGCTAGCCCCAGCTTTGCACCTTCTGGGCTGAAGAGCCTTTGGACCCCTGCCAGGCCAGCCCAGTCCAGGGTAGGCGCCTGGCCCCACTGGACGAGAGGAAGTGAGCCTGAGCCCATCAGTTCCTGGCAGCCTGGTCTGGCCCCTCCTTCCGTGACCAAACAAGTCCAAATACAAGAATGGCACAAGTCAGCCAGCAGGGGCTGCCTGGCCTCTACAAGCTAGTCCCCTGGGGTCAGCTAGCACGGGAAAAGGCAGCTTGGTTAACTGTGGCTCTTTCTCCAGTCCTAAGGAGGCGGCATCCCCAACACCCCTCCTTTGCCAGGAGCCTCTGCCAAATGGTGATTCTGCCTCCTATTTCAGAAAAATCCAACCAGCAACCAGCCTGTTGATTCCAGGGCAGTGAGCAAGTAGAAGAGGGAGAAAGAGAGAGGCTGGAGTGACTTTGAATGTAGCCTCTGATCCCATATGGTCCTGAGGCCTATGGATACTGTCAGTTCATGTTGGCAGGGAGTGGCAGGGAGTGGCAGGGCCCTGAACGCTATGCTAAGCTTAGGCGCTGTAAACATTAGTGTGAACAGGGTGACTGGTGGGCGGGGCAGTGAGCTCCCTCTCTCCAGTCCCCTAACTGAACAAATACTTCAATAAATAAAACTGAAAATGGCACTGCCCATGGATGGATGGAAAGCAAGTTAACAGGACCTGAGGCCAACAGGCTCCTGAAACTCTCCCGAGATCCCCAGATGGGGTTGGGGGTTGGAGCAGTAAGCCTGCCACTGATCAGATGTAGCACTCCATGCCCTCCTCAAATGCCCAGTGTGGTCCTGGTCCCCAGGTGAAGTTGAGGGCATCCTGCCCGCTCCTGACAGGGAAGTCTCAAAAACAGCTCCTGGAGTGCTTCTCCAGCTTTCTAAACCTGAACTGCAACAAGACCAGACAAGAACTCAACCCTGGACTCAGGCCTCAGTCCACGATCAAGAGGCATTGAGAGCAGAATGATGAACAAGGGGAGGCTGCAGGGCACCCTGGGTAGAGGGGGTGGGGCTGGCCCAGCCTAGGATGGGCAGCAGCAAGTGTCCCCGGGGTTGGTTTACCTCCCTCTCTGTCTCCCTGTGGTAGTAAACATAGTCCCACACAGCCAGACAAAGGCCCGGCTGACAGAACAGGGCCCTCTGCCAGCACTCTTCCCTGTCAGGGGCCAGTTAGTGGTCAACCCCAGGTCTCAGGCCATCGCCATTATGGGTAGTTCATCGTCCTTTCCAGGCCCTGAAATCCTGGGATCCCTGGGCCACACGGCACTCGCATATGTGCACACATTCATACCCACACACACACATTCATACACACAGGCAGTTCCTCGCAAACACTCCGACTCAAGAAAGCGAGTTTTAAAGTGGAGTTAACTTCAGAGAGAGGTGAAGACGATGTCCCAATATTAGAAGGTTTTCCTGTGGATGGACCGGGCACCATCTTCCTCGTATTCCTTCTTAGAGACCCACATCTTCTTAAAGGTGTCCAGGGAGGCGAGGATGGAGCCCCTGGCATGGAGGGAATCCAAAGGAATCATGTCAGAGACAGGGAGTGGGTATCTGTGGAGCCAGCCAATCCCCCTGGGGTCAAACCAGAACAGGCTTTTCTTCAAAGGCCTGGGGTGGTGAGGCATAATCAATGCCTCTGCAGTAAGAGTGTTCCACTCTTACTCCCAGAGGAGCTACTCACCCAATCCATGTGGAATACAGTCTCTCCTGCGGTGCAGATATCTGCCGGGGCGGGTAGAAAGAGGAATCTGAGATGGCCGTCCTCCCCTCTCCCTTCCCCGTCCAATACTCATCTCGGCCCCAGTGAGAGTCAGTGGATACATTTCACACAACAACCTTTAAATTCTGTCCCTGTGGCCTCTCTGGGGGGTACCATGGTCAGCCTGACACTCATCTGGAGAAACAGGCTTCTGGCAACCCAAAGTACCTATGGCTCCCAGGGAAGCAGGGGCTATCTGAAGGCAAGATCCAGCTCTGCTGGGAGCTGGTGGGGAGCAGATTGCATGGCAGGCACCACACTCCTCCACTTAGGATCCCTCCTTCCTCAGGCAGGCCAACTCCTCTCAGCAGTCACTGAGGTCCTGGACTGTGTCACGGGGGAGCAGCTGAAGTCAAGCTCCTGTCAGTGTTAGCTTTCCTGACAGACTGCATGTCTAGCATCCTGCCACTTCTGGGGATCAGAACTGCCCTGTTTGGTGAAGATCCATCATGAGGATGGGTCCCCCCGCTCTAGCAGGCCTCAGGGGCACAGTAGAAGCTGGGAGCCACCTGATGGTGCCTGGAAATCTTGGGCAGAGCAGGAGGGGAGGCTGCGCCACGCGGTGCTCCAGACCCTTGGCAGCCCAGTTCGCCCACCCCCTGGCATACTCCTACCCTGATCTTCACGTCTTTCGGAGCCAATTTCTTCACTTCACTCAATAGCCTGTCACCAAAACCTGAATAGGCAGGAAGGGAGAATCTCATGTCAGTCCCCTGGGTCCAGCAGGACGTGGCAGCTTCCTGGGGTAGGGCCCTGAGAGCAAAGCCCAACCTTTGAAGAGGGTGGAGCCACCCGAGAGGACAATGTTGGAGAACAGCGTGCGCCTCAGGTCCATGTCAGACTTCTGGATGGCAAACACCAGCACCTCATGGATGCCCTCGCTCTCCTCGCCGATCAGGTCCGGCCTGAACAGCAGCTCAGGTGCTCGGAATCGGGAAGGACCAATCTGCAGGGTGGGGGGCAAGCGTCTCAGGCTCAGGTCCCTCTGCCCAGGGCTTAATAACCAGGTGGCTCTGAAGGCCATACTCAGGGAAGACTTTGTATGTCAAGAGCCGCAACAAACAAAGACAGGGCTCCTGGGAACATAAAGGAAAAACCAGCGCTCCTGGGAAACTAGAGAGAGGAAGCTCTTGTGTTTAATCCTAGCTCTGACATTTTCTAGCCAAGAAACTTGATAGATTCATTCATTTGTGGAAATTTCCTCCTATCGGTGGAGGTCCAGGAGGCTGGAATTCACTCTATACTGTGCCTGAGTGGTTAAGGATAGCACTACACATCAGCCTTCTAATCCCACAGGAGAACACCTCCTCCCCTCCACACAGGAGAAGCAAGGTCCCTGCACCTCACCCTGCAGGAGACGCTGCAGCTCAACAGCTACACTGCTCCAGGCAGAGGGTGTAAAAGGACTGGTGCACCTGACCCCTGCCTCCCCACGGGGAGTTCTCTTTGGGCTCAGTGCTTTGGGGACCCGAGGGGAGAGGCCCCGCCACCTACCTCAATGGTGCTGCCATCAGGCAGGTAGTATTGCGCCTTCTCCGTCTCTAGTGTCTCATCCTTCTGGGGGTTTATGGACAGGTAGCAGGCTCTCTGGAGAACCAAGCACAAGTCAGGCTGGCTGGAAAGCTGGTGCCTCCCTGGTCAAAGTCCCCATCCATTGCAGTGACTGTCCTAAAGGTCATGAGTGCTGCATATCCTAAGTGCCACCCAGTGAAGCTGACCCAAACCTCCCCACCCCTTCTTAGGATATGTGTCCCCACCTGCTCCACCTTCCTGGGGGCCAAGCGTGGCAACTGGGCTTAATCTTAGTTCAGACTCAGGTGTCTTTTTCCTACTACTTGTATGGTTCTAGGCCCTGCCTACCCAGCTCAGAGGTCTCCCAGGAGCCGTAGATGATAGGAGGGTTCATTTTACTTTAAAAAAAAAAAAAAAGCAGTCTGACTTCTTCAAGAGTATAAAAGAACATGTGTAATTTGTACATGATGTGTAAAAAACATAATGAACATGGGTGTGCTTATCACCCAGCTTAGGAAATATAGGCAGCTCCCTTTAGCCCACAAGATGGCAGCACTTTAGAAGGTCAATCCTTCAGGGTGAGGGGACTGGCTGGAGATCACATGGCCTCCAGGAGGCCTGGTCAGGAAGGACAGAGACCCATCTCCAGGGCAGGAGTTTAGCCACTCTTCACTCCAGGTCACGGAGGTCCTGGCTGCTGTTCCCGTTCCCTCTCCCAGACCTGGGCCCATGGGGGCAGCACTCACTTCTTTTATGGCCTTGACAATCTCAAACTCAGAGGATGAGTGGAAATCATAGCCCTCCTTGCGCAGGTAGAGGCGAAGAAAGCGAGAGACGTCTCGGCCAGCGATGTCGATGCGCATGATGGAGTGGGGCATGGCAAAGCCCTCATAAATGGGCACGGCATGGGTGACGCCATCCCCTGAATCCAGCACCACACCCGTGGTCCTGCCGGTGGCATAACTGAAGCAAAGGAGGCACACCATCACTCACCCCTGCCTCCTCACTCTGGGAAGACTCTCACTTCTTACTAGAGTTCAAGGTCAACTGAACTGCAGCTGGGGTCTGCCTTCTCCAGAAGCCTCCGACTGGACTGAGTATGAGGCAGCCTGAGCACTGAAGCAAGCAAGCCTGGAATGTCTGAAGGAAAGGAGCCAAGCTTCTCCATGCACCCCTTCTGCCACTCCTCCAGAAGAACAGGCCCTCCAGCTGCAGGAGACGGCCTGCCCTTCCACTGCTTCAGGGACCCAGCCTGAGGGACAGTTTTTATTCTCTAGACAAGAGGAAAAAACTCAGGGGTCAGGCAAGAAAAGTGAATGAATTAAAGAAAATAAGAATATTTTCACTTGCATAAAAAACTAGCTTTGGGGGACTTCCCTGGTGGAATGGCTAAGACTCTTCACTCCCAATGCAGGGGGCCCAGGTTCGATCCCTAATCAGAGAACTAAGATCCCACATGCTGTGCAATGCTGCCAAAATGTTAAAGAAGGAAAACCAACCAACCAACCAACTAGCTTTTGGCCCTCTAGGTCTGTCCTTAAGTTTTTCTCTTGGTAAGGACAAGGGTACAGACATAAATTTCTGTGATATGAGGGGGAAAAAAACCATAATGTTTCATAAACAGCACCTGACATTCAGCCTTCGTGTTGGATAACAGGCAATGGAGAAGGCTGTGGTGAAGTCAGGTTTCCAAACCCTATCTAAAATGGCAGCTGTGATTTTCTTTCAGCTCCTGCTGATTTTTGCTCTAGAGGAATGCAGGCCCGGCATTATCAGATCTTCCCTTTTTTTTTCAGAGAAGTCAGAAATTTTTATTTTGATAGGAAATGTCCCAATTTTTAAAGGTTGGCTCTCAATTTTTTAGCGGGATCAAACATGCCATCTGCAGGCTACCAATATATGGTCTTGGCAGCAGACCTAACCCTGGTGGGAGGCAGGGGGAGCAAGACAGGATGACGGGGGTATTTTCATCACGAGCCTATCACCAGCCTTGCACAGCGCCTGGCTCAAGTAGGCCCTGAAAAAAACACCTGAACTCACTGCAGGGGCCAGCAGGGAGAGCAGTTGCAGCACGTGGCCTTCCCAGAAGGCTCAGCGGAGAGCCTTTGGCACCAGACCAGCAGGGAGGGCCGAGATTGGGAGATGCTCCCTTTCCCACCATCCATTACCGTCCCTGGCAGGGGTGCTTAAGGAGCTCTGCACCAACCCACAGCAGGGCCAGCCTCGATTCTGCCAAAGGACTGCTTCCCTTCAGGGGCTAGGCTCGCCAGCCAGCTGTTACTCACAGGCTGAGCACAGCTTGCATGGAGATGAAAAGGGCTGGCACGTTGAAGGTCTCGAAGAAAACTTCAGCAGCTCGTTCCCGGTTTTTCCGTGGATTTAAAGGCGCCTCTGTCAGGAGCACAGGATGCTGGTGAAAGATGCCCGGATAGCCATCAGGGTGAGGACAGATTCCCAGCCCTCATTAGTACTGCGTGGCTGGCTGGAGAGCCCACACGAACTTTGTCAGCCTCTCTCTAAAAAGAGGGCTGGTGGGCTGGTCACTTACTGCCACCCAAGCCAGTTTCTCAACTTTCCAAATTCATACCCCCTTTAAAGTGTCATTCTGTCCTCACCTTCTACTACCCTCTTGTCCTCCAAGATTCTTACATAGGCCCTTGTACCTTCTGGATAGCTCCAGATGTCAAGATTTTGCTAAACTCTATATTTGGAATTACTATGATAAAAGTAATACTTTAAATTTTTTTTCCAAAATAGAAAATTAAATATCGTTATTGATTATACTATTAAAAAACAGAATACATCCCTCTCCTGGCAATTCTGATGAGCCTAGTCAGCACCTTCCTTTGTGTTTCTGAGTTGAGAGTTCCTTCCTTGGAAACTAGAGTATATATAGCTCCGGGGTCTGAAAGGCGTGGGTTGGAACCCAGCTCTACCACTCTTCACTGGGTGATCGCGGAAACACCATCTGGCTTCTCTGAACCTCTGTTCCCTTGTTTGCAAAATGGAGATAATAATACTACCTGTGCCTCATAGGGATGCTGTGAAGATTAAAGGCAAACATGTCTGAAAAGCACATGCCTGATGCCTAGAACATAAGACACAAACGCTCAAGGCAGTTATTGCTGTCATCTGCCTCATGCGTGGGGTAGGGCTTCTGGCTGCTCTGCATGGCCCACATGGCGCCCCCCACACAGGGCCCTCACCTCCTCTGAGAAAGTCTGCAGCTGGTCCTTAGAGTAGACGTACTGCCAGATGCGCTCCATGTCATTCCAGTCCTTGACGATGCCGTGCTCCATGGGGTAGCGGATGGAGAGCAGCCCTCGGTGCTCCTGGGGGCGGAGAGCAGTGCTTGCAGCCACAGCCAGCCTCTCAGCAGGACTGCCGGGTGGACCCCACAATCCGCACCCGTGGCTAAGGGTGGACCCACCCATCCTCCAAGTCCCTAAACTGTATGCTCTGAACTATGCTCAATGCCCAACCAGCTGGCAAAGCAGAGGGCTTCTGCCTTTCTGTGGGCCCCTGGGTGGCATCCTCCTCATTGTCTGGTCCCAGGACACAATCTCCTGGCATCTGCAACCAAGGTTGGCAACAAAGATTCTGCTGTTCTGCTTCTAGAAGTTGCCCGAGGGCTCTGCCAAACTGTGCTAATTAACTTATCCCCAGGGTACCCCAGCCAGGATCTCCCCTCAATCACTTTTGCCAAAAAATAACCAAGCCAGTCAATTTGATCTTTGGCAACATAGTGATAGAAGGAAGGCAAAAGCCCTTTTTTCTGGACTGGTCTCTGTTTCGCAAAATGGGGTTCCAGATATTTCCTTTCCAAAACCAGAGGCTGTTCCTGGGAGAAATAAACCAGTTAGGTTTATTCTCTTTAGAATGAGAGGGTGAAAGGGGAGATTTCAAGAGGAAATTGTTTCTTTTACTCATGTCCCTCTGTCGGATACTGCCTGCGTGGGGAACAGGGAAGGTCCCCTGCTGGGTTGAGGCTTCTTCAGTAGGACGTGGGATTACCTCGGCTTTGGGGCCTATGAAGATGTCACCTTCAAGGGCGCCTGCCATGACACGAACGTGCTTGGGTCTGCCCACACTGCAAAAGAGGGTGGGGAAGACTGTCACTCCTCACTTCATGACAGAACACAGGACAGATATACGAATGAATGTACTTGGATGGGAAGAAATATACTCTATTCTACTTGGCTGTCACTGAGGAATGCACTTCCCACAATTTCTATAATGAACTTTTTTTTTGTATTTATTCATTAGTATACTATTTCATATATTCATTATATTTATAAGTCATCAAATTCGGGAGGATTCAATATCCCTAGTTCTTCGCTTTCCCCGATATATGTACAGATCAAGAGACACAAGGAAACAAGAATTCATTTAGAATGATTAACTCAAAAAGTTTTTGTATCCTTAGCCTCCTGCCCAGGCCTTCTATGAAGGACAACTGTGATGTTGTAACTGAGAGATGGCCTTCCTCCTTTCTCCACTGCTTTGACCCCTTTCCCAGGTGTCTGTGCCCTTTTCCTGCCTGCAGCATCTCTGCCTTAGTAAGAAAGTGCTGAGAAAAAGACTCATTCTCCCTAGAATGGTAAGTATGGTTTAATGTCAAATTCCATTCTGTATGACAGGAGAATTTTAAGAAGATTCCATTATGAGACTGTCATCCAAAGCAGTAAGTCACCAATGATAACATTTTTGGCATCAGATTAAAACAAAAAAACAAAAAAAACCTGCCTGTCAATTGTACCATGCAGGTAACAGTTTGCTTACTCCAAAAGCCAGCTCTTGTCCCTTGCTTGTTGTTGTTGTTTTGAATACCAAGACTGACCTAAATGAGAGATCCTTTCCCCCTAAAAGATGGAGGGCTGACATCATAACAAAACTGACAAGCCTTACAAGCTTCTGACTAAGCTACAGAATGACTTACTAGTTTGGGAAGCAGTATTTGGGGATCTGATCACCAGCAAAACCAGCTTTAATCACACCGGATCCCTGAGGAGAGAAAGAGAAGTCAGACTATCACAAAAACAAGAGGAGATTCATATCATACAGTATGTATAATATGGTCCCATCTTTGTTTAGAAAGAGAAAGGACCTTATATTTATGTGTAATATATCCACTCATATGAGGATTTGTACAGTGAATGCATGGCAAAGGGAGGGCACTGGGGCTGGGAATGGTGAGCGGAATTTCTACTGCACACTCTATTTGATTTTTATGTATTCTTCGTCTTTTCTACATTGAACATGTTTACTTTTGGAATTAAAAATAATATTAATAAAGGGAAGAAAAGGAAAAGGCTTGAGGACAGAAGAGGAAAGTGCCTAGAAGCACAAAGCGGTCGAGTTTAGGAACACAACCGAGGTGGGAAGGGCACACAATTCTGCTAAACCATCAGGGAGTGCGTGTCTAAGCTACCTTCCCAGCTCAGACCTGAACTGTCCCTGCCCTCCAGGCCTCTATGACAGACACACCCTGAGAGCACTGCCATACTCGAAGCTAACTCCCATATGACGTGTGTCGTCCGGTTCTGACTGCAGGGGCAAGCTACAGGGATTTGCGGGGGGCTGCAGCAGTTGTTTTGCCTTTTCACTGTGCTTTGCTGTGCTCATTAGTCTCTTGAGAGTCAAGAGCAGAAGATCCCTTAAGCACTCTGAGAAGAATCTGCCATCTCCCACCATCATCTCTGGTACCACGTGGGCCCAGCCAAAGTAAACATTGATTCTGGACATCAGCACCATGCAGGACAGGTGTTGAGGCTTGATGCTGCCTGCAGATCACCGTGTTCTCTTCCTTCTTAACTCTTCTACCACTACACCAGGTACCCTTGTCCTTCCACCCCCAACACAGTTCCAGCTCCAGGTGCAGCAAGCCATCTCCTGCTGCCTGTCGACAACTTCTCCTGGGGTGGAGTGTAATGCTTCCAGAACACACAAGCTTTAAACACATCAGGAGATGCTAAATAGCCAAGGTTACCTTGGTACCAAAGGCTTCCCAGCAACACCCCTGGATCCATCTGTCTTTTTTATTCCTGCTTTTTTATAAGAGCAGGATGAGGGGGCAGGTGACTGATCCTAGCGAGGGAGAAGGGAGAAGGTAAGAAGTGGTTGAAGGACAGGGAAAGAGGTATTGGGGGAGAGCAGGGCAAGCCAGTTCTCTAAGACAGCAGGAACTTCTGCCAACAGAAAAAACAGGAGACAATGTGCAAACTCATCGGTCTGGGCAGAACGGCAAGGAGCCTGGAAAAGGTACAGCTGTAAACTGAGCTGAAAGACTGGAAAGGAGGGTGGACTATCCTACTGCAAACCCAAGGGCTTGGGGACAGTGGCGCAGCTAGTGAGAACATCGTACAAGAGAATTGGGGGAACTTGTTAGCTCGGGCTTCCGATAATTGCCCACTGCCTTCATCTGGGTGTGGTGATGCTAACAGACTAATTGGATCTCCTGGTAGGAGTTGAAAATGAGAAACAATGAAATCTGTGCTTCAGACTCTGGATTTTTTTTTTTTTTTCGAGACTGATACTTTTTTTTTTTTTTAATATTTATTTATTTGGCTGCACCAGGTCTTAGCTGTGGCATATGGAATCTTTTAGTTGTGGCATGCGGGATCTAGTTCCCCAACCAGGGATTTAACCCAGGCCCCTTGCCTTGGGAGTATGGAGTCTTAGCCAATGGACCACCAGGGATTCTCTGAGATATTTCTAAGAGATGATTTTCCTGGAGATTTGATTTTGAGTTTACTAACAAGAGAGCTAGAGTTTGAGTGACAAGGCAGATTAAAACATTAGGTTCTTTTCTTTCTCCCTGTCCTTCCCAGCAAGAATATAACAGGCCCAGTTCAAATATCATTGCCTTCCTCCTGAAGGATAATCTCCAGTTGGAATTTGTTATCCTCTTCCTATTACCTTCCCCAAATCACCATTACCTGTTCACTAGGTAGCATGAATTTCATTCTGCTTTCTATTCTAATTTATGGTTTACACTTTTGTCTCTTTTCAGTGCAAATTCCTTGAGGTCAGAGACTTTGTATATCAGTGGTATCTGACATTTGCAGGGTATTCGGCTAGATGCTGGCTAACTAAAATGAAAACCAAGCTCAAATGATTGGCAGATGAAGCCGAAAGTATGGAACCTGAATGAGCAGCTGGAATGCCCGAAGCCCCAGGCAGAGGTGGTACAGGGAAGGTGAAGACAGTCTTGGGAATGATACACAGGTAGAACCAGACCCAGCTTGTCCCTGCAGCCTCATGAGCTGGCTTGGCAGGCCAAGTGTCAGGTGAAAAATGGGGTGGGGACAAGGGAAGTGGCTGAGTTGCCTCTATTCTGCTCAAGCCATACCAAGAGAGCATACAAAGGGGTCATGTCAATTTCTTTAATAGTATTTGTAACTAGGAACTGTATACTTGGCAAATGAGCTGCCACTCTTTGTTATTCACTCTGTCAAAACCAAGTAAATAAATGCCTTGTTTGAAACAAATGCCTACATTTGAAAAAGTAATCTCATTAAATATTTGATTTTTGGAACTCAAGTCTGCTGCCAGCCAACTCTGACCATTTTCCTTCTGGTACAGGCAAACAAATAGCAAATTCCTCAGCATGTTTCTTGTGGTACCTGCTGGCTATCGACCCTGTGGCTTGGGCAACTTTACCCTAAGCACTGATTATTCTTAACATGCTGGGAAGAAGGCTAGTTGTCTGCCATTTAATGCTGTGAGGTGGAGCCTCAGATTCTAGGACACTGGTAGCCCATTCTGGCCCAAAGACATAGTTTGTTTAGTCCACAAAGTAGTTTTTAAAAAACAACTTTGAGATAAAATTCACATACCACACAATTTACCCATTTAAGGTGCACCATCTAATGGTTCTTAGTATTTTCACAGAGCTGAACAATTATCACTACAACCTAATTTTAGAACTTTTCATCATCCCCCCAAGAAACCCTGTACCCATTAGCAGCCACTCTCCATCCTTACTAACCCCCACCTAGGCAACCACTGACATACTTTCTGTCTTCACAGACCACAAACTACTTTTACATTAACTTCCAACAGTTAAAAATTAGAGATTGCAGGACTTCCCTGGTGGCCCAGTGGTTAAGACTCCATGGTTCCAACATAGGGGGCGAGGCGTCGATCCCTGGTCAGGGAACTAAGATCCCACATGCCACCTGGTGTGGCCAAAAAAAAAAAAAAAATTAAAAACCACTAGAGATTGCATATGAAATGAACACTTCTGATTTCCCTTGAAAAATGAGAAAATCTGGTAACACTGGGCCTGCATTCCTGCATGGGGATAACCTGCTGGAAACCTTGGTCAAACATGCTCCATGCACCTCTCAGATTTCTCACTTATTAAGACTACCTTCTCCTCATCCCCTTGCCCCTTCTCCGCCTTTTTAATGTATCTGGTTGGCCTCCGCAGGCATTGAGTTTGAGACCCCTATTTTGGACATTCTTTCCAGTTTGTGAAGCACATCCATGGCTCTCAAAATACACATAATTGAGTGTAATCTATAAGCCACCTTCTCTTCCCTCTCCACCAAACTAGGGAGGATTCTCACTGCAGTTGTACAACCAACAGGCTGAAAGTCATACCACAAGTAATGGTGTTAAATAAATACACTGACTTCATTTCCTCAGCTAATTCTAATGTCCCTTAAACTTAAGCGAATCAACAGATCTTAAGAGCTGATGACAAACTGTTAAAGAAGAGAGAGAAAATTAGTGAAATTTGACACTGACTAGAACTGTGGTGTTGGAGAAGACTCTTAAGAGTCCCTTGGACTGCAAGGAGATCCAACCAGTCCATTCTGAAGGAGATCAGCCCTGGGATTTCTTTGGAAGGAATGACGCTAAAGCTGAACTCCAGTACTTTGGCCACCTCATGCGAAGAGTTGACTCATTGGAAAAGACTCTGATGCTGGGAGGGATTGGGAGCAGGAGGAGAAGGGGACGACAGAGGATGAGATGGCTGGATAGCATCACCGACTTGATGGACGTGAGTCTGAGTGAACTCCAGGAGATGGTGATGGACAGGGAGGCCTGGCGGGCTGCGATTCATGGGGTCGCAAAGAGTCGGACACGACTGAGCAACTGAACTGAAATGAACTGAACTGACACTGACTAGATATTTGATGATATTAAGGAATTACTGCTAATTTTATTAGCTTTGATAATAGTATACTGGTTATGTTTTTAAAAGTTTGTGAAAGAGGGAAGTGGGTGGGTATGTAGCTAAAAACATTGGTCAAGAGTTGATAACTATTACAGTTAGATGATGGATACATGGATGTTTGTTATACCATTTCCCCTCCTTTTGTTTACATTTGAAATTTTTTACATTAAGGAAGGGCTTCCCTGGTGGTTCAGCAGTTAAGAATCAGGATGCCAGTGCAGGAGCTGTGGGTTCAGTCCCTGAACTGGAAGATCCCCTGGAGAAGGGCATGGCAACCCACTCCAGTATTCTTGCCTGGAAAACCACATGGACAGAGGAGCCTGGCAGGCTACAGTCCATGGGGGTCACAAAGAGTCAGACATGATTTAGCAACTACACCACCACCACCACCAGAATAAGGAGAGCTAGCAAGTAAGATGATAGCAGCTAAGTAAAAATTCAAAACATAAATACTATATATACACACATTATAAAATACATGTGTCCATAAAATCAGAAAGAAAGGAGCACATTAATTTTACAGTGAGGTTTGCTTCCAGGGTTATGTATGGACCAGAAAGGGTGGGATTATGGATGGGTACAAAGAGCCTTCGATTAGATCTGTAATGTTTTATGTCCTAAAAAAATCTGAAGCAAATTTGGCAAATGACAACATTTATTAAATCAAGGTGGAGGACACATGCTACATAGGTGCTCGTTATATACCTCTTTGAACTTTTCCGTGTGTTTAAAGAATCTCATTTTTCAAAAAGGGGGCCGAAGAAACATAATGACCCCCCAAAACAATAAAACTCTTAGCTTGAAAAACTTGTAGAGATCTGATATTATTCCTGCATTTAGGCCCACATATTATAGCCAGAAAAGACAATTTTAAGATTGACCATAATGTTGATTCATTTTATGGAAGTATTTAACCTCCCAAAGATCTGAGTTCAGAATATAGTATTCCTATTAAAGTGTTGTAGTCCTGGGAGTGGCCCTTCTCATTCTTGTACTACTATCTATGATATGACTTTGGGAAGAACAACATGTTTAGTTTTTTAAAATACTCATCACTTTTTTTTGTTGTTGTCATCATTAAATCACGTGTGCACATATGCATACACACACCCTTCCATCTTCATTAAATTCTGATGAATTGGTTTGGTCCCAGAATTCTATGAAAGGGGTGGTCAACAATTGCGTTAAGACTAGGAAAGGCTGTGAACTGATAATGGGGCTGTTCTCTCTTTTCCTTGCTTTCTCTGTTCTTCTGTCTTTTAATTACACTCTACTTAGCCCAGAAATAAAACTGTGGCAGCATGGTAAACTATGGAGCTGTTAAATCTGCTAGAGACACGTTATCCTCATAATATAAAGCTGGCTCAAATATTTTAAATGATCTAGTGGGAAAATTACTTAAGTTTCTCCTACTTCACCTTTTGGTGAGATTGCTGGCATAATAAAGGAAATGTTTTCCCAGAGAAAAACAAGTCTATTCCTTAAGTATTCAAACTGAAAAGGTACCGCTGCTTTGATGCATTTCAAATACACTCTCAAGAATGAGAAAGAAGGAACTAAGAAGCATTTGCTTAAGTGACATAAAGAAAATGGTTGGAGATAGCACTGCAGCCCAACAATTCTAGAAGCAAAAGGTCTGGTGGGATGGACAGACTGCTCTTTTTGCACTGCTGATGAAAACAGGAAATTGTTAATTTCTATTTTTTCTTTCTTTTTAAAACCAAGAAAAAGGCACATGAAGCATACACAAACTGGCTGAAGATAGAAATAGTAGTGTTCTCTGAAAATTAACATCAAGAATAAAGAGTCCTGCTCAACCTTATGCAGTAACTAGTCCTTCCTCCCATCCTTTTATTTAGGGACATTTTTGTTACTGTGAGAGATATTCAGCCATTAATCCCCCCTACCCATAAAAATTAAAAATCCAGTGTGCACCTAGTGGTGCCAGGCCCTAGATACTGTCTGTGTGGAGGAAACTGGGGAACGAGAGACTAAGGAAAAATGAAGGACTACCAAGCATCTTTTCCCACCTGGATTCAATAGCCCAAGGAAGGAGATCCGCGACCCTCCCTGTCCTGCCCGCCGATCAGATCCTCCCCAAAATGAGGTGTCTCACTGAGCTCAACCTTTTTCCAGGAGAGAAGGAAAGAAAGCTAGCTAAAGAAGCACCTTTCCTTGGAAGAAGTGAGGAATTAAGAATTCAATCTCAAATTGAATCTTGGCTCTTCAATTCATAAGCCAGGTGGTTTGAATACTGTTATTTAACCTTTCACGTTTCATTTTTCTGGATATTTAGAGTCCTATCTACCTATCAGTGTTGAAGCTTGAATAAGATGATGCAAACTAAAGGACCTTGCAAGTGCCAACGGTCCCAAGGACTGAATCAAGAAACCGAATCTGAGTCAGCTTAGAGCGAATTGGCAGTTCTGCCTTAGTAGAGGGACTCAGAGGGGACTAGAAAGGTAGCAACCAATCTCCATTGGACTAAACCTTTGAATGGAAGACAGTCACTTTTTAAATAACTGCCTCCTTCCGCCAGAAATAAGAGCTATATTTAGATTCTTTCGATTTGTGACTATTGATACATTTGCGTAGGTACTATCAGGATGAATAACGGATAAAGCACTGGATTAAAGTGCGACCTTGGGCTCACTTCACATTTTTGCGCTTCAGTTTTCTCATTTGTAAAACGAGGATCAAAATTCCTGCCTTAACTATTCACGTTGTGAAGATCCAACTGGAATGTATGCGAACCCCTCCGTTGTAAGCGCTGGAGCGCCTGGCAAGTATTATATTTAGTAATTTTTACCCTCAGCAACTAGGCGTTTCAAAGAGGAAGGTACCTCCCTGCTTGCTTTGTCATTCTCCTTTCTTCTCGACCTTTATTAACGGTATAATTTATAATCACAGAAGTAACTGAAATCCTCAGGCCATTTCTGGCATCACACTCTCAGACCCCACCCAGATACACCGCCAAGCCGCCCTACCGGCTGGGACCGAAGGAAACTTAGCCCTGCTCCACCCGCCGCCCTAGCCCGTCTGCCCCCTCCACTGGGAGTCCACGAAACCAATCACAACAGCCCTCGTGCACCGCACCGCCCTTTGAAAGAGGAAACACTATGGCGGCCCGGAAGAACGGCAAGGGAACGAGCCAATCATTGCAGAAGGCTGCCCCCATCCGGCAAGGCCCAGAGGCGGGGTCAGCGGTCAAGATGGACAGCCAGAGCAGCCAATAGAGTTATCGAAAACTGGGGAGGGGCGGGTGCCGGGGGCTCACAGAGCGGTTAAGGACCCTCGAGTCAAGGGCCCAAGGACCCTGCTAGGACTATAACCCTTCCCTTTATCCATCCCAAGGTTCTCCTTCTCATGGCTGCTGGCCAGCTGGTCGCCCTATCTGCGGACTTCGGTTCGAGGGAGGAGAGAGGCGGCGGCGGCTGAACCCGCCTGACAGGCCGGGCCAGTGACAAAGAACCGGCACCCCAGACTGAAACACGGGAAGCGATCCCTTCGGGGAGGAGAGCATAAGCCCTGCTAGGGGGATGCAACTCACGTTGTCGATCACGACAGGCTGGTTGGCGATTACATCGTAGGACTCCATGGCAGAAGAACCTCTCCTTCCGAGGAAGGAACTGCCAGCCCGGTCCGCCGCTAACGCCACTGACACGCATGCGCAGTCTAGCCGCCGGCACTGGGCAGCCGGGGAGCGGACCGACCTCACTTTCGAAGAACTACAATACCCAACATGCCTTGCACCTGAATTAGCGAGCCAGGCTGCTTTGGAACCCCGCCTAGTTTAAGGAACGGAGCGTCGCGTTTCGACGCACAGTACGCTGGGCTTTGTAGTTTCTGTAGGTAAATGGAAGGGTACGCCTATTGATGGTTGCAATCTCGCGTCTGGATCTGTAGACCCTTTGAAGGGATTCTCAGTCCAAGCTGAAGTATGTAGTCTTCAATATTGTCTGTAGTTCGGTTTGGATTGATTAGTAACTCGTGAATGTTTGGATTTTACAGGCTAGTCCTTCCACTTGCCACTACTTCCCCTGGACAATATGAGGTTGCAATGTTTTTATATGGGTCTATAAGGCATTAATAAACATCTACCACCTGTATGCAGGTCAGAAAGCAACTGTTAGAACTGGGCATGGAACAACAGACTGGTTCCAAATAGGAAAAGGAGTACGTCAAGGCTGCATATTGTCATGCTGCTTATTTAATTTATATGCTGAGTACATCATGAGAAACGCTGGGCTGGAAGAAACACAAGCTGGAATCAAGATTGCCGGGAGAAATATCAATAACCTCAGATATGCAGATGACACCACCCTTATTGCAGAAGGTGAAGAGGAACTAAAAAGCCTCTTGATGAACGTAAAAGAGGAGAGTGAAAAAGTTGGCTTAAAGCTCAACATTCAGAAAACGAAGATCATGGCATCCAGTCCCATCACTTCATGGGAAATAGATGGGGAAACAGTGGAAACAGTGTCAGACTTTATTTTGGGGGGCTCCCAAATCACTGCAGATGGTGATTGCAGCCATGAAATTAAAAGATGCTTCTTCCTTGGAAGGAAAGTTATGACCAACCTAGATAGCATATTCAAAAGCAGAGAGATTACTTTGCCAACAAAGGTCCATCTAGTCAAGGCTATGGTTTTTCCAGTGGTCATGTATGGATGTGAGAGTTGGACTGTGAAGAAAGCTGAGCGCCGAAGAATTGATGCTTTTGAACTGCGGTGTTGGAGAAGACTCTTGAGAGCCCCTTGGACTGCAAGGAGATCCAACCTGTCCATCCTAAAGGAGATCAGTCCTGGGTGTTCATTGTAGGACTGATTTTGAAGCTGAAGCTCCAATAATATTTTGGCCACCTGATGCTAAGGGCTGACTCATTTGAAAAGACCCTGATGCTGGGAGGGATTGAGGGCAGGAGACGGGGACAACAGAGGATGAGATCATTGGATGGCATCACCAACTCACTGGACATGGGTTTGGGTGGAATCCAGGGGTTGGTGATGGACAGGGAGGCCTGGCGTGCTGCGGTTCATGGGGTCATAAAGAGTGGGACACGACTGAGTGGCTGAACTGAACTGAACTCAACCACCTTCTTAGTCTAATAAAAGGAAATTTTAGTATACATACAGCTGAGGAACATATTCCTAGAACAAAGGAAAGTATATTGCATAAGGCTTGCTTTTTTTGGAAAAAAAAAAAAGGTATATTTTTGTTCAGTTCAGTTCAGCTCAGTCGTGTCCGACTCTTTGCGACCCCATGGACTGCAGCACGCCAGGCTTCCCTGTCCATCACCAACTCCTGGAGCTTACTCAAACTCATGTCCATTAAGTCAGTGATGCCTCCAAACATCTCATCCTTTGTCATCCCCTTCTCCTCCCACCTTCAATCTTTCCCAGCATCAGGGTCTTTCCCAATGAGTCAGTTCTTCCCATCAGGTGGCCAAAGTACTGGAAATAATCAACAAAATATTTTTGGTTGATTTTCTCATGTTTTTCCTGGAAAGGTGTAAACCTGGCAACATACTAGTATTGGTCTGAAGACTGACATTTGGAACTACTGGTATAGATGATCTTTTGGTCATTAAAACATCCTTCATCTAATAGCTTCATAACTGTTGTCTCTCTCTGTCTCTCTTTAGTCGCTAAGTCATGTCTGACTCTTTGTGATCCCATGGATTTGTAGCCTGCTAGGATCCTCTGTCCATGGGGTTCTCCAGGCAAGAATACTCGAGTGGGTTGCCATTTTCTTCGCCACAGGATCTTCCCGACCCAGGGATCGAACCCAGGTCTCCTGCACTGCAGGCAGATTTTTACCGACTGAGCTGCGAGGGAAGCCCAGGAACTGCTCTAGTATATCTTTAATTTTCATGGGGAGCTAGAAATCCTAGGGACGGGGGAACCTGGTGGGCTGCCGTCTATGGGGTCGCACAGAGTCGGACACGACTGAAGCAACTTAGCAGCAGTGGCAGCAGCAGAAATGACACTGATGAATGAGAAAATGGAATTGAGAGATTATGTGTTACTGCTTTCTAAGGAGCCCAGTGCATTTTTCTCTAATAAATTATTTCCTCTTTTCCTTCATGTTGTGGGGATCTTTAGTTAATAGCCAGTAGTCAGGACTTTCCGCCAGTAGTCAGGACTTTCCGCCAGTAGTCAGGATTCTCTTCTATCCTTTTCTCTTGAAATTTCAAGATTATTGAGTGGAAGACATTACTATAAGTAAAGTTATTGCAGGCAGGAAAATAATTTCCAACCCGGTGCCTTAGAAACTAAAAAATCCCGTTTTTAATGCTACATGGACGAAGGAAGCAATCCATTGTAGCAATCCATTGTAGCAATCCATTGTTACATTTATGTTTAAATCCTTCTGAAATAAATAAATTAAATAAATCCTTCTGAGCATCGTGTTAGCATAACAGTGACATGCTTTTTGTCGGCGCACTTCCCAAAGCTTTCTTGGGTCCCTAGCACCTCAGAGGATGTCCCAATATCTCTATTTAATCCTGGGCTCCTCCTAACGCTAGGGGGAAGCGAAGAGCCTTGGAACACCCCCACAACTCTGGGAGAGAGAGGGAGGAGGGACCTATTGTCAAGTCACGCCTTCCCTACCTGTGACTGGCACAGACATTAGCCAATGGAACCGGAATAGGGCGCGCCGGCACCCCGCCCCCTGAGCGCCCCGCGGCCCCCGAGGCACCCTCTGGCCGTCTCCACCGCGGCGACGGCCTGGGCGGACAGTGCGCCTTGCGCAGGCGCGGAGCCTAGACCTCGCTGCAGCCCCCATCGCCTCCGGGAGTCGCACCCAAGGAGTTCGCCTGCTGGCGCGTCAGTGCTCTCCCCCTCGTCTGCCCTCCCCGGTCCCCCCAGCACCCTACGCGCCCCGATGGCGGAGTTGCGGCCTAGCGGCGCCCCCGGCCCCACCGCGCCCCCGGCCCCTGGCCCTACTGCCCCTCCGGCCTTCGCGTCGCTCTTCCCCCCAGGACTGCACGCCATCTACGGAGAGTGCCGCCGCCTGTACCCAGACCAGCCGAACCCGCTCCAGGTTACCGCTATCGTCAAGTACTGGTACGTCTTGGGCCGCGCGGAGACCGACAGGGGCGGGCTGAGAAGGGTTAAAGCGCCAGGAGCGAAGTAATTTGCCAGGGAATTGGAGGGGAAAGGAGAGTGGTTAAAGCACTTGGAAGAGGGCTTCCTGCTGTGAGGGAAGAAGTTAAGGCTCAAGTTAGGAATGGGGACAAAGGGGTTAACGAAGCCTGCGGGTAGCGAAGGGTTAGCAAGGGAGGGGAGGATGAAGGGTTAACTGGCATTAGAAGAATGGAGTGAATTGGGGGTGTTGGTAGAAGCTGAGGGGGCGACGGTCGGAGAGAGGGAACTGTAAACGTGGTGAAAGGAGGGGGCGCCTGGAGGGGGTCTAAGTGGGCGCGTGGAAGCCGAAGGGGGGCGGCTGAAGTGAGATGGGGGAGGCGAGGCGGGGCCTGAGGAGCATCTGAGAAGGCTTTGGAGCCGCGCGGCCGGAGGAGCTCCGAGCTCGGAGGGCACGGGACTGCACAGGGTAGGGGCGGGTGTGGGTCTGTGGGTTAGGATGTGAGCGTTGAGCTTGTGAGGGGATGAGGGGGAGGTCTCATTTTGATACCTTCCGGATGAGCTCAGACATTCATATCAGTGCAGTGCTTTTGCGTTTGAAGTTTGATGGAGCAGCTTCTCCCGATCAACTTTCTGCTTACTCTGCACAGTTCTCTTACTCCATGCAGAGCTTCCTCTGGCTCCGCGGCTGCTTTGGTCTAGGTCACTGGCTAGAACAGGGGCAGGCTGGGTCAGGGAGATCCATGGTTTGGCTCAGGATTGAAGGAGGCTGCTGTTAACGACGAAGATCCGGAACTTGGACACGGGAGGATCCTTCAGTGAGATATTAAGAGTAACTTTGTGGGCTGGAGCGCCCAGATGTAGGCAACAGTTCCTCAGGGGAGCTGAGAGTAATCCCTAAGTAACTCTGTTAAGATCAGACCTATGTACACATGGACTGCCCCTGGGGAAGGAATGGTCTTTTCTCGTTTCCCATTCTTTTTGTAACCTGTTTCTTCGTGCCACCTCTGTTATGGGGACTCTTCTTCATGGTCTTGCTGAACTAAAAGTTGACTAAGAAACTAGTTGAATCTGTACAAAACCACTTTCATGCAGGCACTGTATTAGATGAACTCCTTCATTGGCTCCTAAAAGACTGTTCAAGGCAGGCACTTGGGGTGTGACCAAAGGGGAGGTACCCCCGAAGGGGGAATGAGTAGAGTGGATGTCTTTACTGGTTACCTTCCTTTAGGGCTGAGTCTTTTCCCTCCCTGGCAACCACTTACTTCTTCTGGAGATGGCAGGAGCTGGGCTGCCTAGGGCGGAGGCCAGCTCCCTATGTCTGTGGGAGGATGTGGAGAGGCTGACAGTGTGAAGGGCCTGGGGAGCAACCACCTGCTCCGTGGGGAGAGCGGCAGGAGCAGCCTGCCTCTGTCTGGTAGCCAGAAGGAGGTGTGGCCTGCAGCACAGTTTTCTCTGGCAGGCACGGTGTTCTTTGGTTGAGAGGAGTTTTTGAAGAGGTCTTCTGAGTAAAAAGCAGCTCTTGATAACTTAATCACTCATTTTAAACTTTTTATTTATTTTCATCTACAAATTATGGCAATTTTATTTCCTTTTTATCATTTTTTTTACCATTTACTTATTTTTCTTGACTTATTGCTATCTGGTATAATTTCCTTTCAGTACATAAACTTTTTATTTTAAATTGGTATATAGCCGATTAACAATGTTTGTGATAGTGTCAGGTGAATGGTGAAGGGACTCAGCCTTACATACACATATAGCCATTCTCCTCCGAATTCCTCTCCTCTCCAGACTGCCACATAACATTGAGCAGAGTTCCATGTGCTATACAGTAGGTCTTTGTTGGTTTGTACCACTATATTTAAATATGTACAGTGATGGACTCTATTGGCATACTTCGTGAGAAAAAGGGGACCTGCCTCTGGCATGCTGTTTGTTCAGGCCTTGTTTGAGTATAAGGAGAAATCCCCTCTCAGACTTGGGCCACTGTTATTATGTCACCCAAGTGGACATGAAGGATAGAGTTGTAAAAGGTGTTGAACACGGGCTCCCCTGGCGGTCCAGGGGTTAAGACTCTGTGCTTCCACTGCAGGGGGTATGGGTTCGATTCCTGGTTGGGGGAGTTCCACAAACCATGAGGTGTGGCAAAAAAGAAAAAGATATTGAACACATGCAAAGGACTAAGATTAGTTTGGGAATCTGCTTTTTCCTCCATCTCCCTGTGAACCTTTTTTCCCATGTTGCTGCAAGTTTGTTAACCAGGTCAGGACTTATCTTAAAAGATGGGCCAGCATCTAATGATGAATAAAAATGATTGTATAGCACTTTGTGAAATTAGAAATGCTGCCTGGATACAGAAATAAATGAGAAGAAACAGCCCAGGGACTGGTTCTTTCTAAAATTCAGAAGGGGTTGCATAATTTAAGTCCTGAAAGTGGTTCACTGATAAACCTTCACATTTAGGATCCTATAAGCCCTCTTCAGTGTTCATAGCAGGATGACTGACTGAGGCTGCCTCAGTTTGGCTGTGGCCCAGGGTATTGAGATTCTTTTTTCTTGTGACAGAAGGATGACTTTCTTGACTAGCCAACTGGGACATCATGGCTGAAAGCTGAGGCTTTACTGGTCAGGGAGCTGAAGTAGAGCTAGTGCCCTGGGTCACTCTGGCAACTTCCCTGTGAAGTCAGGTGTTCAGGGACTTACACTGAGGGATGATCTGGGTCCTGGGATAACATCTTTTTCTAAGTGCAAAATATGATGATTTTCCACGTACTCATCTGCTTCCTATCAGGTCTCTGAGTGAGTAGAACAGAACACTATGTACTTAGAGAAAAGGCTAATTTTGTTTGACTCTCGGTCCTTTTCTGCAGATGGAGTTTTGAGGTAAAGCCTCTCTCTTAGATGAAATGCCCTTTGGGAGACTTGGCCAGGGCTGTCAGGGATGTGGTAGATGGGGAGCACAGAAGAGTGGACACAGTTTTGCCCCTTGTTGCTGGAGGGACCTAGGCTGAAGGCTGGGCAGGACTGGGACTCAGCAGCAGGGAGACTAGAGCAGATATGGAGCCTGTAATCATTCCCACCTGTTCCAGGGCTCTGCTGTTATCATGAGGTCCTTGCAGGGGTAACCACCCTTTCTTTCTTCTTTTCCCCAACAAACTTCTCTAAATCCAAATGATTATAGAATTAGTCAAATGGTTTACCCACTCACTCCAGTATTTGTGCCTGGAGAACTCCATGGACAGAGGAGCCTGGTAGGCTACATTTCATGGGGTTGCATAGAGTCAGAGATGACTGAGTGACTAACTTGGCAAAAGCAGAGTTAAGGAAAGACATGGAGATTTATCTCTTTTCCTAATCCATTCCGTTGAGATTCTAAGCTATTTGTAGCAACTTTCTTGCAAGTCCTATAAATAACTTAGCATTTCCCAGCAGAGAATAAGGACTTCTGCAAAGGCAAATAATGTCCTGGCAAAAGAGGGTGAAACCAAACCTACTGGTTTTAAATAGTGTTTGCATCGTGTGGTACTGGCATGTTTGCTGGGATCACATACGTGTAACATCTTTTATTTGGTTGGTTGTGTTCTTTCAGCATATAATCCCCAATGCCAAGTGTACCCCATCCTTGTCCCAGGGTCAAGCAAAGTTTTTGCAGTCTGTGGAACCGTCCGATGTCCAAGGCAGCTCAAGTACAGGGTTTGGGGGCTAAATGCAGACTTCCTTGTGCTAATGGTTTCCATTTAGTCTGTCTCTCGAGTCTACCACGTTTCCATCTCCATTCTGAAGAAAAGCAGGATTCTTTTAAAAAGATCACTAATTACTCTGCTAAAGGGACCCTTCTTGAATTAAATCCTCAGAGTGAGCTAATGACTGATCTCTTCCTCAGTTGCCTCTCTGTTGGAATTATGGGGAAGTCTAATGTGGTCCTCAGAGGCCCTGAATCATTTAATGTTCCAGCTCTACCTTTCAGGCAGCCGTCTCCCGGGATCATCTTGCAGTTGCAAGACCTCACAGGGCTCAGCCGGGCTCCTGCTGCAGTTCTCTGTGCAGAGCTAAGCTAGCCTAAGTTTGGCCTTTGTCACTTGCATAATAAAAGACCAGCTTTGGTCTGGGGTGTTCAGGCTGGGATCTGGAGGCATTGGGTCTGTTTAGAACAAACTATAATTAACATAGGGCACAATATGGTCTTTCAGGAATTAGCTGTCTAAGAGGCAGGAGTGGGGCCGAGCCTCTGCTTCCAGTAACAATGCCCATTGGAGATGCTCAGGATGGTCTTTCAACAGAGGCACATTGATTGACTGATGCACTTCTTGCCTTGAAGCTTGGCGTGTTTTCAGGCACCGTGGAAGAGAGATAATCCCTGCCAATCCCACTTGGGGTTGGTAACTTGAAACAGAAGGAAGTCAAAGGGAGCAATCAGTCTGTTTTATTTCTAAAAGAGGTTCTACCTGAGATAGGAGAAGGGAGCCTCTTGTGCTTGTGTAGCTGGGCTACCTCCAGCTGGCCATCCTTTGGTCTTATCCTAGAGAGGTATGGCCCTCCCTTTAGTTCTCTTTTACCCCAGATTCGTCCAGGATGGGGCCTATAGGTTTGTAAGGCAGAGCCCTTTAGCTTCACATTGTCTGCTTTAAGGTTTATGCTGACATCCCTGTGTTTTGTCTTTTGCAGGTTGGGTGGCCCAGACCCCTTGGACTATGTTAGCATGTACAGGAATGTGGGGAGCCCCTCTGCCAACATCCCTGAGCACTGGCACTACATCAGCTTTGGCCTGAGCGATCTCTATGGTGACAACAGAGTCCATGAGTAAGTGTGTACTCTTGCCTTCTATCTCCCTCTTCCCTAGCCTTGAGCCTTATTTCTGAGTTTTGTTTTGCCAAAAGTGTTACTTTCATTTTAGGTTTGAGGGATTCATTAACAAAAGAACCACTCATTACATACAAATAAATGATTTCAACTTTTAATAGATTAACTTAATTTCAATATACAGTCACTAGAAGGAAAAGAAATAGAAACAATAGAGAGAAGTAACAGCGTGTACATCACCAAATTGAGCCGACACCTACATCCAGAGTTGAACAGTGCTGGGAAGTCCCGAATGATAGCAATCTGGAGTCCCAGCTGGGAAAGGGTACCGAGCAGTGCATCCACCCCACAGGTGAGACTTCATATTGCACTTCTGGGGGCTCCTGCTTATAATCCCAGGCCGTAAACTGATATCATCGTCAGTTTGGGTGCAAAAAGGCAGCTCTGATTTAATTTTTACAGTGGGGTTTGTTTCACCTTGTGAGTCACAAGACTTCTTAGACCCCAGGGGTCTGCTAGGCCTTTAGGGGCTTACGAGATCCAAGACCCACTCCCTTTCTTACCTAAAGTGCCGCCTGACTGACTGTGTCTGTCGCTTGGATCCTGGGCAGTGTCCATGCAGGTCAGAAGCAGGTCAGAGGTCTGCCCTCCTGCTTCCGAAGCCTGCACAAGACTTCCTCTATTTTGATTTCCCTAGCAAAGTTTTCCTGAGCAGAGAGGATCACGTCATCGTCCCTTGAGTTTGGCATTTCTCACGTGGAACATCTGGGTTTCTGCCCTCTGCCTGTAGCCACTTGTGCCGATGTGGTCCAGATCAGGACCTGAGCTGTACTCATCTGGTGCAGGAAAGTGTCGATGAGAGAGAATTCCAAAACTGTTAGGTTTCTCCAAGCTTGTTGTGATGTTTGAGCTCAGAGTACAGGCAGCATAGCTGTGACCCAAAAGCTGAGTTGATTCCTCTAGGTCTACTTCCTTTTGCCCCCTCTGCCGCTGCTAAGTCACTTCAGTCGTGTCTGACTCTGTGCGACCCCATAGACGGCAGCCTACCAGGCTCCCTCGTCCCTGGGATTCTCCAGACAAGAACACTGGAGTGGGTTGCCATTTCCTTCTCCATTTGCCCCCTCTAGATTATTATAAAAATTTTAAAAGAAGCAAAGTTGAAAGAGTTTTACAGTGAACAATCAATCATATACCACTCCCTGGATTTTACCATTAATATTTTATTCTACTTGCTTTATCATGAATATGTACATCTCTGTTTCTCTGTGGATGTTACCTACTTCCTTTTTACCTCTAGTTATCTGTGCTCAGATCAGCTGCAGTACATTTTTTATCCTAGTCTATCTTCCGTTTGCTGCCCTGTGATACTTCTCAATCCTACCTGCCTCCCCTACTTCCCTTTCTAATCACTGACTTTAAATACATTTTAATATTAAGTTAAACATTGTCAGCTGAAAAAATAGCAGCAACAAAATAATAAAACCTAACAGTTGTTAAGCATTAATTATTAATATGAGCCAAGTACTCTTCTAATCACTTTATATGTATACGTATTAACTAATTTTCACCACAACCCTAAAATACTGGTAGGTACTGATATTTGCCCCATTTTACTGTTGAGAAAACTGAGATACAAAGAGATTCTATAATTTGCTTAAGGTCACACAGATTGGAAGTGCTGAAACCAGGATTCTAACACAGGCAGTACTCTTAATGACTATACTCCATTGCCTCTTAAACAATTATATCATGTTCTCTAATAATTTTAAAATAATGTATAATAAAAAATTTTTTCCATCTATATTCTTTTGAGGGAAGGGTTCTTCAATTTTAATGTAGTTTTCCCTCCCCCTTATTAGCATGGTTAAGCAAGAGCCGATTTCTATTATATCTTTTCCTATTTTTCGCTTTGCATATTATCTTTTTATTGCCATCCTTTTGGTATCTTGATGAAGGCTGCTTAGTGTGTGTAAATTGAAAGAGTAGCCAGGCTCTTCCTGCCCTGCTTCAGCATAAGAGGCTGATGCTGGAGATGATTCTGAAGAAGATGATAATATTCTTCTTCTTTTTTTGCTTTGTTTTAGTTCTTGCTGTGTTTCATATCAGTGTGTCAAATGCTTTACAGTCTTATCAGGTCTTTTTGTTATCTCTGTTTGGTACACGAGGAAACTGAGTCCCTGGAGGGGTTGAATGAATTGTCAAAAGTCACACATCTAGGCTATAAAAGAGCTAGGATTGACTTGAGCTGTTGAATCTGAGCTCTTAACCACTGGGCTATACCACCTCTCTGATCACAGGCTCAACTCAACTTCCTCTTCACTCTTGTTAAGTTCAGAGGCCCAGGCCCCGTCTCCTCACTGATCACGTGTTGGGAGCAATGCCTGGGCCTGCCCTTTATAGCCTTCCAGACATTCATTGCAGTGTCAGCAGAAGGCTTTGGGAACAGGGAATTAATCTTACTTGAATCAAGACCCTGAATTACATTATTAATAATGGAGATAGAATAGCAAACAGATGCGGGAGTAAACGGACTGTGCTGGACTTTAGTTTATATTTTTAATAAGAACCTGCAGAGGATATTTAGTGCCGCTAGCCTGTACCTTTTTGTTGACAGATTTATTCCAGTTAAAAAAAAATACTGTTTTCTATGTGACCTAAAGATTCGTACAGTCTACCCGCCACTGAGATATGAATCCAAGGCCCAGTTGACATGAAGAACATAATTGAGAAGGTTCTATGTTTCAAGAAAGGCAACCTCTCAATTTGAAAAAGGGCCTTTCTGTGTTTAGCAGTACCCCTGTATATGTGTGTCATTTCTATGTGATAAAACACTTTGATATTCAGATGTCATTCATGACAATGGTGAGACCTCCCTTTGGGCTTTTATCTCACCATTCAAGCCTAGGATTTTCTGGTATTAAAACCTGTCACTGGAAGGACATGGGAGGGACGTTCTTGGATATTTACTGAGTTCTGGTCTATGTTGCAGAAGTCAAAAGTACCTTTGTAATTGGTCTTGTGCTGGTGTGTGACTGGTCTCTTCTTGATCCTGGTAAGTTTCTTGAAGAAAAGTTTGCTTTTCCAAACATTTCATGTGGCAAGCCCTCTTTAAAACTGGTTCATGAATTCTCATTTAATTTAGCTCTTGAAACTGAGTTCAGAAAGGTGAGTGTTCTCTCACTCAGCTTAAGAGCTAAGAGGTGTTGAATTGGAATTATAACAAATGAATTTCTGGCAACAGTCTTCTTACACTGTCTTTTGACTTCTCATTCAGTGAAAAAAAGGGCAGAAGCCTTGGTTCATTTATTCAGCATTCATCATGTGCTGAAGTTCTATTTTGTACTGGACACAGATGTCTTAGGGATAAGATGTCTTGAGGATAATATGCCAAGGCAAAATTCCTGTCTCAAGGAGTACTTGCTGTAGAGGGAGGATAAATGTAAAGATACTGAGTAAATAAATGCTATGATCCATGATGTGGAATATGATCTGGGAGCACAATGGAGCAAGCGACTTGTAGTCGGGCTGCTGGATTGGAAGAAGCTCCAGGGAGGAAGTGAGGTTGGAGAGGAACCTTTTAGGAAGGGACTGGGGGAGATCTGCAGTCTGACACTCTTGGGCACAAACATTCACTTTGGGAACTAAGAGGAGCTTTCAAAATCTTCTAGCCCAGTATTTCCAAAATTTTTACTGCTGCCTTCATAATTTTTGTCACCTGTAGTATATTACCTACTTTAAATGGTAATATTAAATGAATATTCTCTTTAAATGAATCTCCTTTTAAAAAACTGATATCTTTTTAAAAGTTAAGTCCTACTGGTGGTCCAGTGGTTAGAACAGTAGGGCACATGGGTTCAGTCCCTGGTTGGGGAAAGTTCTCACATGCTGTGGCCAACAAAAAAAAAGTTAATTCATTACCATATATGGGAAACCATTATCACTTGCTGTGATTTAAAGGTACTTATTAAAGTAAACATAGTGATAACAAAGCAATGTTATTAAATTCTAGCTCAATTCTGGTCTGTCAGAGAAGACTCTAAGCCTGAGGTCAGCTTTCTCTGTCCAAGAGATTAGTAAGTATGAGTGAAGTATTATGGCAGAAAGTGAAGAGGAACTAAAAAGCCTCTTGGTGAAAGTGAAAGAGGAGAGTGAAAAAGTTGGCTTAAAGCTCAACATTCAGAAAACTAAGATCACAGCATCTGGTCCCATCACTTCATGGGAAATAGATGGGGAAACAATGGAAACAGTGGCTGACTTTATTTTTCTGGGCTCCAAAATCACTGCAGATGGTGATTGCAGCCATGAAATTAAAAGACGCTTACTTCTTGGAAGGAAAGTTTGACCAACCTAGATAGCATATTAAAAAGCAGAGACATTACCTTGCCAACAAAGGTCTGTCTAGTCAAGGCTATGGTTTTTCCAGTGGTCATGTGTGGATGTGAGAATTGGACTGCGAAGAAAGCTGAGTGCCAAAGAATTGATGCTTTTGAACTGTGGTGTTGGAGAAGACTCTTGAGAGCCCCTTGGACTGCAAGGAGATCCAACCAGTCCATCCTAAAGGAGATCAGTCCTGGGTGTTCATTGGAAAGACTGATGCGAAAGCTGAAACTCCAGTACTTTGGCCACCTCATGCAAAGAGTTGACTCATTTGAAAAGACCCTGATGCTGGGAGGGATTGAGGGCAGGAGCCCTCATGCAAAGAGTTGACTCATTTGAAAAGACCCTGATGCTGGGAGGGATTGAGGGCAGGAGGAGAAAGGGACGACAAAAGATGAGATGGTTGGATGGCATCACCAACTCTATGGACATGAGTTTGAGTGAATTCTGGGAGTTGGTGATGGACAAGGAGGCCTGGCATGCTGCGATTCATGGGATCACAAAGAGTCAGACATGACTGAGCGACTGAACTGAACTGAACTGAACACCAAATAGAACCTGGCCATAGGTATGATTAGAAAAGTTGAAAGACGATTGAGAAGAGAATTTTTTTTTAAAGTATGAGTCAGTATTATTTAGTCACAGACAAATGGGAAACACTGATTTAATCCATCTCTCTTAATTGTGCAATTAAGAAAGTACAGTAGCCTACCAAAGGCCATATAGCAAGTTAATGTCTCCTGACCTGTCAGCAGCAGGCTCTCCTGACATCTAAAATGTTCTGTGTAACAAGGTCCTGCTGTGTATAGCTCAGGGAACTATATTCAATATCCTCTGCTGCTGCTGCTAAGTCACTTCAGTCGTGTCCGACTCTGTGCGACCCCATAGACAGCAGCCCACCAGGCTCCCCTGTCCCTGGGATTCTCCAGGCAAGAACACTGGAGTGGGTTGCCATTTCCTTCTCCAATGCATGAAAGTGAAAAGTGAAAGTGAAGTCGCTCAGTCCTGTCCGACTCCTAGCGACCCCATGGGCTGCAGACTACCAGGCTCCTCCATCCATGGGATTTTCCAGGCAAGAGTACTGGAGTGGGGTGCCATTGCCTTCTCCAATATCCTCTAATAAACCATAATGAAAAAGAATATATGTGTATGACTGAATCACTTTGCTGTCCACCAGAAACTAACACAACAATGTAAATCAACTCTACTTCAATTTTTTTTTTAAAGTGTAAAAAGTAAAAAATAAAATGTTCTGTGTGTTCTCTCCTGATTGGGGAGAAAGGAATATGTACAGAGCATTGTTTGTCTTTAAGGTAATAATATAAGCAAACTTTTTTTTCTTTTTAGTTTTGACTAGAGTAGTGCTAAGTTCTTTATATTATCCTTATAGTAATTATATGACATAGGGAATTCTTATTACCTCTTGCTCATAGATACAGAAATTTACACTTAGAGAACTTATCGCACATGTGGTAAATTAGCAATCAGTTCTAGCAACCCCAAAGCCTGTGTTCTTAGCTATTGTTCGGTATTGCTTTTCCATTTTAATCAGTCAACAGCATTTATTAAATGCCTACTGTGTACCTCTTCCCATTAAGGTCTTACTTTATCCTCATAGCTTATGGAGGACAGGGACAGGACAGGCAGAAGCCCAGGGTGGGGGTCCCCTGGGTTTCTTCTTGCTCTTGGCAGGCTTTCTTCAGTGAGCGGGAGGGGAGCCCCACCCTGGTAGCCCTGAGAGGGGTGAATGGCACACTGATTGGATGAGCCCTGGGTTGGTCAGTTTTATCCAAGTTCTTTCCCCGTTCACATTCACTAAAGAAACAGGACAAGAGAGCACTTGTTTGAATTAAAAGGTTCTCAAGAGGTTATTTCTAAAGTTGGAGAGCTGGAACAAGTTCCACCTCGGGGCAGCCACATGGGAGATGGGCGTGCTTTTCTAGGAACCCTAAGGCCACCCTCAGCTGATTTCAGTGGCCAAGATTGTCCTGGTCCCCCACCCCCACCCTCCACCCCCCCAGCTTGAGAGGTGTGAGACAGCTGAGCTTCAGCTGCCAAATGCCTGTCGGAAGCCTGCAGCTCTGGCTCTTCTTTTTGTGGCCGGGCAGCTGCGGACTGGAATGTGGGGCTTTGCAGGGCTGTGGAAGAAGTGGCTTCAGGACCCCTCTCCGTGGGAATTTCTGGCTGTCCCTGGCCCTGCCAGCAGTCCCAATAGGACCCAGGCTACAGGGGGTCTGACTGAGGCGCAGGAGGCTGGCTAGTTTCAGAGTGTGTTTGTGATCTCAGGCAGACTTCCCTGGTGGGATTCCACTGGGCAGGTCATCTGCTGTTCATGCCGGGCTGATTCCAGAGCCAGCCTTTGTGTGGTGTTGGCTTGCAGACTGGCAGCTCCAGAGGGCAGAGCCCACACCGCGACTCTACCTCCACGGTTGATCTGGGCTCTGCCCCACAGACCCTGGCTTCTTGGCAGATGTGTCATAGAGTGGAGAGGTGTTCTCTCACCCCAGGGGCCTGGAGCTGCTGCTAACTGGCTCCCCATGGCTGCCTCTGCTGGGCTGGTGGAGAACCTTCTCTTCCCTTTGGGTTTGTCCCATCTGGGCTCTGCACCGAATGAATTATTTATTAAAACACTGGATACAGATTAACTTTTCCACTTGTTGTTTTGCGTGGCCTTGGTCCCCTGCAGTTGGGAAATGCTCATTTTCCTCTCTCAGAACTTGGTTGGCAGGAACTTTTTAACATGCCATTTCATCCCCTGGGGTTTCCAGTGGAGATCCTGCTCGTTGCCATAACATACCTGTTCTGGGAGTGCGGGTCCTCTGCTAGTTGGCCTTTGCTTTCTTCCCAGGGCTCTCCAGAGGCTGACAACTCGATTGTCTCTCTAGACACCCACAGATGGCAGGCCCTCTCCCTGGCTGGGCACAGTAGGCTGAGGAAGTCCTTTGCAAGTTCAGTGGAAGGCAGGCCTTGCTGATGCTTTGGTTCCTCTCTCTGTCTTTCATCTCAGAGGTGGTTAGTTTCAGTATGACCGTGTGAAATGATGATGTTCTCTGCTAAGGGCAGGGGACCTGGGCTACCTGGAGAGAGTGGGGTGTCCTTGGTCTTGGCCCAGGAATGGGCAGAAGGGCCAGCAGTAGGAATAGAGCTCTCCCTGAGGCAGAAACTACTGCTCTGGGCTGGATTTCAGGCCCCACATCTTGAATTTTGAAACTTTGAGAATTCCTTTTCTTTTGTAACCACGGAAGACCTGAGGCATTGTGGGGTTCTTAGCAGATCTGTGTGGGTATGTGGCTTTATCCTCTGTAAAGCATTTCATTTGCAACATGGATTCTCTCTTCCTTCATGGTATAAAGTTTCTAAATTTTCCAGTTCAAGGAATCCTTCAATAAGGCAGCAGTTAGGAAGAGATTCCTTGAACTGGCTGAGTCAAACTGACTGAACTGTCCGAGAGGCCTGATTAATCTGGGGTGACTGCCAGGCTGGTGTGGTGCCAGGTTGGTCAGCATTGGAAAGTTTCCTCTTCCTGCAGGGAGAGGGGAAGAAACTCGGAAGCCCTTATGGGTTTGACATGATCAGATCTCGCAGTCCCAGCATTCTTCTCTGCTAGCACGTGCTTTTCAACTCCCATCTTCCATGCCACAGTTTTGCCCAAGTATGCTGGTCCTCCTCACACCTGCCGTGTTCTGGGTCTGGGTTTGCCAGCATCTCCCTTGCCCAGTATTCTGACTCAGAGATCCTGACTCAGGACTCTGGTCTTTGGCTCCTAAATTCGTTCCTCTGTCCTGCCTCTTGGGTCTCCCAGTCAACTACATTTCCTGTTTTCAGTAGCTCTGTTCTGCTGCCTGATCCTAAAATGTGTGTGGAGAGGTCTTCTCACTGACCTGAGCCCCCTGGAAGTGGGCTCCCCGTCCCTGCATGTCCCTTTGCAGCTTGCTGACCTGCCTGCTGAGCTCTCCACAGAGCACCAGGCTGTGCAGCACACTCCAACAGCAGAGCTGCACAGAATCCCAATGATGGCAGAATGGACTTCCCCAGGTGGCTCAGTGGTTAAGAATCCCCCTACCAATGCAGGAGACATGGATTCCATTCCTGGGTCAGGAAGATTCCCATGGAGAAGGAAATGGCAACCCACTCCAATATTCTTGCCTGGGAAATCCCGTGGACAGAGGAGGCTGGTGGGCTACAGTCCATGGGGTCACAAAAGAGTTGGACACAACTGAGCAACTAAATAACAAGAACAACAGGCAGAACACTGGAGAAGGTGATGTGTTTAGGTAGTGGTGGAGATCAATGAAAAGTTATACTTAGCTCCTGTCCTGGAGTCCCTGGCAAAGAGGCAACAGTGAGAATTAGGGCTGGGAGGAGCTTTTGGCTTTACCTGACTCTGAGGCTTTGCGGCTGTCTCCCCTCACCCTGTAGTCTTCAGTGCTTCAAGAATCTTAAACCATGTAATGATAATTGTAACACCTACTATGTGCAAGGCACTCTTTTAAGTGTTTTATATAAACTCATTGAATCCTCACAACAGCTCTGGGTGGTAGGTATTATTAAGCTTATTTTACAAGGAAACTGAAGCACAGAGATGTTAGAGAACTTATCCACCCAGCAAGGGAATGCTGGAGCTGGGCCATCAACCCAGGCAGTTTGGCTCCAGCAGCCCTCACCCTTTCCTTCCTCCACATACAGGGAGTGTGGTGGGAGGTCCTCCTCAGACCACTATTACTATCATGCACCTCAGTTCAATGGTATCTTGGATTAATGGAGTGTGACTAGGGAAGCAGGAAGTGCTTTGCAGGGGAAATGTTGACCTGGGTATTGAAGCAAGTTTGTAATGAAAGAGTCCTGCCAGGGAATGGCAAGGGGGTGGGTGACAGGATCCTTTGTCAAATTTAAGTCAAAGGCTTCTGCAGCCTTACTGTAACCATTTTTAGTAGGTTTCCAGCAGAGTTTGGGACTCTTAAGAACACAAAGTTGATGCTTCTGACTTGGATGTCAGGTTCACGTGGTCGTGCTTCCTGTGTGGTCAGGGATGTGCCCAGCATTCCAGTAGCGCAGAGGATATCTTGCATAGAATGTGTGGACCATCTGATCATTCTTTCTGGGGAGAGAGTGTAGAAATGAGGAACACTTCAATGCCAGGAGTATTCATACCTTCTAGCTGAGGTGTCTGTAGTGTCAACATGGGAAGGATGGTCTGAAATGAAGTTGTCTTATCACTCTGCAGAGGATATAATTTTCCTCTGTCATTGTATTCAATGCAAACTGTCATATCATTTTTTAAAACATCTTAATCTCTGTAATGTTTATTTTTAATTAATAGGCTTTATATTTTAAAGCAGTTTTAGGTTTGAAGAAAATTGAACAGTCCAAAGAGTTCTCATATACCCCTTCTTGCCTCTGCATGTAATTTCCCTGTTACTAAATTGCTTTTGTTAGTGTGGCATATTTGTTACAATGGATGATCCAGTATGGATACATTATTACTAGCTAATGCCCTCTAGTTTCCATTAGGGTTCATTCTTTTTGTTGTATAGTTCTGTGGGTTTTGACAAATATATATCCTGTATCTACCCTTAGAGTATCTTATACAGAACAGTTTCACTGCCCCCAAATGCCCTGTGCTTTGCCTTTCTATCCCTTCTTCCCTCCTCCCAGACCTCTGACAACCAGTGATTGTTTCCCTCTTTAGTTTTACCTTTTCTGAAAAAGCAAGAGAGTTCCAGAAAAACATCTATTTCTGCTTTATTGACTATGCCAAAGCCTTTGACTGTGTGGATCACAATAAACTGTGGAAAATTCTGAAAGAAATGGGAATACCAGACCACCTGACCTGCCTCTTGAGAAATCTATATGCAGGTCAGGAAGCAACAGTTAGAACTGGACATGAAACAATAGACTGGTTCCAGATGGGAAAAGGAGTACATCAAGGCTGTATATTGTCACTCTACTTATTTAACTTACATGCAGAGTACATCATGAGAAACGCTGGGCTGGAAGAAGCACAAGCTGGAATCAAGATTGCCAGGAGAAATATCAGTAACCTCAGATATGCAGATGACACCACCCTTATGGCAGAAAGTGAAGAAGAACTAAAGAGCCTCTTGATGAAAGTGAAAGAGGAGAGTGGAAAAGTTGGCTTAAAGCTCAACATTCAGAAAACTAAGATCATGGCATCCAGTCCCATCATTTCATGGCAAATAGATGGGGAAGCATTGGCTGACTTTATTTTTCTGGGCTCCAGAATCACTGCAGATGATGATTACAGCCATGAAATTAAAAGATGCTTCTTCCTTGGAAGGAAAGTTATGACCAACCTAGACAGCATATTAAAAATCAGAGACGTTACTTTGCCAACAAACGTCCGTCTAGTCATGGCTATGGTTTTTCCAGTGGTCATGTATGGACTTTGAGAGTTGGACTGTGAAGAAAGCTGAGCACCGAAGAATTGATACTTTTGAACTGCGGTGTTGGAGAAGACTCTTGAAAGTCCCTTGGAATGCAAGGAGATTCAACCAGTCCATCCTAAAGAAGATCAGTCTTGGATGTTCATTGGAAGGACTGATGCTGAAGCTGAAACTCCAATACTTTGGCCACCTGATGCTAAGGGCTGACTCATTTGAAAAGACCCTAATGCTGGGAAAGATTGAGGGCAGGAGGAGAAGGGGACGACAGAGGATGAGATGGTTGGATGGCATCACCGACTCAATGGAAATGAGTTTGTGTAAACTCTGGGAGTTGGTGATGGACAGGGGGGCCTGGCGTGCTGCAGTTCATGGGGTCTCAGGGTCAGACACGACTGAGCGACTAAACTGAACTGAACTGAAATGTCATGTAGTTGGATTCATACAGCATATAGCCTCTTCAGATTGACTTCTTTCACTAAGCAATATGCATTTAAGGGTCCTTCATGTCTTTTTGTGGCTTGATAGCTTATTTTTATCGCTGAACAATATTCCATTGTGTATATATACCATAGTTTATCCACTCACTTACTGAAGGACATCTTAACTGCTTCCAGTTTTTTGCAATTTTTAATAAAGCTGCCATAAACACTCATATGTGAGTTTTCTGTGGACATAAGTTTTCCACTCATTTGGGTAAAATTGCTGGATCACATGGTAAGACTATGTTTAGTTTCACAGGGAACTACCAAACTGTCTTCCAGAGTGGCTGTACCATTTTGCATTCCTGTCAGCAATGAATAAGAATTTTTCTTATTCTGTGTCCTCTCCAGCATTTGGTGTTGTCAGTTTTTTGGATCTTAGCCATTCTAACAGGGATGGTAGTGGTATCTCATTGGTATCTTAGTTTGTAATTCCTCAATGACACATGATGTTGAGCCTCTTTTTATATGCTTATCTGCCATCTGTATCTCTCTCTATGTATGTGTTAGTCGCTAAGTTGTGCCTGACGCTTTGTGATCCCATGGACCGTAGCCCACCAGGCTCCTCTGTCCATGGAATTCTCCAGGCAAGAATACTGAGTGAGTAGCCATTCCCTTCTCCAGGGGATCTTCCCCACCCAGGGATCAAACCTGGGTCTCCTGCATTTCAGGCAGATTCTTAACCATCTGAGCCACTAGGAAAGCCTGTATCTCTTCTCTGGTCATATATATTTGATTTTGTTCTTCACCTTCTCTCCTTCCCCATTTTACCCCTGACCACAAACTCCTTTTTCTCACATCATGGGTGCAGACAGTGTCTTCTGGCATATTTTCCTTTTGGTCACTTCTCAAGCCATTAAGTGAGTTAATTCCCTTGAATAGGGGCTGGCTCTACATCTGAGGGCTTCCCAGGTGGTGCTAGTGAGTGGTAAAGAACCCGCCTGCCAATACAGGAGCCACAGGAGACGGGGGTTTGATCCCTGGGTCAGGAAGATCCCCTGGAGGAGGGTTCCCACTGGAGGAGTGGCAACCCACTCCAGTGTTCTTGCCTGGCGAATCCCATGGACAGAGGAGCCTGGTGGGCTACAGTTCATGGGGTCACAAAGAGTTGGACATATGACTGAGCAACTGAACACATATGCACACCACATCTGACTCCTCCGTCCCTCTGGTTTTTAACTGGGGCTGGCCCATGTGTTCTGTACACTCTTTTCCCTAGTGACACCTTCTTTTCCCTGGTGTCTTTTTACAAAGTCTGTGGTATTGGATAGGTTGATAGCCTGCAACTTCAATCCCAAGGTTCAAGATTGATTTGCTCTCCCATACAGATACTGCAAAGACTGGAGTACAAACTTGTCCACAGTAGACCTTGGCAAACTTAATCTCACCTTAGATGAGAAATGAGTATACCAGGTTCCTTGAGGCCCCAGCCAGACCTCAAACTCTCTTAGTTGAACCAGCATCAAGAAGACTCTTTTAAAGTCCAAAACCTTCCTGTTCCATTCTGTTTGTTGTCACTTTTTAGTTACAAATTCACTTTTTTTTTTTCAGTTGAACCATTTTACCAAAAAATGTTGGAATTAAAGAAGGAAGAAAAGAAACTGCTCATAATCCTATCACTTTTTGTTTGCGATCCTACATCTGTCCTCATTATGGCTTCTGTGAACAGTTCATTGTGAATGATGCTATGCCCAGATAATGCAAGGATTCTGTCTTGTGTGAGTTTCTCAGTTTGAGGTTAACATCTTCCAAGGCTTCCCTAGTACCTGGCTTACGCTGTTTTCTAAATTCAGCTGGGCCATGGCTGCTTAAACTTCCAATATCTAAAAACAGCACTTTTGCTTGGGATGATGGCTCCTATCCATTGTCGGGTTGCATTAACTCCATCCGTTAATTTTGCTGCTTGACTTCTCACAGAAGTGAAGAGTAGAGCTGAGGTCTGTATGTATCAACTGTGCTGGGACCTTTTTAATGCAAATCACCCTGCATGGTGGTGGTAGTCTTGAGCGTGTGTGTTGTTCTTTTTGTTGTGTGCCCCTTAGGAAGTTGATCAGCAGTTAGATTCTGTGATCATTGTCACCTGGAAATTAAGCACCACGAGCCTCCTTGTCTCTCCCTTACCTGGGTGTGTGGATACAGAAGACTGAGACTGACCTTACAGAGTACCCTAAGGTGTCAGCACCCAAGGTACTGATGACAGATTCTCAGAAATAGGTAAGATCCTTTTCAGGTAATTACCTGAAATAAATGGGCTACTGTTGAGGACTTTGGAGGCTTTCTGCCATACATAGGAATCAAATCAATAATATAATAATACTCTTGTGTTGCAGTGAGATCTGATCAGTGGATCTAGGAGAAAGGATGGTCTATTGTCCTTTCCTGGCACTGGGTCTATGAGGTGATGGGTGGGCACACTTAGTTCTCATCCAGCATTAATCACTGGCCACTCTTGTTTGCTTGGAGGGTCAGCCATTCACTCATTTCAGAGATAGTCATTGCTGGGATAGTTGTGGGCATGAGGTATGTAGTAATGAAAAGGATACTCCTGGTCTGGTCTTGTCTTCATGGAACTTCCAGTCCTTTGGCTGAAGCATCCTTGAGCAGGAAAAGTTTGGGGAGGTGGACTTGTTATAGCCTCAGAACCTTAGGTATCAAACAGAGCCTCCCTGCCTCCTTTTCTCGGAGAAGGCAATGGCACCCCACTCTAGTACTCTTGCCTGGCAAATCCCGTGGATAGAGGAGCCTGGTCGGCTACAGTCCATGCGGTCGCTAGGAGTCAGACACTACTAAGCGACTTCACTTTCACTTTTCACTTTTATGCATTGGAGAAGGAAATGGCAACCCACACCAGTATTCTTGCCTGGAGGATCCCAGGAACGGGGGAGCCTGGTAGGCTGCCGTCTATGGGGTCACACACAGTTGGACACGACTGAAGCGACTTAGCAGCAGCAGCAGCAGCCTCCTTTTCTGCAGTCTGTCCCTTGAGGCCTAGAGTGGGGCTCTTTGTGAGCAGGAGTCCTGAAGCTCAGAAATGAGGCCAGGCCTTTGTTCTTAGCTGGGCCAGTTGCTCATCTGTAAGTGAGAATGTGGATTCATAGCAGTTACTCAGAGAGATGTGGTTCACTAGACTCCAGGCCCTTAACTAGCAGGTTAGTATAAACTGGTGGCCTCTAAAGATCCTTTACCTTCCTACTCCCTCCTACGTTACTCAGGCTTCTTGAGTCCCTGTCATAGAACCAGCTTTGCTGCAATAAGGCCAATCAAGGAGTTATTTTTGTTATTCCAGTGCTGTGTGATGCCTGGAGGTACTTGGAGGCTTGCCTCTGCTACCAGTTTCCCTGACTCTGATCTCAGGCCTTTCAGCATGAGGTGAGGAGCTCAGGAGCCATGCCTGTGGAGGGGGCTAATGGAGGGTAACTAGCAGAGAATGGAGCCTGGCCCAGGCTCCCAGTCCCAGGGGGTCAAGCTGGCTGGCTGCACTCTCTGACTGTGATGGATTTGACTCCTAAATGCTTCTGAAAAGCTTGTTTGGTTTGAGGAAAAAACTTAGTGAAATCTGACAGACAACACCATGGCTTGTCCTAACCCCTTCTCCTTCCTGACCTAGCTTTTTCAATATATCAGATTGCAGACATGCTGGATTGCTGCCCTTCTGGAGCCAGTCTGACAATTTTTCATTCCTATAGCCACAGGTTTTGCACAGAGAAAAGGCCCAGAAGGAAGGCAGTGGCTAAGCAGGGAGCCTTTGAGGTTGGAGCTTTATAGGAGCTTTGCTACTGTAGAGCCCTTAGTCCTATCCCAGCTCTGTGGTTGATGGCAATGTTCATACCATATCCCTCCTGCCATCCAGTGACCTCCTGTCTCAGTAATAGCCAAAGGCTATTGCCACCAAGATTCTTTAATCCACCTCATCCCCTGCTGTTCTTCTCCTTCCTCACTCTGTTCTTGCAAAACCAGGCACTCTGCTGCCTCAGGGCCTTTGCACCTGCTCTCCCCATGTTTAGAAACTCTATTCTCAGATAGCTTCATGCCCTACTCCCTCATCTCCTTAGGTCTTTCCTCAAATATCACCTTTTAGTGAGGGCTTACCTGACCTCCTTACTTAGGATGGAAACCCTGAGCCCCCTCCATAAAATACTATCACCCTTTCCTGCTTAATTTTTTTAAAGCACTTATCGCCATTTACCTTATTTTATTTAATTGGTTTGTTTGTTGTCTGTCTGCCCTTCTTCCCACTAGAATGTAAGCTCCCCTAGGGTAAGGATGTACATCTGCTTTACGCACTGATGTTTCCCCAGTACATCAACAAATATTTGTTGCGTGAATGAGTAAGTGAAAAATTTAAAAACCTTGCTTTGGGGTTTCTTTGGCTATTGGGAAAGCATTCTCACAGCAGAGGCAAAGAATTCTTCTGGCCCAGCACCAAGTCTGAGCGTTTAGCTCATGCAGGGAAATTTCTTCAGTTTGGACCTATGTACTCATAATGGGGTTGATGCTCCATGGGAATTTTCATAAGAGTCAAGAGCCTTTCTTTAGGAGGAGGTGTGTGATTTCAGTAGAAATCCTGGAACCTTGCTTTATCGGGGTAGGGGAGAACCTCTAGCACCTGGCATGGTACTTGGTGTATAATAAGCCCATAATTGGTTTCCTGAAGCGTTTAGTGCACTTTACGTTTTAAATGCTGGGGATATCATAGGAGCAAGACAGGTAGGGTTTCTGTTCTCATGGATTTTACATTTTAATAGGAAAAAAACCTGCTGAAAAGTTTTAGGTAGTGCAAGTGCTGTGTTGAAAATAAGGCAGAGATGATGTGCTAGAGATATCCAGGTAGAAATTGGGGTTGAGGTAGGTGGAGAGGTTACATTTACCAGGTAATCAGTAATGGCTTCCTTGAAGACACAGCATTTGAACTGGGAGCTCAGTGACAAAGTAGTAACCAGGTTGCCACCCCCTACAACTCTAGGGGCACCATTCATATTATTCTGTGCAATTTGTGCTCCCTGGAGTTGTACAATGCTCTGGTCACTCAATTATGTGAAGATTGTAGGCAGTGAAAATTGCTATTTCAGAGGCCCTGTGGTAGTAAGGACCTTGACATGTTCAAACAAAAAGAAGGCCAGTATACTTGGGACTTGGTAAGAAGAGCACAGCGGAGCCAGATGAAGTTGGAGAGTTTGAAGGCAAGACAAAGATGTGACATTCAACAGATTATCTATTATCTGTTGATGAGGGGAGCAAAGGGATGATGTGATGGGGCAGAGGTTTTAGGAAGCTTTTCCAGTAACGTAGGAAGTCAGCACTGGTGTGAAGTCAAGAGAACAGAGCTGAGTGACAGTTTTATTTCCCTAAAAAGGAAATATCTGTACAGTGATTCCAAGGAAATGCCCTTAAGATATTTGAGTCTGACTTTGGTAGCGACAGAGGAAAGCTCATTGCTTTTTAATACTGTCTTATCTTATTTGTCATTGAATATCTCAGCCTGATTATTTCTTTGGACGGCAATGGGAATATTACTACTGTTTAGCATTTGCTCAGCTGTGACACTTTGTGCCCGCGTACAGAACACACAATAAGTACTGTCCTTGCTCTTGGGGAATGGAGATGCTGAAAAGATTTGTTCCTTCCCATTACCCTCTTTCAGGTGTCTCGATCTGGGGTGTCTGACTTCCCAGAGTCCTGGAGGCAAGTGGGTGAATAGAAAGTCTTTGGGCAGAATGCCCTGGATCTTTGGGTTTGCAAGAAGCCCCAGGCTGTACACCTGTCTGCAGACAGAGTCTTGCTTCCTAAATCTGACTGTGATCTTGCTGCTGTTGGCCTAACCGTTTTTTTTTTTCTTAATTAAAAAAAAGATCTTAATATAGATCCTGCTTTAGCCCAAAGCCTAGAGTGGGGGCTGTCCTAGTGATGCCAAGTAACTCAAGCACCAAGCTCCTCTTTGGCCTAGAATTCCTATAGAACACCAAGTGGGCTTGGAATCCCTCTGGGGACTGACCTTTGGGTTCTTTGGTGGTGGTTGGGAGTAGAGGGGAGAAGGTATAGTTGATCTCCACTAGGGGAGGATGAACTCTCAGCTTTTGCCATCTTGCAGAGAAAGGGTCTGCTGCTCTTGGCTTGGTGCTTTTCTTAGATTCAGTTCTCAGGCTGGGAGGCTGTTTGCTCACTGAAAGCCGGGGATAGAATTAAACCACCCTGAGCGTTGGGAGTCAGGTAGATTGTTTAGCTGGGTTCTCAGCTGAATCAGCCTGAGAGCTACTGTTTTTAAACCTGAGGAATGCTGTGGGAACATGCTAGTTGACTCCCAGCAAGGAATCCGAGGAAACATCTACTTGAGTGAGGCAAGTGCATTCCATGAGTCTGGTTGGATGGCACGAAGCAGAAAGAGCATCTGCTACTCAGAGTTCAAGCTCAGAGGTGGTGGCCCTGCACCATAGCCTTATTAGAGTCCCAGCTCTGCATAAGGTGCAGAGTCTCAACTGATACAGTTTTTTCTTTCTTTCTTTTTTACTTTCTTTAAGATTGTGCAAAATTAACATGATATAGCTGGAAATGTTTTTTAAAAAAAACATAGCTATGTCAGAATATTACCATATAGACATTGGAAAAGAATTTTACAAAGTTTTATTACCTCACTTAGTCTTTGTGTAGTCACCAAACACAATTTCAAAATAAGTCATGATGTATCAGTACTTGTGAACTGTTCAAAATGGAAACAGTCTTTGCAAATATTTAGTTTGTAATTGTTTACTGAATTCTGTTGTAATGGCTGTCACTCAAAGCAAGGAAGCAGCCAGGAAGACTCCTGGGCATGGTTTGAGGAATCCAAGGTCAGGAACTTGGGCAAAGTTGGAAGATCCAGTACCTCTTGAAGGATGGGGCTGGTTAAGCTTCAGAGTCTAGAGGGCAGGGAAGCTGGAAGCGTCTGCTGCTGTTCTCAGGGAGAAGTGATGACCGGAGTTGCTTCTGCTGAGCACGAAGTAAGGGGAGGTTGGCTACTGGCTTTTCTGTATGGGCACTGGCTACTGCTGGGCTCTGTGCCGCTCACTAAAAGCCTCCCAGCTGCCCTATGAGGCAAATAGTCTTATTCCAGCTTAACAGGTGAGGAAACTCCAGGGCACGTGGAAATTAACTTGCCCGAGGGTCAGCTGGAAAGTGGTGGAGCTGGGCTTTGTGTCTTGTCTCCGTCACTGGACTCTTCTCTAGCATCTTATTAGGACCATAAAGTGGGATAATTTTTTTGCAGTTTCTGCCCCAAGTTCACCTTGGTACCTCCAGAGTGTTGAAGGAGCCCAAGACTGAGACTGTCTTGTGTTTCCCATCCTCACTTCCCAGCCTCCCTGCTCTGCTGGCAGATTTGCTCTGCCTAAGCCCTTCAGCTCATAACCTTGGGCTGTCATTTGCCCCCTTATACCTTGCCCAGTGTTCTAAATTATGTAAAACTTTGCCTTTTTTCTCAAATTTAGTCTCACTAGTAAATATTTCAGTCTCATTCTGTTCCATTGTTCAGCAAGCCTTCACTGAGCACTTCTTCATCAGTCACTGGTGGTGCAAAAAGGGGGCAACTCCAATCCTAATGGGAGAACTAGGAAGGCAGCTACCGAATAGCAAGGAGGGTCCTGTGGTGGAGGCTTGCACAGGAGTAAGGAAGAGTGGTAGGTGCCCTATACTGGTCTCAACAAGAGAGAGTTTGGCACCTTCAAAGCAGCATGGCTGGGGAAGGGTTTGTTTGTAAAGAAGAGAGTGCAGTCACACAAGGCTAGTCATTGGCTCAGCTGCTACTCTCCTAGCACTGAAGGGACCAGAGGAGGGAGTGAGATTTGAGGACCCAGAGGAAGAGAGTTGTGTAAAGTGTTGTTCTTCAGTGTGACCTTGCGGTAACCTTCAATTGAAGGGTCTCTCTCCTCCCTCTGATTTCCTGTTAGAGTTTCCACTGGCTGAACCCAATTGAATGCCAGAAGGTTCAGGAGCCCCACAGAGGTCAGCCTTGGTGGGCAGAGAGCAAGGTGGGTGTGTTGGTTTTCTACTGCTGCATAGCAAATAACCACAAATTGAGTAGCCCAAAGCAGCACACATAGTCTCACATCTCCTCTGGGTCAGGAGTCGCTTATCTGAGTGTTCTCTTTCAGTTCAGTTCAGTCGCTCAGTTGTGTCCGACTCTTTGCGACCCCATGAATCACAGCACGCCAGGCCTCCCTGTCCATCACCAACTCCCGGAGTTCACTCAGACTCACGTCCATCAAGTCAGTGCTGCCATCCAGCCATCTCATCCTCTGTCGTCCCCTTCTTCTCCTGACCCCAATCCCTCCCAGCATCAGAGTCTTTTCCAATGAGTCAACTCTTCGCATGAGGTGGCCAAAGTACTGGCGCTTCAGCTTTAGCATCATTCCTTCCAAAGAAATCCCAGGGTTGATCTCCTTCAGAATGGACTGGTTGGATCTCCTTGCAGTCCAAGGGACTCTCAAGAGTCTTCTCCAACACCACAGTTCAAAAGCATCAATTCTTCAGTGCTCAGCTTTCTGCACAGTCCAACTCTCACATCCATACATGACCACTGGAAAAACCATAGCCTTGTCTAGACGGACCTTAGTCAGCAAAGTCATGTCTCTGCTTTTGAGTATGCTATCTAGGTTGGTCATAACTTTTCTTCCAAGGAGTAAGCGTCTTTTAATTTCATGGCTGCAGTCACCATCTGCAGTGATTTGGGAGCCCCCAAAAATAAAGTCTGACACTGTTTCCACTGTTTCCCCATCTATTTCCCATGAAGTGATGGGACCAGATGCCATGATCTTCGTTTTCTGAATGTTGAGCTTTAAGCCAACTTTTTCACTCTCTTCTTTCACTTTCATCAAGAGGCTTTTTAGTTCCTCTTCACTTTCTGCCATAAGGGTGGTGTCATCTGCATATCTGAGGTTATTGATATTTCTCCCGGCAATTTTGATTCCAGCTTGTGTTTCTTCCAGTCCAGCGTTTCTCATGATGTACTCTGCATAGAAGTTAAATAAGCAGGGTGACAATATACAGTCTTGACGTACTCCTTTTCCTATTTGGAACCAGTCTGTTGTTCCATGCCGAGTTCTAACTGTTGCTTCCTGACCTGCATACAGATTTCTCAAGAGGCAGGTTAGGCGGTCTGGTATTCCCATCTCTCTCAGAATTTTTCACACTTTATTGTGATCCACACAGTCAAAGGCTTTGGCATAGTCAATAAAGCAGAAATAGATGTTTTTCTGGAACTCTGTTGCTTTTTCCATGATCCAGCAGATGTTGGCAATTTGATCTGTGGTTCCTCTGCCTTTTCTAAAACCAGCTTAAACGTTAGGAAGTTCACGGTTCACATATTGTTGAAGCCTGGCTTAGATAATTTTGAGCATTACTTTACTAGCATGTGAGATGAGTGCAATTGTGCAGTAGTCTGAGCATTCTTTGGCATTGCCTTTCTTTGGGATTTGAATGAAAACTGACCTTTTCCAGTCCTGTGGCCACTGCTGAGTTTTCCAAATTTGCTGGCATATTGAGTGCAGCACTTTCACAGCATCATCTTTCAGGATTTGAAATAGCTCAACTGGAATTCCATCACCTCCACTAGCTTTGTTCATAGTGATGCTTTCTAAGGCCCACTTGACTTCACATTCCAGGATGTCTGACTCTAGATGAGCGATCACACCATCGTGATTATCCGGGTCGTGAAGCTCTTTTTTGTACAGTTCTTCTGTGTATTCTTGCCACCCCTTCTTAATATCTTCTGCTTCTGTTAGGTCCAGACCATTTCTGTCGTTTATTGAGCCCATCTTTGCATGAAATGTTCCCTTGGTATCTCTAATTTTCTTGAAGAGATCTCTAGTCTTTCCCATTCTGTTGTTTTCCTCTATTTCTTTGCATTGATCGCTGAAGAAGGCTTTCTTATCTCTTCTTGCTATTCTTTGGAACTCTGCATTCAGATGTTTATATCTTTCCTTTTCTCCTTTCCTTTCACTTCTCTTCTTTTCACAGCTATTTGTAAGGCCTCCCCAGACAGCCATTTTGCTTTTTTGCATTTCTTTTCCATGGGGATGGTCTTGATCCCTGTCTCCTGTACAATGTCACAAACCTCATTCCATAGTTCATCAGGCACTTTATCTATCAGATCTGGGCCCTTAAATCTATTTCTCACTTCCACTGGATAGTCATAAGGGATTTGATTTAGGTCATACCTAAATGGTCTAGCGGTTTTCCCTACTTTCTTCAATTTAAGTCTGAATTTGGTAATAAGGAGTTCATGATCTGAGCCACAGTCAGCTCCTGGTCTTGTTTTTGTTGACTGTATTAGAGCATCTCCATCTTTGGCTGCAAAGAATATAATCAATCTGATTTCAGTGTTGACCATCTGGTGATGTCCATGTGTAGAATCTTCTCTTGTGTTGTTGGAAGAGGGTGTTTGCTATGACCAGTGCATTTTCTTGGCAAAACTCTAGTAGTCTTTGCCCTGCTTCATTCCGCATTCCAAGGCCAAATTTGCCTGTTACTCCAGGTGTTTCTTGACTTCCTACTTTTGCATTCCAGTCCCTATAATGAAAAGGACATCTTTTGTGGCTGTTAGTTCTAAAAGGTCTTGTAGGTCTTCATAGATCCGTTCAACTTCAGTTTCTTCAGCATTACTGGTTGGGGCATAGACTTGGATTACCGTGATATCGAATGGTTTGCCTTGGAAACGAACAGAGATCATTATGTCATTTCTCTTTAGGGCCTCACAAAGCTGCTATCAGTGTCAGCTGGGCTGCATTCTCATCTGAGGCTCCACTGGGGAAGTATCTAGGACCTAGTACTCACCAGCTGGGGCTTCCTGGGTGGCTCTGATGGTAAAGAATCTGCCTGCAATGTAGGAGACCCAGGTTCGATCCCTGGATGGGAAGATCCCCTGGAGAAGGGAATGGCTACCCACTTCAGTATTCTTGCCTAGAGACTCTCATGGACAAAGGAGTCTGGTGGGCTACATTCCAGGGGTTGCAAAGAGTTGCACATGACTGAGCGACTAACACATACTTACTCAGCAGTTAGAGGCAAAAAACCCTTTCCCTCTCAAAACTCAGAGATTAGTCTTCCTGCTTTGAAGAAATCTCGTTTTTAATGACTATGTAATGTCCCACCACACAGTGCACCAGAACTGGTAATACCCCTACTTGTAGAACATTTAGATTGTTTCTAAATGTTTTACTCTTATAAATACCACTGAGTATATTTACAGAAAAGGCTTTTTCCAAATACAAGAGTGAAAAGCTGCTGCCCCTCATATATATATATATATATAAAATAAGGCATTGACTCATGTAATTATGGAGGCTGGTAAGTCCCAAATCTAAAGACCCAGTGTCACTAGGTCCATTATAATCAGTATGGAGTCAATAGAGTCTTAATTAATAGGTTATAATTTGTTAATACCATTTGTTTTGATGCTCAGATTGTCCTCAGTTTGGCCAGTGGGAGCCCTTAAGTTTGGGTTCTCTTTACTGTTGACTTAAATGTTCCCATCATTCTTTAAGTCCTTCCTTACCTTCTGATATAACAAAAAGTTCCAGGGTCATTTTGTGCTTCCTGGAAATCAGCCATTTCTCTGGAATCAGCCATTTCTCCAGTGAGCTCTGGTCTTTTTTAATGGCAGATGGTATTTAGAAACCAAGATCTAAGTGCTGTGTGTTATCATTGCTTTTGAGGTGTTACTCAGTGGAGAGAGCTAAGAAATACATCTGTATCACACCCACACCCACATCTTTTATTCCATTATTAAATACTATACCAATGCCTCCAATTCCAAAATCATACCTATGAGGCTTGTTCTGTCCTTCATTTTTTACATATTTTTAACTTTGATATATGTTTACCAGTTTTTTATCATTTCTTACAGTGAGAGTAACCTGGCTTTCATTATCCACAATACATTTACAGAGAAAGTAGTTTCAGAATTACCTACCCATAACACTGCATGCTAACCAGAGTTCAGTATTTGTTTACTGTTCTTTCTGTCTTTAGTCTGAGGACACATGATCAACAAACTGTGCGCATAAGGTACTTGGGTGACTTTTTCCCCCTCTTCAGTGTGGTAATATTATTTCAAATACAGTTAAGTTCATTAATTTATATTTGTATTACATTTAACATTTTCCTCCATCCTTGTTTATTTTGAGTATGTGAAAGCATTATCATTGATCCAGAAATGATAACCATACAGAAATGTATATTCAGAGAGATGTCACACTCGTACTTCCCCCACCCCACAGTCCTTTCCACTTGATTTCCACCTACTACCTGTAGGTAACCAATCTTATTAGTTTCTGATTTATCCTTCCTGTGTTGCTTTTTGCAGAAATGAGCAAATACAGGTACATTTTCCTGTACTCACTTTTCTCCTTCTCAAAAGGTGGCGTGGTATAGTCCTCTTTTGCCGTTTTTGCTTAACAATATCCGCTCAGTGTTTAGAGCTCTTCTTCTTTCCTTCTTACAGCTGTGTTGTACTCTTTGGACCACTGTCCTATGAACGGGCACTTAGTATTTTGGGACCACAAACTCTTAGAGTTTGATCGCTGAGTCAAAAAGTAAACAATATGTGGGAGTTCCCTGGTGATCCAGTGGTTAGGACTCTGGGCGTTCATTGCCGTTGCTCCAGTTCAGTCCCTGGTCAGGGAACTGAGACTCGGCAAACTGCTGTGGTGCATCCAAAAAAAAAAGTAAACAGTAGGTGATTTTGTTAGGTGTTACTCCCTTCCCCCAAAAAAACTTGTGCTGATTTGTATCCCCACCAGCAATATATGAAAATACCTCTTTCCTCACAGGCTCATCAATGGAATATAATGTCATACTTTAAAATTTGTACCAGTCTAAGTGAGAATGGTATTATTGTTTTTTTAATTTGTATTTGAGTTGCATTTCTCTTACCATGAGTGAGATGTTGTTTGCTCAAGAGGAAAATATCTATAGCTCGGTTTGTGAATTTTTTTACCATTAGGTCTTTGGGGTTTCCGCCCCCACCTCAGTTTTTAAAAACAGCTTTATTGTGATAAAATTCACTTACCATACAGTTCACTCACTGAAAGTATACGGTTTAGTGGTTTTGAATATATTCAAGAGTTACATAACCATCACCATAAACTAATTTTATAATTTTTTTATATCACCTTACAAGAAAGCCCACACCCATTAGCAGCAACTCTGCCTGTGTCTTTAGTCTCCCAGCCTGAGGCAATCACTGATTTGCTCTCTGTTCCTGTAGATTTGCCTATTCTTGATATTTTGCATAATATAAATATATATTATAAATTGTTTATTGTATCATATAAGTGAATTCATACAGCATACAGTCTTTTGTAACTTTCTTCTTTCACTTAGTGTAAGTGATACAATGCTTACAGTGTTTCAGGCAGTTTTGAAATATTTTATTCTCCTAACAACTCTGAAATAGTTACTGTTATTATCCTCATTTCAGAGATGAGGAAGCTGAGGCATGGAGAGATTAAGTATCTTGCCTGAAGTCACACTACAGTAAAAAAATGGGCTTTGGAGTCAGACCTCAAGTCTGAAGTCCATCACTTGCTTACTGTGTGACTTATAGACTATTACTTAAATTCTCTCAAATGTCTTTTTCTCATATATTCGTTAAATGAGGATAACAATGGCTGAGTCACAGGGTTGTTGGGGAATAATACAGCATCAGGAAAGTGCTTAGTGCAAGGCCTCCAGCTTAATAGGTATTCAGTTAATTGTAGTGGTTATGTGTAGATAGAGCCAGGTAAAGGCCTGGCTTATTTGGCATGGTTGGCTCTGCCTCCCCTAGCATAGAGGTGTATCTGAGATGCCACCTTTCTTTCTTTAAAGATGTAATCCACATAGCATGAGATTCATCTTTTTAGTATACAATTCAGTGCTTTTTAGTATATTCACAAGGTTGTGCAGTCGTCACCATTATTTAATTCCAGAACAGTCCCAGCACTCCAGAAAGAAACTCTATACCGATTAGCAGTCATTCGCCATTCTCTCCTTCCCCAGCCCCTGGCAACCACTAATCGTTCTGTCTCTGTGAATTTGTCTGTTCTAGACATTTCATATGAATAGAATCATATGATATGTGGTCTTTTATATCTGGCTTTATTCACTTGGCATAATGTTTCCAGGGTTCACTCATGTTGTAGCAGATAATCAGTACAGCATTCCTTTTTATTGCCAAGTAATATTGCATTGTATGGATATTCTGTGTTTTGTTTATCCGTTTATACGTTGACATTTGGATTGCTTCCACTTTTTGGTTTTTAATACTAATGCTACTGTGAACATTGGCCTTCCCTGGTAGCTCAGCTGGTAAAGAATCTGCCTGCGATGTGGGAGACCTGGGCTCAATCCCTGGGTTGGGAAGATCCCCTGGAGAAGGGAAAGGCTACACACTCCAGAATTCTGGCCTGGAGAATTCTGTGGACTGTGTAGTCCATGGGGTCACAAAGAGTTGAACACGACTGAGTGGCTTTCACTTCACTTCACTATGAATATTAGCGTACAAGTTTTTGGGTAAAAACTGTTTTCAGTTCTCTTGGGTATATACCTTGGAGAGGAACAATTGTATCATATGGTATGTTTAAATTTTTGAAGAAATTTTTGAACAGTTTTTTCCAAAGCAACTGTGCTGTTCTTTGAGTGTTCCAATTTCTCCACATCCTCGTCAACACTTGTTACTGTCCATCTTTTATTTTGGCCATCCTAGAGAGTGTGAAATGGTATCTCATTGTAGTTTTGATTTGAATTTTCCTAGTAACTAATGGTGTTGAACACAAGATGCCAGCTTTTAGGTCAGCTTTTTCTGCCTGTCCACGTCTTGTATTTATTCTAGGAAGTCTCTCCCAAGATCCTGTTTGTCTTCTGCCTGGAGTTTGCAGTCATTTTGGTCTCTCTGAGGCTGATTGGCACCTTCTTAATCAGGTGCTTTGGGGGAGACCTTTGGGCAGGTTCCAGTGGTTGGGATTGGAGGCAAATGTTTTTCCTGTTGGCAGCTTTGATGTAACTCTTGAAGCTGGCACAGCCATTGCCTGGGTTCCCCAAACTGCTGAGACAAAGCCAGCCTCTCCCTAGGGCGCCTTAGTAGGCAGGATCAGATGTTCTTGAGCTGGAAGCAATTTTGGGAGGCCATCTCATCCAGCCTTCTACAACAAGACAGTTAGAATCCTTCACCCCTCCCTACCAGACTGGGGAGGGGAGGATCTGTAATGTCTTCCTTTAAGAATCTCTGTAGGAAGAAGTTCCACTGGGCGCCTTTACCACCAGCCAGTGTTTTAGCAGCCTTCTGTGTTAGTAAGATTCTTTGCTCTGACCCAGATCCCACCTTCTCCAGCATGTGCTAGTTTCCTCTCATGCGTTCCTTTCTCAAGAGGATGCGCAAGACCGCCGCTCTCCAGGAGGGGCTCCTTCCTCTGGTCAGATCAGTCTGCTTTGGCTGGAGAAGCCCTCACGTGAGGAAATGCAGACCAAGCCAGGCCCCTCCAGGGGACGTTAAAGACTGAATGACCTTGTCATTTGGCTATTGCCTGGGCAATCTGCTTTGAAGAAGAGGCGTTCTGACAGGCCCCAGGTTGTGTGTTTATCCCGGGGCTAGGCCATTCCAAACTCATGTTTCAGAGTTTAGAGGTTGCGTCCAGCTAGCCTGGTGGGTGGTAATCAAATGCAGGTGGAGACCATCTGGCCCGGACTGTCCCTCCCAGCCAGTCAAGTGAGGGCCGGCCTGCCCACCACAGAGCTGGCCCAGAAAGCAGCCTGTGGAGGCAGATGGTGTCCACGTGCATTTATGCGCATACACACCCATGTGTGCGTGTGCATGTCTGTGTGCATGTGCATGTCCCTCCTTAGAGAGGCGGTACTGCTTGGGTGGATGTGGCTCCTCTCTCTGCATCGGAGGGTTCTCCCCTTTGCACAGTCTGAGGAGTGTGTTTCTCTTAGTCTCTTTCTCAAGTTTTTGCGGTTAGAAATCATGTATTTTTCTTGGCCCAGGATGAAAGCCTGGGAGTAATGGTCTAATACATTTTACAAAGCAGCCTCTAATTGGTGGCTGCTTAAAATCTTCCCCTTGCCCTAGTGACCCATCTCCCTTTGCAGGGTTTTGACTCCAAGTCAGTCTTGCTTTACCCCGAGTTTTCACACCCCCTCACAAGCCTACAGCCTCAGCTTGCTTAACTCTTCCCTCAGCCTTTCTGCATAGAGTTGCTCCCAGCCAAGACAATTCAGCAAGGAAAGAAAATAGCTTACACTGTATCCTGCCAAGCGTCTTCTAGCCTGGTCTCCAAAATTCTAGATGTATATCCCCAAGTCTAATCTGCCTCCCCATTGATACTCAAAGAAAATGGTATCTAATTAAAGATCTAAATGTAAGACCAGAAACTGTAAAACTCCTGGAGGAAAACATAGGCAAAACACTCTCTGACATAAATCACAGCAGAATCCTCTATGACCCACCTCCCAGAATAATGGAAATAAAAGCAAAAATAAACAAATGGGACCTAATTAAACTTAAAAGCTTTTGCACAATGAAGGAAACTATAAGCAAGGTGAAAAGACAGCCTTCAGAACGGAAGAATATAATAGCAAACGAAGCAACTGACAAAGAATTAATCTCAAAAATATACAAGCGGCTCATGCAGCTCAATTCCAGAAAAATAAACAACCCAATCAAAAAATGGGCCAAGGAACTAAATAGATATTTCTCCAAAGAAGACATACAGATGGCTAACAAACACATGAAAAGATGCTCAACATCACTCATTATCAGAGAAATGCAAATCAAAACCACAATGAGGTGCCATCTCACACCAGTCAGAATGGCTTCTATCAAAAAGTCTACAGACAATAAATTCTGGAGAGGGTGTGGAGAAAAGGGAACCCTCTCACACTGTTGGTGGGAATGCAAACTAGTACAACCACTATGGAGAACAGTGTGGAGATGCCTTAAAAAAACTGGAAATAGAACTGCCATATGACCCAGCAATCCCACTGCTGGGCATACACACCAAGGAAACTAGAATTGAAAGAGACACGTGTACCCCAATGTTGATTGTGGCACTGTTTACAATAGCCAGGACATGGAAGCAACATAGATATCCATCAGCAGATGAATGAATAAGAAAGCTGTGGTACATATACACAATGGAATATTACTCAGCCATTAAAAAGAATGCATTTGAATCAGTTCTAATGAGGTGGATGAAACTGGAGCCTATTATACAGAGTGAAATAAGTCAGAAAGAAAAACACCAATACAGTATATTAATTCATATTTATGGAATTTAGAAAAATGGTAATGATGACCCTATATCCGAGACCACAAAAGAGACACAGATGTATAGAACAGTCTTTTGGACTCTGTGGGAGAAGGCGAGGGTGGGATGATTTGAGAGAATAGCACTGAAACATGTATATTATCATATGTGAGAAAGATCGCCAGTCCAGGTTCAATGCATGAGACAGGGTGCTCGGGGCTGGTGCACTGGGATGACCCTGAGGGATGGGATGGGGAGGGAGGTAGGAGAGGGGGTTCAGGATGGGGAACACACGTACACCCATGGCTGATTCATGACAATGTATGGCAAAAACTTACAATATTGTAAAGTAATTAGCCTCCAATTAAATAAATTAATTTTTTAAAAAAGAAAATGATGTCTAAGTATTCTATGGTATTATAAGGCTTCCTTTTCAGTCCTTTAGATGCTAAAATTTAGAGAAACTTTAGAGAACTTAGCTTATCAGAGGTGATCTCACTGCAGCAGGTGCAGGTGGGCTGGACCCACCCATGTACACAAGCAGGGCTGGCCTTGGTGTCAGAGCTTCTGAGTCGTTGGAACCTCTTTATGTCCAGTCTCCTGGCCTGGCCCCTTGGAGGCAATAATGATGATGATGGAGAAATGATGTCACGTGGAATCCCAAGGTTGGGCACTGACCACCTCGTCCTGACCTTCAGCATTCTCCCCTCTGACCGCCTGTTCTAGTAGCTTGGCTCCAAGAAGGTGTTGGCTGTCATCTTATTTTATAGCTTGAATTTGTATGCTCAGGAGTTTACATGTGTATAATCATTGTGGCTCATGTTTGTACAAGATATAATTACTGAAAATTATATCACGAACATATTTTAACTTTTAACCCTTTCCGGGCTGGCAGGCCTCCTATACCTCTCAGCTGCCCCTCCCTGGATGTTTCCTTCACCCCAGGAGGTGCCACCACCAACCAGCCTTCCTCTCTAATCTACATCATTTCCCTCTCTGGCAGAAGCCCATTGCATGGAGTCCTCTGGAGATTTGGGCTCCTGAGCGTTTCCAAACAGGAACTGCTCACCTGCCTCATCTTCCTCTAATGTGTATGACCGTCATCACTCTGGGCCATTTGGGGCCAGGAGGGGAGGGCAGACTGCTCCCTCCGGGTGCCAGTGATTGGAGAGTGCACACGGGGTGCTAGGGTTCAGAAAGATCACAGGCCCTCCCAGTATTTGGAGTCTGCTTTGAGACCCGTCCTCAAATGCTGAATTTGGAGGCCAGCCAGCTCAACCCAAGGATTGTCCCATCATGGGGCAAGGTGGAGGTGGGAGTGGAGAAGGATCTCATCCTCCTAGGGCATACAGTAGGACATATATTCTTAGCAAACTAAGTAGGTGCTTATTCATAGCTTGTAGGAATAAAGAATGTGAATAAGGACAATTTTCAGTATTGGAGCCTCAGTCATACAGAAAGGAATATTCCAGAGCCAAATCTGGAACATGTAATTCAGAGTACCAGCAAGCGAATTCGATTGGCCAGGATGAGGTCATACACGTGTATGGTAGCTAGAGGGCAAGGCTAGCGTTCTGATTCCTTACCCCCTTTCAGAGTCCTCCCTCCCCTCAAGGCTTATTCCCTGAGATTCTTCCAATTAGGGGGTTTGGATGCTGAGGCCACCAAGAAAGGAGAACTTTAATTAGGCAACAAAACAGTGTTTTCCCTAAGGTAGTTAAACTAAAAACATTTGCTTTTTATTCCTTCCAGATTCACAGGAACAGATGGACCTAGTGGTTTTGGCTTTGAGTTGACATTTCGTCTGAAGAGAGAAACAGGGGAGTCTGCGCCCCCAACGTGGCCAGCAGAGCTAATGCAGGGCTTGGCCAGATATGTGTTCCAGTCAGGTAAGAGCCCCAGAAGCTGGCTGGTGTGGGTGTCCTTTCACCATGAGCCTGCTAGGGTTGGGACCTACAGGTATATTTTGATGTCTGTGGAGGGAGCTTTCCTGGGAGTGCTGTGTACCCCATTTGCACCATGAAGGTGGTTTGTTTCCTGGTGTTTCCCAGGTGGAAAGCTGTCTGGGCCATGGGAAGGAAGGATATGTCATACGACCTCCAGCAGTGGGAGTCGCTAACACCCAGAACCTCGGTCGCAATCTGCTAGCCTTGCTTCTCATTCCTAGGGAGCCAAAGGCCAGCCCTGCATGGAGCTGACCAGGGATCTTCCTGTTTGTCCCCTTTCCCACAATTAGCACGGTCCTTACCCCTGATGCTGGAGGCCTAGCCATCTCCATTTGTGGGGCCACACATACACATGTTAATCTTGGCTAAGGGTTAGCAGTAGAGAATTGCCATGAGCTTGCTCCCTCACAATAGGAATGAGAAGCTGGAATCAGGTAGGACCTTGACAGTCAGATATAGTGTTTGATTCAGATGATTCAAGTGCCCTCCAGGGGATGGTCCAATGCCCCTGGTGCCCCTCTGGAGCTCCTCTGCTAATATGGAACCTGAAGAGGGGGCTTTGTGCTGGGAGCCTTGGTCACATGCTCTTGACTTAGCTTGCCAATAGTCCTCCAGTGGGATGACATGTTGGAGTGGAAGTCAGTATTTTTTATGGATGGTTTCATATCATCTGAATGTTTCTGAGTGGTTAATTAATTGCTCAGAAACCTTTCCCATATGACTTCACATTTTGCTTCTTTGGTTTGGTAAGTAGCCTTGAAGTGAAAGCCAGCACAGTTTTATCCAACTCCTGCTCTTTGACCAGCAGAGCAGACCAACATCCAAGCCAGGATGTCTCAAAGTATGGTCCTTGCACCCATGCATCAGAATCATCTGAAGAGCTTGTTTCAAGCACACATCCCTGGGCCCCAGAGGAGATCTCTGACTCAGAATCTTAGGGGGATGATGTTCCCAAATGTTCTGCTAGAAGCTAAATTTGGAAAACCATAGACTTGGCAGCTTCTCTAAGTATAGTCGCTTTTTTTCCCCCTAGCCTTGAGTAGGCTCTAAATTGAGGGTGCAGTTGACCGTCTATGTTGAAGGCCTCTTCCCTCGTTCCAGACCCCTGACTGTCAGTTGTTGGCTGGATGGCCATCATGTAATGGGACTGATCCTTAATTACCATCTACCATTGTGTGGCCTATGGGATAGTGCCCCTTTGGAGGCTATAGTGGGTCTTCTCTAAGCAAGAGTTCTCAAACCTGGCTACTCATGAGATTCTCTGGGATCTCAACATACTTGAGTCCCAAATGCCCTGCAGGGCTCTGATTCAGTTGGTCAGAGGTGGGACTGGAGCATCTGTTTCTTAACCAGCTTCCTGGCGATTCTAATACAGTAGTCTGGGATGTCATTTGGACTCTAAAGGACTGTTGACAGGAAGGAATATCATTCACTGGGGCAGGGGAACCAGGCTGTTGGAAGTGGACCCATGTTATTTGGTCCTGTCCTAGCGTCTTTTAACATTGTGCCAGGAGTCTACTGCCTGAACCCATTTTGTCCCCTTCTCTCCCTTCTTGGGATGCCTGAAACTGATGCTGATATAGAACTGTCTTTGAGAAAATAGACATTTCTTCAGTCTCTCCCAAACAGATATTTCAGCTCCTAGGAAATAGACATTTCCTGACATGGAATTCGATCCATTATGGGAAGGAGGGCTCTAAAGACTAGGCAATCTCTTGCTTGTATAGACAGGTAGCTTCCTGCCCACTGCTTAAGCCAGTGCATTTATACGTTTGTTTGCACTTAATGTACCTGCTCAGGTGGATCAAGATCAGAGAAATGTAAAACAGGTGTTATGAATCACTGTCAGGTGGAGTCAAGCAGATGAACTTCTGAAATAGTTCTGATGTTATAGTTCTGAAATAATAATGCAAGTGAGGGAGAAAATAGGATTTGATTTGCAAAGGTTCATTCCAACTACAGAGTAACCATCACAGTGACTGTTTTGCAACACTAATGTAGTCATTGATTCAAGGTCATTTGTCAACAGATGTCGAAACCATTGGACTAAAAAAGATTGTTGGGGTACAAGATGTTCATAGGAACTCAAAGAATCCCTCCACAGGTTACTTATTTGCTACAAAGGGAAAAGTGTGCCTTTACAATGGTTTGAGTGGCCATCACCTTAACCAAATGATCAAATGTAGCGATGCAAAATGGAACAAATGACTACCATGCGCCTCCTTACATGATACACTGTGAAGTATGAAACATCACACATGTAGCACTTTTCCAAAAAATGTTTCATCTGAATTGAATCCTGAGTGTATAGTCAGGCAAGACCAGATTGTAAGATACTTTATAAGACAACTGCCTGGACCCTTCAAAAATGTCAATGCTCTGAAAGGTAGAAGGGCTGGGACTTGCCTAGATCAACGAAAACATGACTGTTTAAATGTACTTACAGTCCTCGACTGGACCCTGGATTGAAAAAAAGGTTATTTTTAGAGCAATTAGAAAAAATATAGACTGTATATTAGATAATAGTACTGTGCAACTGTGAAATTCCTTGGGTGTGATATGGTATTATGTTCTGGTATTATATTATGATAGTGTCCTTGTTCCTAGGAGATAGGAGCTGGAGTATTTATGAACAAAATAACATAATGTCTGCAGCTTAACTTTTGAATGATTTGGCAAAACAAAGTGGGCTGGAGGAGAGACAGAAGAAAAAGCACATGTGGCAAAATGTTAATAACCGGTGAATCTCGGTGAAGAATGTATGGAGGTGAAGGATATATTGTACTCTCCTTCTAACTTTCCTATGGGATTGAAAACTTTGAAAATGAAATGTTGTGGCTGTTTCTTGAGTGTATCTTGACTGGTGTCGCTCCACAGCATTGTCTGACCTGACAGGCCCTTTCGTGGTGTCTGCAGTGTAACAGCTGTGGTTGGTGTCTGCAGGTCACTTCAGGCATTTCACAGCAGTGACAGGATAACTTCACTCTCCAAAGTGTAATACCTGATTTTCTGATTTCCAGATTTTCGTAATATCATGGTATTCTTGAATAATAGCTAAAACAAATCTATCTTAGATTTTTCTTGAAACGTGGCAGGAAGTAGTAATTATCTAAATAATGGGGAAGTGATGAAGAAAAGTATATGGCAGCTGATGTAAGAGAGAAGACCATGGCCAGGAGCTGAAATAGTAAGGACAGAGCTAAGATTCAGTAGTGTGTTCTGTGTGCCAGGCACTATTGTAAGTGCTCAGTCAATGTGCAGTGAAGCCCTGCGAGTTAGGCACTGTGTGATACCAGCTTTTCAGCTGCAGAAAGCAAGACAATACGGAGAGGGGAAGTAGATTGTTGAAAACCACACACCTGGTAAGTCCGAGGGAAACTTTGAACCCAGATGTTGTAGTTCTTACCGCCACTCTCTTAACCATGATCACTTAGTTGATGTTTGGGCTGCACATGTCTCAGGTTGGACACTGAGATTTGAGAGTCGTCCACATAGAAGATTGTACTTGTACGTGTAGTCTCTAAACTCCAGCACGCCTTGCTTAGGCATTCTAGAACATTTGGAAAATAGGGGAGGGCCAAAGCCATTTGTAATGTTATCTAAGTCCTCTTAAACACATACTTTCATCTTTTAACTTTTTATTCATGAAAATATGTATATGAAAAGTGCAGCTTGCTGAGAGTTCATACCCCACGTAACCAGCACCCAAACCAAGAAACTTCCCTTGTGCCTCCTCTCAGTCATCTTTTCTCTTCCTTTTTCCTTCCTTCTTTCTTCCTTTCTTCCCTTCCCTCCCTCCCTATCTCCCTCCTTTCCATCCTTCCTGTTTTACTGCATAGTACAGGCTCTCAGCTCCACATGCCTGAGCTTGTTGGTAAGTTAGGTAGGTAGCTATAAACGAGGTAGCCCCCATTTCTGCGTCTTTCCCTGGCATGCTTTGCCATTGGCACATTTCGCCATCTGGCACATTACTACTAGATCAAGGGGGACAGCATAGAATGATGGTACAAGCATGGGCCCTGGGCCCAGACTGCCTGCATTTTATTTCAGCTCTGCCGGTTATTGCCTCCTGACCTTGTGCAACATAACCCATTTGCTCATCTATAAAGCAGAAATAATAATAGTAACTATGCATGAAGTTATTGAGATGATGAAATGAGTTAATACCCTCAAAGCACTTAGAATAGTGCTTCTGTGTGTGTGTGTGTGTATATATATATATATATAACCTCCAATTATTATTATTCAGTCTTCAAAAACTTTATATGAATAAAGAAGGTGGGTACCTTGATCTTTTCTTTTTTTGGAGTGTTAATAAAGACCCCATTTTACAGAAAACCCCTGGTTGTCACATTGCCTGTTTCTGCATCAGATGCCTGCCTTAGCTAATATGATAACATTTTTGGTGCCGTTATCCTTCTCCCACACCGAAAATCAATAATAGTGATACAAGTAAAATCACCTCATTTTATATGTATCACATTGTAAAACGAAAAAGCAAATTCAGTTCAACTGTGGCTCCTTGATTTATGTAGTTGGCAGTGTCTGTAAAGTCTTAAGCAAATCAAATCCTATTCTAAATGCTCTAGGGCCCATGTACTTTAGTAGAACCTTGTAAGTAAATCCTTCTTTATAAGGTGAAAAATCTTTTTATAGTTTTCTCGGAACAGGGCACACTTTCCTGATGCTGCGGAGAACCTCCCTTGTGACGTGCAGGCATTGCTCTGCCCTGACTGGTTCCACTGTACAAGGATCACACATATGCTGTTACACAGAACATGTATTTTATGTCTGATGTGCACATAGATAGACCCACATGTGTACCTAGCAGCATAGTTCTGTGTGATGGTCTTGCCTCACTTGGCTGTCCACCTTAAACTCAGTGACTTACATGAAGTACCCTGCCCATTTGCATGTGAGAACATGTTGAGCAGTATCCAGTAAGTGGAGTGCTTAGACCTGCTTTTCCAGGTCTGAACGGCATCCACAGCATTGCCATCCAGACTTAGAAACAGCATTAGGGCAGTGGGGAGGGCAAAGGAAAGAGACAAGACTCTAGGGGGTGTGATGGGGAGTGGTGGTGCCCTCACCCTGCCATGGGGCTGCGTGGGGCGGTCTCTGAAGCTTGCTCTGAAGAATGACTTAGACGGGTTCCATAACTTAGCCCCGGTCTGCTAGAGGGCAGTCATCTTCTGGTTGGTTTGCTCAGAGATGGGAAGCTGAGCTGTAGAGAAAAGGAAGTAGAAATGTGAGCAGCCTGGGAAAGAAGAGTAGCCAGAGAAGGTGAAGAAGTCAAGGTGTGGGGGTGGGGCGGGTCAGTGTTTATTTTAGTCTGGATGGTTCTAGTCATAAACAGATAACAGAAGCCCAACACAAACTACCTGAAATAAGAACAGACTTCATTGGCTCAGGTTACTGGGACGCCAGGGCTTCAGGCATGGGTTTACCTAGAAGTTCGAAAAGTGTCCTCAGGGCTCCTACTTGTGTGTTGGTTTTGTGCTGTAGCCTGACTCTGCCCACGGGCCAGGAAAGATGAGCACCATCAGCCAGAGTATCCAGTTCTCCCAGTTTGTACCCAGCAGGCAGAAGACTTTTTTCTTCCAACATCTCTCCATCAGTCCTGGGGAAGGACTCAGATTAGTTCTGTCTAGGTAAATGAGTTCCCCCAGTTGAGGGTGGTCCAGATGGGGGCATCAGGATTTATGTTTAAAGTCTTCCTCGCTCCTCACTTCCAACTATATGGAGTGGGAGAGAAGTCCTCTGGAGTACAGGGCAGAAAGCACTGGAGAAAACATGCAGGTCTAGCCCTTGGCTGGCAAAGTCAGGTGCTCTCACAGCACTTTAGGGGCATCTAGGACCTCAGACCTGGTGTGCAGTTAATGGAAGTTAGGTCATTAGAGGATGCAGGTGGAGCGGGCACCTTTTGTTCTTGTATCTGTTGGGATGGTTTTGACTACAAGTAACAGAACACACCATGACTAAAATGGCCTAACAATAGTGCTCTTATCTTACATAGTAAGTCACCTGGAGGTGGGGAGTTCCAGGGTTGGTTATCATCTGTTCAGCAATGCTGTTAAGGACCTGAGTTCTTTCTAACTTCCTGCTCTGTCTTCTTCAGTGCTTTGGATTGTCTTTTTAAACTGGGGTTCCCTGATATTCTAGAGAGAGCTGCTTGAATCCCTACCATCCTGGAATTACATTTGACAGAGGCTATAAGCAGCAAAAAAGACACTTGTGTCCTGTGTCTCTTTTTAAGACCAATCAAAACCTTCACAGAACTGCCCTCATTGCATCTCATTGGCTAGAGTGAGTGAAAGTCGCTCAGTCATGTCCGACTCTTTGCGACCCCATGAACTATACAGTCCATGGAGTTCTCTAGGCCACAATACTGGAGGGGGTAGCCTTTCCCTTCTCCAGGGGATCTTCCCAACCTAGAGATCAAACCCAGGTCTCCTGCATTGCAGGTGGATTCTTTACCAGCTGAGCCACAAGGGAAGCCCAAGAATAGTGGGGTGGGTAGCCTATCCCTTCTCCAGCAGATCTTCTTGACCCAGGAATTGAACCTTGGTCTCCTGCATTGCAGGCGGATTCTTTACCAACTAAGCTATCAGGCAAGTCCCTCATTGGCTAGAGTTGTCAGGAAAGTGAGACAACCCTGTTGACTTATTGATCAATATCTACCTTCTAGGGCTGGGCCAGGGGATGGACCCTGGTTCCCTGAAAGTCATGGCCCAGGAAAGGCAGAGGAGGAAAATTGGAGTTCTCTTAGTAAGAAGATGAGTGGCCAGCAGGTGGGCAAAAGAGTTTTCTGTCCCCGTACCCAGGTGGTACCTGGGGTCAGAGGATCCTTGTATATTGATCAGGATGCCAGGCCAGTATAAAACTGTCATGTGGAAAGAGAATGTGAAAGGGTGGCTGCTGTTGTTTCACCTGCTACAGAGATTTAGAACAAAATCCAGTCACCATCATGAACCAGAAAGTTCTGCAGTAACTTCACCAGTAGACTTCAACTTCTTTCCCTCTTACTTTACAGCCAGTTTCTCTTACTTCCCCATTCCCTTTTATTTTTGTGATCAGCTCATTCTTTCTTCTCAGATTGCCAGTGATTGCTCCCCTGCCCCCGCCCCCCCCCCCACCCTCTGGGTTTCATTAAAAAGAAACCATTCCCCAACTCAGCGGGGCTTGATTTCTGAGCTGCGCTTTAGAATTCTGCCGGAGAGGCTGTCTGCTCTCAGTTCTGCCATTGGTAGACCTTAACCACAAATTCCAAGGCAATTTCACTTGAGTTTTAGGAGAAACATGGCCCTCCAACCTTGTAACTGACACTGGAAATTCAAGTGCCTTTGCTTGCTGCTGTTTAATGGCAACCTCATGACATGGGCTAAGTCGGCTCACTTTGTGATTCAGGCCCAAGCAGGGAGATGGGGGTGGGGGTGGGTGGCATCCACTGAGCATCCTGAGGTCTGTGGTATGGACAGACTAATGCCAACAAGAGATTTTTTTTTTTTTTACATTTTTTTCCTTTTCCCATTTATTATAGAAATACTTGCTCATTATAAACCTGAAACATAGAAATATGTGACAGAGTGAAGTCCTTCATAATTCATTCCCCCACTGAGAAAACATTGGTGTTCTATTTTTTAATTTTCTTTTTTAAAAATTTTTTTGAATTGGAGGAAAATTGCTTTACAATGTTGTGTTGGTTTCTGTCATACAACAATGCACATCAGCCATAATTATATTAATACATATATCACTTCTGATTTTCTTTTCAATGCATACATCTAGAAAGAATTGTCTTTATGTTATAAAAATAGACCATGTTTTTCATACTGTTTTTCAACTTGCTTTTATTTTAACTTAATATCTTTTGGATATCTTTCCATGTCAGTATATTTTTTCTAACTGTATTCTTTTTAAAATTATCTAGATACACTGTACTTTAACCACTTCCCTAGTGTTGAGCATTTGGGTGATTTCTAGTTTTTCCCTGCCACAGACTTGGAGTGTGCATCCTTGTCTGTGTGTGTCTTTGTACTCTTGCCTAAGTATTTCTGTGGGATAAATTCCTAGAAGTTGGATTGCTAGGTTAAGGGAAATGAACGTTTTATATAGTAACAGCCATTGCAGATGAATGATTATATTATTTAAGAATACTCTTGTGATCATCCATAAATGTTATAATTGTTTTCAACAAACAACAGAATGATTGTTATATAAAATTACTTTCATAGCAACAAAGTACTCTTCTGAGTACTTGAGAATGGTCCCCTTCCTTAGGTTACTTGGCCTGAGGAGGCTTGTTAATACATGTTAAACGGCATGCATTTGGGGTTAGGAAACGTGCAAGCTCTTATGTGGTTCTTACACAGTTTAGATTTAGCCTGGGAACCCATCCATCATGCTTCCTGTCTCTGAAGCTGGAAGTGGTGAGGGACACGGCCTGCTGCCTGAAGTCAGAGACTTTTCCAGGTATTGACAGTGGGTCAAGTTTTATTAAAGAATCCCAGTGAATTATGGAATTTTCTCAAGTTTTGCCTCCTCCTACCTTTCCTAAAGTTAAAAATACTCATGCAGTTAAAGTCTTTTCCTGTTGGGGTCTTCCCCCCCGCTGCCAATAGTTAAAAGTAAGTAAATAAAAACAGTAACTATTGAGCACCAAGCTATCCTAGGCACTTGCATTCTCTTATTTAACCTCTGCAGTAGGTGGCTTGATGAGGAAGATGCTGATATTGCCACTTTTCACTAAGGAAATGGGCTCAAGGAGGTGGGCCTTGGAGAATTTCCTGCAGCTTGTGAGTGGCAGGAGCTAGTCTCCAGGGCCACCCTTACCTGTACTGGTTTGCATACTCTGGCCTCTGAGCCTCCAAGGATCCATTTTAAATGACTAGAGTCCTTGGGAGAAAGGAGCACTTTTTCTTTGGTTGCGTTTTTTATTGAAGTACCTGCTGCATGCCAAGGATGCTGTCAGATGCTGGGTAAGCCGTGTGGAACAGACAGATAGGATCCCTTCCCTCAGGCAGTGGAGAGAGAGACCGAAAACACAGGCCAGTAAATACTGGATTCTGTAAGACAGCGGAACAGGAAAGCTCAGGGTGCCCCAGGAGAATAAGGTGGCGGACTCCCTTCAGGCTGTGGAGTCAGGCAAGGACAGGACTAAAGGCAAAGAATGAGAAGTTTTTTGGCAGAGGGACCCGCATGTGTAGGCCCTGGAGGAGAGAAAGAGGTTGAGGAATATGAGGAACTGAAGGGAGGGGGAGGAAGGGGCTCAGGAAAAGCTGGAGGCTTGGTAGGCGTGGAAAAGTGCTGGGTTTTGTGCTTGCTCTCGGACTCAAAGTCACGGTCAAGAGCCTGGTTTTGATTCTAAGGGCAGTGGAGAGAGAGCTACAAAAGCATTTCAAGGAAGAAGGGGAAATGACCGGTTTGGGGAGTGAAAACACTTTTTAAAAAAGGAATTAAGATGCGTTTGAGGTGTTCTGAGGTGTCCTGCCTGCATTATTAGAATGGCTTTTCCCTAGGAGGTGCTGGGGCCACTGCAGTCCTTGGAGCTCAGCATCAGAGTCATGGCTGCTTCACAGCGCAGCCATTCTAACCCTTGGGACCTTCCTGCAGTCCAATCCTGCCTCCAGCCAGCCTCTGCCAAGGCTCTCCAGCCTTGGGAGGGGAACCTCTCTTCTCTCTGAGGGGTTGTCAGCAGCCTTGGCATCCTGTGCCCGGCAATACACCACAGGGCTTTCTTTCCAGATTCAAGAAGTGGACCGGGCCTTGCTTCCTCATCCCTGCTCTGCAGGTGAGTGAAAGAAGTCAGGAAGATTGAGTGAGGCGCTTAGAGCACGTCCCCAGGTGTGAGATGTTTCTAGGCTGCAGTTCAGTTTCTCATCCGCCGCTTACCTGGCTGGCTTCTCTCTAAATATCCCAAGTGTATTCAATCTTAATATCTTTGCCTCAAGTAAAGTTTTCTGAAAGGAGATGCTCCATCATTACCAATGAGAGCTGTCGAGTTCTCTCGTTTCCTGGTTCCATTGCCCTAGTAAGTTAACTGAAGCCAAATGGAGCTGCCTGGTTATATTAATATCATTTTTCTTCCTCATACTCTTTTTTATTTTCCTGACGTTTTCTTTCCCTCAGCCTGATTTATCCTCTTTTCTGGTTGCTATGGATCTGTAAAATATTTTCCCTTTCATCTGTTAGTAATACTGACCAACTATAAGGCAAAACAATTCCTGGTTTCTCTGCACTTTTCCAAGATCTTAAGATTGGTGATTGAAAGATTGTGTTTCTACTTCACTGAAACAAAACAGTCAACTCCTCAGAAATGATCTTATGGCCTAAAATTTAAGTGGTTTGCATGTAAATTGTAATTTATTAAGTATTTAAATTTATGTGTTTTTAGGGAAGACTTAAATCCTAGAAACAAAAGTTGGCAACACATGGCCTTTATGTCGAATCCTGACGGATATCTGACTTTGTACATAAAATGTAACTGGAACACAGACATGCCTATTATGTATTATCTACGGCTTCTTTTGTGCTGCAGCAGAACTGAGTAGTTCTGACAGGGACTGTATGGCCCTCAAAGCCTAAAATATTTGATATCTGGCCTTTCACTGAAAAAGTCTGCCAACCTCTGTCTGAGAGTGTTTTCCACTGCTGAATAACCACCCAAGTGGAGTGGTGGCCATCCTTACATCTCTGTGATAGATTCAGAGGTTCTGGGAAACACCTCGCCTTAGCTGGGGCCTGTGCCTCTGCCCAACACAGAGGGATCACAGTACCAAGAGGTTTGTTGGGGAAGGAGGAATTTGACGCAAACTCCTTTCTCTTCTGTGGGTTGAATCTTACTCAGAGAACTGCGTGTAATGAGCTTCTTTTCAGAAAGGAATTCTTTGATACAAGCATTAAGCTAGGCTATTCACCCTGAGATTAGTGCTTTCTCCTGTGGCCCCCTATGGAGTCTTAAATGGTTGGCTCTTCCAGCAGAATGTGGCTCCTTTGTCTCTGCTGCTAAGTCACTTTAGTCGTGTCCGACTCTGTGCGACCCCAGACTCTGTGTGACCCCATAGACGGCAGCCCACCAGGTTCCCCCGTCCCTGGGATTCTCCAGGCAAGAACACTGGATGGGTTGCCATTTCCTTTTCTAATGCATGAAAGTGAAAAGTGAAAGTGAAGTCGCTCAGTCGTGTCTGACTCTTAGCGACCCCATAGACTGCAGCCCACCAGGCTCCTCCATCCATGGGATTCTTCAGGCAAGAGTACTGGAGTGGGGTGCCATTGCCTTCACCTGCATTTCAGGAGTGCTCCCTGAAGGGAGCAGTGAAGGCCTCTGGCAAGTAGAACAGAGCAGCTGGTACATTCGGAGTAGACCCAACACCTCGACAGTAGACAGAGCCCTTTGCTAACTTGAAATGGCTCATCACTGAGTGTTCAGTGAAAGGACTGGAGGAGAGCACGGGTAGGGGCAGGAGCGCAAGAGGCAGGCTGCTGGTTTGGCGATGTGGGACCTGTGACACCTGGGGTCAAAACTGAACATTGCCGAGACTTGGTTACTTAATCTGTGAAATGAGTTAATCAGGATATCTATAATATGGGCTTCCCTGGTAGCTCAGTTGGTAAGGAATCCGCCTGCAACACAGGAGACCCCGGTTCGATTCCTGCATTGGGAATATCTGCTGGAGAAGGGATAGGCTACCTGCTCCAGTATTCTTGGGCTTCCCCAGTGGCTCAGCTGGTAAAGAATCCATCTGCAATGTGGGACACCTGGGTTCGATCCCTGGGTTGGGAAGATCCCTTGGAGAAGGGAAAGGCTAGCCTCTCTGGTATTCTGGCCTGGACATTTTCATGGACTGTATAGTCCATGGGGTCACAAAGAAGCAGACACCTGAGCAACTTTCACTTTATAATTTAGTCAGTGTCCCTAGTACAGCACATGGAAGCAACTGATATTATTTATGTGGTCATTTAAGAAGCATATTGCAAAAAAAAAAAAAAAGGCATATTGGAGGGGGCAAAAAAGGTAATAAGCTTAAAAGAACAAAAATGGTGCACCTTACAACTCTACAGAGTTGGGTCCTAATCTTGTGAATATATACACATCTACAGAAATGCCTGGAAGAGATGCATGAAGATACTCACAGAGGCCATCCCAAAGTGATATGGTTATGAGTTATTGACATTTTCCTTTTGGTACCTTCCACTGTGATAGAATTTTCTGCACAGAGCATGGATTTTATTATCAGAGTAGAAAAGCCAAAAGGACACCTGTGACTAAGTTTTTCAAAGAACTTCCCAGGGGACAGGATGGTGAGCCCCAAGAAGCAGTCCCAGGCCAGTGCTACAGGACCAGTCACCCACTCGGTGTGTCCCCTGCTGTGGTTACTGGAACAGCTTTGAATGCCATGCAAGGATGGGCCAGTGCAAGCGGTTCTGCTTTCTTGTCCAGTCTCTTCATAGCTCTTTCAGTGGGAAAAAGTGACTCGTAAGCCAGACTCAGTTCTGCTCTGGCCTCTCTAGCATTAGGTCTCCACAGCCAGGCCTGTCTTCCTGCTTTTCAGAGCAGACATGGTGACAAGCTTGTTGTTTGGTTTCTCTCCAGGACTCAGAGGCCAGGCAACTAGCCTGCTCTTCCCCATGGAGCTCTGATGAGGTTCCAGCAGCATTTCTGACCCCTCACAGAGCCCTTCTCCAGGAATATGACAGTTGAAACTAGAACCAGAGGATGAAAAGAGAAAGGAGCTGAAATACTTTTCAAGAGCAGCTGCAGCAGGCCCAGGCCATACTGGGTGGTTGTACCATACTGTCACAGGGCCTCCAAAGTAGCCGCTGGGTAGCCATCCACGGCCTTGTCTGGGTTCGCCTAGTGGAAGCTGAAGCCTTGGGCACTGCACTGGCATGGAGTGTGTGTCTCTGGGACAGGCTGCAGCCCTGTCTGTGCTTTCCTGAGCCCTGGGCCCAGCTCTAACAGTCCCTCTTTGGATTTGAAAATTTAGGAAGAATAGGACACTTATTGACTTCCTGGGCCAACTGGGCATGTCTGGGTCCCCACCTGGGCTGGCCAGCCTGGTGACCTGAGCTCGAGAAGCCTTTGTCCTATGCCTCTGTGTACTGGGCCACTTAGATCACATGTACATTGTGATCCATCTTGGCTAATGCACTTTTATTCCACCAAACAAAAATAACTTTATGTGACTAGATGCGTGGGTTTTTTCACACCAAGTAATTCTCCAGTTTTCTGCAAACATCAATTAGGTGTCTTGCAATTTTGTTCAGTTCTGACATTAAAAAAATTTTTTTAAGATCTGATTGATTTTATTCAATGTTTAATGACTTTGGGAGCATCCCCCTGGTAAATAGAGGTGTGCTCCCAGTTCTGCCACTGTTTACCTGGAGTTAGCATCAAGTCCTACAAGTAAGGGTTTAGTCCCAGAAGATTGCTCCCACTTCAGACATCAGCCCCAGCTTGTCAACTGTCCTTCTGACCAACCATCTATAAACTGGGGTTCTCATGACTCCCTCTTAGGGTTTGATAACTTGCTAGAACAGCTCACAGAATTCAGATTACTGGTTCATTGTTACAGGATACAACTTAGTTGCAGCATTATTTATAATAGCCAAGACATGGAAGCAACCTGGGGGTCCATCACTAGATGAATGGATGAAGAAGGTGTGGCATATGTATATATATACACACATACACACAGTGGAATATTATTATTTACCCATAAAAAATGAAGGCATTTTACTACTTGCAGAATAGTGCAACATGGGTGAACCTTGAAGATACTATGGTAAGTGAAATAAATCAGAGAAAAAGCCACTACTCATATATCTCACTTATATGTGGAACTGACCCCATCTCCTCCCCAAAAACACTCATAGAGAATAGATTGATAGTTGCCAGAAGCAGGGGAGTGGAGAGTGGGGGAAAGGGATGTAGGCAGTCAAAAGGTACAAGCTTCCAACTATAAAATAAATGTCATGGGGATATAATATACAACATGGTTAACATAGTTAATAATACTGTAGTGTGTATTTGAAAATTGCTGAGAGAATATCTTAAAAGTTCTCATCACAAGAAGACTAATTACTATGTTTGGTGAGGAATGTTAACTAGACTTATGGTGATCCTTTTGTAATATATACGCATATTGAACCATTATGTTTTATACCTGAACCGAATATAATGTTATATGTCAGTTATATCTCAATAAAAAGAAAGGAAAAAGGATACTACTCAGCAACAAGCAGGTGGGAGAGATGCAGGGGTCACGGCTTGCGGGAAAGGGTGCAGAACTTCCCTACCTTCTTCTGGTGTGCCATGCTCCCAGCACATGGTCACCCACCCGGAAGGTCTCTGAATCTCATTCTTTAGGGATCTTTATCAAGGCTTTATCACATAGACAAGACCATTTATTAACTCAGTCTCCAGAGCCTCTCCCCTCCCTGGAGGAAAGGGGGTGGGAACGAGGTTGAACATTCCAAGCTTTTAACCATGGCTCGGTCCTTTTAGAGACCAGCCCCCAACCTGCAGCCATCCTGGAGCTCAGCAAGAGTCACCGTATTAGCATGCTTCAGGGACGAGGGAGCCTGGCGGGCTGCCGTCTGTGGGGTTGCACAGAGTTGGACATGACTGAAGTGACTTAGCAGCAGCAGCAGCAGCAGCAGCAGCAGCACCTTTATCACTTAAGAAATGACAAAGATTTTAAGAGCTCAAAATAAGAGCCAGGGAGAAAAACCAAAATATATGTTTCTTATATTGCAGCATCACAAATAGTAAGATAACAGACCCTGCCAGTATAAACAGACTTATCTATGAACTTTCAGTTTCCGGCTTTCCCCCACTTTAGACAATACTCTAAGGAACATTTTTATGTATATCTTGGTGACTGTATTCAATTGTTTCAGAATAAATTTCTTTTTTTGGCATAGGTAAGTTTTTTTTTTTTTCTGGCTAATGTACGTATTCCTCTGGTGTTTGCCACGGAAAAGACCCACCTAATCTTTAGGCTACGAGGAAATCATTCAATCATATGGAACTCACTTAAGTGTCCTCTGGGTTTTTTAAATCTTGCATTTTTAACTTCTGTGGTGACTCTGACCTCACCTCCTTCTCTGTGGATCTTTCTTTATACATGCTTCTAGAGGCAAAACAGCTGAGAAGGCAATGGCACCCCACTCCAGTACTCTCGCCTGGAAAATCCCATGAACGGAGGAGCCTGGTGGGCTGCAGTCCATGGGGTCGCTAAGAGTCAGACATGACTGCGACTTCACTTTCACTTTTCACTTTCATGCATTGGAGAAGGAAATGGCAGCCCACTCCAGTGTTCTTGCCTGGAGAATCCCAGGGACAGTGGAGCCTGGTGGGCTGCCATCTATGGGGTCGCACAGAGTCGGACACAACTGTAGCAACTTAGCAGCAGCAGCAACAGAGGCAGGACAGAGGAATGTATCAGATCCAACATCGTCAGCAGCAGAGACTTTTTTTGAACAAGTGAGATGAGAAGATGAAATAAGGGGGCCCTTTCAGAGTTGGTAAAATGGCTGCTTTTGCTGGAACTCATGTCTAGGCTGGTTTTGCCTGTGCTGCCCACTACTTGGAACTGGTTCTTCCAAACACCAAAGTTCTCCAGAGGGGCTCATTGGGAATTTCAGAGTTCCTTCAAGTCCTGTCCTGGGGGAATTTGGACTTGTGCCCTGGAAAGGATAACGTCGGTAGTAGAAGAGTTTAAGGTCTTTATGCTGTTGACACATTTGGATGTTGATTCTTGATATTGATGAGCTTGATTATTTCCTGCTGGTCTTAGAGGGTCTCCTGGGGAGGTAAGGGGTGGCTGTAGCTCTCCCTGGGGTCACAAAAGCTGGTAGTGGACACAGTGGAGTGTTCATCCGTGTGAACCCTGGCTGGAGGCAGACATCTTGGGTCCTTGACACCCAGAGGAAATTTCTAGAGTGGAATTTCTGGGACACAGATCTGCACATTTTGTAGTTTGGTACATGTGCACTGCTATCCTCCATGAAGATGATTCCATAAGGCTGGGTGAGAACATCACTACCTTGTGTTCTCTCATCTGTAGTTATGGCCAGTTGGCAGCCCAGGCACTGAGGAAGCACTTTGTAGCTTCCGAAGTCCACAAAGTGAGTCACAGGAGTCTTTCCATTTTTGGTAACTTCAAGGTTGCCTTGATTCTAAGGTTAAAGAGTTCTGTGTCACTGGGGCACGTAAGCTAAGCCAACTCCATGGCTCTCAGAAAGCCCAGCTAAATGCACTTCCAAGCTTACCTTCATGACTTAGTCCCTGTTCCACCTCTTCAACCAGGAAGAAATGTCCTGACAAGGAGTCTGGTCTAAGTACCACTTATAATTTGCAGCCTCTGCCGATAACCAGATCACACAAAATTGGTTATCCCCAACCTCCTTCCTGTGTCAGGGGTAGGGAACTTTGGAAGTGCTTGGGCAGACACATGAATAGCTGGAGGTCTGGTCTTTATACCTGTACCCAGAACTAAGTTTCTGTTTCATGTTCCATCTCCAACATGGTAGAACTTCCTGGGTACCACATGCTTCAGGGGACATTGACAACTCGGTGTATCCAGAGAGCAGTGGTTCTCAGACTGACAGAAATTCTCTAAACTGTGGTTTATGAGAAATGGCTTTAAAAGTGAGGAAACTGGAAACATTTTACTTTGAAGAAGAGAAGACTTTGGGATGAGATGTGGAGAATGGTGAACTATGACCCACACAGGTGTTTTAAAAATATCTGAGGTCTTGCCATATGGAAGAGGGATTTGACTTTTTGTTATCCAGAGAGGATTAGAAAGCCGTTGACTATTCTTTGAGATGTGGAAGCATTTTCTAAGGAGGCAGTAGACCTTCCATCTTTGAAGTTGTTCTAGTCAAGTCTGGCTTCAAGTAGAGAGGCTTTAAGTGCTGCATGTGGGGTTGGTTATCTGGCGGCTCAAACCACTAAACCCAAAGGCCACTTAAGACATGCTTGTTTCCTTCTAATCCAGCTTCCAAATGGTTCTGCTGTGTTCTGGTCTGGCTTCCTGCAAACAGCCTGCCTCCCCACTTCTTCATGCTTTTGTCCCATGTCTGACCCTGCTGGGCAATCTCTGACAACACCCATAAGTACTGTAGCTGTGTTTCTGGATGTAAGCTAAGGAAGAGGAGGCTTCATTTCCTGAGGTGAAAATTAGAATCTTGGCTCCCTTAGGAAGTTGTCTGCTCTGCTACAGTGGATGAACTCTGAGGGTCTCACCTCCCACTATGCCCTTCCACCTTCATTCTTTTTCTTGTCAACAGTGGCCATGTTTTCCAGTGGTAGAATCTTTCAAATGTGTAGAAAGTGAAAGTGAAGTCACTCAGTCATGTCTGACCCTTTGTGACCCCATGAATCGCAGCACACCAGGCCTCCCTGTCCATCATCAACTCCTGGAGTTCACTCAGACTCACATCCATCGAGTCGGTGATGCCATCCAGCCATCTCATCCTCTGTTGTCCACTTTTCCTCCTGCCCCCAATCCCTCCCAGCATCAGAGTCTTTTCCAATGAGTCAACTCTTTGCATGAGGTGGCCAAAGTACTGGAGCTTCAGCTTTAGCATCATTCCCTCCAAAGAAATCCCAGGGCTGATCTCCTTCAGAATGGACTGGTTGGATCTCCTTGCAGTCCAAGGGACTTTCAAGAGTCTTTTCCAACACCACAGTTCAAAAGCATCAATTCTTTGGTGGTCAGCTTTCTGCACAGTCCAACTCTCACATCCATACATGACCACTGGAAAAACCGTAGCCTTGACTAGATGAACCTTTGTTGGCAAAGTAATGTCCCTGCTTTTCAATATGCTGTCTAGATTGGTCATAACTTTTCTTCCAAGGAGTAAGCGTCTTTTAATTTCATGGCTGCAGTCACCATCCGCAGTGATTTTGGAGCCCAGAAAAATAAAGTCAGCCACTGTTTCCCCTGTTTCCCTACCTATCTGCCATGAAGTGATGGGACCAGATGCCATGATCTTTGTTTTCTGAATGTTGAGCTTTAAGCCAACTTTTTCACTCTCCTCTTTCACTTTCATCAAGAGGCTTTTTAGTTCCTCCTCACTTTCTGCCATAAGGGTGGTGTCATCTGCATATCTGAGGTTATTGATATTTCTCCCGGCAATCTTGATTCCAGCTTGTGCTTCTTCCAGCCCAACATTTCTCATGATGTACTCTGCATAGAAGTAAAATAAGCAGGGTAGCAATATACAGCCTTGACATACTCCTTTTCCTATTTGGAACCAGTGTGTTGTTCCATGTCCAGTTCTAACTGTTGCTTCCTGATCTGCATATAGGTTTCTCAAGATGCAGGTTAGGTGATCTGGTATTCCCATCTCTTTCAGAATTTTCCACAGTTTATTGTGATCCACACAGTCAAAGGCAGTTAGTTTACTGTAGGGTAAAGTACAGGTACTTGTAATTCATACAGCATAGTTTATAGATTTATGATCTTGGTTATGTAAGTAGAATACACTGTGTTAGCAAGATGTCTCTTAAAATGTATAAATCCAGCCGTTTCAGATATTTCAATATATATTAAGGAGTTATGTTTAAGAATATGTATGCTTATCATTCTATCTGTACAATAAAAGATTTGGTGGTAATAAGTATAACATTCTTGAGGATAATCAGTGGAACTGCCTCATGCAGAAGGCCGGGGCAGTGGCCTCAGAGTTGTTACTCAGAATGGCAGGCAAATGTGTCAAAGCAAAGCAATTTCTTTTTCACGTAGCATAAAAAGTTGTTGAATATTCAGGGATATAGAATCAAATATATGGTAATGTTGTGACCAAAATAAAACTACAGGCTCTGCAATCTTAAAAAAAAAAAAAAAGAAATGTGGGGAAAAATATGTATAGTAAGTTATTTATATAAGAAAACATGTTTTTCTTTATATGTTTTAAGTGGAAGGATAAACCGTATTATTTTTTAAATGATGATCTATGAGAAAAGGAACAGAATGGAGAGGAAGCCAGATTTCTCTAAATAGACTTTGTTTTTAGGTTTTTGGAGTGATGTAAATTTTATTTAATTACAAAGCAAACAAACAAAAAAGCCTATAATATTACCAAAATACTCCTTATAAGATAGAATGTGATTGATCTATATTTCACATTGTATAAATTTGATAGTTTATAACCAGATGTATTTGATCTTCATTCAGTTCAGTTGAGTCACTGAGTCGTGTCCGACTCTTTGCGAACCCATGGACTGCAGCACGCCAGGCTTCCATGTCCATCACCAACTCCTGGAGCTTGCTCAAACTCGTGTCCATCGAGTTGGTGATGCCATCCAACCATCTCATCCTCTGTTGTCGTCTTTTCTTCCTGCCTTCAATCTTTCCTAGTATCAGGGTCTTTTCCAATGAGTCACTTCTTTGCATCAGGTGGCCCAAGTATTGGAGCCTCAGCTTCGACATCAGTTCTTCCAATGAATATTCAGGACTGATTTCCTTCAGGATTGACTGGTTTGATCTCCTTGCTGTTGGTCCTCATTATATTCTACAAAAGCATTGAGGAAATTTGAGTAAGAAAGTGTAATAATACAGTGAAGATTTCTAGATGAGAAGATTGTCTTGTTTGCTTTGTTTAAAGATTGTTACTGCATATCAGTAATGAAGAAAATGACATTACTACTTAATATTGAAAAATGAAAGGTGTCTATCTTCTGAAAAAAATTATAAAACAAAAACCAAAATGAACATTTTTCCTGTGTTGGTTTTCTGTGCTATAAAACTGATTTTCACAAAGTTAATGACTTAACACATGTTTATTATTAGTTTCTTTGGGTCAGTGGTCTAGACCTAGCTTTGACAGGTCCTCGGGTTAGAGTCTCACAAGGCTGATATGGAAATGGCTGCAGGCTACATCCTTATTTGGAGGCTATACTGGGGAGAGATTGCTTCCAAGTTCTCTCAGGTTGTTGGCAGAATTCCTTTCCTTATGGCTGTAGGATTCAACGCAGCTTGCTTCTTCAAAGCCAGCAGTGCAGAGTCTCTGGTGTGTGTGTGTGTGTTTGTATCTCAACAGTCCTTTTTTTTTTTTTTAAGAGTTTTCACCTAATTCACTCAAGTACACCAAGAATTATCTCCCCTATAATTAAGTTAGAATCATTTGGTTGGACCTCATATCCATTAGGATGACAACTGCTAAAAGGAAAAAGAGAACACCAGAAAATAATGTGTTGACGAGGATATGGAGAAACTGGAAACCTCATGCACCGCTGGTGTGAATGTAAAATGGTACAGCCACTGGGGAAGATAGTACAGAGGTTTCTCGAAAAATTAAACAGAGAATTACTATATGGTTAAGTAATTCCACTTCCAGGTACATACCCAAAAGAATTGAAAAGCAGAGTCTCCATGAGTTAGTCATACACCCATGTTCATAACAGCATTATTCACAGGAGCCAAAAAGTAGAAGCAACCCAGTGCCCATCAACAGAAGAATGGACGGATAAAATGTAGTGTATACGTAGAGTAGAAAATAAAGAGCCTTAAAAAGGAAGGGAATTGTGATGCTTTCTACAACATGAATGAGCCTTGAGGACATTGTTCTAAGTGAACTAAGCCTGTCACAAAAGGACGAATGTTGGATGGTTCCATTTATATGTGGTACCTGGAGTAGTCAGCTTTACAGAGACAAAAAGTAAAATGGTGATTGCCAGAAGCAGGAGAGAGTGGAGAATTGGGAGTTGTTGTCTAATGGGTACAAAGTTTCAGTTTTGCAGGAGAAGAGTTTTGGAGATTGTTTGCACAACAAGGTGGATGTACATAGTATTGAATTGTTCACTTAGATTGTTCAGATGGTAAATTTTATTTTACGTGTATTTCAGTACAAGAAAAAAATTAAAAAATCAAATGATTAGAGATCTTAATAATGTGTAAAATCCCTTCACTTTCATGTTCTCTTGGAAACCAACAGGTTGCAGGTCTTGCCCATGCTCAAAGGGAGAGAATACAGGATATGGACACCAGGGGGTGGGGAATCATGGGGGCTTCCTTAAAGTTGGCCTATAAATTCAAAGCAAAATGTAGCAAAAGAAATTCACAACATATCCGACTAGAGAAAAGCCTGCGCAGCAACGGAAGACCAAGCACAGCCAAAAAAAAATCTTTTAAAACATCTGTGTTCATAGTAATAGTTAAAAAGGTAAACAAACAAGGTCCTGCTGTATAGCATAGAAGCTATATTCAACACCTCTGATCTTGAATATATCAGTGTCAATATATTTATGTATATATATATAATATAATCAGTATATTCAATATATATACATATATGTATAACTAAATTAGCTTGCTGTACAGCAGAAATTAACATAACATTGTAAATCCACCAACTTCAGTGAAATAAATTTTTAAGAAAAGGCAATCAAACCAGAAGAACCTCATTTGATCATCTTTTTAGAAGATACGACCATTTATCATTCTGAAAACTAGCAAATAAAGAAAAAGAGCCACACATTTGATCTGCCTTTCCCGTAAAAATTACCTCAAGATAACTTTAGAAATAATTTCCAGCTAAAAAAGCTGTAAAGAATGATGGAATAGTTTTTGCGACCTTCTAATGGAATATTAGAAGGTCACAAAAACTGTCTGCTAACATCACAATCTAGCTCTAACCTTTGGTGTTTACAAGAAACATCAAGGGACAGAGCAGCATGCTGAATAATACCATGAGGATGCAAACAGCAAAATTCTGACTGGGAAATTCTACTGGACAAAAAACCTGTTTCCTTCAACAAGGAGAAAAAAAGAAAAAAAAAAAAAACTTTGAGATTAGAAAGCTTAAAAAGTAAACCATCTAATGGGTTTAGATCCCTGGGTTGGGAGGAGGAGGAGGGCATGGCAACTCACTCCAGTATTCTTGCCTGCAGAATCCTCATGGACAAAGAGGAACCTGGTGGGCTACAGTCCATAGGGTCACAAAGAGTCAGACACGACTGAGTGACTTAAGCACAGCACAGCGCATCTAAATACATTGTATGGTCCTTGTTTGAATAGTAATTTGATCAAACCAACTGTCAAAGACATTTATGGAAGATCAATTTGAACAATAACTTTAATATGTGATAATCAGAAACTACTGTCAAATTTTTTAGGTTTGATGCCTATAATTGTGATTATGCTTTTAAAAGTGTCCTTAGCATTTAGAGATCAAAACTAAGATATTCATGGGTGAATTGACATAATATCTGAGATTTACTTCAAAGTAATCATATGAGGTTAGGGTGGAAGCTGGGGGAGTGGTTATAGATGATTTAGACCTGCCCATGAGAGTTGATAATTATTGTAGCTAAGTGATATTTGGGAATTTATTGTATTATTTTCTCTACTGGTTGAAAATTCACCTTGACAAGTTGTTTGGTTTGTTTCTAAGCCTAAGTTTCAGACCAGGAGTTGCAAAAATATATATGTAAATATTTTAATGTAGTTTGGAGAGATTTGAAGTACAAAGCTATACAGTGGGCTGGCCAAGTCTTAGCAGATTAAGTAAGAAAGAACTCCTTGAAAATTATGTTCTCTAATACTCAGGTCATTGCTGTACTGTAATGCTTTCCTTTCTCCTGTTTCAGTGTGGTTGGTGGTTGGGAGAAGGGTTGAAGTTCACTGGTTTTGGTTTGATTGATTCATCAGTTTCCCCTGCCGCCTGACTGCATCTAGTGACTCACTAAGGAATGACTTCTTCCTGAGAGTACTGGGGTGAAGCCTGAGCTCCACCCCAGGCCTGCCATTGAATGGTTCCACCTTGCTTACATCTGAACTCATAGCTGGGATGAGGGCAGACATGTTTTCTTAAATGAGGATGGCACTTGAGAGAAGACTTGCTTTTCTTACCTATGTAACTTCTTAACCTGGTTCCAGAAGGTTTCTCTCTTCATATTCGTTGGAAACCAAATGCTTTATGTACATAAAGCCTGGGCAGAACCAGGTTCTTCCCCTGAAAGGAACTGGAGCCACATCCTGTCTTCACCATCCTCTTTGCTGAAGGAAAAACAGAGATGGTTGTTTTATCTGCACCTTCCTAGCCTGTGCGTGCCAACGGTACACCTCTCTGCACTCCCAAAGCAAGTACAAAATGACAACAAAGCAAAAAGGTACCTTAGAGTGTCCCTCCAGGCTTCCAGACTTCTGCAAAGGAGCAAAATGCCCTTCCTCTGGAATTTAGGCAGAATGAGGGCTGTGCTAAAGTTCTTTGACTCAGAGATACGAATGCAGCTTTGTTCCATAGTAAGAGTGCTTCTGCTCTGTTTATCCTAACAAATGAGAATAGCAGGTATGTGTGGTCATCTTCACCTGGGCTTGTCAGGTTGTTGGTCTATAGCTGTGTCTACAGATCTTAGATTTTAGACCTTTTTTTCTTTTTTTTTGAAGAGAACAGTTGACTTTATTATTAAAATGATCAAATAGCAAATGTTGATTGTCAAAGTATCATGAACAAAATCACTTAACAGATCTTGTCCTTGTCCCCAGAGATCTTGTATCTCAAAAAGCATAAAAACAGACTATTAATAGAAATGTAAAATAATATCCTAAGATTTTAGACTTCTTAAGAGCAATGTTAACCCTGAGCTGTAAAGCAGTAAGAATGCTAGAAGTGCTAGTAAGAACCAGTGTACAGAAATAGGACTAAGAACAAAAGTTGCAAGGGAGAGAAAGGGGATTGTTTTTATGTAACTGACCATAACCACCAAGAGAAGAAGAAAAATAAAGTAACAGGAAAAGTTTGAAATCTGTGGCAACAGGACCAGCATCATCAGTCTGGTTAATTTAGAAGGTGGAGCATTTATTTAAGAATTTAAAAGCTTAGATGGTGAAAGTGCCACTGGTGACATGTTAGATGTGAGCCAAGGGTGGCCCCCTAGCTTCCTGGCTGGGCCAGATCTGTGTCACTGCACACAGAGTTCCTGAGGCATGTCTGAGGTATCAAGGAGGAGTTCTTTCTGATTTTATTTTTTTAAGTGTATTAATAATATGTAAGTACATTTTTGGAGGCTAAAAATTCAGATTCTACAGATAAAGCCCTCCTTAACCACACAACCCAATCTCAGGCCCCTCCCTAAAAAAAGCCATTTATCTGTATGAACATCTAGACACTTTTTTCTATGTATTCACCTTCTTCCAGGTACCTAAAGAAATGAAATGGTTTACTTTTTTTTCCCTTCTTTAATGTAAGTGAAATGGTACTGTTCTTCACAGATAGGTATGTCTTGCAGATCTTTCCATGTCAAAATATGAAGTTTATCTATTTTTTTCTTTTTTACTGTTGCCTATGATTTGGTAGCATGTTTAGGCCATCATTTAACCATTTTCTTAGTGATGCACATTCAGGATGTTTCACTTTTTCCATGATCACAAACAATGTACCGATGCTGCAAGCATCCTTGTTCATTCCTCCTTGGGCAAGTGTTCTGCTCCAGGGTAGATGCTAAGAAGTAGAATGATTGAGTCAAAGGGAATGTATCTTTATTAATAGTTTCTGCCATGTGGCCCTCCACAGTGACTGTGCTAGTTTACATATTTGTTGTTGTTTAATTGCTAAGTCGTGTCCAACTCTTTTGTGACCCCATGGACTATAGCCGGCCAGTCTCCTCTCTCCATCGGATTTCCCAGACAGGAATACTGGAGTGGGTTGCCACTTCCTTCTCTAGAGGACCTTTCCGACCCAGGGATCGAACCTGCGTCTCCACCATTGGCAGGAGGATTCCTTACCACTGAGCCACCATGGAAGCATTAGCAACTAAATGGATTTTCCTGTGAATTTCAATACTAGTCTCTTTAGGAAAGAGGCAGAAGGAGTAGAAACATGCACTTGATTTTAAAACTTTAAAACATCCCTTGGCATTTTGAGGGGTTGAAATGTACATAGGGGTTGCAAGTTTAAAATCTTTTTTGTTATTTTGGCTTTTGGAACAAAGGCGCTTGGAATCTGCTCTGTGTGTAGGTGGCGAGTCCTCTGTGCCAGTTCAGGAGAGTGAGAGGAGCACGGACAGGTTTTGGCCAGTTACTAGCCTCTGGGCAGAAGACTCCGCCTTTACATTCTGACAGATGTCTAAACACATGGAGCTGCTTTAAGAGAGAAGTGAACGCATCTGCCAGTTTAGGACTCAGGGCTCTCTGGAAGGCCCCGAGTTCCTTACAGGAGGGCATGGCCATGGCGGGTGGAGGAACAGGATTTGACTAGTGACAGCTGCTACCCGTGGCAGATGGATCCCTATGAGCTCCCACTGCAGTCAAGGGCCTCACCATCCACACAGGGAGAATGAGGGTGTCGCACTGGGACCCTGTGTGTATGGACATGGAGTGTCCGCGATCTGCTGTCGGCCTCTGGAGTCATTCCCACTACCAGACAGAGAGCCCGTCCTGAGACTCGCTTTTGGGGCAGGAACCTGGGGGCCACTGGCAGCCCACCAGCCCCCTCCTGCACTAATTTTGCTGAGTTTCTCTTTTATGAAAGGAATCTTCCTTCCCCTGCACCGTTTGCCTTTGTATCTGTGTCTTTGAGGAAGGGGGAGGAAGGTGGAGAGCCAGAGGTTGTTGAGAAAATACATAGGGAAACAATTTTGAGTCTCCTTCGACTGGCTTTCCAATCCTTGGCAATTCCTTTGATTCTGGACGAAACCTAGAAGGAATATCCTTTCCTTTCCCCTTCAGTTTTGTAAGAACAAGCACGTCTCCTCTTGCTCTTCCTGACTTAATCAAGTGGTATGGCACGCCCACTTCCCCAGCTGTGTCTTGCAGCCACATTGAGCCAGATTAATGTCACACAGAACTAGTTTAAGGACTCTCTCTAACCAAACACTCAGGTTCACTTTTCCAATCTTGAGACACTGCCTTCAGGATTTTTAAAAGGTGGGAGAGGGGGTTCAATTCTTGCCTCTACCCCTTGACCAGGTTGGAAAAGCTTGACACTATCCACCCAGCTATGAAGAACTTTGCCTGCTGGCCACGAAAGCCCGTTAACACACGTACAGGCAGTCTGTCTCTCTCCTGCCTCCACACACTGTTTGTTTGTTTTGTGGTTATTTCCGTCTTTCTTAAAGAAAGAATCCTGTCTCGGCCTTTCTTTGGAGGAGTGTGATTTGAAGGGCTGCAGCGGGGCGATTGTGCAACCCGGCTCCTGGAATCTCCTTCTTACAGTCTGCTGTGCATGTGTGCTCAGAGGGCAAGGGTGCCAGATTCTGTTGTTCCATACCAATCGAAGCTTCTAAACTCCCGTGTCCCCCTTATACTGTCCACTTACAGCACTCAAGCGTTAAAGGGGAGGTAGCCAGGACGCAGTCAGTTTTTTGCTTCTATGTGATACACATACATATTGTTCTCAGCTGCCATCCAGACTCCCTAGGGTAGGCGAGGTCTCACCAGTGCTGCAGGGCTCCGAACTGAACTCAGCTCTGGCCTGGAGCTGGGGAGTCTGGGCAGGCGGGCAGAGAAGTGTCCACTCATGACTTTATTTGGCTCCCTAGAAGAAGGAGAGTTGCCGTTGCCAGAAAAAGGTGAGCGCTGATCTTTCCCAGCAAGAAGGTCTGTTCCCTTCCTTTGGCGGGTGCTTTTGGATGGAGGTAGAGGAGGCCCACAGGAGGCTCTGGGTCTGAGGGTGCTGGGACAGTGAGGGCAGTGCCCTCTGTTTGATGCCTGGGGTGCCCCCTCCCCAGAATGAGCACACATCTCATAGGTGTGTTAAGGGCTCCAGAAATGTAATCTGTGGCAGTGACATCAAGACGTCCTACACTCCATGACCTCAGGAAATGTTGGAGGCTCCTCATTTCTAGAAATCTACCATGACACAAATAGATGAGGCAATATACAACCCCACTCCTTTCCCCACAGCTTGGCTTAGAACAAGCAAGGAGAAAGCACCAGGGCTTAGAAATTAGGACAGGATTACATGGAGATCCAGCGGGGCCAGTGGGCAGACTAAGTGGCTTCAGTTAGGAGCATCTGGGCTGGCCAGAGGCTGATAGGGCTGACTTTGAACTTCACCCCCTCCACCACCGCGGCTAGGCCTGGGTCATTCAGTAAAACCCCCAGGCTGCCTCTTCCTCCTGCTGGGGCATCTGGAGGCTGCTCAGGCCTGTACAGACTTGTGTTTCTGCCCATTTAATGTATTGCAGTTCATGGGCCTTCAGTTGACTTGAAGGGGCTCTCTTCCAACCTCAGAGGAGGCCTTCTCTGGGCCCAGCTCCAGCAGCCCACAGTGGGCCTACTCAGGAAGGAGAGGGGGTGAGGCCATTGCCAGATTCTCCCTACCTGGAATGTTGGTTTGATACTGGGACTTTCTGAGACAGGGGAGGCCACCTGACCTTCACACTCGGCCATCTGTGTCAGAACATGCCATCTTCCCTGGCATTTCAGGGAAGAACTGCTTAGCTGTCTTAGGAACCAGCTCTGTGTCTTCATTTGGGAGGCACGGAAGGCTTCATCGTCAAAGTGATTTGTGAGTACCAAGAAGATGAGAGGGATGGAAAGATGATGACGGCAACCCCATTGTTCAGAGTTTGACCCTAAAGTTGACAGACTCCAGTCTACCAGCCTGCTTTGGGCCGCCTTTTGTTTTCCTCCACTCCCTGAAACACCTCTTGCAGACCCGCCACCCCTTTGACACCTGTCCCAGTTCAGCTGGGTTTCCTGCCTTTGCTCTTCATGTCTGGAACACAGGTAACCATCCGCAAGCATGGGTACTTCTGGCATCCGCCACGAGAAACCCTGTCTTTGAGGCTCCAGGAGACAACATTAACCCGTTCTCCTCAGACCAAGCTTATGGATTCTGGCCACTGAGATGGGGGGTGGGGGAGATGGGGAGCTCATCCTATACTTCCACACAGAACGGAGACAGTCACTCTTCAGAGTTGGGATGACTTAAGAACTCTTGAAGAACACATTTGTTTCTCAGTGTTTTAAAGGCAGCACTCATTATTTTGCAAACAATAGCTGTTTTCTTCTGCAATCCATTTCCCTAGATTTTGCTAACTTCTATCTAGCACAGTCCAACTTCAAACCACCATGACTAAAGCTGGATGTTCGCGAGGTGGGGTAGGGTGACAGCCAATTCAAGGGGTCAGTTAGAAGCTGCACAGCCATACGCGCCCTCCTGCGCCAACCTTTTAAGAGTTCTTGCCAGGGAGTTGTTTGTTACTGGAGAAAGAGACATCCAGTGATGAAAGCTTTCTTTAAACTGAGCAAGGGGCAGAACTGAAGCGAGTATTTTTTGGATCCTATGCCACCCTGGAGTGGTGTGAATTTTCCAAACAGGCTGCAGCAGCGGGATGGTACTACAACACGGTACTGGGAGGCAGAGTGGAGAGAAAGAGGGAGGGAATGTGAAGTGGCCTCCAGGCCTCACCTGGAATTGCCCACCTTCACACCTCCTGGCAGCCCCTCTGCTGTGCAGTTTGGGTGGGGTTCCTGGGGATGTCTGGGTAAGGACACTTGAGGGGACCAAAGAGAGGAAGGGAGAGGGAGCGAACTCCTCTAACCACTGCGCTGAACAGCTGGGCCTCCAACCGAGGCAATATTAGCATTTGAAAACCCCTCTTCCGGGGCTGAGGCCTTCCCAGGGTGGGCGCTGGGCCTGAGAGCAGAGGCTGTGGTGGCTCCACACAGAATGGGGCTGAGCATCCGGGGCATGAAGACCAGGCCGGACTCAAGAATGAGCCCATTGTGGCTTTGTCCCAGGCTTGAAAACTGTGACCAAGGCTCTTTCATTGTTAAGAAAGACTGTTTCTTAGCCACAGCAGAGCTCAAAAGTCTGGTTCTCCCAGCAGGCAGGTCTGGGAGGTTGTTAAATACGTGCTCTCTAAACCTTTCTGTGGGTAGTTAAGACCGTCTCACTCCGGATCACACAGGCTGGTGTGTTGGTTCTGGAACTCCAACCTGGGTCTGTCTCCCAGCTGACTAAAGTCAACCCCTTCCCAAACTGTCTGTACAGAGTTGCTTTTCATCATTTGTATTTCATTTAAACAGTGTAGCTTTGTACAGCATGTATTTTTAAATTGATGTTAAATCTGGTTAATAAAGGTCATAACTCCAAACCTCTATAGCCTCTTCCCTGTTTCCAGCCAAAGTCTGCTTAGAGGTGGGGCGCTGGAGGGAGCTGGCCACACTCTTCCTTAATCCAGGAGCAATGGTGCCACCTACTGGCAGTAGCTATTAGCTACAGGTTCTGTGGCCTGTCCTGTTTTCTGGTAAAGGGACTTAGACCTAGATGGAAGTAGCAGTGTTCCAGTACAGGAGTGATAACATGCTCCAGTGCAACACGCACTGAGTAGGCACACTATTTCCTACTTACAGATGTGGAAGGGCTTAGAGACTGTGATTGGGCAAGTTGCCCAGGGTCACAGGGGCAAATAGGCTTCCCTGGTGGCACTTAGTGGTAAAGAACATGCCCACCAGTGCAGGTTAGATGTAAGAGACACAGGTTTGATCCCTGGGTAGGGAAGACTCCCCTGGAGAAGGGAATAGCTACCCACTCCAGTATTCTTGCTTGGAGAATGCCATGGACAGTGGAGCCTGGTGGGCTACAGTCCACAGGGTCACACAGAATTGGACACGACTAAAGTGACTTAGCACGAGCAAGCACGCAGCAGAGGCAAATGGGACAAAGCCTTCCCACCTGCAAAATTAGCCAGTTGGCCAGGGTTGCCAAAGCCAGCAAGAGATTTTAGACGATAACTGGACAAAACACTCAATACTGTGACTGGTGAGGACTGTCTTCCCTCTTCAGTTCTGATTCAATCCTGCTGAGTTTGTCAGTTTGATATGACTCTTTAAACCTTTAACAGTCTTTGATCCTTGTTTATTTCAGTTTTTAACAATGTTAGATAGGCAGCAGTATCAGTTATAAATTATTAACTTTTTTTCATTAAATTATTTTGAAGTTATCAAAATTATCTTCCACTTTATGACGAGCAAGATTGGTTTTCTGTTTTCCTTATGTAGTATAGTGATATGACATTTCCTTTTAAAGTAAGTTTGTTGGTTTAAAAAAGTGAGTCAATTTTAGGAGGGAAATACAGGTAGGCAATGGGATGGGTGTACACAGATATGTTGAAAATCCTGATGGATGTTACGGGTGACTCAGAAGTGTGGGCAGTGTTGCGCTGTGCCCATCCTCACTGGCTTGCTCCACAACCTTGGGCAATCTTGAGGATCCTTTCCTTGTTTGTAGAAAATGAAAATGGAGTGATCGTATAGGTGGACCATAGAATGCTGTGAAGTCTGGGCATCACGACTCAGGTTTCTCCCAGGTCAGGCCACTTTACCTGTGAAAGTAGCGACCGTCAGGGGCCTTGTTTATTCCACTTTTCTTCTCCCGCAAGATTCTTCCCTTTTACCGGCTGTATTTTCTTTCTTCTTCTTAAAAACCACCTTTACAGAAATATAATTCACATATTCTGTAGTTCACAGCTGTGAGACCATTACCCCAAAAAGCAGCCCCAGACCAGTCACTTCCCATTCCCCCTTACCCAACCCAGCCCTAGGAAACCACTAATCTGTCTATCTCCATAGATTTGCCTACTCGGGACATTCTGTATAAATGGAATCACACATGGCCTTTCATGACTGGCTTCTCACTTAGCATCATGTTTTTGCTATGTTGTTCATGTTGTGGCATGTATCAATACTTCAGTATTTTGTATTGCCAAATAATATTCCATTGTGTGGATATACCACATTTTATTTATTCATTCATTAGTTGATGGACACTTGGGTTGTTTCCACCTTTGAGCTATTATGAATAATGCTGCTGTGAACATTCAAGTACAAGTCCTTGTGTGGACATGTTTTCATTTCTCTGGGGTATGTACCTATAAGTGGCATTGTTGGGTCATATGGTAATTCCATGTTTAGTATTTCATGGAATCACCAAACTTTTCCAAAGCAGTTCCACTATTTTACATGGGCTTCCTGGTAGCTGAGCTGATAAAGAATTTTCCTGCAATACAGGAAACCCTGGTTCAATTTCTGGGTCAGGAAATTACCCTGGAGAAGGGATAGGCTACCGACTCCAGTATTCTTGGGCTTCCCTGGTGGCTCAGGTGGTAAAGAACCTGCCTGCAATGCAGGAGACCTGGGTTCAATCCCTGGGTTGGGAAGATCCCGGGGAGGAGGGCATGGCAGCCCACTTCAGTATTCTTGCCTGGAGAATCCCAATGGACAGAGGAGCCTGGCTGGCTGCAATCTGTGGGGATCAGAAAGAGTCGGACACGACCAGGTGACTAAGCACAGCACAGCACCACTAATGCAGAGGGGATCCAATTTTTCCAAATCCTCACCAATACTTGTTATTTTCTGAGGTTTTTGTTTGCTTTATTTTTTTATTTTTATAATGGCCATCCTAATGTATGTATGAGGGCTTCCCTCATAGCTCAGTTGGTAAAGAATCTACCTGCGATGCAGAGAGACACAGGAAGATCCCCTAGAGAAGGAAGCAACAACCCATTCCTATATGCTTGCCTGGAGAATCCCATGGAGAGAGGAACCTAGCAGGCTGTAGTCCATGGGGTCACAAGAGTTGGACATGACTTAGTGGCTAAATCAGTGTGTATAAAGTGATTATTTCCTTGGGGTTTTCATTTTCATTTCTTTTCACTTTCTTGAATCACAACAGGTTTTAATTTTAATGAAGTCCAATTTATCTTCTCTTTGTGTGTGCTTTTGGTATCTACTTAAGAACATTGCCTAATTCAAGGACAGAAGATTTACTCTTATGTTTCTTCTAAGAGTTTTGTTATTCTAACTATTATAGTTAGGCTTATGATCCATTTTGAATTAAGTTTTGTTTATGGTTTAGCAAAGGAATCCAACTTGATACTCTTGGATGTAGATATTCAGTTGTTCCATCACTATTTGCAGAAAAGAGTATTCTTTCCTGTATTAAAGTATCTTGACTATCTTGTCAAAAATTAATTGACCATAAATTTGAGGGTTTGTTTCTGGACTCTATAAATTCTGTTACCTTGATCAAATCGTATTCTTGTGCCAGTACCACACTGTCTTGATGACTGTAGCTTTGTAGCAAGTTTTGAAAACAGAAAGATTAAATCGTCCATCTTTTTCAAGATTGTTTTGGTTATTCTGTGTCCCTTGCATTTTCAAATGAATTTTAAGATCAGGATGTGAATTTCTGCAAAAAACGGAGGGGGAGCATTTGGCATTTTGATAGGGACTGTATTAAATCTGTAGATCAATTTGGGGAATATTGCCATCTTAACAATATTAAGTCTCCTGGTTTATGAGCAATTTCCATTTATGTAGGTCTTCTCTATTTTCTTTCAGCAGTTGTTTTATAGTTTTCAGAGTACAAATTTTATATGTCTTTCATTAAATATATTCCCAAGTATTGTATTCTTTTTGATTCTGTTGTGAGTGGAATTATTTTATCAATTTCATTTTCAAGTTGCTCTTCTTAGTGTATAGAAATATACACTTCAGTTCAGTCGCTCAGTTGTGTCCAACTCTTTGCGACCCCACTAATCGCAGCACGCCAGGCCTCCCTGTCCATCACCAACTCCCAGAGTTCACCCAGACTCGCGTCCATCGAGTCAGTGATGCCATCCAGCCATCTCATCCTCGATCGTTCCCCTTCTTCTCCTGCCCCTAATCCCTCCCAGCATCAAAGTCTTTTCCAATGAGTCAACTCTTCGCATGAGGTAGCCAAAGTACTAGAGTTTCAGCTTTAGCGTCATTCCTTCCAAAGAAATCCCAGGGTTGATCTCCTTCAGAATGGACTGGTTGGATCTCCTTGCAGTCCAAGGGACTCTCAAGAGTCTTCTCCAACACCACAGTTCAAAAGCATCAATTCTTCGGCTAGCTGTTTATTATTCTTGTATCCTGAAATCTTGCTGAATTTGTGTTTTTCTGATATTTTTTTAGTAGATTCCTTAGGATTTCAATTATAAGATCATGTGATCTATAAATATAGTTTTATTTCCTTGTCAGTCTATCCAATTGTTTATTTCTTTTTCTTACCTTATTGCCTTGGTTAGAACCTCTAATACCATAGGGGTTTTTGTTTGTTTGTTTGTTTTGTTTTTTAGAACCTAGGGAATGATTCCTTCTTAGCCCTTCTTTTCTTTTTTATTTTATTCTTTTTAAGTTTTACTGATTTATCCATTTACTTTTGGCTGCACTGGGTCTCCATTGCTGTGCATGGGCTTTCTCTAGTGGTGGTGAGCAGGGGCTACTCTCTAGTTGCAGTGTGCAAGTTTCTCCTTGTGGTGGCTCCTCTCGTTGTGGAGCACAGGCTCTAGACACACAGGCTTCAGCAGCTGTGGCTCCAGGGCTCCCCACAACATGTGGAATCTTTTCAAAGCACGGATCAAACCCACATCCCCTGCATTGCCAGGGGTATTCTTAACTACAGGACTACCAAGGAAGTTCAGAACCCCTAATACCATGTTGAATAAAAGCAGTGAGAGCCAGTCTCTCTGTTTTGTTGTTGATCTTGGAGGGAAATAATTCAGTGTTTCATCATCAGGTATGATGTTAGCTGTAGATTTTTTGTAGGTGCCCTTTAACAGATTGAGGAAGTTCTCATCTATTCCTAGTTTGAGTGTATTTGTCATAAAAAAAAAAAGTTTTGGATTTTGATGAGTGCTTTTTCTGTGTCTATGGAGAGAATCGTGTGATTTTCTAGAAAATCTGTATTCTGTTGACGTAATATTTACATTACATTGATTTTCTCATGTTAAACTAACTTTATATTTCTGGGATAAATCTCACTTGATCATTGTGCCATTTAATATGTTGTTGTATTCAGTTTGCTGATATTTTTGTTGATGATTTTTGTGTCTGTGCATAAGGGATATTGGTCCATGACTTTCTTTTCTTGTAACGCCTTTGGTTTTGGTATCAGGGCTTCATAGAATGAATTGGGAAGTGTTACCTTTTTTTGTGTTTGATTTTTGGAAAAGTTTATGAAAAATTGGTATTAATTCTTCTCTAAATGTTGGTAGAATCTACATTGAAGTCATTGGGCCTAGACCTTTTATTGTGGGGGGAAGCTTTTAATTACTAATCCAGTCTTTTTACCTGTTGTATTGTTTCTTTCTTGCAGATCACACATGCTGCTTGTAGACACACACTTCTGTAAAGGGGAGAAAATCGGGGAGGAGCAGGCCGAGCAGGAATTGGGAAATTTGGGGGTTTGTAATTGACTCTCCCTGTGCCTGACTTTACATGTTGATTGAAAAGTGATGAGATCTTGACAGTTGCAGATTCCCAGGTCATAAGTAATAGACCACAATGAACCACTATACATTAGTTCTACTACTAACTATAGTTAGTATGAACTACAATAGTTATATAAAATATGAGGTAGTTGACTACTTCAGAATGAAAAATACAAACTTACTTCATGATTATTTTAAAAAATAAGAATAAGAAATGAAGTAGTTATTGTACATAAAACTATAGTAACCAAAACTGTATGGTATTAACATTAAAAACAGACACATAAATCAGTGGAACAGGGTAAAGAACCCAGGAATAAAGCCACACATGTGGTCAATTAATTTACAAAGTCAGAAAAAGAAAGATAAGTATCATATGATATCATTTACATGTGGAATCTAAAAAAATAAACAAACAAAAGAAAAAATGAAAACCAAGCTCATAGATACACATAATAGACAGGTAGTTGCCAGAAGAGAGAGGAGGCTGCAGGAGGGGTGGGGGGGCGGGTAGGTGAAATCGGGTAAAGGGAGTTAAAAGGTACAACTTCCTGTTACAAGATAAATTCTATGGAGGTATTTACAGCAGAGTGGCTATGGTCAACAGTACTGTGTTATATATGTGAAGGTTCTGAAGAGAGTAGATCCTAAAAGTTCTCATCACAAGAAAAAACAATCTTGTGTGGTGATGGGCTTGTTGTGATAATAATTTAACAATATACACCTATAGCAAATCACTATGTTGTGTACCTTAAACCAATATAATACAGTATCATTTTTATAAATAATAATTTATAATTGAGGGGAAAATATGAGGTAACTTTCTATGTGTTGATATGAAATGATCTCCAGGATACATAATTTTGAATGAAATGTGCAAAACAATGTGAAGGGGGAAGAAATGGAAAGGACCCGTAGATGCTTTCAATCTGGTAAATGCAGAAGACCTGTGGAAGGAAACCCAAGGTGAAAGGCAGGGGAACAGGAAACTTCATAGCATCTGGGCATTTTCCCCCTGTGGCCCTGCTCCTTACGCTTCTTTCTTTAAAGCAGTGGGCCCATGTGAAGGGCAGCAGGGAGACGATTAGGTGGCCGTATTTGCACGTTTCTCTTAGGCAGCCTGGGCCCAAAGCCTGTGTCCTCCAGGGCAGAAACTGGCCCTCCGGGCTGCATGTCTCTGCCGAGGTGTGTGAGGCATGGTCAGATCTCCGTCTGCTGAGGAGCTATTCCCTGAATCTCTCTGCCTGTGGGAAACTCAAAGGCCCTCCGAGGTTGGGGATTCCTATTTGAACAGTTTCAGCTGCACAGATGGAGAAGGCAATGGCACCCCACTCCAGCACTCTTGACTGGGAAATCCCATGGACGGAGGAACCTGGTGGGCTTCCGTCTATGGGGTCGCACAGAGTCGGACACAACTGATGCGACTGAGCAGCAACAGCAGCAGCAGCAGCAACTGCACAGAAATCCTAGTATGTTTTTCCAAGGTGAAGGGCTTTCACGGCCCTCCAGCCTTCCTGTGGACTTCTGGCCGAATGGCCCAACAGTAAAGCACTTCATTCTTTCTTGGCAGACCTGATCGTGGCCCCTTCCCCCACTGAACTCCCCCAGTGAAGGTGCTGGAGAAGTGAAGATTGCAGAAGTTGTTGGGCCCCCCAAGCGAGCAGCCCCACTGGCAGCCTGTCATTTTCCATCGAAGGCTGGCAGGATTGGCGAGCAGGAATGCATTTGATTTTGGGGAAATAGCCATGCTCTTTGCTCTCATCCGAGTGAATGCTTCCCCTCCTTCACTGGGGCCACCTTGGAAGGCTAGGGAGCCTCCCAGCCCATGCTTCTCAGGCCCCAGGTTGGGCTCCAGGGCTGGCTGCCAGGCCTCAAATGCTGAGGACCCTCACGTCTCTCCACAGAGAACACCTTCTGCAGTGGTGACCACGTGTCTTGGCACAGTCCTTTGGACAACAGTGAGTCAAGAATTCAGCACATGCTGCTGACAGAGGACCCGCAGATGCAGCCTGTGCAGACGCCCTTCGGGGTGGTTACCTTCCTCCAGGTGAGGCCCAGGTTGGGCATGGGCTCCAGCCTTCCCTGACAGGGTGGGAGGGTGGGTGAGAGAATGGACATTTCCTTTTGGTCTTCTCCCTCTTTCTAGTCCCTCTAATGGTCTGTCAGGTGGATTCAGATGGTCTGATTCAATCTGCTGAGATGTGCTGCGGGGGCGGGGGCAGGGGCGGGGCCATTTGGGTAGGAGAGGGTGGCCATAGCTGAGCGGATAGCAGGGGAGGGTATTTCTATGAACTTGTAAGACCTGGACAGCCGCAGGCCCAGGACCCTTCCGGCGGGCAGCTTGGGGCTGGACTGGACCTTACCCGGGGGAGTGTGCATCTCCCCGAGATGTAACCAGGCTGCTTGTGGTCATGGCGGGTCTCTGTGAAGGTCCAGTTGTTTCCTCTGAGATTTACTCAAAAGTTCAGCCCCTGATAAGGAAGGAAGCTTTTCTGCGAGCTGCTGGCAGCCTCTGGTTGTCTTTCTGAGCTTGAAGGCCCTCAGAATCTCCTCTGTTTACAATTCCTGTGATCTCGACTGGGCAGGAACATCTCCCTGGACCTCCCCTGCTTCCAGAGACGTGGGCTGGGGACCCATCCTAAGTCCGCAGGGCCCTGATTATCTCTTCTGCCCTCTGGAGCTTGGTTTTGTGTCATCCAGAGACCCGAGGCATCACAGCAGGGCAAGGGTCAGACCTTGATGCCCCTCCTGTGGACCCATCTGTCTCCTAGTCAGGCCACTATTCCTTTCTAAGGGAACCATCCTATTTTGGACACATCAACCCCAGAGCACAGATCCTGCCTGTGGTCCCCCAGGTTTGGGGACACTGAGAGAGCCTGTGTGGCTGACCTTCTGGATGGGTGGGAGGAATGGCCATTAATGCACAATGGCATCTTTGTCCTCGGGTCTCAGATTGTCGGCGTCTGCACTGAGGAGCTCCACGCAGCCCAGCAGTGGAACGGGCAGGGCATCCTGGAGCTGCTGCGGACGGTACCTGTGTGAGTGCACCCCTGCGCCAGGTGGTGGGGGCAGGCTCCCCAGGTCAGGGGTTGGGAGCCCTTCCTTCCCCCTTACATTACTGCTCAGACTCTGGGTTTTCACACTGGGCCTCCCTGATCACTACCCCTGGCTGTCCCTTGGCCACTAGTACCCTGTGTTCTGGGCCTGGGGCAGCGAGAAGGGAAGGCTGTAGACCCCGCGGACCCCACCTATCAGCCCCAACCCCTCAGTTACCATCCTGTCCCCTTTCCTGTCCACAGCGCTGGTGGCCCCTGGCTGATAACTGACATGCGGAGGGGAGAGACCATATTTGAGATCGACCCACACTTGCAAGTATGTCTTGAGTGAGGAAAACGTTTCTAGCACACTGTGCCTAGGCCTCTGCCACATAACCCTGGCTTTCCTGCTGGGAAAACAGAGGAGCTATATTTGTGAGTGAGTAGAAATATGGCATGATATGCAACTTGTTCCCTGAATTCTGCAGAGTACGTAACGGAACAGAGATTTCAGTCCAGGGAAAACTGTCTAAACACATTTTCCTGCATTTTAAAAGGATTGATTTTATTGAATGCAAATTATACATCAATAAACCTGACCCCAAAATTGGATCACCAGCAAGAAAGAAAATCAGTATAATGGGTATTGCTTGTCTGGGATTCATCCTGCCATGTTCCCCTTCTTAGAAGAACACGGGCTTCCCTTCAGAAAACCTCCCTAGTGCCACTGCCACACCATGACAGACAGTGGAACAGGTGGCAGTGACCCCACAGCCCAGCTGCGGGGCTGAGCGCCGATTGGTCTAAAGATCCTACCCTCTTTCAGATCATTTTCATCTTGGGCAGTCAGACGCCGAGCTCCTCCTGTGGGTAGGTTGGTATCCCTTGATCTAGAAAAGAAAGTCTTTATACACACAGATTGGCCGTTCCCACTCGCTGTGTATGGCCCACCTGTACAGAGCGTCAGTGTCATCTCTGGGATTTTTAGAAGCAGCGCTCTGTTTGTATGCAGGTGAATTTTGAAAGCTGGGTAGAGCATAACTTTGTTTCTTATGGGCCACTCATGAAACAGGAACCGCAGACAGCCAGTAATGTGCCTGGCACATGCCTGCCTCCTCTTTTGCCCTTGCCCTTTGCAAGTCATTGCCATCTCTGAACATTTTATGCCTCTGTAGAAATCTCACAGACCACAGGCAGCCTGTGTTAGTGCCAAGAGTTAGTGTCCTTTAGGAAGGCTGAGAGGGGGTAGGGAGAGGTAGCAGGCAGACAGGTAGCCTGTGGTCCCTGGGCTCATTACTGCAGACCTGGGAGTTCTCAGGCAGAAGCCTACTCATTCACAGATGATGCTACTCTGTTTACCTAGTGCCTTGAACACTGAAGCTTTCCGATCACTTCCAGGATCCTCTGTTATCTCTCCTTTAACTTGGTTTCCTAGTAGCTTCTGCTTATGCAAGAACCAGAACCACATGGCTGTGTTTCCCTAAGCCCTTGTTTGGCAGCCACACTGGGATCCAGCACAGGGCACCGTGGGCTGTTGCTTTGGCCCCTGTCCTAAGTGCCAAGTGCTAAGAAAGCACCTGATCGTTAAGCTACTAGGGTAAGCAGCCTGTCCTTGCTCTACATGCTGAGAACAGCTCTCCTCTCTAGTCTTCAGGTGTCCGTCCCTAAGGCCAGCCAGCAGGACCCAGAGCACTAGTGTTCTTTAAAAGCAACAAAGCACCTCGGTGTGCACCCAGTGGGAGCTGCTCTGTGCTCACTTGTGTCTCTGGGGTCTACTTGCAGCTGGTTTGTTTTAGAGCTGCTCCTGGCCCTTTGCTCCACACTCTACCACTAGCCAGCTGTGTGCGGGAACAAGTCCCCAGACTCCTCAGCGTCTTCACCCTTTCTTGTTTACTCATAAAGTAAGTGGGCTGAGCTCATTGAGCCAAGAGATGTCTTCAGCTTCTTGCTTAGGTGAGGGGCCCCAAGGTGGCCAGTGGAGAAGGGAGAACATAGACTCTATCCTGAGCAAACCAGCACCCACACACCCCTGCCTAGGGCACAGAGAGCCACTCCCTGTTGTCAGCTCAGAATCTCCAGCTTTGCCTGGGCTGATGGGAGCCCTGGAGATGGCGGGGGGGGGGCTGATGGGAAGGAGGCATCAGGCCAGGGCCACCTGCTAACGGTGTCCAGAAACAAGGACCCTCTCTGTAGGCTTACCTTGTGCTTTCTGAACAGGCTTCCCGGCCAAGCAGCCGGCCAGTATGGGCCTGTGAAGCCGTGGGGAGAAGGTCCCCAGACAGGGAGGAGCAGATTCTAATTGAGGTCCTGACTCAGGAGCTTTATTTGGCCCACATGACTGTTTATGAACAAGGTTGTGGGAGCCTCATCCAAAGGCTTTTGACCTTTCATCCAAAGCCCAACAGCACAACTGTATTTTATCGGAAATCCCAGGATGTTTGTGTTCACCTCTTCCTTGAGATCATTTGGAGAGTGTTTGGTCTCCACAATGTCGAGGCCTGTGTGAAGGCAGGACCTCTGGTGGGGCTTGCAGATGCTCACCGCCCTCCTGGCCGCCAGTTCAGTCTAAGAAATGGAAAAGAATTTCCATCCAGAATCCTTGGCCAAACAAGTCAGCAATGCTGCAGGGAAAGTCCTGCCCTTCTGCTCTCTGGGGGCTCGTCACCATGTGACCACACCCTCTGCTGTTGGAAGAAGAGACTGCAGGTGTGAGGCTGGAGAGGTGGGGCTGAGTCCCAGTCTCTCCCGCCTATGGCTGGCTTCCACACTGGCCTCTGGAGCAGGGCCGGGTGATCAGTCAGCAGAGGAAGAACTGTGCCTTTCCTCCGGGAGGTAGTTCCTGGCCCTGCTACGTCAGCTCCACAGGCCAGCACAGGGTGGGCAGAGTCAGGGCTCTGAAACAGGTATGAAGGTCACTATACTGGAAGTCTAATGAGTGAGAAGAAGCTTCCCTTGGGATTTCCATTCTCCCCAGCTCCCCTAATTGCTGGTTCTCCTGGAGGAGCCCAGTGGCTGGCAGAGACTGTCATTCGTTAGTAACCAGCGCAGAATAGTCAGGAATCCTGTTCTTCTGACACCTGTCCCACGCTTAGCTCTTACTCATGCTCGGGCTTGGTCATGTCCAGCTCTTTGTGACCCCATGGACGGCAGCCCACCAGGCTCCTCTGTCCGTGGGATTCTCCAGGCAAGAATACTGGAGTGGGTTGCCATTTCCTTCTCCAAGGTATCTTCCCTACCAAGGGGTCGAGCCCTCCTCTCCCACATTGGCAGGTAGATTCTTACCGCTGAGCCACCAAGGAAGCCTTTAGCTCTTATTGAGGCATAGTAAATATGGGCAAGCAAATATGGGTGGTGACCTTGGGCCACTGGTTGGCTGAAGGAACTCTGGCTCTTTGGTTCTTTCCAAGCAGGAGCGAGTTGACAAAGGCATCGAGACAGACGGCTCCAACCTGAGTGGTGTCAGTGCCAAGTGTGCCTGGGATGACCTGAGCCGGCCCCCCGAGGATGACGAGGACAGCCGGAGCATCTGTGTGGGCGCTCAGCCCCGGCGGCTCTCAGGCAAAGGTGGGGGCCTTGCCTTGCCCTTGCCCAGGCTGGGTTTTAGCATTTCTTGGCAGGATTTAAGCCGCCAGTGAGATCTCCAGCAAGGTGGAATGGAGGGAGCTTTACTGGCCCATTTCTCCTGGGGTGTGTGTGTGTGTGTGTGTATGCATTTCACATTGCACCTCCAGCAGGGACCATTATGTTTTAGATTTGCCCCTTGCAATCTGAGGTCAGGGAGGTGAGTAGAAGCCCTAGAACAGTTACAGGAAACGGCCATAGTCCACCCAAGTGCAGGAGAACAAGCCCTGGCCACCCACAGAATTGACACAGGGCCCAGCTCTAGCCTGAAAGACATGCCAGACCCGAGGATCACACTGGCCTCAGGCCTGCCCAGGCCTCTGGCCTGCCCAGGCCTCTGATGGGAAAGGCCTGAGTATGAGACCAGTTTATAGACTTTACCCAACCCCTCCACACACACTGTCTTGCAGATACAAAGTAAGGGGCAGGGGCAAGCACCCTTACCTCTGAACCTAGGGAGTGCGCCTTGGAGGAGGGTATGACTCTCCTGTTGGAAGCTCACCATGCTAGTCTTGGCTAGAGAAATAGTCATGGTTTTAAAGAAACGGGATCTCTAACTATCTTCAAAAGAAAAGCAGCCGTATATAAAGATGTGCTTATAGCTGCTCTCTCTACTTCCTTTCTCTATTCTTCCCCCTTTCTTTATCTTTTGAAGAGTAAGATACTTGGTCCTGCATAAAATACAAACACTTGTGATAGCACTTATAAAAGGTTTTCTTTCCATAAAGAACAACTTAAACCCCTCATGCAAATATCTGACCCTTTTCTTTCCTTCCTGCTTGTTCTAATGATGTGCCAAGTTCCAGGGAGGCTCTAAGAGACTGTACAGTTATTAGACTCATTCAGTTGCTTTTGTGAAAAAGAGCTAATTTAAGGAAGGATTCACAGCTTTGTCCAAAATTTCAACCATTATTGGCTATTTTTAAAAAATTCTTTTAAGTAAGATCCATGACGCTGTAACAAACAGCTAGAAAAGTCACTAATCATGTTCAGCATCTACCCTAAGCCCACTCTTTGATCAACCAACATTAATTTGCTTTTTAGTGTGTGTTTGCAGAAATAAGTCTTAGACCAAAATCTCAATATAGGGGACCAGAGTAGTAAGCTTTACCCCGAAGACCAGCAAAGCATCTTGCAAAGAAATAATTCCACCAAGAGACTCCTTTCTTACCTCCTGGTCCTTGGCAGATCTGTGGAGAGGCAGGGTTCCCTGGGATGGGACCAAGGTGGGAAGATGACTCAGCATCCCACTGACCTGGCCCCAGGGGAAAGGGTGACAAGACCAGACACCAGCTGACCACACCGAACCCAGAAACTTGTGTCAGGTTCGCCTGCCCGTTCGCGGCAGAGCACTTGCAGCCGTTACTTACATCCAGTAAGCAGGCGGAATTCCTGGGTGGTCTTGGGCAGTGGCTGTCTTGTGAGTCACTGTCTGGACCCATGTTAGGGGTAAGCCTAGGGCCTGTGACACAGGAAAGGAAGGACAGTGGAGGAGAGAGCCCTGCCTTGGAAGGTGCCCTTCTGTGGTCCAGGGCCTTGTCTTCTACAAGCGTGGTGCTCTTCAGACCAGAAGTTTCGGGGGCACACGATGCCTCGTCTGCCCCGTGTCCTCACGCTGCACTCAGATCTCACAGCTGATAGCTGGAGTGGCCTCAGGACCAGCCTCCTCGGGGGCTTTTCCCAGCACATCTGCAGAGCTGGGCTCTGAGGACGGGAATGGGGCTGCTGGGGCCCAGAGAGCCATTGGGTAACTTGGTGATGTCATTGCAGACACAGAGCAGATCCGGGAGACCTTGAGGAGAGGACTTGAGATCAACAGCAAACCCGTCCTTCCGCCAATCAACCCTCAGCGACAGAACGGCCTCACCCACGACCGGGCCCCGTAAGTTGCCCACCCACAGAGGGGGTCAGTCCAGCTTCCTGACAGCAGTGTCCTGAGACTGGGGCATGGGAGCAGTTCTGTCCTTCAGAGCCTGTCCCTATGGCTTGCATGAGAGAGAACAATGCCCAGAGGCCTTTCTGGATGGACTCAGGGTCTCTGGGACACACAGATCCATGGTCATAAGGGCCTCGGAGGGGACCCAGCAGACCAGAAATATAAACAACAGTAAATATTTACACGGGCTGTGTGAGCAGATGGGAGGCCAAGTTGGGGCGAAATCTGACTTGGGGCCTCCCAGCCTTGTGGGAGCCCATTGTGCTGAGCACCATTCCCCTCCTTATCTCGGCCTCGGCCAGAGTTGCCCTTCCTTCCTTCCTGGAGCCTGGTCTCCGGCTGATAGCTGCAACCCCAGGGGCCTCCCTGTCTGGCCAGCCCCAGACTGGACGCCTGCTACTGAGGCCCTTCTTCCTGCCTCCCTTCCAGGGGGCCCAGGGAAGGGAAGTCCTCTCAGGCCTCTGCTATCTGTCAACGAGCTCTTTGGAGAGACTTTTGACCACCCGAGAGGTCAGATCTACTTCCTGCTGACCTCTCCTTCTCTGATGGGGACAAATGGTGGGCAGAGCTGGAACAGGACACCCCCCGCCTGTGCCCTTGGTCCCAGGGCAACTCCAGGGAATAGCTGCTGGCAGGGGCAGCCTGGGAACTGGCAGCCCAGAGCAGGAACCCTGCCTGCCAGAGAGGAAGTTGCTGTGTCCTGGGCTAAAAGGGAGGCGGACCACTCCTGCAGGTCCAGGGTGATCCGTCCTTCTTCTGAGAAGTCTTTATTACACATTCACTGTGTGGCAGGCTCAGGACCCAGAGGGCCATCTGGGGTGTAGGCTCTTTTGGGAACACATGAACTGAACGAATTAATTAATTGGCATGATTCTGGCTGTGGATGTAATTTGTTGGAATTAGTTACTTTGAATTTTCTATCTCCAGTTCCTCATCCATGACCCCTAGAAGCGGTAGTGATTTAATGTGCTACAGAAGGGACAAGTCAGCATGATCTCGAGTAGTTAGGGAGGGCTTCCTGGAGGAGGAAGTACATGAGATGGGCCTTGAAGGTGCCCTAGAATTTTAACAAGCAGGAGATGGAGCTGACAGGGATGGAACAGGGAAGGCCTGGCTGGTTAAAGTTGAGGCTGGAACCTGGGAGCAGATTGTGGAGTAAGGAGAGTTGCTCTGGCTGCCTGAGGTGGCCCACCTGGCCAGTCTGCCATCCAGAAGCCATGAGAGTGGAGCTCTTTGGCAGAAGCCTGGAGAAGCCTCCACTGTACCTCTGAGCAGCTTTTAACTCTAGCCAGTGGGTTTCTGCAGCCAGCTGCCTTGAAGGAGCTGGCCGAAGGCACCATCCTCCCCTGGCAGCAGCAGAAGGCCAGGCAGAGTCATGGGGCATCTGGAAACTCTCCACCTGGGAGTCTGGCTCCCATCCCAGGGCCATACTTCTTCCCATGCCCTGAGCTGGGCTTCTTCCTCTGGGCCCTGTTGGCACTGGTGGGAGGTCGGGAGGTACTTGAAGGCTTAAAGGCTCAAACAGATTGCCCCATAACTTGTAGATGGTCTTAGTTCAGATGGCCCCTCCACCTCTGAAGGTCTAGGTTTCTGGACAGAAGGGCAGGGGCTCCTGTGGAGGTACCCCACTTGCCCCTGTTGTATATCTGGAACAAGCCTGAACTCTCACACCCTGTCTTGGGCATACTTCCAGCTGCTGCAGCCCCAGCAACCTTTTGCTGGGCTCAAGGTTCTTGGATGCTCACATCTAGCCCAGACTCAGTCTGCTGGGCAGTGGGGATCAGACCTGGTCCACGGGCCGTTTGCAGACAATGCAGAGCTGCAGCCTCCACTCTGGCCTGAATTGGCTGAGCTAGAGAGATGGATGAGAGTAGAACAGAGGTGCAACCCTCTGGGGTCCTCTCCCCCTCCCTGCAGCTCAGGGACCCAGTCACATCTCTAAGGCGCTGGAATCTGCAGTCTGAAGGGAATTGGCACTGTCTCCTCTAAGGTCATCGGTCCTAGTTACCAATCTGCTAGCATTTGGTTGAGAACTGGTTCCTCCTCCTTCCTCAAGAGCAGCGGCCCCCCAGTCTTCAGCTCCCTGTTACCTCAGGATCAGTGGCAGTGGACTCGGCTCACATTAGCAAGCACGAGTGTAATATCTGTGCTGCCCACCCTGGGAGCTGACCCATTTCAGATAAACTGCCTGGATCACGACTGAGAAAGCCGACCCAAAACGTGCTGGCACCAGTATTTGCTTCTCTCCCTGCTGGGGCACAATGGGCACAGGCTGTGTTGTGTCTTTGTATCCAGTTTTCCTTTAGTCAGGCTTTCTGGGCGGGGACTCTGAGATGTGGTCCTCACGGGCCCAACCGTGGTTTGAGGAGGCTGTGGAGATAGAGGGGAGAAGCAGAAGAGCCTGTGGAGCCTGGCCATGAGCAGCGGGGCACTGGCCTGCCTGGGGGACTCGGACGCTCGCTCTTTCCCATCTCAGTAGCAGCCAGCACTACTGGTAAAGCGCGTGTGCCAGGTCACATTCCAAGGGCTTTGTATTAATACCACTCTTGTGGTCACTCTGTGAAGTAGATAATATTATTATCCCCCTTTTCTAGGTGAGGAGGCTGAGGTACAGAGAGGCTAATAAATGCCTTGGTGAGGAAAGGGTGGCACTTAGGGCTGTCCCTCAGCTGTTAACATGGTATTAACTCCTCACGCCATGCTCAGGGCCTGCGTGAGGGACACCCCAGACCTGTCTCTCCCCGTCCCAGGCCGACCTCTTCTCACAAGTTGTAGCATGAATAGAAACCTCTCCCCTGAGGCCAAGGTCCAGGCTGAAGCCCCGAGTTAGAAGCTTACTGTTTGTATTTAACTCGAGGAGGACATGCTGCCAGCCTCAGTGCTTCCAAATCCCCGAGATAACGAGATGTGTCATAATTGGCTCGTTTATACCACAACTCCTTCTTGACACGAAGCCTTGTTGCCCTCATGTTCAGAAACAAAATCAGCCTTACCTCTGACCCCTCCACTGCTTCAGGGCTAGGGGATTTCTTTCTTTCTTGAGGCCTCACTTCCTGCTTCCCAGAAAGGCAGGCCCCTCCGGGTAACCTGCTCCTCTCCCACTCACCCCTGCCAGCCCTCCTCCCACCGTCTTCCCAGAAGGGGAGCCCTTGGCCCTCTTTGGGGCTTCTTCCAGCGTTTCACAACCCCTGCATTCCAGCCATGAAATTTGTATCTGGCTTTTCCCAAGATGATCAGTTGAGAAAAGCCTCCTTCGGCTTGCTGGCGCCTCCCTTCCCACTGCCCGCCCGCGTGAGTTTGGGAAGCAACTCCTCTGTGCCACTGAGGGGAGCCCAACTTAGGCACTGTGCCTGCCAGCATTTGTAAGGACCTAGGTCAAGGGGGGAAAAGTCACTGGCATCCCGTGTCTGAGGTGGCTGGCTGAGACGTGGACTGTGGTACAGAGCCCGGCCTGTGCGCCCCAGCCTCCGCACAGGCACTGGGAGATGAGCGTGGTCAGGTGCACTGCGTGGCGAGGCTCACCCCTCTGTAAACTTGCTCCGGTGCTGGGAAGCTGCCTCGGTGTACCAGCCCTCCTCCTTTTCCCTCTGCAGTGACTCACTGACTGAGGCTGGGGGACCTCTAGGGAGCTCTCTGGATCACATAACAACCCCCCTGTCCCCGCAAAGAGGGACAGGGCTCCTGGGTGTGTGTGCACATGTGTTGGTAGGGAAGGTTCCTGGCTGTGGGAGAAGCCCTTTGTGGTGAGGTACCTTTAAAAAGTACACTAACCATCATCACTGAGCTCTTTCAGTCTTCTGGAATCGCACCAGCAGCACTTAAGGCTGTTTTTTTCTTGTTGCCTTAACTTTCTGGAAAATTAAAGTTTTGTAGCATGACTTCTCCCGTCGTGGCATTGTCAGCTGTACCTTCCTCCAACATGCACCGGAACACAACGTGCGTTTCTCTCCACGTTAAGAAGTGTCTCTGCTCCCATCTGTCTGGCCATTTGAAGAGGGGGTCCCTACTGCCTCAGTCCCCATCTTGAAGAGCTTGTGACCTGGCCAAGGAGTCGTTCTTTAAAGAAAACTGTGTTTTGTTTTCAGGCTTCCCAGGTGACGCTAGTGGTAAAGAACCTGCCTACCAATGCCAATGCAGGAGATGTAAGAGACACAGGTTTGATCCTTGGGTTGGGAAGATCCCCTGGAGAAGGAAATGGCAACCCACTCCAGTATTCTTGCCTAGAGAGTCCCATGGACAGAGAAGCCTGGTGGGCTGCAGTCCATAGGCTCGCAGAGTCAGACATGACTGAAGCTACTTAGCACGCATGTGTTTTGTTTTGTTCAGCCTATGAGGCCCATGAAGATTAATTAGAAGAAGACAGTATCTCGTTTGCATCCAGTGAATTGGGTGAAGGAAGGTGAGTTTCCATCTGGGAAAAGAGCTATGCTGTTGCCGTCACTTCCCGCACACAGGGCAGGCCTGGATAACCCTGCTCCAAGGGCTTCATCGTGTCAGCACAGTGTCCCGCCAGGAGCCCACGTGTCACGTTGGTTCCCCTCACCCCTCCCACCCTGGGGAAGTACGGTTGTTTTCACTGGAGAGAAAACCCAAAAGAAAAAGAAACAGCCCTGTTCTCAGGGGCCCTGCCAGGCCCCACAGGGCTGACGAGGGGAAGGGCCCAGACTCCTGTGAGCCACTGTTGTCTTGCTGAGTGCCTGCCTTCACGTGCCCTTCTCAGAAATATACATTTGAAAGGGCAGAACGAGGGCTCCAAAGGGCTCCTGCCTGGGTGAATTTCTGTTTGAACTCCATTTTCTGTTCGCTTCCCCAAAGAGGTAAAGCTGTGGCCATTGTTAATGCCCCAGCCTCAGAGTTCATGGCCAGGACGTCGAAATTCTCAGTCTACACTGCATCTCCTCCTCCTCGAGTTGCACAATCAGGAGTATTTTTATCACCCATCCTTGATCCTCAGTGTCACCCAACACTTGAGCAGTGAGTCACTTCTCCAGGGAAGGGAAAAGGAAGGCTCAAAGGTGAGAGCTAGAGAGAGGAAATGACTCAGTGTCTCAGGAAACAGAAAGCCAAGGGCTCTAACTGGAGCTGGCTCATTCAGGAGCACAGGGGTCCTCGTCCCCCACCCAAGTCAGACCACGCGGCTGCAGGGTGGAGGTCCCCGGTGCCTGGAGGAGTTAGTAGTTGATGGAGGGATCCACCAACCTTAGCATGATGCTTCCTCACTCTGATTTCTTCACCCACTCTCCATCCCACTATTCTATCATCACATTTTTCTCCTTGGGATGTTCACAGTGAAAATACTGCATTTTGTCATTTGGTTGTTGGTGTTGGCCTTGTACCCTTGTGTCATCCTCATCAGAGCATTTGTCTGGACTCAGCGATAACAGCACCTGTGGAGTTAAGCTGGGGCCCTCACTCCACCCACACCCTGTCCCAGTCCTGCCCTGAAGGAGACCTGCAAGTGCTTCTTTCTCTGGAAAGTTCAGCGCTTTCGTCAGCAATCTGAAAGCAAAAGGAACAATCTCCCAGGCTAGTGGGCAGAAGCCAGAGGTTGGACTGGGCTCAGCAGGCCAAACCCACTTCACTTCTGAATCGTTGCCAACCCGGGTGCCCTGGTTCCTGTTCCCTGGCGTCCCCAAGGAGAAGGCCCCAAGTCATGTAGCCAGTGCAGACGTCACCACTGTCACAGGACTGGGATTGTGGCTAAAAGGAGTCACGGTGGTTGGGCTCCTCTCCTTTCTACACTTGCTGCCATTGATAGAATATGACCAACACCCTTAGGCTAAAATGGAAAAATTAAGACTTTTCAATCTGTTGAGAGCAGAGTGGAGAGGAAACATGGCTACGGTTCTGTCAACCTGTGAAGTGTGGGTAGGGTCACCAGAAGCATGTACTGCGATCTGTGCAGTGCTAGAAACAAGGAATCTCTCCTGCCGTTGGAAGGAGAAGGCGTGTTAGGATATATAAAAGGTCCCCTTATACAATGGGAAGTGTAAATAGAGAATGTGTTATATAGACAGGTGGTAAAAAAGAAAGAAATGGGAAGATGTAGATCCGTTGCTGAATTACTGAGGTGCGCCTCTGAGCCATCCCATAAACCATTGCTCAGTGTTCCCAATATAGGAAGGATCCTGGGTTGGACAGGTTCTGTGGCCAAGCAGGCATTTTTACTAAGTATCACCATGTGCCAGGCCCTGTATTGTGGATTACTTTTGTCCCCATTTTACAAATTAGAACACAGAGATTTAGCTAGATTTGATAACTTATCCTGGGTCAATGAGCCAAGATTAAGAAGGTTCAGACCCAAAATTTAAACTTTGGGTTTTTTGAATCCAGATCCAGGCCTCATTACCACTAGGTGCTGCCTATAAAAGAGGATAAAAGTAGAGGAGGTGTCTGCCCCTCCTCAGGAAAAAATAACTGGAAAGAAGGCCACAAAAGTCTCCGAACCGGTGCACAGAGTAAAGCTGGTGTTCGTTTGCCTGCAAACTCCTGAAGGTGACAGATCAGAGAGAAGCACACTAAAAAATAAAGTGAAATCTGCTAGAAGATATGCTCCATCGAAATGAGTGAAGAAAATACTCGGGAAACAAGAAACGGGATCCCCCATGAGAAAGAGGGGAGAGGAATCGCCAGTGTGAAGGTGAAGGGCGATCCCGTGAGGACACCTATGTAGCAAGAATGGAGGGCAGTGAGCTCAGACTGGAGTCATTTGGAAGGATCCTCTGGAGAAATGTCTTTAAGAAGATAAAATTGATAAATATTTGCTCTGTTTGAAAGTCTTGGGACAATCTGCAGGCCATTGGTAGTTAGTTTAGGACTGAATTATTGAAATTCATAGAAAACAATAGTTATTAAATACAAGAAAAACAGAAAATTACGCTAAAAAGGAAAAGTAATCATAGTGTATACTACATGAAAGTGAAGTGAAAGTGAAAGGCGCTCAGTCATGTCTGACTCTTTCCCACCCCATGGACTGTAGCCCACCAGGCTCCTCTGTCCATGGACTTCTCCAAGCAAGAATACTGGAGTGGGTAACTGTTCCCTTCTCCAGGGGATCTTCCCAACCCAGGGATAGAACTCAGGTCTCCCACACTGCAGGCGGATTGGTTACCAGCTGAACTACCAGGGAAGCTCAGTTGTAAATAGCATTAGTAAAACAAACTTACAGTACAGGTATCTTGGGAAGGAGGGAGTGTGAGATGAAAGGGAGCTAAAAGCTCATCTTCCGTAGCAGGAAGTCAATGGGTATAGCCTAAAAAGGGAATAACGGGAATTGGAAAGTACGTTAGAGGTATTGAGGAAAGTTAAAGAAGTGATATTGTAGGAGCTGTTACAGCTTACCCTGTATAGTGAAAAGAATGACATATTCCAGGTATAAATCACAGAATTGGCACTAAAGTAATCCCTGGTCACTCAGAGGAACTTCAGCTTCCCCAGCATCAGGGCGAGAGCTCAAGGTGACCGTCGTGTAACTGTCTGACAGGCCTCCTAAGAGCGTCTTGCCGTGGGATGAAGGAGTTGATGGAGTGCCTTGCGTGCACCTGACTGACTGGCAGGGAGGCCGATGCCATAGGTGTGACAGGTCCTTGGGACAAAGTTCTTAGGCAGAGCAGGGTTCAGGAGGGAAAACCCTGGGCCCTGTCAGAACACTGCTTGGTCAGTGGTCCTTAGAGGGAGGGTCCCTACAACCTTGGAAGGGACTTTGTTGGGGATTAAGTGACAAGGGATTCCTGTGGCTAAGCTTGGAAGATACTGGCGTACACAAAGTGAAGCTGATTTGTTTGCCCTCCATAGTCCTCCTCAGATTCCTCGAAATGCCAGCATTTTATGAATCTCCCATCTGAGATGCAGTGTGCTACATCCAGCCCTTGCCACATCTGCTTTTCTAGAAGTGTGTCTTACATTAAAATTCCATCGAATGCCCTTTGGGAAGCCCTGCTGTGGTTTCTAGGAAGCAATTCTTTTTAAGAGTTCAGGGGGAAAAAATAGATGTGTCTTCGTGGCCTTGGAAACCCCAGAAGGAAAGACCACTCAAAGGGATGGGAGGCTCTTAAGAATAAATATTGTGGTTATATGTTTGCTGGCATCAGAAAGACCTAGGGGTTTTGTCTCAGCCCTTTATTGCCTCATTGTGTGATTTGGGTCTAGTTATTTAAGTATCTGAGTTTCAGTTTCTTCATCTGTAAAATGGGAAAAATAATACCTATTTATAAGGTTGTTATACGGTTCATGGCAAGAATACTGAAGTGGTTTGCCATTCTCTTCTCTAGTGGACCATGTTTTGTCAGAACTCTCCATTGTGACCTGTCCATCTTGGGTGGCCCTGCACGGCTTGGCTCATAGCTTCACTGAGTTATGCAAGACTGTGATCCATGTGGTCATTTTGACTAGTTTACTGTTATTATGGTCCTGATGCTGGGAAGGACTGAGGGCAGGAGGAGAAGGGGGCGACAGAGGATGAGATGGTTGGATGGCATCACCAACTTTATGGACACGAGTTTGAGCAAGCTCCGGGAGATAGTGAAGGACAGGGAAGGCTGGTGTGCTGCAGTCCATGGGGTCACAAAGAGTCAGACATGACTTAGTGACTGAACAACAACAATAGGGTTGTTATAGAAATGAAAGAAACAAATATATACAGGGTTTAGCATAGGACCTGGCTCCATAGTTGGGCTTCCCAGGTAGTGCAATGGTAAAGAATCCACCTGCCAATGCAGGAGGTGCAGGAGACATGGGTTCTATCCCTGGGTCTGGAAGATCCCCTGGAATAGGAAATGACTTCATAGTTGGTACCTCTTATTATTATTGTGGATAGTCCCCTGAAAACTGAAAGGAGGTGTAATATCTCTGGGGATCCGTACAGATATGTAGAGAAGTCTTTATGTAACTCAGAATATTTTTGAAGAATTTGAACAAAAGCTAGAAGAAGTATGTTAGACCAACAAGAAAAGCTGAAACTCAAGAAGAGCTAAGTCTTGTAAAAAAAAAAAAAGTGCTATGATCAGCAAAAAAGGACTATTTTTTATACTTCTGTTTAGAATGAGAAGAAGAAAACCTAGGTCCTGTTGTTTGGACAGAGCGAAGTTAATCAGAGAAAGAGAGGCAGCAAAAATTTACTCTAGTTCTGTTAGCTTCCATCTCAAATAGAATGGTTATCAGACTAGGAAGAATCACACAGGCATTGATAAAAGAGGATTGAAGCCATGATTTCCAATCTCCTGGTCCACATGTACTGCACCCCAGAACACCAGTCCAATTGGCAGACGAGATTCAGGAAGCTGGTGTCAGTAATCTCTGAGGGAATGGGAGAGAGGTGTTGGCAGACTGAAAGCACTCAGAAGTTCCAAGATGCAAAAAGCATCTTTCGCTCTCTAGACTAGCGAGCTTGGTGTCAACTCACAGGGAAAACTCTGGGCTAGATTGTTCAGTGAGTAGGCTGTGAACACTCCCTAAGGAAAAACAGTGAGGCTTGCTTTCATAGAGTCAGGCCTGCCGGGCCTTCCTCACTGCCTTTTTAGAAACACTTAACCTATTTCTACTTGGTAGATAAAGGAAGTGCTATAGACCTCATATAGGTGGGGGTGAGCAAGACATTTGGAGAATATCTTCTGACATCATCATTGGCAAGACACAGAAACATCTACAGAACATCCAGGAGGGTGAGGGACATAGCGGTGGAATGGTTGGGTTGATTATAATCGGTTGGATGAGCATACCCAAAGAGTAATGATGTCAGTCTGTCAGCCCGTCTGCCTGGCCCTGTCCTGTTCACTGTTTAATCAAAGCCTGGGATGAGAACAGAGATGGCAAGTTTATCAGTTTTGTCAGTGATGTGAAGTCAGGGGAAATGCCAATATGATGTGTGCCAGAGCCGGGTTTCAGAAATATCCGGACCGCTCGAAACCCTAGCTGAGTAACAGCAGAGTTCTGTTTTAAGCTCCAAATCATCTAGCGTACACACAGGCGGGGGAAGAAGAGGTTTAAGCTCAGTCCATGGGAGAAAGCCTGAGGGGGATTTGTTGACGGAGTGCGGTATAAGTTGGTAGTATGACGAGGTTACAAAGAATGGACAATTTGATGACAGTGTTAATAGAAAAAAAGTATCCCAAGCAAGAAAGCTCACAGTCCCTCTGATCTGTGCTGGTTAAACCACGTACTGTATTTCCACACATGGCACTTCAGCTTCACTTCTGGACATGACACTAGAGTTTGACAAGCTAGGGTGAATGCAAGGGAGAGTTACTTGGATGGATGGATGGATGATTTAGGACCTTATCTTAAGAATATAGTTGAAAACCACAATAACAACAGCAAAGAATATCGTTGAAAGTTGGGGCCACAATCTTGGAAGAGAAACTCTTGTTGGGCTGTGGGAGCAGCCTCGGGGATGTACAAGGCTGTCATGGAGGATGAATTAACCTACTTCTGGCTGACTTGAGGACCAGTGGATGAGAATTGCAGGAAGGCTCATTGTGCTCATTGCACAGGAAGGGAGCCCTGCCAGCACGTCCCTCAGCAGAACAAAGGCCTCAAGGGATTTTGTTGACCTGTAGTTGGGCCTTCCCAGAATACCAGTGGTTGACCAGGGCCCACAGTGACTCCTGCCCCATCTCAGAAGTCCCCCTCCCAAGCCCAGGGTAAGGACCTTTGCTCAGAAAGGGGGACTGACTTGGCTAGAGGCACTTGGATTCTGGGCCCAGGGTAAAGGCAAATAAGTCTCTATTAAGCTATCAACATTCCTGCATGAGGAGCAGATAGACTTCTAGAGGCAGCCTGCTAACATCCTGGTAATGCATTCCAGATACATTTTGAGTACCTACTACATCCCAGGCACTGTTTGATGCTTCACCTAGGTCATCTCATTTAATCCTTATAAGGAAAGGGTATTATTATTCTTCCCATCAAGAAGATAGTAAAGCTTGGAGAGAGGTTAAGTTATTTGCCCAAGGTCATATGGGACTCAAACCCCAAACCTGCATTTATTAGCCACCCTGCCTCCCCAAGCATACTTCATCACCTGGCTCCACCTCCCCAGCAGCCCCTGGAGGTTGCTGGCCTCCACGCCTTCCCTGGGAGCAGTTCTCCCCTCCAACCCTGAAGCTCTGCCTTCCCCTCCACTAGGAACTCAGGGAGAAAACAGCCCAGCTGAAAAATTAGGCCACGCTGGCGAGCACACTACTTATTTTTTTATGACTAAGATTAAGCTGACAACCGTGCAAAACATTGCAAACCTGTGTTGGCTGCAGATTTAATACCTCACCCAGCCCACACAAATAATTCATGCTTCTGCATCGATGTCCAGAAAAAACAAATCAGCAAAAAGCTGGCTCCTGCGTGTGTGTGTGCGTGCGTGTGTGTGTGTGTGTATGTGTGTGTATCTGCCCTGTTTCCATTGAAGCAGCAGGCCGGAAATACCCAAGCTCCAGGACTGCAGATCTAGCATTTTGCAATTTTTTTTTTCTCTTTAAAGATTAAAGTACGTTTTCAAATGATTGAAGGTTGGTGGGAGGTGTAAATGTGGGCACTTGTCACATTAATTCTTCAGATGATTAAGTTCTTTTCCATTTCTTTAAAGCTGTTTGCACTTGGGTTTGATGTCCTCGTTCTGGGTGAGTGTGTTGTAGCAGTTACCAAGGTGACTTTAGCTGACTTTCAACAATTTATTTTTCCCTCCAGCTTGAGACGTCTCTAGCCCTATGTGCTGTTGATTCTGCTCTCCCAGCCCCCTGCCCCCACCCCCCAGTTGCTATTCATCTGCATTTTTGCCTGTGTCAGAGAGGCCCGCTGCCTGGCCCCATCTGGCAGCTGGGCTGGGAGCCTGGTGGTGGGTGATGTGTCTCAGAGGTGACACAGGGAGGTGATGGTGAGAGTCACACCCTGGTTCTTCCTCTTCACTCTGTAACTGTAGGCTTATCCCCTCTCCTATCTGAGCCACAGTCTCCTTACCTGTACAAGAAGGGTTAACCACAGAAAAATTTACCTGCTATAAGGTCCTACTCTGGAGCAGAGTAAGGGCTCACCAAAGAGGGCTGCTGCCTTTCCTGAGTCCTGCTCTTGTCCAAGCCCCAAGGCTGATGTTTGGTGTTGCCCTCCTCTGAAGGGAGGCGTGGTGGCCAGGGCCTCAGGGGAAGAGAGCTGGTCAGAGGTCTGAGGCTCCCTCGCTGGCCTGCCACAGCCCAGCTCTCTGACCTTGGATGCTTTATCGGCTCTCTTTCTTAAAGGAAAGAGGTAGATGAAACACCCTCAGAGTTTCCTTCCAGCCCTGAAATTCTGTGACCTGCTTGGCCAGCGTGTTTTGTCTTCTTCACAGGTCTCCTGAAAGGGCTTGTCAAAGGAGGTGCTAGGGCAAAGGGCAACTCAGAGTTGGCTCTGGGAGCCCAGAGAAAGAGACTACTTTGTGAAAGAGCAGTCACATCTGGGGGTGGATCCACGCAGCTGGTGGGAATGGTCCCTGTTAGTTGGGCTTATAAGTCGCTGCCTCAGCGGGGCCCCGTGCTGCGCCATGTCACCCTCCATCCTGCCTACTGACCTCACCTCCTCCCTCTGGGGAGGTGCTGAGTGTCGGGGTGCCTCTTGGGCCACAGGCTGCAGCCCTCAGACCTCCAGTGTGTAAGGAGGTTATCAAACCCAGACATCCTGGATGGCTTCTGCCGCTTGAATGATAAATGCCTAAAGCTTCTCCCCCAGTATTTCTTTATTACATTTATTCACGTTTGGCTGTGCCGGCTCTCCGCTGTTGCGTGTGGGCTCTCTCTAGTTGCTGGGGCTACTCTCTAGTTGTGTTGCACGGGCTTCTCATTGTGGTGGCTTCTCTTGTTGCCCAGCACAGGCTCTAGGCACACGGGCCTCAATATTTGTAGTGCAACGGCTCAGCTGTGGCACACGGGCCTAGTTGCTCCTTGGCATGTGGAGTCTTCGCAGACCAGGGATTGAACCCACATCCTCTGCGTTGGCAGGCAGATTCTTACCCACTCCCCCCCAGGGAAGCCCATCACCCAGTATTTTGATTGGACACTTGAGTAATTATTTTGAAATTCACAGTCCAAACGGGGATCTAGTCTTTTGAATGAGATCAGCGGGTAACCCTCACTTCCGGCTGGGGCAGATTTGCGAGGTCCTCACTGGGGGCAGCTGAATTTGAAAGAGTGAATCTTAGATTGCAAAGGGGCCCTGTGGCCCAGCTGTGGAACAAGCTGTGGGTGGGAAGCAGGATGGGAAGGGGTGTGAAGCCGCAGTGGCAACGTGCCGTGGCGGGAGCCTCAGTCAGGAGGAATCTGGTACTGCACTGCTGGGGCCTCATTGCCCAGTAGGGTGGTGGCCGGTCCCGCTGCCCAGCCACACTCCTCCTGAATCCCGCGAGCCTTGCTCTCCACCCTTCGGTGAGGCTTGTGTCATTTCCTGTTGGATGAAGGGTGTGTATGTCACTGTAGCTGTGAGCCGCCAGCAGGAGTGTGCATGCTCTGAGCCTGCTCTGATGTCACAGCCTTTTCAGGGTCAGCTGGAAGGAAGCTTTCAGAGCCAAGTCTCCTGGCACTCTGGCACCCCAGCATTGGAGAACTTGGGATCTGGGGCTCCGGGGCAGCAGAAGGGCTCCCAGAGACCCCTGCTGCTATCTGAGGGAAGAACAAACCACTGTGACATAGCTTTCCTACAGTGTGTTGGCCAAAGATGAGGTTTCAGAACTAGACCCACCTGTGACCAGATCCCGGCTCCACAGCCCCCGCTGTGCAACCTGGACAAGTTACATCACTGTCTTGATCCCAGACTCCTTATCTGTTAAAGGGCCGTAAAAATCGTGCCCACCTCACGGGGGCGCTGTGCCCACCATGCAAGGGGTGCTTCGCACAGCAGCTGGCACTTGGCAAATGCGGGCTGAGTGAATGGTGGCTGTTCTCTTTATCATCAGTCACCATCCTTGTCGTTGCACAGGAGCCCAGCCTGGGAGCCTCCCGTCCTGCTCTGCCCTACGGTTTTCACCTTGTGCTGAACCTGTTCCTGTGCTTGCTTCGCAGGAGCCGCAAAGACAGCCTGGAAAGCGACGGCTCCACGGCCATTATTCCCCACGAGCTGATCCGCACGCGGCAGCTGGAGAGCGTCCATCTGAAATTCAACCAGGAGTCAGGAGCCCTCATCCCTCTCTGCCTCAGGTGAGCGCCGCAGAGCACAGCTTGGCTTCAAGGAGCTACCAGGCCTGTGCTTGCCCCCTCATGCCTTGGTGCAGTCTAGGACCTTGGTGGGGAGGAGAGCTAGTCAGGGAGCTCCAGCCTGGGCCTGTGGGCAGGCCTGTGGCCCCCAAGCCCACCAATAGCCCCCACGTCATTGAAGAGCTCTCCTTTGTGCAAAGAAGTGTTCCCCCAGCCCTGTTCCCTTACAAAGGTCCAGTAACCTAGGGTGTCTCAGACCACCCCCCTGCCATCCCACCAGCCCAGTGGCAGGGGCCCTGGTAGCACTGGGGTGGTAGGGCAGGGGCTCCAATGGGTGGGACTGTGTTTTCTCCTGCTTTGCTGTTTTTTCGTGCAAAACACTCAGTTTTATACACCCTGTGGCCCACATACTCCTTGAGGGACTCAAAAGTCCAGACTGTGTCCCTTCTGCCGCCATCCACAGTGCTAGAAACCCAGCCCCAGGGCCAGAATGCAGCTCCCTGCATGAGGACGCTGCCCTGGGGGAACCTGTGCAGCTGGCTTCCTCCACAGCCCTGGGGTTCCACCCTCAATTTTACAGCAAGAATAACTGTAAACCCAGACAACAGTGACAGGAAAGAAGGGGGTTGTACTTGCTGGGACCATCCCCACTATCCCAGAGCCTGGGTGGAAACCAGCCTGGCCCAACAGGGCAAAGACAGCCAGTGGTCAGAGTGACCAGTGGCTGGCCGGGCCCCTATACAACCCCAACACCCCGCCAGGAGCCCAACCACCTCCTCCCCCAGCTCCCTCTCCGGCCCAGGCTCAGGGCCTTTAGGCTGGTGAAGGGTTAATCTGAGGCAGCCTGAGGAAGCCAGGAGCAGGTTTTGCTTCCTTTGCTGACTGACATCTCTGTCCCCACAAGTTGCCCCTGCCCACCCTTCCCCCAGGTGTTATTTCCAGACTGGGGGTTAACAATAACTTCTGTGGCTCTCTCAGAGTGACCCTACTTGGCTTCAGCCTTTTTTAAAGATATGGACTTGGTAACCATTTAAATCTCACTAGAGGCCTGGGAGTGGGTGGACCAGACACAGGGTTGTGCTGTGAGGGCGCCGTGCCATCACCCAGGGGTATGGGAAATTTGTTTAGGGGCTTCTTCATCCCCACCCTCCAAACAAAGAGGGGCCCGATCCCCCTTTTAGCTCTGGGCCTGACCTTGGGCATGTTACCACCTGGCCCCTCTGGCCTCAGTTTCCTCACCAGGACACACAAGAGGTGGACCTCTCTCCCCTTGCAGCCCCTCTGAACGCTGCTCTGGTGTCTGCCAGCCTTGAACACTTCGGAAGGATGACAGTAGAGATCGTGAGAGGCTTCTCTTGGGAGGTGTTGAGATGAGCATGTTTGGTTAAGTCCCCTGTTAGTGGGCAGGTGGTCAGTCAGGAGGGCATTTTCTAGGCACCCCATCCCGGGAGCGTAGCCCCCACAGCCCCCGAGCGCCCTGGCCAGGCCCCCTCTCACTGTCTCACGTTCCCACCCCCAGGGGCAGGCTCCTGCACGGACGGCACTTTACATATAAAAGTATCACAGGAGACATGGCCATCACCTTTGTCTCCACGGGAGTAGAAGGCGCCTTTGCCACCGAGGAGCACCCTTACGCAGCCCACGGACCCTGGTTACAAGTGAGAAGGCTCTTTCTCTTCTGCCTGCCTCCTTTCCTGTGCCCACAACCTCCCGGTCCTCCCTTGGCAAGCTCCGGGGGTGCCTTCCTGAGGGGCCAGTGGTGAGATGCCATGTCGTGTGTGGATGCTTCCACCTAGCCCACCAGCTCTAGGAGCACTTCCTGGCCTCTCCCTGTCCCCCAAGACAGGAACGGTAACTTTCCAGGCTCTGGCTGTGGATAATTCTGTTTGCCATAGAAATTCAGTTTTGAGGGATGTGCGACTTTCTGCATTTCAGATAAACCAAGGTACAGGAAATGAGGGGTGCAGCAGGGTGGGAGGGAGTGTGGAAGCCACTCTCTGCTATATGGGGAAGCCCACCAGAATACCTAGAAAGTAGGCATCTGAACCTGGACCGGGCAATGGGCTGTGATGGGCAGGTCTCAGCAGACCAAGCCTGCCCCCTCTCATCTAATGGTCCTCCTGTGTTCCTGACGGACACCTAGCTTCTCAGTGCAAACCTGCTGGCTTTTTCCAGAACACTTTGTCCTTCCTTTGCTCTTCTGGCTTGGGCACAGCCTCGGGCCATTGCCAAGCAGGGTACCCAGACCTGACAGCCACAGGCCTCCTTCCAATCCCCACCCTGCCCAGGTCTCTAACGGGTGCTTGGCCTGGTCCAACCCACTCCCAGATGTAGCAGAGGAACAACATCCTATTTTGTCTGTTGGGGGCATGGGAGAAGGAACACTCCACCTTACCTCTCGGAAAGGGAATCTGACCCTAATGTAAAAGATGACTCTGCCTGTCTGTGGTGTGTCCTGGGCAGTGGGGGGCAGCAGTGGGCAGGGGGATTACAGTAGAGAGGAAGAGAATTTTGCTGGTTCTGTGGGTTTAGGCCAGTCTGGGGACTCTGTGAAGTGTATTTACCATTAACGTAGGCATGCTGTGTGTGTGTGTGTGTGTGTCTGTGTGTGTGTGTGTGTCTGTGTGTCTGTGTGTCTGTGAAGTGTATTTACCATTAACGTAGGCATGCTGTGTGTGTGTGTGTGTGTGTGTGTGTGTGTGCCTCTTCAGGCTAGCTCCTCCCTCCCCCTCCCCACCAAAATACTAACCCTTAATTAAAACAAACAGCAAACAAAGGATACCAACCAGACTCCCAAGACTAAGCTGAGGTAGAAATGGAAGCCAGTGCTTTAGGGATATTGTGTTCCATAAATTATCTTGGCCTTTTTCCACTGTTGTTATTACACTGTTTCATAACAAAATTACTTTGAACCATAAAGTTATAAATACATTTAAAAGTCCCACTTGGTAACATTAGATTTCTGTCCATGTGGTGTTGGTAGTTACCTTAGGAAAAGCTCTGAAGTATAGCATTTGAAATTAGCCCAGAACAAGTGGAAAGCAGGGGCGGCACAGAGCTGGGAAGGAGTGAGGGGTGGACCATGCAGGAGACCCTGCCCCTGACAGGTCAGAGGTCATCATCCCCAGCGGGTGACAGTGTGTTGACAGGTCTCAGCAGAAGTGTCCTCAGTGCTTTGCGTATTGAAGGTTAAGCACTTTTTCTTGGGAAAGTAGAAACTAGAGCCTCCCCAACTCGAGAATAAGTGCCACCCAGTTGCCTTTGACGTGCTAGACTCTGAACCTGTCCTTGGAGCCCCACCATCCCTCCTGGAACATCTTCCTGCCTGGGGTGGGGGTAGGGGGTCAGCATCTGCAGTTCTCAGCAGCCTGGTGACCTGGGCCTCCAGAGGGCTCAGCACGTGTCACGTTGCTCCTCATTCCCCCCAAAGGTCTGGACCCAACCCTGGTTCCCAAGCCCCTGATTCCCTAGCTGCTGGGGTATCCTCCCAGCTCGGCTCCCCTACGCCTCCCTGGCAGCCCCTCAGCCAGCTCGAGCACTCGCCCCGCTGACTCCCAGCACATGGTCCCCTCCCAGGCGCTGTTGCCCGGGGAACCGGAGCGGTGGGAACCAGCCGCTGGCCTCGGCATGTTTCAATAAAGTCGCTGTGCTGGGAGCTGCTTAATCAAAGGCCTGTGTTATGGGCTCATTAGTGTGGTCCACCACGGGGGCCAGCTCACAGGGGATCTCCCGGGAAGGCTGGCTGGGGCCCGCTCCCCAAGCATGCACCCTAATTCACCCAGGGGTTTCTCAGGCCCTGTCCAAGGAGCCTTGGGAAACCCTCTGCCCCTGCCCCCAGCCCAGCCCTCCTCGTCTCCCCACCCCCAAAGCAGTCAGCACTTTCTGCATCTGACTGCCAGCATCAGCCCGCCTTCCTCTCTAGGGTCTTGCCACTGTGGTCACAGGCAGCTCCCTGGCTTGTGGGAACCTGGGCTTGTAATTACTTGTGGGCCTCTCAGTCTCCCCCTGGGGCCGCCTGTCTCGCTGGGAGTCTGAGGACCTCCTGGAGGTCTGGGGTCAGGCTCCGGGTCACCAGTGAAGGCCTCGTCCACTGGGCCAGGAAAGACACCGGGCCCTTTGGAGGGAGACCCCAGCAGAGAGACTTGCCTTCACCTCCTATGGGAATCTCTCCCTCATGCTTCTGGATTCTAGGATGTCTCCCTGGCCCCTGTGTGCCCCGGCCTGTGGGGGCAGGGAGGCAGGAAGGCACTGAATGCAGCAGCCCCAGGACTGAAGAAACCCAGACTTCTGTTCTCTTGGCTGCTGCTGGGACACTCTCCGTTGGTCCCAGATGAATTGGGAGGGGCTAGGATGACTTTTCTTGCATCAGCCTTCAACAGCCTTGGAAGCCCTCGCTCCCAGCCTTGGCACCTTGTTCTGGCCTCCAGCCCAGGCCTGCTATCTCTTGGGGAAGTGGCATGGCAGAGACACCCCACATGGGAGAAGATGACAAAGGAGAGCCTGAGAGAGAAAGGCAGAAAGTGTAGCCCCAGACAGGCCCCCACACCCACCAGCTCCTGGGCCGGCACCTGCCTAGAGGCTGCCCCCTTTCTCCAGGTCCACGCTCCGCCCCCACCCCACCCCCCCCAATCTCTCCAGCCCCAGGAACGTCAAGGCCTGGCGCACAGAAAGGCAGGGCTGCCTGCCACCCCAGAGTGAGCACAGCGGACACTCCCCGCTTCCTGGAGGAACTGGAGAGGCAGGAATCCTCCAATTCCTTAGGCTCTTCAGCTTCCGGAGGTTGACACCAGACTCCTCTGTCCGCCCTACCCTTGGCTGTTTTTATCTCTGCTGAGATGGTGAATGCTGTCAGCCAGCTCCAGAGGAGTACAGGAGGGTCTTTGGACCTGGGGAGGCCTGCCAGCATCGCTCCGCACACACCTTCCCCCAACATTCCTCAACCCAGTGGCTTTAACAAGCCTCTCTCCCTTGAGTCTGTCAACACTGGGCTGTTAGTCTCTGAGCGGGAGCCTGGCCCAGAGCTGAGTCGTTCATCCGTCCCCAGCCAAGATTGATCTGAAGGGGGAGAAGTCGGCCCCAGAGGTCACTCAGAGGTCACATCACCAAATATGAGAATATTTTTTTTAAGCCCTGCAATGCTTTCTCAGCTGTGTGGTGTCTGACGGCTCACCCAGGTGGCCCCCCTTTCCCAGCCATTCTCTGCCAGCCTTGATGGGAGGCCTGGGCCTTGGGAGAAGACGCCCAACAGCTGTTCAAGTGGGCTTCACTTCTCCAGGCCAGATCTGGGGAGTCACTGCCAGGCTCTGCTCCTCGCCCAGTGGCTGACTCACCCCCCCCCCCCACCCTGTGGACAAGCCTCAGCCTTCTCCTGTCCCATGCACCCATTTGGACATTGTGTGGAAGACACTTGGTGAACCCTGGTCTAGGCCCTGTGCAGCTCCTCTTGCTTGCCTCTGCTATTTCTCCTTCCACTGTGAACGTGGAATCCGAGAAGACCTTTGCTTGGCTGTCCGAGGGTCCTCGTTGTCCCAGGTACAGCCATAGGGCTTCAGTCCCAGCACTGTGCCTGGGGAGGTACAGGAGAGAGGACTGAGAGGGCCTGTCGGGCCCTCACCAGCTGCCAGCCAGAGCAGACGTCTGAGCCCGCTCCTGGCCACCTCAGCCAACCCCTCGCCACCCACCGAGAACAGGAAATGAATGCGGCCTCACTGTGTGGCTGCTGCAGCGGTACCTGCCACACCCGCACCTCTGCCGCTGAGCCTGGGGGTGGGGAGTAGGGGTGCTCCAGGCTATTGTCTAGCTTTTGTCCGGCCTGTTGGTGTTGGGGGGACGCAGACTGGATGGCTTCCTGGTCCCTGCCTCCTCCCTGCCATCATGGGTGCCAGAGTAGCTCCTTGGCAGGCCCTACCCTGTAAACAACACATTTCCTTCCCTGAGAGAAGGAAAGGGAGGGAAAAAGAAAGCCAAACTTGTTGGGAAGCAAGAACAACGTGTCAACACGAAGAGCAAACAAGGCCCCAGACAAAGTGCAGATTGTCACACCGAGGGGAAGGAGTGGGCATTGTCAGTGCTGTTTGCAGACTCAGAAATATCACTGACCGCAGACATCTGAATCAGATCTGCAGTGGCTGGGCCCCTGCCTGCCCCACCGCCAGGCCTGCTCAGAGCAGGCATGATGAAAGATCACTTTTCAGGTTCCTTCTGGAACTTGCCGGGGCCTGGGGAATTGGGAAGATTGTTGACGATCCTCCATCTTCACCCGCCAGCCAGGCTATCCTAAGGCACTGGGTGTGAGCGCCTTGGAGTAAGTTGCTGGCCTGTGTTCCAAGCCCTCTCCTTGATCAAAAGCGGAGCCTGAGAGTGGGGGGCAGGGAGCCACTGCCCCCCTCACAGATCTACCAGTCAGAGCTGGTGAGAGAGCTGCAGCCACTAACTCATCTCTGTTGGTTAAACCTGTGCCTAGACCCACTGCCCCTGTGAGTGTGTTTCCCCAGGGTACCCTCCACCAGGATCTCCTGCAGGGAGGGGTTGGTTGCCTTTTTAAAATGCAGATCCCTTGACCTAGCCTGAGCTACTCAGATTCAGGTCTGGAAGGTGCCTGGTATCTCCAGGTTTTCAAAATCCTCACCAGGGAGTTTCTTCTCAGATTGCTTGGGGGGCTTCCCCCCTCACTGGAGCGTCTTCTCCCTCCGAGGGCTGTTTGAGCACAAACATAAGCATCTTATGCCCAGTTCTTGGTGATCATGAGCATCAGTGAGTGCTGTTTCAGTATTTGTATTATTTCTACTGCTGTTTTCTGGACTGGAGCAACTGTCGCCTCATGTGCACGTTTACCAAGCTGACCTGGAAATCTGCCCCATTGGAAACTATATCGGGGTATGGTTTGCCTTCCTTTCCACTTGGCCAACCTGGTTTTGAACAGCTGCATGTCTGTGATGCCCAGGGTTCCAGCCCTCTTGAGCTGAGCAGGTGGCCAGGAGATGTGTCGCTGGTTTTCCAGGCCATTGGGTTGAAGCCAGAGTCACTTCCACCTCCCCCAGCAGAGAATAGAAGTCAGCTCTGAGTATATGAGGCTTCTAGAATTGAGGTGCCCTCCCCAGACAGAAAAAGAGCATCTTCTACCACCATGATGTCAGGTCACTGCTCTTCTAAAGTCCAGACTTGACTTGTCTTGACACCCGCTCGAATGCACAGTGGAAATGATGGTTACCTTCCTCACAGGATGGCCCTAAGATGATACCAGTCAAGCACTTAGCCCTGTGCCTGGCACATGGAGGAGGCACTGGTGCTTCTGCTGCTGGCGGTGTTATCCTTACTGCTGTCATTCTCATAACCCTTCTTATTATTATTTGTGGCAGAGCCAGGCAGCTCCATGGGGACCCAGGGAGCTTCAAGAGTCCCAAGTCCCAGAACTGCACAGGCTTTTCCCACAGTTGCATCACAACGGCGTGTCTGTTCCTCGTGAGAGCATCCAGAAGCTGCTGCGTCGTGGCTGTCTATCTCCAGTGTCCTGTTGATAGGATCTGTTAACATTCTCAGCTCCAAGTCTGAAATATACAAAGAACAGGGCCTGTTTGTTCAATTCAAGCTTCTAAGGTTTAACTCCCAAAGGAAATTAAATTAGGTGCCTGGAGCTATGACAGTCTGTCGTGTTTCTTTGTAGGGAATGTCACCCTTAATATCATGCAGATCTTGTGTATAATTTTCCCCATTCAATTCTTTTAAAATAATGTGAAATTTCCAGCAGGAACCAGCCAGTCACCAAAAGTGAAAATTGAGGAGCCACTAGGGTTTGTCCCTCCTTTTCGTCCTGCCATCCCCTCCCCCAGCTGAGTATAAAATGAGTCCACACACAGATATTAATAGTACACACTTGGTACACTTTGGTCTACCAAAAGCCACCGTAACTCACACTCTCTCCACCAACTCTGCACTTTTGTCAGAAGAACTGGCTTAGTACTGAACTCCTGTTACTGGGGTTATTTTTCCCATTTCTCCAGCTCTTTGGAGTCTCTCTGTGTGGTCACCATTCCTGTGAACCCTCCTCCGTCCCCGCTCACCCCCAGCCCTAGTTACAATCCCAGGCCTATTTACCTCTCTGGCAGAAATGTCCGCCCTCCCAAGTATTTGTGGGTTAGAAATCAGTTCAGCCTGGCCCGGACTGGAGCCATTGTAATATAATTGGGTTTTAGGTATGCTTGTGTTTGTGCTCACATTTGCAGAGATGGCAACAAGCCCCGGAAATTCCCAAAATGTGAATATGACTTTTGTACTGCTCAAGCAGACTGGTGATAACTGGTCGAGAGACTCTGGGCTTTGGGGGGCGGGGCCGGGGGGGTGGGGGCCCTGGGATAAGAGCAAGAGGAGCAGAGGCTCCGGCTGTGGGAGCTGGAATCGGGCATTGGCAGCACCACAGTAGTCCATGAGAGGAGTCACCCGGTCCCAGCTTAGGGAGCCAGGAGGAAGGTGGGAGGGGGCATCTCAGGTGGGCATTCTCGCAGACTCGCTTTGCCTGTCCAAACTTTGTCTCTGTCTCCACTTGAAGCCTAAGCTTCTCAAACAGAAGCTGGTGAGGAGATACGGGCTGGTGGTTGGAGCTGTTTTGTCCCTGACTGGGGGTTTGTAGCCTGAGAAGGAGACGACCTTTGGCTCCCTGTTGACCCCAGGAAGGTGCTTGTCCAGCTAGGGAATGGACTGCTTTCATGGCTGTTTCCCTAGGGCTCTACCCAGGGCCAGGCCTAGCAGAGGCACCCAGGGAATGCTTCTGGAATCAAGTAGGTTGACGGGCAGTTGACTGGAAGAATCAATACACGACTAAATGCGGTGAGGGTTAGACTTCAGGATTTGGAAGCTCTGCTTTGCACACTAACTTTAGAGTCCAGACAAGACTGGGACATGGGGACTTCCTGGTGGTCCAGTGGTTAAGACTCCGCCTTCCAGTGCAAGGGGCGTGGGTTAAATCTCTGGTTGGGGAACTAAGATCCTACATGCCATGGGGCAATTAAGCCTGCCCACCCCAGTGAAGACCCAGCTCAGCAAAAAAAATAAGGGCCAGGACATGATCTTTTCTCTGCTGCTCACAAGCTGCGTGACACTGGGCAAATCTCATAACCTATCTGTGTCTCAGTTTCCTCATCTGAAGGAGATAAGCTCTATGAGCGGTTAGCATTGTGCCTGGTGTGGTGGTGTGCCCACTTGGGGTAGTTTTCTCATCCCTTGCTCACACCTCCACCCAGTCAACTTCCTCCCTTTGGAAACTTCCATCCTGTGAAGTGCCTAGTGAGCCTGCTTGCTTGCCCTCCTTCCTCTGCCATTCCACTTTGTCTGGTACACTGACCTATTCCAAATGTTGAGACATATATTCTTATCAGACTGGACAATTCCCTGGGGAAACCTGCTGGTATTTTCTCAAGTCCTGGATCCTCCTCCTTGTCATAGGGGACTTTTCCTGTATCTTGGTCTTCACCTCGTTGTTTCTCTTCCTCTGTCCCCACATCCCACCCAGGGGCATTCAGAGGCTACTGGAGAAAGCAAAATAGAGGTGGGGAGAGCCACAGCCTGGGGTTACAGAAGGGTCCGCTGCAGAGGTCAGGAGGCCCCATGGACCAGCATGGGGAGGAGATGGGTGGAGGACAGGATCAGGCTGGGAAGAGGAAAGACATGCCTAGCCTGGGCCCAGTGTGGGACCGGCCTGAAGAGAGGGGCCTGCTGAGAAGACGGCCCTGCAGGTTGAGGAAGTCCTGGGTATCCTTGCTGTTGACCACATGCGTGGTTGACTACGCATGGGTGAGGGTGGTGGTTGTGCCCCTGAACAGAGGGGCAAGGCTGTTCTCAACAGCAAGCGTGAAGCCACAAGGTAGCAGACTGGAGCAGTGAAGTGGGATAGGTGGGAGGTGCCCTGGAGAAGACACTTCTTAAAACTTGAAGGACTCAGTGGCTGAATGGGGCTAGCAAGGCAGGGCTTTGGGAGCTTGGGGCCTGAAAAGAGGTAGACACTACGCATGGGAGTTGAGGAGTCCCTTTCCCTTTGGTAAAATGAGAGGCTGGCGCAGCTCAGACATTCCTAAAGGTACCTTCCAGGGCATTTCCAGATTCCAGGCAAGGCTTGTATTCCAAACCCGGACAGATTCCTTTGTCCTCCCAAGTAGGACTGGGGGAACACGCGAACCTTCTTGAACAAGGGGGATGTTGGAGTCACTCTCCTCTGCCCTTCGGCTTTTCTGTCTCCCCTCTACCATACTGCAACGTGCAGGGTGCCCGGACTGCCAAATAGGCGGCCTTCCCTGCCCCGTCTCATGTCCCTCCCGGGACCAGCACTGCCGTGTCTCCTGACGTCCTCGCCCTGCTCCCTACGCTGCTGGACGTCCTTCCTTCTCTGCCCCAGTCCCTCTGATGCTGTAGGCAGGTGGTGGTGGGAGGTGGGGGCAGGCTGGGGGTGACGGTCAGGGCTAGGCCTCCAGTACTTCCCCTGGTCCTAGGACACATCGCAGTGGGCTCATTGCTCCTCCACGACCTGAACAGAGGTCTAGAGCTTGGCAGTTAGCAAAAAGGCCATATACTTTAAACAGATAATAATAATAAAAGCCTGTCTTGTGCCTTCTTCCCAGATTCTGTTGACCGAAGAGTTTGTAGAGAAAATGTTGGAGGACTTAGAAGATCTGACTTCTCCAGAGGAAGTAAGCTGTTTGGTTCTCTCTGACAGCAGGTTCCAGGCTCCGGGAGTCTCTGTGTGTGTGCTTGTGTCTGTCTCTGACGTGTGCAGAGAGGCTGGAAAGGAGACCCTGGAGATGTTAAACGGCTTTATTTCACTTCCCTGAACCTCCCCCTGCCCCACCCCCAACCCTTGTGAGGACACCCAGCAAACTATCTGAATTGCCAGCTCCCGAGAAGCTCATTGAAGAGGCAGCCAGGGCCTTTAGGCTAGTACAGAGTTCTCCTCAGCCCCTGCTGTTCCCTGGCAGGTTCTGAACAGAAAGCCCACGCCTGCTGCCAGAGAACATTCCATGGAGGAGTTCTGGTGGGCAGCGAGGGGCTCCTGCTCCAGCCTCAGGCCACCCAGGAGCCACTCTCCCTCCCACCTCTGGCCGCGAGCACTCCCCTCTAGGCCCGCCTCTTCCAGGCCCAGCCGAGCTGCGGGCCAGGTGGGGGCCTGTGCTTGCCCTGGCTACTCCGCTGGGGTACAGGAGAGGAGCCCACAATCCCCTTTGTTTTTCTTCCTTGTTCCCGGCATCCTCATTTGTGGGGACTTACCTCATCCTGGAAAGTCCCTTCCCCTCCCCCGGCCTCCTACCAAGCAGCACCCCAGCGGGGTTGAGCCTTCCTGGCCTCAGAGTCCTGCCCAGATAGGTTAGTGGAACATTAGCACGCTGATAGTTCTAGGGGTCTTCTGGGCTCTCCCCTGTCCGGGGGCAGAGACAGACCCTTCTGCCCTTTCTGCCCAGAAGTGTATTTTGGGGAGAGCTCCTTCACCTCTTAGGGGCCAGGCTTCCAAGCCAGAGCGAGGCCAGGCAGGAGCCAGCTTTCAGCCAGGACCCAGTCAGCCTGGACACAGAGGCCTCTGACGGATATCCACAGGGCGGAGGACCGTCCACAGGGCAGGACTGGCCTGTCCAGGTCTCCAGATGGACAGGAACTCCTCAGAGCCTGAGGTCACCCCTAGTGGGATAATGTCTTCTCTCTTCTCATTTATACATTCAAAAGTCACTAAGTACCCAGTCTGTGCCAGCCAGTCAACCCCCACAAGTCACCAGCCCCTGAGGTCCGGCTCCCATTCAGTCAGACCAGAGCCGGCTGCCCAGAAGTGCTTCCGGAGAGGCCATGTCGCACAGGGACGGCACGGTGCCAGACTGCTGCTCTCGGCTCGGGTGCTGGGGGGGTGGAAGGGGTGTAGCCAGGCAGGAGGGACAGGAGCCAGAAGGAGCTTAGGAAAGTAGGTCACTAAAAATGACTTTTTTTTTCCTTTCCTGTCCAAGGCTGTCCCCACACCCTGCCCTCCTCTCCACTTTGGTCCTGGCTTGGACAGTCCCCCATCAAGAGGGAGGGAGAGGGAACCAGCCGGGCAGTGTCAGGCCGTCCTCTTCTAGCACCAGCTCTGGGCAGGCTGAGGGCCCTGCTCTTCCCTCCTTCCCAGCTTGCTCCCAGATTAGCAGGAGACCTGAAAGGCAGACCCTGCTCCTAAATCAGGGAGCATCTATGAGCACCAGCTGTGTGCCTGCTGGCCCCATGCAGGGTCCTCGTATACACAGGGCACATGTCAGTCTCTTCCCCTACCCCTCTCCAGAAGCTTGAAAAACAAAACTAGGCAAATCAGTGATTTCCAGGGAGTTGGGTCATAAGAACCTGGGCCCTCCTTGGCCACTGCCAGCACCTCTCAGGCTGGTAACCCTGGGAGGCTTGTGAGGATGAACAAGGGGGAGCAGCGTGGGGAGCTCCTCTCAAGTTTGCACCAGGCCTAAGAAGTCACCTCAGACCACACTAGCTCTGCTTCTCCACTCCCACCAAGGCCGAGGCAGGGCCTCCTTCCTTTAGGACCCTTTGGCAAAGGCTCCAGAGGGCAGGTTCCAGCGTTCTTCCCTGCCAGCCTCAGAAAGGAGCCATGGCAGGGATAGGACCGCAGAGTTCCAGACCTCAAGCCACTTCCCTGTAGCATCTGCACCCTCCCCTGCCCCCCATCCTCTAGCCCCCGGGCCTCAGGGAACAGATTCCTTACATGCTTGTGGCCAGAGGCAGAACCAAGGAAGTGAGCTGGAGGGAGGTCAGCCCAGTCAAGAAAGAGTCAGAAAACAAGCCTCCTCCAAGCCCAGTTAATTATTGGCCGGGGTGTGGGGAAGGAGGGGTCGGCAGTGGATCCCAGCCTCTCACCTGGTTCAGTATTCGTGACTGAAGCCAGGCAACCAACCAGTGGTCTGTCTTGCCCCAGCACCCAGGAGACGGGGCCTGGGTGAGGGTCCTGGCCTCTCTAGGCAGTGTGGGAAGAAGGCGGTGGATTCTAACTGTGCATCCTCTGGTTCTGTGCTTGTTGCCCCCTCCACAGTTCAAACTTCCCAAAGAGTACAGCTGGCCAGAAAAGAAGCTCAAAGTCTCCATCCTCCCCGATGTGGTCTTCGACAGCCCGCTGCACTAGCCTGGGCTGGCCCTGCAGGGGCCAAGGGCGAGCCCAGCTGCTTCCCGGTGACTCCAGTGTAACAACTGCATAAACGAGATTCCTGCAAACACAAGGGGAAGTGTGAGGATGACTGCGTAGCCCCTACACCTCAGCCCGCTGGGATGCCCTGCACAGGCCGCAGGGCTCCCCCTCACCTGAAGCTCGGGGGGGTCTCCGCACCTGCAGCCGGCCGAGCCACATGACCAGGCCGGGCCCCAGTGGGCTGCAGTTGGGCAAATGTCAACCTTCCCCTCCTGCTGCCACCACAGATTCTGGTTTGAGATTTGCCTCTGGACCTCTGATGTGCCCCCAGGTGGAGACAGGCCTCATTCCCACCTACCCTCTGCTGCATTGCCCAGCGGGAGGAAGGTGTAGCAGCCACCTACCCTGCCCAGCTCAACTCTGGGAAGCCTTCGGTAGTCAAGCTCTTCTGGCGGTGGAACGATTCCTTTGATCGTGTTTGGTTTTCTTCCTCCTTATTTTATTTTGTAGAAACCGGATGGTATTTTATTGCTCTTCAAAGATGTCCAGAAGCCATGTAAATATGTTTTTTTTTTTAAGAAAGAAAAAACAGAACTTTATTTCCAGATGAACTTTCTCATTCTCACAGACAAGGGCCTGGGGCCGTCTCCCCCAGAGCCGCCACCAGAAAAGCTGCTGGTGTTCGCCTGCCGGTCAAGGCCTCTGAGGAGTCAGCTTCGCACAGAGGCTTTTCTTCCCAGCCAGGCCTGGGGGAGCCGAGACACTCCCCCATGCAGCCTGGAGCCCAGTTTAGCTGGGGCCAGGAAGGGCTGCTGCTGGTTCCCAGGTGGACTGGGCCCCCACAGAGTTCAAGATCATCAGGGTCTCTGAGACTTGGTGACCTCAGCCTCATCTTCTAGGCATTTTCCTCCCAACCAGGCCTGCCTGAGAGAGGGCGAAGCTCAGCACTTCACAGACCATCCCCACCTGCCACTCAGGGCCTGGGTCTCCAGCTCTTTGCCACTTCTATCCCATTTCCTCCCAGCCTCCAGGCTGCAGGACTCTGACTTATTAAAAACAGAAGAATCAACCTCTTCACATGTCTTTCACATTAGTTTTGCAAACACTGCACTCTCCTGCCTTCCATGCCTTCCATTCATTTCTGCGTTGATTCATTTCTCGTCCTTCATTCTCCGCTTGTCCTGTCTCCTTTCTGGCATCCTGGCCTCTGGTCTTTGGTTCCTCACTCCAGTACTGCAGATCTCCCGGTCTTCCTGTCTCATAGCCAGCCTGTCTCTGACCCATAGTTTGGGGGTTCTTCTGGGGTTGTCTCTCACTTTTGACCTGTAATCACAAGCCCCTCTCAGGCCCTCTTACCCCTAACTCTGGGGATGGCAATTACAAGACCACCCTTCTGGCTCTCCCACGACAAAGTTCTTGTGTCTGTCAGGGACCACACAGACAGACAACATGCCTTGCCCTTGTCTGCAACCGCCACACACATGGGCACCACCAGGAGTGCCGAGGAGGCCCCTAGGGCACAGGGCACCTCTGATGAGCCATCCAGCCAAAGAGCTGCCTTCAGGGGCCACGAGGGTGGCCAGGCTGTTGGACTTCCAAGGGGCCATTCAGGTCTGGCTCTTTCTCTGCTTACACCCTCAGGGCTACCTGGTTAGCGCCATCAAACTCAGAGCTTCAAGGCAGATCTGCCTGGCATCTGGGAGACACATACCACCACCACCACCACCCCACCCACACCAACGCAGCAAAGGTGGGAAACCCTGTGGACCTGATGCTGGCAGCAGCTGTGCCTTCTGCTCTGAGGACTTTTCCAGAAGGACATTTCCTGGTCTTCACCCACCACATCATCCCCACCTTGAAAACTCTTGTCTTTAGATGTTTTATGGCCAAAGAGGTGTCATTGACTTGCCTCCTTTCCTTGCCATCCTGACCTGCTTCTCCACAGATTCTTTCTGGGGACCTGCCTCTACCCTGCCTGCTTGGCTTCGGGGCAGAGGGGTATTTTCTGAGCTAAGTTTTGTGGTCAGTACAGAAGGCAAAAGGGAAGCAGGTGAGCTCTGAGACAACAAGCCTGTGAAGCCTGTGGCTCCTTCCTGCCTCCCCCCACCCCTACCCCAGCCCCTCCTCTTATTGGGAACCTCCAAGGTTCAGCTGAGACCAGCCTCCATCTCCTTTCCCTACAATGCTTTGGCTCCAGAGGAGTGGCAGAGCATCTACCATCTCTGCCCAGACCTCTTTCCCTTGAGTGGTGGTGCCTTCCAGAGGGGGCTCTTCACTGAGAGGAGACCCTCATTGAGGATAAAGCAAGACAGACTGTGGGGGCACGTCCAGCACAGCACTTGGCATATGGCAGGCACTCACAAGATGGACCACTTCTTTCCCTCTCTGTAGCTCTTTGGAAACCCTGACCTCATAGTTAAGTTGGGAAGATTAAGAAGTCTCCCTCCCTACATCTGCCTACATAGGCTTCCCAGAAGCTTGCCCCTTCCTATTCTGTCCCTCCATGTCCCTGTGACTGAAGCTTCTGAGGGGAAGGGGCTCCTCCATGCTGTTTGCTGGCAACACAAGGTGGACACAGCCGCGGCTGCTTAGGCCCAGTGTGGGCTACAGGAGGCCCACGGCCCCAGCTGCCATTCTGTGGGGGTGGAGAAGCTCACGCAGGGTCTCAGGTCTGCCTGGGGAGCTGGTGCCTCTTCCTGCCCTTCTCTTCCAAAGGCGAGGCTTCAGGGCAGGGTCTGGGAAGCCTTGGGAAGAATCTAAAGGGCTAGCATGTTTTAAAAAATTAACACAAGTTCTTGGGACTGGGTTTTGAGATTGAGAACAGGGAAAAAACCTGCAGGTCCGCCCCTATGGGGCAGACCAGGAGAGAATTCCCTTGACTGTATTTTTTTATCTGGTTGTCTTTCCTCACTGGCTTCCAGGTCCTTGTGTCAAGTGAGGTACCTGGGTCCCTGTTATAAGTCAGGAGCCCTGTAGAAAGAGCCCTCCTTTTGTACAAGTACCTGAACGCTGCAATGAGCAGACTTTTGTAAAAATTTTATATTAGTTTCTAATGTCAGTGGTGACTCGGTTCCTGGGGGCTGCAGCTAGCCTGGGACTTTTGTAAGAATTTTTGGGTGACTCACTTAGATGTCGTTTCCTTCTTGTCCCCTCTTCCTCTGTGTAATCTAAGTGCATTAAACGTATTTGCAGAAGTGCCTGGATCTTGTGCTCCTTTCTGGCTGCCTTGAGTAGGGGAGCAGAAAGCCTGGGGCCCTGGCAGAGGGGTGGGTTGGACTCAGCCTCTTAGAAGAAGCCAGGATGTGGAAAGGCCCAGAAGACTGATGTTGGGAGTGGAGGGGGTGCCAAGGAAGCAGGATCACGCAGCGGTGACTCTTCAGTCATGCAGAAATGATTTCACAGGGACAGGCTCTCTCACTGGTCTTGAACTCCTCTAAGGTCAAGGGGGTAGGAGGTGGAACAGTCTGGGGTGTTGAGTGAGTGGGTAAAGACCCTCTCTTCTGCCTTTTTTCCTCCCCTCCTCTCACCAAAAAAAAGAAAAAACACCTTTTTCCCTGGGAAGGCAGGCCTTCCTCAAGCCCAGTTTGGAGTTCTTATGCCCCTTTCAGTGAGGGCAAGAGACAGCAACAACCCCCACCCCCACCCCCAGCCACCTACACTCAACCTCCTAATCCAGGGCCTGGGGTAGGCTCAGAACCGGCATGCCAGCCCACCCTTCCTGTGAGATCTCCTGGGCCTGCTCAGGGTGAGGAGGCAGGTGGATCTTCCTTCCCTGAATCGCCCAGCTCCTGTCTCTCCAGGGCCTGGTGTGGCAAAGCAGAGCCTAGTGCTAGAGGGGGAGAAGCCCCGAGAGGCAGGCAGGAGAGGGGTCTACACCCAGCCCAGGTCCATGACCCCACAGGACTGCTCTGGGTCCTCACACATTCTTCCCCTTCCTACTAGGCCTGCTTGTCCATCCTGGGGAGTAGCAGGGCCCTTTTCTTCTGGTCCTCAGGATGGAGCCGTAGCACCCAGGAGGATCTGCAGGGGTCCTGAGGGTGGCTTGAGAGGGTAGGACCTGAAGGAGTCAGCTCCCGTCTGAAGGGCTCTTAGCTCCCCTCCCTGTCCTCTTGAGAAGCAGCTGGATCTGTGGGACCTGCCTTAGGGGGAGGTCACTACTCCTTCCTCTGTGACCTCCTGCTGAACTGTGGCTGCCCCTACCCCCACCCCAGGCAGTGGGGCAGGTCCTGTCTGGGGCCCTCAGTCTCTGGGAGGCAGAGCCAGTGAGCTGGGAGGGTCTGGAGCCAGGCTGACTACCCTGGGGTGGCCCAGGCCACACCCCTTCCCCTTTCTCCCTGGAGACTGGGGGCGGAGTGCTTATCTAATCCTCCTCATCTGACTAGCCTGGAAGGACCCAGGGTCAGGGTGACGTTCCTGCCCCAGAGAAAACAACAGGGAGATTCTGTGAAGTGGCTCTGGGAGACAGGAGTAGGTTGGGTTTGTTTCTGGAAAGAAAAGAGTTCCTGGGCATGAAGCAGAGACTCTATCCCTAGATTTAGGGACAGAGGAATCTTCCAAGTGATCTCTAATGTCTCCTCCAAAAGCCTATACATTCCTCCAGGTAGACACCCTACTTGGGGGATCAGGGGACCCACAGGCTTCAAGCCATGGGACGGGATGGTGAGAGATTTGCCAAACTGGCTTGACCAGAAGGCGAATGCGTACTGGAAATGAGTGACTCAACCCAGCCTGCCAGGCTCTGAGGTGGGGAGGCCAGCATGGGGTGAGGGGGGTAATCAACTGGGCAGGAGAAGGGAGAGAAGCATCCCAAGACCACAGGGCAGGGAAGGATGTGGTCTGGGAGGGGAGGCCATTTGGGCCTCTTCCATGGGGGTATGAAGAGACTAACCAGCCCCTCCTCCTCAGCGCAGGAAGTCTTCAGGAGAGAGCTAAGGGCAGGATGCAGGAAGGGCAGGAAGACTGCTGGTGGGCGTCCATGGTTGGTGTAAATGTAGCTTTCTGAGGAACTTGAGGGGCAAGGGAGACCTTGAGGGGATTGTGATGAGAGCAAAGAAGGAATTCATAGGGCCTGGACTCCATCTTCAGCATTACTGGTTGGGGCATAGAACTGGATTACCATGATACTGAATGGTTTGCCTTGGAAACGAACAGAGATCATTCTGTCGTTTTTGAGATTGCATCCAAGTACTGCATTTCGGACTCTTTTGTTGACCACGATGGCTACTCCATTTCTTCTGAGGGATTCCTGCCCACAGTAGTAGATATAAACTGTGGAAAATTCTGAAAGAGATAGGAATACCAGACCACCTAACCTGCCTCTTGAGAAATCTGTATGCAGGTCAGGAAACAACAGTTAGAACTGGACATGGAACAATAGACTGGTTCCAAATAGGAAAAGGAGTACGTCAAGGCTGTATATTGTCACCCTGCTTATTTAACTTCTATGCAGAGTACATCATGAGAAACGCTGGACTGGAAGAAGCACAAGCTGGAATCAAGATTGCCAGGAGAAATATCAATAACCTCAGATATGCAGATGACACCACCCTTATGGCAGAAAGTGAAGAGGAACTAAAAAGCCTCTTGATGAAAGTGAAAGAGGAGAGTGAAAAAGTTGGCTTAAAGCTCAACATTCAGAAAACGAAGATCATGGCATCCGGTCCCATCACTTCATGGGAAATAGATGGGGAAACAGTGGAAACAGTGTCAGACTTTGTTTTTTGGGGCTCCAAAATCACTGCAGATGGTGACTGCAGCCATGAAATTAAAAGACGCTTACTCCTTGGAAAAAAAGTTATGACCAACCTAGATAGTATATTCAAAAGCAGAGACATTACTTTGCCAACTAAGGTCCATCTAGTCAAGGCTATGGTTTTTCCTGTGGTCATGTATGGATGTGAGAGTTGGACTGTGAAGAAGGCTGAGCACCGAAGAATTGATGCTTTTGAACTGTGGTGTTGGAGAAGACTCTTGAGGGTCCCTTGGACTGCAAGGAGATCCAACCAGTCCATTCTGAAGGAGATCAACCTTGGGATTTCCTTGGAAGGAATGATGCTAAAGCTGAAGCTCCAGTACTTTGGCCACCTCATACGAAGAGTTGACTCATTGGAAAAGACTCAGATGCTGGGAGGGATTGGGGGCAGGAGGAGAAGGGGACAACAGAGGATGAGATGGCTGGATGGCATCACCGACTCGATGGACGTGAGTCTGAGTGAACTCCGGGAGATGGTGATGGACAGGGAGGCCTGGCGTGCTGCGATTCAGGGGGTCGCAAAGAGTTGGACACGACTGAGCGACTGAACTGAACTGGACTGGACTCCATCTTAGGCCTGTTCATGCTGATCATGCTCGGCCACCTTTCCAATGGACTCTGAAGTCTGTGTTTAGTGCGTATGAAAACAACAACAGAAGGATAAGACCCCCTCCAGACAGGGGAACCTTGAAGATTGTATCTAGGTTACTCATCACCTCAGAGAAACCATATGCTATCACCCCTTCCTCCAGACAGGCCATAAATTTTTCTATGTCTATTGGAGTATAACCTCGGGTTTATTGATTATTGGCTAATTGTTTGACTGTTTGAGCACATGAGCACACAGCACGTGAATGATGGGGTTTTGGGGATTCTATTTTCCTTGGTTTATGTAAGTCTCAAGGAATCTGGAGTGGTGGGTTCAGACACATGCACATGGAGTATAAAAGATTTTCACAAATGCTGGCCGGGGTCCTTGGCTAAGAGGAGACTCTGCCTTGGGCCTGCCGGTGTAGTAAACTGCACTCCATATCTGCATTGTCCTTCTGAGTGAGTTTGTTTCTCGGAACACGTGGCTACAACAAGAGCAGTGGCCGTATTGGGGCTAGAGAACGAAGAGAAGTGACATCGTTCCTCTGTTTTTCCAATTTCACCATGGCCACCCCCATTCCATCTCAGTACTGAAAGCACCAGAAGGAAAGAGAATGGAGCTTCTGGGGTCTCAACCTTGACAAGATAGAAGAGGGCCACCTGAGCAGTGCTGAGCTGCTCTGATACCACTGTGGAAAGCGTAAGAACTAGCTTGTCCTCTCAACTAACGTGCAGCAGGCATCGGATGTATGCTGGGAGACTCCTCCAGGCCCAGCCTTCAGGAGCTCATAGTGCAGTGGGAGGAAGACGGACAAGGAAACAATTGCAAGAAGGGCCACAAAAGGGGAAGGCTGTTTGCCATGCTACCCCAGTTCCACCTCTCATCATCAGCTTCCCTTTAGACAAGCTAACTCAGCTCTGCCTCAGTTTCTTCATGTAGAAGTGGATACGCACTTCCTAGAGATGCTTTGTTTTGTTTCTAAATACTTATGTGTTGATTTCGGCAGCACTGGCTTTTAGTTGCAGCATGCAGGCTGCTTAGTTGTGGCCTGTGGAATCTAGTTCCCTGACTAGGGATCCAACCTGGGCCTTCTGCATTGGGATCATGGAGTCTTAGCCACTGAACCACCAGGGAGGTCCCTCCCAGAGTTTTTGTAAGGATCATAGTAATTGCTTAGTTAGCATTAACACTTTATTAAAGGGCTATGCCACTTTGTTAAAGGGCTTCCCAGGTGGTGCTAGTGGTAAAGAACCCACCTGCCAATGCAGGAGATGTAAGAGATGAGGGTTCAGTCCCTGGGTTGGGAAGATCTCCTGGAGTATGAAATGGCAACCCGCTCCAGTATTCTTGCCTGGAAAATTTCATGGACAGAGGAGCCTGGCAGGGTACAGTATGCGGGGCCGCAAAGAGTCAGACACAACAGAGTGATTGAGCACACACACACACACATGCCAGGATATGGACACAGAGAAGGTGCCCAGCCCAGTCTGGGGAGATTTAAAAAGGCTTCCTGCAAGAAGTGACATCTGAGTTGAAACCTGATGCTTCAGGATAAATTGGGCAAAACAGGGTGGGGTGCTGTACTTTGAAAAGCTCTCCAGGCAAACAGAACAACAAGGGCAAAGTCCCCAAACTCTTCTCAGGAACTGTGGAGCTCAAATTGCCTAGAGTAGATTGCTTAACTCATCCAGCTTTCACAGTAGGATCATCCCCCTACCTGCTGGGTGGAGAACACATTGAAAGAGAGGTAGATTGGAGGCAAGGTGACCAGTCAAGCCTAGATTAGACTAGAAGCAGTAGGGATGGAGAGAATGGGATTCATTCATTGATACAACAAATATTTGTTGAGCATCTATTGTGTGCGAGGTCCCATCAGGGATACAGTATTTAAAAAGTCCTTTCACAGATCTTAAATCTTGGTGATGGAAGACAGTAATTTTAAAAGTAGGACACATAGAACATGGAGCTATGTGCTAAGGAGAAAAAATGCAACAGAGAAAGAGAAAGAGAGGACTGAAGGAGAAGCACGCTTTAAAATTCGGAGGTCATGAAAGGCCTCACGGCCTAGGCATCACTTGAACAAAGGATCTCAGTGACAGGAAGAAGGGTGCAGTAGGGCTATCCAAGGGAAGACAATTCAGACAAAGTGAGGCGCAACTGTGAAGAGCCTGGGGGCTAGGGGCATGGGAGACACACCAGGTATACTTGAGGAACAACAGCGGGGAAGCCAGTGTGGCTGGAGCAGAATGAGGAAGGGGACTGTAGATTACTTACACAGAGGCCAGACCTTACACAGACCTTAAGGTCCTGTGTAGGACCTTACAGGCAATTATAAAACTTTGACTTTTATTCTGATGGAAGTGAGAAGCCATTGGATGAGTAAGCAGAAGAGTGACAAAAATCTGACACATTTTTCAAAGATTACTCTGGCTCTTCAGTTGAGAATTGACTCCAGGATATAAGGGCAGCAGGGGCTTTCCTTGTGGCTCAGCTGGTAAAGAATCTGCCTGCAATGCGGGAGACCTGGGTTCGATCCCTGGGTTGGGAAGATCCCCTGGAGAAGGGAAAGGCTACCCACTCCAGTATTCTGACCTGGAGAATTCCCAAAGAGTCGGACACGACTGAGCAACTTTCACTTTCACATAAAGGCAGAAACAGAAACCAGTTAGGATCTACTGAAATAAATAGACAAGAGTTTGTGGTAAGTTATGGAGAGGTTAAGAAGTAGTCAGGATTTGCCAACATCTTGAAGGGGCAGCAGGTTGGGAAGTGAAGAAGATGAAGGTTTTCATTTCCAGTACAATGAATTCAAGCTACTTGTGGGACATCTGGGTGGAGAGCACAGTTGGCTACATGAATTTGCAACAAGGAGGGTGAGGATCTAAGCTGGAGACTGACTAGGGAGTCATCAGTATATAGACAGTAGTAAAGCCTTACTAGAAAAACACCTACTTCTGCTTTACTGACTACGCCAAAGCCTTTGACTGTGTGGATCACAACAAACTGTGGAAAATTCTTAAAGAGATGGGAATACCAGACCACCTTACCTACCTTCTGAGAAATCTATATGTAGGTCAAGACGCAACAGTTAGAACGGGACATGGAACAACAGACTGGTTCCAAATTGGGAAAGGAGTATGTCGAGGCTGTATATTGTCACCCTGCTTATTTAACTTATATGCAGAGTACATCATGAGAAATGCCCACCTGGATAAAGCACAAGCTGGAATCAAGATTGCCGGGAAAAATATCAATAACCTCAGATATGTAGATGATACCACCCTTATAGCCGAAAGCGAAGAGGAACTAAAGAGCCTCTTGATGAAAGTGAAAGAGGAGAGTGGAAAAGCTGGCTTAAAACTCAACATTCAAAAAACGAAGATCATGGCATCCGGTCCCACCCCTTCATGGCAAACAGATGGGGAAACAATGGAAACAGTGACAGACTTTATTTTTTTGGGCTCCAAAATCACTGCGGATGGTGACTGCAGCCATGAAATTGAAAGTCGCTTGCTCTTTGGAAGAAAAGGTATGTTCAACCTAGACAGCATATTAAAAAGCAGAGATATTACTTTGCTAACAAAGGTCCATATAATCAAAGCTTGGTTTGTCCAGTAGTTATGTATGGATGTGAGAATTGGACCATAAAGAAAGGTGAGCACCAAAGAATTGATGCTTTTGCACTGTGGTGTTGGAGAAGACTTGAGAGTCTCTTGGACTGCAAGGAGATCCAACCAGTCCATCCTAAAGGAAATCAGTCCTGAATATTCGTTGGAAGGACTGATGCTAAAGCTGAAGCTCCAATACTTTGCCCACCTGATGTGAAGAAGTGACTCATTGGAAAAGACCCTGATGCTTGGAAAGATTGAAGGCAGGAGGAGAAGGGGACAACAGAGCATGAGATAGTTGGATGGCATCACCGACTTGATGGACACGAGTTTGAGCAAGCTCCAGGAGTTAGTGATGCAAACAGAAGCCTGGGGTGCCGTAGCCCATGGGGTCAGACACGACTGAGGGACTGAACTGAACGCCTTAGGAGTTAATGAGGGAGCAGGCGTAGGTGGAGGGCAGTTCATAAGGAGGGAGTTCATAAGAGTGTGGAGGGCAGTCAATATTTATGAGATAGAAACTGGAGAAGTCTGTGGTTAGAAAGATAAGGAGACAGAACAGCATGATGTTATAGAGGTCAAGGTGAGCTGTCTAGAACGGTGAGAAATTAATGGAATCCTTTAGATTATCCTGAAGGTCATTCATGAGGCCAGAGAAGGATGCACCAATCTAGACTTTGTTTCTTTGCACCATCTTTCAACCAAGGAATTGAAGATTCATGTTTGAAAGTCACTTTCTCCTTGTTTTTTCACTGATATGCATGCATGTGTTCATTCACTCAGCATAAGACCTCCCATGTAAGGGGATGCAGAGTACTAAAAGATACATGCTCTGTCCTTGAAGGACCCATATTAGCCACCCAATCAGGAATAGAGAGATGAAGTTCCTAAAGTAGAGAGGCTCTCTGGTTTTTTGAAAGGATCAGACTCATGGGTCATTTTAAACTGGGCTTAAATCTCAGGTCTACCATTTAGAACAAACTCATGAATCTCAAATGCATAATCTTCAGCACAAACCTCCTCTGAGTCTGTATATACAATTGTCTCCTCTGGAATTTCCACTGGGATAGCTAAACCAATTCAAACATAATTTAGAACTATTCAAAAATCTCTCCACCCAAACCTAATCCTCTCCAGTTCTCTCCTTCTGGGTAAATGGCATCACCGCCCAGGCTCTTCTTAAGGCCCAAATCCTAAATTCAGAAGAATATTCTGTATTCATACAGTGATACGCATATCTTGATCCCATTCCTACTCTATTACTATTACGTGTTGATTCCTCTTCATCCCGTATCTAATTTGGCTCTACTTCCAAAATACATCCCAAATCTAGTAGTTTCTCACAACCAGCTTCAAGTCCAAACTCCTTACCACGACACTGTGTATTCTGGTTCCTGCCTGGCTTCTCCCTCACAACAGGCCTTCTTTCTGCCCTGGAACATACTTTATTCATTGCTTTCGTACTTGTTTTTCCCTCTGATTGAAGCACTCTTTGGACTTCCCAGGTGGCACAGTGGTAAAGAATCCACCTGCCAACCAGAAGACACAATTTGATCCCTGGGTTTGGAAGCTCCCCTGGAGAAGGAAATGGCAACCCACTCCAGTATTCTTGCCTGGAAAATTCTATGGACAGATGAGCCTGGCGGGCTACAGTCCACGGGCTAGCAAAGAATCGGACATGACTAAGCGCACGTGCCACACCCAGATTGTCACTTGCCTGTGAAGTGAAGTCAAAGTCTCTCAGCCGTGTCCGACTCTTCTCAACCCCATGGACTGCATAGTCCATGGAATTCTCCAGGCCAGAATACTAGAGTGGGCAGCCTAACCCTTCTCCAGTAGATTTTCCTGGCCCAGAATCGCACCAGGATTTCCTGCATTGCAGGCAGGTTCTTTACCAGTTGAACTACCAGGGGAGCCCTGACTCCTCCTGAATATTCAGATCTCAGCTCAAATTTCACTTTCTGAGAATATTGTATGAGTCCCTTACTCTCTGCCACAGAAATTATCTTACATAATTAGTTAAAAAAAATTGGGGGGGGGGTACAAATTTTCCAGGGAATCCCCAGGGCCTAGAAAAATGCCTAGTGCATGAGACTTTTGTTAAACATTTGTTAACTGACAGGTTGACTCCAATTTTTTTTTTACTCCAATTTTTTAGGCCTCTGTTTCCTTATAAATTGAAGAGACTAATAATGCATATTTTGTTTGGTAGATTTGAGCCTCAGAAATGTAGGGAAGGGAATTATCTAGCTGTCCAGTGGTTAAGACTCTTCACTTCCACTGCAGTGGGAACAGGTTCGATCCCTGTGGAGGCACTAGGATCTCACATGCTGCCCTGGGCAGCCGAAAATAGAGTATCCAAAAAAAAAAAATGTAGGTAAAAATATTGAGGATACCGGGGAAATTGCTGCACAGTGAACCTTTGCAATTTGCTGCTGAGTTCCATCAGATGAGCCGATTGACAAACCCCCCTTTCCCTCTCAGGTAAAAGGAGACACGGGTGAAGAGGCCTAGGAAGATGTGGTCCCACTCCACAGCATTAGCGTCTCCCTTTTAAGAAGCAGAGAAACTCATCCCCCGTCCCCAATGTTTAATGTACCGAAGTTAGTGCAAATCACGTGAGCCCTAGGTTGCCCCCGCCTTAAAGAGGCGGAGTCTCAGTTTGGAGACCAATAGCAGGAACAATCTCCGGAACAGCCCCCAACTCCAGACAGGGATAAGGGGAGGAGCCGGGCGCCCGGCAACTGTTATAGCACTTCCGGACAATACGCCCCGCCCCTCCTCCCCCTTCCCTGTCCGCTTATTTCTCCAGTGCCGGGTGGGCAGAACCAGCGGGTGCTGATTACAGGCGCCGCCGTAGTGCTGCTGCTTTCTCCTCGCCTACACCTCCCAGTCTCCCCCCGCTACCCTCGCAGAGTAGCGGGACCGGCCTTGATGTAGGGACACCACCCTCCTGCCTCCGCCTCTCTCCGCGCTAACTCGGGACCCCGGCTCACCGCAGTCCGCTCGCGTCTCCACCCTGCCCGCCGCGCTCTGCTCCGAGCTCATTGTATCCTCCCCATTCCTGGGCTCAGACTTCGAGGCCAAGCTGTGGCGGGAAGATCGGGGACCCCTGTGCACCCCTCCAGCCGGTTCCGCGAATTGGGGCCCCTCCCCCGCACTGCCGTCCTCGCAACAGCGCGGTATTGGCGAGGGCTCTCTTTCCTCACCACTAAAGCAGAGAGGGCCGACTGGCGGGCAGCAGGGACGAAGCCCCCCACTCCCAGCCGCGAGCCCCTTCCTCCCGTCCCCTTCCTAGGGGAAGGAGAGCCGAAGCCCGAGCGAGCTGAGGCAGGAAAAAGGCAGCCGTGGACTGCCCAGCCAGCAGATCATTTTTATTATCGAGATTATTATTAAAAGGGGGCGGGGAGCCCAGGATGAGAGGGAGGGGGTTAGAGACGCAGCTATTTTTATTAAACAGATTATTCCTGAAATAATAATACGCGCAAGATGGCTGAAGGTGGCTGTGATGAGAGTGTTGGGGCTTTTTTTTCTCCCCCCCTTTTTTTTGATCTGAGGATAAAGCTCTGAGGCGACAGCCGCTGCGGAGACCCTGCCCGGTGTGCCCTCCCCCCAGTTGAGAAGCAGCGGGCGGACAAACGGACCCACAGACGGAGCGACTGGCTCGGGCCCGCCCCGGACGCGTCGCCTGGGCAGCAGCTGGGGGCCGCGGGCGCTCGCCTTTCTGCCGACTTCTTCCAATTCTAATCTTTTTTTATTTTTTGGAAAGAACCAGGGTGGGTGGAGCAGAGGTGGAGAGAAATCAGGACTTGGCATTTTCTCCCCTGTCTTCTAATCTGAGGGAGGCCACCAGCCCTCCCCTTAAAAATCCCACCAAAAAAAAAAAAAAGCGAGCGATAGAAAGAACGCTGCAGGACCCTCCAGCGAGCGCGCTCGGACCCCCGGCCGCCACTGCGGCGGCTGCCGGGAGCTCAAGATGGCTGGACGCTGAGGGAGGCAGCCCGGCCCGGCTGTCTCGGCCCGGCTCCGCTGCCGCGGGCTGGCTCCGACCGCAGCCCCGAAGACCGGAGCAGAGGCCGAGAAGAAAAGAAAGTGGGGGGGGAGGGGGGCCGGGGTGACGAAGGGGGAGGGCCGGGCCGGGCGGGGGGGGAGGGGAAGGCCGGGAGCCGAGCCTCCTGTTCATTAGCAGTTGAGAAAAATTCCTTTCTAGTTTGATCAATCCTTGTTTTCCTCGGCAGAGCCGGGCGCCCGCCCAGCGCGGAGACGGAGAGCGGGGTCTCTCCGCGGCGGGGGCGCCGGGCGCCAGGCCTCGGGGGAGCGCAGAAGTAGAGACGAGGGGGTCAGGCCGGAGCTCCGCCGGGGCTTCTCCTCCCTCCCTTTCTGGTTGGCTTTTTTTTTTTTTTTCCACTTCTCTCCCTCCCCCTTCCGTTTCTATTTGTGAAGGGAGGAGGAAGGCAGAGGCGGGCTGCTGTCTCTGGCCGGGGACTGGAATTTCATCTGAATGACTGCCCCTGCGCTCACGCAGCGCCCCGGAGTCGGCCCGCCTGCGCCCCGCAGCCCGCACCCGCAGACCGCGGGCCAGCGGGTGGACGCCCGCGCCGCGGCCCGGGGACAGGCTCGCCTCGCCCGCCCCGTCCGGATCTAGCAGTCCTTGGCCGGGCCGCACTCGCTTCCCTGGCCTCTCAGACCCCGGACGAGGTGAGGGAGGCGCGGCGCCGGCGAGCCAGGAGAGAGCCACCATTGCCGCCGCCGTCTCTGGAGGAAGTGTGCGGCTCCCGGGCTCTGTCCGCCTTGGGGCGCGCCCCAATGTCAGCCGCGGGCCGGAGTGCGGGCCGCCGGCCGCCGCAGCCCTAGCCGCGCCGACCGGGAGGCCGCCTCTTATATGGAATTTGGACCCCGGCGCTCCCCTCCAGGGCTGGTGCCCCGGCCGCGGCCCTGGCGCAGTCCGCCGCCTCCCGCTAGGCGCTCGGGAGGAGGAGGAGGAGACGCAGCCGGCTGCGCGCGCTGCGTGAGGACCGAGGCTCACTCCTCTTGGGGGGCGGGCGCGCGGAAGGCGCTGGTGAACTGAGCGACTGTCGGGACCGCTCGGGGCTCGGTGGCCCTCCCGCGGCACCGGACGGACCCCCCAGGTCGGGGAGTTGGGGAGACCTGCCCGGGGCCCCTGCCGGCCGCCGCCGCCATGGCGGAGAATTGGAAGAACTGCTTTGAGGAGGAGCTCATCTGCCCGATCTGCCTGCACGTCTTCGTGGAGCCGGTGCAGCTACCGTGCAAACACAACTTCTGTCGGGGCTGCATCGGTGAGGCGTGGGCCAAGGACAGCGGCCTGGTGCGCTGCCCGGAGTGCAACCAGGCCTACAACCAGAAGCCGGGCCTGGAGAAGAACCTGAAGCTCACCAACATCGTGGAGAAGTTCAACGCCCTGCACGTGGAGAAGCCTCCGGCGGCGCTGCACTGCGTGTTCTGCCGCCGCGGCCCCCCGCTGCCCGCGCAGAAGGTCTGCCTGCGCTGCGAGGCGCCCTGCTGCCAGTCCCACGTGCAGACGCACCTGCAGCAGCCCTCCACCGCCCGCGGGCACCTCCTGGTGGAGGCGGACGACGTGCGGGCCTGGAGCTGCCCGCAGCACAACGCCTACCGCCTTTACCACTGCGAAGCCGAGCAGGTGGCCGTGTGCCAGTACTGCTGCTACTACAGCGGAGCGCATCAGGGGCACTCGGTGTGCGACGTGGAGATCCGGAGGAATGAGATCCGGGCAAGTACCCTACACACACACACTCACACACTCCCCTCCTTCCCGGCGGCCTGGGACCACCCTTCCGGACAGGCTGACTCTTGTGACATCAGGCCAGAGGCCCCTTTCCAAACTCCTACTCTGTAAGTTTGGAGGCAAGGTCCTGGGAAGAAGGGTCCCCAATCGCTACTTGATATATTCCCGCACCTGTGCTCATAGGGTCCATCTTGTGAGTCACTTATAGAAATGAGGTGTGGGGCTGTCAGGGCTGGAGTTTGGCTGTTGCTTTTCTGATTTGCGCGCAGCTCCCTGGCCCGGCAGTTGTTTCCGTAGGCCCTAGGGGAAGTCACTAAAGGCAGTGACCCAGGTCCTGCTTCTCCAGCTGCTGTTTATGTAATGAGTGTCCTGGTGCCGCTGCTGTGGCTGACATGATCCATGATGCTGGCATACCAATGAGGAAGTAAACAAAAGCAGCCATGTTAGTTTCAAGCCCTATTGGAAACACACTGGGGGGGTGGAGGGGGAGCTTCCGGAGGGAGAACAGAGCCCCTGGCCAAGGCCTGGGCAGCCAACGGCATCACCAGGACAGCATCTCGGCTATTGGGATTATTCCCTGTAACCCCCTCTCCATGTGTGAGAATCGCTGCCCACGGTGTGCCTGTGTGTGTTGCACGCGTCCTCAGGAACACACCTTAAAGTATGTCTTCATCACCCTGAACCCTTTTCTCGCAGCCCAGCCCTCTATCACAGCCCTCCCACATTTGGGGAGGGGAAGTGGAAGACGGAAAAAGAATCCTGTGGGTTTAAGGTTGAGCCGCCTTGCAATCTGGTTTCAGGCAGCTGGCTCCCCTGGGCTGCCGGCTGGGTGATTATGGAACCGCATCCCCTCCCATTGTATACACCCTGCAGCAGCGGCCAATGTCAAAACCGCCTTCCCCCTCAGGCCTCTGGGCCTGGCCTGGCTGTGGAGCTGGACTGAAGCAATACTTCCGTCCCCTTCGGTGGAGGGGGGCTCCTCCTAGGTTCCTCCCTGGTCCCCTGGCTTTCAGGGTTGAGTCATACCAGAAGGAAGGGGTTGGCCTGAGACTGTCTGAGCCATCTCAGAAGCCCCAGCTTGGGGCCTGGGTGTGATATCATGGGGGTGAGACTGGGAGTGTTGCTGGGTGGGGACCCCTGGAGGCTAGTCGAGGCCAGTGGGAGCTTGGGTATGAGGAAGCTCTGAACAGGGCACAGTTGGAGATGGGGGCTGTTTCCTGTGAGGGGGACCAGTCAGAATGAGTCACTGTTTAGCAATTAACAAACATACACATACAACTAACAAAAGGCAGGAGGGCTGCCACAGGCTGAGGGCAGGGATAACAAATAAAATTTGCTGTATAATTAGTTTCCAATTGGATGGGCTGGCTCTGGGGTTTTGTGCCAGGGCAGGGCCTCTCGATTCTTAAAGGAAGTGTGTGTGTGTGACGGGGGAGGATGGAGAGAAGAGCCACCCCCTCACACACATCAGGACTGGAAAAGGCAGAGGCCTAGGGGAGGATATGAGCCCCTAGTGTACTCCACACACCCCCCTACCCCTCCCCAGGGCAGGCAGAGCCCAAACTGTCCCTAGTATTGAGAAGCTGTTAATAAAGATAGAAGGGCTGGGAAGGAGGCTGGGAAAAGTGCAGAGAAAGAAAAGCTGCCCAGTTCTCTGTCCTGGGTTTGACAGTGGAAAATGAAAGGAGGGGAAAGGTGGAGATGTGGCTGAAAGGCAGAGAAAGGGACAACAACCAGGGTGATGAGTGAGCGTGCAGAGTGTGCACCCACGGCTTATGCCCTTAGTTGTGTCAGAGTGCTCAGGTGTCTTTCATTTCAGTGAGGGAGAAAACACCGTTGTGCCTGATTTGGTAGTAGGAGAGTGTCTATAGATGTGGGTCCATGTTCTCGAGTGTCTTTGAGACTGTCTGCTTTGCCCTCAAAGGTACCTGGCACACGTACACAGTGTACCCTGGAGTTCCCACCAGCAGGTCCTTGAACGCATGGAAGGACCTGAACTTTGTTAGCAGCTCCATGTGCGTGTGCGTCTGTGTGTGTGTGTTCGTTCCCGTTCCTGCTGTGGGCAGGCGCAGAAGGAGTGGGTTGCATCACAGCCAGATGTGCAGTTCTGTGTGCTCAGCATCTGTGCCCCGCAGCCCGAGTCTCATCCCTTCCCAGGCTCCCTTACCCCAGGTCCTCCAGATCCTCTCTGGTGTCAGGGCACTGGAGTTGGAAACCCTGCAGTGGTCTCAGCTCCATGCCACTGCCACTCGGTGGGAGTTGGACTTACTGAACAGGAGGGCCTCACCCTCATGGGAGGGGGTGAGCCGCAAAGAATCTGAATGGAAGGACCCATTGCGCTCCATCCTCACTAGGCCAGCCAGGGGGAGGGGCCTTTTCCTGGGCCTCTTTTCCCTTGTGGGAGGGAGGCTGTCTTAAAGGGCCCCTGCTGGTGCCATGGATGAAGGCAACAGAATTCTCCCAGATACAGGAGCAGATGCATGGAAACCTGGATCACACCTTAAGATACAGACAGCTCTGCTTCTTGTGCTTCCTCTTCCGTTGTCCCAGAGAAGGGGTAGGGGCTGCTGAAATGCCCTATTGGCTAGAAACAGGAAACCCTGATCAATCTTCCCCGGTGGTTCTCTGCCCCATAGTCAAAGCACCCACCTGTGCAGGGACCCAGAGCTGGGAGCCAAGCAGGGCTTCCACCTAGCAGGGGGTCTCAAAGGCAGGCCTTTGAAATCCTTGCCCCACTCTGCCCTTGTGAAGCCAGTGTGCAGACCATGTTGCCCTAAAACCTGGATGCCCACTGGGTAGACCCTAGAGACCATGCTCCCGAGACACCTTTAGACCCCAGTATGTTCTTCTTTGGGGCTATGGAAGGCTGAGGACCCAAGATTGGGGCATCCAGGTGGTCAGACCCTCTTCAGACCCCAGGTTTAGGGATTCATGTGAGCAACTTGGGACTGGTTTGAGCTGAGAGCACCTTTATCTTAGAACCTTCCTCAACATAGAAAGAAGACCCAAGATAAGGCCTAGATGTGTCTGTAAATGGTTATGCAGGGTGTGTGTGTGTGTTCAGGTCATAGTTGTGCCTCTGTGTCATTCCTAGTACCCCAGACTGAGGTTGGAAATGTTCCCAGGACTCTGTACCCTGACTTCTCAAAGGTTTAGAGTTAAGAAGAGGTTTTTCTCTGAGGACAGGATCCCACTTCTTGGGCCAGTTTGGGGTTCGCAGCTGCTCCCATTGCTGCTGGCCAGAGGGGTTGCCCTGGGACCCTGCAGGGGACCCTAGGTCTCTGCCTCATGTGTCTGTCACCAGGCAGGCTCTGGGAGAGAGGGCTGCCCTGGCCCAGCTAGAGCCCGGCTGTGGCTGCAGCCTGCCTCAGGCAGTATCAACCCCACTGCTCCCTGCCGCCCTGGACCGACCATAATCCTCAGGTCTTAGGTGGGGTGGGAGCTAGGATGGGGAGGCTGTGTGAGTGTGTGTGTGAGGTGTGAGGGTCAGGTACCTGCTCCTTTACCATCCCTGAAGGATCGGGAAGAGGGGCGGGGCTTGGCCTTCCTCCCTGGGCCCCAGGCAGAGAGGAAGAAACCTGAGGTGGAGGCCCAGCACCCCCAGCTCCACCCCAGGATCCTGCTGATACAGCTGGGCACCTGTCATGCAGGCCCTGTTGATTTCTCTGCCTCCCCCAGCTCTGAGTGCCTGTGCATCCATCTCCACAGATGTGCATGTGTAACTGGTGTGTCTGGGTGTGCATCTCATGCGGAACTACTGCTTTGTATCACGTGTATATCTCCGAGAAGGTGCAGTGTGAATGACTGACTTAATTACAGAGTTGTCTTGTGTCTGACTGTGGGGCCGGGAAGATCCATGTGTGTGTTGTTGGCAGGGGCGGGGGGTGCCCTGCTTGCTGTGTACCTGTGAGTGGAAGTTGAGTGTGCACACATGTCTATCAGTGATGGCACTAGTGTGTGTGTGACTGCCTGCCTGATGGTGGTTGGTTGGTAGGTATGAGTCTTGTATAACTTTCTCACCTGGTGGGGATGTTGGAGTGGGGAGGGGAGAGGAGGGGACGCACCTTTGGGTGAGCTTGTTGCCCAAGGTGGGTATTGGAGGTGGAAGCCCAGATGGATCCTGCCATGCTGTGTTGGGGGTAGTCAGGGTGGTTGTAGGAAAAAGGGGAGACTGGCTGGGGCCCCAGCCCTGGCCTGAGCAGGCAGGCCTGGCTGGCCATATCCCTGGCTCTGGGAAAGCCTTCCTTCCCGGCTGGCCTGGCATTCAAACTCAGACAAAGGGGGGCTTTCTCTCTCGCCTCTTTGTTCTGCTGCCCCAGAGCGCTGCTCTCTGCATGGCAAAAGCTAATTCCACTTTGCAGCTGGGAAACCCTCTCTGGGTCTGCCGGGGCTTGCCTCCGAGGTGCCGCCTTTCTCCTTGCCCTGGCTCCTGCCCTGTAGCCACTTCACTCTGGGTCTGTGGTTGTCTGCAGCCTAGGGGTTCACACAGTAGCCCCAGGCAGGGACTGAGGCCCGGGAAGGGATGACCAGGGCAGGCAGAAGCTGCTCTGAGGCCAGGTGGGAGTGCTGTGGCCCCAGGAGAGGGGAGGCTAACTAATATACTCTTGGGACTAGGGCTGATGCGGGAGAGTAGGGGGCAGTTTTGGCAGCTGGGGAGGAGGTTAGGAAGGGGTCACTGCACAGGGGCTGCCTCCAGAGCGGGAGCTGGCATGGGGGTCATGTGAGCAGGAAAAGGTGCTCTGTCCGCCCAGCACCCTTTTCTCACCTCCAGCCCTGGCCCCCTCTAAAAAACCCGGGGCCTGCCCCTGGCCTGGCTCCTGGGGCCCTGTTCCCTCCTGACTGCTTTTCTTCAAGGTTGACTTGAGGACTTTTATTATTATAATTTATTAACTTCTATACAGCCTAGAGTCTCTATGGCCTTACCTGTCTGCCCAGTCCAGTCTGGCACCAGAAATGCCAGCTGGACCCGGCCAGTCAGTCTCCAGAAGGCTGGGAAGCTTTCCCAGGGCAGGAATGTGAGGGGCTCGTGATGGATCCCTCTCCAAACTGGGGTTGGGTATCAGAGAGAGCAGCTCAAGGCAGAGTCTAGAACATTAGGCGACAGGTGTGAGGGTCTTGGAAGTGTGGGAATAGTGAGCCCCCAAGTATTCCGGATGTTTTTGGCTTCACAGGCCCAGGAGCAGACTGTGGAAGGTCTTAAGTGCTCAGGGAAGGAACAGGGGTGGGAGTGGGGCTGGGCCTCACAGTGCCCCTTCCTCTGCAGGAGGTGTGGTCTCTTGAGTGCTGCTAGTCTAGACCATGGTTCTCTCCATTCTGCTTCTGCACCCTGAGGCGTGCCACGGCCCAGGTGACCCGCTTCGGGCTGGGAGCAGTTTGTGGAGTGTGTGTCCCACTGCCTCCTGCACTAAGAGGCAGTCAAGCTGGGAAATCTCTCACCTGTGGGTTTTTCCCAGGTAGGTAACGGAGCCTCAACTCTCAGTAATTTCCGGGAGGTTGAGATGGAAAGGAGGCTGCTGGTAGAGGAAGGGGTCCTTACTTCCTCTGCTCCCCATCTTCTAGCTTCTTAGCAACCTGATTCAGTCACTTGGGGGGATCGAGGGGCAGCAAGCGGATCACTCCTAACCCCAATTTTCCATTGTCTGAGACAGCAGTATTCCCCCCAGCCTGCTGTTCCGCCAGGTGTTGACTGTGGCAGGAGTAAGATCACCTAGCCCCGAGGGAGAGTGATTCCTGCAAGGGGGAGCTGGACAAGGTAGGCCCCCTTCCCAGGCCAAGGGTGGCTCCTACCCCCTGACAGTTTGCTTCCTGTTCCTGGCCTCTCCCTGCCCCCTGTCGTGGAGACAGAAGGCCGATGGCCTCTGAGCTGGGCTTGGGCTGAGAAACCCAGCCACCTGCTAGGGAATGTGCCCACCTGCTAGGGAATGGGCTGGGCTCTGTCCCAGAGGGCTCGGGGCAGGCAGGAATTAGGACTTGGATCCGGAAGTCAAGGGAGGACAACCTCAGGGTCCTAGGGTAACAGTGCTGCCAGGAGTGGATGTGGGAAAAGCCCAGAAGAAGGAAGGGGCTGAGTTCCACCCCCTGTGACAAGACCTAAAGTGCCTCCCTGGGCTGTGGGGTGGGGGCCTCCTGCTGGTCTGCAGGATGGGAGTGAACAGGCCCACTCCAGGGCTCCGAGGGAAAGGGGGCTGGGATCCCATCTGGGGCTGCCTCTCTCCTGCCCCTCATCTGGGACTCAGCCCCAGGTACACCCCTACTCTGATACTGAGGGGTTTGGTGGTGCACAGATGTGTTGGGGTGGGTGAAGCCTGGGCTCTCAGATGTCCTGGACACTGGGAAGGCCTGGAGCCTCAGGTGCATCTGGGTTGGGGGACTGTCCTCCCAAGTGTGGGGACGAGGCAGCCACCAGGCAGAATTTTGTTGCAGGGAGGTACAAAGGTCTAAAGTCCTTTGGTATTCTGGCCACCTCACCTTCACGCAGGCCTCCCTCTGTTGTCTGGGGCCTTCAGGAGGCCCTGCCTTCACCGTGCAGGGGTGTGTGTGTGAGACAGTGTGCCTGAGGCAGTCTCAGGGCCCAGGGAGCGGTGTGTGCTTGTGTGTGCCTGTGCAGTTGGATACACGTAGTTGGGCTGTACTCTGGGGGCTGCCCGCCCTCTTCACGTGACTGGGGGCAGTTTCACAGACTGGGAGGAAGGATGTGTGACTACCTCCATTCCTGCTCCCAGCCAGCTGTGTTTCTAGACAGGCTCTGACTCCCAGGCTGGCAGCAGATCCCTGTGCATGTGGGGCTGGGGTGAGGGGCCTGCTGGAAGGATGAGGTGCTGGAGTGGGGGCAGGGCTGTGTCCGTGGGTCGTGTCATGAGGTGCTGTCCTGGGTCACTGAAAGGTCAAGTTGTTGGGAAGGGGGGGTGCAGTGTGTCCCAGACTTTCCCAGCTCAGAATCTGAATGCCTCCTCCTGGCCCCAGAGATTTGGTTTTCTGTTTGCAGGGTCGCTACCAACACAAAACATGGTCGCTGAACTCTCTTGCTGGCCTTGGTGTCCCCATATGTAAAAGGGGTTGGGGGTAAAAGGGAGGGACTGCTGCCAGCCTGTCTTGAGGAAGCCACCTGAAAGTAAATGGGAGTGAGGGTCACGGGGTCAAACTTGAGGGGCACTTTGAGGTGTACACAGAGGAAGAAAAAGAGCCACTTCTTGTGGAGTGGACACTTACTGTGAGCTAGGGTCTGTTTCTGTTTTGCAAATCTTGTTTTGTGCGCAAAACTCATGGGTTTATTCAGCGAACAGCATCATGCATCTGTAGGGTGCTGGGGTCCTTGGGTCTCAACTGGGAAGGGAAGTAGAAAAATACAGCAGCAAAGCCCTGTTTTCAGAAGCCTTGAGTTTTGTTTGGAGATCAGAGTGCAGTTTGTCAAACAGACTCTAGAATACAGTTGTCCTATAGCTCTTCCTGTGACATGGCCACGATTTGTGTCTGTAGTGTCCAGTATAGTAACCACTAGCTACATGGAGCTGTCGAGCACTTGAACTGAGGGTGGTACACATGAAAAACTGGTGCTTAGTGTATTTGACTTTTAATTAACTTAAAGTGAAAGAGCCACGATGTGACTAGTGGCTACCATATTGGACACCACAGCTATAGGAGGAGAGCAATGTGACAGCCCCACCATACAGCCAGGACAGGGAGGGACCTTCAGAGCCTCTGAGCAGGGCCCATGGAGAGGAGCGGAGCCTTAAGTTGGGCCTTGAAGGATAGACAGGGGATGGGAGAAGGCACCATGGGCTACAGAAAGGCATCAGCAGGCCGCTGCTGCTGCTGCTGCTGCTAAGTCGCCTCAGTCGTGTCCGACTCTGTGCAACCCCATAGATGGCAGCCTACCAGGCTCCCCCGTCCCTGGGATTCACCAGGCAAGAACACTGGAGTGGGTTGCCATTTCCTTCTCCAATGCATGAAAGTGAAAAGTGAAAGTGAAAGCGCTCAGTCGTATCCGACTCTGTGCAACCCCATAGACGGCAGCCCACCAGGCTCCCCCGTCCAAGGGATTTTCCAGGCAAGAGTACTGGATTGGGGTGCCATTGCCTTCTCCAGAGCTCAAATGTGCAATGTCAGGGAAAAGATAGCAGCCCACCTGACCGGGAAAAGCAGGTCGTAAGAGCCTACAGTGTTTGGAAGGAGGGGTCATTGAGGGTTCTTGGGCAGGAAAGAGACCTTGTTTCAAGAGGTGTGTCTGGTAAGGGAGGAAAACAAGGTGGTTAGAACAGCCAGGATGAGCAGCACTAGGAGGAAAGGGGTTGTGGAGTCAGATTAAGGGCTGAGAAGAGCAGTATGGTCCAGAACCTTCCAGCAAACTGGCCTCAAGTCTTCGGAGAGCCAGAGTCTCCTCTCCCTCCAGGTCCAACTAGCAAGGACTTCAGAGGCCCAGCTCTCAGTGTCAGGAGCAAGCCAGGGGTCAGGTGGCTGGCTTGATGTCCTGCAAGTGTAAGGCAAGCATAAGATCTCTGGGCTGGGCCAGAGGACTTGTGAGACCCAGGAAGGCTCTGCACCATTCCTAAGATGGTGCTCCCCAGAGAGAGGCCCCATGACTTGGATAAGAACAGACCCTACTGCCTGGTCATTTAGGTTTGTATTCCAGCTCTGACATTTACTAGCTGTGTGACTTTGGAGGAACTACTTAACCTTTCTGGTTTCCTCTTCTCTGAAATGTGGATAATAATAGTACTTATCTCATAGCATTACTGGAATGATTAGATAATTCTATACAGGAAGAGTGCTTAGAACCGAGGCTGGCCTGACCCTGCCCTCAGAAAGCTCATGGTTTAGATATGTGTGGGAAGATATTCCCTGTTCTCTGTTCCTGGGGACAAGCTGGCCAGGCAGTTGTCTCCAGGGCCCTGGGATTTCATGGGGGCCAGAAGGGATTTTAGATCCCCAAAATTTAGATCATCTGGGTCAAAGGATCAATAGGATGAGTTTGTTCTGTACAGGGAAGGATGGTGTTCACCCATCTTAGCCCCTCTGATGCCCATCCCCCTCCTGTCTCTGCAGAAGATGCTGATGAAGCAGCAGGACCGACTGGAGGAGCGAGAGCAGGATATTGAGGACCAGCTGTACAAACTTGAGTCAGACAAACGCCTGGTGGAGGTAGCCAAGCCCACGCCCATGGTATAGGGTGGGGATAGCTTGGGTGCAAGGCCTGGGGCTAGTTCCTTGCTTGGGCTCGGACCTGTTGCATAGTCAGCTCTATATGCCAGAATCCCTTGCTCAGTCATTCAATGACCTGTTAGTGGATGAGCCCCCGACTGGTGCCAGGGTTGCTATACTACCAGTTCAGGATTCCAAGTCCGACCTTGCCCTCGGGAAGCCCTAGGCAGCCTGGGGGTTCGGGGTCCCAGACTCCCCTATCCAGGATGGGAGTCAGGCAAGAGTGGCAGCCAGAGGCACCCCCATACTCACCGGTCCCCCCACCCTTGCAGGAGAAGGTGAGCCAGCTGAAGGAAGAGGTGCGACTGCAGTACGAGAAGCTGCACCAGCTGCTAGACGAGGACCTGCGGCAGACAGTGGAGGTCCTGGACAAGGCCCAGGCCAAATTCTGCAGCGAGAATGCAGCGCAGGCGCTGCATCTCGGGGAGCGCATGCAGGAGGCCAAGAAGCTCCTGGGCTCCCTACAGCTACTCTTCGACAAGACAGAGGATGTCAGCTTCATGAAGGTGGGCTGGGCCCAGGGTTGGCTGGCGGGACCCAGGGGGACATTTCTAAGTTGGAGTCCGTGTGCTCTGCTCCCCAGCTGGCTCCCCCACCACAGGGGTTTGCAGCCAGCCTGCATAGATTCAGAACCTCCCCACCACCCCCGTTCTTTCTAGCTTTACGACCTTGGCAAGTCATATACGTTCCCTAGGCCTCAGCTTTCTCACTTATAAAATAGGGTTGATAATGTTGTTTTTGTTCAGTCACTTAGTCCTATCCGACTCTTTGTGACCCCGTGCACTGCAGAGGCCAGGCTTCCCTGTCCTTCACCATCTCCCAGAGCTTGCTCAAACTCATGTCTGTTGAATCGGTGATGCCATCCAACCATCTCGTCCTCTGTCATCCCTGTCTCCTCCTGCCTCAGTCTTTCCCAGCATCAGGGTCTTTTCCATACAGGTCTATTATCTGTTATCCATAATTCCAGATTTTTTAAAATCTCTGAAAACCAAAAGAGAAAAGTTCAGGCAGCTCATTTAACAGCAAACATTTGACCTGAACTAATGTTGGCAATTTATGGTATTTATTGATCTTACTTGGTACAAATGTTGAAATGTTGCTGCAGAAACATCGATGTGTTAGATTATGGTATCCTCCGTAATCACATATTATGATACAGGCATCACATGTCCCTTCCAAAATCCAAAAAATTCCATAATCCGAAACACATCCTGCCTCAAAGATTCTGGATAAAATATTGAGTGCCTGCAGAACCTTCCTCTTGGTAGTTGTTTAGATAAGATGCTGGATGTCTGGAAAGTACTCATAGTGTTGTCTGTCACACAGCAAGAGCTCAGTTTTCTGAAAACAGAGGCACCCCACCCTCTGCCCCTGCGACACTCTGGCCAGCCTCAAAAGTGTCAGCCCTGCGTGGGGAGGGAGAGAATGGGGCAGCTTCCATCTTCCCCTCTCTCATGCTGCCTTTCCCACTGACACCCTTTTCTCTCCCCCAGAACACCAAGTCTGTGAAAATCCTAATGGACAGGTGAGCAGATGGCCACTGGCCCTCAGGGGAACACACGAGGGGGAGGGCAGGAAGGGGCAGGCCCACGGGGGGAGGTAGGGCGGGCTTATGCGTGATACCTCCTCACAGCAGACGCCCCGTCCACTGCCCCCAGGACCCAGACCTGCACAGGCAGCAGCCTCTCTCCCCCTAAGATTGGCCACCTGAACTCCAAGCTCTTCCTGAACGAGGTGGCCAAGAAGGAGAAACAGCTGCGGAAGATGCTAGAAGGTGAGAGTGAGATCCTCAATCACAGGAAGAGAAACCTTTGCATGTATGCTCACTTGCTTCAGTTGTGTCTGATACTTTGCAACCCCATGGACTGTAGCTGGCCAGGCTCCTCTGTCCAGAAGATTCTCCAGGCAAGGCTACTGGAGTGGGTTGCCATGCCGTCCTCCAGGGGATCTTCCCAACCTGGGGATCAAGCCTGTGTCTCCTGCATTGCAGGAGGATTCTTTACCCACTGAGCCACCTGGGAAGGCTGAGGGAACCATCTGCGCAAGGGTAAATGCCAGAGCCTTCCCTCTGAGCGGTAGCCTGGCCTGTCATAAGCCTTGCCTCATATCCTGGCTCTGCCACTTCTAGCTGTGGGACCTTGGGCAGGCCATAGTACTTTCCTGAGCCTTGGCTTCTTCAGCTGTAAAATGGGAATGGAGTAGCCAGCATCAAGACAATACTGTGCTTGGCCCCATAGAAAAGTTCCCCGGGGAGAGGAGGCTGGGGTGGCCTGGGATGGGGTTTTAGCGACTTTTGCCCAAACTTTCCACAGGCCCCTTCAGCACACCGGTGCCCTTCCTGCAGAGCGTCCCCCTGTACCCCTGTGGCGTGAGCAGCTCTGGGGCGGAAAAGCGCAAGCACTCGACGGCCTTCCCTGAGGCCAGTTTCCTAGAGGCGTCGTCGGGCCCCGTGGGCGGCCAGTACGGGGCAGCGGGCACAGCCAGCGGCGAGGGCCAGGCAGGGCAGCCCCTGGGGCCCTGCAGCTCCACGCAGCACTTGGTGGCCCTGCCGGGCGGCGCCCAACCAGTGCACTCGAGTCCGGTGTTCCCCCCATCGCAGTATCCCAACGGCTCCGCCGCCCAGCAGCCCATGCTCCCCCAGTATGGTGGCCGCAAGATTCTCGTCTGTTCTGTGGACAACTGTTACTGTTCTTCCGTGGCCAACCACGGCGGCCACCAGCCCTACCCCCGCTCCGGCCACTTCCCCTGGACAGTGCCCTCGCAGGAGTACTCACACCCGCTCCCGCCCACCCCCTCCGTCCCCCAGTCCCTTCCCGGCCTGGCGGTCAGAGACTGGCTCGATGCCTCCCAGCAGCCTGGCCACCAAGATTTCTACAGGGTGTATGGGCAGCCGTCCACCAAACACTACGTGACGAGCTAACGCCGCGCGGGCAGTGAGCACCGGGGAATCTGCCCCCCAGCCCCCGGTGGCTCGGGGATGATGCATCCAGAGACCTGCCCTTCTACCTTCCTGTCCTCCCTCCCTCTCTCCTCCATTCCCCTAAGTCTTTTCCTTTTGGATTTTGTTTTGTTTAGGGCTTGTTTTGATTTTTTTTTTTTTTTTAATGAATCTCCTGGACGCGGAGGTGACAGTGGGAGCTGGCCTGGGCCGGGGCCGCAGGTGGCCCCGGAGTTGGGAAAGCGTCTACCTCAAGGCGCTGAGCTCTCTCTCTCTCTCTGTCTCACCTTTTCCCCTTCCCTCCTTCCCCTTCCCACCCCATGGCTGGAAGGAGCCTCAGCTTCCTTTATAGCCTTGAGGGGAGGGGCAGTTTCCAACTCTCCTCACCCAGCCCTGGGAGGAGGGCCCAGGTGCCCACTGGCCTGCTTCTCCTGTTGGTTTTCTTTTGGGCAGTTTGATCACTGACTGAATAAGGAATGACCTGTAGATTGTGGGGCTTTTTTTTTTTTTTTAAACCAAGAATGATTTTTCCTGCTTCCTTCTCACCATCCTCCCAGACGGAGTTCAAAGGCCACTTCTCAAGCAGCTTTCGGCACCTTCAGCCTCAGAATGGAATCTTAAAGACAGGAACCCCATGTCCAGGAAAGGGGAAAAGGAACTTTGCCAATGATAGTGACCACAGCAAAAGCAAATAATAATAATATTAATAATAATAAAGAGAAATAAAAGAAATAATAAAATAAGAAACCATAGCACAGCCCTTGTCGAGGTCAGCGGGAGAAGAGGGGCTGCCCGGAGTTGGGTCCTTGCCTGGGTTTTGACACAGCAACTTCCTGTAGCGAGCACTTTGTATGAATCGTGGACTTCCTGTTCTCAAGGCGCAGGTATTTATTCTGTAATCTGTCTAGAGCACACACCGAAATCCAACCTTCTAATAAACATAATGGCGCAGTCCCACTCCCTGCCTCGCCTCTTACCCCCAACTCCCCCAGGCCTGGGGTCTTCAGGCATTGCTGTGAGGAGGGGCCCCCTCTAGGGACGGAAGCCCTGGCCTTGATTCTCTTCTGGGTTTAGTCTGTTCCAGGCCTGTGGATGTCGGTTCGTCAGCCACTAACTATATCTACTCTCGGCCTTGGGTTCATTTGACAAATATTTGCTGAGGGCCTCCTAGGCCCAGCCTCCCTGCTGCATGGGCCCCGGCATCTCTTTGAGTTTCTGCCAACATGCTCTTAGCAAGGACAGACAAAGGAAAAAATACCTTTCTATGAGTCTTGCAAAGTTTACCTCCTTCACTCCACAAATATTTATTAAGTACATGCTAAGCGCCAGGCACTGTGTAGGGCCAAGGGCCAGAGCTACAGCAGTCTCTATCTTGGAATTTAGTCTAATGGGGCCTCAGCCCCCATTGATGTGATAAGGGTGGGGGGCACTTGGCTCCATTCTTCCTTTGGTGGCTTAAGCTCTGGCCCCTGCCCCTTCCTCCAGTGAGCATGAAAGAAGAGAAGGCAGGAAAATCTTGAACGCTGGGAAGCATGGAGGTTGGGTGGCAAGGTGAAAAAGACATCCTACCCTCATCCCCTTTGGCAGAGCTTCTCAAAGTCCAGTGTGTCAGGAGCTTGTTAAAAGGAGCTGATTGCTGGGGCCCTACATGGACTCGGTGGGAATCACTGAGGGCAACCCGCTTTTGTGTGTTTTTTTTTTTTTTGCCAAGGCATGCTTGATCTTAGTTCCCTGACCAGGAATCAGACCAAGCAGGGATTGAACTCTGCCCTCGACAGTGGAAGCGCAGAGTCCTAACCAGACCATCGGGATTCCCAAGAATCGCATTTTTAACTTCCTGGTAATTCTAACACATCCTGGGGTTTGAGAAGTGCTGCCATGAGGGACTCACCAGGGACCTGCTTGTCAGACCTGTGGGTAGGGTGGAAGGATGGGCAGGGCACACCAAGCCCTCTTGGGGAAGGAGCCAGGGGAGGGTGGGTGGGGGCTAATTTTTTAAAAAATCTATTTTTAATTGAAGGATAATTGCTTTACAATATTGGGGGCTGATCTTTTAAAAGATCTCTGGTTTGTTGCCTAACACTTTTCATAGATCTGCTTATGTGTAAAGTAGAAGGGGCAACCTTTTCTGGGTGCCTAGTTCTCTTTCCCCTTGTCTGGGTGGAATCAAGGCCTGAATGCCTCCCACCCCAGAAAGGCTAGAGCAAGACAAGGAGCTATAGGTAAGTCCTTCACCAGGGGTCCAAACTTTACCAACAGCTAGTCACCCTTCTTCTCAGGAAAAGGATGCAAGTTGGAGGGCATCGTCAGTCCCTGTCCCCCGGCCAGTAGGGCTGGCCAGTCCAAGGTCTTGGTCTTGCTAAGTTCCTCCATCCTCCTATCCTATGGGGTAGAAAATGACTCAGTCTTGCAGTGAGTGGACCTTGATCACCGCTCCCCCTTTCCCACTTTGGCAAGGAGCCAGAGCCAGAAGTTTGGGATGACAACAGCTGGCCTGCCCCCTTCTCTTCTGCACCTGTTTGGGACTATTGAGAGGCAGATGGCTAGAGCACAGTACTCCTCCAACCCAGGGTGGAAGGATGCCTGGGGGCAGGTGCTGCTGGACAGATAGACATTTAACTCTACTCACATCTGCTCCCGTCTCACTGTCGCTTTCTGTTGCTTTCTCCGGTTGTCAGGAACCCTGGGACATTTTCTGTGCCAGGAGTTGGGAGCCAAGGCGGAAAGCTGCCCGATTTCTTTCCCACTTGGCCTAGTTTTGGTTTAGTGGATGGAAGAGGTTCTTTCTCCGTGTACATCAATGAGAGTGGGATATGGAGGAGAGACTCTGGTGGGAGTGGGAGGGTCTTGAACCCCACCAGGCCCCACCTCTGAAAGCCCACCACAGCAAACAGACACCCAGGCACACAGGCTGTAGGCAGCCAAGCAGCTAACTGTGTAGTATGGCCAGGGGTGCCTGGGCAGCCAGGGAAGCCTGGAGAGGCTAACCCCATCCAGCTGTCCCCAGCTACCCAGCTGTCCCTGGCTTTGTCGGAGCAGCTGTCACCCACCTCCCAAAAGTGTTAGAGGAGGGGCAGAGGAGGCCTGGAGAGCTGGAGCTGCCCCAGGAACAGGGGCCGGCGGGAGGAGGTGTGGGAGGCCTTTCTCACCCTGCACACTCGAGACACCCCCACCCCCGCACCCACAGGCACGCCCTGTGCCTCCCTCCGAGAAGCGCTGTCTCAGAGATACGGGCTCTGCCCCCCAGGCAGTGTCTTCCCGCCCTCCCCAGGGAGGCCATCGCTCCGCCCCTTTCCGGGCAGCGCAGGGCAGGGCAGGGTGTCAGGAGCGGAACGCTTCTCCCCCACCCCACTGATGGCTCCTGTGGGCCAGATGTGCGGAGCCCGCAGGGAGGCCACCGCCGGGGGGTTTCCTCCGCCCGCCACCCCCGCGGGCCCGGGCTCTTTCATGTCGCTGCCCTCCCCGGTCCCAGCCCCGGAGCTGAGCAGCTGCGCCCCGCTCTCCGCCCCCAACCTCTCTCCCAGCTGTCTCTGGGGTGGGGCCGGGCAGCTGGGGAACAGCTGCAAGGCGTGGGGTGGGGGTGGATGGGGGGGTCGAGTGCCCTCCCGCAACAGCCGGAAACAGTCTCCTTGCCCAGGCCGGGTGCAGGGGTAGGGTGAGGCTTGGGGGATTGTCGGCCCTTGCGCCTCAAACTACGCCCCCCTACCCCGCCCCCGACCCACCGTCCCCGACCCACCGTCCCCAAGCGCATCTGGCCCGGCCTGCTGAGAGCGGGGCAGACCCCAGATCAAAGCCCCCTCCGGGCTTCAAAGGGCACCCTGGGGGCGGGAGAGGCGGGTGGAGCAGTGGGGGAACACCCTGAATGGGGAGGCCGAGGCCGCTGAGTCAGTGCACCAGGGCCCTCTCTGGAGGCTGAGACCCTGAGTTCTAACCTCCTTTCTGGGTTCTTTTAGGCCCTGTTCACATACACCCACTCCACCATGCCCTTTCCTCAGAGTCCTTCATCTGCTCCCATATGAGGGTGGGGGAGAACCCGAGAACACTTTCAGGATCAGACCTGGCCCCCTGGGGGATTTCCTACCCCATCCCATCTCTGTAGACTGGGTGTGTGGTGCTGGGAGGTCTAGGAGATGCCCTTTCCCAGCCTAGTGCTCTAGGCCTACAAGCAAAGGGTGCTGTGGGGTAAAGGGAGGAAGAAAAACAATTCCTGGATATCCCTGGACAGACCCACCACACTTTACCCCTCTTCTATAGTGAGATTCTCCCTGTAGGCTTTTGGAAAACTCTTCCTTGGAGGGGCTTTAGCAACAGTGGCCTCTAGAACCTAGCATCTTGGTACTGGTTCTAGAACTCTCTGAATCCAGTTTTTTTTTCAGTTAAAGAGGCAAGGAAGGAAATAGAGGACACTCTTCAGTTGCCCCCTCTCTTTACTCTGCCAAAGTGCTGAGGCAAGAACCTGGGATTTGGGGCTAAGATTCTAGAAACTTCGTTGGAGGCTGCAAGGAATGGGAAACAATTAGGAGGCAGAGGCAGCTGGGGCTGGGGACTTCTGGTGAGAAGTGAGAGGCCCCCATGAAGGGGCCTGGCCTTCAGGATACAAGCTTCTTCCTCCAGCATCTGTCTTCTCCCACACTCTGCCCCATCCAGCTGCACTCCAGAGTCTTTCTTCCCTTCCAGCACAGGATGTATTCACTCTCTGCTTGAATTCCTCCAGTGACAGAGAGCTCACAATCTCGAGACACCCCTTGCATTATGAAAGCTCTTACAAAGAACAAACAAATCTGTGGGTAGAGCTTTGGCCCCTACCACATTCTCCAGTGTGTGAGAATCATATCCTCTGAGTGAGGGAGACCTTTACAAGCCCAGGGCTTCTTCCCTAAAATTCCCTGTCCCTGGCATTTATGATGCCAGGACTTGCCAATGGACTTCTGCACTGGGAGGCTGGATGTTTCCTCCACAGGCGACCAGTTTTCCTTAATTGCTATGTGGTTAATTCCTCTCAACTGCAGCAAACTGGGTTATTTATGACGTCTCCTTGCACTTAGATCTTCAATAATTGGGTCTTTTTTGAGAGAGAACCCATCTGCTCAATGCCATACGTTATTTCTCATGGTTTACATTGAGGCAAGAAGAGGGTGATATGTGGGGTAGGGTGCAGCGTAGTTTGCAACAGCCTGTAGAATGTGGTCTAGAGGTGGTATAGGCAACATCTCAGAATTGTAGATAAGAAGTAAAATGAGGGAGCAGGCTTCCAAGAACCATGCCGTAAGGGCAGTGTAGACTTCTAGCCCACTTGAAAAAAAATGGCAGTGAGTCACTTGACATATGGGTGTCCTGGCTGCCTGGCTGTGAGTTGGATGTTGTCCTCAGACACTCTCCATGTGTGTGCCTGCTGCAGGGCACTGAGCAAATGGGCAGCTCATGACCTAATGCATAGGGACTCTCCCTCCACACCAAATGCCATCCCTACCAGCTGCAGCTCCCTGAGCTCCACCCGTCAGGTCATAGGCTTAGAGTCAGTCCTCCAGCAGCCCATGTGGTTCCGTGCCCCAGTGCTGTTCTCTCTGCCTGGATTGCCTGTCCAGCCTCAGAGTCTCATCTTCTCTGTGCATTCCTCCCCCCCCCCCCGTCTAGAGGGGGTATGAAGAATAATGAAAGATGTGTGTGAGATGTCAAGACGGGGCTGGTGTAGGCTGCTTTCTAGCATTGATAGTTATCACGATGTTCAAGTTCCTTTGGGCCAACCACACTCCCATGCACTTAGCACTCTCACTTGGTATTCTAACTCTTTGTGATTTACGTGTCAGGTTAGAGGCTGCATAGCTTATGTGTCTGAGTAGCCTGTGCGTCCCTGGAGGACGTGAAATATTGGTCATCTTTGACTTTTCAGAGCCCAAGAAACAGTGCCTGTTTCATTCATTCACTCACTCATTTATTCAACTAATAATTATTGCTGTCCTTCTAATATTGGCCTCTGTTCCAGTGCTGGGGATACACTGGTGAATGGAATACACAAACTCCACTCTCTTGGAGCTAATAACTTAGTGGGAAAGAGCTGACAATCAAGAAGTCAGTAAAGGGACTTCCCTGGTGGTCCAGTGGCTAAGACTCTATGCTCCCAGTGCAGGGGTCTGGCTTCAATCCCTGGTTGGGGAACTGGATCCTGCATGTGCAACTAAGTGTTCACATGCCACAACTAAAGATCCAGTGTGCCTCAACTAAGATCCGGAGCAGCCAAATGAATACATAAATAAATATTTTTTAAAAAGAAATCAACAACTGTGAGTTGGTGATAAGTACCAAGAAGGGAAGAAAAGCAGGGACAGGGCTTGTCAGGAGTAAGGAGGTATGGCAATTCTTATATATGTAGGTGACTGGGGAAGGCTTTGCTGAGAAGGTGACATTGAGTGGAGATCTTAAGAATGTGAGGAGGCCAGATCTGGGGATATTTGGAGCAAGAGAGTCCCAGGTGGAGGGAACAACCACAAAGGCTAAAAGCAGAAGATGCTTGTTTCAGAAAGAGCAAGGAGTGGCTGGAAAGGTGGGTGAGAGGCAGAGCAGGGAGTGATGAGGTCAGAAAGGCATGAGTGAATGGGGGCGGTGAGGGGAGGAGGGGAGGGAGCCAGGACATGAAGCACTGTAGGTGCTCTGCCTCCACTCAAAAGATATCTGCTGAATGAACGAATGATGGATGAATGAATGAACACAGAATGCCTAGGCTGTCCGGGCTCTGAATGTTTCCCAAGGGAGCCCTGTGCGCTAGAGGCTGTCAGGCCTTCGTCCTGGGGAGGTGGGACTTGAATCATGCCCTAAAGGAGGGGTGAGCAAAACACACAAGAGAGGACAGACATCCCCGAGAGGAGGTCTCTACGAACACAGGTGGGGAGATGAATCCCTGTCAAGGGGCAGCATGGATTGCTCATCCGGAGCTCAGGGTGTGTGTGAGACCCCGTGATTGACAGGTCGATAAAAAAAGATTTGAGGTCAGACCAGAGGGGACTTGAGCGATAGGATAAAGCTTGACCTTGCGTGTCCCAGAGCAGTGGGGCCTCCACAGGCATCTGAACAGAGGAAGTGAATGTTAGAACAATGGCTCTTCTGAGCGCTAGGGTAAGCGGCCAAGCAGTGGGGACAAAGGGACCAACTAGGAGACAGTGGGAGGTCCAAAGGAGCAAGGAGGTTGGGGGGGGGGGCGGTCAGGGTATAGGTTGCCCCAGCCCGAGGAGCAGGAAGGACTGTGGCTGGACCTCTGGGTCCCGTTGCTCAGGCTGAGAGATGGAAGCCGGGGTCAGGCCCTGCTCCTTCCCTGCCAGCCAGTCACGGGCCCCAGAGTCAGCAGAAAACCCCGGCCCTGGGGAGGAGGCGGGGGCGCAGAGCCAGAAGCTGCTGAGGGAGCACTGGCAGCAAGATGCCATTGTACGTCCGCAATCAAGATACTTCAGAGGAAATCAAAAGCACCAACTGGGGAAATGATGTGTGCACGCTCTCGCTTTCTTTCTCTCTCGAGCACACACACAAACTTCTGCCTCCAAAATGGGTCAAGTGAAGGCTGTGGGCGTGGGCTGGGGAGGGAGGGCTGGCAGGAGAGGAGGCCCAGGGCCCCCAGCAGCCTGGGCGCTCGTGCCCACTCAGCCTCCTGGCATCGGGGTTGGCAGCAGCTGCGGGGTGGGGTGGGACGTGAGGATAAATATACACCTCCCCATGCATATGGATAATGCACACAGCTGCCCTGCCTGCTTTGCGCTCATTAGGACCAACTGTTTCAGGAGCGGTGGCAGGCGGGCGGGAGGGGGTGATGTGCCCATTCACAGGCTGGGGGTAGGGGGGCTGCCTGCAGCTGTGCAGACACCTCCCCCCTGCCTGGATCAGCATCCCAGCCCCTGAATTGCCCCGTCCGCCCTCTTTTCCTTCCTCTCAACCTGCTGCTCTCCAGATCTGAGGGTCTCAGAGTGGGAAGAGGGCCTGGGGAGTGAGTCAGGAGGAAATCCAGGCTGCACCCCCCACCAGAGCTGGGGGAGTTGAGGGGATGGTTGGATTGTATGGTATCCTCTGGCCCCAGGATGGGCTGCTGCTTGCAAACCCAAGCTCCTTAACTATTTCTCTTCCAATGCCATCTGTAGATTCCAGGCAGGAAAACTGCTTCGACCCTGTAATCCGTAATCCGGAGGCTCCGGGGAAGCCTCAGTCATATTCGAAAGCCCAGACCAGGCTTGCTCTGTGGCCCCAGACAGAATCAGAGGGGCTTGGAAGTGATGGTGCGATGGCACAGGCTTCTGCCTGCTCGGCAGCAAGGGAGGCTGGTGGGCTCCAGTTCACCAGAGCAGGTTGTCCAGGAGAGACTAGGGACTGGGTTGGCGATGTGAGTGTTGAGAGCCTGGTCCAGGGAGAGGTCTGGCTGATGTAATAAGTATGACTGGCCCCGGCTGAGGGGCCCTCAGCCAGTGCCAAGACTTGCACCCTGGTGGGGTCAGAGGGGGCATCCTTTCCCATATGGGTGTGCTGAGGCCGCGTGCCAGCCTTGTCCAGTCTTAGGAACTTGCATTCCCATTCTGTTAACAAGGGGCAGGCAGTGTCTGTGTGTGACTCTGCAATCGGGCCTTTCTCTTGCCCTCCAGTGATCTAAGTGGGCTCCAGGGACTTCTACCACTTTGCTGCAGCCCGTCTCTACCCCTTTGGGGCCAGGGCACTGGGTAGGGGCTGCAGAGCCCTGGGGGAGAATTGAGGCCCAAAGGGTCACAGTCTCCCCAGCCTTTCTCCTTTGTTGCCAGGGCGGGGCCTGGCCACCGCCTGCCCCCTCTGCTGGTGGCCTTCAGAGCAGCGGCCACCTCTGGGCTCTGTGAAGTTTCCTGTGGATCTTTAAGAGGTGGGTGGCAAAGTGAGAGAAAGAGAGGTAGGCCTCGGCCTGGTTTCCTGGAGCCCCGCTCCCCACTGTTCTCAGCTCTTGTGTTTAGTCAAGAAGGCGCCCTGGAGAAAAATGGTCTTTCTATTTAAAGGGAACCCCAGCTAAACCATTTCCTAGCTGTGTGATTTTAGGCCAGTGACTTAAGCTCTGAGAGCCTTGGTTTCCTCAACTGGAAGAGAAGGGTAGGAATGGTTACCCTGTGGGGCTACAGAAGGATCCAATCAGTGAATGACTAACAGGAGGAGTCGTTTGGTGATCTAAATGTTACTTCTGCCCTCAACCCTTGCAGCTCTCAGCTTCAGGTATCCACCTGAGTTCTCCTGCAAACCTTGCCCCTCCTTGACTCAGCTTGCTCTCTGCCTTTCTGTCATTAATATTTCATTTCTTTACTGAAGGCTTTTTGTCCCTGGGACACTGCTATTCATGCTGGGAAAAGAAACCTCTCCCTGTTCCTTTGTGCAGGAGTCCTCAGCTCCTTTTCTGAGTTCAGAAGCCAAAAGGGGAAAAGGTTTCATGAGACGGGCTTGGGCCCTAGCAGTCAAACAAGCCTAGGTGAAAATCATGACCCTGCCCCATTCTCCTGGTGTGATCTTGAGCAAGTGAATCCAATTCTGTGAGCCCTGTCCTCAAACTGAGTGATAACACCTACAGTTATTAACATTGTTGCAAGGATTAAGTGAATGATAATGGCCAGGTGCCTGGTACAAGTGGATGCCCTGGTCTGACCCTGCAGGGGCCTGTATCACCACATGCTCATGTCTGTCTGGTTCCGGATACACACACACACACACACACACACACACGCACACACGGACATGACACAGGACACAGCGCTGGACCAGCAGATTCACTGCAGGGAACAGGAGCTCTCTTCCCCTCCTCCCTGCCCAGCTCCCATGCTGCAGCTTCTCCGTGTTCTGCAGTGTTGGAAAAGGAAATTACTGAACAGATTGCAATTAAGGGGGAGGTGGGGGGAGAGAGAGACAGAGGCCCTGAAATGCAGCTTGACTGAGCGCTAAACTGTGTTTTTGCCCAGAGCCAATCAGGAGCCGCTGACAAGAGCCTGTTCCCACTTACAAATCTAATTGCAGGAGGTGGGGCTGGGGTGGCCCAGGGAGCCCCCTGGAGAGAGGAGGGGGCTGCCAGCACCTCTGGGAAGGCTGCTGGCCCTAGCAACACGTGGTGGGCCGTGTGGGAGGGCAGAGGTTCTTGGAGGCCTGGGAAAGCCTAGACTCCAGAATTTTTGCCTGTTATTATAATAGCTATCAATGATTTAGTACCTACTCTGCACCAGACATTCATAACTTCATTTAGTTTCTTGGAGACTCAACAAGGTAGGTGATTACCTCATTTTACAGGAAGAAACTGAGGTACCGTGTTCCTACTATGTGTTAGCTATTGCCTTCTATCTACGTCTATTGCCATTATATCTCTTTTCAATCTTCCTACCACTTTTGTCCCATTTCACAGATGAAGAGGCAGGACTCCAGGAAAGGAAGCAACTTGCCTAAGATCACAGAGCTGATTTATGGATGGGCAAGGATAGATTTTTGGGTCTGAGTCCAGGGAACAGTTTAATTGTATCTCACTGTCGCTGTACTGAGCAGGGCATTCTGGGTAGAATTGTCAGATTTAGCAAAACAACACAAAACTGGGGTGGCCAGTTAAATGTGAATTTCAGGTAAACAATGACTTTTTTATGAGTATTATGTCTCAAATCGTGCATGGGATGTACTTATATTCAAAATGATTCTTTATTTGCAATTCAAGTTTAACTGAATGTCCTGCCATTTATCTGGCAACACTAGACTTTCTCTCTCTTCCTGCCTCCAGCTCCCCTCTATTCTGCCAACAGCTTGCCTTTAAAGGCCAGCCCCTGGGACCAGCCAGGCTGGTATGTCTCTAGGCTGCTGAAGTGAGGCTGCTGGAGGGGAAGACAAGCTCTTCTCCAGAGGGCAGAGCTCCGGACCGGAGCCTACTCTGCCTCCTACTGTGTGGCTTTGGGCAAGTCTACTCCCCTCTCTGAACCCCGTCTAAAAGGAAATAGTATTAGGTAATTGCCAGTATCCTTGCAGCCCCAATTTTCCTGATTTCTCCCTTTTTTTCTGTCTGTGCAAAGGACGGTACAAAAACAAAAAAAACTGCTGCCGTGGGGACAGAGGACAACAACAGTTGGGACAGGGGACCGCCCCCCTTCCCTACCCACCCCGGGCCACCCTCCTGCCAGCAGCACTGATCAGAGAAGACCCCTGGTGTGGACTTGGAAGGCTGGGGGCTGAGACAATGAGCCCTTATTGTGTTATTGTCTTTGTCCTGGGGGGGCTCCGCTGCCTTCAGACCTGGCTTCCCAGCCCACTGGCACTGATGACTCTGTGATCTTGGGCAAATGCCTTAACCCAGGCCAGTGCCTCATTTTCCTTAGCTGTAAAGTGGGATTAACACTACTGCCCCATGACATCGCCCCATGACATCGATGTGATGTGAGAAGGGCTTAATAAAGGGTTATGTTTATTGGTGGTGGTGGCGTTCGTGTCACACCCTCCTGCAGAAAGCACCTTGAGAGATGCTGACCTCTGAAAGGACGAGCTCACTGCAGCCCTCCCCCCTCCCTAGCAAAGGACACGACGCTTTCCAGGCTGCCTTCATTTCAGCTAAATTTTATTTGTCGGATTTTTGACAGACGTCTAAATTATACATTGAATTTTCCACATGACCAAATACCACGTCCCTTCCTTTGATTATCATTTTCAAAAGATACTAAAAAAAAAAAAAGAACTTTTCGATGGAGCAGACTGAACCCTGAAACCACATGGAGTGCAGAGCTAAAAATAAAAGGAAGTAAGAACTAGCCCCTGAGAAGGAAAGAGAAATCAAAGCAAACTCTGACGGGAATCAAGGGACGAGTCCTGGCGAGGGTGACATGGTGTCACCCTCTGGGCCAGGCCGGATAAGGAGCGGCCGACAGAGAGGGTGGGGCCCAGAGTGGCGCAAAAATAGCCACGGCTTTAGCCCAGAGGGGAATAAAAGAAATTTGTTAAAAGCCAGGAGAGAGAGAAGTGAGAGGGAGGGAGGGAGGGAGGAGGCAGGACCACGTCCTTCCTGCAGTTTGGGAGCTGCGGACCTTAACCCTGGCACATGTCTACCCGCCAGCATAATCGCTGACTCTCAGCTGTGCGCCGACATGTTCCCCAGCTCAGTCCACATCAACGACACCCTTGTTTCCATAGTAACCAAGGGAGAGTGAAGGGGAAAGGGTGTGCTGCCCTGGGCTCGGGGAAGCCAGCCAGAAGGAGCCGCACGGGGGAGGTTGGGAGGAGGGGAGGGGAAGGAGTTTTTCCCACAGCTGGTCTGAGCACACATCCTGGGGCCCCTGTCCCAGGCCTGGCCTGCCCTCTGGCCTCCACCCCTCTCCCCTCCCTCTGCACATTCAGATGCAGTCGTGCCCAGAGCCAGTCTCACCACTGAGACTCCCTGGGAGTGGAAACACCCAGCATCCCCCTCTAGCTTCCAATTTTGTCCTCCACAGCGAGGGGCGGGCAGGTGGGTACTAGGGAGAGAGGAAAGGGGACTTTAGAAGCATTTTGTTTTCACAAATGCGAGCTTTCAAACTCTGCGATTTTTAGGCTCCTCTCATCTACCCTGTGAGCCCCGGGAGGGTTTGGTAGGGCTCAGAGGGAAGATGAAAGCCTGTGACATCCACAATGTCTTTAGCTGAAAAGCAAAGCTGAACATTCACAGAGGCTGTTATCAGACGAAGGCAAGTGGCTTCTGCCTGCTGGCCGAGGCCCTGGGCGGGGTGGTGCCCTTTCAAACAGTTCCCTAAGTTGGTGGTAAAAGGACAAAAATATTTCACAGATTATCCACTGCTAGAGTCCAAGTTCCATATAGCTGTGTTCGCAAATCGCAGACCTCAAAGCAGGCATTTTGCCCCTCAGATAACATCCGTGCTGCACTATTCGGAGGGAAAAAACATTTTCACGTGTTAGAGCCATATTTGCAGCCGGATAGAAGGGGGATTTCTGGTCCCTTGTAATTCTGTTTTGCCTCCTTTTAAAGGCATTTGGGTAAGACAGACAACCCTATGGAGGCTGCAGGGAACAGCCAGCTCACAGTGGTTTAAAAACCCTCACCTTTTGTTTTGCAAGTCCTCACAGGTCTGTCCATAGCCACCCCAGGGCACCTTTTCATGTCTGGCCTTGTTAATGACTTTCACCCCAGACCGCCTTTGAAGCGGGCCATGCCTCAGCCTCATGGGCACAACTTGGTCCAGAAAGGCTGAGAACTGAGGGCCAGGGGCTGGAGCAACCCCTTCAGTCTGCTCACATGCCTTGGTGGGTTTGGAAAGGGCTGCCTCCTGTGATGTGAAAACCAGCTGGCCTGGGACCTATCAGCTACTGGACGGTCTCTTATTCATTCTCTGAAAACCCTGGAGGCCAGGCACCAGAACAGAGCTCGCTTGGGAAGCCAAGGGATGCTCTGGCCCACCTTCCCTTGTCTGAAGCTGGGGATTTCTTAAGGCTCAAGGAAACAAGCTCTTTTTGCAACACAGGGCAGGAGAAATCTCCTGCCATTCCTCTCTGATCAATCAACAGAGGACACATTTTGCTAGAGAGAGGCTGAGGGGACCAGGAGCTGGGGTGACTCTGGCTTCTCTGGGCAAGGCCCCCACAACCCTACCCACCCAAGTGCCTCCCGGCAGCAAGCCCTCTTCACCCTTGAGCAGCCCACACCACCAAGTTGCCAGCACTGTAAAAATTGATCTCTTCTGAAGATCGATCTGCCTGGCTTTTCTCAGTGGAGCAGGTTCGTGGTGAAGCTGCATTTATTTTTAAAATCTGATAGCAGCGGCCTATTGTGATCATTTAAACATAGAATTCTTTGAGCTTTAGAAATCCCTTCTATGGGACGGCCGTGGAGAAGGCAGCTAATCTCGGAGTCAGCTGCTCACTGCTCCATTGAACTGGAGAAAGCCTGTTTACGCTAGCCGGAGCCCTCCATGTGAGGGCTTTTTAAGGACCTTGTAATTTTTCTGGAATTAAACCTCCCACCTCTCCTTACATTCCAGATGTCATTACAGTCAAAAGTGGTAAGAATTTGCTTCCCTGTGTGGCTGGCTGGGGGGTTGGGGACGGGCTATGTTTCTGTGGTGACTTGTCTGCAAGAAAGGCTTTTTTTCCCCCCTTCCAAAGGGTGAGGATTACATAGTCTCTTACCTGCATGACAAGGTGGTTTAATCATCTGCTGTTTCTCACCTCCCCCTCCTCTCCCTGGCCCCTGCAGCTTCCCACCCAGACAGGCTGCAGCCCTGGTAATGGGTGATGGTAGAAATCACTGACCAGTGCGAGCAAACACTATCTTGGCTTCAAAACCACAGGGGAAAGTAAGGACAGGTCAGGAAATAAATGACCACAGCCTGTGGTCCTCTTCCTCTCTCCCCCACCGTTTTTTTTTTTTTTTTGAAAGAAAAAAGCCCACTGGAATTGTGTAAACTGCAATGCAATCTCTTGCTCATTTAAAAGATCTCATTTTCTAATCATGTGCTTTGAGACATTTAATACTATTTCAATGATGCAGAAGAAATAATATAATTCCTTTATTTGAAAAATGATACTGAACCTCAGAGATCAGTTAAATCTACGGCTGGAATGGGGATTCTTTTTAAATGATGTTGCTCCTTCTCTTCATACAGCTGTAGCTGTACACAGATGGAAAAACATTTGGTCAGAAAGCAGCAAATTAGTGTTTTTCAGGACAGAATTCAGCTCCCGCAGCTCCCGCATCTCCATTTGTTGAGATTTTACTTCTTCTTTGCGCTGACATTTTTGCAGACCCAGTTCATGCCGTCCTTTGAGGGAAAGGGGTAGAGAGGCAGTGTTAGTTTTAAGTAAGGCACCACACACTCCAGCCTTCGGGCGGAAAGAGAGAGGGTCCTGGGGCCTCCGTCCCCAACCACGGGCTCAATGGCACTTGCCTGCCCAGGGGCCCACCTGGGTGACCAGGGACAGTGACCTCCTAGGGAGGAGTGGGGAGGCCTCTAAGAGCTTGAAGGGAGATGGGAGGGGAAGTGTCAAGAGCCTGAACTTGAGATGGGTCCTCAGGAACTCCCTCTGAAAAAATAAACACATCTGCCTGGATCCCAGGCCTGATTGAGGAGCTATCAGGACAGATTCCAGCCATTTTTGGCTTTTTCTAAAAGCTGACCTTTGCTAGGGCATTAAATTCAATAATAAGCCACCCTTCTGGTGCCCCGGTGTGTTTACAGTGTGACAGTGTACACTTGGCCTAAATTAAATTTCTTTTTGGAAAAACAAACTGACTGCAGTGTGCGTTACTAGACACACACTGGGGCAATGTGTATTCATTTCTCTCTGTGCAGCACCAGGGAAGGTTTAAAGAGGCCTGGCCTAGTTCTTGCAGCTTTAAGCAGTACCAAGCAGAGGGACTGGGGAGAAGGTTCCCTTAAAGGCACAGTAACCTTGAACGTGTCCTCTCTTAGAAGGCTGGAGGAGGACAGAGGTAAAATCCACACAATGTCTACGTACAGCCACCTGGCAGGTGGCGTATCTTGTGGATGCCAGGCCCACCCATCCCTGAACTCTCACTCTTTCCCCAGAATCTCTGTGACCCCAAGAGTTGCGCGGAATTCTCAGAAGCCCAGAATAAAATCGAAGGAGGCTCCTGCAAGGCGCCCCCCTCTTTTTCCCCTGCTTCTGTCACACATGGACATCCCAGGGCATACATGACATTCAGAGCCCTGCATTTCCTGTGACCAGGGAGCTAGCCGTTGAACCTGAACAGCTGAGACAGCTTAAAGCAATAAATATCAGCTGACACCCTAGGCCATTCGGAGCATTAATCCCATAAACAATACATCACGGCAACACAACCAGCCGGCATCCTATCTCCTGGCTAATCTCACCATAACCTGAATTTACAGTGATTAAAACTCCGCCAGTTGCCATCAGAGCACTTGGTTGGGAGAAGCAGAATATCTGATGGCTGTCCCAGAGCAGACCTTTGGGGAGGCTGGCCATGGCCCTCTGCACAAAACCACACAAAGGTGGATAGCACCTGGCAGCAGCAGGGACCAGGGTGGGGAGGAGGCGAGGGGAGAGAAGGTGGACTCCAATTACAAGTGGGTCAGCTGCTTACTCTGAAAAGCTGAGGCCAATTTTAAGACCATTTTTATGAAAAGGACTAATTTAAAGAGAAGGATGTTTAATTTTAGGAGCTAATTGGTTTCCAGGAAAAAAAAAAAAGATCACCTGCCAGGAGACAAAAAAGATTTTACAAATAAAAGAGGGATGAATAAGATAACCATCTTCTCTTTGCCTTCAAAGGTGAATAGCTCAGCACTTACGTGGCACTTTCCATCTGTAGGAACCCGCACAAACACCATCAAAGGTGCGTACCTCAATATTTCCTGCTCTATAGAGACTTGCACTATTTTATCAAATCATCTTAGAGAAATCAAGAGCAGTGTTCCCACTGAATACTGTCTTCCCTCTTATTTTATGGCTGATTACAGAGGGGGCTGGGCGTCTTTTATTGTATGTAACTCAACATGAATGCACTCAAAGAGATAGGAAAAATATTTACTCAGCTGCAGGAACCCAAGGCAGAATGTGGAGGGTGAGGGGCAGATTTCTATTGGGTATCTGTTATGGAGGCAGAGGGGATTTAAATGGGGAGCCCTGCTGAGGGGCAGTGTCCTCCAGATGTGTGTGAGAGCTCCAGTCCTGCCAGCAGAGGGCGCTCAGAGGTCGGGCCCCACCAGCTGACCTGCTGGCAGAGGGCCAGCGGGCGGGGCACGTTCCATAGCTGCTGCCTGCAACTTGGAGTGTGGGAAGCTGGAAGACTTAACTCTGCTCTGGTTTGGAAAGGCTGTCCCATCTAAAGTGTTTGGAGGCTGGGGGTTTGTGCCTTTCCTGTTACTGCCCAGAGGAGAACCTGAACTGGAGCTGGGAGGTGTCAGGGAGGCAACAGTCAACAAGGATATTACCTCTAAGGTGCCCACTGGCAGGGAAAGATTCCTGAGGGGAGGGTCCATGCCAGACTGGCTTGGGGTGGTGTTTACAGAACTTCGCATGATGGCTGGCCTGCCTGCCTGCTAAGTCACTTCAGTCCTGTCCGACTCTTTGCGACCCTATGGACCATAGCCTGCCAGGCTCCTCTGTCCATGGGATTCTCCAGGCAAGAATACTGGAATGGGTTGCCATGGTCCTCCTCCAGGGGATCTTCCCAACCCAGTAGCAGACACTTAATTGATCTCTTTTAATTCCTGTAACAACCCTGTGAAGTAGGTACTTAGAGATGAGGAAATGGTGGCACAGAAGAATGCGTGGCAGAGGCGGGCTGTGAACCCAGGCAATCCAGCCCCAGCACCCACACTAGTGCACCGCTGACGGTTTCTCAATGACTGTGGGCAAGTGCCGGGGGAGGGGCTCTGCCTCAGGCTCAGGGAGAAGCTGAGCTTACCCTCAAGCTGGCAGAAGGTGCAACTGCGTTTTTTTCTTATGACTTTCAGCTGAACACAGGGGCATGAGATGGAACAGCCCCAGACAAGCACCCGGCGTGGCTCTACTGCAGCTCTGAAGGTGCCAGGAGCTGTTTCTGGCCACTCACCTCTCAAGATTCCTAGGTTGCCACGTACTGATACTTGTGGAATCCTACATTTTTATCTCGCAGCATGATCCCAGCATATTAACTCTCTGCAAGCCTGCCATCTCCAGCGGAATCTCTCTCTTTAAAGACAACATCATTGCAAGAGGAGGAACCTTAAATCAGCAGCCACATCACTCTGGCCTTAATTTAGCAAGGCTTTGATTTTCTTTTAAACAGACGACTGAGAAAAAGGTGATAGTCTACCTGAGGCAGGTTACTGCTCTGCTTCCAAAGAAGGACATGAACTCGTAGGTTTGTTTAAGGGCTGAACCTTTACTGTCAACTGGTTTGACCAAATTTCTGCAAACTGGATCTTCCTCACAGGGCTGACAATCTCATGGTATAGTCCTCCCTTTCTTCCTCCACTGCACCTCCCCCCGACCAACCTTGCTGAAAATGAATTTGAATTGATTGGCTTCAATTCAATACTAGAGACTAAGGAGAGACACTGAACCTCAAATACTGAGTTTTCTCTGGCCTCTTGCAGAGGAAATAACTTCTACCATGTCATGGGATTATTCCCTACTAACCACTGGGAAAAATGGAAGGTGGCCCCTAACCACATGGGTGGAAACCTGCTTGATCACAGATCTCTCCATTTCGGGATTAAAGGCGTGATGCCCTTTCTATGGGAAGAGTGCACCCCTCATACTCTGATCTCTCTGCAATGCATCTGTCACTGCTCAGTGGTAGGAAGGGAGCAGTGGCAGCCATGGTTGGGTGGGTCTGGTTGTTTAATGCCACGAGGACTACACCGTCACATCAGTAATTGCTCAGGCCCATGCTGAGCAATGCAGCCTATTCCTTTGTGCCACTGGGCCCCCAGGGTCAAGGAGCAGCTGGAGGCAGCATACATAAAATATTGCTTGCTATTAATACTTTTTCTGGTGACAAAAGGCACTGCCCCAGAGAGGTAGCAAAATTGCATGGCCCAAGTTTGCTTTCTTAGTCTACAGACAGGGTTGAAAATTTAAAAATAAACCTGAGGTCTGACTTGCAGATAAGGAGTTCCATACACCCTGGGAGTCAAAAATAACTGAACCAGGCCTAGAAAGAAGTTGTAAATGTTATTTTTAAAAAAATATTGAAATTCTGTTGGCATATTAAAAAAAAGGTTCCCTCAGATCAAGGAAAAAGAAACAAAGAACAAGAACCTGGGCTAGTGAATATTTAGGGTTCATCTGTGAAGCACTCTGAAGGCCAGCTCGCACGTCAGGACTCAGATGGCTAGAGGCCCTTTCTGTGAAGGTGAGAGCTCTGTGAGCCGGATTACGGCTCTGCTCAGAGAAGGAAGACAGGGCATGTGGGAGTGATGTGAAAAGAAGGTATGGACGTGAGGTGGGGGCATGCAGAGCGATACCCAGGAGAACCTTCTGCTAGCTTGAAGCTATTGGTGTAGGCAGATCTCTGTTATGACTAAGGTTAGAGCCCAGGTTGAAACTGCTGATCTCTGCTTTGAAAGGAAATTCTAAAGCAGTATAGTTTTAATTAAACACACACACACACACAATGTTCTGTGGAGGCAATGTCTCCAAACACCTGAAACTACCACTGCCAGGGAGAGGTGTGGTTTGGGATTCACATTCAGGTCTGCAGGTGGAAGAGGGACTGATTTCTCTACACCTTTCTCTGACTCTCAGCCAGATCCTTTGTTCACTATTTTCCAGACACCCAGGGAAAAGCAGAGAAGAGTCCCAGGGTTAGGTGTTGTTTACGAGAAGCCCTGGCAACCCTGGATGCAGATGGAGGCTGCCCCGTGTTTGCAAGGGGGTCTGCCGGAGGGGGCCGTGGCTTTTCCCTCCCGGACACAGTTCAGTTTCTCTTTGCCCTGCCTTCATCTGCTTGACATAACTAGGTCTCTCTGACCACTCCTCTGGATTACGGGGCTCTCCCTGACAGCGTTTCCAAGACTGATGCTCTCCTTCAGCTTTTAGTGCCCCTTACCTGCCTCTGCTCTCGACAGCTTCCCCTGAAAACCTGCTTTAATTACGTGATGGGCTGCCTCCTCATCACCATCAGTCAGGCAAACAAAGACCGTTTCCTAACTCTCTGCTGCTGCTGCTGCTGCTAAGTCGCTTCAGTCGTGTCCGACTCTGTGCGACCCCAGAGACAGCAGCCCACCAGGCTCCCCTGTCCCTGGGATTCTTCAGGCAAGAACACTGGAGTGGGTTGCCATTTCCTTCTCCAATGCATGAAAGTGGAAAGTGAAAGTGAAGTCTCTCAGTCCCGTCCGACTCTTTGTGACCCCATGGACTGCAGCCTACCAGGCTCCTCCATCCATAGAATTTTCCAGGCAAGAGTACTGGAGTGGGGTGCCATTGCCTTCTCCGTGCAACTCTCTAGAAGCCCGCAAAAGCCAATTTCCACATCTAGAGCCAGGGACTGCCTGTCCTCCTTATAACTACTGCACGTATTTGCCATCAGAATATCAGGTAGAACAAGAATCCAAAATCCATCTCAGGAATCACTAACTTCCACAATCTCGAATCATGTATTTAAGCTGCTTGGCTAAGGAGAAATGAGGTCCCTGCCCGAGCAGTCTCCTCACCTAGCAGATCTGTTCCCCCGACTCACCCACTCAAGGGTTATTTATCAGCACAGGACAGGTTTCGCAAATGCATTTGATCAGGCATACACTTAAACACAATGTAAAAAGATACTTGTTTTTAAATATCTGGAACAGTAACAGAAATTCCAGGTTTTTTTTTTTTTTGACTTCTGTATATTTTCTTTCAGGGTCATTAGCGCTGTGGTCCCAGTTGCTTGACCCCCATCACGACTGAGCATTTTGGTAGCTCTCCCCATTGCAGACCAGCTTTCAGGGGGGCCATGGGTGGGGAGGGTAGAATGGGAAGATGAGATAGGAAGTTAAGGAATTTTAAGTAACTTTTTCACAGAATCTCTGTCTGAAAGTAAAGTCTTTCATTTTTAGGAATACTTAAAGCCTTAATTAGTACGAGTCATTAAAAGGCCTGCTCTTGAACTAAGCAATACAGGGAAAAGAATTCTAGGTAACTCTTTTTCAAATGAAAAACAAGAAATTGGCTGAGTGGGCAAGAGCTTAGGTCAAAGGTATTACCTAAGAGGGACGTGGTCATCAGTGCCTCACAATGAATGTTGTTTCCACAGAAAATTCCACGACCTTTCTCCAGTCCCCAAAGGTTGCCATTAGAGGACAATAGACAGCAGATTCCCTTCTTAATTAACATTTTTATTAAATAACCCATTTCAAATAATGGTTAAATTCTCTAAATTTATATCATTCTATTAACCATAATCTAATCTCATTAACCTTGAAATCCCAGTCTTAACTACCCAATTCTATACACCATGGTACTATCTACTAAACTAATTAAGTGACCTTCAAACTATTTCTCCTCCATATCAGATCATTATTTTTCTTGCTCATGGTTCTTTGCTGGATCTCTCATGATCTCTCACTTCCTGTGAACACAGTTGCTGAAAGTCCCTGATCTGGGAAGAACTTTATAACAAAATCAAACCATACAGGACTGTCTGACTTGATTCCTGCCTGCCCCCACTCTCTGTCTGGTAGCTCAGGCCTCTTTCCCAGCCTGAAGATCCTGTGGCTTAAAGGGAACTCCCTTTCTATGGCAGTTGACCGCTGGGAGCAGGGAGTCCATTCTCAACTCTGCCTAGCCAGGGCGGGAGGGGTGTAGGGTGGGAAGACAATGACCACCGCGTCTTCCCACCTCCTCCGAGGAAGCCCTTGACCTGAATGCCGCTCCTCTAAAGACTGATTTGAGGGGACCCTAGTTCCTCCTTTTCATATCCCTAAGGCTGGCTGAAGAAACAAGAGCCTCGCTGCTAATTCCAGCTTTGGTTTTTCTTCCTTTTGACACTCTGGACAAGTGAAAAAAGATCACACCGCTGTCAATTCCCACTTTCTTAGGAGAATGCATACAAAATGCATTTCTTTTCTTAACCTCCACCTTTAGAATCCCCAAACTCAAGATCCTCTCCTTTCTATATTTGGGCTCTAAACAATTTTAGAGGGGCATAGTCCTCTTGCTGAAGTGGTCTGTACAAACACAAGAAAGCTGTTTCTTTTCCTGGGCCTTACCCTCACCAAAATAACCCTAGGCCCCATGAGCGCCATCTTATGCACAACTGAGAGAAATACTTTAGGTAAAACTTGATTTTTGTTTAAAAGTGAAAAGCTAAATAAAATGATCAGAATTTACCTATTCAAAAACATCCTGGGTTGTAACAGACTTGTTGGACCAACTTGTAAATTAAGCTGAAAAGTGACCAGTTAATTCAAAACCTGATAGATACATACAACCATATATGTGACTGTAATTTTATAGAGGAGACCTGAGAAGAATAAAACTATCAATGATCATTTCATTGCTGAGTGGGATTAGAGGAAATTAAAGAACTTTTTAGTTTTTAATTTTATGTAGTACTTTGATATGATTAACAATGAGAATATATTGCTTTCCATATTTTTGAACACACTGTGGGGCTTGTGGGATCTTAGTTCCCTGCTCAGGGATCAAACCTGGGCCCCCTATACAGAGTCCTAACCACTGGACCACCAAGGAATTCCCAAGGATATATTGCTTTATAACCACAATCTAGTAAAGAAGAAAGGAAATAGATGAGACTTAACACTTGCTCCCTCCCCAAACCTAAAATCTCACAGAGACTCACAGAGCCTCACAGAGCTCCAGCTTCCCTTTTGGGGACATAGCTGAAACAACCTCTGGCTACATCACACACACCTACACACACACACACACACACACACACACACACCCCCACCCACCAAGAGCTTCTGACATACACACACCAAGAGCTTCTGACACATACACACACACACACACACACCAAGAGCTTCTGACACACACACACACACACACACACACACACAGCAAGAGCTTCTGAGAGCAGGGATGGAAGGGTTTGGAGCAGGGGCGCTTGTCTTGCGCTAACTGGTCTGCCCTCAGACCCAGCGGCAAAGCACAGAAGGGTCCCCGGCAGTCTATGTAACACAAAGGGGAAAAAACAGGCAGCGCACAGATGGAACAAGTGAGATAACTCTAAGTGAAGTGAAGTGAAATCGCTCAGTCGTGTCCGACTCTTTGCGACCCCGTGGACATAGCCCACCAGGCTCCTCCGTCCATGGGATTCTCCAGGCAAGAATACTGGAGTGGGTTGCCATTTCCTTCTCCAGGGGATAACTCTAGGAAGTGATTATTTGCTGGAGATAAAAGCGATCAAATTTGTCAAATATCTGCAGGGAAAGGGAAGAAGAGTGTTAGGAGGGAAATGGAAAGAGGCTGCCAGACAATGATGGAGAACCAAACCCAACACACCAAGATTACAGAAAAGCAAACTGGCCACACTACCAGAGACACGTGCCCTACGGCAATGCGGGGAGACGCCATCTCTCTAGACACTGTTGCTCCCTCACAGCACCCTGGAGCGGTACTGTCCCGTTATCACGGCACTGCGTCACCACCCTGGCAGGTATACCAGATGTTGAAAATGGGGCATATGGGGCGTGCTGGGGGCTTCAGAATCAAGAAGTAGTCCTAGAGGGCTGACTCAAGGGTTGGCTGGCTTGAGGTTGCTTGGTAGGACACATGGGAGCTGCAACGGTTGATCATTCTTTGAGGATACTGCCTCTCTGGTGTCTGGGTTACCATCGTGTTCTGTCCCAAATTAATATCAAATGAAGGGGAGCCTGCTCTTCCAGTACACAGTTCCTCGGTGTAAAGCGTAAGGCTTTTAGGCGGCAGAAGTCTCGCTGTGGGATGCCAACCCAAAGCAGCAGGAAATAGATACCAACCCTGAGGGCAGTGGAGACAGCCAACAGAAAAAAACAAAACACTTCTAGGATAACTAGTGTGTGACTGATGGCTCTGCTACCTTGAGAGTGCCAGGTAACAGAGCATTGGTGTTGGCATCCATAATACCAGATGCAACACAAAACCCTCAGCCCAGTCATCAGAGAATCCCAGAGTTGGGAAAGCAGTTTCGAAATCTTCTGTTCCGACCTCCTCCCCAATGGGGCAGCTTGTTGCTTGTGTGGGGTGGTTTATCTCTGGCTTTCCTGGACCAGTTAATGATATCAGATTGGTTGCTAAGTAGGAAAGAATCAGACGCCTCCAGGCCCTCCACATCCTGGAATGGTTCATCTGCCCATCAAAGGCTATTTGTTTTACATCTTTTTCTATCTAGATCCGCGCAACCAATGAGACAGGCTACCTGGGTTGCCAGGTGACCGAGCCCTCCAGTAACCTCACCTGAACGCCCTCTCCCGTGAGAGCTGAGCAGGACTGGATCTGCCAGAACCGGTCGCGGATGGTGTGCAGGTTCAGTCCTTCTGCAATTTCAGAGGCAGGGGCTGCTGTGAGCAGATCCTGCTTGTTAGCAAAGATGAGCACGGGCACGCAACTTAGCTTTTCCTCCTCCAGTAATTCAGCTAGTTCCTGGATCATTTGGGGAATAGATGGGGGGGGGGGGAGGAAATCTATGATATTTAACCATGCACTTTGAATTGAAACTAAATAAAAGTTAAGCTGATCAATTAGCAACTTTCAAGGGCAGTGGTTCTCAAACTTGAGCATGTGGAAGAATCCCCTGGCAGATTTCTGGGCCCAACCCAAAGATGCTGACTTTGGAAAGTCTAGGCCAGGGCCCAGGAATCTACATATGCTCCTACTAATAAGGTAGTTCTGTTATAGGGGGATTCATAAATCATACTTAGAGAGACTCAAGGGAGAACAAAAGTTGTGGTTAGACATTTAAAACTTACCCAAGGTTATTATATGCAAATAACTTTCAATGCATATATATATACACATATACATACGTATATATGTACAGATACATATATATTTTTTAAAACTTGAATAAAAATGACAGTCGATTTAGAGACTATAATTCTGGTTCATCAATCTCTATCTCCAAAACATGCATGCATGTGCATTACATTTCCTCAAATCCACATCCTAAAGTAACTGCATTAGTCTATCTGACAAGGTCTCTGAGTTTTAGGTGATTGTTTGGGATCTAAACTGTATGTTAATTCTGTCTGCAACAAGTCCGGGAGAAGGTATATACTTACTAAAAGCCAGGACCCATCCCTTCCTCCCTCGACCCACACTTTAGCCACTTAAAACACTGGAGCTGTCAGAGAGAACTGGATGGTTTGACGGGCAGATCTCTGTCTGACACCTTTCAGCCCCAAGTTCATGTGTAGCGTTGGTTCACATGAGTGATGGTCCAGAAATCATCAAGGTATGGAAGGGAGAAGGGCTGTCTCCAGGCGAGTTCTCAAACTAATTTCCAGGGAAAAGGAACCTAAACATGGGGACTCTGCTACCTTTGGAAGGCCACGTGTGGTAGTTTAGGTCAATGGCCAAGGGCTCTACTAAAAAGTAAAAATATAAGTACGCTTCCACAAAGACGTCCATGCTATTGCTCACTTAGTAGTCAGCCTGGGTAAAATGGTCTATATCCATTGTGTCTCTATGTAAAATTGCATTTGCTAATCGTATCATGTAATCACACTGACATGCACCCTGCACTAGAAGCAATATTCAAAGTATACCTATCTCTTGGCTTGGAAAGAAGAGCAGCTTAGTCTTGGCTTGCATATTTCTTCCCATACCTTCTAATTTATCCAAGTTACCCTCAGATCAATTAAGTTGGTATTGAAAAAAATGCACATAGAAATGGTAGGTGAACTGTCCTTTGGGTTCACTTCTCTGTGGCCTGGGAAGAAACCTGGAGAGCTTTTGGGCATGGTGTTAAGTTCCATTTGCTTATATCTTGTTTATTTAATTTGATTAAAACTAAAAGCCTTTAAATGAAAAATTGTTTAAAGAATTCTCAACTAATTTCTTTTTAGGCAAGTGGTATTTTGCCTGCTTGCCAGAATGACTGTCTTGTTTAAACTGCAAAGGTTAAACAAAAAATACTTTTCCTCACTCTTATACATTTACAAAGTCAATTAATGAATACCCAGTTGTTTGGGAAATATCTCAACAGAACAATTATTTACCTGACCTGTCTCTTCAAATCTTTTTCTGTCTGCGCTGTCAATTACATATATCTGTAAAGTGAAAGAAGAAGGTTATTTCAATGAGCAGATATGGAAAAAAGACAGGGCAGTTTCTAGCGAAGGAGCAGATGATTCCTCATCGGCAGAGTTCATGTTAGCACAGCATACAGAAGCTGAGCTGGTCACTCGTGTCAACAGTGGACACAAAATAAACTGATTAATTAATTAAGATGCCCAGAAGATACCTCCGGCAAGGCTCCAAAGTAAGAAGTAAGGGGAGCCAAGCAGGATAAAAATAGCTACATTTAATGGGAATTCACTAAGCATTCTTTATCCTAGATTTACTTTATTAATCCTCATTATCACTCCATGAGATATGTTTCATTTAATATCTATTTTTATTTATTTGTATATGCCAGGTCTACTTGTATTGTGAAATGCAGCATCTTTAGTTGCAACATGCAAACTCTTAGTTGCAGCATTTGGGATCTAGTTCCTCGACTAGGGAATGAACCTGAGGCCCCTGCATTGGGAGTGTGGAGTCTTAATTACTCAGCCAACCAGGGAAGTCCCTAGATTTCATTTTTATCCCATTTTATATGTAAATAAACGCAAGCCCAAAGAAGTTAAGTAACTTGGCCCAAGTCACATCTAGTACATGACAAAAAGGAGATTCAAACTCAAGCATACGTGACAGTAAAGTACCCAGTTTTTAAAAAAATTATTTATTTGGTTGTGCCGCATCTTAGTTTCGGAATTTTTAGTTGCAGCATGTGCAACATTTAGTTGCAGCATGCAAACTCTTAGTGGCAGCATGTGGGATCTAGCTCCCTGACCAGGGATCAAACCCTGGGCCCCTTGCGTAGGGAGCACAGGGTCTTTCAACTGGACCACCAGGGAAGTCCCCTCAGTTGTTCTCAAACACTCTGCTGTTCTGTGTCCCAAAAAGGAAGGGACAGTGCTTGGAGGCATTTACGAATCCTGTAGTGCTCGAACGTCGTCCTTCTGGAAGTGCCATTTTAATTATGAGCTGTAAGCTGTCTTCAGGTTCCAGTGATGTCCCTCCCATTCCCACCTTCAGAGGCTGGGAGGTTCAGATCAAATACTGGAAACAGCAGGTATAGAGGCTTTGCCAAAGTAAGAGAAGTTTTGAGATTTACTGTAAATCACAAATCCCAAGCTTTCTCGCCCATCACTGTATTTTATTTATTGCATAAATAATATCAATATAACAATAAGGGAAATTAGGTAAGACCAAAAAAGAAAGAAAAATTACCTATAGTTACAGAACCCAAGAACATTCATTATTTTAATTTCCTATGAAAGTTCCCTTCTAATTCTTCTTCATATGGAAATTTAAGAAGAAAATTAGGTATATAATTTTGTAGTCCTTTTTTAAATCAGAGTATTAAATGTTCTCCCAGTTGCTAATCTTAAAAGTTATCAAAATTTCAAACTCTCTTTAAGGAAGTTAGAATTGTTATTAAACTAAAGGCATAATGGAAACATCCTTTTTAAATAACATATTCATTTAAAAACACAATGAAAAACAATCTTCAGCTCCCACCTTTACGAGGCTTATAATTCTGTGCTACTCTGAAAACTTGCACTCTCTTAAAAGAAAAAAAAAAATTAAAATTCCTTTGCTTAAGTTATTGTTGTTTAGTCTCTAAGTCCTGTCCGACTCTTTGCAACCCCATGGACTGTAGCCTGCCAGGCCGCACTCTCATTTCGAGTCGCTAGTGTTAAACATTATGCCAGGGACCAGGTTCAGCCTTTTCTCTGAAGACTACCCTATGTTTTCACTTGTGTTTCCTTCATGGAGAATTACAGGAAGAGGAAGGATGGATGTGTTTGGTCTCAGTACTTATTTGTAGTCTTATTATTGTTATTGTTAATATTATTCTGACTCAATGTCAGTGCATACCACGGAGATACAAAATTTGATACTGTGTGATAATTCACTTTGCAGAACATGCTGGTAGCTTATTTCTCCACTGGTGTGTCTCATATTTTCAAAGTAGCACACACAGTATAAACACAGATGTAGAAAGAAGGAATGCAATGGGAGGGTGAACCTCAATACAAAAGATCTGATGAGAACTACTTGGGAGTCTAGAGTGGATTAAAAGGATATTCAGACAAGAGAAGGAGAAGATGATGTCTGGGAGGGGAGAAGGGTCAGGTGATGCCTGGGAGGGAGATCTGGGCTCAGATTACAAAGCAGGAAAACATGTGCTTGGGAGCAAAAAGTGTGAGCAAGAAGGTAACAGTAGAAGAGCCTGAGAATACAACTAAAGATACAGTTAATGGGAATTCACTGGTGTCTAGGGGTTAGGATTCAAGGCTTTTACTGCCTGGGCCTAGGTTCAATTTCTGGTCAGGGAACTAAGATCTCGCAAGCTGTGCGGTGAGGCCAAAAAAAAAAAAAAAAAGATACAGTCAGGTCCAGTATCTAACACTACACTTCCAAAGCAGGGGGTCTGGGTTCGATCCCTGGTCAGAGAACTAGATTCCACATGCTGCAACTAAGAGTTCGCATGCCAAAACTAAGACCTGATGCAGTCAAATAAATGCTGCTGCTATCGCTTCAGCCGTGTCCGACTCTGTGCGACCCCAGAGACGGCAGCCCACCAGGCTCCCCCGTCCCTGGGAATCTCCAGGCAAGAACACTGGAGTGGGGTGCCATTGCCTTCTCCGAGTCAAATAAATAAATAAACTTTAAAAAAAAAATTAATGTTTGATAAGATTAAAAACAGACAGATGGGAGAGAATAATCAGAAACCGAAAAGAGTTTTAACAGTAGACAAAGAAAAATGACCAGTCAAATACCATAGAATTCAGAGGCTTAAAGTCAATAAGAAGGAAGTTTTAATTATGTGCTAAATTACTTCTTGGGCTTCCCTGATAACTCAGTTGGTAAAGAATCCACCTGAAATACAAGAGAACCCAGTTCGATTCCTGGGTCGGCAAGTTCCCCTGGAGAAGGGAAAGGCTACCCATTCCAGTACTCTGGCCTGGAGAACGCCATGGACTGTATAGTTCATGGGGTTGCAAAGAGTCGGAAATGACTGAGCGACTTTCACTTTCAAATTACTATTTATTGCTTTGACATGAAATTTCACAAAAACATTTTCATTAAAAGATTCAAAAGGAGGATTTTCCTAAGCTGTACATAAATTCTCCCTATCATTTAGCATTTTTCTCACATAACTTTTATGAAATTTGAAAACTACCATACCATAATTCCAGGAGGAAGGCTATAAAACACTGCCCCATTTATTAAAAGGGCCAAGTGAAAAAGTCATAAGCACAAGCCGGTCTCTAATGATCCCACAAATCTATTTTTCTGTGGTGGCACATGCTTCTCCTAGTAACCCCCTCCCCAGCACTGTCTGGTTTCTTCATGGAAGTGTGTTTCTGGGCAATAGCTAAGGATAAGTGTTAGCTGTTCAGCTGTGTCTGATGCTTTGCGACCCTGTGGACAGAGGCTTCTCTGTTCCTGTGATTCTCCAAGCAAGAATACTGGAGTAGGTTGCCATTCCCTTTTCAGGGGATCTTCTCTGACCCAGGGATTGAATCCAGGTCTCCTGCAGGGAGATTCTTTACTGTCTGAGCCATCAGGGAAGCTCCCCGCTATGGTTATGAAGAGCCTCTTTTTCTTCCTTTCTTTTTTTCATTAATACCATAGGTATTAAAAAAAATAACATAGGTGTTAAGCTAGTCATGCTATATATATATATATTTAAATTTAATCCAAAAACAGATAATCAAAAAACACTCAGTATCAGAGAAAGTTAAATACAGTGCTTTTAATTGATCTTATAAAACACTATGGATCTTCAAAAACTGTCATAAACCTACTCCAAAACTTATAATCCATGGCACTCAGAATGAGAATGATGCTTTAAGCAAAGCCAATTCACACCTTCATTGGCAACGACTTTGACATTTTTATTTGGTTGAGGGAAGATCACCTAGAGGAAAAGATTTTCTTCTGGATGGAAGTTCAGCCAACTCTGCATTATCTGGAGACTGATTATCCAGTATGTGAATGGAGGGCTCTGTGTTTCTCCTCTTGCTTCTGGGCCTCCTCCCTCCTGCTGCCACCTTTTGGCCAAGTTATTGCTCCTAAGTATTTCTCCACCAGAGGGGTAGGCGGAGACAAGAAGAGATGACACTAAAAAGTGTGGCTTTTTATTGATAGCCTGAGCAAAAGTCTAAGAGGAGGCTGAACCTGACTGGCAAGGAATAATCTGTGGTTAATAATAATCTGTGGTTAATAATAATCTGGATAATCTGTGGTTTTCAGTTCTATGTGCTCTAGTAGTACTGACGCTCAAAGTGTGAGCATTGATATGACAGAGATAATACAAGAGACGGTTGTGGAGCTCTATTTCACTTGATGTCATTTGGATATGAAAACGATGACAAATTTTATAAACTATGTTGTGCTTAAACATAAGACTAATAATGTGCTTAAACATAAGACTAATAATGATAAAGTAAATGAAGTTTGGTAGTAATATTAACATATACCTTGAAAAAAAGTGATGTGCTTTTAACCTATCAAAAGGCTGTTATTTCCTGGCATGAGAGAAAGGGAAGGCATCCTATACCCTCCCTTCTGTCATACCTCAGGGTTAATTTCTTAGTCACTTCCCCCAAATTAATAAAGCTGAAGTCAGATGTTCTCAGTGTCATCATTCCTGAGAATAACTCTGTACTTTTAGGAGTTGCTCTGATTCTTTCAAACCTCCAGAGAAACATACAATGTTCGAAAGTGAGAGTTGGCACTCTTTCTGTAGGGGTCAGGTAGTAAATATTTTCGGCTTTGTGGCCCATATAACCTTTCACAACTATTGAACTTTGCTGTTGCAGTGCAAAAGCAACCACAAAAAGTGTGTAAAGAAAAAAAAAAATGGACATGGCTGTGTTCTAAGAACTTTATTTATGGGCACTGAAATTTGAACTTCATATCATTTTCAAGTGTCACGAAATCTTATTCTTTTGATTTTTTCCCCCAATAATTTAAAATGTGAAAACCATTCTTAGCTCACGAGCTATACAATAACAAGAGGCAGGCTGGATCACTTTGTTGACACCTGCTCTAAAGCAAGAATCTATTATGGCACTCTAGAAAGAATTGAAAAGAGTTAACCAGGCAACGAAATGTGTCAAGCCTCAACCCTGCTCTTCTAGGCAGCGTGGAGTCTAGGATAATAGGTCTTTTCAACCAACAGTGGAAGACTATTAAATACAAACAACCAATATAACCCATCACCACTGCCACTCCAAGCTGCTACAAAACGACCAGACAGGCTAAGAGTTACAGGGCCTTAGAATCTAACCCTGGGGACTCAGCTGCTCCTCAAGACTTGTTTAATCTCAAACGACACTGGAAAATAACAAAAGGTTTGACTCTGAATCCAAAATATTGTCGGATACTGGCAGTGTGGTATAGCTGGAGAAAGCTCCTGTAGGGTTATTCTGAACTGACTTTACGATAATTCCCAGATGCTCTCTCAGCTAATGGGGAGTGCAGAATACAGGATCATATCACAACTCCCTTGCAGTCTATCCTCAAGGTGTTAGAATAATTTAAAGTTACTCTGACCTAGAAGTTTCTGAGACCTTTTCATGGAGCCTTGCAGACATTAACGTCCTTATATAGAGCTCTTATTTGGACATTTCTTTCAAAGTACCTAATGGAGCAGGTGAACAGATAGAACTGTGATTTCTCTCAATCACCTGCTCTTCCCCTACTCTTGACTCAAAAAAGCAGAAGAGAATCTATAGCTTTTTCTTCCCTCCAGTTTTATTGTGATATGATTGGCATAGAGCACTCTTTAAGGTGTATGGTATAATGATTTGACTTGAATCTATAGCTTTTTTTAAACTAGCCTTATATCCTGCAAACTTGCTATAATCACTTAGTAGTTCCAGGAGTTTCCTTGTTGAGTTTTGGGATTTGAAAGACTGAATGTTTAGTTTTTCTAACATATAGTTTCGTATCACAATTTAAAGACTGATTTCTACATTTCAGGTATTTGTAAGTGAAATAATATGATGGCTTGTATTTGCTTTAAAATACTTAAAAAAATAAAGTGGTGGTAAGGGAGATGAAACAAAATTGTCAGACGTGAAATTAAGGGTTTCATTACATTACTTTTTTGACCTCTACATAAATTTGAAAATTTCTAAAATGATATTTCAAAGCCAGATACATTATTTGAGATTACAGAAGAAGTCTCTTTCTGTATTACAGGGAAAATTTTTCTTTTCCCCCCAACATTTCTCTTCTGTTTTCCTAGAAGGTATATAATACATTTTAGAAGAATAGTTGGCTGAATAGATGGATAAATGGATGGATGGATATGTCTCATCTTCTTCTTATCCATTTAAATCTTCAACTTGGCACCAGGAATATACTGGAACTTATCTTCACCACAGACCAGAAATATGATGAGCCTTTGTGATGCCCATAGTACCTCAACTGAGTTTACTGATTTGATGATAGTTCAATTTTACATTTTGGTATTATTTCCCATTTAAGAATTGTGATAAATAAATGAATTTACTACTTCTCATAAACCCTCTGTGAAGCAGATGCTCCATCCAGTTCACAGAATTAATAAGCCCCTGGACTTGACCACAATGATACAGAACCACAGAACCGGAGAGCTGAAAGGGAATTTAGAAGTTATAGACCTCCACATTCTACCTAATGTCAGAATCCATCTATAACGATAATCCATTTCATTTATTTGGTACTTTTCTAAGCATTGGGGATATAATAGTTGGGGAAAAAAAAAAAGGCAAAGTTCCTGTCTTCATGGAGCTTACATTCCAGTGGGGGAGAAAGGCAATATATAAAGATGTGCCTGAGGTGAGGGACCATGCCATGAGAATATCTAAGGAAAAAGAATTCTACCATTGGAAACAGTGATGACAAAGGCCTGGAGGTGGGAGCATGCCTGTCTTCTAGGAATGGCAAGGAGGCCAGTGTGGCTGTACCACGTGAGAGGGGAAGAGAAGCCAGCAGCTGGGTGGGCGCTTTGTGGGCCACTGCAAGAACTTTGGCTTCTCCTCTGAGCTGGGAAGCATGTGTTTTGATAGGATCACTACAGCTATGGTGTTGAGGAGAGACTTTGGGGAGGCGAGGCACAACTTAGGAAACTAGTTAGAATGAAACTGCAGCAACCATTGCGAGCTAGCAGTGGAGGTGGTGAGAAGTGGGCAGATTCCAGAAATGCTCTGAAGGTAGAACTGACAGGTTTGGCTGACAGAGCAGAGGCGGGAAGTGAGGAAAAGGGGCCCAGGATAAGTCCAATGTTTTGGGATGAATGGGACTGCCATTCACTGAGAAGACTGGAGGAGAAGCAGGTTTGGGAACAGGCGGATGAAGAGGGGAATTTGGCTTTCGATACACTGAGATTGAAGTGACTTACTAGCCACTGGTGTGCAGATGTCAAATAGTTAGCTGGCTGTATATGAAACTGAGTTGCGGGTTGGAGAGAACAGTTTGGGACTCAGCAGCACGTAGGTGGTGATTCACACCTTGGAAGTGGATGAGGTCACCTAAGCTGAGACTTAGAGAAGAAAAGCACAGGCCTGAACTTGGGCACTCCAACATTTGGAGGCTGGGAGATAAGGAAAAGACAGTGATGGAGACCGAGGAGGGGTAGCAGTGGGTGTCAGAGGATGAGATGGCTGGACAGCATCATCAATGAAATGGACATGAACTTGGGCAAACTCCAGGAGATGGTGAGGGACAGGGAGGCCTGGCGTGCTGCAGTCCATGGGGTCGAAAAGAGTCAGACACAACTGGGCAGCTGAACAACAACAAGAAGCCAGTGAGACAAGAGAAAAACCAAGACAGAATGGAATTCTGTAAGCCAAAGAAAGACAGTGCTTCAAGGACAGCATTCCAGCTCTGTTTCATGGGTTGACAGTTCAAGTGAGATAAGTAATGAAACCTGAACATGGGACTCGACACTAAGGATTCTCAGTGAGCCTGAATGGAGGGTTCCGGGTGCCTGCAGGGAGAGGAAGTGAAGACAGAGAGCACAGAAAACTCTTTGAAGGAGTTTGTTATAAAGAGAGGCTGAGGAATGGGACATTATCTAGAGGGGGGATGTACAGGAAGACGAGTTCTTTGTTTTAAACATGAGCAACTACAGGATGTGTGCACACTGATAGGAACGAGCTGGTAGAAAGAGACCTGTTAGGAAGCAGTCTTACAGAGGGAAGCTGTCTGAGATGCAAGGCGAGTTCTGTTGGCTCTGAAGATATCAATGTGTTTTGCAGCTTATTGTCCCTCATCATAATTAAATTCAAGCTTTCAGTCAGAGGTTAAAGGAAATATTATGCAACATTTTTCCTACCCAAGCTCACGAGAGGCCCTGGTTTTAGGGTATGACCATGAGAGTGAGTGGCTGAGGTGGGGTGGGTGACAAGCTCACTGGAGGGGAGCTGAAGGAGCTGAGACTGAAGTGTCGGATAAATCATACATAGTGAAATTTCCAAGAATCCTAAAACAGTAGTTCTAGAGAACTTGGCAGTGAGCAGGGAGCTCGACTCAGCCTCTGCCTGCGTGAATGCTGCCTGAGCTAGGAATCCCAGTGTGTGAGCAGCTTCTTCTACTTCTGGACAGTCACAATTATAGGAAACTTTGTCCTTATTCTGCGTTAAACCCTAACAATCCCCAAAGTGCTCCTTGCCCGGTCCTCTAGAACTAGTCACAATGAAACTAACTGGAAACAGTTCTAAGCACTTTCTCTTCCAGGAAGGACATCTTCAGGTCTTTCAACCATTTCTCATACATCCTGGTTTCTCGGACCTTCACTGTCTTGATTGCTCTCTTTGGGATATACCTGACTTACTGATTTTCTTGGAGTGACAGAGTCAGTGGCTCACTCCTCTGACTTTTCTGTGTTCCAATCACTATGGTAATTAGTAAATACTTTTATTTGCCAGCGTGGGTGTGGGCACTACACTGTTACCGAGCGACAACAAAATATCTTACACAAAGCTCCACAATCTGTCTGCTAGCCCTAAATTCATTGTGGCAGACAGCAATGTTGTGGCGATGGAATTATTGACAGGATAGATCATCACAGGGTAAATGTTAGTAGGACAGGGCAGAAGAGATTATGAACTGATGAATCTGAAGGAGTACTTACAAGAATATCAGTGTTTTCAAAATAATTCCTCCAGTATGGTCTGATTTTCCTCTGTCCGCCAATGTCCCAGACATTCAGTTTAAAACCTTGTGATTGTACACTTTTGATGTTAAAACCCTGAAACAAAAACACCAAGTTTTTTCAAAATGGAGGGGGTATATGTATACCTATGGTTGCTTCATGTTGCGGTTTGACAGAAAACAACAAAATTCTGTAAAGCAATTATCCTTCAATTAAAAAAAACACACACCAAGTTTTACTAGACTTTGAGATCACATTTCTGACAAAGGTACATTTACCAGCTATGTTATTTATTAATTCTGAGATACTCTGCAGGATAAGAAACAGATGATATTGAAAACAGTTTGCTCTGATAGGGAAGAAAAATGTATTTACACATGTTCCCATCACTCGGGGCGGAGTCGGTGCTCATGACATCATGCTGAGTGCACACACACGTGCCACTACTGAGAATGAGAATTACTCAGATGATCAACACAAACCACCTTCAATCCCCATCAGTCCTCAAGACGGTAACATTTAACAGGATATTACATGTAACTAACAAACAAAGACGAATCTGCAGGCTCAACAGAACAGAACAAATGCGAAATTTAAAAAGAGTCAAGAGCTACACCCTGGAAGACTGGATTCTTCAAGAACAATCCAAAATGAAAGAAAATTCTCTCATATGAACTGATCAGGAAAAGGAAAGAGCTGAACTCAGGACACAGAGGGGGAGGCTGGTTTGTAACTGGAGTAGTAGCCCTCGTGCGGGTGGTGATGAGCATATGAAACTGTTCTTTAGTAGGTTATCTCTGATGAACTTGAAAGGATTCATTTTCAGGACAGTGATGCCAGGTGGAACTTTGGGGCCAGTGAACCAATCAGGGGCAGACAGAATGGTGAGCTGGGAGTTTGGGTGCAGAGAAACAAACTAACAAGAACTTTGGGGTTTGAAGAGAAGGCATTTTATAAGCAAGAATAAAAAAAGAAAAAAAATCTTCTGGCAAGAACGACATCGTGAAATCAGGATTTGAAAAACCCGATCAACAGCTTGCTCCCATGGAAGTGACATTTCATCCAAAAGAGCTGGAGTTAGGTGGGTCTGGAGATGCCTCCACAAACATTTGCCTCTCCTGGCAACTTGCCACCACAGAAGGACAAGGCACAGGCAAGGGTAGGGGAACACAGCCACCCAATTTCCACCAAGGATAGTCAGTCACTGGAGGACAACCGGGGATGATGTTGACTACAGCTCCTCGAAAATGCCAATGACTGGGTAAATTAGAAGTGTTAGAACTCTTAGGGGAAGTGGCTTATGCTTATTGTAAGAGGCAGCTTCATTCTGACTCACTGACAAAACCACTTTTATGCATTTAAAAATCCTACACTTAACTACGTTATTAAATGTCAGACCCAGTAACAATGACTCCTTTCTGGAATGAGGGAATAAATAAGAGTAGATCCTGGAATTTGACCATATGTTAACTGCCTTAAAAGTCTGTAAGTCACCAAACCTAACAAATCTACTAGAAATTATTCTAAAGAAATAATAATGAACGGGTGCAAACATTTAGAGACATGTACTGTCTTAGTACTGACACACAGAACAACGTAGAAAGATGTTCAAGACGTTATTATGAAGTGAAACAGATGATACAAAATAGTATACTCTGTATGAGCCATTTTTCACTTTTTATTTTCAACATACCCACCATAAATGGGGAAAGAAAAAGCCTGAAAGGATACAATTTCAAATGTTAACAGTGGTTATGTCTGACTGGGCATTATAGGTGATATCTAGTTTCTCGATTTTACATATTTACATATTTTAAATTTACTACCATGAGCATCTATTATTTTTTCTAATATGAAAAAAAAACACATCATAGGTATGTTTTAAGACTAAATACAAAAATACATTTGTTCTAAATACAAAACCTTGATGTAATATAGTAATACATCAAACAGAGCCTGAAAATTAGAACTGGAACTTGGGGTCCATAACTAGGACTTCATGTTCCTGCTCTCAGTGTTGACCTCCTCATTTCAGTGGTGCTCTTGAGAGAGCCAGCCTATCTCTAATACTTAAAAAAATCCAACAACAACTTAGTTCTTCTTTTTCTGGCAGAAATCCTGACACCCTAATAGGTGTTCTCAGCTTGTCTAGGCTAGACTACTGTAATTTGCTCCTCCTCAGGCTATACATTAAATTTGTTCAGAAGCTGTAAAATTGCTCATTTGGTAGCAGTTGAAATGACTTTTCTGTAAAGAGCTGCGAATCAGTAAGACTCACTGGCCATCAAGTATACACACCAGCATGGCCATTCAAACAGGACATTGAGCTCATCGCAGGACAGCAACAGGAACAGCAACAGAGTTGCTAAACAACTCTGGTTTTGCTAAAACCTCTTGTTCAAACGCTGCAAAGTAAGACCAACAGGGATGTCGTTAGTTAGGAAGCCCAAAGGCCTGGCCAAAGGTCAAGTTTTCTCAGGATTCCTTGTAGGAGAGGAGCCCTAAAGAAACCTACGAGGATTCTTCCAGGCAGGACTCATCTGCAACATCTATGCTGGGAGTACCACCAGCCTTGGCTTTTGCTTGCTTAGCCTTAGGAAAGAGGAGGGTTGATGAGACTGGATTTTAAAATATGGGTAGGGTCTCCCCTGGTGGTCCACTGGCTAAGACTCTGTGCTCTCAATGCAGAGAGCCCGGGTTCATTCCCTGATCAGGGAAGTAGATCCCACATATTGCAATTAAGAACCAGAGCAGCTGAATAAATAATAAAAATAAAATAAGAGGTAAGCTTAAAAAAATAAAAGTAATTGGGTTTTTTCTTTTAAAAATTGACATACGTTTGTATTTATGAAGTCTGAAAAATATATACTAAAAGTGGTTTTTCTCAGGGTACTCTGTTTTTTTTTTCTTTATGTGCTCTCTGTATTTTCCATATGTACTGATTTCGAAATCAGAGAAGATAAGGCTATTTCTAAAAAGGAATCACTTAGATCTGAGGGAACTGATGTGTCTTGATATGTATAGACATATACATTTAAATGATTTCTTTTTAAAAAATCGTTGTAAAATATACATAACATGAAATTTACCATTTTAACCATTTTTAAGTTTGGTTTACTGTTGTGTAACCATCACTGCCATCCATCCATCATCTTGCAACTCTGACTCTCTATGCCCATTAGACAATAACTCCCCATCCCTCCGCATCTCCAGCCCACTAATCACCACTGTTCTCTTTCCTGTCTCTATGAATTTGACTACTTTAACTATCTCATATAAATAGAATCTCTTGATATGTTTTTGAAATATGAGGTTATTTTGAAATTGCATAGACTTTTCTCAGCAACAAAACTTACAAACGGACACAACTCTATTCCCCATTTTGTCTTTCACTTGCTACTAGCATCTTCCATGTGTCACGCAAGCATGGGGGCGAGGCAGAGCTCACCTGTGTCGGTGTGATGTGGCTGATGTCTTCAGATGCCAGCTGCTTCAGAAGAGTGGTCTTGCCAGCATTATCCAAGCCCAGGAGAAGGATTCTCACCTCCTGGTCTGGTGCACTTTTCAATTTGCGCAGAATTGAGAGTAAGCCCTTGAACAACCATGAAGAACAGAGATTACTTTGGGGGCAGTGACTTTGATATTACTGGGTATCTGAACGTCTTCTTCTTGACAAGAGTTCTTGGTTGTAGAGAGCTTATTGTTACCCACTTTAACATGATTTATTCCATTTGCTTACACGTTTTTGGCAGAAGCACTTTAGTGAATTCAGCAACTTAATAAATAGCTTAGCTTATTCTTGTTCCTCTTATTAATCCAGCTTAGCAGTTACCCTAGATCTCCTGACAGTGTGTACTTGTAACCAACTCATATTCCTGAAGCCCTTTACATACACTTAAGAGTACAGCATTCACCATATCTGACTGTAGGAAACTGATTTTTGTATTTTTCTCCTTTATACTAGAGTGAAGTTTCTCGTGGGTAAGAACTATAGCTTTCATCTCCCCAGTGCCTGGCACTTATTAGACACCATGATAGTTGCTGAACTAAACAGAATTACCCACCCAAGTTAATGCATGATTTCAAGGCACTATTTCAAAAGTCGTAGAAAATTGTACTTGGGCTTTTTAGAAAAAAGACTTTGTTTCAGTTCTTGTTTAAGCCTTCATCATTCAAAATACTCTATCATCTTCTAACTTTCACATGACCCTTATAGGATACCTGCACAGTACAGATTTATCTATGTTCTTCAGATGAAGAATCTAATATTTAATACAACAGAGACATTGAGGAATTGAAAGGTCATTTTGGAAACAAAAAATATCAAAATTTAACCAGGATATTTTTGATTAGTTATCTAATATTTTCGTTTCTGGGTTTTGTTATTATTCTTTTAATGGATGGAAATAAGTCACGTTGCTTTTTAGCTAAAAACATAAGGAAACTCTTATAAGATAGTTATTTGTTGTGTCTTGCAGCTGACAATCATTTTCCAGTGAGGCATAGTTATATCAAGAATCAAAGAACCCCAGAGTTTAAAGGGCATATAATCTAATCTCCGAGCCCAAGTGGAAATTCCTTCAAACTGAGTCTTAAAATTATATAAAATGGTTATGTTTTTATCCACTTTGGATCAGGAAATAACTCAAACCAGTCAGTTCACTAAGATCAAATGTTAATTCTGTGAAATAATTTTCCACAGTTGAGACTTTGGACAATGATATGCAAATATGCATAATTATAAAGAATTCCTTTCTGCTTCAGATACACTTTGTTTACCACTTCTAGTCTTGTATTCAAACTGATCACATTAATCTCTCCATGCCTCAATTTTTACCAGCAATAAAATGTAAGGTTTAGTTTAAGAGACAAATTCTATCCCACAAGATTTTGAGAATAGAGAATGAACAGATTTGAAACAAACAAAGAAAAGCAAGTTGTTTTTTTTTAATGGCATGTTTTTTTCTTTTCTTTTCATCTAATCCAGCCTTGAATTATTTGACACTATTCCTTTTTAAAAACTCTATTTATGAGCAATCTCCCTAGCTTCTATTAGCTATATTACAATCACTCATTTATAATACCACCTTTCAGAACAGTTAAAATTAGAATTCTGAGATCCTCAGGGGACTGGTGATATAAAAAGGCTAAGAACAGGGAAAATACATTGTACTATTCCTTCTGAGTTCCTGATTAGATGTCCTCATTACCCCTTCCAATAAAATTCTAAAATAGCTGCAATTTATCACATTGGTGCATTAAACAACAGTATAAGAAAAGAAAGTTCTTCTCATGCATCATTTACTAGTGAAGAAATTGTGAAAAAAGGTATGTTTTCTATAAAATATTTTCAAGGTTCAAAGTAAATGTTTTGTTTTTCCTCATGTGTCTTTTTCCAAAAAAATCACTAAATACAAATACTGCTTTCTATAGGCTGAGAGCTTTTACACACTTATTATGTTTGAATTGAATGATTAAAATAAAAATATAATTTCTATTCATCTTGAAAGGAGAGAAGCAAAGCATGGGTGAGAAAGAAAACATTTCAACTACAGCTAAGCATTATTAATCTAATGGTATAAAAAAATATCTTTACATTTCCAATGAGCAATTTTTCTTCATCAGAAGACAATAACTTCACGTTTCACTTTTAAATGAAATTATAGAGAAATGGAAAGTTCGCTAATATTTTCTTCCAGCAAATGACAAATGGCATCTCAAGCATGGTCTCAGCAAGACAAATGCAAATACAATACAGCATCATATTAACCCAACTCCTGAGGACAGGGGATCACAGGATTATCAGGGTTTGCTAAATAGGGAAGAGGGTATTTATAGATATCAGGGTTCTGCCTGAAAGGGACAAAGTAAGCTGATTTAAGAGATTGGACAACAGTGAAGAATAAGTCTACTCTGTGCTTCTATTCATATATATCTATATTTTAATGTCAAACAAAAGGAAACAGCCATTATAAGTTAATTTTATTATGGGGCTGAGTTTCAAGGTACTCAGTTCAGTTCAGTTGCTCAGTCGTGTCCGACTCTGCGACGCCATGGACTGTAGCACACCAGGCCTCCCTCTCCATTACCAACTTGAAATACAAGGAAATGAATTTTTAGTGTACTTTTGGTCAATATAATCTATTCATTCATTTATCTTAAACACCCATAAGGTGCTTCCAGTGCAATGGCGAGCAACAGAGATAGGATCTCTGTGTAGGATGTATACTCCTATGACATGAAATAAAGGCAATTTAAGAAAGAGGAATTTTAGTTAATTGGGTATTGTGGGTTATCAGCAATGTATCCACACAAGTTACCTGCACCCTGGTAGACAGAAGTGGTCTGACTCAGCCACAAAACATTTGAACAGTTTTCTATAGGCAAATCATGAACAGATATGCGTTGACGATGGATATTTTATCTGCCTCAGTTTAAACTCAGCAACTGGCAGAGGCCTGGTGTGCTGACCTAAAATGACACAAACTAGGTCATTCAAAGAAAACTGGGATGATGGAGAGGGAGAGAGGAATATGTTGGTACATGGAAAATAATATGTGGCTGTGAGGAGCAGCTAAAAGTTAAAGTATTAAAATTAGTAAGCCAACTGGCAAGTACATGCACTCCTCATAACTGGCTTAAATGGAACAGACTTCAGTTTATTTTTACCTCACCAAAAAAACATTGGTGCTGCCCAATGAGGGCTTGTTAATTTCCAGGAACTCCTATAGCTTTGTTAGGGAGAACTTCACCCAAATCTTTTTTCTCATCTCTCTACTAAATAAATACAATGTTCCCTGAGGAACAAAATACTGGCATCTCCTCAGCTAGAGTGGGTTCTTACTTCATCAGAGTCTTAATGAAAAATACATTATGGGCTTTAGAGTTTCACAGACTTTTATTCAACATCCTGATGGGTAACCTCCAGCATAGTTTCATCTAGAAAATGGGAACAATACTTATATCTCAAGAAGAATGCTATGAAGATTAAATCAGATGATATGTGAAGCATGCACATAGAGGGAACTCAAAACAGTTGTTGTGTTTATGTTTCTACTTTTCACCGACCATTTTTGACCAGAAAACATAATCTTGGGAACAATCTTCAAATGTCAAACATGCTTGATAAATATCACTAGCTTTATATATTCAGAAATTACTCCATAAATAATTCCTGAATGGAGGACTCATCTATTAAATAACAGTGATTGCTGCTGCTGCTGCTAAGTCGCTTCAGTCGTGTCCTACTCTGTGCGACCCCATAGACCGCAGCCCACCAGGCTCCCCCGTCCCTGGGATTCTCCAGGTAAGAACTCTGGAGTGGGTTGCCATTTCCTTCTCCAATGCATGAAGGTGAAAAGAGAAAGTGAAGTCGCTCAGTCGTGTCTGACTCTTAGCGACCCCATGGACTATAGCCTACCAGGCTCCTCTGTCCATGGGATTTTCCAGGCAAGAGTACTGGAGTGGGATGCCATTGCCTTCTCCTAACAGTGATTGCTGCTGTTGCTAAGTCGCTTCAGTCGTGTCCGACTCTGTGCGACCCCATAGATGGCAGCCCACCAGGCTCCTCCGTCCATGGGACTTTCCAGGCAAGAGTGATTAGTTATGCACAAAAATTACGGTCAATTTAGTATTTCACCAAGGACTTGGCATCCTAAGGTAGGGGTAAAATAGCTGAACTTCTAGGGGTTCAGAGAAATCAATAATGGGTTTTTGTTGCTGTATTCCAAATTTTAAAAGAATAAATATGTATTAGTCATAGCTGAAGGATTAAGACAATAAATAAACCTGGAACTCCTGAAGAGTTACTATGGGGACCCATGGGTATCAGATATGACATACTTAATCATACCACTGACCCTTTAAATTCCGTGTTCCACTTATCGAGTTCTAAAAATAGCTCATACTTTTGGAGATAGAAAAAAAGTGTATTTTGGAAACCAGATGAAGACTCCTGAATAATCTGCCCTAATTCCTTATTATTTATTGTAGGAAAAAAAATTAAAAAAAGAAAAACAAAATCTGTCTTGATCACTGAATACAACAGTTGTATACAATAGTGTTGTGTACACTGTCAATTTGTTGTATAAAGTGTCAATCTGTACCTGGAAACATAAACAGTGGTTAATTTATTGTGGCTTGTAATTATAAATTAAACAATCATGAAATTACACAGTCCACTTCACTGATAAACAAACTGGGAAAAGTTAGCCCGCTCTCATGCGTTTCTCCTTTATGATGCCATGCCTTTCTCTGTTGGTTTGGCATGCCTTTTTCATTTCAATTCTAGTTATTTTCTGTGTAAATATTTATGTTTGTACTCATTTGTTGAGAAAAACTTAGCCTTTAAATGGACAGCTCATGTATAAACGATTAATAAAAAGCAAACATTTAAAAATCTGTTTAGCCTGAGGTTAATAAAACTGCAGTGTAGCAAGTGTTGAAATGTGATTGGCAACTTCAGATCCAATAATGCTACTTCTTTAACAATGTGACAATTTTAAATCAATTGAAATAAATTTTTCCTATCAAAATTTACTCACTGGATAATCTAACCAAGTGTACATGTGTTTTTTTTTTCCTTCTGGACATCTAGCTTTTTCTTACTTCATAAATCAATAGAAGTGGTTCAACAGTTCTAAAAGTCAAAAAGGGACTGGAGTTGGGACAGGGAAGGAACTGTAAGCTTGAGTGCTAGCTTTCTGCAGCTGATAAATTTATCAGCCTGCTCCAAACGCTCCGAAATAAATTGTTTCTCCCACTAGTTTTAAAACCACTCAATTTCATTTTAATACCCTCCAATTAAGTGCAGAGAAATCAACAAGGAACAGTGTCAAGCGTCAAATACGTCACATAATTTACGTATTTGGGAAAGCTTTATTCTGGCCTGACAGAGACAAGGCTAGCCCCAAATTGATGGCCACTCTCCTTTTTTAATCTACTCCAAACTGAGATTAAGGCCTTTGCTTCTGGTGTGGTCATATGCAAAGGAAGGTGGCAACAGGTCCGAAGTAAATACTAAGGATCGGGCAGCAAATCTGTCTCCACCAACACGTATTGAACAGGAGACTGGCTATCACCAACAACCAGACCTTGCAGAACCCTCAGGAAATAAAAAACTCGGGACTGCAGAAGCGCGCCCGCCACTCAGACACCGAGACGGCTTACAATACACCAGACATCCCTTCCAAGCGGCACCTCTTTGTGTCCGGGGATTTACACCCTTACCCCCCAGAGGCCCTCACACCGCGAGGAACAGGAGAGCTAGGCTACCATCTCCCCTGGTACCGCCAGCGCGACCTCAAAGACAGCAGCGCTGGCCCTTCTCCCCGCTTCTAGCCGGGCACTGGTGAACCCCACTCTCCTGCGGCACTGGGAGGCCGATTCCTTGGGAAGATTTAATCCTGCGTGCAGAAGCTGCTCTCCGCAGCTCCTCGGATCCGCCCTCATCCCAATCCCCAGAGTAATGATGGAGCCCTGGCTCCGTACCGCGACAACCCAGCACCCTTCCAGCCCCTTCCCCTAGTTTCGGACAGGTTGCAAGCTCCGCCTTCCTCCCCAGGCCCAGATTCTCTCCAGGGCCCACACTCGGGACTCCCTGCCGCCCCCCGAAACCAATCCAGGACCCGGACATCAGGCTGAGCGCCAGTCCGTTCCCTCCTGTCTTTAAGCGCAGTGCCCTGCCTTGGGCCAGGGGAAGGGAAGCAGGTGACCGACCAGCTCCGGAGGGACCCAGGCCCTCACACTCACCATCCTCCCGCCGAGTCCCTCCTCCTCCTCCTCCTGCCTCCCCCGTTACCAGGGGCAACTGCGACGGCGCCGCCCCCGACGTCCCCCGTACGCACGGCAGAGGAGCAAAGCAGCAGAACGGGGCGGGGTCCAGCTCCGCTTTCCCCAATGTGCGCAAGCGCGTCAGTGTGCCCTCCCACTGCGCAGGCGGGCTGCTGGAGAGGCGGGAGAAGGCGGCGGGCTGCACAGACCTGGGGAATGGTGAAACCTCGCCCACGTGGCTGCCGGGGGCCACCCGGCTTGTGATTGGTCCAGAGGGAGGGCGTGCGGGCGGGGCGAGGGGAGGTTCCCGGGCGGAGGCCAGAAGTGCATCCTGGCTTGGCTGCCAAAGCGGGCTGCTTCTGGAAGCAGCTGTGTCAGTCTGTTTCTCCCGGGTCCAGGTAAGGATCTTGAGAGGACGCCTCCTGCAACATCTACCTGTGCCAGGTTTTATTCCCCAGATCCCAGGAGGGAGTTTGCATTTCTGTCTTGACTCTGCCCAGGCGAGGCTGCGGCGCGGGCTGGGCTTGCACCTGCCAAAGCCACGTGGCAAGAGAAGGAGCTACCTGTGGACCCCTTATGGCCTCCAGTACCTTCGTGTGCCAGGCTGAGGAGCGGGGGCGTCATGGGTTGCTCGCTCGTCTGCACACATCCGTGTTAGAATCCAGGCTGGAGGAGTCCTGGTGGTGGGAGGCTGCCTACCGGAGGGCAAGAAGCTGCCTGAGGACTGGCCGTGAGGGCTGGGATGAGGTGATCGCTTACGGGGGTGAAAGGTGTTTGGAATGGATGGTTTTGCTGAACTAAGTTGGCAGGGTCGGTGCGCCGTCTGCAGCCCTGAAGGAGGCAAAAATGGGCCTCCACTTCTAGACAAGAAAGAATGAGAGAGATTGTGGGTGCTATTTCCCACCCCTTCCCCATGCAGAGAAGAATTACCATATTTGTGCCAGCTCTTAGTCTAGACTCTGGAGACACAGCAGGGGGCTAAATCGGCCCTCATGGAAATCACATCCTTCCTAGTGAGATGGTTTTCATACAAGATTTCACTTCATTCTCACAGCCCTAGAAATTGATTATTTTAAGGGTTAGAGTGGGGACCTGAATCCAGTACTTTCTGACTCTTGAGGAATTATTATTTTTGGCTGCTCCATGCGTGGCATGTGGGGATCTTTGTTTCCCAAGCAGGGATCGAACCTGTGCCCTTGCAGTGGAAGCAGAGTCTTCACCACTGGAATGCCTGGAAAGTCCTTGGGCTTAGCTATTGTTAATAGTTTCCTCCAGGTTTTGGGCTTTGCTGCTTTTAAGACCAGCAGGTTTTCAGCCTAGTTAAGATCGTTGGAATGAAGGCAGATTTTCCCTGAATGGTTCTTAACATTTTATGCATTCAAGTAAAGTTTCCACCTATCTCTAGCCTGCTGGTTCTTCTGTGAAAAAGGCAAAGCAGACTTCTCTTCCAAAATTGCCTGGAGTCTAACATCATGGCTGCCAGGGGGTCATTTGATTGTACATAGGCATATACTACCAGGGCCTGCTGGTTTAATTATTAGTCTCATTCTCCAGGTTGAGCTAGGTAGCCTTGACACCAGCCCTTGACATCTTAGTGGACTTTGTGTTTGAACTGTTTGAGTCTTGGACTGCCTTGATCTTCCTCTGATGGGAGTACTAGCAATGATGTTTTGTTTTTTCCCCTAGTAGGGGATTCAAATAGGAGATCTTGGGTGCTTCCCCTACCCTTGCAAAAGGATACTCTAGAAGAGTTTGGAAAGCCTGTTTCCCAAACTCTGATACTATCTGCTTGAGAAAATCAGCTCTCCCTGGAAGGACGAGCATTGCTTAAGGAGAGGTAGTAGGTTACATAATTTTTTCAATATTTTCCCCTCTTCCCTCCTTTTCTCTTTCTTGAGACAAACACCTTTTAGTGGATAAGAGGACCTGTCTAGGTGACTAAGCCTTGTGACTTTGTGGTCTCTCTCTCTCTTTTTTTTTTTTTTTGGTCCACTCTGCACTGCCCCCTCGGCAGTGAAGGGTGGAGTCCTAACTGCTGGACCGTCAAGGAATTCCTGTCTAAGTCTTATAACCTTGGGAAAATATGGCCCTAGCTGTAATGTTTGAATTATTGGATAAATAGGACTAGATGTGTTTCCTGCTCACATTTGTATCTGCCACAGTGCAGGACCATGTATGCCATAAACGCTCACCATGCTAGCTCAATGCATGGGAACCTCCTCAGCATCAGTTTCTTCATCTGTAAGCTGAGATCTTGGATCCCTAATGTTTTTGAGCTGTGATATTCTCTAATCCTGGAAGGAAAGGGAAGTATTGGTCAGTCACCTGTTTGATTTCCACCTTCCCGCCATTCCCTGTAGGGGAACCCTGGATATCATATCATAGTCATCTTTTTAGGAAGTATTAGATATGGCTTGTATAGGAAGAGGGAATGTAACTGCTGAAAACTCAGCGACCAGTAGGACTCAGTATAGGAAGGGTAGACAGTTTGCATCTTCATGAAAGAAAGCCTGTTATTACTTTTGTAAAGAAGGCAGGTTCTGAGTTTGACAAAAAAAGACAAGATGTAGGGGACATCCTTGATGCCTGGAGAACCCAAGAATAAGTTGGAATGCATTCCAGGCAGGCAGTAAGTGTTTTTAGAGGGTAGATGAGGACTATAGCGTGCACCTTACTGTCTGTCAGGGGATGCAGATTTTACACTAATAAACATCAAGAAAGTGACAATTACAAAAGCCCCACATGCTGCAAACGAGGTCAGGATACTATGGGATTATGTACCCGAAGGGCTTGAGTTTGCCCTGAAGGAATCACAGAACTGTCCCCTATGGGGGCCAATGGAATGGGAAAAAATGTTAAGACATAGAATTTAAATTTTTTTCCTTTTATGTTTTACATAAGACAGGACAGGGATGTTCCTTGGTAATGAAGGCAAAGATTCTTACATGACTTAGCAAATGTTTACCCCTTCATGGTAGAAGTGCTTTCACTGTGAAAGAAAGAGGATTTTCCAGTGTTGGATTGTTCAGTTGAGAGTGGAGAGGGATGGCTGAGAAGTGTGTGTGTTGTGTGTGTGTGTGTTGAAGGGGAGGCATAGCATTGGGACTGTCTCCATCTGGTACAAGTGTGGGGCTCTATAAGTCAAGGCTTACTGTTTTTCTTTCCTCTAGAATAAAGGGAACTCTTTCCCCCTCCTGGCTTCAGCTGGGACTGGGTGAAATGCCTTTGGTCTTTGGACCAGCCCCCCTGCAGGAGCCACGTCAGCCTGTCCTTAAAGGACAGAGCCTGGAGCTTCTCCTGGGCTCTGGTAGGGTGTGAGAGGGGGACGTCTCCCCAACCTTAACGAACAGTCTAAAAGTTGATGTCTGCTCTCGCTCTGCCTCATCTGTTGGCTGCTTCTGCCTGCTCCCTCTCTAGTTGTTCTCAGATTTTTGATGGGTTACCTTTTAAATATAGTGGTCTTCCTGGATATTTCCTGGAAGATCACTGCTCTTCCCAGTCTGCATTTTCTCTTTGGAAAACTTTATCTTAACCCACCCCCATGTTGCTCCCTCACTGTTTTACTTCTAACCCTGATCTCCATGCTGGGTTTTAAGCCTAAATATCCAGTTGTCTACTGACTAGACCTCTTCTTTAGCAAATACTCGAATTGCTATGCTAGGCATTGAGGCAACGGTGGTGAGCAATGGACACATTCCTGGCTTCAAGGAGCTTATGGCCTAGTGGGGGATGGTGGGCATTAATTCAGGTAAAACCACAGCGTATCACACATGGCATGGCTCTGAAAGACAAGTACAGAGCCAGGAACTCATAGCAGTGCATGAGAGGGAGGAAGGGGTCCTTCAGAGACTTCTCTGAGCAAAGGAGGTTTCAACCAAGATCTGAAGGATGGGTAGGTGCTCATCATTCAGACTGTCTCTGCAGAGCAAAAGGCTACTTTTGGGGGAGGGCTGGGGCGTCCTTGAGATTACTTGCTAATGCACCTGTTTTTAAGGCTGCTATTTATTCTGAGGTGACTTGGCTGTAACTTCCCTTGCAGCTGTAATAACCCATGGGTCTTTACTGAGGTGATGTCTTGAGTAGAAATTCCCTTTCATTCTATGATATAATATAAAACATTTATTCTTTATTAGGTCTGTGGCTTCCGTCAGCCATATGTTTCCTTTCTCTAATATGAAATCCTGGCTTTGTTGTGAGTGCCTTGGATCTACATGATTGTATAACTCAAGAAGATAGCTTTTGTTTTTTAATTATTTTCTTTTGGCCACACTACGTGGCATGCGGGATCTTGGTTCTCCAACCAAGAGTTGAACTCGCACCCCCTGCAGTGGAAGTGTGAAGCCTTAGACTGAACCACCAGGGAAGTCCACCTAGGTTTTTTTTAAAAAAAAAAACAAAACATGTTAACCACTATCATTTTCACTTTATATACTTTGGCACTGAATTATTACAAAAATTCTATAACTTAAAGTTTTCAGAATGAGAAAAACAAATGGCCAAAAGCATATGAGTAGATGCTTAATCTCATTAAGAATCAAGAAAATACAATTTAGGAGCATCTGTTATGGTCCAGTGGTTTAGATTCTGTACTTCCACTGCAGGGGGCACAGGTTCGATTCCTAGGAAGGGAACTAAGATCCAATATGTTGCACAGTGCTGCCCCCCAAATTTTTTTAGTAAATTTTAGAAAGAAACATAAATGAAAATAACAATATTGTTTCTGCCCATCATATTAGAAAGAAAGAAAAGATTTATTTATCCATTTTGGTAAAAGTTTGACTAAAGGACCATTATCATATACAATTGGTGGAAAAATCAATTTGAATTATATTTATAAAGATTTCATTTAAAACATGTACGTCCTTTGATCCAGCAATTTCACTTCTAGAAATCTATCTTAAAGGTATAGTTGTGGCACTTACCCGATTGTCTAGTGGTTAAGACTACACCTCCGAAGCAGGGGATGCAGATTTGATCCCTGGTCTGGGAGGGAACCAAGGGGTTTCCCCGGTGGTGCTAGTGGTAAAGAACCTGCCTGCCAGTGCAGGAGACATAAGAGATGTGGGTTTGATCCTTGGGTTGGGAAGACTCCCTGGAGGAGGGCATAGCAACCCACTCAGTATTCTTGCCTGGAGAATCCCACAGACAGAGGAGCTTGGTGGATTACAGGTCATGGGCTTGCAGAGTCGGACAAGACTGAAGCAACTTCCCACGTACACTAGGGAACTAAGATCCAACATGATGCATAGTGCAAAAAAAAAAAAAGATATAGTTGCCATATACACAAAGTAATGTGTATAAGGATACTCTCAGCAGTGGAAAAACTGAGAATAACCCAAATGTCTACCAAAGGATGAATTCAAGGCACATGGAATAGTATGTAATAATATAAAAGAATGAGATGGAGCTGTATATATAAAATGGAAAATTCTCTAAGATGTGAAGCAAAAAAAGTCAGTTGTGTATCAGTGCCAGTTAGTTTATTGCTCCTTAGCTCCGAATCTACCCTTCTTCATCGTGTCTTGTGATCCTGGACGTTGTAAACCTTTTTCCTTTGCCCTCTGATATGATTTTAAGCTCTACCAGTAGAGGGCGCTGGAGGAGCACCGATGAGGAAGGGGTAGTCTTCCCAGTGCCTGGGTGCTTGCCTCCTGTCAAGTTTCAACAACACCCCACCTGGCAGCTTCCTGTTGAGTTCCCTCAGCATCCCTGTTCGCAGCTTCCCAGAATCTCAGTGGCTTCCTGGTGAGTTTCATCAGCCCTCCGACTCAGCATTCCAGCGCATCCAGTTTCCTGCCTGCCAGCCCTTCAGGGGGCAGTACCTCAGCAAACTTTGAAGAAGACTGCTTTTTAAATCTTGCTCAAGGCATGCCTGTGAACTTGTAATTCAATATATATGGAAGATTGTCAGGTGATTTTTTTTTCCAAGAAAAAAGACAAAGACATAGTGAAGAAGATATAGAAGTTAAGTCTCAAAAGTATTCCTTAAGGAAAAACAAAAAACAAAACAAAACAGATGAGCAGGTATTATTTAGTGAAGAGGGAGAGGAAGAGCATCCTGGACCGGCATTTGCAAAGAAGAAGCATGAGGACTTCCCTTGTGGCTCAGACGGTAGAGTGTCTGCCTGCTGAGGGAGACCCAGGTTCAGTCCCTGGGTTGGGAAGATCTCTTGGAAAGGAAATGGCCACTCACTCCAGTATTCTGGCCTGGAAAATCCCATGGATGGAGGACCCTGGTAGGCTACAGTCCATGAGGTCGCAGAGTTGGACACGACTGAGCGACTTCACTTTCTGAGACAGATGGCAGCCTCTTGCGTTTGAGGAAGTCTCGTAGCACTTGAAACTCAACATGAGGACAGTCTAACTGAATGTTTTCTCCCTTAAAGCCAGTTTTTCTGTATTCTCAGCGTGTTACTGTAGCAATCAGAAACCCTGGTATCACTTTAGGTATTTGGGATGGCCAGAGGAACTCACCAGGACTCCCTCTCTGCTCCGCTTCCAGTTTGAGGGGCTGCTGAGGGAGAAGTAGTCACTTTGAACATCCCCATGCCTTCTTTTGGTTATTAGACCAAATGCTGATTCACACACTGTGCTGATTCACATACTGTGGCGAAGGGATCTTGCAGAAGTAATTAAAGTCCCTAATTGGTTGGCTTTGAATTGATGTGAAGGGAGATTATCCTGGGTGGCCTGACTTAATCAGATGGAATCCCTTTAAAAAAGGGCTGGGCCCCCTCCTACCTGAGGTTAGGAATTCTAAGAGGTAGGTAGACAGACAGATAGGTAGATCTCCTACTGATTCTGTTTCTGTTGAGCCCTGACTGATAGAATTCCTGCTATACCCAACCACTTGGCATATCCTCAGATCTGGCTACTTTAAAAGCTTCTCTTCTTTTGGTCTTCCTTCCAGTTCTGGTGTGTCTGGGTTCACTTGAGCCCCATTTCTTCTTGCCTGGATTATTGGGGGTTCCCTTCCAGCTGGTCTCTGTGTCCCCTGAGGTCTTGCCACACCCTGTTTACTTCCATGTAGTTGCCTAGACTGATCTATCTAAACTACACATCTAATCTTATCACTCTTCCAAAAATTTGTTAGTGGCTTCCTGAAACTTTCAGGCAGAAGTTCAAAAGCCATAGCTTTTTTACATGACTCTACTTTTTTCTCCTCTCTGGCATATAGATCATATGTCTTTTGAAAGTTTTTTTTAGCAGTTGCCCAAAAGTTTGCCGTATATATTTACAACTAATCCAAGCCCACTTTCAAATTATACTGTCCTACATCACGGGTAGTCCAAGTACCTTAGAGTCTTCCCAGCTTCTCCATCCCATCTATATAGCATTGTTGTCATTCCTTCATTTTTTTTTTTTTTTTAGGTAAAGATTTATTTATTTTATTTTTGGCTGCACTGGGTCTTTATTGCTGTGTACAGGCTTTCTCTGGTTGTGACAAGCAGGGGCTACTCTCTAGCTGTGGTGCACTGACTTCTTATTGCTGTGCCATTGTGGAGCACGGGCTATAAGGCATGTGGGCTCAGTAGTTAACAGCGCATGGGCTTAGTTGCCCCATAGCATATGAGGTCTTCCCTTAGCAGGGATTGAACCTGTATCCTCTGCATTGTCAGGGGGACTTTTAACCACTGGACCACCAGGGAAACCATTCAGTTTTTCAAAATACGTGTTTATTTATTTATTCAGCTGTGCTGGGTCTTCATTGTGGCATGTGGATCTTTGCACCATGTGGGATCTTCAGTTGTGGCACTCAGGACTTTTCATTGTGAAGTACAAACTCTTCGTGGCATGTGGGATCCAATTCCTGACCAGGAAACAAAAACGGACTCCCTGCCTTAGGAGTCTTAGTCACTGGACCACCAGGGAAGACCCCATTTCTGTCTTTATCTGTGACTGTTTCAACTTTTGAAGTGACCCCATGCCTCTTCTCCTGCAGATAGATCTCTCCTACCTTCTGGGGCTTCACCCACATTCCACCTCTTTTGGGAAGCACCCCCTTGATTTTTGTGATCCCGTCCCCAACTCAGCCTCCTCTCATCTTGTGTTCATCGTAGCCCTCTGTGTTATCTGCTGTTCCACAGGTGGGCTCTTGTTCCCTAGTCAGACTCAGCTCCCCAAGGACAGACCCTGTATTGTCCCTTCCCCCTGTCTTGCCCCCAGCATGATCATGCCCTGGGCTGGCCACTGGCAGGCACTCAGGAAACATTTGGTGTCTAGTGGCCCAGATGGGTGAAAGTTCACTGGGCTCTTCCTGACCTGAGTGGGATGATGCTAGCGGCTGGGGTGAGCTGTCCGTCTCCTATAGTGGGAGGTGCTAAGGGCCTCTGGGGAAGGTTTTGACTGGGGGGACAGTCTTCGTTTTTCCTCTGTTCTGAAGTTCACAATTTTGTGTATGGGCAGGATGGAGGCTGATCTGTCTGACTTTAACATCGATGCCCCCCGTTGGGACCAATGCACTTTCCTGGGGCGGGTGAAGCACTTCTTCAATATCACGGACCCCCGCACGATCCTGGTACCAGAGCGGGAGCTAGACTGGGCCAAAGTGATGGTGGAGCAGAGCAGGTGAGCGGCTGGGGGACAGGCCGGGTGCACTGGGGCAGCATCGGTGGGTGCCCTAGGGGAGAGGTGGAAATGGAAGATGAGGGGATAGTCAGAGAGCTCAGGGAGGTGGGGGAGCCAAGAGCAGGATGCCTCAGGGTGGAGGTTGGGAGGTAACACCGGCCTATTGTCTTTGGGTGACAGGATGGGGACTGTGCCCCCGGGCACCCAGGTGGAGCAGCTTTTCTATGCTAAGAAGCTGTACGACTCAGCCTTCCACCCTGACACTGGGGACAAGATGAACGTCATTGGGCGGATGTCCTTCCAGGTCCCCGGTGGCATGATCATCACGGGCTTCATGCTGCAGTTCTACAGGTGCGACTGGGGAGCAAGGCAGCACCAGGGGCACCACTTAGACCTGCTAGGGAGGGAGCCATAGTAGGATCATAGTAATAGCCGTCTTTATTGATTCCTTACCAGATACCAGACACTGTGTTCAATTGTTCGCATATATCACCTCATTTAGTCTCAGCAGCCCTACAGAGAGGTACTGTTTTCATCTTCATTTTACAGATGAAGACCTGCAGTTCTACAGAGGTTATGTAACTTGCCCAAGTGCACCAGCCAGGAAATAGTGGTGCCTGGTTATATGAACTGAGGCAGTTTTCTCTAGGACTTAATGACTGAACTCTTCTGTTCCTTTAAAAAGTACTTATTCAACAATGAATTTAGTGTATTTTTATAACATAATATCCAAAAAATTAAAAAATGGGAAGACACTTTCAGTCCAGTTGGAGAAAGAACACTTTCTCTGTTCCCCTTCCTCTTTTCCCTGCCCCTCTTCCCTCCCTAATGCATTTGGTTAGCCAATTGTCGAGCCAGACCTTGGACCAGATAGAAAGTAAAAATGTTAGTCTCTCAGTGGTGTCCGACTCTTTGTGACACCATGAACTGTAGGTCACCAGGCTCCTCTGTCCATAGACTTCTCAAGGCAAGAATACTGGAGTGGGTTGCCATGCCCTCTTCCAGGGGATCTTCCTGACCCAGGGATAGAACCTGGGGTTCCCGGACGGCAAACAGATTCTTTACTGTCTGAGCTACCAGGGAAGCCCACCCCTCAAGGAGCACCCAGTTTTGTTGAAACCAAGAAGGAAACAGTTGGTCTAGCTTGCGGAGTGGTAGGCTGGGGGCAGGATATGGGGTGGTGGGATCAGACATCATAGAATGACTAACTGTGTCTCAGAAAGGACAGGGGAAGGGTCAGGAAGGTTCCAAGGAAGAAGAGATCTCTCCAGAGAGCAGGATTCAGCCATATACCAAGAGGCTGGGGGTGTGGATGTTCCAGGCAGAGGGGCAGCCAGTGCAGAAGAGCAGGAAACAGCATGGGAACGGCCTGGGGAGTGGCAGGTTTGATTGGTGTCCCCAAGCCCTCCCACCTCTTTGCCTCTCCCGGCCTCTCTCCTGGTAGGACGATGCCGGCAGTGATCTTCTGGCAGTGGGTGAACCAGTCCTTCAATGCCTTAGTCAACTATACCAACAGGAATGCGGCTTCCCCCACATCGGTCAGGTAGGAGGCCTGAACCCCTGGCTGTCTGTGTGGGCCTGGAGCTGCCTTCTTGCCTTGAGGGGGAGCAGCCCTTCTTAAGGGGTTCCGGGGCTGTCTGTCCTCCCTGGGTGGGGCCTGCGCTGGTTTGGGTGACCAGGTTTCTTTTCAGGGTTTGGAAGTATTAGGCGGACTAGGAGAGTATCTTCTTCCTAGATGAATTCAACATTCACTCATTCATTCATGCTACAATCATGTCTAGAGTGTGTATTAGGTGTTGGGTAGGGTTCTAGGGGCGGGGGATACATTTGAGTAAGACGTGTGGTCTCTGGAGTTTAAGGTCTTTTTAGGAAAATAAGCATAATGATCTCAGTCTGTGATAGCTGCCATTAAGGAAATAAATAGATGACATGCTGGAGAACAGCAGAAGGGCCTCTGTACAGATAGGCCGGTCAGGGAAGTCCTTTCTGCAGAGCTGACATTTCAGCTGAGTTTTGAAAGGTAAGGATTTAGCCATGCAAGAGCCCGGGGAAAGATTCCCAGGAGAGGGAGGGGCAGTGTGCCGAGGTTCTGAGCAGGCAGGCACTTGGTGTGTTTAACATACTGAAAGGAGAATCTGAATGAGTTGGAGGGAGATCCCAAGCTGAAGCCAAGGTTTTCAGGCAAGAAGCCACAATTCCAGCCTTTATCACTCAAGCTTTGGTCCTGCCCTCAGGCACCTGGAGTCCCCACTCCCAAACGTCTCTCTCCTCCACTAGGCAGATGGGTGTTTCCTACATCACAGCCACCACCACTGCAGTGGCCACTGCTGTGGGCATGAACATGTTGACAAAGGTACGGTCTGGGGCTGCTATGGACATGGTGGTCACAAGGGGGCAGCAAAGTCCTAGGGAAAACTTTTTTCCCCAGGTATGGGTGGTTTCCCAGACTGGAAGAGCTGGGTTTGGGTCAGAGCCTAGCCAAGCAGTGGGAAGTTCAGCAGGGCTGTCCCACATTGGTTTTTCTCGGGCCTTTGAGGGACTTTGGGTGCCCTGGCTGGGTGTCAGGATATGTGGCGGTAGTGAGGTCTGATTTCTTATTTTATCGTCCTAAAGCCCCTTCCACCCCCATCTTCCAGGGACCTGACCTACTCCCCTTGTCCTCTTCCCCCACAGAGAGCTCCACCCCTGGTGGGCCGCTGGGTGCCCTTTGCTGCCGTGGCTGCAGCCAACTGTGTCAACATCCCCATGATGCGCCAGCAGTGAGTACAGGGAGCCCTTTTCCTCCCTGTAAGCCGCAAGGGCCAGCAGGGAAAGGGCAGGAGACCAAGGCAGAGGGTGGCTTTGGCGGCTGAGGTGGGGGTGGGCAGGGCTGCACTTTCAGAGGTTCTCCGAGGACAGGCGGCTCCAACAGTGATGGCTGCAGGAGGGACAGGTAACCTGGGTTTCGTCTGTGATGAATGCTGTGGGAGTCATTCTCTGAATGGATTTGGAGGTTTAGTGTGGACCTGCGGGGTTTGGCACCAGCTCACGTCCTTTCAACTACAACTGTATTTAAGTCGTGAACTTGGCCTACTTCCAGAGCCCTGGGGATGGCTCACAGAATGAAACGCAGTAGAGCAAGGTATCCAAAGATAAAACAGAACCAAGAGGCTCTGAGGGAAGCCAGAGGGGTAGATAGATGTTTTCCAGCTGCCAGACTCTAAACTTCACAGCAGGAAAGGGGAAAGGAGAAACCCACTATGTCTCACAGTTTTTGTTCCTTGACTAGAGAAAGCGAAGATGTTCCCCTACTATAAAATTTAATGATGTAATAGATGTAAAACGCTCAAAATAGTGCCTGGAATGTAATATTAAGTGTTAGCTACTGTTGCCACAGTTGCCATCGATGCCTTCCTGGTCATCACTGATGTCGTAAGGCACATTTTCTTAGGACTAGTAGTCAATGGAAAGTGATCACAATCACCCTTGCAGAAAGAGCACACCACGGAAGAGCCACGCATACCCTCTACTTGACTCCTCTTCCCCTCCCCCATCCAGTTGCTCCTTCCAACGAATGAATGAGTCCCCACCACCCACCTGGTCTTGGATGGAGTGCTGGCTTGAATATAACAGCCAGAGCGGCTCCTGTTTCTGGGTGGGTCATAGAGTCAGGCACTGGACCCAGCACTTGGCAGGCATCATCCTGTTTAATCCTCACTGAGTCCTATGAAGGGGCGCCATGATTATCCCCATTTTGCAGATGAGGGTAACTGTCTTCAGAAGGACTAGGGAACTCGCTTAGGAGCATACACTTGCTCTGCAGCTTCCAGATCCAGCCTAGGCAGCTGAGACCTGGCTCTCGCTCTCTGAGCCTCTCCCCTAGAAAGCGGTATCACTCTCTGGAGTGGGGAAGGCCGCTCCAAGGGCCAGGCTGCAGGAGGTGGCTCCCTAGAGCTGGAATGGCCTGGCCCCGGTCCTCTCGTGTATCACATCACTGGCGGGCTTCCAACACACCCCTTTCCCGCATCCAGCACCTCCTGTCTGTGTTTAGGGAACTCATCCGGGGAATCTGTGTGAAGGACAGGAACCACAATGAGATCGGTCATTCCCGGGTGAGCAGAGGCCTGCCCTGGGGGTGGGAGGAGGGAGTTCCCTCTCAGACCCTGTCCTGTTCTTAGCGCTCAGAGCAGGCCTGGGCTAAAAACCTTTTCCCTGGAGCCATCCTCCTTCTTCATCGATTTTCCTTCTGTATCTCTGCTCATATCATTTCTGGTCCTGAAGCCGTAAGAATTTGGCTGGGTGGGAGAGGGTCAGGTATGGTCACTTAACCCCTGACAGGTCCATCCCTTCCCATTTACCAGCTCAGACTTGACCGTGACTTTGACCCTGGCCCAGCCCTCTGGTGCAGCCTGTGGATTCCACATAAAGTCATAACTGACAGCTAACTTTTTTCTGTCCTCAGAGAGCTGCAGCCATAGGCATCACTCAAGTGGTTATTTCTCGGATCACCATGGCAGCCCCTGGCATGAGTAAGACGGGGAAGCCCTCCCATCCTGGGGGACCCTGGCTCATGTGATGGAGACCTCAGCCACACTTGGGGTGGGGGGTGGGACCCCAGCCTCTATAGGCATTCTTCTCAGACTGGTTTGCTTGAGTGTCGAGAGCCACTGGAGAGTCACACCGTAAATCCTGGAATGTCAGTTAATCAAGATTTGATGGAGAAAGTTGTTTTCATTTAACAAATATTCCTTAAGTTCCTTCAATGTGTTGGGGAGATAGTGGTAGAGAAAATAAGTTCCCTGTCCTGGTTTTGCCTCCAGCAGGAACAGGTTACGGAGCAGGATACAAAACTTGCTTGAAAGATGGTTGATTGTAAGAAGGGTGCTCTGGGCCCATGCTACCCATCCTCCTGTGGTTATAGGGCTGCACGTTGAGGAGTCTGGGAAGCACCTTCTTCTGGGACTTGGGGAAGAAGTGGGTGTGGCCATGCCTATACATCCTTCTCCCCAGTGAAAAGTATTTTCTGGAACTTCCGGGTGAGGAGGGGGAACCACTCAGTCTGTGATCCGACTTCAGAAGGGCAAGCATCACAGCCTTTCCTCTACCTCTTCTAGTTCTGCTGCCGGTCCTCATGGAAAGACTGGAGAAGCTGCGCTTCGTGCAGGTGAGTGGACTCTGCTTTGCACCTTCACTGCCCGGTGGCCCCAACCACACCTGTGCTGGGGGTTCCTGACCCTCTCACCCTTCTATCTCGTTCCCATCCCCGCACTGCACTCCAGGAAGGCCCCTCCCAGTACCCTGGCTGTCTGATTCTCAGCCTTGTCTGCTAAGAGCAAGGAAACTCCCACCTCCGCTGCAGAGCCAGGGTTTCCTGCCTGTGGGTTTCTAGCTGGCTTGCCGATGGGGTTCACCTCTAAGTATGTAAGTCACGTGGGTCTCTCTTTTGTTTTGTTTCTGCACAGAGAATCCGGGTTCTGCACGCGCCTTTGCAGGTTGTGCTGTCTGGATGCTTGTGAGTAACGTGTTTTCTTAGTAGGCGTCTGTGGTGGGGCACTCAAAATCTGTCTTCCTGTGTCACCCATGTGGGAAGACATGTACTCCTTTACCTGACTTCAAAAGCACCCAGGCTTGAACACCTGTGGCCCCTCTGACTTGTCCCATCTTTCCAAGGGCACTGGGCTGGCCCTGTGCACACACTGGGGTGGAAAGGAGAACCCTTGGATGTCCTCCGATCCCCGGGGTCTCCCCTCCAACCTTAGGTCTGCAGTAATTTTAGAGGAGAGACAACAATGATAAGATCATCCCACCACAAAAGGGAAATAAGAATTATGTGAGGTGACAGAAGGGTCAGCTCACACCAGTGGTGAATTTAGGTGACACCAGTGGTGAAGGACTTGCCCGCCAGTGCAGGAGACATAAGAGATGCGGGTTCAATCCCTGGGTCGGGAAGGTCCCCTGGAGGGGAAGGCATGGCAACCCACTCCAGGATTCTTGCCTGGAGAATCCCATGGACAGAGGAGCCTGGTGGGCTACAGTCCATAGGGTTGCAAAAAGTTGCACATGACTGAAGTGACTTAGCATGCACTCATGCACATGTCAGTTATATCTCAATACATCTGAATACGGTGAGATGAAAAGTGACACAGCCTGGGCCCGTCACGTGTCCCAGGCTCGCATGGGCAGAAAGCACCATGACTCCCGGCAGCGGTCTTAGGTGCCTGCCCTGGACTGGACAAGTCCCAGCATTCATCGTGCTTTGTGAGGCCGTGAGCTAATGACCACAACCTAAGCTCATGTGTATTGGATGTTTCCTGTGTGCCCCCACTGTGCTGATGTTTCACGTCTATAGTTTCACCTGATTCCCTGAGCCCTCGAGGTATACATACTGTCAGCGTCTCCTTTCCCAGATGAAGAGACTTGCCCAAGCATCTCTAGTTGGTAATTTCTGGAGCTGAGATTGGATCCTTAGTAAGTCTAACATTATGGCAGACTGTCTCCTTTTTTTTCCTGCTGTGCAGGCTTTTCTCTAGTTGCAGTGAGCAGGGGCTACTCTCTAGTTGCAGTGCACGGGCTTCTCACGGCAGTGGCTCCTCTTGTTACGGAGCACAGGCTCGAGGGTGAGCGGGCTCAGTAGTTACGACTCCCGGGCTCTAGAGCACAGGTTTGGTAGTCAGAGGTGCCTGGGCTTAGTCGTTCCAAGGCATGTGGGATCTTCCTGGATCAAGGATCAAACCCATGTCTCCTACGCTGGCTGGCAGATTCTTTACCACTGAACCACCAGAGAAGTCCCCGCCAGAGTGTCTTCTGTGAATTGATTTGCCACTGAGGGAGTGGTTACATACCATGGGCTGAATGTGTCCCGTGTGTTAACTTGTTTAACCCTTGCAGTAACCCTGCCGAGTAGGGACTCTTGCCCTCCCTCCGCTGGCTCAGAGGGGGCTTGCCCCAGATGGCACAACTAAGAAGTGGCAGAGCTGGGACTCGAACCCAGGTCTGTTAGAATCCCAGATTCTGTAAAATACAGTCCTGTGCCCACATCCTCTGAGAACTTGTGAGAATAAAGATTCAAGCCCTTTCCTGGACCTGCTGAATTAGCACTACGTTTGAACAAGCTCCTAGAATTCCTTGTGTGCCCCATGAAGTTCCAGAGGCTCTGCCCTCACTGTTCTCCAACAACCTGGGGTTCAGCAAGTACAGGAGCCTGACCCCGAGTTCACACCCCTCCTGCTTTCCCTGAACACCAGAGGGCGCCTGTGGCTATGAGCGCCGCTGCTCACACTCTCCTGGTGTCTCCATTCCCATCTTCATCTGTGAGAATGATGGATGGATGGGGGTGAGGGGTGCAGGGGGCTGGTTTTATCCTGTGCTGGAGTGAGTCTCCAGGCGCCAAGAGACCAGGAACAGGGTTGGAGGGAGAGGAACTTTGGGTTCAGCTCCCCCATCCTTTGGGGAATCTCAGCCACAGGGTGTGGATGAGTCTGTGAGATGCCAGACACCCCCTAATGCTTTGGTTTCTCCTTTCTTCCAGTCTCATCTTCATGGTGCCAGTGGCGTGTGGGCTGTTCCCGCAGCAATGGTATCAGCTGTTCATTACCCACTTGTTTTTACTGAATTGCCTGTCCCTGCTCTTCCTGACCTGCCCACTCTCCTGAAGGAGAGGGAGCGGCAGGCAGGGCAGCATCTGTTCGGGGACAAGTGTGAACTCTGTCTGTGTGAACTCTGGGCCTCTTGCCTCCAGTTGAATGGGAAACCAAAACAGAGCTCCAAGGGGCAGAGGGATGTCACTCACTCCCAGTGGAGCACAGGCTGCCTTGGAAAGATGGTAGGGGAACAGTAAGAGACTTCCTGTCCCTGCTGGTTGAGTTGTTAGACCCATCTCCCCTGGCTGGATCTGGTCTTTGAAATCGAACAAGAGGGTAGGTACTTACTCTGGCTGATGTTTGCTGAAGGGTGGATGCCTTGGACCTCTCAGCTTCCCTTGTGTGTCCTGGGAAGGGTGCAGGGGGTGGGTGAGAAGAGATGATGGCAAAGGGACAGGGAAGCATTAGACAGGTGGCAGGGGGCAGGGTGGTGGAGAGGACTGACTCCAGGAGACCAGACGTAGCCTGAATGGATACAGAGAAGGTGCCCGTCTCCCTTCTCCTAGTACTCCCAACTCAGTAGTCACCTACACCTCTCCTGTGTTCTGATCACAGAACACAGTCTTTGAGAAGGTAGATGTTTGGCACTAGGGAGAATGAAGTCAGAGCTCAACAGAAGTAAAAAGCAAGAAAAAGTAAAAAGCAACATACTGTGCTGTATAGAAACCATTTGTAATTCTGATGGAAAAAATGGGCAAGGGCTTCTTAGAGGTGGCAACTATGTTGGATTTTATCTCAGGGTTATTTGCTGTTCGTCCAGGTGGCAGGCTCATAACACCCTTCTCTCTTCTCAGTGAATTGCCGGTTTCCTATCTGGAACCCGAGCTCCAGGACACCATCAAGGCCAAGTACAGAGAACCTGTGCCTTATGTCTACTTCAATAAGGGCCTCTGAAGGCCTTACCCCAGTACGGACCAGTCCATACACCAGCTCCTCCTCAACTGCTGTGGATTCCTGTACCTCATTCCTCTTTGCCGACAGGGCCTGCAGGCCAGCGTGGATTCGGGGGGGGCGGGGGAGGCTGGCAGTGGGAGGATGCCTCATGCTTCTACCCAGGTACCTGGGTTTATTGGACTCCAGGGGATAAAAGCAACCAAGGGGAGAGAGGCCAAGGCTTCTATCTGCTCTCCCCGAACCCCCATCTCCTGGAGACCAGGAGCTAAGACCCCTGCTCAGGGAGAAGGTATTAGGTCCTGAGGGTGACACTCAAGTAAACCATTTGGAAAAATTAGGAAACCTGGGATTCTGGTTCCAGCTGGGGTTGAGGAAGGGCCCCCTTTCTCTTCCTCCTTGTCTGTTCTCAGTCAAGGGCACCCTTCCCGCCAGGAGGGGGTGTGGTTCTGGCTCCCTCAGGAAGAAGGAGGGGAGAGGCTGGGCCACCTTGGACCTCCTCTTTGCTCTTGCCCACTTTCCTCCCCAGGGTCCCCTGGGCAGAAAGCTTCTTTGGGAGTCTTGCTAAACTTGAGAGTTTTTATCAGGCACCCAGGAGTTTTTAGTGTAACGTACCGCCCTCCCCACCCCCCCCCCCAAAAAAAAACCAGGACATAGTGAGGCAACAGAGTTTTCATGGTGCTTCAAACCCTGTCTGTTGACACTGGCTTTGTTCTCCTAAAATCATATCTGATTCTGCTTCTCTGTGTCTGAAAGATAAAACCACTGACTGTGAGTAAAAAGGACGTAGGTAAGCATTAACTGCATGTTTTAGTGGGTATAATTTCCTGGCTGCCTCCCTTCCTCAGCCTATTTGGTTAAACACCAAAGAAAGACTGGTGTGGACTGAATAGGAAAGGGAAGTTTTATTTGGACGCCTCTGAGAGGAAACCAACCAGGACCAAAGAGCCTTAAAGGACACACAGCTAAGTGCAGCCACTCACCCTTCCCTGCCAGGGTGCTCTAGGTTATTTTGGAAGCGTTTGAGGGAGAGGGGGCTGCTGTAGCCAACCTGGGGCCAATGTCTATGAGTTTTGTCTAGTAGAATTTACTGATTGATCAGAGGGTATCACTGTCAATCGAATACATTTCTTGAAAGAGCACGATGAACTGTCTGCACACTGAGTTAATAAAACCCAGACGGAAAGCAAGATCTGTTCTTACTTTGGCCTTGGCATGGAGGAGGGTATCACAACTCTAAGGGGAACCTGTCTGGTGCTGAGAGGCCATTGTTTGTCCCTGTTATTATGGAGGAAAAATCTACCTGCCTTTGCTGGAGGCTCTAGAGTGTTCGCTGGGCTGGAAGTGTTGCTTGAGGGCGAGAGCTGGCAAACCATGGCTTGGGGGGCCAGATCTGCCTGTTTTTGTGTTCCTGGGAGCTGAGAATGGCTTTTAAATTTTTGAAAGGTTGTGAAAAAAGAAGAATGTGTAAGACCCTGAGGGGGTGGCATGCAAAACCGAAAATATTTACTATTTGGGCCCCTACACAGTGTCCCCTACTCTGGAGTAATGGTTCCGAAGAAACATGTCTGAGATTCATCCGCAGGGCTTCTCAAAACACAGGTTATAGGGCACCCTCCCTAGAACTTCTAATTCTGTGGGGCTGGGACGGAGCCTGTGGCTTTGTGTGTCTGGTAATTGTGATGCTGATGCTGTTAGTTTGCAGACCACTTTGAAGGACCCCTGCTCTGAAGAGAAAGGGCCTCCTCCTTGAGGTCAAAGTACTGACAGCAGTTTGATTTTTCCCCTGTTAAAAAAAATTAAAATACAATTCACAAAACATGAAATTCATCCTTTGAAAGATACAGTTAGTGGTTTTTAACATACTCATAATGTCATGCAACTGTCATTACTCTCTAATTCCAGAATATTTTCGTTATTCCTGAAAGAAGCTCTGTACTCATTAGTAGTCATTCATTACATCCTCATCCCCTAGTCCCTGGCAACCTCTCATCTATCTTCTGTCACTATGGATTAACCTATTCTGGACATTTCATATAGATGGACTCATACAGTATGTGGTCTTCTGTGTCTGACTTCTTTCACTCAGTATTTTCAAAGTTCAGCTCTTCTGTAACATGTGCAACTTAATTTGGGCTGATATCTGAGCAGAAAAGCCTATGTCTTTGGAGCTGGCTTCCTTGGGGCAGGAGATTTGCCTTCAGCTTTGCTCAGTTCCAAAGGCAAATAGGAAAAACATTACCAGAGCTGGCCGGAACTCGGCAGCAATTCTGAGCTGAGGTTCTTTCAAGAATCTGCAGCCGTCTTACTTTTCGAGTTCCTTAAGCCTCCTGGCATTCCTCCTTTCTTCATAGATGATTACTCTTGGAAAAGTCTGGAGTAGAGAGTTACTGCTGTTTAGAGGCAGATTAAAAAGTTCATTCAAACTGCATCTCAATTCTATCTTGTAAAAGCCTCCCATTTCTTTGAGTTGGCTCCTATAGGTGTGGAACGAGGTGATGAGGGTGACTAAAATGTCTCAGGGTGAGAAGTTCTAGTTCAAATTGGGCAGGGTGTCATGTTTGTCCTGTCCTGGAGCTCAGTTCAAGCTCAGGTAAAGAGAGAAAAGGAAGTTGAGAAAGGACAGAATTCCTTTCTGTTTGTCAAATTGGAACCTTTGGAGTTGCCTATTGATAATGATGTTTGGCCTTTTTTTTTTTTTTTAATTAAAATTTTGTTGAAGTATAGTTGATTTATAGTGTTGTGTTAGTTTCAGGAGTCCAGCAAAGTCAATCAGTTATACATGTATCTACTCTTTTTTAAGGTTCTTTTCCCATATAGGTCATTATAGAGTATTGAGTCGAGTTCCCTCTGCTATACAGTGGGACCTTATTAGTTATCTGTTTTATATATACTAATATGTATATGTCAATCCCAATCCCCCAATTTATCCCTTCCCCTGCATATTCCCTATTGATCATAAGTTTGTTTCTGCATCTGTCACTCTACTTCTGTTTTGTGAATAAGTATTTGGACCCTTCTTTTTTTTTTTTTTTTTAAGATTCTACTATAAGTGATATCATATGGTATTTGTCTTTCTGTGTCTGACTTATTTCACTGAATATGACAATCTCTCGATCCATCCATGTTGCTGCAAGTGGCATTATTTTGTTCTAGTTTTTTAAGGAACCTTCATGTTGTTCTCCATAACAGCTGTACAAATTTACATTCCCACCAACAGTATAGGAGGGTTCCCTTTTCTCCACAGCTTCTCCATCATTTTTTGTTTGTAAATTTTTTGGTTTTTTTTTTTGGATGATCATTCTGACTGGTGTGAGGGAATACCTCATTGTAGTTTTGATTTGCATTTCTCTAACAATTAGTGATGTCAGGCATCTTTTTGTGTGCTTTTTGGCCACCCATGATATCTGGCTTTTTTGTGGAGGACTTAAAACTCCTTGAGGCCGGGATTGAGACTCTGTGCTAAGAGAATAATATGGCCCCTGCCTGTTATTCGATCTTTTCTTCTCCTCTAGGGAGTTTGATTGTGGAATGGATGCATTTCTAAGAAATTTAAGATTGGCAAAAATACTTGTCACTCTTTGCAGCACTTGGGAAAGTAGGATCAACATAGAGACGGAACCAATTTCTTCACTTACTTGTTTCCTGCTTTGCCGCCATTTAAGCCAAGAACAAACTCCCTTGGGCTCAGCTGTGGGCTAGAAGCAGCCAGGCTCTAAAATGCTTTGGCAGGCTTTTGAGAGGAAATTGTCAGCTAAAGGAAGCTGGCTTGTCTGCTGTGAGTCTTCATTTGTTTATTTTCCCAATATTGATTGAGCTCATGGTTGGGCCCTGTACGTGGTTATAGAGATTTCTTTTAAAAAAAAGGAAAATGAGTAAGACATGGTATGGCCATACAAAAAGCTATAAATTTAGTGGGATGGGTCAGGCAGGTAGAAACTGTAGATACACTGTGTGGGGTTTTGTAAATTCAGAAGAAACAAGAGGGCGGGAACTGGGAATTTATAAAGGGGAAACTGTATGTGTATTTGGGCTTCCCTGGTGGCTCAGATAGTAAAGAATGAGCCCACAACACAGGAGACCTGGCTTCCATCCCTGAGTTGGGAAGATGCCCTGGAGGAAGGCATGGCAACCCAGTCCAGTATTCTTGCCTGGAGAATCCTCATGGACAAAGGAGCCTGGGGGGCTATAGTCCATGGGGTCCCAAAGAGGGGGACACCACTGAGCTAATAAGCACAGCAAGTGAAAGTGGAGAGTGAAAAAGTTGGCTTAAAGCTCAACATTCAGAAAACAAAGATCATGGCATCCGGTCCCATCACTTCATGGGAAATAGATGGAGAAACAGTGGAAACAGTGTCAGACTTTATTTTTTGGGGCTCCAAAATCACTTCAGATGGTGACTGCAGCCATGAAATTAAAAGACGCTTACTCCTTGGAAGAAAAGTTATGACCAACCTAGAGAGCATATTCAAAAGCAGAGACATGACTTTGCCGACTAAGGTCCGTCTAGTCAAGGCTATGGTTTTTCCAGTAGTCAGGTATGGATGTGAGAGTTGGACTGTGAAGAAGGCTGAGTGCCGAAGAATTGATGCTTTTGAACTGTGGTGTTGGAGAAGACTCTTGAGGGTCCCTTGGACTGCAAGGAGATCCAACCAGTCCATTCTGAAGGAGATCAGCCCTGGGATTTCTTTGGAAGGAATGATGCTAAAGCTGAAACTCCAATACTTTGGCCACCTCATGCGAAGAGTTGACTCATTGGAAAAGACTGATGCTGGGAGGGATTGGGGTCAGGAGGAGAAGGGTCCGACAGAGGATGAGATGGCTGGATGGCATCGCTGACTCGATGGACGTGAGTCTGAGTGAACTCTGGGAGTTGGTGATGGACAGGGAGGCCTGGCATGCTGCGATTCATGGGGTCGCAAAGAGTTGGACACGACTGAGCAACTGAACTGAACTGAATGTGCAAATGAAGTTAAGTGTACTGTCTAGCACAGTACGCTGAGGATCTCTTAACTGTGGGGAGTGAGCAGAGCGTGCAGAAAACGCAATGGCAGTAGGTGAGATAAAGAAGTATGCAGGGGCCAGGACACAGAAAGGACCATACTGGTAAGTTTGGATGATAAATTCTGTAGGTAGTTGAAATATTTTGAGAGGGGAAGCACTGAGACAATGGCTTTTAGGTAGTAGAGCACCCGTGTTCTGACCTGTGAAAGATATTCAAGAAGGAAGAATTAGCAACTGGCTGGGCAGCAGGAAGCCTGTCTGTATTTAGCCAGAAAATGAGAAAACAGGTTGAAACACTGGAGCTATTTCTGAGGTAGAGTCAATAGAATTTCCTCCCTTGAGAACTTGGGTTGACAAAGCACTGTGCCTTAGGTAAAGATACTATCTGACATGGAATTCAAATTGACCCAAGCTGCTGCTTGAGCAATTTGACACCAAGAGAGAGACCGACCCTGGTACTGGGGCTGTGCTTAAAGACAAAAGACATCAAGACATTTTTAGATTACAGCAGCCTTCTTCGAGAGCACCCGGTTACTTTCTAAAAGTAACTTATTTTCCAACACCCTTTAGAATTACCAAACCTCTTCTCTTTACTAAACCGTGGAAACCTAGTACTTCCGCCACACTCAAGATGGTAAACACCAGACTTAGACTTTTCAACCCACGTTTTGGACGGTCCCGCCCCTCGTCGGAGGTACTTCCGCCACGCTCTGCGGAGCGGACGTATTTATACCGCCTCCCAGCCCCCAAGATGGCCCAGCTTCCTCCTACTTTCCATTGGCTGAATTTCTCCGATTTTCCGTCTTCATAAGGAGGCGGAACTTCGACTTGATCGACAGCTTTTTTAACCAATGGGCGAAGGGCAAGGGCCAATGACGCGTAGGAACTGGAGAACCACCCCAGTTGTCTGGGAGGGCGTTTGGGCTGGGGCGGGGTGAAGCGGAGCCGGAAACGGGAGGGGAGAGTGAAACAGGAAAAGAAGGGAAGAAGGAAGACCAGGGAAGAGGAGGAGAGGGAGGAGGAGGGAGGTGGCGGCGCCGTGGTGGAGGAGCAGGAGCAGGAGGGGGATGGCGAGGAGAAGGCTCCTGGGTGGCATGGCGCTCCTGCTCCTCCAGGCGCTGCCCGGCCCCCTGTCAGTCAGGGCTGAACCCCCGCAGGTAAGGGGGAGGGTCGTGTTGCGGCCTGAGGGGCCAGGCTGGGGGCCTCGGGGTCGTCGAGGCGTGGCTGGAGAGGGCCTGAAGGAACATTGTCACCAAGAGTTGCAGGCTCCTGAGACGGTCACCCATGCTTGAGTGGACAGGATCTGAGGGGGGCGTTGGTGTTTAGCCGAGGAGCACCTGTGACGGTTTTGGTATCGGGGAGGCGGCAGAGGCATGCTGCCAAGTGAGTTGAGGGGCGTTTGAGGCGGCAGTTCAGTCAGGTGGGCCGGGAATGATTGTGAATGGATAGTAGTATCCAGCGGGGCGTGTGTGGGGTGCGCATTCGTGTCCTCCAGTGGAGCAGGTCTGTGAGGCAGCGGTGCCGCGTGTCCGTCGGTGCGGGTAGGGGTCCGTGGGTTATTGAGCCGGCCTGAGAGGGGCTGAGAGGATATCTATTTCCAGCTGGATCGGGGTATGTTCTAGGGGCCTCTTACCCCATTTTAAGTGGTGTTGGAGGCGGGACTCTGGGAAGGCAGGTGGGATGAAGTAGCCTGGGATCCCTCAGCAGCAGCGCACACCTGAGCTGTAACAAGTTCTTACTATTAGGTTGACTGGACTGGGGAAGCCAGTGACTGATGCTGTCCTGGGCCAGCTCAGAGTTTTGAGCAAAGGGTGGTGCTGATGCCAATATGGTCAACAAATGGAGCACCCTAGATTTTCTTGCTAGGTGGCTTGTGCAGATTTCAGCCGCTGCTGGCATTTCGAAACTCTAAATGGGAGCGTTACTCTTGGTGCCAAGTTGGGTGGGGTGCAGTGGGGGGAATCACCCTCCTTCCCTTCTTTGCATTTGGCAAGGCTTTACCGTTCTGTTTTCTCTGTCTCTTCAGAAAGGCCTACAAACACAGAGCAAGATGACAGAATCTATATAGTATAGCTTAGCACTTGAACTTGGTGTGGTCAAGAGTAGAAGCAGAATGCCAGCAAAAATGCTTATCATTTTTCCTAGGAATTTATGAGCATCCTGTTATGCCCATTAGTATCCTCTATTTAAAACATTAATTTTTTTTAAAGTGAGGTAAAATTTATATAACATAAATCGTTTAAAACCATTTGACCATTTTAAGATGAACAATTCAGTGGTATTTAGTATATTCACAGTGTTAAGCAACCACTGCCTCGATCTAGTTCCAGAGTATTTTCATCACCTGGGAAGAAAACCCTCTATCATTAAGCAGTTCCTCCCTGTTTTGCCTCCCCGCAGCCCCTGGAAAACATCAGTCTACTTTGTGTATCTATAGATTTATCTATTCAGGATATTCCATGTAAATGGAATCTTACAATATATGACCTTTTGTATCTGGCTTCTTTCCCTTAGCATAAAATTTTCAAGGATTATTCACATTGTAGCATGTATTTCTTTCCTTTTTTATGGGTGAATAATACTCCATTCTGTGGCTCTTCCAGAATTTGTTGTTTCATCTGTCTGTGGAAATATCATCTGCTCTTCTCAAAGACTATATTTTGTATATTAGAAATAACGTATGAAAGGAGTAGAGCTCATTTTCTGGCCCAGCACATTCCCTTTTCTTGGGCTGGGACTCTTCTGTTCTAGGCTTTGTTGGGGTTCTTTCTTTTCTCAGTTAAAATCATAAGCTGGCAGGAGAAATAAGTTTTCTTTATTAGAAAAGTTACTGCCCTTAGGACTGGTCAAGAAATGTAGATATTGAGGGAGCAAAATATAGAACAAACTGTTGCTTTTCCTTTACACCTGCACTTAAATATCTCTAAAGACTGTTCCCAATAACCAGTAATTAGCATTACTAGGGGGTTGATTTAGGAACAGTGCAGGCTTTGGAGCTGGGTTCCCTGGGCCTGTGAACTGCATCTCCCTAGTGGAGAGCAGTGATTGGCATCTGGTGGGAACCAGATCCATTTCTTTAACCGGATGGAAAATGAAGGTTCCTTCCCAGGTCATGGAAGCCTAGGAGGTGGAGAGAAGACGTGGGAGGGATCCTCAGTGTAATGTCCTAGTTGCCATTTGTGGATCACAGGCTGTTTGCTTATCATCTCTCTGGCACTTCCGATACTTACTTGAGGGACAGGGCGGCTTTTGTACTTTGTTCCGTTTGGATGGATGCTAACACTGGACGGCAGCTACTAGGTTGTTACAGGTCCTGCAGAGAAGAGGAAATTTCTGAAATGAGTAGTCTATCCCCCTGACCCTTTCCCCCTAACACTCATGCCTTCATCTTATAGACTCTCTTTCTCAGTATCTATGGTGAGAATTGTTTTGTGAATTTTAACCTTTGAAATGGAAGTTACTCTATAATAATTAACTCTGAATCCCCCACAATTTAGTCAATTTAGTTTTTGGTTTTTGTTGATTTTTTTTTTTTGGTTTACAGAAATAAGTGAAGAAAAAAAAATTAGAGACCACTTGGTATAGAATGTACTTCAGGTACTCGCTGTCCTTGTTTCAACAAGTAGCTTCTGGCTAGCTCTGAATTGAGGAGGACTCTCTGTACTCTTTCCGTATTGAAAGTGGTATGGGTACCTCATGGCATTTTTTTTCTCTTGACATGGCTTTATCAGATACAGTCTTTTTAATTGAAGTCCATTCTAAAGGAGATCAGTCCTGGGTGTTCACTGGAAGGACTGATGCTAAAGCTGAAACTCCAATACTTTGGCCACCTCATGCGAAGAGTTGACTCATTGGAAAAAACTCTGATGCTGGGAGGGATTGGCGGCAGGAGGAGAAGGGGTCGACAGAGGATGAGATGGTTGGATGGCATCACCGACTGGATCGATGGACATGAGTTTGAGTGAACTCCGGGAGTTGGTGATGGACAGGGAGGCCTGGTGTGCTGCGATTCATGGGGTCGCAAAGAGTCGGACATGACTGAGCTGAACGTATTTACAATGTTGTGTTAGTTTCTGGTGTACAGCAAAGTGATTCAATTATGTATATATGTGTGTGTTCCCTGGTTGCTCAGACAGTAAAGAATCTGCCTGCAATGCAGGAGACCCAAGTCCCTGGATCAGGAAGATCCCTGGAGAAGGAAATGGCCACCCACTCCAGTATTCTTGCCTGGAGAATTCCATGGACAGAGGAGCCTGGCGGGCTACAGTTCATAGGATCGCAGAGAGTCAGACAAGACTGAGTGATTAACACACACACATATCTGTGTATAGAAACATGTGCATATATACACACATAAACGTGTATGTACATTTGTGTGTACACATGTGTATATACCTACATGTATATAAGCATATATGTATATACAGATAAATTGTTTTTCATAATACAATCTTTTTAAAAAAACTTGCATTTCATATCAGATAATATTTGGCAGCTTTCTTTCTCTGGTTCCAGCTCTGCACTGGAACAATTATTTCCTGCCATCCTGGCCCAGATAAGTTCATCGGTTTAAGTCCCTCTGTGATTAGGAACTTAGACTTAATTTTCCTGTAGATCCTTGCAATTCAGATGTGATTCTGTGAATCTATAAAGGATAAAAAAAGCCATGGAGTCTCCAAACAGAAAGGCCTTGACATTTGTCTTTTTCAGTTGAATTATGATGGAGATACAGAGTTTCTTTCTCTTGTTGGTTAGATTCAACTGGAAAAATCTGACTGTAGTATTTAAAGTTTTAGTAGAAATGTCTTTTTCCATAAAGTGATCCAACTGATGGATTGGGCACAAATCTGTAGAGATGTGGTCCTTACCTTCCCTCTACCATGCTTCAAACTTTGAGTTGGACAGGGGCCCTAGCTCATGATTTGTTTTTTCCCACCACACCCCGCAATAATGTATCCCTTCCCCCCACCTTTATTTATCTCTGCTGCCCTAGTTCTCAGTACAGAAGCCCTGCTCCACTCTTCTTTCCTAACTACAGCATTATAGTGTGACCACACTCATTCCTTCTTGTAGAATAGTGAGTTATGAGACTTTCAAATTCTTATCCTGTTTCTTTCTCTTTCTTAGCCTATTTTATACACCAAAGTGAGCAGTTGTCTAAAATCAACACCATGAGTTGCTTATGTAAATCCTTTCAGTAGACTCCAGCAAACATTTACTGAAACGTTCGCTCTTTGCAGCAGGCTATTATTCCTAGGCACTGCTGCTGCTGCCGCTAAGTCGCTTCAGTCGTGTCTGACTCTGTGCGACCCCATGGACTGCAGCCCACCAGGCTTCCCTGTCCCTGGGATTCTCCAGGCAAGAGTACAGGAGTGGGGTGCCATTTCCTTTTCCAGTGCATGAAAGTGAAAAGTGAAAGTGAAGTTGCTCAGTCGTGTCCGACTCTTAGCGACCCCATTGACTGCAGCCTACCAGGCTCCCCTGCCCATGGGATTTTCCAGGCAAGAGTACTGGAGTGGGGTGCCGCTGGGCACTGAGAACCCTCAAATGAGTAACCAGCGCCCTGTCCTCAAGGAGATGATAATCTTGTGAGAAAGACAGATAACAAACACTGATTTGTAATCTGGAGGGATCAGTGCTGTAATGGTTGTTCAGTTGCTCAGTCATATCCGACTCTGCGACCCCGTGGACTGCAGCATGCTAGGCTTCCCTGTCCTTCGCTGTCTCCCAGAGTTGGCCCCAACTCATGTCCATTGAATCAGTGATGCCATCCAGCCATCTCATCCTCTGTCACCCCCTTCTCTTCCTGCCTTCAGTTTTTCCCAGCATCAGGGTCTTTTCCAATGAATCAGCTCTTTGCATCAGGTGGCCAAAGTATTGGAGCTTCAGCATCAGTCCTTCCAGTGACTATTCAGGACTGATTTCCTTTAGGATCAACTGGTTTGATCTCCTTGCTGTCCAAGGGTCTTAAGGAATGTAACGAGTCCCTATAATGGGAGTACATGCAAAGGACTATGGGAACCATGGCTAGGACTGGGCGAAGGTGGGGATTTAGGGAGTGCTTCATAGAGGGAGAGGCATTTGGACAGGGCTTTCTAGGTTGATAACATTAAGTAGGATGTCTGTGGACCAGGAGGTGGGGGCTGGTGGTGGTTATTCCAGTATGAAAGAGTGGGAATGGAGTTTTTTGAAGAGGCACACAGTCTGTGGTGGAAGCTTTGCCTGTGGGTGTGCAGAGGACTGTGAGAGTAGGTTGAGACTTGTGGGCTGCAGTTAGATGGTAAGGAGGCCTTTTATCCATTGTTGAAGCAGTGCTGTCCAGTAGAACTTATATGATGTTGGAAATCATCTGTATCTGTGCTATCCATGTGTGGCTACTAAACAGTTAAAATGTGACTAGGATAACTGAGAAACTGAATTTTTAAAGACATTTAATTTTTTCATATCAACTTTATTGAGAGATAATTCACTCGGCAAAGGATTCCATCCTTTTAAAGGGTACAGAAAATATATTTTTTTCAGTAAGTCACAGGGTTGTGTAAGCATCTCTACTATGTAATTTTAGAACATTTTCATCGCTCCACGCAAAAACTCCATAACCATTAGCACCCCTTCCCCATTACACCCCTTCCTCCTCCGGCCCCTGCAACTGCTAATCTACCTTCTGTCTGTTGGATTTGCCCATTGTGGACATTCTGTATAAATACAGTCATATACCATGTGGTCCTTTGTAACTGGCTTCTTTCACTTGGCATCATGTTTTCAAGTTTCTTCCATGTTGATGTATTGGTATTTCTTTGCATGTATCTGCATTTCATTCCCTTTTGTATGGCCAATAGTCAGTTGTATGAATGTACCACATTTTATTTGTCCATTCATCAGTTGATGGACATTTGGGCTGTTTCCCCTTTTGGGCTATTATGAATAATGCTGCTGTGTACATGCATGAACACGTTTTTATGTAGATATGTTTTCATTTCTCTTGGGTATATACCTAATAGTGAAATTGCTGGGTCTAATAAGTCTTTGTGTAACCTTTTGAGGAACTGCCAGACTGTTTTCCAGAAGTCTGGATTGATATGGTATGATATTGTGGTCACTGACCACCTATTTGATAATGCAGATCTAACAGTTTTCCAGTGTGGAGCTGGAATATGGTCTAATGTAGTGGTGGAGTCATGGGCTGTGGGGGCAGACTACGTGAGTTCCAGACTTGATTCTTCCACTTACTATCCTTGAGCAAAGTATTTAACTTCTTTGTGCCTTAGTTTCCTCATCTGTAAAATGGGGATAGTAATAGCATATACCTTATAGATTTGTTGGGAGGTGAAAAGACATACTGTATGTAAAGCTTTTGGAGTATACTTAATGGTTATTAAATATAATAATACTTATCCCATGGACAGAGGACCCTGGTAGGCTACAGTCCATGGGGTTGCAAAGAGTCGGACATGACTGAGTGACTTCACTTCACCACTGCTGTTATGTTTGAGGGTCCTCAGAGTTCATTGTGATTGGTAAGTTGCTGTTACCTCTCAAACTAGGTTCAGAAACTGAGATTTGGGGAGTTTGAAGTGACTTCCTTGATCCTGTTCTTTATCTGAATTTAAGTTTGATTCTGATCTTTTACTTGTGTAGGTAACTTTTCATGGTGAACCTGTGTAGAGTAGTATTCTCAACTGGGAACAATTTTTCCTGAGGACATTTGTCAGTGTTTGGAATCTTTTTTTTTTTTTAAGTATTTATATTTGGCTGCATCGAGCCCTAGTTGTGGCACTCTGGCTTTCTTGTTGAAGTACTCAGACTCAGTTATTGTGGTATGTGGGCTTGCTCCAGGGCATGTGGGATCTTAGTTCCCTGACCAGGAATGGAACCCACAGACCCAGCACCGCATGAGTTTCTTAACCACTGAACCACCAGGAAAGTCCCTGGAAGCATGTGATTGTCATAACTCAGGAGCGCTACTGGCATCTGTTGTGTGAAGGCCAGGGGTGCTGCTAAACATTGAGGGTAGTCCCCCCACAACAGAGAATTGTTTGGCCCAAAATGTCAGTGGTGCCAAGGTGGAGGGACCCTTGTGTGGTACCTGCTGTCCCCTTACCGGCTCCTGTTCAGAATCTTGGGGTTTTTGAGGTCAGTTTTCCTATGAAGAGATGTGTGTAAAATAACCTCTGACAAATTTCAGGTGGGACAGTTTAAA